>NC_090937.1:341548020-342847339 GCF_040938575.1 Ambystoma mexicanum | reverse complement strand
GTTATTGCTAATTGTGTGTTGACAGGTGCTCCAATTAAGGTAACGTGAAGTATTGCATTTTTAAAATTCTTGAAATTGTTTTAATAACAAGGTCCAATGTTAGAAAAGAAAGCATACATAATAGAGTTGCAGAGATGGGGAAGTGGAAAATCTCTCTATACAGCAGCTCTATTATTTTGCTGAGTTTTGAATGAAAATGATACAATAATCTGCCAACATAAATCTTCAGATTGTACTGCAAAGCTCGGATCTATGTGACAATAGCTAATGATAGCTAATGATTGCCCAATTTGAATTGGCCCTTAGCTTTGGTTTTGAAAAAAGGAACAAAAATAAAGTTAAACTCAACACAATTTCATTCACTCCCTAGGATCTATCACTTTTCCCCTAACCCGTTGGAGTCATTCAAAGAGGTTTAGAATACCTGGTATTTGAGGGTGCATGCCTAATACAAAGTCTGAGATAAAGTTGGTGAAGGGATGCCATCTTTTGTGGCATGTGTAGCACATTCTTTTTTCCATCAACCAGCAATGACCATTTTGCTCATTAGGAATAGTGTGAAAAGACATTTGCATTCCTATTATGCAAGTGGGAAATATCTGCATGCCTCACACTCAGAATTGTTAAGCCTGGATCTTCTTGTATTTGAAAACCCAGAACTAATTTCATGGATGCCAGGATCTCTTTCCAGTAAGTCCTACCTTTAGGACATGTCCAGCATATATGTAAAGCATCCCCTTTGAGATCTCTCCAACATCTAACACAGTGTATTTGATACATGTTATGCAGACTGGAGGGTGTGAGGTACCAGCTGTGAATAATCTTTATAAATGCCTCTTTGTACTGTAGGGATTTGCTAAAATGCATAGAGTATTGTTATAGTTGATCTAATTTTCTTCAACAATTTGCCTGTTCAACGTGTTCACCAATGTTGTCATATACCCCCATTAGTTCCTCTTCTCTGCATTCTTTATAATTTTGCAAAGAAGGGTAACTATATCTTTGATACCTTTGTGTATGCATGTTAAATGGAAAAAGGGCTGTGTTGCTATTGCTCTTTTTTCAGACTAAGAGCACAGATGTTGTAAATTGGAGGTATTGAACTGTATGTCTTTCTGCAACTTTAAGTTCCTCCTTGCACTTCTGGAACAATATTATTTACTTTCCCTTGTGCATGTCACTAATGTGATTGCAACCCTCAATTTCCAATTGACAAAGGTTTTACCGTAGATTGCCAATGTGATGTTGGGGTTCATGTGGTTTTGTGTAATGCGAGAGGGAAAGGTGGTTAAATTGTATTTTGTAGAAAGTAGGTCCGAAAAATTCTATAACAGACTAGTGATAGAACTTTAAGAGCCAAATAAAATTTAAAAAAGACCCTAAAACCGCATGTCCATATGTGTCTATATTCTATCAGAGGCACTATTGGACAATTGAAAAGCCAACTTCTTGATTTGATTGAACATAAAGTGTAGTATTTTAATAGGCAGAGCACTGGAGCTTTTCAGACCTAACAACTGTGCAAGTGATAGAAAATAACTTACTAAGAAACTCTTGGGCCTTCTGCAGTATACATCCAACTTTGTTGCCCACATGGAACTGAATCTAACCTATCTAGAGGAAGAACTTATTTGAGAACCCATTATCTATTGGCTACGAGTATGCAAAAATCCCAAGGCAGTTTTATCTCATATTATCATTAGGACCAGCCTATCCAAGACACGATCCATTACTATTCCGTGGCTCCAATTCATAAAGTCCTACTTACAAAAAATGAATGCACTTTGTCACTTTAATAATCCAATTCCAATGGGCAAAGTTGGCTACATTGCTTTAAAACAGCAAATAATTGTCCTATGTTAAAGACAAGAATTAACCAAACCATCTAACCATGAATATGTTATTAACCTGCAATTACACACAAGGTTACATTATTTGGAGCAACTTGTTGAAGGAAAGATGTTTATTCATGAGGACAAGATTCAGTAATCTACCTTTAGTAGCTGTGACAGCTACCGGGTCCAACTGAGGTGGACTAAGCCGCTGTGCCTTATGTGGGGCTATATGTGAAGATCTGCTACACTTCCTGTTCTTTTGACCAGTCAATACTGTAGTTACACAGAGAAATTTGAGATCAGGCCTCGGCCAATGCCGACCAGCTTGATTTTATTTGCTAAAGGTTGATGCTCCATGCATAGGATGAGCGTTACTATTCTATCTGAGACAAGCTTTATATTTTAGGATTACATCATTATAAGTACCCCTGGTTTAATAATTTTAAAAAACCTATTGTATTATAATTCAGGTGAACTGCTTTAACACAGAGACTCTAGAATGCATGGTAAGTCTTAGTATTCCAATAGTGTTGGGGATGATATGCTGTAAAGTTTAAAAAATGAATTGGCTAAGGCTTTATTATTAAGCAATCTGTATTCATGCTCTTTACGATTCTATTTTATAAAGACGTTGAATTGAATTGTATTGTTGAGTCTGTATAATAAGTATCATCTTTTGAACTGTTTGTGATATACATTTTTATATTGTAGTATTCCATGCTGCTTCTATGACATAACTGGTTGATATAAAGCTGTAAAATTAAGAAGATATATACTGTTCCGATTGTTTCTATGTGTCCCAGCCATGATATATCGAAAGGACATCATGGACATCATGGTAAGCGATTCATTCTGAACTGCCTGATTATAAGAGGATAATTTGCTGTATCCAGGGTATTCATTTATCTCTTTCGAAGAGTTCGAAAATTTGCAATCGCTGCTACCCATTGGCTAGTGCTAATTGGCACTTGGCAAGTAAAAAATGGTGTGTTGTGTGTATGTTCAGAATTGTGGCAAGTGACTTTTTATGCTGGCTAGTAGCTTGGAACTTGAAATTGTTTCCCCTGTTGTTAGGTTAGTGCCACATATCTGATTTGTGGAAATGCCCTTTTGTAGTATTTCTCTGTATGTATTGACCCTAGTGGTTGCCGGAAATGGATAGGTTAAGAATTTCAGATTTGTTAACATGTATCTGAAATCCAGAAATGTTCTGATATTTACCCAGTTTGCGCATAAGGGATGAAATTGAGGTGCTTGGATGTGCCTGAGTGATTTAGATGTTTCTCCTGGCTCTTGCTGTACACAACAATGTAGTCTAGATAGGCCCCAGAGAGGGTCCAAACGGGAGTCAAGATGCGGTCCATTAGACAATGGAAAACAGCAGGAGCCCGTGAAGGCCAAACAGAAGGGCAGTTAGTTGGAAGAGTTCTTTGCATGAAGAAAAAGTAGCCTTTCGTTAGGCATCTTCATCAAGGGGCACCTGCCAATGATCCATCGCGAGGTCCAATATTGAAATTAGTTTTGAATCTCCAAGAGTTTCCACCAGTTTGTTTATCCAAGTTTGTCTATCGAACTTTGATATTTTATTCAATCTTTGAAAATGTATACAAAAGCACCAGCTATTATCAAGTTTTGATGCCAATACAATTGTAGAGGACCACACACTATAAGATCTTTAGATTGTGCCTAGCTTAATTCTCCAGTTCTTCTCGCAACATATTCTTTCTTGCCTCAGTTAGCTGGTGCAGTTTTAGTCTAATCACTCTCACGGGTGTTGTTTGGATCATGTGTACCAGGAATTGTGACTCCGTGAACTTGAGTTGGCAAGGGAGCCTCTTACTACCGTTCTCGTAGAGAGCCAGGAGCTGTAGTCTTCTGTTTTCTCACCAAGCTTTCAACTTATTGAGAGATATAGCTAGGGCAGTTTCCTTTTGTCGGTCTGTTGGTCTTTATATGTGAGTCGGGACACAACCTCCATAATGACATATAGCCCATGCCATCTGGCCAAACATTTGTTGCTGGTGGTGTGGAGTAGCACCATGACCTTGTCCCCCAATTAAAAGTTGTGTAACTTGTCTTCCCTATTGTATTCTTTCTCCTGGCAGGCATCGGATGTTTGAAGATGTGTTTTCACCAGTTTTCATACCTTTTCCATCTATTTTGTGTATTTTGTGCTATAGGGTGGACACTGGTCTGTAAACTCTCTGACCCTTCCCATGATTCTCTCATGATATTGAGGACTTCCTTGGGGATCTGACCATACACAAGCTCAAAGGGAGAGAATCCCATTGATGATTGGGGCATTTTCCTCACAGAAATAAGGCCCCATGTGATTAAATTGTCCCAGTTCTTTACATCCTCAGCGTTCAGCTTTCGTAGGATGTGGTTTATTGTTAGGTTAACCTCTCAACCAGCCAATCCACGTCCACTGAGGATACACCCATGTTCTCAAGCTCTTGATCATCATAAGGTCTTTCCTTTCACCAATCAGCTTGGACATGAAACTCCTGCCCAGGTCTGTGAGTACTTCAGTAGGGAAGCGGATTCAGGTGAAAAATGGAATGAGCACCTTGAGTATAGCATTGGTGTAGTTGTTCCACAAGGGGAAACCCTATGGGTATCAAGTACCGTAATCTAGGATTACGAGGCTCTGCTTGCTCCCCGCTTTGGAGGGCTCCAGGGGACCCACATTATCGTGCACATTCATATAATCAAATCTCTATGATAGGCAATGGTTGAGGGGGATCTAAATACATCATCTGCTGAAGTTGCCTGGTAGATTGCGCAGAACTGTTTGATCTAAGCATGGACACCAGCCCCGGAGAATCTGCTGAGTGCGTTCTTCTGTGCCTTCTCTAGGTCCAGAAGTCCATCTGTCAGATTGTTATATTAAGAAGATTTATTAAGCGCACGTTCACCTGTGGGAATCATGGCGCTGGCGGAGGAGAGAGGGCAGCCTAGTCTAGAGTCAACCACTTAAAAAAGAAAGGTTTTCAAGGCCTTTCTAAAGCTGATATAATTTTCCAAACTCTTAAAAGGCAGTGGAAGGTCATTCCAGAGCCGGCCTGCAGAGACAGAAAAAGAGCGAAACACAGGAACTGCAAGGAGGCCTGCTGTGGCAGAGCGCAGGGAAAGTGAGGGAAAGTAGCGGGAGAACTTTTCACACAGATATTCAGCACCTTGTGCATGCAGGACGCGATGAACCAGGCATAAAGATTTAAAAACAATACGCTGGTCCACTGGCAACCAGTGCAGTGAGCGCAGCACCAGAGATATATGTGCACCAAAGGGGGAGCCGGTGGCAACCCGAGCAGCCATATTTTGAAGCCATTGAAGCCACTGAATAAGACACTTAGGCTGAGAGAGATACATAGAGTTACAGTAATCGAGCGGGCTAAGCACAAGGGCCGCCACTACTGGGGAGTGAAGGTGAGAGGGTAACAGAGGCAGCACCTTCCTAAAGATTCGAAGATGGAAGTGCCCTGCTTCACAGACAGTGGCAAGTTGGGGCCCCATAGAAAGAGAGGACGAGATAATAACCCCCAAATTCCTCACCTTGTCCGCCGGCACAGGAAGGGAGCCAAGAGAAGGCGGCCAGAAAGAAGACTCCCATAGTGAAAGGTCAGGGGGAGAACCCACTACCAACACCTCTGTCTTGTGCCCGTTGAACTTAAGCCAGTTGTGGTTCATCCACTCCCCCACGGCAGCCAGGCCCCCCGCAGGCACGACAACATCTCAGCCTGCTCAAGATCTAAACGAATCATGATCTGAATGTCATCGGCGTACGAGTAGCACCTACCGCCGAAGGAGCGGATAAGACACACAGGAGGCCAGATGTAAATATTGAAGAGAATCAGGGACAAGGCAGAGCCTTGGGGAACACCACGCAGGAGTGAGAAAATAGAAGAAAGAAAGGGAGAGAGTGAAAGAGTATGAGTTCTCTCGGCCAGGAAAGAGGCGAACCAGGTGTGAACCTGGCCCGAAATTCCGATTTAGGCCAGGCAGTCAAGCAGGATGGGGTGGTCAACGGTGTCAAAAGCCACAGACAAATCCGGAGCGGGCGCTGTTGCGCAACAAGATGGCCGCTTGAGTGAGGAGCTCCTCTCTGGCATGAATCCTGATCGAATTATCCCCTGTTTCCAGACTGCATTAAGCCTTGTAAGATACCCGCGCTGTTCCCAGAGAAAATCCTGAACTTGCACGCAAAATCCCGATCGAAATCGGACTTCGCAAGCTTGGGAACCCTAGTGGACCTTGAAGCCACGGACCCGAGCCGCTTTGCAGCTCCACAAGAATCTACGAGGGCGCCGCGGCTCCCTCCTACACCGGGCCTCACAATGGGCGGAGCGAGACTGGCAGACTGCGGCCATGATACGCTGCACCACACATTCTATGGACATACTGTGCTCTGCCTGGCATAGAGCGCCATGCAACGTCCCTCCCACTGTGGAAAGTGCTCGCGACGAGGCCTCCTCGGGCCCCTTGTTGCTGCGTCCCGGGTGCCGCGGCGTGCCGGCCCCCTCCTCGGAACCCAGCTGCCTGCCTCCGGGCCCTTCGCTTGTTCGCGCCTGTGGTTGGCGTGATCACCCGTGCGTCCTGACACAGGCCACCAACTGATTCCCACCGCAGCCCGGGGAGGGTCTCGGGTGGTGGCCCGGCCACCTGGATCAGATGTCCCCTTTCCCGCTCCTCGTCCCCGAGGTGAGAGCTGCGTGGGGCTGGGCTGGCGCTGCGGCTGGGCGCGAGGCACTTGTAAGGCTCCCTGATCTGAATCAAACATATCCTGGGGCTGCCCCTGACGGACACGGCGGGTGTCCCCCCTGGTCCCCTGTGCTCCCCCTCAACTGGCTCATAGCCTCTACCATCAAATTACACTTTGAAAATTTGCGCCTGTCAGCTCTGGCGGTCATTGCCCCACTTACGCCACAGAGCACACCATCTTGGAACAACCGACGTTTCGGGTACACCGGGATCCCTGCGGACCTTGCGCTTTCCTGAGCCGTTCTCCACCACACTTTATCACGCAGCCCTCTCATACCATCAGGCCCAGCCTGTTTCTCCACCTCCACAATGCCTGGAAAAAACGCGGGCAAAACTAGGAAGACGGTGCCTATGGACTCCTTTACCAGCTCACAATCATCTCCTGAATGCCAGATCTGCAACCTCCGGCCTCATCCCTAAATGCAGAAGATACGAAATTTGATCATCTGCTGACAACAGTTCAAAATGGGTTCCTGGCCATTAATGTCAAACTTGATGATTGTCTCCACGATAGGCTCCCTAAAAACTCGTCTAGACAAGGAAAGTGCCAGAATCACAGAAGCTGAAAGCAGAATTGGCACGAATGAGGATTCTACTCGGCAAAACACCCAGGACATCGCACTCCTTAGAGGGGAAATGAATAAACTCTGTGACAAGTGCGACAATTTGGAATCCCGGTCCAGACGGAACAACATCCGCATAGTCGGCCTTTCTGAGACCTTCTGCAAGGGTCCAATGGAGTCCCGAATCGAAGACCTTTTGAAATCTCTCCTTGGGGAGGAGGCACTCTCACCCCAGTTCCTCGTTGAGCAGGCACATCGCTCCTTTGCTCCGCCACCCAGACCAGGAGCTCCTCCCCGCATGGTGATTGCCAAACTGTTGAACTACAGGGACAGGGACGCCATCCTCAAACTGGCAAGAGAGAAAGGACCCCTGAGGTTTGGTAACGACAACATCCATATATACCCGGACTTCTCCCCAGGGGTCCAGACTCAAAGACGATCCTACGAAGCTGTCAAGCGCCAGCTACAATTGAGACAGGTCCCCTACGCCCTTCTCTTTCCGGCGAAACTTTGTATACAACATGCTGGAAGAGCGCACTTTTTCGAATCTCCTGCAACAGCTTTGGCCTACATGGAAGCCTTGATGCCCCTCCCGCCCGGAAGATGGGAGCTTGACCAAAACGACTTGCAACAACCTGTATAACCTGTTTTCCTACTCATTGGTACCAGCTGCAGTCATGGCTGGTCTATGCTGGTCACTGTAAATGCTGCAAACAGGATGAAGCAGGGGGAACTCCTCTGCCCTCCATCCTCTAACACTGCCGGATGAGATGCGCCCGACCTCGAAGCGGAGTTGCTGCACTCGTTTCCTTCTTTGGGAACACAAGTTAGTTAACACAAGCCCACAAGTTAGTTAAAAGGGTTCATCATCAAGTTGGGCACGATGGTGTGGGAGGGGGTGGGTACAGGCAACAGGGGACATTTCTACTGTTCGAACACTACGTTCAATTCTGCAGGAAGCCCCTGTTGGGCACCAGGCATGATGTTCAGTTGGCTTAACCATCGGTAAAATCGCACTCACGGTTTCACTTGCTGTCCTCCACTACGTGAAAACCCACTCTCCCAAACTCTTGTATGACACACGGAAATGGCACAGAAAACTAGTACACTGAGGGGACTTAAACTAAAACTGCTCACCTGGAATATCCGGGGGTTAAACAACAGGACGAAAGCCAGCAAAGTAGGCGCTTACATTAACAGGCATCACCGGCATATCGCTATGCTCCAAGAGACTCATGCATTAAAATCCACCAACGAATGTATCCTGCGGCAGTGGGGAAAAAATAGGTATTACACGGAATACTCCACCCAAAATAGAGGCGTCATCACGTTAATACACCCCTCATTGGGGTTCTCTACTGAGAAAAGCATAATCGATCCACAGGGCACATATGCTGTGGTCTGGGGCACTGTGGCTGGCAGAAAATTTATATTGGTTAATACATATGGTCCAAACCTAGATTAGTCAGAATTCTACACGCACCTCCTTGCAGAGATACGCCCTACAACGGAAGCCTGTGTATTGTGGGAAGGAGACCTTAATACTATCCTCGATACTACATTAGATAGGTCCTCAAGTAAGCCTAGAGCCCTTACTAAAACAGCCAACATTATACACCAAGACCAGGAGGAACTTGCTTTGTCCGATGCATGGAGACGGACCCATCCTACAGATAGAAAATATACCTTTTATTCTTCGTTCCATGGTTCTGAATCCAGAATAGACTACTGGCTCATCTCCTCCCCCCTCATCAACTCCATCGAATTCTGCGATATTCTTCCACGCACACTCTCGGACCATTCCCCTGTCACTCTAGATATACTGCTCCCCGACATCCGCCGCTCTGCACAGCGATGGCGGATGCCCCCCAACATATTGAAGTACCCGAATGTGGTGGAGGCTCTATATACTGAGATGGAAGAATTCCTCAGATGAATAAGGGTTCTGTGGACAGCTGGGATTCCATCTGGGAAACATTTAAGGTGTGGGTACGGGGCAATCTTATGTCCAAGACATCTGGTCTCCTCAGAACCGTTAGAACCAACTTGGGCAACACAGAATCAACCCTGCAATTGTTCGAATCTGCCTATAGTAGGACCCTTGACAAATGCATTTTCGCGGACATCAGTCTACACCTCCAAACCTTTAACGAGCTGGCCACCAAAGAACAACAATACATGGCTATCCCGACCAGGGCACGCAAATACAGGGAGGGCAACAGGGCGGGCCACCACCTAGCCGTATACTTCGCAATGACCACAATCACACCCCTATTGCAAGTATTCTAACAGATGGGGGAACGGCTGTGCACGGGGAGGATGAGATAAACTCTGAGTTCACAGACTATTACATTAATCTTTACGCCAACCACGATAGATGCACGCGAGACGATGTAAAGTTGTACTTGAGTAAGATTTCCCTCCCTAGGCTAACTTTAGAAGACAACTGGTCCCTTGAACAACCCATGACGGCCGAGAAAATTGCTGAGGCGATTAAAGCACTAGCAGCGGGTAAAACTCCAGGACCGGACGGTCTAAACGCCGACCTGTATAAGGCATGCTCTCCGATACTCGCCCCAATATTGTCCCTTGTATGGGAAGAGGCTATGAGCACTGGTTCACTACCTGAGTCCATGTCAGATGCAGTCATTACGCTGCTCTTGAAACCCAGACGCCTGGCATATGAACGCTCCTCCTACCGTCCCTTGTCCCTGATTAACACAGATGCCAAGATTTATGCGAAGGTGCTGGCCACTAGACTGCTCCCCAAAATGACCACCTTAATCCATCCCGACCAATGCAGATTTATCCCTACGAGATCCACGGCCCTGAACCTGCGCAGACTATTCAGTGTTCTAGCACAGATCAAACCATAGGCACAAGCAGCAGCCATTTTACTCAACGCCGAAAAAGTGTTTGATTCGGTATCCTGGCTCTATATGTTTGAGGTTCTTCACAAATTCGGATTCGGCCCTTATCTAATAGGTTGTGTCAAACTTCTCTACTCCTCTCCCAAGGCCAGAGTTCTAACCAATCATACTCTATCCAATCAATTTACTCTATGCAGGGGAACGAGGTAGGGATGCCCCTTCTCACCCATCCTTTTTGCCCTTACCATTGAACCAGTGGCAGCTGCAGTCAGGGCTGAACAAGACTTTAGGGGTATAAAAATTGCCAGGGTAGTATACCAAGCCATCTCATTGTATGCACACGATGCACTACTATATGTTCGGGAACCAGAAAAGAACCTATCCCCCATTTTGGCGCTGATCACCGAATTCACTACACAATCAGGCTACAAGATTAATACTTCCAAATCCGAGATCTTTCCGTTGACACGAGCCACTACTTGCCCCACAAACACTCATGGCCTGTCATGGGCTCCCGATCACATTCAATACCTGGGAATACTGGTCTCTCACGACAAGAACTCTCTTTATATAGATAACTATGAATCCACACTACAAACCATATACCCTAAACTTCAAATTTGGTCCAAACTCCCCATATCTCTTGCCGGCCGGATAGCAGTCCTTAAGATGACAGTACTCCCTAAGCTCCTATACATCTTCTGTAATGTACCTATTTGGCCGGGCAAGCTCTTCTCCGACAATCTGCGATCCATGGCCACCACCTTCATGTGGAATGGTGGCGTGAATAGAATGAAATGGAACAAATTGGTTGAACCCTATGATATAGGAGGCTTCAGTGCCCCTGATTGCGAACTGTACTACTATGTGGCATAGGCACACTACGCAAAGTTCTGGCAGGACCACTTGGATAATACACCACATATACCCATCGAGCGTCATTCGGTCCGCCCAACCGATTTGAGAGCCATCATATTCACGAAGTCACATAAAGATGATTGCAAGTTTGACCCTGCCTCCTGCACAGTTGCGGCATGGGCTGCAATAAGCAAACGTCTGCACATAGACTCCCCTTATGATTCCCAAGCCCCGTTTTGGAATTTCCCAGGCATTAAGCCGACATACGACATTGCCATCCAGAAAAACTGGCTACCCGAATATGAACTCACAATGAAAACCATGTTCCCTAATGGTAAATTTGTAACTCCTGAAGACTTCGCAAGCTCAGTGGGGAGCAACCAACTAGCCACCCAACAATTCCATCGTATGAAAGCCGCGTTCAAAGAAAGTTGGCCATCATTCCCAGACGAACCCCCCGAACATGTATGCTACCAGTCACTGTATTCCTAGGCTGGCACTGGGGTGTCCAAATTATACAATATTGTGCAGGCTCATACGAAATCAACAAACGCCATCAAGGTATCGTGGGAAAAAGACATGGATATTACAATCGAGACGGGGAAGTGGTCCAGATATTGTCTCCTATCTAAGAAGACCTCACTTAATGCAGGCCTGAGACTAATACAATTCAAGTTTCTGAACAAACTACATTTCACTCCAGCCAAAATGGCAAAGTTCTACAGGACCATACCCGACAGTTGCCCAAAATGCCACGCCCCTGGTTCAGATTCATTTCATATGTACTGGGCCTTCCCCAGATAGCGGGTTTTTGGCTCACAGTGGCCAATATCCTTGAGGAAATAACACAAATCCCTGCACACCTCAATCCACCTAAATACCTGTTTGGCGACATTGGTAAGGTCCCGGAAAAAAGGAGGAGACTATTTAACGTCGCCTGCGCAGTAGCGAAGAAATGCATCCTTCAGAAATGGAAGAGCGGCCAGGCTCCAACAGCAGAACAGTTCCTTGTGACCCTCACTTACGTGAATGAATGTGAAGAAAACTATGTTGGTATGATGCCTGCTCTGTGGAAACCAAAAGACTTTTGGGCCCCGTTCAGGGCATATTTAGATGAAACCTCAACAGACACCGAAAATTCTGACAATGATAGCATGGATGATACGCCATGCTACACAGCTAGCTAAATGTAACTTCATTCTGTGGGAATACACGAGGACATACACCTGATGTAAAAGACTGTAAGGGGAGTTGGGTTGTCAATTTGTAATGTGTATCTGTGTTATGTAGATGCGAGACACGTAGAGTGTACTTTGACATGCAAATCAAAAATAAAGTTCTTAAAAAAAAAAAAGCCGCAGACAAATCCAATGGGATCAGGGCACCCACCCCTCCTACGTCAACCAGCCTGGCCATATCGTCAAGAACCGAGACCAGGACACTCTCAGTCCCCCGACATGGCCTGAAACCAGATTGAGAAGGGTCAAAAGAAGTGAAATAGGGCAATAGTTAGAAAGCACCAGAGGGTCGAGAGAGGGTTTCTTAAGCAGAGGAATCACCGTGCCAGTTAGGCAGGAGTTGTGAACTGCGCAAGTAACCTCTGTAAGTAGATAAGAAGAGATGTCCTTCATGATAGCCAGAGAAATAGGGTCAGTGGGAGAACCAGACTGAATACGGTGGATAGCAGACAAAATGTCAGATTCTGTAAATAATGAAAAAGAAGACTAACCCTCAGAAGGTGTCCGGCTCATAGGAGCACGTATTGCAGGCACAGTGTCTTGGTCAATAGCAGTAGGCATAATAGCCTGTGCTATATTAGTGCGTATCGTATCAATCTTGGGATCAAAGATTGAGCCAAGAGATCACAGAGGTTTTGCATAGGCACGGCTGCATGGGTAAATGAAGCTGCTGACGACAAGGATTTCACGACAGTGAAAAGTGATTTAGGTTGGCAAATGGCAGATTCAACTTTCTGAGTGAAAAAAGCTTTTTCTGATGCTAAAATAGCTGCGAAATAGGCAGTCACGCAAGATTTATAGTATACTTTTGAGCTAGGATCATATGACAATCGCCATTTGCGCTCAGCTTGCCTCATAGTCAAAGGGAACAGTTTAAGATTCACTGTGAACCAAGGCTCTGAGGGGAGCCTCCGAGGCAGAATAAGCCATAATGGGGCTACTAAGTCTGCAGCAAAACGCAGCGAATTAGTAAGCCCGGATAAGGTAGATACAGATGCCTCGCCACCTTGTCTTCTGATAATAGATATCAGATTGGGAAGGTCGACAGAGCGGCAGCCATGTTGCAGCCTTTTCAGAGGCGCTATCCTTTGATAGATGCAACACCCCTTAATAAGGCAAGACACCAGGAAGTCGTCCGATCAGAGTACTGGTTCCACCAAAAGGGTACTAAGAAGTCCGTCCTTGGCAAAAATCAAATCCAAGGTATTACCCAATTTGTGAATAGATTCACAAACAAATTGAGCGAGACCCAAATCAGTCAACCCATCAAAAATAGAACTAATTTATTTTATATTTATATAGCGCCGACTGCCCGCAGGCATCGGGGCGCTTACAATTAGACATGAACATAGCTCAAGAAGGAGCCAGAGAGAGGCTACGGGATGGAAGGCATATATATACCAGATAACTAATTCAGAGTGGCCTAGACTGGAGGTTACTTGAAAAGCACTGTTTTGAGTTTTTTGCGAAAGACCAGAAAATTGGACTCCAATCTAAGGTGCTTTGGCAATTTGTTCCAGTTGGAGGCTGCTCGGTTAGGGAAAGCTCTGCCCAAGCCAAGTTCTTTCTTGAATTTCAGGGGTGTTATGAGTCCATTTGCTTCTGATCTTAATGCCCTACGTGGATGGTAAAACGTAAGTTTGGACTTCAAGTAGGCTGGTGCCTTGCCATATAAGCACTTGTGAGTAAGGCACATAGACTTGAATTGAATATGTTCCTCTATTCTCATCCAATGAAGGTCTCGTCTAGCTTCACTTATATGTTCACTTCTTGCTTTCTTTTTGACCATTCTGATCGCGCTGTTCTGGGCCAGTTGGAATTTTTGAATGTTTTGTTTACTAGCTCCTACCAGGAGGGCATTACCATAGTCTAGATGTGACATGACGGTCGCTCTTGCTATTGTGGCGCAGTTTTTCTCACTCAATAGTGGTCTGATGGCTTTAAGTAACCGGATGTAATAGTTACAATTTTTACTAACATACGTCGCCTGGGCATCAGAATTGAGGGATGCTTCCAGCGTCATGACTAATGTTTTAACCTTATCTGTCACTGGAATAAGGGTTTCTTTGATTTGGAAAACCTGATATTCCGCAGAAAGTTTGGCACGCGCCTGGGTGGAACCGAAAACCATTAATTCGGTTTTGTTTCCTTTCAGGCACATCCAGTTATTGTCCATCCAGTCTTCGATGTTTCCGTAAAGTGTATTTAGAGTCGTACTATATTTAGCGTAATCCCCACTCAGTTCCAGGACCAGCTGAGTATCGTCAGCATAGTTGGTGAAGAATATCTGGAGTTGTTGTAGTAGCTCACATAGGAACCGGATATACAGATTGAAGAGCAAAGGGGATAGACTAGCTCCCTGTGGAACCCTGCAAAAGATGTTAAATTCAGAGGAGAATTTGTCGCCCCAGTGTACTCTAGATATTCTGTTTTCTAAGAAGGATGTTAACCAGTTTATAGATTCCTTGGAACAATTAGCGACCTTCTCCAGTGCTTGTTGCAAGAGCTGGTGGTCAAGCAGGTCGAAGGCGGCACTCAGATCTAGCAAGATTAGTAAGCCAGCCTTTCCCTGGTCCATAATTTCCAGCATTTTGGACTGTAAGTCAAGCATGGCGGTTTCAGTGCTGTCCGCAGCTCTAAAGCCAGATTGTTGAGAGTGTAGGATCTCATGGCTTTCCACATATTCTTGGAGTTGGGCTGTTGCTATTTTGTCTAGTACTTTAAGTGTGAAATTACAGTTTGTGATGGGTCTTAAGATGTTAGGGTCGCGAGGGTCAAGGGTCGGTTTTTTAACCAGGGGTGTGACGGTAACCTTTTTTATATTGCTGGGTACTACTTTGTCCCGAAAAGAGGTGTTGACAATTCTAGTAAAGAGTGGCGCAAAAATTTCGGGATATTGTAGGATGATCTTAGGAGGGAGTAGGTTTTCAGCGCAGGAGGATGGTTTCATAGTTGCTAACGTTTTAACATAGTTTCTGAAGAGATGGATTGAAATTGAAACTTCTCCTTGCCCATTATTATTAGTTGTTCTGCAGGTAGGCTACGTTGATGTTTATTGGCTTGTGATAATGTAATTCGTTCTCTGGCTTTGAATACTTTATTCGCAAATGCAGCCTGAGTATTTTCGCATTCAGTTTGTGATGGAATAAATTCCGGGGCCAACGCCTTAGGTTTTTCTAAGGATTTAAGAATGTCGAATAGCTTACTGGCTGAATTCAATTTGGCTGTTGAAATAGTTCTTTTTCGCCTCGTTGATCTTTGTTTTGTAGGATTTTTCTAGTGACTTCCAGCTTGTTTTGTGGTCCGCTGTTTGGTTTTTAAGCCATTCAACTTCACTACGTTTTTTTTCTTTCTTAAGAGAGATGAGTTCAGGCGAAAACCATTTTTGATGGTTAAGGTTGGGCCTTACAGTTTTTTCTCGATTGGGTGCTTTCTGGTTGATTAACGTGAGAATCTGCTGATCATATTTTTTTTATTATGGTGTCACATGAATCTTTTTCATTAATGTCAGCTAAGATGCTATTGATGCAGAGTTGTAAGTCTGCTCTTTCAATATTTTTAAAGTTCCTGCACAGAACTTTACTTGCCTTATTAGCCGTTTTTTTTGCTGGGATAGGTAGGTGCATGTCAAAAACTATTTTATAATGGTCAGACCATATGCAAGGGGTGGTAACGTAGTTATTGGTCTCTAGGTTGTTGGTAATGATCCAATCCAATTGGTGGCCATTTGCCATGGTAGGATCGTGATTCATAATATTGAAGTGTATTTTTTCCTATGTTTTTTCAAGGGAAATGGCTTCCTTGTCTTTTGGGTCTCCACGCCACCGGTTTAAATCACCAAGGATGATCGTGGATTTATTTAGGCCTGTAAGGGAATCGGCAAGAATAGCAAGTTCATCGTTGAACTCTGATTCCAAAGAGGGAGGTCTATAGATAAGTATGAAGTTAATGCAATTATTGTCCGTGGGACAATGTTTGAGGTGTAGTATTTCACAGCCTATACAGGGGGATATGGAGGAAAATACAGGCAGTGATTCTCGAGTAACTATTTCCCCTTTCCCGCTTCCTCTATTAGAGTAGTGGATTGTGTAACCCGTAGGTACTGCCAGAGAGCAGGTGGGTCCAATAGGGTCCTGTAACCACGTTTCCGTGATGCACATTATGTCGATATTGTCTGACACAATCAAATCGTGTACACATGAAGCGTGTTGGTTAAGGGAGCGTGTGTTCAGTAGACATATTTTCAGTTTTAGTGACAAGGGTTCTTTATCGTGAATTTGTTTGGTTTCTGTCCTAGTAGGGTCACTAGTGAAATCCTGTTCTACTGTTGTCAGCCTGTAGGAGGGTGTTACGTTCGCATTCGTAAAGGAATCGTGCTCAGGTAGTGCTTGGGTGCTGTGGGTCTTGTCTAAGATTTCCTGTGCATGTGCGTGTATGGCTCCTATTTTCTGTGACTCTTGTAGTTTGGAGAGAAGGTTGCTGAGTTCTCCTATTCCCATTCTTACCGAAGTCGTAGAATAGGGCTGGCCAGGAAAGAAGACGCAGAGTTTCTGGCCAGGGACAGCAGGATCGGCGAGGACCGGAGCAGACCGGCTTGCCTCTGAAGCGCCTGACGTTTCTGTAAATAGCCGCTAGGGCTCCTGGGAACTGTAGTTCCTACTTAACAGAGCGCTCGCGAACACAAACACAAGTAGTTTAAACAGATGTAGTTACAAATGTTACGAGTGCTTGCTCATTGCCAAATAAGTGTGGGGGTTTGGGGTTTGTTAAATTTAAGATTAAGATTTCCTAATACCACAAGATTAGAAAAATGTGTATGTAGTTAATTCAATGTATCAAGCAAAGGCTCGAGGAGACCAATACTAGAACCCGGCGGACGATAGATAAGCAGAAAATGAAAAACAGATGTGGGCGATAAGACACAGCGAAGCAAAAGAGATTCCCTAGCCAGTTTGTGAGGAAATTCAAGCTTAGAAACCTTCAGGAATTCTTTATAAATGACTGCTACTCCACCACCCAACTTCCTGTGGGGCGGTCAGCATGAATAATGGAGTAACCATCAGGTATAGCTTGAATCAAGGCAGGAGCCGAGGATTCCTGTAGCCAGGTTTCGATTAAAAAGAACAAATCAGGGTGGCAGTCAGACAATACCTGGTAAATGTTGTGTGCATGAGCCGGGGGAAACGTGTGTTAAGGAGCAACATTCTAAGGTCACCTTTAGCCAGCCGGTGGCTGCAAGGCAGGTAATGAGTTGATGGTGTTAGGGCAAGAGTCCAGCAAACCCCAACCAGTCAGAAAGGAAATGCTGGGAGGGGCCAAGGAAAGGAGGTCTGCCCGAGTATAAAGTATGGGCCCATCCAGCCCAGACCGAGCACGGTTGGGCACAGTCGGGCTTGCCTTAAGCGCCCCTGATGGAGTGACTAACTCCATCAATGCCTTCTGAAATTGCTTAGGGACCACGAGCAACTAATAATTGGTACCTTCTGCCCTTGGATTTATATCAACCTGGTACAGGATCCCCTTTCTGTTGGTGAAACGGGGGCCTTCAGGGTGTGGCTATTCATCTCGGAAATAAAGTTGTTCCAGAAGAGAGTCCATTCTCTGTACTTATTTGAACTTCACTGATCCAGGGCCAGAGCCTCCTAGGAGAAGGAGTCTTCCCTCTTGAACTTGTTTTTTCCCCAAAACCTGGCTTGGGCCTCCTCTGTATCATCAAGATCATTCACTTCTCCAATCGCTGGAATCAGTATTCTTTCACAGACCTGTTGGACTATAGGTTGGCCACCTCCTTATTTCCATATAGGTCATATCCTGCTAATCTTGGTCTTTCTCTAGTGGGGTTTCAATCAATCCTAGCTAGTCCCTCTATCCTGAGCATCTCCTTTAAATCATAAGTGGCCTCTATGTCAGTGCCTGAATGCTTCCACAATGACATCACATGTCACAGATGACTTCAAGAACACAACAACTCTCAAAATCTTGTTTACGGTTTAATTAAATGTTTGAATAGGGTCTCTTTAAGGGCTGTCCCTCTCTCTCCCATCTCTTGGGCTTTGACCTCTCTAGCCCAGAAATCCCTAAATCCCAAGGTGGTCACTAGAGATTGGTAACCTCTACTGTCTAAGATCTGGGTCGCTGGTTAGTGGTGAGGGCCTAAAGGCAACTGCCTTCTCTCTCTTTATCCTGCCGGTAGTTTCACGGTGGATCCAAACCTGCGGTCTCATGAGAAAAATGATCTTAAGAAGAGGTGCTTTCCAACCACCGAAGTCTTACTCATTCTTTACCTCTCACGCTCTTGTACTCCTCGGCCTGATATTCTTTCTTGCTTCCCTTCCACCTATTATGCCCCCTATCTTCCTCCCACTCTTCTCTTTCTCTCCCTCTATCTCTCACTGTCCCCCCTCCGATGTTCTCCCATCTATTCCTACTCTCCCTCTACCCTCAATCACCTTCCACTCCCCTCACTACAACTCACTCCTATCTCTACTACTCTCCACTACTCTCCTCCCACTACTCTCTCCTCTCTCCTCCCACTGCCATCTACTAAAGACCTCTCCAGAGTATTATCCACCCTACTACTCTCTCCTCCCTACTACTGTCCACTCTTTTCTACTATTCTCCACTCTCCACTCTCACGCTCCTCTCAATTCTTGTCAGTCACACCTCTTACTTAGTCTCACACTGCTCCTCTCTAACTTTCTCTAGCTAATAACTCACATTGCATATTAATCCTGTAACTGTAACTGGATCATAAGAACTGAAGTAAACTTATATATTAACCTAAAGCTGCCTGGACTGAGCTTTATAACAATGGCGACGAGGATTCCCTCAACATCAAGAACCCATGGCAAAGGAAGATGAAGAGAAACTAAGTAAAGACATTAAGAAATGAAGAAGTAAATGATTCAAGACGCCTGCTGCGGGGGGTGCAGATTGAATCAGGACCTGAAGAAAACAGAGGACACCGCCCCCAGAAACCGTAAGTCCCATCACCCAGGGTCCCGCGGGATAAGTCAGTAAGAAGCCATGACATGATCCCCATAGCGCAAGAGGAGCTGCAGGGAGAAAGCCCCATTGTAGTTTGGGACCCAGGAGGTTGTCAATAAAAGCCATGATGTTTTCCCCATGGATCCCTTGGCATAAACTTAAAGGGTTCCATAGGAAATCAAAGATCCCAATGGGGTGGACTGGCAACAGGATGGTTGCCCATAGTAGTCATAATGGTGGATTCACTTGTCTATGAGCAACATGAATTGGGCTCCATGCTAAAGAGATCAGCACACAAACTGAAAAAGTGTGCCTTCTTTGTAGAGGACTAGAAACTTATGACAAGCAAGAGCGTATTCTAGCCCTTAAGGCAGGAAAAGGCTTGCCGTGGAAGACGGCGATTGCATGTAACGCGATCGGCCGTTGGTAAGCAGGAGCTTCGAAGTGCTCTCTTGTTTCTGTAACAATGATGACGTCACCTCGCCATCTGAGGGTGTTGGCGAGGCTGTGGAACTTTGACTCCACAGTGTTCATAGAATCGCCTGACGTGGAAGCAGGAAGTGCCAGGGGAAGGGTGCATTGAGTAAAGGACCAATTGATATGCACGCAACGTAATTACGTCACGTGTTTTCATTCAAAGCCTATCCATGTTTGCCGTAAAGAGGAAGCGCGGTTTCCACGGTTGGCGAGGTACTTGGAAGCGATCAATGCGAAAGGTGACTTTCCAAGGATGTTGCATGGGCGATGCCGCTTTGCAAGCGGCCAACAGCTGAGGGCGTACCAACGCAGATGGCGACATTTCGAGGATGTTGTGTATGGCTATGCCGCTCCGCTTCAAGTAGTGAGGCGTTTTGCAAGCGGCCAAAGGCTGAAGGCGTACCAACGCAGGTGTCGACATTTCGAGGATGTAGTATATGGCGATGCCGCTCCGCTTAAAATACGGAGGCGTTTTGTAAGCGGCCAACATATGAGGTGACTTTTATAGCGCACAGTTTCTTTTAATTGGAGTATGAAAGGAAAAAAAAAATTTTTGGTGTTAATGATTTTCTGTGTAGTAACACGTAGTTTTGGATTTAGTAATAGTGCGTTATTTGAGTACCTAGTATACAGGCATGGGTATGGATGCAATGCTATTTATGTGATCGTGCATTGCATAATATGTGGTGCTTAGAATAACCCCTTGAGGATTTACAGGTTTGTAGTGGCTGGAAATGCAGAGTGTATGAGCTTGGCTATGCTTGATGGTAGACTTAACCACAATTGAGGAAATTGCAGGTTGGTGTGCCAAGCGTCCTGGCACATGGATTTCCATTAGAGCCCTTCAAGGGCTGTGGACTCTTAGGTTTTAGAGCCAAATGGCTATGGACTCTTAGGCCGATATGAGTTGATGTTGGGTTTGTTATTTGCTTTGTTTTGTTTAAACCAACAACATGTATGGGTGTGGGAAGCTAGGGAAAATGCAGAGTGTCATGGTTGGGCGATTAGTATGATTGGTGAGCAGTGATGTAGAATGTTAGGGACCTAACATTTTTCAAGGATTTGCAGGAAGGTGGTCTTCTGATTTGTTATATTGTGCATAGCTTAAGGCAATGCAATATGATGATGTGAGTTGGAGTTGAAGCCCAGTTGAAGCCTAAGTGAACTGACTTATTTAATTTTTTGAGGATTTTCAGGAGTAAGTTGTTGCACAACAACATGCACAACAACATGGACTATTAGGCATACGTGACAGTCAAATCTAAGTGAAGGGAAACTGCATAAGCTAAATATAAAATGTTGGAGTTTAAGAAGAAAATGTAAATGACAATGAAAATAAAATTGTCATGTATATCCGTGCGCTTGAGGTATGGAAGTGAAGGCATGTCACTAGCATAAAATCTAGAAAGCGTATGGATGTATAAAAAAAAAAGATGAGTGGGTGCAACAAAATTTTTTGTACCAGAAGTTTTATGTACTAGGGATGTAGCGCGTCCCTTGGTATTAACGGTAGGATGTTTCACTGTTTAGGTGAATTGATTAGGTGGTAGCGCCACTTAGAAGTGCACTCCATCAGTGTTTTAGTTGGCGAGGTTTAGGTCATGGAGATTGCGCTTTGAGATGCAACTAAAGAGAGGTAGCGCCTCAGTAAGTTGTAGTTGTGAAGTAAGAAGAATCCTGAGGGTAGCGCCTCGTCAGGAATTTTAAAATGGTGGTTAGTGAGAGTTGCACAAAGGTGAAGTAGTCTAGTCTAATATTTTGTTTGGAAGTAGTGCACTCCTTGAAGAGATGATTCTTATCTTAAAGGACAGTAAGCAGAAGACAGGTGAAGAGAATTGCTGGTAGGGGACGCCCTCTAGTAAATACTATATAAAGTTGAAGATGCTGTTCTAAGTGGAGAATCTCTGAGTGATTTGATTATATTTGAGCGTTGTGTGTTGATCCTGGCCATTTTTTTTCCTGGTCTGGGTTTATTATGGGACTGGATTGTACTGCCATTGAGAAGTGTGTTTGAGAGAACCATATGTTTTTGAGATGGTCTTGGAGTTGACTGGCCAGCATCTCCAAGCTGTTTGAGGAGCTTTACACCATGGTATGGTCAGGTTTGCTTGATTGGCTTGGTCCGCCTATATATATATATATATATATATATGTATGCATATGTTTGTGTATTTCTGAGGCATGCCTGTTGCTGGTTGTGTGTGAGTGCGCTGTAGAATTTTACTGAACCTCTCATCTGTCTATGGTGATTTCGTTGTCATCCCGATGACTAGTATTGCGTCGGGGTGGCAAGTAGGTGCTTCAGGGTGGCAGCCTGAAGGCTCGCTTGTGGCGGGGGCGAGCAGAAGGACCAAAGTTATTTTGCGATGGATAATGATATTGTGGGTTAGGTATAGCCTTGGATCTGGGCTGGTTTGTGTCTAGTGTGGGAGACTAGAGTCTACTCGTGGCAGGGGTGGATGGGAGGTGATCAGTGCTGTATTGATGGTGTTTAAGAATGATAGGCGGAGTTCTGAAATTGCATAGTTGTGGGATTTTCAAGTGAAACCTCCATTGCTCGTGGGTTGGATGAGACGTGCGTTGTCTTTGTGAAAATGTCTGATAGGAGGGAGATGTGTTGTGAAGCTTTTGTTGCAAGTGTGTTTTGTAAAGGGGAAGATGTGTTGTGATGTGCTTGGTTAGTCTGGTGTGGTTTGTTATGTGATTTATGATGTCACCAGAGTGCCTGTGGAATGTTGATGAATGCTGAGTGGGAGAATGCTGTGATGAGAGTTCCATGTTGTGTCAGTTGAGCCCTCCCTCCCTGGGTGATGGGTGCCGGTGTTTCTTCTCTCTGTGTCTCTGTCTTAAGTCTTAATCCTGTAACTGTAACTGGATCATAAGAACTGAAGTAAACTTATATATTAACCTAAAGCTGCCTGGACTGAGCTTTATAACACATACACTCTCTAGAATCTTCTTCCACACTCAACTGCAACATCCTTCTTCCGCCTTGTCTCTCGGTCTGCCTTCTCCTCCCTTGACAAATCACGAATAACCAACCCTCCTTGGTCCACATGTGTCCCTTTAGCATCCTCCCCATTCCATTTGCTTGCAAGCTCAGCATGTTCCCAAATGCTACCTTGTTCTCCACCAGGGTCTAGGTTACAAAGACGGGAGAGATCCACCTCCTTTTTTAATGTGGGTCCACCGGTAGCCCGCAAAGGCGGCCCGCTACAGTCAAAGTCTTAATTGCTGGTCTGCAGTGACGCTCCACGGGCTAGTTGTTCACCTCTGGCTTTCCCGCTAGTGGGTTATCTGCTCCATTCTCCATCGCACTGGATTCTGGTCTTAGCAGTCCTGGAAGGCAAGAGAGAAAGCACTGGTCAGCATGGGGTACGGCAGTTAAGTGATGATCAAAAGGGGTACTTTGCAATTGTGAATTCACACATGAAGAGGAGACAGAGATGGGAGTCCTCCCAACTCCTGCGCCCCACATTTGAAGCAGGACTCGATCTGGTAAACGCCCTGGTAGGCGTCCTGCCCCAGGTAGAGAGCAGTCGCCATTCCCCCTTGATAGCCTCTAGTGCCTGACCTTCTTACAGAACACATACAAACATTCTCTCATACTTCCATTTAACAGCAATCCATATGCACGCTTGTGTAAAATTAAATCATGAACTTAAAATAAGCCAAACAAGCAATAACAAATGGACACAAAATTATACTTAAATACTTTCCATCTAAAATATGCTTCGGAAAGGTAAGCCAGTAGTCATGTGATGCTAGTACAGCAACTCAAACTATCAATCCGATGTAGGTAAAACCTATCCAAAACACATGGCTACTGAAAGTCAAAATTCAAAAATCATTTTGCAGCCATGATATAAAATGGCATGTTAAAGATAATAGCAATGAACCTTCTAACTACCTCTCTCTCATCTGCCAGATGTATATATGAGATGTATGTGTGTATATGTCCTGGCTAGAAATGCAAGGAGATTCATAGGGTTTGATATGGGCTATGCACAAACTTGTACCACACTTGGCTCTAATTAACAGTTTAAAGGCTAGCATGAGAAAAAAACATGGCCACTCTAAAACCCTATCAAGACCATGGAAAATGTAAACATGAAAAACCACGTTTTAAAAGTCCAATTGAAACTCCAAAATGCTAGGAGCAAAATGTAAACTCAATACTGAGAAAATCACAACAAACCAAAGCTGGTGTGAAGAGAAGAGGCCCTGTCCCATCTGGTCATCTGTTCGGCTGTTGGTCAATTTCTGGTCTTCTGACCCTATCCATTCCAGCTCTGCCCTGTAAGCAGACTTGTCCTTTGTGTGTCCCAGATCATCTCCTTACAGCTCTCCAAACATGTTTACTGTGTGCAGTCCTCATGACATCACATGGCATCTTCGAGCCTATCCTGCCAGGCTCTTCATTGGTTTCATAGCTCTCTAAAAAGTCCACCCGCCAAAAATTAATTTCACTTAACAGGTTTCAATGAGTGCATTATCTAGGATTGGAATTAGCAACAGAAATACATTTCACCTAGTAGGGAGTCACCGTAATGGGAACTTGCAACAGAAATTGATTTCAACAGTATTTAATACAGCAGCTGGGAGAAACTATTCTACATATCGCTTTTTTTCAAGATCACTGCTGGAGAGTACAGGTAAAATGTATGCTAGAGTATTTTTGGAACCTTTACAAACCAGTCAATAAAAATGAATCATCAGTCGTTTGCAAGCTGGGTTCCATTCTGCTCTAAATGCTGTTGATCAGGCACTGAGGTTGAATCTTTTAATCCAGGAATGTCATTTTAAAGAAAAGATATGTATTTACTATATTTATTCATCTGCAAAGGGCCTTTGAGAGATTAAATGTTATGTCTGGTCATTACTGGGTTGAAAGCCTATTTGGTTCCCCTGTGATAGACTGGGGAGCAGGGTTCGAACTGGTGAGAGCCTCATCAACTTGGTGGACGCCTCATCAACTGTGTGCCCTTGAAATCAACTAGGTCCTAGGATTTGAGCCACACCATGATTTTTTGCACTCTGATTTTTGGGTGGGCAAATGTGTGCAGTGTTATTTATTTATTATCTTTTTCATACTCTTTATTTTGATTTATTCAACATACGTTACAATAATAACACCAAATTGAGCATGTGCAGTATTATTTGATTAGTATTTATTCATTAATTCTTTTTATGTTTCCCCTCCTGTTATGACAGTACATTTTGAGTGCATGGGGTATACCTTACTGGCTGAACTACATGAAGTACAACCGAAACAGGTACAGTCTACAATACACTTCCCAATGAACACCCCAATTCACCGCTTTATTCAAAAGTTCTGTTCAGCACAAGCTCAGCCTGCCTTTCCCTGGATGGAGGCACCAAAGTGGATGATTTGATTTCTGTGTGTGTACCCTTTAAGCAAAGACCAGTGTCAACCATCTAGTCTTGGACCTTAAGAAGGCAGTCGACTGAAGGGCTGTTTTTTGGGCAGTTTGTGTGTCATTGGTGTAAGTTCTGAATGAGGTTGAAAAGGATGAATGAATGTCAGGCACGGGTTTCAGTTACACAATGAACAAATTCCCGGAGAAGAGAATGGAGTTTCGTGGCACTCCAAGGTCCAGATTCAAGCCATCAGAAAGGAATGGGCACAACCGGATTTAGGAAACACTTTCAGCAAGGAACGAGGATTTCTAGTTGAGAGCCGTTCTGTCAATACCAAATGTAAGTTTTAGGCATTTAAGGCGGGTGGCATGGTTTACTGTGTCAAGGACTGCCAAAAGGTCAGGCACGTTGGAAATGACAGCCTGCAGACGCTCTTCCAGCATGAATAAAAATGCTGATTCGGTGCCTCTCAGCGTGGCAGCCAGATTGATGATTGTGGCATAGGTTGTGGGTTTCGGTGTATTCCATCAGTTGGATTATGGCTGATATTTCTACAATGTTGCCTATTATTTGTCATCTGTTTGATATAAAGCTCAGGCATGGGTTTAAAGGCCAGGTAAAAGCAATTGACCTTGGTATCTGGGGTTAATGGGAAATGTGGATCTGGTCAGATTTGCAATTGAGAGATGCATGACTTCAATCTTTATAGTTAATTACAGCCCCCTTCTAAGTTAGTGACAAGAGGCCTGTGATTGCTTGACCCACATGCACTTTTGCCTTATTGCCACCACCACCTCCCATTCTCCGAAACGCTGCTGTGTTTCGGAACAGAAAAAAAAAAAATTGCCAAAAAAATGGCCACCGGGGAAGGAAAAATTGAGTCCTTTTTCCCATTCCATGGAGACCATCGCGAGCGGATGCGCTGGGAACAGAATTGATCCCAGCGCGTTCGCTCCTGAAAAAGGAGAAATAAGAAGGAATGTGGGGTTGGGAGGGCAGGGAGGGGATTGTTTGTAGTGGAGTGGGGAGGAAAAAAAACACTTACTTGAATCCCCGGCGGGGGAGGATGCCAGCCTCCAGCCATGTGGAGGCTCGAGCGGGGATGGCCCCGTTTCGAGCCTCCTCGTTGGCCTGTTTTTTTCTGTTTTTTCCATCTTAAAAGGACAATACAAAGGGGAGGGACACATCCCCTTAAAGGGGCAATTCACACAAGAGGGTTCACTACCCCACAAGCAGTGTATCCGGTGCGTGCAGGCTTTGATGATTTGACAAACAATCGAAAAAGTGAGTAATGGTAGAAGGTAAATAAGCACGCTTATCAACTTTAATGAACAAAGCTGCTTTTGCAAACGGATAACGGTTAAAGTATACTGCGTGTTTTTGCCCCGGGCAGGTCGCTGCAGGCCGCTAAAGAAAGACGCGAGATGTCTTTGGTGTGTGACGTGGAGTGACTACCCCGAGGCGGGAAGCCCTCCCCTTTTATTAACAGCAGTGCTATGGTCACCTGACATGGTGCCCATGCGCACCATAACATCTCCTTCCAACTCACCTCGAAACAAGAACTTGTAACAGTAACAAACATTGCAGAACATAGTCACTTATTATACTTGCAATTCACCATTGCCTACTCCATCGAATACTCTCTCAGCCTTTCTGGCAGTCGGCAGCCCACCCGCTGGGGATATCTTGGCAGGCTGGGCACCGAGCGGCCTGCAGGGTCTTCCTCGGGTGCAGTGCCGCTCCAGTCATCGCCGGCCATTGGCCGGCCATTCATCCTCACGGTCTCCGGGCGAGACCTGATTGATATGGTGCCCATGTGCACCCTAACACTGCGGCCTGGCTTTATAGCTAATTCGATAATATCATTGTGATTGAACTCTGAGGGATGTACTATCTAAGAAGTGCAAGCATGCGCGATGATCATTGTGTTACCGAAAATTATGCTAATGATGAAGGAGCAATTTCTTAGGCAGAAATGCTGTTAGCAGCGCTGTCCGGCAGTAGCATGGAGCCTCAACAGTTGGACGGTTCCTTGTGCACTACAGCGCAAGACTTTGCCATATCATACGATCCAATTAAACATAAGATAACAGATTTCGTTCTCCGAAGACGGAGTATGAGTTTGGGTGATTTATGGATGGCGTCCTCCCCATTGCCTCCTAGCTACCAACAGCACGTGTTGGGGCTAAATGAGACAATTACAACAAAAATAGAGAGGAAGTTGGATGTTGCTACACACGCATTTACTGAGGAGAATGATTTTACCTGTATGAGCGACACCTGCAATATTTGTGACTCAAGAGCCAGGCCTATGGTGTGCAGGACTCTCCTCAATCTCTGGGTCACATGGAGAGCCAAGTCAACCGCCCACGTGGGGTGAGGACAATCGTAGAACACTTACTGCTTTACTGTTTGTTCTCAACTCGTTTGTTAAGGTCTTGGAGTGAGGCAAGAAGTTAAAGCTTTCTCCCTGATGGTAATGGATGTGAAAACTTAAATGGAGCTTTGTTTGCAGTCAATAATGGAAACAAAGGAAGCTATTAAGCAGGAGCTGCAAATGCACACGTCCATTCTTGTGGATTTAAAAAACACCCATGCTATGGTATGCAGTGTGCACATTATGCAACTTCTCCCATTGATGGAAATATAAATATGGGCAGGTCGGCTGTGGTGATAAGGAAGAGGAAGCGAGGATTGCACACGATACACCACCCTCGACGTCCCTATTGCAGGAATTAATCGGTGAAGAACCTTCACACACTGGAATTCCGCTTGAGGGCGACGGAGGGGCGAACTTCACCAGTGAATGCTACAGTTCTTACAAAGAGGCAAGCACAGAGAAGGGAGGGAGTAAGGAAGCAGAAAATCAACTAAGCAAGCCCAACAAGGCAAAACAAAGAAAGACAAATGAAAGCTCATCATTGGAGTTCCTTCCTCATCTTACCATCCCTGAAGATTGTGACGTCTCGAGTTCGGAAGACGAATAGTTGTTGCATGCTGCTCCTGATGGCCCTGCCAGGCTGATAACTCCCATATATATTCAAGCAAGGGGGCAAGAAGGAAAAAGAAAAGAACAGAGGATTTATTTAAATAAGGTTGCGAACCTGAGCTTGACGGTATGGTGCAGAACACTGCGAATCAGACTAGTTTGCCATGTTTCTCTGCACTACTAACAGGAGAGTGCCCCCTGTATAACATGCAGGGGTCAGTCAGGAGCATGGGGTTACAGCGAAGGCCCTTTTTGCTCCTATTTCATGGTGTATTAGTGGTTTCATGTGTTAATATCCCCACAAAAATATCGCCATACAAAAATATCTCCATATTTTTGCAGCAATATTAAGCCATGGAAAGTGCGGGCACACCCAGCAACCTCCATAGATCTTTTAATGGAGCGGGGGACACCCCTGTAATACCCGGTCCCAATAACCCCATAAATTATCCCCACTAATAATATTGCCTATGCCCTTACCCCACGACATATATATGGCGATATTATTGGTGGGGATAATATTACCTGATACTGTATTAGTGCGGCGGAATTGGCTGGCAAGGGATCCTCAAAGCCTAAAGTGTTTAAGAGTGATTTGGTTCAATGTGGTGACCCCTTTGTACACTCTAGTGGTAATAATTCAAAGAGTAATGTCAGGGGCCACAACTCTATCTGTGTGGATGGCAAACGTGATATTGGGCCCGCTAATGAACAGGACCGTATCCTTGCCTTGAGTCATGCAAGGTATATTAAAGAATCTGTCTTCCCAAAAGAGGATAACATTATTATGAACAGAAGGACAATATTAGCTTTTATTCTAGGATATTACTTATCTGAGGATTTTTACCACAAAAGACATCTCAAGAGTAGAACTGATTTACGAGGACAGATTGGATGTGGCAGTTTAGACTTACCGTCTTCATTAGTACAGAAGTATTTGTTAATGTTAAAGTTTTTGGTAGCACGCACCGTCACCACTACTGTGGTCCCCAGGCGTTTTGGCGGATGTGAAAATTAAGCTGTGAAGAGGGTGGAGGTTAAGGGGGGGTTAGTAGGGTGTAGTGGGAATAGGAAAGTGAGAGTTGTGATGTGTTGTTGGCAGCTTCAGTTCGATTTGCACCATTCGCTGAGCTTAAGTGCAGTTTTCGGTGAGTGTCAGAATTCCCATGTGCTGTTGTGTCGGGTTATGTGTTGTTAGTCTGTTGTTGTAATGTGGTGAAGTGTGTGCAAATTGCTGTGCATAGAGGTGGTTGTTTGAGTTTCTGTATGTTGAGTATGCAGAAAGTTGACATTTTACGGTTATAATGGTTTTCAAGTATTTGCCGATTTCTTACCACTTTCTCTTCGCATTTCTGCGCCCAACCTCTATGGTTCTCTTGTGTGTTTGGTACTCTAGTTTGACAGCCTAGTTGGTAGGCATGTTGCAGAATGAGAGCCCTCTTTTGTATGGCCCCAGTGGCTTGTGTATCGGGCTAATTTCTGTTCTTCCCTTGCGGCAGGTGTAGTTTTGGTCAAAGGACTTGTCCCTCATTGTGCATCCTGTTGGTTGTCCCTACCTATCCAAGTACCCTATAAGATTGGCGGCGTGTGGGCCTGTGTGGGCGGTGCACACCAACCCCCGATTTTATAATGGAGAGGCAGGTTAGGGATTATGGTTTCCTTCTGGGGTATTCACGGTTTCCTTGTGGTCCTTTCTTCCTAGTTGATTCCTCCTGAATCTGCAGCAAAGAACCAAGATTTGAGTAGTTTTCGGAACTCTCAATGATCCCTTGTGTTGCGTATGTTATTTGTAGGCTATTAAAGGTTACGATTGCCAGGTGAGTGAATGATTATCCTCTGAGTTTTCTTTTGTTGTAAGGTTTTGGAACTAGGGGAATGTCGTTGCTTGATCTGAGTGATCTTGTCAGATGGTAGATGGTTATTTTTTTCTTTAGGAACTATGCTCCTTGGCCATGTACTGCTCTGTGCTCTATATGCTAAATTGTGCTGACAAGCTTAGACAAAGAGGCTTTGGCTTTGGTCCATATGTGGATATACAAAATAGTAGAGAGGCCATTGATCGGCATCTTGGTGTTTCGATCTGTTGCTCAGGATGAACAAATTGCCCCTAGAAAGTTATTTTTACAGATAAACATCTAAGCGCTACAGTAATATGGGATTGGTCCTGGGCTGCAGAGTTTTTGGCTACGAGTTCCATGATGGGCCCTAGGAGGCTGGGTTTTTAACATCATCTCATAGAACTCCTGCAGCTTTTCCCATCTCACGAATACCCCAAATGCCATTACTGTTTTAAAAACATTTTTTATTGTGCATTGGTTTAATTAACCTTATACACACATGCACACCTATAAAACATATATAGTCAATTTCATTAATTAATCATCACAATAATCATCACATTAAACAACCACATATTACCACATGTAAAATCATACATTTGAACCACAATATAAAATCACTACATATAACATCATAAATCATAGACATTAGCAATTTGCCAACTATACAAAATAAATCATAATCGTCAATGTTTAAAATGGAACCCTTAGAAAATAATTCATGGTATCTCCATATTCCATAACACAATATTTTTCTCCAGTAACTTTAAGAAAATTCTACAAACATAAAAACTGGCACCCGTGATCACTAACGATGTAGCCCCATATAATGTACTCCAAAATTGGTGACCTCCAAAATTAGATCACTAAATTGGAAGGGGTGGATTTAATTTTGTTGCAGCAAATGTTCCTGAAATCGAATGTTTTTCTTGATGGGTTTTTTGGGTGCCAACAAATGACTTTAGGGGCGGGAGGCAGATTGGGCGGCCACATGGGGGTTTGTTAATGGCTGCTAATAGTGCCTGGGCGAGTGATGTTCAGGTTTTGGTAGATCACGAACCGTGTTTTCTTGCAATTCATGTTTTGTTTAAAAACCTTCATAGCCCATATTGGTTGCGAACATATATTGCAATTATTTGGAGATCACTCAGGAGGAGTTTATGAAATAATTGGAGGAGGTTTTGTTGAATTGGGAAGCTTTGAGCAATGTAAGATTAATGGTAATTGCTGGAGACTGACTGCCTGGCAAATGTTAAGGGAAAGGGTGCGAAAGGCAGCAAACTACGTAAAAAATAGGCTGGCTTTTTTAAGAAATGGGGATTGCTGTCCCTGAATGGCAACATCAAGGAGATCTGGAGGGTGCTGTTACTTGGGGTAAAGGGTCGCAAAGTTCAGGAATGTATTTTATATTTGTATCTGAAGAATTGTTTTATTACTGTAACCATTTTGAAGTATGCAACGGCTCCCCAGGTGTTCACTGCGTGCTTATGGGGAAATGTACTTGTTTAACAGCCTCTCTGATCCCTGGTAGATCGTCATCAGTAGCAGTAAACAAAGGCACAAATAGTATGAGAGCCAATTAAGGTTTTATGTAGGATTTTAAGAGGAGGTGGGAAAATATCTTATCAGCTGAAACAAGTAAAGGAGGACAGTTTAGGATGTTTCCAAATATTATGTGCACATCTATTCAAACAATATGTAAACGATGTGCCCAAAACTTTAGGGGTTAAAGCAAAACCTTCCTACTGCCTGGGACATAGTAACCATTAGAATATATAAAAGGAAGTTTGCGTCTTAAGTTTCTGGACCCACAGAAACCCTCTGATAGAGATTAAAAGTTCCATTTCCTTAAATAATTGATCTGTACACTCTATGGTATTACAAAATTTACTTTAAACATTTTAGAATGATATAAAAAACAATAATAGTAAAATCATAAGATCAGAGGCAATTGCATGTGAAAATAACATTAATCCATTGCCCAAGAATGAAAATACAGACAATTATTCCTGGGACATCATACACAGTTAAATCAAACAACTTTTTCAATCTGTGTTCAAACATAGCCCAACATGTTTCTGTCCTTCTGATGTACCCCAATACAGGACATTCCTCAGGGGCTGAGGAATAAAGAATGTGTGTGTTCCTTGGTATTGAATCAAAGTGTCGCTAACTTTTTGACTAAAAACAAAACCAGAGAGACACTGGGTCTCATTACAATCTTGCTGGTAAGCTCACCGGCACCCTTGTTTCCTGAACGGCAAACTATGTGTTTGCCTGCGGTGGCCGCTGTGCCCGACAGGTCTGACCCTGCCAGGCTCAGTGGTCATGGTGGGTAAACCCTTCATGGAAGCACCAGCACCATTAACAATGGTGCCGGTGCTTCCGTGTCCCCACTCCCATAGAGTCCAATAGGACTCTTTGGGAGTGGGGACTTACAATTTACCGGCGCCTGACTTCCCGGGCCGCCAGACTTGTAATAGTCAGGAAAGCCAGGCGCGGTAAATTATTACCAGTCCGGCGGCAACTCGCCAGTTTCACTGGCAGGGTTACCGCCGGACCCGTAATGGGGCCCACTGTCTTAGTACAAAGAGTTTGAAGGTTCTTCAAATTGATTCACCTCAAACTTAGAGCATACCCCATATTAGAACATAAATATGTAAGTACCTGGTGAATAATCCATGGTACACAGATGGTGACATAAGTTTACCAAATCTTCACTAGCAATGTGGAAGATCTTCAAACGAAGGCCAATTCAATATGACTATTCTGCAACCCCAAATCATACAGGACATATTTCAATATTGTTTCCACTAAATCATACCATAAAACCAAAGAATTGTCCATTCTGAAGTCCAAATCAAATGTAAATTTAGCTACTAGGCATCCTGTGAGATCTCCAAGGTGTAGCATAGGCTAGATGGACGTCAGATTGTCAACACTATACACCCACAAGATCTAAAAAAGGATGGAAGAGGTAAAAGGGGGCACATTGGGCCTCATTACGAGATTGGAGGTAGCCATGGTGCTACTAGCACCATGGCTTCCTCCAAACCGGGCTCCATTGCCGGGTTCCTGCAATGGGGACTTACCGGGTCATTCCAACATAGGAGGACCCGGTAATTCCTCCTTGCAGGAACCATTCCCCATTCCCATTTGAGCTGCCATATGGCTCAATGGGATTGGGGAGGGAGGTATTAACGGGCACATTACAAGTGGCCCTTTATTACCTCCCTTTTCCCCTCGCGGGACCCGGAAAAGGCATCTGGTTTTACCAGACATCTGATCCTGGTCCCGCAAAGGGAACCTTGTAATCGGCGCTCTCGTAATGAAGGGGGGGCGGTCCCATACCAGCCCCTTTCATCATGGGAGCGCCAGGGTTATAATGAGCCCCATTGACTCCAAAGAGATTTTAAATTTACCCTGGGGCACTGACATATTGGTGAAAAATCCCCATCTTTTGACACAAAGGAATACATACATCTAATATATCCCCCCCAACGACAGGCATTTAAATTGTACATGACTTATATCCACCAGAGTTCTATTACATCAATACCAAATGATGAGTGAAAGATTGTGTGGAGGTAAGCAGTATGCTGTTATTTTGGCAGCTTATGAACAGGCGGGTTTTGGAGCTTGTTGTGCCCAATAATGATTCTCCATGCTGGGGGGTGCCTCTTTCTGTGTTGTGGTGCTGAGTAGGGACAGCCTGGACCCCTTCCTAACTTTGAGATTTCACTAATTGTTTAGTTGCATCTTAGTGAAGCCATTGAAAGAGTGAGGGAGAGACCATGGGTGTTTACAACTATCCATGTGTCTTGGTGAAGGTCAGGAGTCTCATAAAGGTAACAGCTTGTCATTTACCGCTCTTTAAAAAGCATTTCTATGAAAAGTGTCTTTCACTTGCCATTTGGTATTGATGTAATAGCACTCTGATGGACATAAGCCATGTACAATTTAAATGCCTAGCAGTGGGGGGTAGATTAGATGAACTAAGTATTCCATTGTGTCAAAAGATGGGGATTTTCCACCAATATGTTATTACCCCCTGGGTAAATTTAAAGTCTTGTTGCGGTCAATGTGCCCCCTTTTTACCTCTTCCATCCTTTTTTAGATCTTGTGGGTGGACAGTGTTGAGAATTTGAAGTCACTCTACCCTATGCTACACCTTGGATATGGCACAGGATGCCTAGTAGGTAAAAGTGCATTTATTTTGGATTTCAGAATGAAAAATTGTTTGGTTTTATGGTATGATTTAGTGGAAAAAAATATTGAAATATGACCTGTATGATTTTGGGTTGCAGAATAGCCATATTGAATTGGCATTTGTTTGAAAACTTCCACATTGCTAGTGAAGATTTGGTGAATTTATGTTGCTGCCTGTGTACCATAGATTATTCACCAAGTACTGGCATATTTATGTTCTAATATGGGGTATTCTCTAAGTTTAAGGTGAATCATGTTGAAGAACCTTCTATCTGTTGGAGTAAGACAGTGGGCCTCATTACGACCGTGCCGGTCCAGAAAGAACGGTGGTGGTAAAACCGCCACCACCGTTCTTTCCGGACTGGCTGATTAAGAGTCCTGCGGGCGGGAGGTGTCACTCCCGCCAGGTTTGACACGAGGGGTTTAACACCACCCGCCTGCAGTCGGACATGGAAACACCAGCTCTGTCATAGGCGGAAACTGTGTTTCTATTGTCCCCATCCCCATGGAGTCCTATGGGGCTCCATGGGACTGGGGACTTAAACAATTCCGCCTCCGGAATCCCCGGATCACCAGGGTCGTAATGCCCCGGTGATTACAGGAATCACAGAAGCGGAATAATACGGGTCTGGCGGTAACCTGCCAGTTTTTCTTGCTCGGTTACCGCCGGACTCGTAATGAGGCCCAGTGTCTCTATGGTTTTCTTTTTAGTCAAAAAAGTATGCAGCATGTTGATTGAATACTAAAGAACACACACATTCTTTATTGCTCAGCCCCTGAGCAATGTCCTGTATTCGGTTACATCAGTAGGACAGACACATGTTGGGCTATGTTTGAACACAGATTGAACACGTTTTTTGATTAAACTGTGTATGATGTGCAAGGAATAATTGTCTGTATTTTCGTTCTTGGGAAATGGATGAATGTTATTTTCACATGTAAGTGCCTGTGGTCTTATGATTTTACTATCTGTCACAAGTCTCTCCCCTTCTCACCTTTTTCTTGTTGGGTACTTGCGACCTTCTGGGATTTCTTCTTCTTTACGGTCTGGAATTTGTATAGACCCGAACGCCGCTCTTCGGCGTCCAGCGTGAGAGTAGCGGTTCAGTTTCCAGGAGTGTTCACAAAGTCCACAGTAATTCCAGGAAGTAATTAAGGTTCGCTCGGAGGCACGGAGGACCGTGACTCGAGCGCGGAAGGTTTTCCAGGAGATTGGAGAGGGAAGGGAACAGGGGGGGATTCAAGGAACTGGGAACAAGGAATCAAGCGAGAGCCCCGATCAAACTTCGGCTAAGCACGTCCGACTACAGGTAGCGGTAGCGTTGAGACGCGCAGAGCTGCGGGGGCGTGTCTCTTTTGTAGGATGAGCAGTGTGGAACGCATAGATTGATCCGGAGCATTCCATTCCGGGCGGCCATGTTGGAAGGATAACTGCATGCAAACCCCTGCGAGTCAGGGACCAGGAGGTCCAGAAAGGACATAGACAACGGTTCATGACAGTATGCCTCCTCTGGAAACCAGCTCCTCCGGGTTTGCCCGGATGAATCAGATGAAATCGTCGAACCAATCTGGAAGCATTCATGTTTGACACGGGTTCCCAGGTACGCTCACTGGAAGGGTACCCTTGCCACTGAACCAGATATTGTAGTTTGCCACGTCGATATCTTGAGTCACAAATCCTGGAAACCTCGAATTACAGTTGATCATTTACAATAACAGGGGTAGATCTAGGAGCTGTTCAGGATGACTGAATGTATGGTTTTAACAAAGAAGTGTGAAAGACTGGATGGATTCTTTTCCAAGATTCACGTAACCGAAGTCGAAAGGCCACTAGGTTGATGATTTCTTTTATGGAAAAGGGACTGTAGTATCTGGGAGCCAGTTTATTGGGGCGCAGGTGTCGAGGAAGAAGCTTCGAGGATAACCAAACTTTATCTCCTACTGAATAGGAAGGTCCAGGTCTTCTTTTAGAGTCAGCATGTTTGACATCTTCTCGAGCCTGTTCTAGATGTTCCTTAACCTCCTTATGTACTGTGATGAGGTTTTCGATCCAGGAGTCTACTGCAGGTACTGGAGTAGGATGTGGGAGTACGGAGGGTAGGACAGATAGATGGAATCCTTGACTACAGAAGAAGGGACTGGTCTTGATAGCTGAATTATCTAAATTGTTATAGGCAAATTCAGCCATAGGTATTAGGAGTGACCAATCGTCCTGAACTTTGGTGGCGAAACATCATAGATATTGTTCGAGAGTCTGGTTCACACGCTCCGTGGCTCCATTGGTTTGTGTATGGTAGCCAGAGGTTAAGGCACGTTGGATTCCCGGAATTCGACATACTTGTTTCCAAAACTGAGATATGTACTGAGGTCCTCGGTCTGAAATGATCTTGGAAGGCAATCCATGAAGTCGGAATATATGTTCCAGGAAAATTCCGGCAAGGTCTGATGAGGAAGGTAGTTTGGATAAGGGTGTAAAATGAGCCATATGAGTAAACAAATCAATAGTGACCATGATTGTTGTATAGCCTCTAATGGGTGGTAATTCCACGATAAAATCAGTGGCAATTAATTCCCAGGGTCTTGTTGGTATTGCTGGTTGGAGTAGGAGTCCGGCTGGCTTCTTATTATCGTGTTTGTTCTGATTGCAAACTGCGCATGTTTGGACATGGATCCTAATATTATCCTTCATTTTAGGCCACCAAAACTGTCTTTGTACTAGATGGAGGGTGTTGGTTATCCCACAATATCCCGAATGTAAGGTATCATGACATAGACTTGTGATCCTTTGTCTTAGTCCAGGAGTGGGAATGACTAAGCGATTATCTTTGAATAGATACCCGGCTGTGAGATTCCATCTGTTATTTCGCTTGTGCTCCTTCCAGAGGTCCGAAAGTCGAGTTTGGCCTTGGATATTCTCCAGGAGGGTGAGTGCTTGGGCAACAAAGATCGTGTGAGGAAACATCTTTGGAAAGGTCCGATCCTCAGAGTTTTCATAGTCAGGACGTCTGGAAAGGGCATCGGCAATTATGTTTTGGATCCAGGGACATGATGGATGTGGAACTGATACTGGGCAAAGAAGAAGGCCCAACGGGCCTGACGACTGTTCCTACACTCCAAAGATTGTAGAACTTGAAGATTTCGATGGTCCGTACGGACCTGGACTGGATGCCTAGCTCCCAGGAGTAGATGTCGCCATTCTGTGAAGGCTTGGCAGATGGCTAGCAGTTCCTTTTCCAAGACGGAATAATGAGTCTCACTGGGCGTCAGGGTTCGTGAAAGGTAAGCAATGGGGTGTTCCAATTTGTCCTAAAATTCCTGTTTTAGTACTGCTCCTATGGCGTAATTGGATGCATCCGTCTCCACTAGGAATAGCCGGTTAATATCGGGTTGAGCCGGGATGGGGGCTTGCGTAAACTCTGTCTTTAATCGTTGGAATGCCTTCTCTTGATCTGTAGACCAGAGAAATGGAGCATCTTTCTTCAAGAGAGCAATGATCGGTTGAACAATTTCAGAGAAGGACAGTATGAACTTTTGGTAAAAATTGGCAAGTCCCAGGAAAGATTGAATCTGTTTCACGGATGTGGGAGCCGGCCAAGATAGTATTATGGCCTTTACCTTTGAAGGATTCATTCCAATTCCTTCTGGACTAAGGACAAATCCTAGGTAATGAACAGAAGTGACGTGAAACAGGCATTCTCGGGTTTAGCTAGGAGTTTGTGTTCACGTAATCGTTGTAAAACTGCCTTAACATGCTCTTCATGCCTTAGAAGTTCCTTGGAGTAGATCAAGATGTCATCCAGGTAGACGATAACGAAGAGGAGCAGCATGGTCGAGAACACCCTGTCCATGAAACATTGAAAAACTGCTGGGGCATTAGCAAGTCCAAAGGGCATGACCAGATATTCAAAATGGACGAAGGGAGTTCTAAAGGCTGTTTTCCATTCGTCACCTTCCTTTATACGAATGAGATGGTAAGCTCCACTTAGGTCTAATTTTGTGAAGATTACTGCACCTCTGACTGCTTCCAGGATATCCGAGATGAGGGGTAGAGGATAACGGTCCTTGCGAGTGCACTGATTTAGACCACGGTAGTTCAGACATGGTCTGAGTTCTTTGGTATCTTTCTTTGGAACGAAGAACAATGAAGCACCCGCTGGAGATTTGGACGGGCGTACAGTGCCATTTTCCAGGTTAGTATCCAGGTATTCTCGGAGAGCCTTCTTTTCAGGTTCAGATAATATAAACATTCTGCCGAAAGGAATCACAGCTGTGGGTTCGGTATTGATGGCACAATCCTCTGGCCTGTGAGGAGGGAGAGCTTGAACTATCGCGGTCGAAAAAACATCACAAAAGACTTGGTAGGCCCTGGGAATCTGGATGATGTTAGAAACGGTGAGTGGACTTTGTTGGTTCTCTTGAAAGTCTCTAGAAGGCTTTGGTAAGGTATCCAGGGATAGGCAATGAGCCATACAATATTCAGATCCAAGAAACAGTGAGCCGGCTGCCCAGTTGATGTAAGGATTATGCCTCTGCAGCAAGGGCATTCCAAGAACCATCGGATAGTGGTCTGATTTAATGAGGTCAAATTTGATTCTCTCTTGATGGTGATTGATAGAAAGTAGAATCTCTTTAGTCTGAAGGGTAATGGGTCCTGAGGAAAGAGGCCTCCCATCAATTGCCTCTACTGGTTGCATTGTAACTCGGCTTTCATGTGGAATGTTATGAGCAGTGACCCAATCTTGATCTAGAAATACGCCCATAGCTCTGCAGTCAACCAATGCCAGGATGGGGTAGGATTCTGTCTTGGAAGGCGATAGTAGGGCTTCAAGAATCACAAGGTTATTTTGTCCAGGAGAGTTCAAGGATGGAATTGATGTGGAGCAAACATCTCTCTCCCGACACTGTGCTCAATCTAGGATCGGGATCTGGCGTTTCCCGAACGCCGTGGAGGAGCAATGGGACATTCTCTCACAAGATGTTTATCGGAGGCGCAATACATGCACAGACCAGTATGGATTCGTAGCATCCTTTCGTGAGGGGTCATGGGTCCACGAAAGGCTCCTAGTTGCATAGGTTCTGGGTCCGGGGTAGAAGGAACAGTAGACTCTGCTCCAGGGGCATGTTCCGTGATGGTCTTTTGGAAACTTGCCTTAGACTTCCTCTTCTCTGCTCTTCTTTCCTGGATTCGGAAATCTATCTTTAAGGATAGATCCATAAGAGCCTGGAAGGAGCTTGGGCGGGCCACCCTAGCAAGCTCATCTTGGCTCAGCGGCAGCGTGCGCATCTTGGAAGCAAGACGACATGAAGCAACAACAGGTTCGATCCCCGGGTCCGCGCTTAGAAACCTCTGGGTGTTTAAGCGTGTTATAAATACGTAACTAAGCCAAAAAAAAAAAAACCACACAATTACGCAACTAAGAAAAAAAAAACAATTCCTGTAACAGCGCCTCGTTGCCTGTGGGCTGTGTGAGCGCTTTATAAATGTAAAAATAAAAAAAAAAATAAAATACATTTTATTTCTTCGTTCAGCCCCCTTCGGAAGAGTGTAAAACTAGCTTCCGGAGACCAGTCTGCTTCTTTCACAAGTTGTTTGAAACGAGTAACATAGGTGAGCATATCCTGGGACCCTTGTTGAAACTCGAGTAGTCTCTCTTGAGCACTATACACCTGCTCTGAGCGATCAAACATTTCCTTAAGGGCTCTCACAAAACCATCATAGTCATCCAGGAGTGCGTCGCTTGTATTGACTAGGGGGGTTGCCCAAGTAATTGCATTTCCAGTGAGGTGTGAGATCATAAAACCCACCTTTGCTCTAGGAGTGGAGAAGTAGTAGGGCTTGAAAGTGAAGTGAACTAAACACAAATCAAGGAAGGCGCAGAGAGTCTTGGAATAACCGTCATACTTGTCCACTATTCCTCCCAATATTACATTTTCTTTGGTTGAGGAATCATGTGATAGAACTAGCTGTTTTAATGCTGCGTTCTCTACCTTGAGGTTCTGTACCTCCGTTGTTAATTCCTGCATGCCTCGCATGAGGTCTTGAACGGCAGCTTCCATCTCTGAATCTGTATCGTTTTTAAGGCGTCTCAATCTGTCACAAGTCTCTCCCCTTCTCACTTGTTTCTGTTGTGTACTTGCAACCTTCTGGGATTTCTTCTTCTTTACGGTCCGGGATTTGTATAGACCCGAACGCCGCTCTTCGGCGTCCAGCGTGAGAGTAGCGGTTCAGTTTCCAGGAGCGTTCACAAAGTCCAGGGTAATTCCAGGAAGTAATTAAGGTACGCTCGGAGGCACGGAGGACCGTGATGTGAGCGTGGAAGGTTTTCAAGGAGATTGGAGAGAGAAGGGAACAGGAGGGGATTCAAGGAACTGGGAACAAGGAATCAAGCGAGAGCCCCCATCGAACTCCAGCTAAGCACGTCCGACTACAGGTAGCGGTAGCGTTGAGACGCGCAGAGCCGCGGGGGCGTGTCTATTTTGTAGGATGAGCAGCGTGGAACGCATAGACTGATCTGGAGCATTCCGTTCAGGGCAGCCATGTTGGAAGGATAACTGCATGCAAACCCCTGCGAGTCAGGGACCAGGAGGTCGAGAAAGGACGTAGACGACAGTTCATGACACTATCATGGTTTTTTAAATATAATTCTAAAATTATTAAAGTACATTTTATAAGACAATAGAGTGTACTGATCCATTGTTGAAGGACTTTGGCGCTTTTAATCTATCAGAGGGTCTCTGCAGATCAATCCAGACACATGCTTTTCCAAGTTTCAATGATCCAGATAGAAATACTAAATATGTACCACAGGTTCAGTTTGTAAAGAGAGCACTGCAGATGACTTTTTGTAGACTAAAAATATCTGAAGTGTTGTTAAGCACGTAATTGCAAAAGAAAAAGTGAATTATAAGAACAAATTGAAAGCATTGATCCACATATACATGTCATGATCTCTGCTTCCAAAAGGTCAGGGTTTTCCCAACTCCCTTGGAAGCAGATCCATAACCCAGGTTCCGAGTGCCAACCAGTCCCAATTGGGACCTTTTGGACCCAGTCCTGGCGCCAGTGGCACCAGGCTCATAAATATGCCCAGTCCCAGCGCTGGAAGCGCCGGGCTCATAATGCTTGGGTGGACTTACCTGCAGCAGACCATGCTGCTTACTTGCCTGCCAGTTGAGTCTCTGATCCTCTTCTGTTTGGAACTACTTTTCCTGTTGGGTGGGGCAGGAGCCACTCCCTAGATTCAGAACACTGGAACTCTTCTGGAAAGCAGGAACTCTTTTCTTACCTAGGCTTGGCTGTGGAAGGAGACACCTAAGCACTACAGGAGGCTATTTAAACCACACCCGATGGATGAATCTTGCTTTGCGTTATTCTGCATCCTCAGCAGCAGAACGCTCATCGTGTCTTCTGCATCTGATCCTGGGCCTAAGGAAAAAGGCTTACCATTCTGAATCCAGTCTTCAGCAACACCTATAAAGACAAGAAAGAACAGGTTAGCATTACGTTCTTCAGTGACAGCTCTTCACTTACCGGGTCCATCGGCTGTCACCAACGCCTCGCGCTGCATTCCGGCATCTGAAAGACAAAGGCTTACCTACTCTTCGTGCGCTCCGGAGGTCTTCACACTGCATTCCGGCATCTGAAAGACAAAGGCTTACCTACTCTTCGTGCGCTCCGGGGGTCTTCACACTGCATTCCGGCATCTGAAAGACAAAAGCTTACCAACTCTTCGCACGCTCCGGAGGCCTTCGGCGCTGCATTCCGCATCGGAAAGACAAAACAAGGTGCGTTTAAAGACATTGGGGAACTTTAATACTCACGTGCCATTACTCCTTTCCACATCTAACCCAGTGGGTATTCCGGCACCCTGCAGCCGCCCCGAACTTGTACCTGCAAAATAAAAAGACAGTTAGAGCGCATCGTGAAGCAGGCAACAAGCGCTTACTTACGTGCTTCCAGGCGCTTCTATTCATCACACGGGCTCCATCTTCAACTCACTTCAGCCCGCCATCCGCCATCGCCGGAACCCTGCAAAACAAGAGACATCATTACTAAAGACTTTAAAGACATTAGAATCACTCGGAACTTACCGTTCGTGCAGTAAACGACGGACAGCAGTCCTCTGAAGTCAAGAGGCCTGCTCCCCTTATCCAGTGAAGAAACTGGTTACAGCACCCTGCCTCGAGGCAGATGGAGAGCACGGCGTTCACTTACCTAAGGTGAGAGCGTTAACCTTTGGGGTTCTACAGGAGAAGAGAAAGGGAAGAAGAGAGAGACATTCAATAACCCAGTTCATTAATCCCACATTTTCTATCTGCAGACATCTTACCCTTCGAGCCAGACATAAAGTGCACAGAGGTCCAGCCCAAAGAGCCAGCCGTGTTTTACACATCACCTTTGAAGATACGGTATACGCCCAGTCAAGACCGGCGCCTCTACGGGAATCAGGTGAGCGCTACAGAACGCAAAGCCTACCACAAAACTCCCGTCCAGGCGCTATGGAAACCTCGGATACCGACCAGCTAGCCCAGTTACTTGGGGAACTAAGGGCAGAAGTGCATGCAGCCCATCAGGAAACGAACGCTCTAAGAAGGGAACTGATTATTTCCAAGGAGCGAACAGATGATCTCGCTAGACAATTGCTACAGTCACAAGCCGGACAGACCCCGTTACCCGCATCTGGGGGAAATCTTCCTTCTACATCCTCTATGAATCCAGTGCAGATCAACCTACCTGGGAATGTACCTCTGGCTCCGCCCGAACGATTTTCTGATGACCCAAAGAAGTTTGCAGTATTTATCAATCAGTGCCGGTTGCATTTCTTATGCCGGCCAGCAGCCTTTCCAACTGATCAAGCTAAAGTAGCTTTTGTGCTTTCGTACCTTAGTGGCAATGCGGCAGACTGGTCGATCCCTCTAGTAAATCAAGATGATCCGGTCCTCCATGATTTTCAAGCTTTTCAGCTCAGTATGGCAAAACTGTTCGCAAGACATTCACAGGGGCAGGTCTTGGACAATGAGCTTCTTTCGTTGCGACAAGGTAATCAAGACCTTTTGGCTTATATTGCGTCTTTCAACAGACTGATAGTGGAAACTCACTGGCCTGAGGACAAAAGGATTACGCTGTTTTATAGAGGTCTATGCGGAGAGCTCAAAGATGTGTTAGCCCAAGTAGTGAATCCCCCACAAGATTGTTCGGACTATATAGACTTAGTCGTTCAAATAGATCACAGACTGCAGAACAGGAAGGCCGATCGTTCCAAGTTTGATGCTCGAGTATTTTCCAAACCGCCAACTCCTTCCAAAGGAGTAGACTCCGGGGAACCCATGCAAATAGGGGGTCTGAAAGGTCCTCTAACACAAAAGGAGCGGGAAAGGAGAAAACAGTTGCAATTATGCCTCTATTGCGGAAACTCAGGGCACTTTCTTCGAGACTGTCCGGTGAAACCTGCCAAGAAGGCAGTAGGAGCTGCAGTTACCAAAGTTACAAACTCTGAGCAGGGAAACGACCTCGCCCGACAAGAATAGAGGTCCTCTTGCCGAGCGTGAAAACCAGTTCCGTGACCTCGCATTTCGTGATACCTATGGTCCTCATCAGCCCTGATAATCCGGATCGATTACATGCAATTGAAGCTTACGTCGACAGCGGTGCCATCGGCAATTATGTGGATCATGAAATGGTTTTGAGGATGAATCTAACTCTTTGTCCCAAGGCTGTAAAGGACGTCATTACTACGGTGGATGGTACGGAGATAGCCTCCGGGCCAGTAACACATACCACTCAAGAAGTGACGCTAGTAAGTCAAGATGGACACCATGAGAAGATCGTGTTCGATGTGATCAAGGCCCCTCAGTTTCAGATTATTCTAGGAATACCTTGGTTAGAGAAACACAATCCTCTGATCGATTGGCGAGCAAGAACGGTCCAGTTTCCAGAATGTGTCTCTACTTGTCAGCCTCCACCTGGTGTTGCACTGGCAGCAATTTCTTCAGAGACTCCCCAGTTACCTCCCGAATACCTAGAATACGAAGATGTTTTCCGGAAGGATCAGGCTAACTCTCTACCTCCTCATAGGTCTTATGACTGCCAGATCGACCTGATACCTGGATCTACTCCTCCTTGTAGTAGAATTTATGCCCTCACCGAGCCTGAGAACCTTCACCTTCGACAATACCTGGATCAATACCTGGCAAATGGGTTTATTCGTCCTTCCAAGTCCCCTGCTTCTTCAGCTTTGTTCTTCGTTCCAAAAAAGGAAGGAGACCTTAGAACTTGTATAGATTATCGCTCCCTGAACCAGATCACCGTTAAGAATAGATATCCGTTACCTTTGATCCCTGAACTCCTGGACCAAGTCAGAAAAGCATGCATATATACAAAGCTGGATCTTAGAGGAGCTTACCACTTGGTACGAGTAAAAGAGGGCGATGAATGGAAGACGGCCTTCCGCACCAAGTATGGGCTATTTGAATATCAGGTCATGCCCTTCGGACTTTGTAATGCCCCGGCCGCCTTTCAATATTTTATGAACAATGTCCTCAGAGAGCTCATAGATGTGTGTGTTGTTGTTTACATTGACGACATCCTCGTTTATTCTTCATCGGAATCTGAACATCGGAAACACGTGAAAATGGTCCTCGAAAGGTTGCGTCAACACAAACTTTTCGCTAAATTGGAAAAATGTGTTTTCAACGTGACTGAAGTGGAATTCTTGGGATTCATATTATCACCTGGCGGAGTGCGTATGGATTCAAAGAAGGTCGATGCAGTTCTCAAATGGCCATCACCATCCTCCGTAAAAGGTGTGCAAAGCATGTTAGGCTTCGCTAACTTTTACCGCAGGTTTATCCCCGAATTCTCTCGAATAGTCCAGCCCATCACTGCCTTGTTAAAGAAAAACAAACGTTTTGAATGGTCTACCGAGGCGGAACAAGCTTTCCAGGATTTGAAGACTAAATTTATCTCTGCACCAATCTTAAAACACCCTCGCCCCGAACTCCCCTACATCGTGGAAACTGATGCTTCAAGCCTTGCCATGGGGGCAGTTCTATCACAAAAGGACCCGGTAACCAATCAGTTGCATCCCGTGGCATTTTGGTCCCGCAAATTCTCGCCTCCTGAAATCAATTACACGATTACTGACAAGGAACTTCTGGCTATCAAGTCTGCCTTTAAGGCTTGGCGGCATTATCTGCTGGGGGCCCGACACACCGTTACTGTGATTACGGATCACCGAAACCTGCAATATTTGAAAACTGCAAAAGCCCAATCCTCTAGACAACTCCGTTGGGCATTATTCTTTGCCGAGTTTGACTTCATAATTACCTATCGACCTGGTACAAAAAACGTTAAAGCTGATGCCCTTTTTCGGATGGGAGTGGAAGAACACTTGATCAACCCTAAACCTGTACCAATCATTCCCGAACAAAGAATTCTGGGTTTAATCGCCACAGAATCCATAGAGGAAGTTAAGGATAAAGCCAGGCAACTTGTAACTCCAGCAGACATACAGAATTGGCATCTGCAGGGAAAGGACTTTGCAGTAAAGGACAACTTATTGTATTTCCAAGAACGAGTATACCTACCAAGCACAGATTTACAGAAAAAGTAATCTCTTGTTATCACGATTCTTTAATGGAAGGACATCCCTGTATGGCCAAGACCTCAGAAAAGATCAAGCGCTACTTCTGGTGGCCGTCTTGGAAAAAAGATATCAGAGACTTTATAATGTCCTGTGGAGTATGCGCCCAAAACAAGAGTCAAAAGGAAAGACCAGCAGGCCTCTTACGCCCTATTGACATCCCACCTCGCCCTTGGCATACGCTTTCTATGGACTTCATCACCGATCTACCTCGATGCTCCGGATACAATACGATTCTAGTAATCGTGGACTTATTCTCCAAGATGGCGCATTTCATTCCGCTCAAAGGCTTGCCAACAGCAGCAACTCTGGCCCGAGAATTTCTCGAAAACATTGCCCGACTGCACGGTTTTCCTTCGGTTCTAATTTCGGATCGAGGTAGTCAATTTATTTCTCATTTTTGGCGAAGTTGCTGTCGGTCGGCTCAAATTGATGTGAGACTATCGACCAGTCACCACCCTCAGACCGACGGACAAACCGAGAGGACCAATCAAACTCTGGAACAGTATTTACGCTGCATGCTGCAACAAACCGAAAAAACTTGGAATGACATCCTTTGGATAGCCGAATATGCCTACAATAACTCTGTCCATTCAGGAACTGGGAAAACCCCGTTTTTTCTTTTGTACGGCAGTCACCCTCGAACCTCGGAGTTGGATCCCCTCCAAGATCTTGAAACACCAGCAGTAGACTACCTGCATTCTACAATCACCCAAGCCTTTAAGGAAGCTGTTTCTCACCTTCAAAGGGCTAAAGAACAATACAAGAAAGGAGCAGATCAACATCGGAAGGAAGCCCCTCAATATCAAGTAGGGGATCAAGTCTGGTTATCCACCAAATATCTACCTCTAAAAGGGCCACGCACATTCAACCCAAGATCTATTCCATCACTACCATAGTAAACCCAGTAGCGGTCAAGTTGGACTTGCCCCCGCACATGAAGATACATCCGGTCTTCCACGTCTCTCTATTAAAACCCGTGCAACCTCAAACCCGACTAACCAAATCTCCAAAACCTATCCTAGTTGATGGAGAACTCAAGTTTGAAGTCAAAAGCATTCTGGACTCCAAGATCTCCAAATCTAAACTATTCTACCTAATTGACTGGAAAGGCTACGGCCCCCAAGAGAGATCCTGGGAACCTGCTGAATATGTCCACACTCCTCGCCTAATCAAAAGATTTCACCGAACATTTCCTGACAAGCCAAAACCCCCGGAGAAGCCCGGTTTGGGAGGGGCCTTGAGGGGGGGTACTGTCATGATCTCTGCTTCCAAAAGGTCAGGGTTTTCCCAACTCCCTTGGAAGCAGATCCATAACCCAGGTTCCGAGTGCCAACCAGTCCCAATTGGGACCTTTTGGACCCAGTCCTGGCACCAGTGGCACCAGGCTCATAAATATGCCCAGTCCCAGCGCTGGAAGCGCCGGGCTCATAATGCTTGGGTGGACTTACCTGCAGCAGACCATGCTGCTTACTTGCCTGCCAGTTGAGTCTCTGATCCTCTTCTGTTTGGAACTACTTTTCCTGTTGGGTGGGGCAGGAGCCACTCCCTAGATTCAGAACACTGGAACTCTTCTGGAAAGCAGGAACTCTTTTCTTACCTAGGCGTGGCTGTGGAAGGAGACACCTAAGCACTACAGGAGGCTATTTAAACCACACCTGATGGATGAATCTTGCTTTGCGTTATTCTGCATCCTCAGCAGCAGAACGCTCATCGTGTCTTCTGCATCTGATCCTGGGCCTAAGGAAAAAGGCTTACCATTCTGAATCCAGTCTTCAGCAACACCTATAAAGACAAGAAAGAACAGGTTAGCATTACGGTCTTCAGTGACAGCTCTTCACTTACCTGGTCCATCGGCTGTCACCAACGCCTCGCGCTGCATTCCGGCATCTGAAAGACAAAGGCTTACCTACTCTTTGTGCGCTCCGGAGGTCTTCACACTGCATTCCGGCATCTGAAAGACAAAGGCTTACCTACTCTTCGTGCGCTCCGGAGGTCTTCACACTGCATTCCGGCATCTGAAAGACAAAAGCTTACCAACTCTTTGCACGCTCCGGAGGCCTTCGGCGCTGCATTCCGCATCTGAAGGCCAACACAAGGTGCGTTTAAAGACATTGGGGAACTTTAATACTCACGTGCCATTACTCCTTTCCACATCTAACCCAGTGGGTATTCCGGCACCCTGCAGCCGCCCCGAACTTGTACCTGCAAAATAAAAAGACAGTTAGAGCGCATCGTGAAGCAGGCAACAAGCGCTTACTTACGTGCTTCCAGGCGCTTCTATTCATCACACGGGCTCCATCTTCAACTCACTTCAGCCCGCCATCCGCCATCGCCGGAACCCTGCAAAACAAGAGACATCATTACTAAAGACTTTAAAGACATTAGAATCACTCGAAACTTACCGTTCGTGCAGTAAACGACGGACAGCAGTCCTCTGAAGTCAAGAGGCCTGCTCCCCTTATCCAGTGAAGAAACTGGTTACAGCACCCTGCCTCGAGGCAGATGGAGAGCACGGCCTTCACTTACCTAAGGTGAGAGCGTTAACCTTTGGGGTTCTACAGGAGAAGAGAAAGGGAAGAAGAGAGAGACATTCAATAACCCAGTTCATTAATCCCACATTTTCTATCTGCAGACATCTTACCCTTCGAGCCAGACATACAGTGCACAGAGGTCCAGCCCAAAGAGCCAGCCGTGTTTTACACATCACCTTTGAAGATACGGTATACGCCCAGTCAAGACCGGCCCCTCTACGGGAATCAGGTGAGCGTTACAATACATCTATCAGAGGGCAATGCTATGTTGAAAGCTATTGTAGGTAATTCGAATACAAAAAATAGGAATTTGGTGAATCAAGAAAATCCAATACTAGAGTCTAGTTGGAAGAGTTATTTTGTTAAACTTTATGCCACTGACTCTAATATAATAGATCCATTTAAAGTCCATGAAGAATGGAGCTTGGATTTTGATAAGGGGGATATTGAAAATATTATTAATAAGTGTAGTAGATCTCAGGCTCCAGGCCCCAATAGACTTTGCAATCTTAAATTTAAATTGGATCCTAACTTTGGGGCCTCTACCATCTTTAGCTTGTTTAAAACAAATGTTCTTGCTCACACTCTTCCGGAGATGTGGTCCTCTGCAAACATAATACCTATTTTTAAATACGGAAACAAAATTGAACCAGCAAATTATCGGCCGATTGCATTGATGGACAAGGATTCAAAATTGTTTGCATTGCAGGTTTTGGGTGAGTTAAAAACGTGGGCAGAGTCTTCTGGTACATTAAAAGCTAGTCATATTGGATTTAGGTGAAGAGTGGGGACTACTAGTGCAGGCTTGTTACTAGACCATCTTCAGCAGTTGGTATAGTAGAAAGGGATAAAGAAACTGTATTTGGTTAGTATTGATCTGACACTAGCCTTTGACAAAGTGGATCAACAACTATTATGGAAAAAACTGAAAAATCGGGAAATACCAAACTATCTATTGAATATTTTAATTTGTCTCCCCAGTAAAAAAGATCAGAAAGAGCAGAGGGACATTTATCATCCCTCTCAACACGTCTTCAAATATTGTGATTAGATCAACTTCCCCAGATTTCTTCATATGTCTTACTTTTCCCCTGACTTCTAAATATGACTCCTCCCATCAAGTCTTTGCAGGTCTTGCATCCATATTGTCCCAGATGGATGTTTATCCATCTGCCAGTCTCCTATAATCAATTTGTTGGTCATTCATCAGGTGTGTATGCCCCAAAAATGCATACTGCCTCTCCTACATGTGTCTCACAAAATAGAAATCACATGATGTTATCTCACATTGATCGTTCTAACAACTTCTATTTAGGACACTCAAAGAATCTGATTTACCATATTCAGTTTCTACAGAACAAGGCAGCAGAAATGACCACGCGGCTGAAATCAAGAGATTGCGTCATGCCAGCTCTGAATCGTTTCATTGGCTCTGTGTGAATTAGAACATAGATTTGAAAACACTTTTCATCCTTCACATAATGCATTGGAAGTGTGGACCATCATATTTCTGCAAGTGACTAAAAAGAAACAGCCTCCCCAGAAATCCCGGATCCTCAGATGCAATGAAACGCTCAAGCATAACCTTAAAACGGATGTCTATGCAGGAAGAACACTTGGAGCAAATGGTAACAATCTTCCAAACCATCTTAGGGGCAAGAAGAACCACTTTAAGGTTTTAGAAAACAGATAAAACCTTTTTTATTTAAAAAGTTGTTTGACTAGATAGTTGCACTCCCTAGTCTCCCTCACTATGACTGCATGCCACACTGACTTCCACCCTAAAATTGCGCTCCAGGACCTCTACAGCACACTACTGCATTCAATCACGCTAGTTGAGAAAATATCAAGGACTATAAAGAGTGAAAATGAACAGGCAATGGGCTATGAAGACAAACTGAAGATGCAACCAATGCCTCTGTAAATCCCCAGCCTCTTAAATTCCTGCTGTCATTTGAACATCTCTAGGGAAAGTTTCTCCCCTGCTCCATCCCACTCCTGTGCTTTTACCGGGAACTCATCAGTTTCACACTCAAAATGCAGATTTAGTCCGAACATCTATGTATTTGTTCCATGTCCCAACCTGTTACCTGATGTGGAATATGCCAACGGCTGTGATAGATGAGATTGTAGTCATGTATTATATACTTGAAAGCCTTGCTATACTCATCTTGATGGTTCCCTCCATCTCAACCCACGCCATAGGGTGTCACCTGGGTGTATAGTTACAAAGGGTGCCTCAAAAATCAACAATAAATAGATCAAATCATTTGGCGGATCCATGGGTGTCAAAGCAGGATATGTGCCATGCCATCAGCGAAAGAGGACACTGAGGCGCAGCATTAGGGTTTGTGGTGGTGCTTGCCATCTTTCATAGTTGCTTGGAGCAGGTCGCTAATTTTGCAGGTGAATGTCTGGAAGGTTTCCTGAACCAACATGGTTGCCTAGTGTCTTTTTTCCAACAAGGTGATCACTTAGCAGTATAAAATGGACTCCAGCAGGAAGAAGTCACTTTACAAGACTTCCTGTTTTCGCCTCTATATTGTTGGACTTCTTTTGGACCTTCCTGCAACAATCCTTGAAATTGGACCAGATGGATGTCCATGAATTGAGCTATTTGTGTTCTTTGAATGTTCCTCCAATTACAGCTCTCTTATCCTCTGCATACCTCTGTCGTTAGCTTTGTGATGCTAGGTACAGTTCCTACCTACTTTTCCAATGTCCCCTACTTGGCCTTAGGGTCAGTGCACGGGAACTGAGTGGGCCAGGCCCCACTATCCACTACATGATGCGGGGCTTCAGGGGAGGATCCTTTAGTCGCCACCTACAAAACTGGGGGCCTGATGCAGCGGATCAACACATGGATCCTGCTGCTGCTACTGTCCCTTAGCCCTTTTAGCATGTATCCTGTTTCATGCACACTAATATGAAGGCAGAGTTTACCTATATACATACATCTTTGCTTGCTGCTACCGTAGGTACAATACCATGGACTGCAGAGCAGATACAGGTCCTGCCCATGCCATTTGTGAAGCAAGCATGCCGGAAAGCGCATGTGTAATTCTGTTGTTTTTAAGATGGCTGGAGAGGGGGGAAAGGCAATTATGTTAGACATAATACACTGAGGGATGGAGCCCCAAGCACCCCAACCATTCCCAGAGTACAAATACTGATCACACTGACCTCATCAAAGGCTGGGTCCACGGTAATGGAATAAATCACTGTATAAGCCCTTTCTTGGGAAAGAATAGTGTGAGTGTTTGGAGTAGCAGAGCTACAAGGTATGGAGAGGTAGAGTTGCAGACAAAGAAAAAGGTGCAGGAAAAGGGAGTGCAAATAGTGCTGAAGTACAATAATAGGAGGAATTTGGAGAGAGGTGGAGGTGAAGAAAGAGCTGAAGGTTCAGAAGGAGGTGAATGTGCTAGCGATAGTGGAGGCCGAAGGAGGAGAGAGGATAGAAAAGATTGGCGGAGAAGAACATCAAGGAGGAGGGAGAAGTGCAGAAGTAGTTGAAGGAGGAAAACAATGAAGAAGAAGGGGAGATAACTGAGTCAATCAGAGTAGATGAAGAGTAAGAAAGGAGAAAGAGCAGCAAGAGAGACAAGTAAACCCAGTGAGAGATATGGCGAGTAACTTCCAGAGTGTTAGACAACATCAATATATCTGTTGTCTGGGAAAAGTGGGAGGAGGAACACGTTCATGGTGGAATGGCAAGGAGATAACTCGGCACACAGAGGGTTAGCTCTGAGATCTAAAAGGCAGGCCACCAGGCAAAGGTGAGCATCAACAAGCAGGACAGTGAGATGAGCTTGGGCAATAGTGTCACATCCCTGGGACAGAGAAGTACTGTAGAGCCTGGCCGAGCCTTTAGAGACCCTCCTGGCCTACCTCAACTCAGGGATGTACTGTGGATTTACTGTGGCAAAGCTTGGAGCCTCCACAGGAGTGTTTATTTTACCCAGGAGCTGTGATCCAACTAATGCCACAGGGAGAGACCCACCAGAAATCAGATTAATCTGCACTAGCTTAGTTGTGTTTAAGAGACTGTGAATGATTTTGCAGAGAGAACCTAATGGACACCTAATAGAAACAGAGACCTAATGGAACATTTCTGAGAAAAAGAAGACTTTTGTTTCGTTGGTCTTTCTAACCATATGTTTACGTTGCCCAGATACCTAATAAACATATTTCTAACTAGATCTATGGGGTTTGTCATCTGCAAAGTTCCCTTGGCTTTGTGACAGTACAATGATGGATTGAGGAGCAGGTCAACTCCTCAATCCTGCTATATCTGTTGGTCAGGCCCAGAATCTGATGGCAATGGACGAACATGCCCCAAGGGTGTTTCACACATATCCATCTTTGTTGGCTCGCCTCATGTTAAGTCTTAACAGTGTTCTGAAATCTAGTTACATATATGCATGTCAGTAAGAGTGAACGTAACAGTAATTGATAGGAAGTGGATTAGGCTGTGAATTAATATAAAAAGACACACAGCACTGATCATTGACCTAATCATCTCTTTGATGTGTTCATTCACTCACGAAAAAGCAGTCAGAGCTAACTGAAAAGAAGAGACGTAAGTGTGTGTCTCAAATTGTATATGATTTACTTTGCTCCTTGTTGTGACAGGAACAAAGTTTCCCATCTCAATTTTCCCCAAGAAATATTATTAAACTTAGAGGTTTTATTTGAAATGATTGATGATAGAGGACATTGCCAGTGAACAATGGAAGATCCATTCTTAGATATTAGGAAGCTCACAGAAATGGAAAAATAAACAGGCAAATTGGTCTTTGTGCAAAAGGAACATGATCTTAAAATTTACTCTGTGGACACTATAAACTGTGTCTCTGGAGTAAGTTAGCAACGCAGATCAGACTGGCGCCCTCAATCGTACTCTTCAGGAAGGATCTGAAGACCCCACTCTTCAAAGAACATCCCACCATATGTTGATCTGACATACAACCCTACTTCTCCTCTTATCTTTGGGTCTACCTCCCTCCTGTGCTTGCCCTTCCCACCCCCAGAAACCTCTGCTACCCCTGCACCTTACCATCTACTGCAACTTGTATGGGTTTTGGAATGTGTGGAAGGACTTTGGGGAATCCCACCATCTAAAGTCTCAAGTTGTCTTATTTGTCTTATTTTTCATGTAGCGAAATGGGACAACTACACCTGACTTCTTCCCCTGCAGGGTTCTGGCTCTTCTGAGTTCCGAGTCAGAGCTGGAGACTTGAATGGGTCCATCCCTCAGCTTTTCCCCACCTCACTTGCTTGGGACTCTCAACTTCCTGTTTCAGGGGCTACGTGCAGGTCAATTCGACTTGACGTACTAACAACCCTTTGTCACTTCGCCTCTGTATTCATCAGTTCCATGGAATTGGGACACGTGTTGGAAAACTTGTTCTATGGTTTGGACTCCACACTGGGTTCCCCTTACCATGATGGATGGAGGGAGAGAGAGGCTCTAGGGGATACGCCTTGTACAAGCTACAGGGGTTGCATCACTAAGCAAGCATCTTCACCTGACACCCAGAGCCTCCTGGTCCCCCTCAAATGTATCCCATAAAATGAGTGCCCTTCTGTCACACCTTGGGGAAGATGGCGAGTTTGAAATCGTTGGCACCGCCCTTGAATGTTCTTCACGTTTTTTCCCCGAACTACCTGTGCAGGTCTAGCCTTTTTGCTTTGCGCACATAACCGGTAGCACTTATTCCATTGCTTCCGGTTTATGGACGCGTTGCATCGTATCTTTGGTTTCGCCTTGGTTGCTATCGCTCTGTGTTCTTGCCTTCCGTGCAGTTTTCCGCTTCTCTGCTTTCTCTCTCTTTGTTAAACCCCTCTCGGGTTCTGCCTTCCCTTCCGCTCTCTCGCTCTTTCTTTCCGTTCTTCCCCCTTTCGCTCGGCATGCTCCCCTTTTTTACTTTCACTTCAGACTTCTGTCCGTCTCCTTTCATTCTCCTCCTACTCCTTGCTCTCTCACTTGCTTCCCCTTCTGGTTTCCATTTTGTCCAGTTGCTTACCTGTGTACCGGACCCCGGCTTGCTTATTGGACTGCCTCTGCCTCCCGAACTGTGCCTGCGTACTTACCTGTGTATCCGGATCCCTGCTTGCTTACAGGACTGCCTCTGTCATTCGAACTGTTCCTTCTTGGTTGCTCTCTTGCGAACCGTCCCCTTGCCAGCCTCTGGATCTCCTTCTATCTCATCTGACATCGTCCTGCGTTTCCGAGGACCCCAGACCATTCTGCTTCAGCCTGAGGAAATCACATAGGGGTTTTTTGTACTGTTGGCTTTTTCCCTTTATTTGACGGTCACGGAGGATCGTTCACCGCCCCACCTGTACGGTGGCACTGTGGCGTCCTTCCATGGTCGTCCTATCTGCATAAAAAAAAGGAGAGACCCGGTAACAAGGAGAAAAGGAAACCCAGGAGAAAAGACAAAAGTGAGGAGGAAGGGGAGGGATTTGAGACAGAGTCCTCCTTTGAGGAAGAGGACATAGCTGACCCTTGTGACACCTTCTGAGTGCCTCAGAACCACTAATTTTTCACTGGGGGTTGAAGTGGCTGAGACTGCCTATCTGGCGGGTCCTTCCCCGGACATGACAGCTGAAAGTCTCCTTACCCTGGGGCGTTACACGGGTGGCTGGGTCCCCGCCTTGGCTTGTTGCTATGGGCTGGTGCCCACCTCCCCCTACATCATCCCCTTCTAGATGAGCATAGTGCCTGTTAGGATCAACCACTTCTTGACTCATATTATCTGGATAATTGTACCGCCAGCAACTGCCAGGGTCCCGCTGAAGGTATTCCTCCCATTTCAAGAAGAGTTAGGAGAGAACCAACATCCTCCCAGAGCGCCTGATGGAACAAGGTCAGAAGGGTGAGAGCATGTCGGGCTCTAGAATTAGTGGAGCTGTAGATCGCCTAGCTAAGAAGACATGGAACCGTAGAGGAAAGGCAAAGTGCTGAGTTTGATTTTACTCTGCAGCATTATGGAGAGAGGTCTTAGACTCTGTCTCTTGGATATTGTCCACCCTCCAAATCACTTCGACCCCATCGCAGCATGGTTTCTGCCGGAGAAGTGACCTTCCTCATCTGACTCTGAGGGGAAGAAAAATTGGTCCTGGACAGGGACAACACCTTTGGTTCAGTGTTTGCAATAGTTGAACTGCTAAGCCAGCAGGAGCTGTCTCGAATGTGACAGAGACCCAGGGCAAGGAACAGGGTTTAGAGCCATACTGGCGTAATGTTACTGAGGTTTCTTTTGCTAGGATAATTGCTAGTCAGTTTGTCTGCACGTCTGCATGTCTATTCACCATGCTAACTGCCTACAGGCACCACAGGGTGCACATGGTTTCTTTGGGCCTGTAACTAAATCTCTACAAATGCTCATAGTAACCCCTCCAAGCTGTTCACAGAAGTTTTCCCTTTGAGCAGTAAATACCCTTTAAGTCTGTTACCAAACCCTGATGACTCCAACATTGTAATCCCCTGGACATTGCAACATTATTTGTGGCTGTAACTTGGTCGTTCACCATAACACAGTTTCAGGGTATGTATCCTAACACAACCATTTGTTTCTCTATTGCCATTGGTTTTGTTTCTGTAACATGTTTTTCTGGAAAGCATCCCTCCCACGAGTGGCATATATTTTCTTGACTCATGAATAAAATAACATAAAATAAATAAGGTCATTTGTCCTCACCTCCTGACAATATTAAGCTATTCTCATGTTGTTTGTCTTTATGTGCTGGTGCACTTAGAGGATGAAGTTCTCCACAGGAGATCTTGCACACAATGTCCCCTTAATTTATTTGATTGGGTTGATTTGAAAAATTCAGGGGGTCCACTAATACCGATTGTACCTTTTACCCCTCCCGGAAAGGAAAGAATGACACATGAGTGGTGCTAAGATTCCTTACATTCCAGGATGTTCCCTCACCTACACAGTTGTCTCAATTCGGGCTTTCTCTTAGCCAGGTATAAGATAGCCTGGGAGAAGCAGATGGCATATCCCCTCACCCAGAATTATCTAGGGGTTGGAATTCAGGCCTTCCTCCTCACTGTAAAAGATTTCAGGTCCACTTCATGGGGTATTTCTTTCTCACTCTTCGTGATGGTGTGCCTAAAGCCACCTTGCAGGTTCAGGGCTGCTTGCATGGGAGACATGGGGCGTGTCTTGGAGTGTGTGCCCATGATTCTGGGTAAATGGCTCATGTGTTGAACATCTTGAAGCAGGCTCTGTGCATTCCACTTTCTAAAACCATTTTGCCATGTTCTGTGGTGCAACAGAACACTCGTAGCACACAACATACATGTCAACATCTTTACTATAACACCAGGTTGAGTTGGAGGAACCCATCTGGGAAAACATGGGATTTATAGTGAAAGACTTTGATAGCCTAGTAGGCCTAACTATATTCACAGTGAATGGGAGGGAAAGGAGCAAAATATGAGTGTGAGAATTATTTCTAAGGTTGCTGGGCTGATGCTGGTCCTCCCGGCCTCACTGACCAATAGTTCTTGGGGAGATGGATTGGGTGAAGTCCACTAGTACCTATGGGGCTGTAAGCAACAACACAAGACGGAAACCTTTGGCTTATAGAGTCACAATGGAGCTACAACAGAAATAGGTTAAAAGGTCTATTCCAAGAGGACCTAGTGTCCACGTCCAAGTCAAGGTCCCTAGCTTTATACAAAAAAAATAGTTATGGGCTACTGAAACCTACCTGGCTCTCTTTAAGTAACTCACTGCCTCAGGATGTTTAAAGCGCCTCAGCACCCTAATTCTTTGGCTTCTTATTTTGCTGTGTCACAGATATTGCCTCCCTCTGTTCGTGTGTTGCCTTCATAGGTTTTTTGGATGTGTGATCTTCAGCAGACATTTCTCCCCCCTTGTCTGGGTGCATGTCAAACTGAAGTTATTCTAACACACCAGCAAAAGGTCACCTTTCTGTGCTTGAGCCCATGTCAGGCTTAGCATTTGGCTTTCTCAGAACGTGAACCCACAGCAGGCTTGGGTCCTCATTTTACAGGCTCTAGGGCAGCTGGTAGTCTCTAATTTATAGCCCTAATCAGGCCAGTCATGTTTCTTTCGTTTCTAAGGTTTTGGCATTTCCCAGGGTTTTGTACTCCTTGCAGTCGACTTTTATCAGGATCTGAGCTATAGCCTTCATGAGGCTTCCTGGTTTCTTCCTGGATCTACCCCTCGGTCTCCCTTCAGGATCAGTCTCTCTCTCTGGGTCTGATTATCTCCCAGAATCTGTCTCTCGCTGGGTGTGGCTCTAACTATCGTTCGATTTCTCCACCTTAACCAGGCTCCTCCTCAGTTCTGCAAGGGATTGTAGAGCTTTTATATACACTTTTATCATGCGGCCTGACATGGTATCAGTAGATAATCACTATGCTTCATACAAGTCAATATGTTAACATGCATGTTAATCCTGAAAAATAGAAAATGTATATGGCTCTGACATGCCTCTGTTGTTGAAAGTATAACTTTCTCATGAAAATAAGCATGCTCCAGACCATTTGTAAAATAAAGATGAAAAATGTGAATTGTAAACGGGAATATATGTGAGAGGTTAAGGGTAAATAGTTGTGTGCAGTGCCAGTGAACCATGGGACATTATGATACATACGCTCTGAAACCATATACCTTCTGTTTATACTTGTTCTACAACATGACTAGAGAATGTTTTTGTTTTCCTGGGAGTTCAATAAAGCTAAAGATTGTGTCTGTTAATCTTGCAAGGATACAATGATCGAACCCACAAAAACGTTCACACAGTCTACAAACAAATCTATGAAGTATCTGAATGTTTACTTGGAACAGATCTGTTCAGGCCATATTCTCTGTAACTACAGAGACAAGAAATCAGACATTTTAAAAAGGTTTCATGAAGCACATAAAACACCTACAACTGCCTAACTGTTTAACTGTGAAGGTTATAATGAGTACTGCTAGAATGGGCGTTTACATACAGGCTCTCGTGATTGCTTATTTATATGATAATATTTGACATATTTGCTTCCATGGGCTACAGATGTTTCAAGATTGTTGCGATGTAAGCAAGATGGACAAATAAAGCACACACCTCTATTTGGCTGTATGTGAAAGCTGTGCAAATCCCTTTATTAAAGAATACAAAGATTCTAATTGTTGGGGGTGAGTCGTGGCCCCCATGTGGTCCCGTAAGCCCCCACCCTGTAAGGACCACACACTACACACGTCCTTAAAGTTCAGGCTTCCCGGTCACTCTATCGCGGCCGGGAATGCCCCGTTTATTTATACAACACGTGGCGGCGTGCAACATCACGCCGCTGCATGCGCGTCCTGTCATGGGGCAGCGCCACACTCCTCCTTTTTCGGGAGGACACACAAATGCTTTTAACGTACACTGCTAACCACTAAAACAATTAACTAATACGTTTCACCATACTTGCGTAACACCCCTTTAATGTCAGCCACCCGGATCCCTTCACTCAGGTTGACCAACCAACTGTCCCAGCACGTAATCACTGAGGTAAGCGGGTTTCCCTCGCCCAGCCCTCTGGGGGTACCTCCCGCTTACCTCCGGCACAGGAAGTCCTTCGGCAGACGTCCCCCGGACAGGGGACCCAGGTGTGCTGGAGGGAAGTCCTCCATCTTCAGGTATTTCCACTAAGTCCGGCTCCCGCGGCGGTTCAGTCCTTGGATCACCCAGTTTCTTGAAGAAGCTGACATCCCGGGTGACGGCAGATCTTCCGTCCGAGGCCGTCACCATGGACCCCTTTACAGCCACAACATCCAATGGGTCCGGCTCATAGGGGAGCGAGAGCTTCCCATGGGGGTCTTGATTACGGATGAGGACTTCGTCCCCCGGCTCAAGCCGCTGGTGTTGGAGACCCCTCCGCAGGTTCTCCTGTTCAATCCTCACCCGTCGGTCTACCTCAACTTGTTGATTGTCAATCACCCCGGGCTCCTTCTCCCCGATCTCGGGTAGTAGACCCCTGGGGCAGCGCCTGAACAGGGCCTCAGTTGGAGCCACCCCCGTGGATGCATGTGGGGTGGTGCGGTACACCCGCAGGAACTGGTATAGGGCTCGTTGGAGTGGCTGTCCTTGTCCCTGGGCGATCCTGAATGTCTTGTTCAGCGTCCGCATCAGTCTTTCAGCATCCCCATTTGCCCGGGGCCACAACGGAGACACCTTCCTATTCTGGACCCTGCAGCTCTCCATGAGTTCGGAGAACTGCTCACTCTGAAATGGTGATCCGTTGTCAGAGCATAGGGTGTGAGGAAAACCATGGGCCGCGAACACCTTCTCCACTGCCACGACCATGTGCTCAAAGGCCACTGACTCAACGAATTCCACCTCGGGATACCGTGAATATTTGCCGAAGATTACAAGGAAATGGGTGCCTATGGATGTTGACCCAAAGTCTGCATGGACGACCTCCCAGGGCCACGTGCCTCGGGGCATTGCTTCGATGGCCGGCTCTCGCTGCAGAGGAGACGCCGCCTGGCACCATACGCAGGCCGCCCCAAAGTCATAAACCCTCCGCTCCAGTTTGGGGAACTAGACCTTCAGCCGCAGCCTGGCCTTGGTCTTTGCGGCGCCCTGGTGTCCATGGTGGGCCAAGGTGATCACGTCCTTCACCTTGGACTGGGGGATCACTATCCGGTCACCTCGGAGCAGCAGGCCCAACGCTGAGAAGGACAATTCCTCCTTGACCTTCCATAGTTGCTCAAGGCCTGTCTTGGCCTCCTGGGTCCCCCCCCCAACACTTCCAGGACAGACTTCCAGGAGCCCTGTTGCATGGCGTGTTTTAGGATCCGGAAGCACTCGTCCTCAGCCGCTGCCGCCTCCAGTTCTGACAGGGGCATTGCGTTCGGCGTGGCTGCCTCCCCCTACATTCGGACGTGATCATCGGCCTCCTCCGCACAGGTGTCATACTCATCTCCCCCACGCACTCCTGAATGCCTGGAGAGGTACTCTGCCGCCTTATTGGCCCCCGGCCGATACATCAGGGTGACCCCATACTCGAGGAGAGCGAGCATCCACCTCTCCATTCTGTCCGGTGGTTTCGATGATGACCCTGCCAGAATGGGAAGCAGGGGCTTGTGGTCGGTTACCACCGTCACTGGACGCCCCAAGACATAGAGCCAAAAATGCCTGTAGCCCCAGAGGACCGCCAGCGCCTCCCGCTCAATCTGTGAGTATCTTTGTTCAGTTTCGGAGAGCGCTTTGCTGGCATATGCCACTGGCCGGATACTCCCGTCCCGATCCACCTGGCACCCAGGCCAAATGGACTGGCGTCCACGATGATTTCCGATGTCAGCACAGGGTCGAAGAATGCCATGGTGTCCTCGGCTGTCAGGGTGCTCGTGATGTCCTCAAAGGCTGCCTGCTCAAGCGGGCCCCATTGCCAGGCTGACTCCTTCTTCGTCAGAGCCCGGAGTGGTTCAGACCTAGAGGCGAGATTTTGGATGAAACGCCCACAATAGGTCACCATGCCGAGGAAGCTCTGCACGTCAGACACCGACTCGGGTGGCTGTGCCTTCTTGATATCTAGGACTTTCCTTGGGTCTGGCGACCCCCCGCCCTCCTTGAAGACAAAACCGAAAAACTTGATTGAAGGGTGCAGGAATTCACATTTGTCCCTGTGAAGGGTGTGGCCTAGCGATTGCAGTCTCTCAAAGGTCTTCCCCAGCTTTCTCAGATGGTCCAACTCAGTCCTTGCGAACACCAAGATGTCATTGCTGATGTTTAGGACACCCTCCAGATCTGCGAGGTCGCCCCGAATAATGTTCTGAAAAACCTCGGCAGCCGATGACACCCCAAAGCTCAGCCTCTTATACCGGTATAGTCCTCGGTGCGTGGTGAATGTGGTGATATACCTGGACTCGGGATGGAGGACGACCTGATGATAGCCCGCTCAGAGGTCCAGTTTGGAAAACAATCGAGCCCCTTGCACTTCCGCAATAATGTCATTGATGGTGGGGGTGAGGTGCCGCTCCCTCTTGATGGCCTTGTTAGGCAGTCTCATGTCTACACAGATCTGGACAGAGTCAGGTTGTTTGGGCTTCCTAGCCACAACAATCAGGGACACCCAGGGGGTCGGGCCCTCCACCTTCTCGATGATGTTGAGACTCACCAGATGTCCAGCTCCTTATCAACCTGCTCCCTCAGATGAAACGGTACCCTGCAATGTTTCAGGGCGATGGGTTGCACAGAGTCATCGATGTGCAACCTCACCGCATCACCGGTCATCCTTCCAATGCCATTGAAAAGGGCGGCGTACTTATCGAGCAGATCATTGATGTCCTCGAGGTATACTGAGTATGTGAAAGTGACAATTCCAAGAGCCTCGGCAGCGGCACAGCTCACAGAGTGTTGTTGCTTACGGGCGTCACATAGAATTGGGCTTTGATCTGCGAGCCCTCATGCTCCACCTTCGCCACAAAAGCACCGTCCAGCGGTATAGGTTCCAGTCCTCTAAATGCAAATATGCAGGCTCTCGGCGTGAGTAGCTTCGGGGGCGAGTCAAGAGTGTCATAGTGTCCCCGGGCCATCACATTGACCGAGGCACCCGTGTCCACCAGCACCGGGACCGGCGAGTGGATGACCTCCACCACACACCTCGGTTGCCTCCTGGCCTTCCCCTTCAGGATCTCCATGCTGGAAACAAAGAAAATGTTCTCTTCCTCTTCCTCCTCGGCCTCGTCCACCTGGGCATCCTCCCCACCTTGTTCCACCTGGGCCACATTTGGTGGGCGATTTTGGCGCGGGACCCACGTCCGATCCGGGCCTCTCAGCACCATCACAGGCAGGGCTGCCTTGCACACTCTCAAAAAATGGTCAGGCAGGCCGCACCTACCACATGTCCTTCCAGCCGCCGGACACTCTGTCGGGTGGGGGAAATCATACCCGCACTTCTGGCACGATTCCCCCGCTCTCCCTGCTCTGTCACAGGGTCCCACACCAGGCCTTCTCATTCCTCTGCCACCACGCCACATGGCACACACCTCCTCCGACTTTATTGAGCGGTACCCCGCCTCCATCTTGGCTGCCCGATCCTCCGCCACATCATGGCACCGGCCTAGTTCCAGGATGCGGGGCAGAGTGATACCCGGCTCCCTCAGTACCTGCCTCCTGAGTTTGCCAGAGGAGCACGCCTGAATCAGCATTGTGCGCATCATGTCCTCCGCGTCTCCCCATGCACAGCCCAGGGAGAGGCGACGTAAGCGACCATAGAAGGTATCCAGTGTTTCATCGTCCTTTTGCTTGGCCGATAGCATGACAAATCTTTCATAGTCCAAGGGGCAGAAAATGGGCCAGGAGTGCCGCGTCTTAAGAGCCATCCCCTGCAGGAAGCGATTCAAAAATCTCCTGGACCGAAGGCCCTGCGGAGTACAGCATAGTTGCCACCCTGCTGTCGTCATCCGTTACCTGGGCTGCCCTGAAGTACATATCGAGGCGCCCAACCCACCTCCTCCACCTGGGCCCCATGCGTCAAATTCGAGGAGGGGCTGCAGGGCTGCATGGGCACGTGCTTGGGCCATGATGGGAAGTCCTTGCTGAGCAACTGGCTGTATCACCGGTGGCCCTTGAGGCACAGGAGCTTGACCACCTACTTGGACTTGAGGGGGTAGCTGTGGAGCCGCCACTGGGTGTTGCACTGGAAGCACCGGAGCCTGAAGGATGTGCTGTTGAGCTGCCTCCTGACCACCGTGCTGGGGAAGCTGTGCAGCTGCAGGAGTCCCACCGCCTTGGCCGCCAGAGTCACTCATGGGTTTGAGCGCACAGGCACCCCCACTTTGGAATCTGGGGGCCGCAACTCAATCACCCACCACCACCTCACAGTCTAGACACCCCACACAGGCAAAGCAACAGTCCAACCTGGGGAGGGGATGGTGTAATCTTGTCCTCAGCACTCCTAAAACTGCCACCAGAACTGAAGAAGTGGAAGAAAAACTTGCCAACTTGAGGATCCACCACTGCAGTAATCCACCCTGATGATGAAGAGGGCGAAGAAGAGGCCACAGCAGCCTGATAATGAAGGGGATGAAGAAGCACCTTGCCCCTTTGCTGTAGCCAACACCCAGGGGTGTAGGAGTTCCAAAAATTAAGCGAAGAAAAAGAACTGGGCTAAAAAGGCCCAGCCATTTTAGCCCTTCTCCTTGCTTTCACTCAACGTAGGAGGCCCAAATCTGGATGAAAATCCACAAAACGAGCATGGGCGTGCAGGTTTGATTGCCTGCAAGCAGTATGTCCACAAATTAGACCTGGATCACATTCACCATCCAAACCGGAGCTTGGTGAAGTTCCACGGCCCTGCTGACAAAATGGCCGCCAGCCGCGTGTGCGATCCACAGCCCCGGCATGAAACGAAATGTCCGTGTTCAGTTTCAGGGAGAAAAATTCTGGATTTCTTTCACCGCCGGGCCCAGGCATCCGCATCCTACACACGTCCTTACAGTTCGGGCTTCCCGGTCGCTCTACCGCGGCCGGGAACGCCCCGTTTATTTATACAACACGCGGCGGCGTGCAACGTCACGCCGCCGCGTGCACGTCCCATCACGGGGCAGCACCACACTAGTGAAAAATAGAAGCCATGATGTCACAGAAGGGTTTGTTTTCAAGAAGAGAAGTAAAATGGATATGTGACAGTGCCCATAAGTGGAAGAGAGGCGCCATATTGCTGATGGAGACAGCTCTTGTATAATGCTCCATACTTTTAGTCAATAGGGTTGTTGAAGGTGGACTTAGGATATTATTCCCCAGAGACATGTAACTAGCAGTAGGTTACACTAATAAAAATGTAATTTAGGAGGCTTTGGACTAAACAAAATATGCCACACCAGATGATCCCTAAGTGGAGAGGTATCATCAGACTACTTAAGAACAAATCCAAGTAAATACAGTTAGACAAGGAAAAACAGGACAAACAGACAAGGAGAGAGAGAGAAATAAAGAAAGATAGAGGCAGAGAGACAGAGAGATAGAGAGAGAGGGATGCAGAGGGAGAGCGACAGAGAGAGAGAAAGAAAGAAGAATTTGTTACTTGCCTGTAACTGTATTTCTCCAGCATTAGTATCTTTCATAGGTTCACATACTTGAATATTCCCAGTCATCAGACTGGGAATCCTCAGTAATTTAAAACATATATACATTTTTCCCATAGGAAAAAAGCAATGCAGGCTGTCCATTATACCCGAAAGGCACTCACTTGTTTAGTCCCTCCACCTCTCTTTCGACCTATATGACCCCAACTAATGCAGTGTCAGCGTTTAACCTCCACCCCAGGCAGCCATCTTCTGATTTTGAGCCAAAGTGACTGCAAACGATGACTGACTGGCTTTGGAGCAGACTCCCAGGGGAGCAGGGTGGTCGCATGTTATTCTATGGAAGATATCAATGCTGGGAAAATGCAGTTACAGGTTAGTAACAAAGACTTCCCCAGCATTGGATCTTTCATAGATTCACGTGCTTGAATAAAATACCAAGCAGTGAAGCATGCACTAGTAAAACACATTTAAGGTTCACTGGCACACAGGGTGAGGCAAAGTCAGATTTACAAAACCGGAGATAAGGCGGGGAAGATGTTGGCATGGTTAGCGAGTAATGACAAAAGCAAAACCCAAGTACGAGAGGTGGGAGACGGGGGAACTGCCGTAACTGTAGAGACAGACATTGCACAAGTGTTTGCCGAATACTATTCATCCTTTTATGATATTCCAACATGACACCCGGACATTCACTGGTAGGGAACTTTACCGGGATACAATTAACGGCGCAACAGCGGAACGCCCAAGATGCAGAGCTCTCAGAAGAAGAGTTCGAAAGAGTTATTTCTCAAATACAATCTGGGAAATCCCCAGATCCCAATGGCTTCCCAATCGAAATATGGAAAAAGCTCAGGAGGTACAGTGGTAGGCCCTCTCTGCCAGATGTTTGTGGAATGTAGAGAGGATGGTATATTGCCAAACGACCTGCGGAAGGCACACATTGAAGTCATCCCGAAACAGATAAACCACCAGATAAATGCACCTCATACAGGCCTATTTCAATGATTAATGGTGAAGCCAAGATATTAGTTAAAGTCCTCACCCTTCGACTACTGAAGATCATCAATCACCTGATGCACCCGGACCAATGTCGAAATCTACTTGCATGAACTTACGCAGGGTGCATGTTGTAGTTGAACTTGCCCCCACGATCATGAACCCATTAGCACTATTATCGGTAGATTTCCAAAAAGTTTGATTGTCAATCTTTATGGAGTACAATGGAACATATGGAGTTCGCGGATGGATTTCTATGGTCGGTGCGCCTGTTGTACACTACACTGCTGGCAGAAGTGCGAGTTAATGGCACCTCCTCCCGGACGTTCCCGATAAAAAGGGGGACAAGACAAGGGTGCCCCTTTTCCCCCCTGCTGTTCACTCTCGCAGTAGAAACTTTGGCGACAGCCCTTAGACTGAGTCCAAATTGGGCAGGATGTAGATGGCCATGAGGTGGAGAGGATTGAGTATGCCTATATGCGAATGATTAACTAATTTATCTGAACAACCCTTCAACCTCATGCGAGACTAGGACCAAAACCTAGGAAGATTTTCAAAATTTCAATGGCCTTAATGTCAACTGGAACAAATCAGAGCTGTTCCCCCCAGACTGCCCATACAAAATATCAGGATCAGGTTTTGAATATTTGGGAATCCAGATAGGAGTACGGAACACCAAACATATCAAGAAAAATCTACTCCCAACACTAGATCAGTTTAAATTAACTGTGACGCACTGGCAATCCCTACCGTTGAAGCTGATACGTAGGGTAGCCCTGTTTAAAATGATGTATTTGCCAAAATTCTTATACGTACTGCAGAATGCTCCCCTCCCTATCACACATAAGACATTTGTAGATATTGGGAAAATACTCCAGGAATTGTTTTGGGGTGGAAAACAGGCGATGCGCTCCAGACATTGTAGCGTTCGGTGTGAGTGGGTGGGATTGGCCTACCCTGCTTCCACCAGTATTACTGAGCCGTACAATTAGGTTTGATAAATGATTGGTTACACAGGGACCCTAGGCTACCACACATAGCTATCGAAAGGGGCTGGATGAATGGGAAACCCCAAATACATATACTATTTGGGATAAGAGAACAGGATATGACATCTCTGAAAATCAGCAAACACATCATGGAAGTATGGAGAGAGGCTCACTGGCATATTGGTTGGGATGTGGAAGCTACTCCCATTCAGCCAACGTAGGGTAATGCTTTTCTCACAGAAATGGCAGAGGTGGGCTGCTTCGATAACTGGGGAAAACATGGGATTCTGAAACTAACAGACATGATACAAGAGGGCAACATTAACACGTTCAAAGAACTACAAGGCCGGGTTGGTCTCCGTAACTGTGAGCATTACAGATAATTACAGGTGAGACACACACTGCGAGCACAATTTTCTAACCGAGCTGACATTCCACAAGGCTCCCTGCTAGAGATTAATATGCTCCTGGCACGTATTGAGAGCAAAACTACCTCAACTCTTTACCAGTTCATCTCTTCGGATCGGGGAAGCTGTCCCGATTGAAGTGAACCCACGGGGGCCCCTATTAAATCAGTAACACATCATACAAGAATGCATATGCAGAATTATTCTTACACCAAATAATAAGACTGACTCGGGAAGTTGGCGAAATGTTTCCTCCGACTGTTTTATTTTCCACTGTCTAAAACAGGGAGTTACAACGGACATCAACGCGCTTTCGATTGTGCTCTCAATTATTTTGCCTAAAAAACACATTTATAGAGCAGAAATTCATCATAAGTGATGTCATACTACGTGGAAAATTAAGAAAAACCTACGGTAAATTGTGATTGGCTGAAGGGGAACATCTAAGAATACTTTCTTTAAGGAATCGGGTTGTGATTGGATCTCTACAGTCAGGTGGACAACTTATGCCCACCCATAGTGCAAGTCATCTTCATCAGTTACTAGATACAAGGTACACCATTGGCTATCAAACTATAAAGCCCTTCATTATATGGCCTTCTACAATTTGTTTGCACTCTTGTACCCTCCTGGAACATTCGGCTCACTAGCAGCACGTACCCATGTGCCAGCGGGTGGGCTTGACCATGTCTCCCCACCCAATTAGCGCAACATCTCTCATCGCTCCTGCCGTCTGCCATTCATATTGTCTTTGAACTTGTCCTTGCAAAGTATCACTTCTCCTGAGAATTAAAGGGATTATAGGCACACTCTTATCGCAGTTGAGGTCTGTACACCCAACTCCTATTTCCATCCTCTACTCACGTGACAGGAGACCGTATTTAGGCCTGTTTTGCAGCATTTAATTGTCTTGAATTAATAAACTTGGTACTTATGATGTTCTTTCCTACACCTTAACAAGGGCTGATTCAGCTTCTCACATTCACTGTTCTTCAAGGATAGATATCCGGTTCTTGGCCTCTCCATCCTTCGACACCATGCCAGACGGCTATTCCAGGCCTTTCCTCGATCTTCAGCTGCTTTCTTACTGTGACACAGCTTTCCGATTCTTCTTTCTTCACGGGTCTTAGCTTACTATATGTGACACCGATGTCCAGAATTCTATATAATGGCTACACAGCCTGCAATCTTTTCACTACATATAGCTAGCCTTTAAGATCACTTAATCTACTTGCGTTGCTGCATCTGTACAGTTATAAAATGGCTTGCATTTTCTGCAGTGCTCTTTACACGTACAATATTCATTCTGCATATGAAAATGTACTTGATTCTTTACTTTGTCATCAGATTCTATAAGGTTTGTTTGTTTGTTTGTTTATTTATTTGATAATGCACTCCAAGCCCTTGGGCAGCTGGGCGCAACAATACAAGTAGACTCGAAACTTAGTTACAGTGCCTGACACAGGCTATTACAAAAACAGAGGTAACTTACAACAAATGCTACAAATGAAACAGTACATAAAGGATCATAATGGGTAAGCATTAGAAGAATACCGTCTTAGCATATGTATAACATGATCGGCTAGATAAGGGTGAGTATTGTTACATATCATTGTTGTGCAGCCATTTGAGAGCATTACATCTAAATCTAGTGTAGGGTAATGGGCGTCTGAGGTCAGGTGGGAGTATGTTCCATGATTGTGCAGCTCTAACAGGGAAGCTAGATCCACCCGCCATGGTAAGCTTGAATCTTGGGACTTCAAATAAGAAGGTGTTAGCAGATCTCGTCAGTCGGTTTGAGGGTCTCCAGTTGATCCTTTCAGCTAGGTAAGGGGGTGCTTGATTGTTGAGGCATTTAGATGTGAGAGAAATAGTTTTAAGGAGGATTATGACCTTTATCTTTAGCCAGTGGGCCTCAGTCCGGTATTTGGAGATATGCTCTCTACGTGGGATATTCAAAGCTGCCCTTAGGGCATTATTTTGTAGTCTCTGGAGTTTGTCAATGACCGACTTATTTGCACCTGGGTATAAGACGTTGCAATAGTCCAGTCTGGACATGATAAGGACATTGGCCAAGGTGAGGCAGCTGGCACTGGACAGGAATGGTCTGGCAGCACGGATGAGTTTACACGTGTAAGTGGTTGTAGAGGCGAGGGAGTTCACTTGCTTTTTAAGGGTGAGCGCTGAGTCGAGGTAAAAACCTAGAGTTTTAACCTCTCGCATAACCTTAATAATGTTATTGTCAATGTTAAATGAGGCATAGTCCGGGGTGAGTTTAGTTAGGTTATGGACTGATCCGAAGAGCAGGATTTCAGTTTTATCGTCGTTCAGGCAGAGGCCATGGGTGGCCATCCATGCCTGAATGAGGATGTATATTTTATTCACCAAAGCCAGGTCCACTTCATAGTTGCCCGAAAGGGTTATGAGGATCTGGGTGTCATCTGCATAATTTGTGTAGGTGACACCCAGTCTGTCCAACTTGTCGAACAATGGCTTGGTGAAAATGTTGTACATAGTGGGTGAGACACAGGAGCCCTGTGGGACTCCACATGTAATTTGGATGGGATCAGCACAGGTAGAAGTGGAAAAGACTCTCATGGTCCGGTTGGCTAGAGAGGATTGGACCCATGCTATAGCTTCCCCTATGAAATTGGCAGCGAGCTTGAGGTGGTTGCATAAAACTGCATGATCCACCACGTCAAAAGCTGCTGACAAGTCCAGTAGGAGTCGCAGCGCTGGTTTTCCACTATCCTTGAATTCCTCAATTTTAGTTTTAAGATCTATCAGGGCTGTTTCAGTGCCATGGAGAAGGGGGAAGCCCGATTGGCGCGAACCTAGTAGATAGTTAGCTTCTAAGTAATCTTGAATTTGGAGATTTTTAGTAGGAAAGGTGCAGTGGTGATAGGCCTATAATTAGTTGGGATGGATGGATTGAGGGTTTGTTTTTTAAGAAGGGGGAGGACCCAGGATTCTTTAAGGTTAGCTGGCACTGTGTTAGATTTGAAAGAGGAGTTAATGAGCTTTGAGATAAACGGGGCTAAATCTCTGGCTACATCCTTTATTATTTGAGCTGGGCAACTGTCACCCTTACAGTTGGAAGGCTTCAGTGAGAGGATAACCTTTTCAGTGTCGATAATGGAGATAGGTTTGAAGATTAAAGGGGGGATAGTATTAAGTTCAGTCACTAGAGGTGCTTGTTGATCAGTAGGAGAGAGGGCGTCCTTTTTATCAGTTATTTTAAGTTGGAGGGTGGAGATTTTATTCGATAGGGCGTCCTGTATGTTAGTGTACCATATCTTGTCCTTGGGGACCGTGTCAGTTGGTTGGATGGGGGATTCCAATTCCCAGAGGATGGCAAAAAGTTCCCTGGTATTAGATTTGGCATTAGTAATTCTGTCATTGAATACATTTTTTTTTATATTGATAATTTCTGTCTTGTAATATTTGGCGAATTGGGTTGGCTTTGTTGTTGTCAGTAGGCGAATTGCACCAGATAATTTGGACAAAACAAAGGGGGGTCTGGGAATCTCTCTACCAGCACGAACACAGCCCAATGACTTGTTCTTGGGTGAATAACCCCTGGGAGAAACTCGACCAAGTCTTTAGCTCACTGTCCCTTTCACAGAGAAGAAATTTCCCTGCATATCAGCCTTTGTCCTGCCCAGGGGCAGTCCAGCGCCGAAATGCTAGGCAATTCTCCTCTGAACAAGAGTAACATCAGTAACCCCATACACGTGTTTCAGCTTTGTTGGGCATCATCAGTGAGGTGAAACTGTTGCCTCTCTAAGAACAGTGAGCAAGGGGTCCACGTCTGGATCGCCCTGTTAACTTAGGGTGAAACCCAAAGTTAATTTATTCAAAACAAAGGGGGGTCTGGGAATCTCTCTACCAGCACGAACACAGCCCAATGACTTGTTCTTGGGTGAATAACCCCTGGGAGAAACTCGACCAAGTCTTTAGCTCACTGTCCCTTTCACAGAGAAGAAATTTCCCTGCATATCAGCCTTTGTCCTGCCCAGGGGCAGTCCAGCGCCGAAATGCTAGGCAATTCTCCTCTGAACAAGAGTAACATCAGTAACCCCATACACGTGTTTCAGCTTTGTTGGGCATCATCAGTGAGGTGAAACTGTTGCCTCTCTAAGAACAGTGAGCAAGGGGTCCACGTCTGGATCGCCCTGTTAACTTAGGGTGAAACCCAAAGTTAATTTATTCAAAACAAAGGGGGGTCTGGGAATCTCTCTACCAGCACGTCTGGATCGCCCTGTTAACTTAGGGTGAAACCCAAAGTTAATTTATTCAAAACAAAGGGGGGTCTGGGAATCTCTCTACCAGCACGAACACAGCCCAATGACTTGTTCTTGGGTGAATAACCCCTGGGAGAGACTCTACCAAGTCTTTAGCACACGTGTATGGGGTTACTGATGTTACTCTTGTTCAGAGGAGAATTGCCTAGCATTTCGGCGCTGGACTGCCCCTGGGCAGGACAAAGGCTGATATGCAGGGAAATTTCTTCTCTGTGAAAGGGACAGTGAGCTAAAGACTTGGTCGAGTTTCTCCCAGGGGTTATTCACCCAAGAACAAGTCATTGGGCTGTGTTCGTGCTGGTAGAGAGATTCCCAGACCCCCCTTTGTTTTGAATAAATTAACTTTGGGTTTCACCCTAAGTTAACAGGGCGATCCAGACGTGGACCCCTTGCTCACTGTTCTTAGAGAGGCAACAGTTTCACCTCACTGATGATGCCCAACAAGGCTGAAACACGTGTATGGGGTTACTGATGGTACTCTTGTTCAGAGGAGAATTGCCTAGCATTTCGGCGCTGGACTGCCACTGGGCAGGACAAAGGCTGATATGCAGGGACATTTCTTCTCTGTGAAAGGGACAGTGAGCTAAAGACTTGGTAGAGTCTCTCCCAGGGGTTATTCACCCAAGAACAAGTCATTGGGCTGTGTTCGTGCTGGTAGAGAGATTCCCAGACCCCCCTTTGTTTTGAATAAATTAACTTTGGGTTTCACCCTAAGTTAACAGGGCGATCCAGACGTGGACCCCTTGCTCACTGTTCTTAGAGAGGCAACAGTTTCACCTCACTGATGAAGCCCAACAAGGCTGAAACACGTGTATGGGGTTACTGATGGTACTCTTGTTCAGAGGAGAATTGCCTAGCATTTCGGCGCTGGACTGCCACTGGGCAGGACAAAGGCTGATATGCAGGGACATTTCTTCTCTGTGAAAGGGACAGTGAGCTAAAGACTTGGTAGAGTCTCTCCCAGGGGTTATTCACCCAAGAACAAGTCATTGGGCTGTGTTCGTGCTGGTAGAGAGATTCCCAGACCCCCCTTTGTTTTGAATAAATTAACTTTGGGTTTCACCCTAAGTTAACAGGGCGATCCAGACGTGGACCCCTTGCTCACTGTTCTTAGAGAGGCAACAGTTTCACCTCACTGATGATGCCCAACAAGGCTGAAACACGTGTATGGGGTTACTGATGGTACTCTTGTTCAGAGGAGAATTGCCTAGCATTTCGGCGCTGGACTGCCACTGGGCAGGACAAAGGCTGATATGCAGGGACATTTCTTCTCTGTGAAAGGGACAGTGAGCTAAAGACTTGGTAGAGTCTCTCCCAGGGGTTATTCACCCAAGAACAAGTCATTGGGCTGTGTTCGTGCTGGTAGAGAGATTCCCAGACCCCCCTTTGTTCCAGATAATTTGGAGTTTTCGTCTCTGCTTTCTAAGGTCCTTAAGTTGGGGTGTGAACCAAGCATTAAGGTGGGCTTCTTGTTTAGCTTTGCGTAGTTTGGGTGGTGCAATGCTATCTAGTGCATGAGACATAGCTTTATTAAAGGTGTCTACTAGTGTGTCTGGGTCAGTATTGTTCTCCAGGTCATTGATAGTAGGCAGGAGGAGGGGTATGAGTTTTTCTGTAGTAATGGCTTTTTTACTTCTGGTGGGGAGTGGTGGTATCATTTTGATAATTTTAGGGCTGAGGAGGTCAAGTGTGGCAGTGAAATTTATTAGCAAGTGGTCAGTCCATAGTTGATGGATGATGTCAGTAATGACTATGTTGCAGTTAAGTTCAGATACCCAGTCAAGGGTTCTGCCTTCAACATGTGTGGGGGTGAGGACTTTTTGGGTAAACCCGTGGTCGTTTAGGATAGCTGTTATAGAGAGGGCATTTTGTTATCTGGCTCATTAAAGCCAATGTTAAAGTCGCCCAGCAACAACGTTTGCGAGTGGTTTTGGGTATTGTTAGCTAGGAGGGTGGTAAGGTCATCTTCGAAGGTTCCCAAGGGACCTGGGGACCTATAGATCAAGTGAATAGTTAACGTAAGGTTATTAGAGAGTTGCAATTTTGCTGAGAGTACTTCGCAGGAAGCACAGGGAGGTGAGGTGGTGAGTCTGATAGGCAAAGTAGTTTTAGCGATGATGGCTAGGCCACCGCCTTTAGCATTAGGTCTATCTACTCTGCGGATCTGGTAATTGTCAGGTACGGTTAGCATCAGGGAGGGTCCTGCTGCCTCGTGGAGCCAAGTTTCTGTTACGGCAAGGAGGTCGATGCAGCTGTTGTTTAGTATGTCAGCAATTTCAGTTGCATGGGCTACCATGGATCTGGCGTTGATAAGGGATCCCGTAAGTGATAAAGTATTCTTAGGAATGGGATAGCTTGCAGATTTATCTGTGTGCTTGTTTCGACTCCGGTGTTTCTTTTTATGAGAGTGAGTGGGATTCGGGGTCAGAATTGAGGGTTTCATGGCTTGATTTTCTTATCCAAGTGCGTCTGTATAGTTAGGGAACTAACAGTATTGTTTGCGTTGTTTCTTTTGGGTTCATATATGCAAGGTAGTCTTGCCCTAAGTCTCAGGTTTCTGTCTGTGGGTGGGCTAGTGCTGTATGTAGCAAAGGCCATGATAGTAGTTAGGAGGGTCAGGGAGGTCAAGTTTCTGACCATGGTAGTTAGAGTAGTTAAATGGTTCAGGTTACTCCCTTTCCTTCGCTAGGATGTCTGGCTAGGGAGTTGCAATATAGATTGCGGGTGGCTAGTTGTAGCCGGGGGTTCACCTAGTGGTGTGGATCATGAATATGCTAATAGGGCCATGTAGCAAGTGTATGCTGTTTCAGCCTAGGGTAGTTTGTTTAGCTAGAAAACAGTCATAGCAAGTTCAGTGGACACATTTGAATGATGGTAGTTACAAGTTTAGAAAGCACGTGCTAGGACAGGGAGGCTGGGTGTGTGGTACTCGCAGTTGTGGGCCAAGCGTTTACTTAACACATACCAATGAGCTAGGGGAGCTAGAGTAGTTATGTGCTGAGGTATAAGAACAAGGCCAGGATTGCTAGCGATATTTTCAAGCAACTGTGTATCTGTTGGCTAGGAATGGCAGTGGCAGGGCTATCAGGGCACATCAAGGCAGTAGCAGTAGCAGGGCTAACTAGGCATATCAAGGCAATCAAAGTGCCACTGTGCACCTATGTGCTAGAGATTGCAGTAGCAGGGCTATCAGGGCACATCAAGGCAGTAGCAGGGCTAACTAGGCATATCAAGGCAATCAAAGTGAAACTGATACATCTTCTTCTTTGGCCATTCTTCTCAGTGCGTCACGCTAATTTCTTGTGATATCACCAGTTTCTCTTTCTCTCATCTTCATATTCCTTTGGGGATCTCCTCCAAGAGATCGTCATCTCTACGAGGGTACATCATATAGGGTCTTCTCAATGGATACCTTTTCACAAAGACTCTATGTGAAATTGGCACAATTGGGGGGGTGGCTAGCCGAGGACGCCGACGGATGCCTCTTCGGTGAGCTCTGGGGACCCTTTTCCACCGGAGGTCACGAAACCCACTTAAAATGATCAAATTAATTAAGGAATAGAACCCACAGGTGCCCAAATGCCTGGGGGGTTAGCTGTTTGAATTTCAAGAGTGGAAGTGCCTGCACGAAGGTGTGGTGAGAGGAAGAGCGGAGAGCCTGAGGGTCCGGGACAAAATGGCAGATGGGAATCAGTTCGCACTCCGAAAATGCCAGACCAGCCCCTGTAAGGGAAGTGAGGCAGACAGCCCGGCGAGAAACCATACCTACTGACAGTGCCCTGGCTTGGGCTGCAGGCGACTGTGTGCTGGGGACCCCGGCTCGGTGAGCAGAGCCGGGGTGGCCTGGCGTGCGGCCCCTCCCCCCCACCCTCATGAGCAGAGGACCTACCTAGGCTGGGGGCACCGCAGCGATCTACGATAGCAGGCGGGAGCCCGGAGGTGTTGGGCAAGAAGGAGTTGGAAGTGGCCAGGAGGGGAGAGTGACCCGGTATCAGCTCCACACACGCCGTGCGCTGGCCGGCGTGCGCAGCGCAGCTTTGGCAGCAGAACAGCTGCCCGGGACAGATAGCCGCGGACGCGCCCCCCCCGGTGAGTGCTCCAACATGACTGCGCCAGGCGTCATCCGGCTGGTGCTGTGAGGCATTGGTCTGGGCTGGGGAAGACCGCCATGGCGGACTCCGATCTACAGCAAATCCTGGACATTGAGAACGAAAGGGATATCGTTTTGGACCGCACGCATAGGGTCTACTCCACATTTCGGCTTAACAAAAATCTAATCCCAGACGTATTGACACAAATACACTTATTCCAGCTGAAAGAGGACATCATGAAGGCTGCTCGGAAAAAGGAACCTATAAACTTCCGGTCCTCCCGTATCCAACTATATCAGGGCCTAGCGCAGACTACCCTCTTCAAAAGGAAATGCCTGAGGGTCATCACAGATTGGCTACGGACCAGCGGGATGCGTTACCGGTGGGCATACCTGACCGGGCTCTGCTTTGAATGGAAGGGTAAACGGTTCACGATCATGAAAGAGGAGGAAATGGAGGACCTCATGAGAGGGGAGAAAAGCAGTGAAAGCAACGGCGAAGAAAGTACCCCATCTGGAAGCAGGGAGAAAGAAGGCAGGCCGGAGAGGGAGCAATGGCAATCGGCACGTCCCCGCCCCCGAGGGGCTGCAACAAAGAACCCAAACCCAGGGATCCCTCATGAATATGAAACTCTACAGCGCGGATGGGATCAGCCTGGGACTTGAAGCTGAGATCCGAGGGAGTTGTCCAGGATCCTTACGTACGTCACTGCGCCAGAGCGGGGGGCGAATGAGAAAAGTTCAACATCTTTAAAACAGGGAGGGTGTGGGGGGAGGAGAGAACCAGATTCCAAGTTTCCCGGGTGAATAATAGACCCTGTGAATCGCTGTGGCTATACCATGGTGAGAGTTCAATGGGGAAGTTTGAGTTGGGGAGTTTGGGGGGGGGGGTAGTCATGTTATTCAGGTGGAGGCTACACACAGCACATACGAGACATCCAGAAGGGCGGACGGGATTGACCGCATCACGATAGGCACGGCATCAAGGTACAATGATGGCTGATTTAAAACTTGTCACATTAAACGTCCAAGGGCTTAACTCCCCAGTCAAGCGGAAATCCATGATGAATAGGCTGGGGGACATGCAGGCCTCAGTGGTATGGATGCAGGAAACACACTTACTCACAGAAGATGAACACAGACTAAGACACAGGTCCTTCCCTAGGCAATTCTTCGCCTCTAGTGGGACAAAAACACGGGGAGTAGGCATCTTGCTGGCGAAGGGGATCGATTTTGAGAAACAATTCATAAAGAAAGACCAGGAATGCCTCTACTTAATATTGGGAGGGAAACTGATGGTGCAACAGGTCACGCTGGTGTCGATTTATTCCCCCAATGAAGGGCAGGATGGCTTCTTGTTGAAACTGCTGCCCACGATCGCTCAGTGGGGAGTGGGGCAGATCAAGATTGGGGGCGACTTTAATGGAGTAATGGATGGGGCGATGGACAAGACCCTCCCAGCCACCACTAATGATCACACGTTTAGACAAGCCCTAGCACGATTCATAAGGGAACTACACCTAATAGAAACATGGCGATTTTTTTGCCCGCAAGGAAAAGCGTTCACTCATTACTCAGCAATACATAGGGGCCACTCCTGAATTGACATGGTGCTTATCTCAGACACACTGGTCCCACAGGTCACAGTCCTGGAAATTGGCGAGAGGTGCCTATCAGATCATGCGCCGTCCACTTAGAGCTGGAACCTATCAACACGCGGCAGCAATCCCACAAACCATGACGCCTAAATGAAGTACTTCTGAAAGACTTGGCTCTCCGAACAGGCATAGAGCAGGCCTTAAAGAATTACTTTAGAGAAAATGTCACTCCGGGAATAAACTGGGCCACTATCTGGGACGCCAGTAAAGCAGTAGCAAGGGGCAAATTTATCACACACACAGCAAATTACGTTAGAACTTGGGAAAAGGTGAGGTGGAACATGGAAGCCAAGTTAGCAAAGGCCGAGACGGAGTACAAAGTTACGGGCTCACAAAAAGCATGGCGGGAATTAAAAACAGTTAGGGCAGTCTTAGAAGCCCATGTGGACCAAACAATTCTATTACATAAACGGGGACAAAGCCAACCGATTCCTCGCAGCCAAACTGAGACAGCAGAAACTTCGGAATCGTATAGTCCAACTTACAAACCAGGAGGGAGGCCTGGTGAGGGGGAAGAGGAAATAGAGGAGGTTATACATTCATACTATACAGATAACTTGAAAGGGGAAGATCTGGAGAGGGAAGCGCAGACAACATTCCTGGATCAGCTAACCTTGCCGCAAATTAGTGAATCGGACAGGTAAATGCTAGAAGCACCCATAACGGAGGAAGAAGTGGGGGAGGTTATAGGGGCATTGAAAGGGCATACATCCCCAGGCCCAGATGGGCTAAGTAATGCGTATTACAAGAAATTTAGGGCTACCCTACTAGGTCCCCTGACAAAATTGTTTAACTACATACGGGACACGGGGCGAACATCTGGAGACATGAGCCCGGCGACTACGGTGCTACTACTAAAACCGGATAGAGATCCATTAGACTGCACGAGTTACCGCCCTATCTCGTTATTAAATGTGGATGCAAAAATGTATTCCACGGTCTTGGCCCAAAGGCTAGCAAGGGTCCTCCCAGGGATAATTCACACGGACCAAGCGGGCTTCGTGAAAGGGCGACACACCTACAATAACATCTGTAGAGCCATAGACACGATAGATTGGGGACGAAGAACGGGACAGCGGTTCTCGGTATTAGCGCTAGACGCCACCAGAGCCTTTGACAGCCTACACTGGGGATTTTTACAGCTAACTCTTGAAAAGTTCAGGTGTGGTCCGATCTTCACCCATATCGTGATGGCTAATTTCACACAGCCTTCTACAAGACTAATAATTAATGGGCGGCTCTCAGATAGTATCCCCAATCCAAAAGGGCACGAGACAAGAGTGCCCGCTATCACCACTGATCTTTGCTGTGGCCATGGAGCCGTTGGCACAGAGGGCCCGCGAAGATCTGGGAATCCAAGGGGTGGAGGTGGGTGCTGGAGGATCCCAAGAGGTAGGTCTCTATGCAGACGATGTCCTTTTTTTTTGAGGGACACGTCACACTCACTCCCAGGGTCCATATAACTGCTAAACGGGTTTGCAAAGGTTTCGGGGTTCCGAATCAATTATCCTAAATCTAAGGCACTTAACATCACCAAGAGGATAGAACAGGTGTCAGAATGGAAGAGTAGATATCCTTTGAAATGGGAACAGAAATCGGTAAAATACCTGGGTATACAGTTGACTCCCACATATGAGAGACTATACGGGACTAATATATAGGCCCGCCTACTGAAAGCATTGGCAGGAGACCTGAAGTGCTGGGACAGGCAAGAATTATCATGGCTGGAGCAGATAGCAGCGATTAAAATGACCCTGCTTCCTAGGTTTCTGTATGTGATAGGCGCTCTCCCAATACGCGTCCTGGGCCCAGCAATCCAAAAACTACAGAGGGAGGTGATGTCCTTCATTTGGAGGGCAAAGAAACCGAGGGTCCCCAAGAAGGTATTGTTGAGGCCACAAGCTCTGGGGGGCTGGTGGTTCCAGAACTCTGCAGGTATTTATGGGCAGCACAGGTAGCACCCATGTTGCAATGGCCACCCAGAGAAAACCAGAACCGATGGGCTAGCATCGAAAGAGAGGCAACTAAGACTCCCCTGGGTAGCCTCAGCCTTCTAGCAGCGAGACATAGAAGCAAGGAGGGTGCATTACTGGAATCAACTAAGGCCACGCTATGGTGTTGGGATAAAGCACTAAGGGGCAGAAAGGTAAAAGCGGGGGGAGGTCCTCTCGCACCGGTTGCTCATAACCCAGATTTCACTCCAGGAATGCAGGCTGACTTTTGGACACATTGCAAGGGGAGGGAGAACACCCTGGTATTGAAGGATCTCTATGAAGCTGGGACACCCCTAAAATTTGAGGGCTGCAAGGCTAGGTTTGATATACTGGAGGGCGAGCGATTTCATTATATCCAGCTCTGACGCTGGATCGCTAATACGAAGGACTGGGAGGGAGCAACTTGGGACCCAGTAGGGTTGGAACTTACGATACAAGAAGGCCAGCCTGAAAAAGGAGTATCGAAACTGTACCGACTGATGGGAGCGGTGGACCCAGAGGAATCCCTTTAGTACATGCAAAGATGGGAGGCAGATGTGGGGAAACCAATATCTGGGGAGACCGGGAGTCGAATATGGCATAGAGCCGCTAAAAGTTCTAAATGTGTTTCAATTAAAGAGGCGGCATACAAACTTTGCTTGTGGTGGTATATGATGCCAGCACGCATGCATTCTATAAGCCCGGGCTACTCCACATCTTGCTGGAGAAATTGCAGACAATCTGGGGATTTAATCCACATGTGGTGGTCCTGTCCGGTGGCAGAGACTTAATGGAAGGAGATCTAGAGCCATATCAAGGAGATAACGGGGGCACATTTGCCTTGGGACCCGGTGGAAGTTATACTGGGGAAATGGTTGAGGGGTGCTATGCGAGCTCTGGGGCTAAAGCCAGCCTTATTCCCCATATGCTGAGCGCAGCTAGAATTACCCTGGTGCAAGCATGGAAGAACAAGCAGGGGCCGGTAATAGCCATGTGGTGGGTGAGACTATGGGGAGTGATGGCCATGGAAAAAGTAACAGCAATAGCTCATGGTTCCCATTCTAAGTACCTGAATACTTGGATGCCATTGCATGAATTCACATATGACAAGTAACAAATGTATTTCAACCCTAAATTACTCTGCAAGGTTTCTGTTATTTGAAAGTGCGAACTTTGGACTGTAAGGGCGATCCAGCCCGGAGAACATCTAAGAAAGCAGAGGAAGATGTAGTATTCCACCCATGTGTTTGGAGGTTACGTTGGGGGGGAAGGGAGGAGTTCTAAAAAATAAAACTCATGAGCAACCGGAACTTAAAGACTGGAGCGAATAAAGGGGAAGACATGGTCAAGGCCATTGTTTATTACTTTCAACTAATGCATGTCTGTAATTTTATGCTCGTGAATAACTAAATAAAGTAGATAAAAAAAGAAATTGGCACAATCACTGATGTCGTACATGTCTCAATTTCCGGCTTCCAGCATTTAGGAAAAATGGGGGTGGGGCTTTCTGCAGAGGCATTCGGCTGCTCCTCTAGACTCACCCCTCTGGCTGATTCATCAACCACTCCTCCATCAGTCTTCACATCTTGGTATCCTCTCTTGAAGAAGTGCTTCTTTGGAGTCCATATTTTCACTACTCCCTTCAGGGATCCTGCTGACTTTACATGTTCATCAACACTACAGGTCCTATAGCTGCACTGTCCATTCGGATTATAGTTGCTGCATCATCCTGCATACTTCGTGTGATTTCTTGGATGCAGGAACTTGGTTCCCTCAGGTGTTACAATGCTGGCCTCTATATATTTTCTGATCTCTTCATCTGTCAATTCCTTGGGTCCAAACCCTGACTCGACATCAATCATGATCTTCATTCCTACTGCTTTCTTTGCTGTCTTCTTGCCCTGTGCGATAATTATCCTGATCACACAGAATCCAAACATTATTATCACCAATACTGCGCCCAGGAGCTTGAAGATATTCGCCATCCATTGTGAAACCATTGAGAACATAGACGCAAACCAGCTGTCATCTTCAATGTCTTCTCTCATCTTCCATCTGATCATGCAGTTTCGTCAGCGACGTTATGGCCTCTGTCAAGTTCCCATTCTCATCATCATGAGAAGGTATGAACATGCAACAAGATTCTGCAATTTTTAGCACAAACTCCTCCATCCATTGCTGTGATCATATCAAGGCCATATCTGTTCTAGAGGGTCATCAATCTTCTGGCCCTCAGTTCTTCCCTGATAGCATTAAATCCCTTTATAGTAGTGTTGATCATCTGCAGGAGCTCCCAGAGAGTGATCTGTAACCACTTTGCATTTGCCATTGTCTGGATCCCTGGCATAAAGATAGTCATGAAGATTGAAGCAGTTTTGCTGAATAGCCTGTGCTCATATGGAATAGCATCAAAGGCTTCTATCAATTTAGCTGAGAAATAATTCTCCCTCCGTGTTCGGTTGAGGAATTCAAGTGATCTTCTCCTCTTCAAATTGGCATCTGCTTTTGGAAACTGTCTAATGTTCAATTCACTTTGAGGAATCACTAATGCTGGAACATGAAAAAGCACTATAGAGCGCATTCCTCCCCAGTCTTTTGGCAGCTTCATGTAGGCTCTGGACCAACAAGCCCAATAGTGGTCCATCAGAACTACTGTCCCATCCTTCATGCCTGGTACATCAAATATTCAGCCACACTGGTGATTTTCTCCAACCTTCATTGTGCCATTATTTCTGAAACACAAAGATGCACTTGCTAGAGGACCTATCTACATGGTCTTCCTTTATCGTCGACCCATGTCCACAACTTTGCAATCTTCCGCCAGTGATTCTTGCATTCATTCTCTGCAGTATCTATAACTGGTTCATAATATCCAGTTGATGCTGCTGCCTTACACACAATTAGGCCCTCTGCCCATCCTTCTGGAGTCAGCACTGTTCCTTTGATTTGTAACTGACCTCTTTCCCAGCATCTCTGTATTTCTTCTTTATTCTTGCCTTGACAATCTAGCATCATGTTTTCCTTCATCTGGATTCCTGCTCCAGTCATTCCAAGCTGTTCATATCTGATCACTAAATGCCTTCCCTCTTGTCTTCAAGTCTTGCACATAGTTATCATCTCTTTGAGATGTCTTTCCAGTTACCCATATCAGGGATGCTGCTCTGCCTTGGAACTGTCCTCTTGTCTGGCAGAGTGCAAGATGTGTTAGGCAATGAGCTTTTTGCACTGGTACTTCTGTAGCTATTCATATCTTAGAGGTTCCCATGGCATACGGTATGAGAGCGCAGACATAGCAGCTCTCCTTAGACAAACTCTCTCCCACCTTTTTCATGTGCTGATACCACCTGTTATTACCCAAATGTGTTGTACTATCTGTATAAGTGTTTATCCCATTATCATCTTCTCCTGCATTTCTCCTGTGTCTCTTTAGTAAAATATTTGCAGCCCATGGAAACAACTCAAAAGCAGCTTTATGCTAGCGAGAAAACATGCAGGATCGCGGCTCATTGGTAATGGGCAAATCTACAAGAGTTCCTGGAGTTGGGCGAATCAAAGGGACTTCTGCCTTTTTTGGATCATAAGTATAAAGAAGGTGACTCATGAGAAACAAAAAGACACAAAGAATAACTGTGCAAATGTATATCGCGAACCAACATAATAATCCCCACAATCTATGCCACTCTGGAACTTCTTGAGCTTGCTCATTCTCTGAAATCGTATTATCTTCAACATTTCTCATCTTTACTACAATTTAAGGAAGGAAAAACACTTTACTCAGGTAACTGTAATATATTAGATATTTGCAGTAATTCTACTATTGCTAGAAGCAGCCTTCTGATTAAAGGGCCATTCTTAGGGTCCTGTAAAAAAGTATGAATGTCCTTGTCTCTTCTAACAAGGACTCCATAAGCTTGAAGAATATACACAAAAATAGTAAGCACAATTCGATGCACATCCCTTTCTGGGAAGACCATGAGTCAGCCAAACACATATTCACTAAGAAATGAATTGGGGTACTGTTCACGTTTCCAATTCTTTAACCAAATGTTATTGTTTAGTCATAATTGTGATTTATCAGCATTTCTCTAAAGTTAATTTTCAAAGATCTCTGTGGCTCAAGCAAAAGAGTTGCATGCCCCCTATAATATCTATCTATAACGAGTGTTCAAGGGGAGCCACAGTCCAAATGCAAATCTGCATTTATAATGCCTTGAGAGCAGCTCTCGGCACATCCAAAAGAAAGCAGATATCGAATACTAGACGTCAAAACAACTGGCTATCGACCCAGAATAAAATCTACCTAAAAGTTGCCTCACTTGTTCACAAAGCCTTGAACAATGCCGCACCTAGCTATCTCTCAGATAAATTCATCAAAAGATATTCTTCCCGACCAGCAAGAACTACTAATGCCAACACCTTGATCACACCCAGAAATAGGTTGGAAAAGGTCAGTGGTGGCAGCTTCCAGGCCCGAGCGACCCAACTTTGATATTCATTACCCCACCATCTATGTGAGGAACAGCCTTTTCCAAAATGTAGGTCCAATTATATCAATCTGTTAAAGGTGGCCGAGAACTAGCGTTACACTAATAGGTAGACTAGCCTATCCTCTTCTCATGATCCCCTAATGTACATATATATATATATTCACCTCCTGCTCTACCTCACACCTCCCCACTTGCGCTAGTAATGCAACTTCCAGCCTGTGCCAGTACAGAGTAGGCCCTGCTTGCATTTTGTTACTATGCATATTGGCGGTGTGTGTAACCCGCTCCTAACCACTGCTTGCTCGTACTTATATTATTGTGGATGTATTCTGTAAATATGTAATCTTTATTGTGTATGTATTCTGTATATATGTAACCTTAAGCCTTGCATATCCTGTATTGCTGCACCCGGCTACCTGCGGGTTTGCTGCGCATTATAATTAAATAAGCAAACAAACAAACAGTTTGTAGCCTTATCGTCCTTCTTCTTTGTCATTGATCAAGTCTGCACACACTGAAATTCTTCTTCTTATCTTGCTCCTGGATCCTGGCTGGGGGTGCTGCGGCCTTGCCGGTGTATAACTTGATGCCGTTCAGGTGGATGCACGCTCATCTGCCTTGAACCTTTACTGCTGAGGGAGTAATGTTCTTTACTACATACGGCCATCAAACCTTGGCTCGTGCCACTTCCTAGTGAAGTCTTTGATCAACACGGTATCACCAGCAAAGAGTCTCAGGGCTGATAAAGGTTCCGAAGATCCGGTTGCTGAATGTTTTTAATCTGTGTTCTGAGACCAACCCCTCCACCCCCCCGCCCGGCGCTTGAGTTGATCTGAAATGAGAGAGATACTAGCGGTCATATATGTCAAAAAAATCAAATAATTCATTTCCTAACATTTTTGCTGTACTCTGGGCATCACTTCTACTCCTCGATGGAGGAGTCAAAGACATTCTCATGCGTCTCCCTGCACTAGTTTGTGAGGCTTGAGGTGATGGTCTGAATCAGGCTGATTCCTTAAGGCAGATAAAGCTAACGGCAAGTAATATAGCCATGCCTTTTTCAGTGTCAACTTGAGCTTGGCAATCCCTTCTTTAAGGAGGAGCCTTCTAACTGGTTCCCCTTGGTTGAACCCTCCTTGCGCATAAACAGACAAACAAGTCGACTCTTTACATAAAACCTTAGTGATCACTCTTACTCTCTGCCCCCTGTACAGGAGAGAGTGACCCCTGATCGGCCCATAGAGTCAGAGCTCGCTCTCGAGTACTTTAAGACAAGATAGCTGCACCTTGAGGTGGATAGGGGTGGAGGTTTTTACTCCAACATCAATCAATAAGGACAACTCAACGCTTTGGCAAACAGGAGTCTGTTTAATGACAAATACAAAAAACGGGGAAACATGGGAACCAACAGTGATGCGATAGCCCGTCTCGCTTCAACTCCCAGCAACTTCATGCAAACAGTAACAGTTATACCCAAAATTCATCATCATTGACGTTTAACACTCAAAAGTTTGTCATGCAATTCTATTGGTTGGAAAAGGTAACTTAAGTATAGGTGCTATATCTGTATACGGTAATGGAGTGGGAAGATTGGATAAACATCATTAGGTGGGCGTCTAAGCCCTTCCCTCAAAATGACTAAGGTGGACGTCACTAAAAGTACGACGCCCCATTGGTTCTACTGTCTATAGGACCCTAGATTATTTGGTCCACTATGATTGGGTTGGCTTCAACCCCATGCAGTACTTTAATGCTATGTGTCAATTAGTTGGCTGTAGTCGGCCTCGAAACTGTAGCTTCTTGTCAGGAAAAGTTATGGTATGTTCTGTTTGGGAGATAGCCAGGCGTAGGTGTCTCCTCTCGCTCGGCAGGTCACGTGCTAGCACACCGTGAATCTGCTTGGTTTTCCTTCTATTTGTGCATTTAATTGTTTACTCAGCTTGTCACCTGCCTGGGCCTCCTTATCTCGACCTTCACGGGGCAGGCTGCTCTGTTCTTAAGTTTCGATTCTCCAGAGCTACTGTCAGCCTCCCTCTCTTGGTTTGACCTCGATTTCCTAGGAACAAACTGCTTCTTGCTAAGTTTCGATTCCGCTGTCTCTTTTCTTGTTTTAGCTGGAATACGAATCCTGTCCTCTTTGACCCCTAGTAACCTGGGTTAACTCTGCTTTTGTATAAAGTGGACTTGCACTTATATAGTGAGATTTGTTGAGGTAGATATATAGGTGGCGCTTGCCGCTCTATTCTTCTACTAAGCATAGCAAGCTGCACTGTTTTCTTAGCTTCTTGCGGTTCCAAGCATATGTACAGACATTAGCTGGTTGAATAGCTTCATCCTGCTTTACAGTTTAAGTTTCTTTATATTTCAACATCGTCTTTCCTTCTAAGTTCATGATATTCTTATACATGGCGTTTCGTCTGTGTGTGTCATTTTTTGATTGTCGTTTCTTTCATCTGTGAGTCTGTCTGGGCCCTCATGACGTCACCATTCATCTTCAATTAAGGTCTGTTGAGTTCTTCTGGGACAGTGTTTAAGCAATCTTCATTTTGCGTTATTTGCTGGTAGGGTTTTCTCATTGGATACCTTCCTGTGCATGGTTGTCTGGTTATTGGCACTTCAATAGGTATTGCTCTTTTGATGGGCACTGGGCAGAGCCTTAATTCTGCTCTCTGCTCGTTTATTTGCTCATCATACGTCACATACCTCGTGTTAACGTTCCTGGTACATCAGAATGGGTAGCTGGAGTGCAGGCTATATTTGGGACCTCCTCTATACCCTAATAATACCTTGATTTATAGAGTTTAGATTTTCACATTATGCGGACCTATCCTGCACGTAGCCTAGATTACTCTGATCGGAGTTTGAGACAATCTCTTCTAAAAACCTCTTGGGTTAGGACTCTCTGGCTTTCTTTATCTCTCTTTTTACACAAAAGAAATCTCCAGTTACCCCTGTTAATTTTTCGTTACTTTCGTTACTTTTTCGTTACTTTTTAAATTATTACAACCCCATCCCCTCAGTTTGCCATTCCCTTTAGTCTACTCACCATTCGCGCGTTCGGCTTGAAGCTCTCGGTATCGTATCCTCCTCCAATCAACGACTTTCGCCTTAAGTCTGCAAAGCACCTGTGGAAACCAGGTAGAAATTTCGTCAAAAAGGGACCCTGCCCACCGTCTCGATTTTACTTGCAAGTTTTCTATTCGGCCGCTCTCCACAGGAAACCCTGCGATCTTCCAGCTAGATTACAGGGGAAGTCTGATCGTCGAAGCTCTGGAGTCAACAGGTCGATGGGTCTGAACCATCCAACAATGCTAACACATGAACCCATGGAGGGCCTTTTTAAATCAGTAAAATGTCATACAAAGATGGGGATGCGGAATAACTCTTACATCAAATAATAAGACCAACTCTCAATTGTCTAAATTGTCTAAAACAGGGAGTTACAATAGACATCAACGGACGTTCGATCGTGCTCTCAATTATTTTGTATAACAAACATTTATATAGCAAAAAAATTCATAAGTGACGTCATAATATGTGGCAAACTAAGAAAAACCTACAGGGGATTGTGATTGGCTTAAGGGGAACATCTAAGTATACTTTCTTTAAGGAATCGGGCTGTGATTGGGTCTCTACAGTCAGGTGGACAACTTATGCCCACTGATAGTGCAAGTCATCTTCATCAGTTACTAGATACATGGTACACAAATGGCTATCAAACAATAAGGCCCTTCGTTAAATGGCCTTCTAAAATTGGTTTGCACGCTTGTACCCTTCTGGAACATTCGGCTCACCAGCATCACGTAAGCTGGTACCCCAGGTGCCATGGGGGGGGACTTGACCGAGCATCCCCACCCAATTAGCCTTACATCTCTCATTGCTCATGCTGTCTGCCATTCAGATTGTCTTTGAACTTGTCCTTGCAAAGTATCACGGCTCCTGAGAATAAAAGGTAGTATAGGCACACGCTTTTTGCAGTTCAGGTCTGTATGCCGAGCTCCTATTTCCATCCTTGACTCACGTGACATGAGACCATATTTCAGCCTATTTTGCAGCATTTAATTGTCTTGAATTAATAAACTTGGCACTCATGATATTCTATCTTGCACCTTAACAAGAGCTGATTCAGCTTCTCACGTTCACTGTTCTTCAAGGATTGATAGCCGGCTCTTGGCAGCTCCATCCTTTGACACCAGGCCAGACAGCTATTCCAGGCCTTTCCTCGATCTTCAGCTGCATTCTTACTGCGACACAGCTTTCCGATCCTTCTTTCGTCACGGGTCTGAGCTTACTAAATATGTGACACTGATGACCAGAATTCTATATAATGGCAGCACTGCCTGCAGTCTTTTCACTACATATAGCTAGCCTTTAAGATCACTTAGTCTACTTGTGTTGCTGCATCTGTACAGTTATAAAATGGCTTGCATTTTCTGCTGTGCTCTTTACATGTGCAATCTTCATTCTGCATATGAAAGTTTATTTGATTCTTTACTTCGTCATCAGATTCTATAAGGTCTACGCATCTTCTTCTTTGACCATTCTTCTCAGTGCATCACGCTCATTTGTTGTGACGTCACCAGCCTCTCTTTCTCTCATCTTCATATTCCTTCAGGGATCTCCTCCAAGAGATTGTCATGTCTATGAGGGTACATCATATAGGATCTTCTCAATGGATACCTTTTCTCGAAGACTCTCAGTGAAATTGGCACAATCACTGGTGTCATGCATGTTGCAATTTCCGGCTTCCAACATATAGGCAAAAAGGGGGTGGAACTTCCTGCAGAGGCATTCAGCTGGTCCTCTACAGAAGGAAAAAGGGAGGGTGATTTGGGACCACTAAACCCAGAAGATTGAAGCATTAAGGTTTCCAAGAGACGTGGGCATTGAGATGAGACTGCGCCTGATACAATACAAAATCATACATAGAGTTTTCTATACACGCACACAATTATCAGAGTGGGGACGAGCTGAGTCTGACACATGTCTGAGATGTGGGTGAGAGAGGGGTATATTTTACCACACATTGTGGGCATGTTCTGGAGCCCAACAGTTTTGGAGGAAATGTATAGACAGGTTATCCACGGTTGTAAATGGGGAGGTTCCCATGGATCCCAAAATGGCACTGCTTAGAATATGGCCGAGGTGGATTTTTCTAAAACATAGAAATTGTTTTTAGCAGTGTCTGTGGGACTGATGAAAAAGACGGTTGCCATGTCTTGGGTCACTTCTGCTCCCCCACGAATGTCCTGATGGATAATGGAAATGGACAGATGTCTGACCTGGAACACAGGGCATACAACGCACTGGGATGCCCAATGAAATTTGGGAACATTGTGAGGAAATGGGTGACAGATGATTAAGATTCCCTGAGTATCAGGAGACTGTGATTCTGCATGCTGATTTCTTTTATCAGTGGCTATGATGTCATGCCATGCAATGTGTTTTATGTTGTCTTGAAAACCAAAAAAACACATTTTAGGTTAAACTTGATCAGTAAGCAGAGCACTTGAATTCATAAGCATGCTGTATAATCACAAAGGAACAGAGGGTAGAACATAGGCTGCTCCTACCTTATGCAAACAGGTGGCGGAAGACTGGGTGTCCGACCGCTGACTCCTCTCTGACATCTTCTGTTAAGCAGTAATGTGTGGCGAACGTATGGAGCGTTTTCCAGGTGGCCGCTCTACATACATTCTTTATCGCCACTCCTGCTTGAAAAGCTGCAGATGCTGCCCTCCCTCTGGTGGAGTGTGCCGTCAGTAGACCAGGGAGTGGGTCGCCTCTGAATTGGTGGCAGTGGCTGATGCAGTTGGCCACCCAACGTGAAAGGGCATGCTTTGATATGCACTATATGGCATTCACAGGTTGCACTATCCTTTAGTGCGACCTGTGAATGCCATGAAGAGTCTGGGGTTCGTTGAATGAAGATCTTCAGCACCAGTGTGAGATTCAAGGAGTGAAGGGTATGATCTGCTATTGAAGAGTGTTTGCTGAAAAGCATAGGGAGTGCTATTCGCTCCAACAAAGTCATCTCAGAGACTACCTTAGGGATGAATTTGGGGTGTGGTCTGAGAATGACGCAATCCTTTTGAAAAACTGTAAAAGGCGGCTCTGTTGAGAGGGCCTGAAGCTCACCAATTCATCTAGCTGACGTTATGGCTATTAAAAGGGCGACCTTCCAAGATTAGAATCATAAGTCACATATTTGGATGGGTTCATACGGTGCAGCCATCAGCACAGGAAAGACGGTATTTAAGCTCCAAAATGGCACTGGATTGGGTGTTGGAGGAAAAGTGCACAGTAAGCCTTTGAGAAAAACCGTGACCACTGAGTCAGTGATTAGTTAGGGGTGATGTAGGCCTGACTATACCTCTGGTATAGGCTGGGATGGGCGACAGATGCACTTAAATGGATCAATGAGATAGTCCGCTCTTGGCCAGGTACAACAAGTAAGGCAACACTTGGTCTATGGATATTTCGACGGGTCTATTTGTGATGCTGCACACCATGTGGTGAAGTGGGTCCATTCCATGGCATAGGTCATACAGGTAGACTGCACCCTGGCTGCTCTAATAACATCCCAGCATTCTGCAGATAGTGTCAGGTTTGCCAACTTTCGCTGCTCAGGAGCCAGGCTTCGAGCAAAAGACTTGCTTGGTCATGATGGAGACTTTTTCCCTTCTGTTGTGTTAGCAGGTGCTGATGTGGCCTGAGGCAAATGGGAGCCTCTTGTGACAGGTCTAGGAGGGTTGGATACCAAACTTGGTGTGCCCACGCCAGCACTATGAGAACCATTTGGAATGGTTGCTTCTTCATCTTCAAGGTTGTTTAGTATGGGCACACAGCTCTTACTTTTCAGTAGTTAAGTCCTTCCAAGTAGTTAGATTTTAAGACATTAGTCTTAGTCTGATTCAATATGTGTGTAATTGTGATTTCAGGTGCAGATGGGCTGATGTCACAAGGCCACTTGGGATTAAAAATAGAACGAAACCAGAACTTTCCTAAATTCAATCGATGCCTTTTTCACCTAGCCTTAAAAAGGATATTCAATGAATCTGCATATTACTATCTTACAATAGATACGATATGAATGTTAATATTCAATTTTATACAAAAAAACAGTCTTTAATTCACAAAGAATCCAAATCATACAGTTTCACAAGCAACTGTTGTATTCTTTGGGTGTAACCTCTCCTACATATTTACAAACACAAGTGATATAGAATAGTCATGTAGTGTACAGAAACTGCTTTTGTGTATATACATTTCTTCATAGATGACATCAGTCACATGAACTGGTTGACTGTCTTCCAAAGAAGCCCTTTTTGCATTTAACAAGTAACCGACGCGTTTCGGATCATAGATCCATCTTCAGGGTAGGGACTTCAATGTTCCTATACAGAGTAAGGCTTTTTTGTGGGTGACTTCATTAATTGGACCTGCAGGAAATTAAGATAGACATCTAATTTAGTATTGGCCAGTAGTTAAGGAAAGCTGGAAGGTGGGGGAAAAAATAAGGAGCAAGTCACTAACCTCTCCCAGGTGGTCGGTGAGGTCCAAGAATTAACCTAACAATGGTGTTGGGAGAAAGTAAATATAATCAGTACCCACTAATATATGTTGAAATGACTCTACATAGAGTAACAAAATTCAGGATACGCCAATTCACTCATCCAGTCTTCTAGTAGTTATATCTGGAGACTGGGCAGCGGCAAAGTACGGTCAGCAGAACCCTACAAAGGTAAGTATATGTAGTCCTTTATTAAATCAAGAGGATCACCCCAATAGTCCTAAATCAGATTCCTTCCAACACAATTACGTTATATAATGTCAGTTGATCGCGACGCGACAACATATTTGCTCTCAAGTATTACTGTGCGACCGAGAGCACTTATTAAGAATTAGATGCCATTAGATGAGAGGGATGCATCCATTCTAAGGAGCAATGTCGAAGTGGGGCCTGAAATGGCATGCCTTTTGTTAGATTTAGCTCATTGCCCCACCACTGTAGCGCTCTATCCAAAGGCGGTGTGCATAGATCGACGTCTTTCCATGAACCGTATTCTTGCATCCGTTGGTATTCCAGCGCTTCCTGGATCAGCCTCATTCATAACCTGCAGTTGGGGATGAGGTATGTACTAGAGGACATCATGCCCAGGAGAGATATGAACCGACGTACCGTGGTGGCGGCATTGCAGAGAAACCAAAAGACCAGCCCTAGCATTGCTGATACCCTTTCTGCTGGCGGTTGCACCCTGGGGTTGAGAGTATTCAACTCTGCCCTGAGGAAGAGAGCGGTTTGAGCAGGTGCAGGAGTGGACTTGGCCTTGTTGATGGAGAAGCCTAGAGTTTCCAGCATCAATATTGTCTTTGTGTGTGCAAGCTTGCTATTATTAGCCAGTTGTCTAAATATGGAAACACCTCCATCCCTGTTCACCTGAGGTTTCCGCTAGGCATTTTGTAAAAACCCTTGGGGCTGACTTCAGGCCGAAAGGGAGGACACAGAACTGAAAGTGTGCGTTCCCCACTGAGAACTTGAGGTACTGCCTGCGCGCTGGATGAATGGGAATATGGAAGAACGCATCTTCCAAATCCAGGGTCGCCAGGAAGTCATTCTTGTTCAAGCACAGAAGCATATTTTGAAAAGAAGTAATCGTGAAATTGATGCATGTGATGTATTTCTTTAGGGCACTTAGGTCTAATATTGGGCACCACTGACCATTCTTCTTGTTGATGATAAAGAACCAAAAATAGAACCCTTTTCCTCTCTGGCTCTGTGGTGCAGGTTCTATGGCCGCAGGTTTGTCCACTTCCAGTTTTAGATGTTTCAATATGTGGAACCTTCGAGCTTGCAGAGGCAGAGAAGGAGGGCAGGCCACAAATTCTATAGTGTGTCTGGTTCGTACCACTTGTAACACCCACTTGTCGGATGTTATCTTCAGCCAATGATAAGGGGTTTCATCAAACCTTTTCTCCCACTTCCCACATTGTGTCACTCTTCTTCTGCATTTATCCCTGTGCTCATAGAACACTGACTTATTTTCCTCACAGGCAACCTGGAGATGACATAGGTCTGCCGCCTTAGCTATTATCGTGTGGGACAATACAAGATCATCCGGTAGCAAAGTAGCCCCTAGTGAGTCCCGTCTCTGTTGTTTTTCTATCACATAGTCGTTCCATTCATTTTGTTGGTCTGGCACATCCCTAGGTAGCTCTCCTTCCTCAGGCTCATCATCCGGCTCTGAGAAGTCCCTGTAAAGGTCCCAGTACGGGTCCTATGCAAGGTCTTGTGCATATGGGTCGTCCTGCCAATCTGACACTGATACTGTGTATGGGGCTATCCTGTCCCAATCCCAAGAAGGTCTTCTTGGTGATGCACTTTTTGGCAGAGTCCTGTCACACGATGTTGCACGTGATACAGGAGAATGCTTATGTTTCTGAGGCCTACTAGCTGGTGGCGATTTGCCCCGAGGTGGTGGTGATCTCTGAGATGATGCATGCAAAGGTGTCATTTGATGGCACTGAGAAAATATGCCTCATTGTCGGGATCCACCACCCACTCTTGTCGGAGATGTACTCCTGTGTCTCCTTTCCCCTGTTCTTGATGGTGGTGAGAGACCTACCTGTGTCTCGATGTAGAAGGTAGTAAAAGCCAAGCTCTTTGTCGTCTCTGGAATTCCTCTGTGATCCTTTGCATACGTTGCATAAGCACCGGGTCAAAGGGGTCTGAGGCATCCTCTGCAGTAGGTTGCCAAGGAAGGCTTCTTTTTTTTGGAGTATGTGTGTCAGGCATAAATTCGTTTTTAAAAACTGATTATCAGAGTTTGCAAATATAAATGTGTTTGATTAGCAATGTTTTACTAATATTTTTTATGTCACCAGAAGGTATTTGTATCTAAGACATAAAATGAGCAACAATACAACATTTATGTGTACCGCTGAAGTAGGACATTAATGGGATGAGTGTCTGCAAAAAGAAAATTTAAAATTTGGCTGCTTGAATGTACGTAAATGAAATGGGTATGAAAAAGTATCTTAATATCATTTTCAGTGCAAGGCTCTGTGCAGCTGGGTGCAGTCAGTGTTGCACAGACCAGTGTCCTGTATATTTTATGCTGGACCCATCATTTGCTGTGCAAGGAGACATTTAGAAGTTACATAAATCAAAGTTTGCAATGTTAAAAGTCATAGCTTGAGACTAAATACGTAGTATGGTGTTGCGGCAGGCAGGGCAATTGTCAATTTATGATGGACATGATGCCCCTTTTCCATCATTGAGGTTTCCAATAAAGCATTAAATACCACTTCTGGGGAGGGCACAGATGCTAAAGCTCCTTAAGCCTGAGCGAGGTAGGCCCGAGTGCAGCATTCCAGTCCTGCGCACTCATGAAGGTGGTATTTATTGGCATTTATCGTAATAGAGCTGCCATCTGAGGTGGTGATCTTTTTGTTTGTTTTGAAGAAAAGAAGCTTTGCCCAAATCATGCTTCCCTTAAAAAAGAAATTACACATATCTGCGATTTGAAATAGCTATTTGCAAGACCTGGAGGTATGCAAGGAGGTGCACCAGTGAGCAGGCAGCGTGAGTACAGGGTGCTTGAGGTATGGCACTCCAGTGGAGACATGTCCTGGGGTACCACCTCCAGGGACAGGGTGCAGGCTGGGCAGAGACACAGCTGGCCAGCATGAAACACTGGCGGATACTTGCAGATTTGGCTTGAGTTCCCTACCTCCAGATTGGCCAGCTAATCCTGCAGGTGGTAGGCTAACGACAGTGTACTGTATTGCAGTAGATCTGTAGATGTATAGACTGGATAGAACAATTGATCACTACTTTGTGTAAACATCTAGTTGGCTATGTGTATTCATTATGTAAGAGGAAGGAAAGTAAGACTAAGCACAATAATGTTGTCTTTTCAATATGATGCACCTCCCCCAACAAAATGAAATGTAGGTGATACTGAGATAAAGATACACTAACCTAAACTTTGCTGAAAAAAACAGAATATGCATTGTTTTACAGTGGCAAAACTGTAATTATGCATTATGTAACAACTTCATGTTTTAGGAATGTAATTGCATGACTGTCTTAAAAAAAAAGTCAAGTTAACACATACAGGTCTTTGCCAGGATATAGTTAGCTGAATAAAAGTATCGTTCTCAATACTTCTGGTTTGCAATTATTTGAAAAATAAATAACTTTTCTTGCTTAGCACTCCCACAAAGGCCTTTGACAATTGACTACTGCTGCACTCTCTTTTAATAAGCCCCTTTGAACTTCCAGTGAACAGAGAAGAAGGCAAAGTTAGCCCAGAAGGAGAGAGAGGAATACAGGGTGAGCTGCTGTTTCATTAAACAGGGTAATTTAAATAACTAGCTGTGCTACACAAGTGGCAATTTAATGAGCAAATCTACAGAATGCATAGCAAATTGCTATGCGACAGCGCTTATTTCATGCCTTGGTGTGAGTTCTTCCGGCACTTCCTCAATATCAGAAAACTCCTCCTAGAGTATGATATCTGGACATTCTGCCATCTCTTTGATGGGTGACATGTTAACAGTAGGTATTGTCAGCAGTTAATCCTGCCTTCCTGCCATGGACAGAGCTCCATCTGGTTGGGTTTTGGACGTTTTCATCTTTTCCTCCATCAAAGGTCATTTTCTCGTCAATGATCTTTCAGTACTAATCTTTATGGAAGGTCCTCCATCAACGAGGTGCTGGTTGACGGTTTCATTAACAACAACTTTGTGGATGAGCGATGTTTTTTCATCACCATTGACGAAGACTCTTTCAATATTGACGAAGATTTTGTGGACGAGGTCTTGTGGTTTTAGGTTTGTGGTGTATAGTTACATATCCAGTTGAATAGTGTGGCGTACCAGTAGAAGGACTCAGCTTCAACAGTGTTTATTTAAACAAAAGAAAAAGGCCTATTTGGCACTACTGCTATGAGGGAGGTTCCCTGCCTAATCAACTAAAACTAATGATGCTCATCAAGTCCCCCCAAAAAATGGTCTTCAGTCCGAATCCTAACACATAACTGGCACTACCACTTAGGAAAAACCTAACACAAAGGAGGCCGCAGCAATGACCTCTGTTGTTGACTTCGGAATGACACAACACCTTGATGACTTGTTTTCAGCCCCCACATACAATGCTGTTGTTCACAGTCTTTTTAGAGATTCTGTTAAAAAAAACACAAAAGTCCTCCGTATAGTTGTATCTTCTTCTTTGGAAAAGAAGGGCTTTCCTCAAACTACATTTCTCAACTTTTTCTCAAGTATTTAAAATCCCTCCAGTATCATTCATAACACAATTCTTTTATGCCCAATCTTCGTAGAACTTGGACTCCTCAAAGTCTTAGGATTCCATGGTGGGCATACTATCTCTAATTCAACTTAATAAATGTCGGACGTCTGTCTGTTAGGGAGTTCTAGGTTCCCATAACCTAGTTGACTTTTACAACCTTGTCGCAGAGTATTTATACTCCTTTCAATCTGTTTCACGTAGGATGCCTGCACATCTGGCGTTCCTTGTACCTTTGTTCATTTTTCTCAGTCTTAACATAGAAAATACGTATCTCTATCACTCTGTTTTACATATGATGTGAGCCTGTCATGTTCTCTCAGGCTATCAAACATTTGTCAGGTTTCCCACCCTCTGATTAAAGTGTTTGTACCTCTGTTTGGCATTGGGCGTGTGTCCATTCCTCTCTCTCAAGCTCTCGTACCTTTGTCCACTTTTCCAGCCTTTGGATAAAGAGTTTGTATTTCTTTCACTTTATTTTACAAAGGTTGTGCGCCCATACCGTTCTCTCAAAGTCTTGCATCTTTGTTGGCTTTTCTAACCTCAATATAAAATATTCAGCTCCCTCAAGCTCTCGTACTTTTTGTAGGCTTTTGCAGTCCGGATATAAAGTGTTTCTTTCTCTTTCGGTCTGTTGTGTTTAGAAAGTGTGCCCGTTCCGTTCTCTCAAACTCTCATACCTTTGCTTGCTTTCCCACTCATGGCCCTCTCTGTTTGTGATTACCCGATATCCGTGACCTCGTCTGGTTTGCCGATCTTGGAAACCAACATTCATAGCTCTCTGTGGCATTTCTACTTCAGGAGCATTCACCTCCCTGTTGGTGTTTGTATTAGCGGCAGATGCTTTTGCCTTGGGGAGTTCAACGACCCAGGCTCTCTTCGTCCTGTTGGTCTTGGCATCGGTTGTCAGGCTCCAGGCCCAACTCTGCTCTCCCATGGTCACGCCACTGGATGTGATTCCATCTACGTCTTTCTTCCAACCAGAGCCTCGCACACAGTCAGAACAGCACTTTTCCGCCTCCAGCTAGCGTTCCTCTCTTCCCCCATACCACCTCTGTTTCCGTCTCTACAGAGGTTCGCCACTGTGTAGGGGTTTCTGTCCTCTCTCTGTATGAGTCTCTCCCCTAGTTTGTCATTGACTCGGCTCTTATGTACGCCATCAGCAACAACATAAACATGTCTGTCTTCTTTGATTATGGCATGCAGACAACATTCAGCATTACCCGAAGCCAAAGGAGTGAAAGAAGGGTCATTGTTGCTTATAGGCATACTGTGAAATACCAAAGTCTTTCCAACGCCCATATATACAAAAATGGTGTCATGGACTGGCAGTTCCTGACCGGAAGGGGAGTCCTTTTCCCCAAGAGGGGAGTGCCTCCACTGAGTTCCCGATAAATATGCAACAGGCTAGGAAGCGAAGATGAGAGAAAACAATTGCAGTACTGTACTTTAATCAGACATTCCAGCAACATTAGCAACAAATGAAATATGAATTAAAAAACATACATAGAGGCAAAAGAATGTCTGCATAAAAATATTTTTAAAATCTAAAACACTCTTAAAATCAGTGTTTACAGAAAGCAGTGAATTTTCAACTGATGCTAAATGAGCATATTTGCTGGATCATATTATGGCCCTAAATGTTAAATTAAAGATGGTAAAGAAGAAGCTGCACGGTTTATTGTTAGAGAAATAGATCCGCTGATTTATGGTTTTAAAGTTTTAAAACAATTCCAATATGGCCACCAAGCAGTGAAGTCACGGCTGATCGTGCTCCATGCATCGTCAGAAGCTTTGATCTGCGAAGCAAGCTGCAAAATCAAAGTATATTGAATACACATCCAGGGCAACACGAGTGATATAAAGTGAAGCTGATTTTTGTAAGAATAACTAAATGCAGACAGCGTAGAACCATTTTGGGCCGAGATTCTCAAACAAGTGATTTGTTGATCTGGATTGCTGAGGGATGGCATACGGAACCTACCACAAACTCACAGTGGGCGGTGGCTGATGCAGAAGGAGGGTCTGCCTTATTCCCTCTACTGTAAGGAAGAATCCCGACACTGACGGGCAAGCATGAGTACCCAGCGAGCAGGCCGGATAAAAGACACTGCCCGGAAGAGCACAGAACCCTCAAGAAGGCCTAAAGGCTTCACAGCAAATGGGCGTACTCCCGCACCACACAACCTGTGGTTAATCTTTCCCCAAATATGAGTGAAACCCATCTAAACTAAGCAGTGCAGGATATGAGGGAGGCAGACCCCAGGCGGGCGCCCTCATATGCAAGCGGCATATTTTTTAATGCCTTAAAATCCGAACAATGCACACCGGCAACGAGTGCAAGGGAGGAGACTCTGGGAGAGAAAGCAGATAGGGCCGGAAAAGAAACAATCATCGCCAACACCCATAAATGCTGATCTGTATATCTGGGAGGCAACAGGACTACGGACTTGGGGATTGGAAGTGCTCAGACCTCCGGGGGGAGTCTACGTGGATTAGAAATACTGCTGTGCAGGCGCTTGGAAGACCGGAGGGGATCCAGATCCCCCACTGTGATCCTACGAAGCTCAGGGTTGTCTCTGCAAGGTATCTGAGCAAATCTCTTTCAAAACATGGCCAAGTCCCATCAGCACCAACTGTGTCTGGGCAAGAACAGAAGAAAACTAAAGGTGGGCACACCGTTTGTGATTGGAAGGCCCCCCCATATTTGATACCAGGGAAGAACCAACTGCCACATTACTTACCGGTGGATTTCTCCCGGATGACTTGAAGGCTAGAGTGAAATTGGAAATAAAGGGAGATTCCCAACTATAACATAGAAGCAGGAAGCTTTCTGGGGGAGTATTTAGTCAATGCCAGGATCCAGAGGGAAAAGAAAAGAGCGAATATCCACCCTCCCACCCGCTCTCAAAGAGAATACGATCAGAAGCTGCTGGCCCAGGTCGGGTGGGGCCCAAAAAGATCCAGCAAGCTGGTGGAGGCGCAGGTAGACAGTATAGATACTACTATGGCGGCCTCAAAAGAAGATGTCGAGTGTTGTTTACAAGTCTTTCAGTATAAACTTTCTGCCTCCTTGCAACTACAATTTGACACTTTCGCCATTGAATTTAAATCCACCCAATCAGACATACAAAGGATATTGCCTCTCTTGAGGAAAGAATGGACACTAATGAGAAGGCATTATAAGACTTGGCTCAGGACTCTACGAAGTCAGAGGAGCAATATGAGGACTTGAAGAATAGGACGAGGAGGTCCAACATTCGTATAAGAAACATTCCAGAATCAGTGAGCGACTCAGCCTTGAAAGAGGAAGTTACAGGAGTCTTCAAAGACCTATTGAATACAGAAACAGAGATAACAATTCCTATATAGAGGATTCATAGAGTCGGCCCAAGATTCCAAGACCCGAGTGCCGATCCAAGAGACACACTGGTGGCACTGGCGTGCTACCCTCAGAAGGAATAAATTCTTAGCGAAGCTAGAACTCAACGGTAACAAATTCAATTGTTCCAGGATCTCTCCCCAATAATGCTATAAAAAAGAAGAAACATGCACAAGATCCTACAATATTTTCAAACTCAGAAGATACCATACAGATGGACCTTCCCATTTGGCCTTTTATTCAGTTGGGTGGGCAAGCAGCATCGAGTAACGACAAAGGAAGAGGGAGCCCGCATTTTGCGAATAGAGCAGGAGGACCAACCGGGTCCTAGCACTGGGATCCGTGCTTATGTCCCCTGGGGCCTGCGACACTGGGAATGGACAACAACGCAACAGACTGAGAGACAAAGCCAAAAAGGCACCTTATTGGTGGAGCATTCCCCAATAGCCTGAAAGATTAAGGTCTCACCTGTGTAGCGACGATATTGTGAAATACGGTACTCTTTCGCAGATCATGAACAACATTATGTAAGGTTGGGGCATGGCATATGCTCATCTTGGAATCTATCAAATACAAATCAAAAGGGTTTTAAGATACCTTGCACTTATTTCTGGTTCAAGAGGTAGGCCATCTCTGAGGACTGAGTCTGAGGAGAGATTAGCAAGGGTGGTTTACACCAGGGAGAGGGGAAAGTTGTTGGGGAATAGTTGGTGCTGTGCAACTTTGGGTTCAGGGGCAAAGTTTTGGGGGGAGGGGCAGGGGCAGTACACAGGAGGTGAGACAGAGGGTTAGGAAAATGTCTCTAGTTTTGCACTCTCAAAGTAGCAGTTCCACAAAATGGCTTCACCTTCCGTTGCTTGACACTTAATATATGTGGGCTTAACACCCCCGTTAAGAGGAGGAAATTGGAATGGTTACTTAACACACGCCTGCCCAATCTTATCGCCTTACAGTAAACACGTAACAAATAACAGGAGTGACACATGTTAAAATGAAAGCAATACCTGGTCATTAGGCAGGATAGTACAAAGGGGAAGACAGTGGGGTACTCATCGCTTTTAGGACAGGTACGCAGGTGTCCATTATGAAGGTGCAAGCTGACAAAGAGGGCCGTTTCCTCTATGTTTTAGTTCAGATGGGATTGTTGACCATAACTTTGTCCTCTCTATATGCCCCAAACTCTGATCAAGGGCGCTTATTGAAAGCAGCATTATCCAATTTAGAACAGTTCAGTCAAGGTGAAATGATTTTGATGGGGGATCTAAACATTGCATGGGACCCCCTACGAGACAGAAGTTCTAATACCAGATATGCTCGTTCCCCCGCCTTCTTTAGCCCTCAGACAGAAATTCGAGCAGTTGACACTTAAAGATATTTGGCCTACCCTGAAAGGAGAGGAAATGGCATATACATATTATTCCCACGTCCACAAATCCTTCTCAAGGATAGACCACTTTTGGGCCTCGACTAGGCTGATAGGAAAAAGGAGACACATTGACACCCAGACAATTACCATCTCAGTTTACGCCCCTATGACTATCGAACTAAACTTCCCTAGGGTTGTTCCTACACTCTGGAGCTGGAGATTCCCAATAGAGTTACTGTCAGATCGGGTTCTCTGCGAGGAAATAGATGGCAATAGTACTGAATACTTAAATTCTAACCTCGGCTGGGAAGCAGGTTTACATGTGATTTGGATGTCTTTAATGCGACCCTTAGAGGGGGAACTAATTGCGATACAGGCAAACAGGGGGAAACTCAGATGAAAAACTGAAATAGACCTAGAGGCTGAAGTAAAGGATACCCTAAAACAGATTGAGTCGGATTCATCTCTGAACCTCCAAAGGCAATACCAAAACGCTAAGGGCAGTTTGGATTTGATACAAACTACACAGGCAGAAAAAAGTGTATTCTATTTAAAGCAGGGGATATACATCAAAGCAAACAAAACAGACAGAATGTTATCAAGACAATTAAAACAGAAAGTAGCAGTCTAAACAATTCAGGGGGTGGAAGACACATTAGGGAAGAGAGTAACAACGACGCAAGAAATTATAACCCAGTTCCGAAAATTCTACTGTGCTCTATACAAGTCAGATTCCCCAGACCAGATATCACAAAATAATTATTTGTGATCAATCCAGTTAGATAAAATCTCAGAAGCGGATAGGGCGAGTTTAGATAATGATATTACTTGTGAGGAAGTGTTATTTTTTATAGCTAACCTTCCAATAAACAAATCACCGGGACCAGACGAGTCTATTGCCTCCTTTTATAAAAGGTTATGAGCAACCTTAGCCCCAAAATTAATCGACCTCTTTAATTCTTTTTACTACGAATGGCAAAATAGCAGCATCGGTGGAAGAGGCTAAAATAATCCTAATCCCGAAATCGGGGAAAGATCCTGCTAAATGTAAATCAAATCGCCCGATTGCGCTTATAAACACAGATGCAAACCATTATTATCACAGCGTCTTCAATCGGACGCAATAGAGGGCATATCTTTTGGGGGAAATATTCATAAACTGCTGGCATATGCAGATGATAGGCTCTTTACGATCACTAATCCGGGTGTCTCACTACCTGCCGCACTCGTTTCGTTGGAAAGGTTTGGTAGAGTGGCCAGTCTTAAAATTAACATTACAAAGTCAGAAATCTTAAACCTCAGACTCAAACATGCCGAATTATCCAAAGCAATGGAGGCGACACAGCTCTGCTAGCTCCCAAAGAGCGTTTGGATTTTAGGAGTAAATATCACACAGTCCCTCAGGGAACTATATTCTGCTAATTTCCATCCTCTATTGGTGGAGATTGAGAAGCTCATCCAGTCTTGGAGCCCTTTAACGGTTTCATGGCTTGGCCAGATTAATTCTGTTAAAATGATGATTTTACCCAAGGTGCTGTATTTGTTTTTTGATCAGAGTACAAAATAATAACACATTTTATATGGAAAAACAAACCTCTCCTCATTGCATTGAAAACGTGAATGCTTGCCCCAAATAGAGGAGGGGTCGGCCTCCCTAATTTTAGAGACTATTATCGAGTGGTGCAGCTGTGAGTAATAAAAGACTGGCTCATTATCAGGAATAAAGCAATACCAGTTGTGGACCTTAATCCAACATGGAGGCCTATTACACAGCTCAGTTCCTTAGAACCAAGCCATGTGGTCTAGTGTTTTGGGTGTGGCTGGGCCTGGAACTACTTGTCCTGGAACTACTCACCTGGGCTATTTAAACCACACCCAAACAGCATAACACGCTTCGCGTTATTCTGCACTCCTGCAGCGTAATGCTCGTGTCCAGCTCCTACTCATCTGCTTCTCCGGCGGCCCGATCCTGAAGCCCTAGATGCGTATTCCATTAATAACCTGAAAGAACAAGAACAGCATTAGCGAGCAAGAACACTTACCTGTGAAGTAACCGGTCTTGAGTCCATTCTGCGCTTCGCTTACCTCGCCCATCTCCAGAGTTCGCTGCAACCTGCAAAGGTAAAGAAACAGAACAGCATTGATAACAATTCTTACCTGGGCAAGCAGCGAGTCCTGACAGCACCCTGCGCTTCTCTTACCTCGCCCATCTCCGGATTTCACCGCAACCTGCAAGGGAGAAGGAACAAGGTCAGACTTAACAAAGTGCTTACTTGGGCAAGCAGCACTTCGATAGCTCATCACTCCGGAACATCACTGCAACCTGTACAAAGAAGAGAAGAGAACACAGGTTAGCAATTAACACCAATAAACAGTGCAGCACTCCATGCATCAATAACTCACTGTGGTCTTCGCCATCGGCGCGTAAACTCCAAGATCGCAACCATCCATGTGAAAACAAAAAGAGACATTATTAGGGAACAGCGTAGTGGAGCAAGATGCCGAGAAGACAGAGAAAACGGAGGGAAAGAATGAAACAGAATAAAGACGGAAAAGACATTATAACTCACCTGGAAGACAGCAAGCAGAGTCGGAGTCACAGCCGGTATGGACCCGACAGAAGGGCACACGGACCAGTGAAGCAACTAGGTCCACAGAACGCCCGCCCCATCCACGTGCCCCTGCATAGAGACGCAGGACGGAGAGTTCAACGCACAAAAACCTAAGGTGAGCAAAACCCCAAGGTAGGGGATTTGGGCCAGAGGGAGGTGGGAGTCCACCCATCACAGAACCAGTGTCTTAACCCTCCATTCTCCTGTTATAGGCGCTACCCAATGTCTGGCACATAACCAAGCAGAGAGGGGTCCAGGATAGCGCTTAGACCTCCATCCAGTATCGTGTGGCGCCCCCATGGATACCAGGTGAGCGTAACAGTGGGTCCCAGAATGGGAGATAAGTTATGGCTGCCTAGATCAGACAGAACATACATTATAGTGAGATCACCAGGGTGGTGGTCTCTGACTACCTGGCCCACCAATACCAGTTGAAGGATAGCTCTAAATTCTAGAGCGTTGATGTGGAGTCGAGAGTCCTGTGGCAACCATGTACCCTTTGCTTGAAGCTCCTCCAGATGTGATCCCCAAGCTGAGAGGGATGCATCCATTCTAAGGAGCAATGTCGAGGTGGGGCCTGAAATGGCATGCCTTTTGTTAGATTTAGCTCCTTGCCCCACCACTGTAGCGCTCTATCCAAAGGCGGTGTGCATAGATCGACGTCTTTCCTTGAACCGTATTCTTGCATCCATTGGTAGTCCAGCGCTTCCTGGATCGGCTTCATTCATAACCTGCAGTTGGGGATGAGGTATGCACTAGAGGACATCATGCCCAGGAGAGATCTGAACCGACGTACCGTGGAGGCGGCATTGCAGAGAAACCAAAAGACCAGCCCTAGCATTGCTGATATCCTTTCTGCTGACGGTCGCACCCGGGGTTGTGAGTATTCAACTGTGCCCTGAGGAAGAGAGTGGTTTGAGCAGCTACAGGAGTAGAATTGGCCTTGTTAATGGAGAAGCCTAGAGTTTCCAGCATCAATATTGTCTTTGCGTGTGCAAGCTTGATTTTATTAGCCAGTTGTCTAAATATGGAAACACCTCCATCCCTGTTCACCTGAGGTTTGCGCTAGGCATTTTGTAAAAACCCTTGGGGCTGACTTCAGGCCGAAAGGGAGGAAACAGAACTGAAAGTGTGCGTTCCCCTCTGAGAACTTGAGGTACTGCTGTGCGCTGGATGAATGGGAATATGGAAGAACGCATCGTCCAAATCCAGGGTCGCCAGGAAGTTGTTCTTGTTCAACCACAGAAGCATATTTTGAAAAGAAGTAATTGTGAAATTGATGCATCTGATGAATTTGTTAAGGGCCCTTAGGACTAATATTGGGCACCACTGACCATTCTTCTTTTTGATGAGAAAGAACCGAGAATGGAACCCTTTTCCTCTCTGGCTCTGTGCTACATGTTCTATGGCCGCAGGTTTGTCTACTTCCAGTTTTAGATGTTTCAATATTTGGAACCTTTGAGCTTGCGGAGGCAGAGAAGGAGGGCGGCCCACAAATTCTATAGTGTGTCTGGTTCATACCACTTGTAACACCCACTTGTCGGATGTTATCTTCAGCCAATGATAAGGGATTTGATCAAACCTTTTCTCCCGCTTCCCACATTGTGTCACTCTTCTCCTTCATTTATCCCTATGCTCATAGAACACTGACTTATTTTCCTCACAGGCAACCTGGAGATGACATAGGTCTGCCGCCTTAGCTATTATCGTGTGGGACAATACAAGATCATCCGGTGGCAAAGTAGCCCCTCGTTAGTCCTGTCTATGTTGTTTTTCTATCACATAGTCGTTCCATTCATTTTGTTGGTCTGGCACATCCCTAGGTTGCTCTCCTTTCTCAGGCTCATCGTCCAGATCTGAGAAGTCCCTGTAAAGGTCCTAGTACGGTTCCTATGCAGGGTCTTGTGCATACGGGTCGTCCTGCCAATCGGACACTAATACCGTGGATGGGGATGTGCTGTCCCAATCCAAAGAAGGTCTTCTTGGTGATGCACTTCTTGGCAGAGACCTCTTCACACAATGTTGCACGTGATGCAGGAGAATGCTTATGTTTCTGAGGCCTACTGGCTGGTGGCGATTTGCCCTGAGGTGGTGGTGATCTCCGAGATGATGCATGCAAAGGTGTCATTTGATGGCACTGAGCAAATGCGCCTCATTGTCTGGATCCACCACCCACTCTTGTCGGAGATGTACTCCTGTGTCTCCTTTCCCCTGTTCTTCATGGTGGTGAGACACTTCCCTGTGTCTTGATGTAGAAGGTAGTAAAAGCCAAGCTCTTTGTCGTCTTTGGAATTCCTCTGTGATCCTTTGCATAGATCGCATAAGCACCGGGTCAAAGGGGTCTGAGGCATCCTCTGCAGTAGGTTGCCAAGGAAGGCTGCTTTCTTTTGAAGTATGTGTGTCAGGCATAAATTCGTTTTTAAAAATATTAGCAGAGTTTGCAAATAAAAATGTGTTTGATTAGCAATGTTTTACTAATATTTTTAATGTCACCAGAAGGTATTTGTATCTAAGACATAAAATGAGCAACAATACAACATTTATGTGTACCGCTGAAGTAGGACATTAATGGGATGAGTGTCTGCAAAAAGAACATTTAAAATTTGGCTTCATGTATGTACATAAATAAATGGGTATGAAAAAGGATCTGAATATAATTTTCTTGCAAGACTCTGTGCAACTGGGTGCAGTGAATGTTGCACAGACCAGTGTTCTGTATATTTTATGCTGGACCCATCATTTGCTGTACAAAGAGACATTTAGAAGTTACATAAATCAAAGTTTGCAATGTTAAAAGTCATAGCTTGAGACTAAGTATGTAGTATGGTGTTGCGGCAGGCAGGGCAATTGTCAACTTATGGTGGACATGATGCCCCTTTCCCATCATTGAGGTTTCCAATAAAGCATTAAATACCACTTTCGGGGAGGGCGTGGATGCTAAAGCTCCTTAAGCCTGAGCGAGGTAGGCCCAAGTGCTGCATTCCAGTCCTGCGCACTCATGAAGGCGGTATTTATTGGCATTTATCGTAATAGAGCTGCCATCTGGGGTGGTGATCTTTTTTTGTTTGTTTTAAAGAAAAGTAGGCTTTGCCAAATCATGCTTCCTTTAAAAAAGAAATTACATATATCTGCGATTTGAAATAGCTATTTCCAAGACCTGGAGGTATGCAAGGAGGTGCACCAGTGAGCAGGCAGCGTGAGTACAGGGTGCTTGAGGTATGGCACTCCAATGGAGACATGTCCTGGGGTACCACCTCCAGGGACAGGCTGCAGGCTAGGTAGAGACACAGCTGGCCAGCATGAAACACTGGCGGATACTTGCAGATTTGGCTTGAGTTCCCTACCTCCAGATTGGCCAAATAACCCTGCAGGTGATAGGCTAACTACAGTGTACGGTATTGCAGTAGATCTGTAGATGTGCAGACTGGATAGAACTATTGATATCTACTTTGTGTAAACATCTAGTTGGCTATGTGTATTCATTATGTAAGAGGAAGGAAAGTAAGACTAAGCACAAAAGTGTTGTCTTTTCAATATGATGCACATTCTCCCAACAAAATGAAATGTAGGTGATACTGAGATAAATATACACTAACCTAAACTTTGCTGAAAAACAGACAATGCAGTGTTTTACAGTGGCAAAACTGTAATTATGCATTATGTAACAACTTCATGTTTTAGGAATGTAATTGCATGACTGTCTTTTAAATAAAAGTCAAGATAACACATACTAGTCTTTGCCAGGATATAGTTAGCTGAATAAAAGTATCATTCTGAATACTTCTGGTTTGCAATTATTTGAAGAAAAAATGCTTTTCTTGCTTAGCACTCTCACAAAGGCTTTTGGCAATTGACTACTGCTGCACTCTCTTTCAAAAGCCCCTTTTAACTTCCAGTGAACAGAGCAGATGGCAGAGATAGCCCAGAAGGCAAGAGAGGAATACAGGGTGAGCTGCTGTTTCATTGAACAGGGTCATTTAAATAGCTAGCTGTGCTACACAAGTGGCAATTTAATTAGCAAATCTACAGAATGCATAGCAAATTGCTATGCGACAGCGCTTATTTCATTGTCATGATGACAGGCAAGGTAGCCAGCATAAACTCTCAGAAGAATTGGACTTTAGCCTATCACAATTGGGTTTTTCATAAGAAAACGCTGGGTTTACGGAATTTCAATGAACAGTATGGAAGTGTTGAATACCTAAGATGGCCGCAAGGAGAACATTTCAGAAAGCTATTGTGTTGTTCTATTCATCCCGCTCGGTTATGTATATAACCCCACCCACCGTGAAATCTCTGCTTTGCGTTGACCCTGCCAAACAGCAGTGTAACGTTTACAGCGGTTCCATTGGAAATCTAGAAGTCTTCACAGGAAACCTTGCTCTGCCCAGTTTCCACAGTTTTCTCTTACTCTTTCCTTTCCTCTTCGTTTTCCTCTGTTGCCTGTCTGAAAAATCCTAATTCCCTGTCCCCTTTTTTCTCTGAAGCAGTTTTCAGTCACTCGCTCGTACCTTGAAACGCTCTTTCATTCCCGAGTGGATTCATTGTACTTGAAGCAGAGTTTTCCTGCTACAAAAATGCAAATATTGCTGAATGCAAAAAACATTGTATAAAGTTTGTAACAACCTTTAATTGTATCCATTCGGATACCACCGCTCAGTTGTGTGAACTAGTTTTCTCTCAATACTCTGCCGTTTCGGCTTTCGCAAGTTAAGTTACAATTAAACGTGCGTGTACACAAATGTGTACAACGCGGTTCCTGGAATTACATTCTACCTTTGAAAATTCTGCATCCGTTCCATAAGTCGCACAGAACCACGCACTATTCAGTAGTAATTGCTAGTGCATCCAAGAACTAAATGTTTCATAATAATTTCACAAGCATTTCTTCAGGAGTCCTCAACACTTTATAGAAATAAAACAGTTCAGTCAGGAGAATTTCCGTTGCCTTTTCTCGTCAGAAAAATTACTACGCAGCATAAAACAACTTACGTTTTCCATTTCTTCATTCAACACTACAAGAACGCCAGTCAGGAAAAGTAATCCAAATGTCTTTTTCCAATTTCTTCTTCCGCTTGCTATCACTTCACCTAGTGCCAGTTTTAGTTATTCATCAGTAAAAGACATTCATCAGTACAGATAATCATCCAGTATTCATCTCTTCAGGACATGCACCCCTGCATGTTAGGAAAGATTTCTTAATTGTGGGTAATTTTCCTTCCATGTGGCAACCCCTAAACTTTTTGCTGTTGTTTTCACCAGGATCTAGACTTTGCCAGAAAAGTGCAGCCTTCTGCCGCACTCCTCTGGGCTTTCGCTCCATTCTTATGGGGAAACTGACATGCCCTTAAGACAGTCAGTACCGGGAAACGTTGTTTTCCGTAGTTTCTTTATCATTTTGCAGCTTTAGCGCAACATGGCACAAGAGGGCACTGTAAGCTAAGTTACTGCTCTCTTGGATCTCTAGTCTTGTACAGGCCCTAGATACTCTCTTTGGATTGTAAATGAACGGTGCAAGTGAATCACGGAAGGGATTGGTGGCAGCAATCGTTTCTTGTGTTTTTGAGCTCCTTTTGGCGTTTTAAGCGCGTTTCTCGCACTTAGCCCAAAATGGTGGCCTGGCTCCCAAAATGGCCAGACCACGAGGCTCTTTGTCCTGTCCGCCGACCGTCTTGCCCCCTTCACCTCCCCCAGGTCGAGCCGACCCGGGGCCTTCCTTATTTGGCCATGTACTTTCCCGCGAAACACAGATGCTTTCGCGGGCTTCTACAGGCCTGGTGTGTGCCTCCAGGATGGGGGCTGGGATGTCTGGTCCCAATACACATCCTGGGCGCCAGAGAGACTAGGGTGGTGTGAATGCCTGGGACGCCCGTGGTCCGTGATAGGTCCACATATGGTGTGAGTGTTTTATGAGCGGATCTCCCATTGGGTCCCCTCCGTTTTGGTGCGAAGGGAACCGTGGCTAAGAGGGGGCTGGAAACGCCACTACCATGTCGATCTCCTGAGTTCTCACGAACAAAGGAATACAGGAGCCAAGTATCCTGCAACCACGAGGCTGAACCGAGGAATCATTGTTGACCCGCTGAAGGACTGCTCCTCTGCACTGGTGTCGCTTTGTGAAACCCTTTCTACCTCAGATCGAACGAGAAGGCCTGTACTGGTTCTTCGACCCTTCGAATAGTGGGAACAACTATTCTCGGCATCTTCACCATCTCCTGCACGTAAGCCTTCGGAAGTGTCTCTGGGACATCCAGCAGACTGACCAGCCTACCCAGGAGTCTTGCTCTGTAACCGCCGTCAGGTTGTGTTGTATTACAAGTCCTTGTCACTCTCATACGATTCGTCCACTTGGCATTCCCAGGTCTGAAGTGAGTAGTGTACCTTTGGCTGAAATACACACGGCCGCTCCGTTGCCCTGCTGTGGTAACAAACTGTGTGGGTTCACTGCGTTTGGGACGCCCTCAACACAACTTCTGCTGCTGTGGAATCTACACGACGACGAGACGTCCCCTGCTCCTATCTGAACCTGCCAGCACTGAAACTGACGCGGAGAAGCCTGGGCCTGCTTGCATCGGGGACCGGTGAGTAGCATCGCTAGGAACTGGTCGCCCTCCTGCAGGAGCCCATAGCTTTTCCCCGCTGTGTCTAACAGCACGCCTTTCCAGACTCTGCCCACAGTGGAGGCTGCGCTTGAGTCGCGGAGCTCTGTTCATCTTCATTTGTTCACTGAACTAAACTGCCTGATTCCCTCGAAGAGACTCCCCTTTTTGCCCGTTGGCACCAGCGTGTGCAGGTACTTTTGAGCACAAGGCTCCACTCTTCGTAGGGCTTGGACTTCCTTTTAGTTAGGTGCCTCTGAAGGCAGACTGGGTCTAATTATTATTCGCGCTGCCTGTTTTCCTCCCCATCTAGGTGGTCTACACATTTTGTGCGTCTAACTCGTTAGACTCGTTTGTATTTGTATATATATTGTATTGGTTTGGTATGTGCTGGTTTACTGAAGTTTTATTGTTATTTCTCGCTACGGTCAATGTTACAAAGGCCTTGTAATAAATGTGTATATATTTTTAATATAACACCTGCTTGGAGTAATTTGTAAGTGTCCTTGCTTTGTGTGCTCATTGCGGGCTTTCAGTCACCCTCACCCCTCTTGAGACCTAGTCTTGACCGCCGCGATCGCTACCCTGATTGGTCTGGCTTGTCCAGAGGTTACCCTCTTCCAAGAAACTAGGCTGGCCTTCTGAACCTCTGCCCCTCCAGGACAGAGTTAAGAAATCCATCTTAACACTGCACTCTGCAGGATAGAGAGCTCATTGAAAATTCAACACTAGTAAGCCATTTTTACGCTCAGTAGGAGAACAACTAAGTTAGCATTTACTAGTGTTGAAATAAGGGAAAGTTGGAGCATGGGCATTTTTACTGAGAGCATTATTGTTGAATCTTGCAGGGTTTACCAGTCCTTTTCCACCTGTAAGAATTCTGAGGATTGTCCATAGACACTGTGCCCCCGCAGAGTTCAGGTAAGCGCTACAGAACGCAAAGCTGTGATGAAATACACTCTGCCTGGGCGCCATGGAAATGCCAGAAGTGGACCAACTGGCGCAGTTGCTGGGTGAGTTAAGGGCCGAAGTCCATTTTGCTCGTTCTGAAACAAATGCTCTTTGGCTGGAATTGGTGGTAAACCGAGATTGGACTGATGAACTGGCCCGTCAGTTGTTGCAGGTACAAGCGGTACAAGCTCCACTTCCTCAAGGGAATCCACCGGTTCCAGTTCCAGTTGTTCCACCGCCTCCCGTTCAAGTGGTAGTGCCGGGAAACATTCCACTGGCACCCCAGAACGATTCACGGGAGACCCTAAAAAATGTGCAGTCTTTTTGAATCAGTGCAGGTTGCACTTTATTTGTGGACCTGTGGTTTTCCCTACAGATCAATCTAAGGTTGCGTTTGTATTGTCCTATTTGGGCAGCTACCCTGCAGATTGGTCTATCCCCCTTGTGAATAGAGATGATACTCTGTTACATAATTTCCAAGGTTTTCAAAGAGAATTGGAGAAGCTCTTCGCCCGCCATACTCAAGGACAGGCTCTGGACAATGAGTTGTTGTTTTTGCGACAAGGCAATCAGGATTTACTGGCCTATGTGGCCACTTTCAATCGGTTGGTGGCACAGACCAATTGGCCGGCAGAGAAAAGAACAACCTTGTTTTATTGAGGGTTGCGTAGTGAATTAAAGCATGTGCTGGCTCAAGTGGTGAACCCGCCAGAGAGTATAGCTGAATTTATCGATTTAACCATTCAATTAGATCATCATCTGCAAGACCGTAGAGCTGACAGAGCTTGTCCGGAGAATCAGACTTACTTTGTGCGCCTAAAGGAAAATGCTGTGAGATCAGGATCTGAGGCTCATCCCGAACCTATGCAACTGGGGGGTGTCCGAGGACCTATTTCTCAGGCCGAGAGGGATAAGAGGCGTCAACAACAGTTATGTCTGTATTGTGGTAAGGCGGGACATTTTCTTAAGGATTGTCCGGTGAAGCCACCTCGAAGGCCTTTGGGAGGGGTTAATTCTGACAAAAAGGACCAGAATACGGAAACCTCCAACGCCCAACAAGTTTACAGGTCAGCTTGTCGAGCTTAAAAAAAGGTTCAGTGACCTCACACTTTGTGTTCTCCATAATCTTAAGTAGCCACGAGCAACCCACTCAGAAGCATGCTTTGCAAGCGTACATAGATAGTGGGGCTATGGGCAATTACATGGATTTTCAATTGGTGAGCAAATTAGGGCTTGCCATAATAGATAAGTTGAAAGCTGAGAATGTTTCAGCGGTAGATGGCACCCCTTTAGTGTCAGGCTCTGTAACTCAGTGCACGGACTATCTTCTTTTGCTATGCCAAGAAGGACACAGAGATAGGATCTCATTTGACCTTATTTGTGCACCACAGTTTCAGATAATCTTGGGTATGCCCTGGTTAGAAAAGCACAATCCTGCAATTGATTGGAGTTCCCAAACCCTGACCTTTGCTCCAGGATGCAAACATTCATGCGGACTGCGGGAAGATTCCGAGAATATTGCACTGACCACGATACCTCAGGAATCCACTTTGGGAATAATTGGTAGGTTACCCTCTGAGTACAATGCATTTCAGGACGTGTTCAAGGAAGAAAAGCAAGCAGAAGCATTTCCTCCTCATCGACCTTATGATTGTCAGATTGATCTTGTTCCTGGAGCCCAGATTCCTTGTAGTAGGATTTATGCATTAACAGAGCCGGAAAATGCCCATTTAAAACATATCTTGATCAGTTCTTGGCCAATGTATTCATCAAACCATGAAAATCCCCCACAGCTTCCCCCCTCTTCTTCGTTCCGAAGAAGGAAGGGGATTTAAGAACTTGTATTGACTACTGCATCTTGAATCAAATCACTGTAAAGAATCGATACCCACTTCCTCTCATTTCAACTCTTTTGGAGCAAGTGAAACACGCAACCATTTTCACCAAACTCGACCTTAGAGGAGCCTACCATTTAATCCGCATCAAGGAAGAAGACGAGTGGAAGACGGCTTTTCGAATGCGGTATGGTCTCTTTGAATACCAGGTGATGCCCTTTGGGCTGTGTAATGCCCCAGCGGCTTTCCAATCATTTATGAATTGTATTTTAAGAGAACTATTGGATGTTTGTGCGGTGGTATACATCGATGATATTCTCGTTTTCTCAACCAACCCACAGGAACATGTCAAGCATGTGCAAACAGTTCTTCAGAAGCTCAGAAAAAATTCTTTATATGTCAAGTTGGAAAAGTGTTCTTTTCATGTCTCTGATGTCGAATTCTTAGGGTTTCTACTCTCCTCGCAGGGTGTGAAAATGGATAACTGAAAGGTTGACGCCATTCTTACCTGGCCAGCGCCCACGTCAGTGAAAGGAGTCCAAGGTTTTTTGGGCTTTGCCAATTTTTATCGCCGATTTGTGTTGGATTTTTCCCAAATAGTACATCCCATCACGTCCTTGCTCCGGAAGAATAAAAAGTTTGAATGGACTAAAGAGGCAGAGGAAGCCTTTCAGAAATTGAAGGCAAAGTTCACTGAGGCTCTAGTTTTGCAGCACCCACAACCAGATCCTCCTTTTGTGGTAGAGACAGATGCATCTAATGTGGCCATGGGAGGAGTTTTATCCCAGCACAATCCAGACACTCAAGTCTTACACGCAGTAGCCTTCTGGTCAAAAATATTCTCAGGAGCTGAACTCAACTATACAGTTACAGATAAATAGTTGCTTGCCATTAAGTGTGCCTTAAAAGAATGGAGACATTATTTGCTTGGCGCCCGGCACACAGTTACCATTTTTACTGATCATCGAAATTTGCAGTATTTGCATTCAGCCAATGCTCAATCTTCCCGGCAGTTGAGATGGGCTCTTTTCTTTGCTGAGTATGACTTTGTGACCACCTTCCGGCCAACAGTAAGAAATGGCAAGACTGATGCATTGTCTCGTCTAGGAAATGGTGCAGAGGCCTATGTGGCTCCGGCTCCAGTGGACATCATCTCGGGAGAAAAGATGTTGGGAGTCATGAGCACTGTTGATGCATCTCTGGAAGAATTGAGAAAAGAAGTCAAGGCAAGCATGACCTCAGTATAAATGCAGGAGTGGTGTGAAAGGAAAGACCAATGTTACATTCAGGATGGTTTGCCCTTTTATCAAGGACGTTAATACTTGCCAACCCGGAAATTGCAGATAGATATGATTACAAACTACCACGGCTCCCTGATGGAGGGTCACCCTGGGGTGACTAAGACCCTGGAAAAGATCAAGAGATGCTATTGGTGGCCAACTTGGCGCATGGATGTGATACAATTTATCAAGACGTGCAGGATTTGTGCTCAAAATAAAAATCAGAAAAAGAAACCTGCAGGTCTTCTTCAGCCATTAGCGCTGCAGCCAATTCCATGGCATAACCTTTCAATGGATTTCATCACTGATTTACCCCCGTGTGAAGGGTTGGACATGGCCCTGGTGGTGGTAGACTTATTTTCTAAAATGGCGCACTTTGTGGCCCTAAAAGGACTTCCTTCAGCACTTGTTTTGGCCCAAACATTTCTAAAACACATTGTAAGGCTGCATGGTTTTCCTTCTGTGGTGGTATCAGATCGTGGAAGCAAATTTGTTTCAAAATTTCGGAGGAAATGTTGTGAGTTGGCCAAAATTGATATACGTCTATCCACCAGTCATCATCCGCAAACTGATGGACAGACTGAGAGAACCAATCAATTCCTGGAGCAATTTTTTCGATGCATGCTTCATCAAACTGAAGATTCTTGGTTGGACGTTTTATGGGTATGCTTACAATAATTCAGTACATTCGTCCACGGGCCTCAGCCCCTTTTACACTCTTCACGGTCGACACCCACGAACATCTGCTTACGATCCTCCAGAACCCTTGGAAATGCCAGCGGTAAAAACTCTACACGATAACATTTCGGTTGCAATCATTAAGGCTCAAAAGCACTTAATCAGCGCCAAAGACTTTCAAAAGACATTTGCTGATCGCCATTGTAGCGATGCTCCACAATATCAGATAGGAGACTCAGTATGGTTGGCCTCAAAAAATGTAGCTCTGAAATAATCCAGAACATTTCTTCCAAAGTTTTTAGGGCCTTTTGAAATTGAAGATGTCATCAATCCGGTGGCTATGAAATTGGCGCTTCCAAAGAAAATGAAGATTCATCCAGTATTTCACGTTTCCTTACTAAAACTAGTTTGTCCAGATACCCGAATTCAAAAGGTTCATGCACCAGTTGTACTGGAAAATGATCAGACAGAGTTTGAAGTCAAGGTGATTTTGGATTCCAAGGTTGTACGCAATAAGTTATTCTATTTAGTCGACTGGAAAGGTTATGGACCACAAGACCGAAACTGGGAACCCCTGGAAAATATTCATGCTTCCCAGTTATTGAAGAACTTTCATCGAAATCATCCCAGGAAACCGGGTAGGAGTGATTTGAACCTGAGAGGGGCCTTGTGGGGAGGGGGGAATACTGTCATGATCACAGGCAAGGTATCCAGCATAAAATCTCAGAAGAATTGGACTTCAGCCTATCACAATTGGGATTTTCATAAGAAAAGGCTGGGTTTTAAGGAATTTCAATGAACAGTATGGAAGTGTTGAATACCTAAGATGGCTGCCAGGGGAAAAGTTCAGAAAGCTATTGTGTTCTATTCATCCCACTCTGTTATGCATACAAGCCCCGCCCACCGTGTAATCTCTGCTTCGCGTTGACTCTGCCTAACAGCAGTGCAACGTTTACTGCGGTTCCATTGAAAATCCAGAAGTCTTCACAGAAAACCTTGCTCTGCCCAGTTTCCAAAGTTTTCTTACTCTTTCCTTTCCTCTTCATTTTCCTCTGTTGCCTGTCCGAAAAATCCTAATTCCCTGTCCCCTTTTTCTCTGAAGCAGTTTTCAGTCACTCGCTCGTACCTTGATAGGCTCTTTCATTCCCGAGTTTATTCATTGTACTTGAAGCTGAGTTTTCCTGCTACAAAAACGTAATTGTTGCCGAATGCAAAAAAACATTGTATAAAGTTTGTAACAACCTTTAATTGAATCCATTCGGATACCACCGCTCAGTTGTGTGAACTAGTTTTCCCTCAATACTCCACCGTTTCGGCTTACGCAAGTTAAGTTACAATTAAAGGCGCATGTACACAAATTTGTACTACGCGGTACCTGGAATTACATTCTACCTTTGAAAATTCTGCTACGTCAAGTGTTTGTTAACGCCCAATACTGGAACATTGTCTTCAACGCATCCGTTCCATAAATCGCACAGAACCACGCACTATTCAGTAGTAATTGCTAGTGCATCCAAGAACTCTAAATGGTTCATAATCATTTCACAAGCATTTCTTCAGGAGTCCTCAACACTGTATGGAAATAAAACAGTTCAGCCAGGAGAATTTGCGTTGCCTTTTCTCTTCAGAAAAATTACTACACAGCATAAAACAACTTACGTTTTCCATTTCTTCATTCAACACTACAAGAAGGCCAGTCAGGAAAAGTAATCCATGTGGCTTTTTTTCCAATTTCTTCTTCCGCTTGCTATCACTTTACCTAGTGCCAGTTTTAGTTATTCATCAGTAAAAGACATTCATCAGTACAAATAATCATCCAGTATTCATCTCTTCAGGATATGCATCCCTGCACTCCACAGGATGGAGAGCTCATTAAAAATTCTACACTGGTAAGCCATTTTTACGCTCAGCAGGAGAACAACTAAGTTAGCATTTATTAGTTTTGAAATAAGGGCAATTTGGCATATGGACAATTTTACTGAGAGCATTATTGTTGAACCTTGCAGGGTTTACCAGTCCTTTTCCACCTGTAAGAATTCAGAGGAACGTCAATAGACCCGGTGCCCCCACAGAGTTCAGGTAAGCGTTACATTCATGCCTTGGTGTGAGTTATTCCGGCACTTCCTCAATATCAGAAAACTCCTACTCTTTCACCATTGACAAAGATTTTGTGGACGAGGTCTTGTGGTTTGAGGTTTGTGATGTATAGATACATATCCAGTTGAAAATATTTTCAAGCAAGTGTGGCGTACCAGAAGAAGGACTCAGATTCAACAGTGTTTATTTAAACAAAAGAAAAAGGCCTATTTGGCACTAACGCTATGAGCAAAGTTCCCTGCCTAATCAACTAAAACTAATGATGCTCATCAAGTCCCCAAAAAAATGGTCTTCGGTCCGAATCCTAACACATAACTGGCACTACCACTTAGGAAAAACTTAACACAAAGGAGGTCGTATCAATGGCCTCTGTTGTTGACTTCGGAATGACACAACACCTTGATGACTTGTTTTCATTCTCCACATACAATGCTGTAGTTCACAGTCTTTTTAGAGATTCTGTTCAACAAAACACAAAAGTCCTCTGTATAGTTTTATCTTCTCCTTTGGAAAAGAAGGGCTTTCCTCAAACTACGTTTCTCAACTTTTTCTCAAGTATTTCAGATCCCTCCAGTATCATTCATAACACAATTCTTTTATGCCCAATCTTCATAGAACTTGGACTCCTCAAAGTCTCAGGATTCCATGGTGGGCATACTAAGTCTAATTCAACTTAATAAATGTGGGACGTCTGTCTGTTGGGGAGTTCTAGGTTACAATAACCTAGTTGACTTTTCCAACCTTGTCGCAGAGTATTCATGCTCCTTTCAATCTGTTTCACGTAGGATGCCTGAACGTCTGACGTTCCTTGTACCTTTGTTCATTTTTCGCAGTCTTAACATAGAAAATACGTATCTCTGTCACTCTGTTTTACATATGGCGTGAGCCTGTTCTGTTCTCTCAGGCTATGCAACATTTGTCAGCTTTCCCACCCTCTGATTAAAGTGTTTGTACCTCTTTCATTCTGTTTGGCATTGGGCGTGTGTCCATTCCTCTCTCTCAAGCTCTTTTACCTTTGCCAACTTTTCCAGCCTTTGGATAAAGAGTTTGTATTTCTTTCACTTTGTTTTACATAGGTTGTGCGCTCATTCCGTTCTCTCAAACTCTTGCATCTTTGTCGGCTTTTCCAACCTCGATATAAAATATTCAGCTCCCTCAAGCTCTCGTTGTTTTTGTTGGCTTTTGCAGTCTGGATATAAAGTGTTTGATTCTCTTTCGGTCTGTTGTGTATAGAAAGTGTGCCTGTTCCGTTCTCTCAAACTCTCATACCTTTGCCAGCTTTCCCAGTCATGGCTCTCTCTGTTTGTGATTCCCCGATATCCGTGACCTGGTCTGGTTTGCCGATCTTGGAAACCAACATTCATAGCTCTCTGTGGCGTTTCTACTTCAGGAGCATTCGCCTGCCTGTTGGTGTTTGTATCGGCGGCAGATGCTTTTGCTTTGGGGAGCTCAAGGACCCAGGCTCCCTTCTTCCTGTTGGTCTTGGCATCGGTTGTCAGGCTCCAGGCCCACCTCTGCTCTCCCAAGGTCACGTCACCGGATGTGATTCCATCTATGTCTTTCTTCCAACCACAGCCTTGCACTCGGTCAGAACAGCACCTTTCCGCCTTTCTTCCTCCATACCACCTCTGTGTCCGTCTCTGCAGAGGTTCGCCACTGCATAGGGGTTTCTCTCCTCTCTCTGTATGAGTCTCTCCAAAAATGGTGTTATGGACTGGCAGTTCCGGACTGGAAGGGGAGTCCTTTTCCCCAAGAGGGGAGTCCCTCCCACTGTGGTCCCAATAAATATGCAACACACTAGCAAGCGAAGAAGAGAGAAAAAAAATTGCAGTACTGTACTTTAATCAGAGATTCCAGCAACATTAGCAACACATGAAATACAAATTAAAAAACATACATAGAGGCAAAAGAATGTCTACATACAAATATTTTTTAAATCTAAAACACACTTACAATCAGTGTTTACAGGCAGCAGTGAATTTTCAACTGATGCTAAATGAGCGTATTTGCTGGATCATATTATGGCTCTAAAAGTCAATCTAAAAGATGGTAAAGAAGAAGCTGCACGGTTTATTGTTAGAGAAATAGATCCGCTGATTTATTAAAATTTTAAAACAATTCCAAGATGACCACCAAGCAGTGAAGTCACTGCTGATTGTGCTCCATGCATCATCAGAAGCTTTGATCTGCGAAGCAAGCTGCAAAATCAAAGTATATTGAATACGCATCTAGGGCAACACGAGTGATATAAAGTGAAGCTGATTTTTGGAAGAATAAGGAAATGCAGACAGCGTAGAACCGTTTTGTGCAGAGATTCTCAAACAAGTAATTCGCTGATCTGGATTGCTGAGGGACAGCTTACGGAACCTACCACAAACTCACAGTGAGCGGTGGCTGATGCAGAAGGGTCTGCCTTATTCCTGCTACTGTATGGAAGAATCCCGACACTGACAGGCAAACTTGAGGACCCAGCTAGCAGGTGGGATAAAATACACTGCCCGGAACAGCACAGAACCCTCAAGAAGACCTGAGGGCCCCACCGCAAATGGGCTTAGCCCCGCACCACACCACCTGTGAATAATCGTTCCCCAAATATGGGCGAAAGCCATCTAAACTAAGCAGTGCAGGATATGAGGGAAGCAGACCCCAGGCGGGCGCCCTAATATGCAAGCGGCATATTTTTTAATGCCTTATAATCCGAACAGTGCACACCGGCAACGAGTGCAAGGGTGGAGATTCTGGGAGAGACAGCAGATCGGGCCGGAAAAGAAACAATCACCCCCAACACCCATAAATGCTGATCTGTATATCTGGGAGGCAACAGACGACAGATGTGGGGATTGGCAGTGCTCAGAACCCCTGGGGGAGTCTTGGTGGATTAAAAATACTGCTGTGCATGCGGTTGGAAGAACGGAGGGGATCCAGATCCCCCACTGTGATCCTACGAAGCTCAAGGTTGTCCCTGCAAGGTATCTGAGCATATCTCTTTCCATACATGGGCAAGACCCATCAGCACCAACAGTGTCTGGGCAGGAAGAGAAGCAAACTATAGGTGGGCACACCTTTTGTGATTGGAAGGGCCCCCATATTTGATACCAGGGAAAAACCACTGCCACATTACTTACCGGCGGACCTCTCCCGGATGACTGGAAGGCTAGAGTGAAATCGGAAATAAAGGGAGATAACCAACTATTACATAGAAGCAGCTGTTGAGACTTGAATGTCGTGTAGGCAGAAGAGTCCTCTGTCCCCAAATGCCACACATAAAGAACTAAAAGTCACTCCCTGTGCGACCGTTGAGGCCACAGGTGGAGATGGTCAACTCCGGAATCGCGAATCTCTGGGACCCCAATCCGCTGCAAGAAAATACTGATTAAGTACCAAGCAAATGACAGTCAATGACAGTGCCAAAATAACGTGAAAAAGGTCTTACCAGAGGGGTCAGGAGAAAGGCAATGAACCTATGAGGTAGGGGTCCGGGACTCACGTGGGCAGGTAGACTGTAGTCCCAAATAATGGCGTGAGAACCACCTGATGACAAGAACGTGGTTTGGTAGCTGTGGAGCTTGAAAGCAAGAAGTTCCAAAGAAAACCAGATGCAAAAGGGAAATCTGTGTTGCAGTCCAAAGAGCAGTCCGAATTCAAAGCACAGGCAAATCCAATGTAACAAAGCCAATAAGGTAATCCAAGCGAAGTCCAAGTAAGCGAACCGAGGTAAAAAATCCAAAAGAGTCAAGATATCCAAAGGAACACGTAGCTCCAAACAGGTTGCAAAGAACAGCTGTGAAGTAGCGAGTACACGGAGAGCCGTGTTTAAATACTTGCGCTTCTGGCATTACTTCCCATCACGTGATGTGCTGCCGCATCAAGTGAGTGGATTCCCGGGTCACGTGAGCACACCATGCTGGTCACACGACGCGGAAGCATAGTAGCGTTCCGCCGATAACCTAGATGCCAAGGAAGCTGCCAATGCAAAAAAGGACGCAACCTGGACAGCGTTCTGTTGCGGGTGAAGCGTGCATGTGCACGCGAGTCATCAGGAGGCCCACGTGAGTGCCGGAGTGTGAAGGGAAAATAAGATGGGACAGAGGGAGCGGGGCGAGCTACAGTGATTCTAGAGTTTTGGTCAAGGGCAGGAGTGGCAGTATTGTCAGGTGTGTGTACAAGGGAGGGTGTGACAGCAGTAAGCTTTCTTGGGGGAGTATTTAGTCAATGCCAGGATCCAGAGGGAAAGGAAAAGAGCGAATATCCACGCTGCCACCCACTCTCAAAGAGAATACGATCAGAAGCTGCTGGCTCAGGTAGGGTGGGGCCCAAAAAGATCCAGACCACACGAGCTGGTGAAGGTGCAGGTAGACAGTATAGATACTACTATGGCGGCCTCAAAAGAAGATGTTGAGTGTTGTTTACAAGTCTTTCAAGATAAACTTTCTGCCTCCTTGCAACTACAATTTGACACTTTCACCATTGAATTTAAATCTGCCCTATCAGACATGCAAAAAGATATTGCCTCTCTTGAGGAAAGAATGGACACGAATGAGAAGGCATTACAAGACTTGGCCCATGACTCGACGAAGTCACAGGAGCTTCTTGAGCAGTTGGCAAGGGCCACACATAATATTGGGTTGCAATGTGAGGACTTGAAGAAGAATAGGCGGAGGAGGTCCAACATTCGTATAAGAAACATTCCAGAATCAGTGAGCGACTCAGCCTTGAAAGAGGAAGTTACAGCAGTCTTCAAAGACCTATTGAATATGGAAACAGAGATAACAATTCCTATATACAGGTTTCATAGAGTCGGCCCAAGATGCCAATACCCGAGTGCCGATCCAAGAGACACACTGGTGGCACTGGCCTGCTACCCTCAGAAGGAACAAATTCTTAGGGAAGCCAGAAAAGTGTCACAGTAACACTCAATGGTAACAAAATTCAATTGTTCCAGGATCTCTCCCCAATGACGCTATAAAAAAGAAGAAACATGCATGAGATCCTACAATATTTGCAAACTCAGAAGATACCATACAGATGGACATTCCCATTTGGCCTTTTATTCAGTTGGGTGGGCAAGCAGCATCGAGTAACAATAAAGGAAGAGGGAGCCCACATTTTGCGAATAGACCAGGAGTATCAACCGGGTCCTAGCTTATGTCCCCTGGGGCCTGCGGCACTGGAAATGAACAACAACGCAACAGACCGAGAGACAAAGCCAAAAAGGCACCTTATTGGTGGAGCATCCCCCAATAGCCTGAAAGATTAAGGTCTCACCTATGTAGCGACGATATTGTGAAATAAGGTACTCTTTCGCAGATCATGAACAACATTATGTAAGGTTGGGACATGGTATATGCTCATCTTGGAATCTATCAAAGACAAATCAAAAAGGATTTAAGATACCTTGCACTTATTTCTGGTTTAGGAGGTAGGCCATCTTTGAGGACGGAGTCTGAGGAGAGATTAGCAAGGGTGGTTTACACCAGGGAGAGGGGAAAGTTGTTGGGGAATAGTTGGTGCTGTGCAAGTTGGGGTTCAGGGGAGAAGTTTTGGGGGAGGGGCAGTACACAGGAGGTGAGACAGAGGGTTAGGAAAATGTCTCTAGTTTTGCACTCTCAAAGTAGCAGTTCCACAAAACGGCTTCACCTTCCGTTGCTTGACACTTAACATAAGCAGGCTTAATACCCCTGCTAAGAGGAGGAAATTCGAACGGTTACTTAACAGCTTGATTTTATCGCCTTACAGGAAACACATAACAAATATCAGGAGTGACACATGTTAAAATGAAAGCAATACCTGATCATTAGGCAGGCTAAAACAAAGGGGAAGACAGTGGGGTACTCATCACTTTTAGGACAGGTACGCAGGTGTCCATTATGAAGGTGCAAGCTGACAAAGATGGCCGTTTCCTCTATGTTTTAGTGCAAATGGGATTGTTGACCATAACTTTGTCCTCTCTATATGCCCCAAACTCTGGCCAAGGGGGCTTATTGAAAGCAGCATTATCCAATTTAGAACAGTTCAGTCAAGGTGAAATGATTTTGATAGGGGATCTAAACATCGCATGGGACCCCCTATGAGACCAAAGTTCTAATACCAGATATGCTCGTCCCCCGCCTTCTTTAGCCCTCAGGCAGAAATTCGAGCAGTTGACACTTAAAGATATTAGGCCTAGGCTGGAAAGAGAGGAAACGGCATATACATGTTATTCCCACGTCCACAAATACTTCTAAAGGTTAGATTACTTTTGGGCCTAGACTAGGCTGATAGGAAGAGGGACACAAATTGACACCCAGACAATTACCATCTCAGCTTAGGCCCCTCTGACTATCGAACTAAACTTCCATAGGGTTGTTCCTACACTCTGGAGCTGGAGATTCCCAAAAGAGTAACTGTCAGATCTGGTTCTCTGCGAGGAAATAGATGGCAATATTACTGAATAGTTAAATTCTAACCTCGGCTGGGAAGCGGGTTTAGATGTGATTTGGGATGCCTTTAAAGCAACCCTTAGAGTGGGAACTAATTGCGATACAGGCAAACAGAGGGAAACTCAGATGCAAAACTGAAATAGACCTGGAGGCTGAAGTAAAGGATACCCTAAAACAGATTGAGGCGGATTCATCTCTGAACCTCCAAAGGCAATACCAAAACGCTAAGGGCAGATTGGATTTGATACAAACTACACAGGCAGAAAAAAAGTGTATTTTATTTAAAGCAGAGGATATACATCAAGGCAAACAAAACAGATAGAATGTTAGCAAGACAATTAAAACAGAAAGTAGCAGCCTAAACAATTCAGGGGGTGGAAGACACATTAGGGATGAGAGTAACAACGACGGGAGAAATTATAACCCAGTTCCTAAAATTCTACTGTGCTCTATACAAGTGAGATTCCCGAGACCAGATACCACAAAATAATTATTTACAATCAATCCAGTTAGATAAAATCATGGGTGTTGGAAAGACTTTGGTATCTCACAGTATTCTATTAAGCAACAATGACCCTTGTTTCACTCCTTTGGCTTCGGCTAATGCTGAGTGTCTGAATGCCATGATCAAAGAAGACAGACATGTTTATGTTGTTGCTGATGGCGTACATAAGAGCCGAGCCAATGACAAACTACGGACTGTCAAGTTGAAGCAGTGGCAACGTTTACATGAGGAAGAAGCAAGTAAGGTGTGTTGGTTGCATGACCTGTAATGGGTGGACCATGTGTTCTGGCAACGGCGCCTAAACTGAGTGCACTCATCTAAGGAAAAGCCACAACAAAGAAAGATTACCAGGACGCCAACAAAGGAGGTGTATATCTGGAGCAGAGAGGGGTGTTATACAGAGTAGAAAATAACCCCACTGGGATTCGACAACCGCTCTACCAATTGTGAGTCCCTCCTCCATTAAGACAGCCAGTGTTTGACCTCGCCCATTTCCACTTAATGAAGGGACATCAAAGAATAGCTAAGACTAGGTGCTGAGACATTTCTTTTGGCCTGGGATATATCAATACATTAAACACTATTATGAATCATGTCCAATCCTTAAGTAGACTTCCTGAAGGGATGTGGGCTGTGCCCATTTAAAAGCCATTCCCATCTTTAAGGATCCCTTTTCGAGGGAGGGGATGGACAAAGCGGGCCACCTCAGCCCCTCAAAAAACACAAATAAGGAAATCCTACACATGGTAGACTACAGGACAAGGTAGCCAGAAGCCCTTCCTGTTAAAAATATCATTCAGTGGATTTGCAAACATCCTGTACCTTACCTTTCACAGGTGGTATTGCCAAGAGCAATCTTGGCCTGGTCATGGGTCCACCATAACATCAGAGCTTATGACGGACTTGAAGCATCACCTACACATAGACTCATTATGAACCTGTAACTATGGTCCTTATATGGATGACTTAGTGGAGAAGATTAACCAAACACTGAAGAATCTTCTATGGGTATTATTCTCTATCAGGGAAACAGATCAGTCCTCAAATAAGTCTCACCTTTGGAGCTTGTGTATGGATAGGAGCCCCAAATAATTCTAGATCTGAGAGAAGAGTAGGAAAACCAATAAGGCACACCACAGACTGTGGTTCAATTTGTGTTGGATACCAGAGTACAAACCAGTGAGATCCTGACCCCATTACATCAACAACTGCAGTAGTTGCAGGAGAAACAAAATTCACTTTACTACTGAAAAGTTCAATGGCAAATATTTAAATTAAGGGGGCTGATCCTGGTCTTCCCACTGACATCATATAAAAAAGACGTCTGGCTAAGTGGCATGGGCCTTACAAAATCATAGAGGTTTTGGGGCATCTCCCCTCGTTGATCCAACAGGAGGATAGAAGGAAGTAACCCAAAATAAACCATTGAACTGGTTGATGGCATCGAAGGAACCTGTCAAAGTATCAGTAATGCCCTGCAGAGATGCATTCTTTTTGACAAACCCATCCCGACCATCTTGGGAAAATTGGCACTCACAAAGAAGCTTGTGTTTGAATAGAAAGGAAATTGTGTATGATTTGACATTAAGGAATTGAAATATATCAAATTGGTGAAAAGTAACCAGATGAGAAGAGCTGGGGAGTTTCCCAGGGAATTGTGTTGTTCTGAAAAGGTGAAAGACTTGAAAGCTTGGGGAAGGGAACCCCTTTTCACTAAGAACTATTTTGACCTTTGGGAAGGAAAACCCCTGACAAACCAAGAGCTGGAAGAAGTTCAGAATTTTTATTTGAACACTTCTTATTTTGCAGCTGACATCCCTACAAACTGTATACAATTAGATGTGAGAAAAGGTTTTGGACACAAGTATAGTGAGCTAAAGACTCTGGTTGAGACTCTAACCCGGGATATAGGCCGGTGGTAGAGAAACTCCCAGAACCCCCCTTGTTTTGCATATTAAGTACTTTGGGTTTTCACCCTAAATTACTAGGGTAATCCAGATGTGGAACCCTTGCTCACTGTTCTTAGAGAGGCACAGCTCCACCTCACTGACGAGGCCCAACCAGGCCGAAACACGTGTCTGGGGTTGCTGTTGGTACGCTTGTTCAGAAGAGAATTGCCAGGCATTTCGGTGCTGGACTGCCCTTGGGCAGGATAAAAATTGATATGTAGTGGAAATTTCTCTTCTGTAAAGGATGATGAGCTAAAGACTCTGGTTGAGACTCTAACCAGGGATATAGGCCGGCAGTAGAGAAACTCCCAGAACCCCCCTTGTTTTTGCATAGGTTTTGGACACAGACAGATATTTGTTTCGGACTTCATGACACAGACCATCCTAGTTTGATTTAGGTAGGGAAATCCTACCTTAGCATAGCGAAAGTTAGACCTTTTTCCTACCCGGCTCTGAGTTAAGAAACATGTATAGCCCAGACTTTACTCAGTTGCCTGTGTCTACTTCATGATGCCTTTAGAGCACTTACCTCTAGGGACATTGCGATGAAAGAGGACATTTTACGAGAGTCTATGAGTGATCCTGAAAAGATACCCAGAACGACTCTTTGAAGGAAGACAATTTGTGGGTGGAAAACCAGAGATAATCTTTTTGTGTCATTTTTATCTTTAAGTTGCAAAACAATTGTGCATAGTCCCTAATAAAACTGTGGAAACTAAATCTTAAGCTGTGTCCTCTGTGGAGTCAACTTGGCTTCCTGCAGGCAAATGGAATTAGAAGTGCAGTCCACAGAGGCCGGACTAGGAGACTACCTTGTGTCTCCAGGTGAAAAGCTCATAGTGGCTAAGACCAGACCAATAACATGAATACCTTCTGAAGCAACCCGGGTGCCGCTGGCTTTAACTTCTATAGTCCTAAATATATGACTATCCCTCCCAAGTTTTAAGCATTGGTACCTATGGGATAAGAGAACAGTACCTTGAGGAAGATTGTTGCTAGATCAGGTTTATCTCTGAAATATGAAACTGATGTAGGCATAGGTTTGTGCCTATCAGGCAGAGGTCACTGCTGTTCTTCAATAATAGCGCTCAGACTTTTTTTGCAAGATGGGGACGCTGCAGCCCAAAATATATCTAAGAAATACCTCTTGGCTAGACGTCAGATTTTAGCCCTACCGATAGCAGGAGGAAGGGGTTTGTGTCTCTCTACCTTTCTCAAAGAGACCAGAAACCAAAACACAGCCAACTTTCTCCAACATAACCAAACACCAAAAGAACCTTAGAGATTGCTCAGTAGGACAGAGAAAGATTACCAGGATGCCAACAAAGGAGGTGTATATCTGGAGCAGAGAGGGGTGTTATACAGAGTAGAAAATAACCCCACTGGGATTCGACAACCGCTCTACCAATTGTGAGTCCCTCCTCCATTAAGACAGCCAGTGTTTGACCTCGCCCATTTCCACTTAATGAAGGGACATCAAAGAATAGCTAAGACTAGGTGCTGGGACATTTCTTTTGGCCTGGGATATATCAATACATTAAACACTATTATGAATCATGTCCAATCCTTAAGTAGACTTCCTGAAGGGATGTGGGCTGTGCCCATTTAAAAGCCATTCCCATCTTTAAGGATCCCTTTTCGAGGGAGGGGATGGACAAAGCGGGCCACCTCAGCCCCTCAAAAAACACAAATAAGGAAATCCTACACATGGTAGACTACAGGACAAGGTAGCCAGAAGCCCTTCCTGTTAAAAATATCATTCAGTGGATTTGCAAACATCCTGTACCTTACCTTTCACAGGTGGTATTGCCAAGAGCAATCTTGGCCTGGTCATGGGTCCACCATAACATCAGAGCTTATGACGGACTTGAAGCATCACCTACACATAGACTCATTATGAACCTGTAACTATGGTCCTTATATGGATGACTTAGTGGAGAAGATTAACCAAACACTGAAGAATCTTCTATGGGTATTATTCTCTATCAGGAAAACAGATCAGTCCTCAAATAAGTCTCACCTTTGGAGCTTGTGTATGGATAGGAGCCCCAAATAATTCTAGATCTGAGAGAAGAGTAGGAAAACCAATAAGGCACACCACAGACTGTGGTTCAATTTGTGTTGGATACCAGAGTACAAACCAGTGAGATCCTGACCCCATTACATCAACAACTGCAGTAGTTGCAGGAGAAACAAAATTCACTTTACTACTGAAAAGTTCAATGGCAAATATTTAAATTAAGGGGGCTGATCCTGGTCTTCCCACTGACATCATATAAAAAAGACGTCTGGCTAAGTGGCATGGGCCTTACAAAATCATAGAGGTTTTGGGGCATCTCCCCTCGTTGATCCAACAGGAGGATAGAAGGAAGTAACCCAAAATCAACCATTGAACTGGTTGATGGCATCGAAGGAACCTGTCAAAGTATCAGTAATGCCCTGCAGAGATGCATTCTTTTTGACAAACCCATCCCGACCATCTTGGGAAAATTATTACATAAAACCTGAATACCTCCCAAGAATCTGACTTACAAGACTTTCTACACCTCTGCCAATATTTGTTTTCAACAGATTGGTTGTGACTGAAGGCTTTGTAAATTGACTTGAAAAATTATAAGCTCACATGATGAGGCTTCACAAGCCCAATGCCAAGCTGGGCAGGAAGAAATCAGGAAAATGTTGGAGCTTGGAGTAATCAAGCCTTCAGGGAACCAGTGGTCCTTGTCAATTGTCCCTATGAGGAAGGCAGTTGGAAGTTCTGCATTAGCTTCAGAAAATGAATGTAATCAAGTTTGACAGTTTTGCCATGACCACATCCACGAAATTATCGAACAAATGGGATAGGCAGAGTATTTATCTATAATAGACTTAAATAACCATTACTGGAAGATTCTGTCAGTGGCAGGAGACCAAGAAAAGTGGTTGTCCCAGCTCACAGTATTACATTTCACACTCCATGGGACCCCAGGTATTTTCCAGCAAGTGATGTGCATGATCATGCCACCTCATCAGTAATATGCTGGTCTCTATTTAGATGGCATTGTCTCCTACAGAAAATCATGGAGTGAACATATACAAAAGCCTTATTAAATTTACCAAAGACTGTGACAGTCTAGTATGGGGGCTCATCCCGGTAAATAACTCCTGACAGGTAATGGCCCGTGACAAAGGGAGCAATATGTCAGTAATTAAGTCAGCCCAAGAGACTGGACTATTCAGACTAGAGGTCCCCTTTAGAAAGCTACACCAAGAAGACTTCAATAGATCTCATCAGCAGTTGCCCAGAGCAGACAGAGTTCCACTCCAGTGAAGAGCAGACAGTGAGTGGTTATCCCTGCTCACAAGCTTCTAAGTTGTGAGTGTGCCAACACACATGTCTGTAAATGAGAAAATCAAAATGACAATCTTGCCCTGTTCTGCTCGGTCTGCTCTCCACAGAGTGTAAACCTTGACCAAACCACCTGAACTTTATCCCTGGAAAAATGCCATTATGACCGCAGCCCAAGTTCAAGTGCATGAAACAGCCACCATAAAAAGAATACTTTTAGAATTGTCCAATAATTCACACATTATATGTAGAAAGGAAGTGAAAGACGGACAGATTTGTCTATATCTAAGTTCAGGGACAATGCAATTTATTGGCTAATGAATTAAGGCTCTGAAGTCACCATGATTTCACAGTAGGTACTCTACACCTTGAGCCAAGGGAGGGGAAATGATCTTTGCTTCACTTTTAAACCCCTTCTTGGAGAAACTGCACAGTTTTGACGGGAAAGACATTTTTGCAGATGGAGTTACTGTAATGGAAATAAAAATAGAATTCCTTAGAAGTGAAAGGAAGGCATGGTATCAACAGTAGACACAGACACATTAGATGCGAGGTATGAAAACCTTTATTTTGTAGTTTATTGGGGTTGGTTGAAATCCTAACTGGGCCTAACTCTAAAATGGGAGTAGTCTCAACCATAAAATAAACAAAACAATCCACGTCAGTCTAGTCAAAATAAAAAGGCCTATACTAAGAAAACCTAATCTTGCCCTCCTTCTCAAATGACAAATGTGTAAAGGGAATACAAAAAGGAAAAAAAGTGTTGTAAAGAAACGTCAGAGTGGCTTAGGTAACAATTTCCTTCCCACGTCCGGAGGCACAGGGTCTCAAGAGTTTCTTAAAAAGGATATGTGGAAGGCACAGTTCTATCAGTCTTGAACACTCTGGTCTGCTGGTATAATTGAACAGTTCAGGCGTGGGCTCCAAGCTTTTGACAGGCTTATCAATTCCTTGGGTGGCTGTCTTACCACTGCTCTTGGATTTCACTATGCCACTATTAAACACAGGCTTCCCTCCGCTGGGCTCGAGCCTGCCTCACATTTCACGTTCAACTTTTCTCTTTATAACAGTTCAGCACAGAGTTCCCTCCGCTGGGCTCAAGCCTGTCTTTCTCTTTGGGGGGTCCCCTTCCCCACGTTTCGTGCTTCACACTTAACTTTTACTCTACCACCGTTCAGCACAGGCTTCCCTCCGCCGGGCTCGAGCCTGTCTTTCTTGTTGTGGGGGTCTCCTTCCCCACGTTTCGTGCTCCACACTTTTAATGTCGAAGACTTTCAAAACTGCAAGGATTTTATGTAGACCTCTGCATGACCACTTCAACCTCTTTTTAAACAATTTGCCAATCAACAATCTTCACAACACCAATGCTCCTTGGTACTTGTAGTTTTACTTTTGCCCCCTCGGCATCTCTCATAGTTCACATGCAGCACCAATGCCTCTTGGTACTTAAAGTTTTACTTTTGCCCTCTTGGCATCTTTCAAAGTTCATATCCTCTTTACTTTCGCTCCCGTGGGATTTTTCAAAGTTCATATATATTGCTTTTCACTCAATCAACTTTTGGTTACTTTCTTGCCTTTGTTTCCCACTTTCCATAACTCAGAACATTTCACAGAGACTTTTGAATGTGCAATTCCACTTTGAAGTTCCACTCTGTGACTGTGTACCCTTTTCTCAGCATTCAATCATTGTTCTCTTCATTACACGTCTTACCGGCACACATGCAACCTTCAACTCTTGTTACAATCTTCTTCTGCGCTATCACAAACCGGCTTTGTTGCCTTTGATAACTCACCGGTCATACTAATTGGGCTTCTATCTTCAATACTTTAACAGGCAAGGCCGTCACCAACGCCTCCTCTGCTCCTCCCCAACTCTGTTGTTCACCCAGGAGGGTAGTGGGTCACCTAGAGGCACTTTGAAGGTTTCTCTTTTGCCTCACTCGTTTTCGGTTGTTGAACGTTTACAGCTTCCCAAAAGGATGGAATTCTCACCTGGCTCTCTCTTGTTCTCCGCAGTAAGCGATCAGCCCCCTGGCTTTCCAACCTGTGCCTGGTTCTCATCCGCCCTGAAAGAGCTGTTCCTTCTCATACCCAGCCCCTCTCGAAGTGTGACTGTGCACGGCAACTTTTATCCTGACAGGGAATGTTAATAAGTGGCAGGTGTATGTAATTTGGATTAAGTGCCTGACTCTACCTGATCTCATTAGAGGGACAGAGCCATTGAAAGTCAGTAGACACAACCTTTGAAAATAAATCTTCTGCTAAACGATAACTGGTTCTCCACTTTTGACAAAAATAATCTGAAGTTTTATGCATGGGAGATCTCCAGTGGGGTTAAAGGTCAACCTCTGGATTTTTGGAAAATAAGATAAGCATCCTTGCTCTAATGCAAAGGAGGGCAGAACAAGTGTTCTTTCCTATTCTGATAAATGGAGACAAGTATCATTTTCTCTCAAAGGTATGTGGGAGGAAGCGGAATGAGACGCGGACACAGAGGGGCTTAGTATTAACAATTATTAAATAATAAAGGGGGTTGGAAAATTTCAGTCCCTAATCTAGCCCCCATAGGGCGGAATGGGGAGGATGCTAACAACGGACCCTTTAGTGACTGGTCCGTTGTTAGCATCATATTCTGACCAGGTGTACAGAGCAGGAACAGCTGGAGAACTTGTAATGTGGCGTCCGGTATGAACAGTGCTGGTCCCTTAATGGCACTGTTCATACCGTGGCCGCCACAGTGGTAATGAGGCCCAATGTGTCTTATCAGTGGTGTATGTGTATCTCCACAAATACTGGGACTATAAAAATCAGTTTGTGATGTAAGCCGTAGGAAATGTGGCTCCCGTTCTCCAGCTCCCACCCAGGGCCCGACCTCCCACTTTGGGCTCACCAGCTTTAGGACAGCTCCCTTGGCTTCTGCGACATTTATTGGGTCCTTCTCTGCTTCCACTCTCTCTCTGATTCTTGCAGCGCGTCTCTGCAGCTGGTGGTGGTGTGCGCATCACTCTGGCTACTCTTTCCGGTGCAAAGCTCCTCCTTTACCTCGCCGTCCCGCTTTGGCATCTCTCTTGCCTGCAAGAATGCGTCTCTGGTCCGGACGTGCCTCCCCTTTTCTTCGTGCTACTTCTTTGCCTCGCTCACCACCTTCTGGATTACCAGCCCGAGTTGGGAAGTCTTTTCCACGGTTCTCCTGCTTCTCCTTGCTCGCTGTGTCTAACTGACAGCTTAGCTTCCCCGGCAGTGGCTAGCCAGTCGGATCTTCCTGTTGCTCTTAGCTGTTCCATCTTTGAACTTCTGCTTCAAAGAAGGGAGTTGCTCATAGCCAATCAGCTTCCTCCAAGCACTACACTGCTCCTTTTGGCTCAGCCTTGTAATCTTAATTTGGGTAGTTCACTTTCTCGTCTCAGTCTTTGTCATTCGGTTTGCTACAGAATATTGAAAGATACTGTCAACAGGCTTTATGGGCCGTTGAAGGGGATTATCACAGTATATCCAAAAATCAATAAGGGAGGACAATTTGGGTTGGATACACCTTTAGAGGGTGTAGGCCCTACTGTTAAGTACTTCATCTATTTTATCACACACAAACAGACATAGAGCATGTATTTTTTTTGGCATGAGTGTTTCAAGGTAGAACAATAAATGTGTCCGCCGCCAGCACTGTCCCTAGTAAGAAGCACACCCTATCCCTGTAAGGTAGTGCTATCCCTAAAACAAAGCTGGTGCGTCGCCTGTCTAATAGGAAAGGATGGAGAGAATCTATCCATGTATCTACAATGTCTCTGTCATATGTTGTTGAAAGAGGTTAAAAAGGTTGAACCAGATATGTTCACAATATGAACATATGTCCTAGGGATAGCACTACCTTACAGGGATAGGGTGTGCTTCTTACTAGGGACAGCGCTAGCAGACACATTTATTGTTCTACCTTGAAACAATCATGCCAAAAAAGATACATACTCTTTGTCTGTTTCTATGTGATAAAAGAAAAAGATTGTCACTTTCTGCTATTGAGGCATGAGGAATGGAGGGGATATTACTAAAAGGGAAAGGGGGATACCATGTCTCATCTGATGATGCCTGTCCCTCCCCCTGAGGGTCGCCTTCCTCCATGTGATCCTCCGTCTCATAGCATGAGGAGAGACTACCTTCGGGAAAGAAGTGATGACATCATCCGATTTATCACATATAAGTATAAATGAAAAGAAAGTGAGGAATTGTTCTGGCCATTGCAAAAAGATCAGACCGTTCCTTCATGTAGTCTTTTAAACAAATAGGAAACATATTTTGATACTCAGCAGCATTGACCAGAGAGATTATGTATTAGCACAGTGGCGGGGGGAGCCAGCAATCAGATGGCTAGGAACGCAGGCTTGAACCGCCAGTAAAAGCCTACGTTACTTCCCACCTGATGGACAGCTCCCACTGCCGCCATCTTCCCCCCCTCCAACCCTCCATCCCTTTTGTTTTTTTTTTATTTTTACCCCTTCCCACCCCCCACTTCCCTGTTTGTTGTGGCGGCACAGGCCGCCGCCACAGCTACTTCCCTGCTTCTCCGGCCACCATGGAAGGGAAGAGGGGCTCCGAAGAGCCCTGCTGTCCATTTCCATGGTGGCCATCTTGTAAAAGGATTTTTTTTTTTATTATGTTGTTTTTGAAGAAACATCTTTCCAACATATAAAAGAACATATAGTTACGAAATACAAAGTACAAGTTTTATAATAAGACTTTTCTTTTCGCCGACACAATAAATAAGAAAAAATAAAACATTCTCAGTCTTTTTTTTTTCCATTAAAGAGAGAAATTAAGGCGTACAAACTCAACTTAAAATTTACATGTTCTTGCTATTTTGCAACCTGACAGATATGAAACTTCACCTTTCATAGTTCGTGAACTTCGTTTACTGAATCTAGTTTTTTTTCAATAATTTGAAGAAATTGAACCAATGCAAATACCAATGATATCCTACAACCCCACATACATTGAGCCCAAAGAGTTTCTAGGGCAGTGCCATTAATACTTGATACATACTTTCCCAAGTATTTTTGTCGTTCTTTTTCGAGCATAGCACAGTATAGTACCAGATGTTTTAGAGTGAAAGGATTTCATTCATTTAACAGGATGCTAGATGCGTCCCGTTCAATGAATGAAATTCTTTTTATTTTTTATAACACCCTGGGTTACCGCTTTGGTAACCCGAGGTGCTAATGGCCTTAACACCCTCTCTGGCATGTGGGATCGGGTGTTATTGGGCCAGGGACCCAAATGAAAGGCCCTCACTCCGCTCAGGCCTTTAACTCAGGGCCCGGACCAATAACACTCGATCTGCGTGTTAATGCCACATTATACCATGAGCGTAGAAGACAATGGGCCTCATTACAAGTGCTCCGGTCCGGAATTAACGCAGCCGGTATAAGCATACCGGCACCGTTTCCGCGTCCACCTAATCATGACCTGCGAACCCGGGAATAGCACCCCCTCCAACCGCCACCGCGGAGTTAAAGCTCCCATAAACTCTGCCTGCACGGAAAATCCTCCGTTGCCGGCAATACGAAACACTGCGAGCATCACAACTAGCGCGGACATGGAAACACCAGCAAAAGAATTGCGGTAAAACCGTGATCACAGTGGCGGTACCGCCGCCACAGCGAACATGACGTTAAACTGTGCCTGGTGTCCTGAATCAGGCCACAGGTGCACCAAATCAGCCCAGCTGGACCCAGCAGGCCACAGGGTGCGTACAAAAGGGCCACACCCAGCCCAACTCAAAACAGAACCATGCAGACAGCAGCTCTAGTAGCATTGGGACTGGGCCTACTCAACCAACAGGCAGCACTGCACATGATGGCAGTAATGTTGCAGAGGAGGAGGAGGAGGCAGAGGCGTAGGAGGCGCAGGCGGCATCCAGCTAACCCTGTACCCATGGCAAACCCCATTGTCCAGTCGGCAGCTCCCCGCAGGCAGCCTGCAATACCACGCATCAGGGCCCCACCCTGGAACCACACCCCAGGACAGATCCACACATTATACCGGCTGGACCGTCCAACAATCCTGTTCATCAATGGCCTGATAGAGGACGACATCAGCAGCCACATAGACACCCCCACCGCCATCCCCCCCTCCTGAAGGTCGTGTCTGTACTGCACTTTCTTGGCACTCGTACCTATCAACACACAGTCGGTAAGCTGCACGGCCTATCACAACCCTGTTTCTCAATAATCCTGGTTCAGGTACTGGGTGCCCTGTTGCGCCATGTGTCTGAACAGATTGTCCTACCCCGTATCCTCCCCCAGGTGATTGCCACCAAGTTGACCTTCCATGCCATAGCAGGCACGCCAAATTGCATAGGTGCACTCGACTGCACCCATATTGAGCTGACAGTACCACGTGCAACTGAAATGGTGTTCCGCAATAGAAAAGAGTACCACTCACTGAATGTACAGATAGTATGTGATGCGATGCTAGTGATTACACATTGCTGCGCATGTTTCCCAGGCTCAACCCATGACTCAATGGTACTGCGGAATTCAACATTGCCACGGTACATGGAACGCTATGCTGGACAAAGCACATGGCTATTGGGTGAGTACAGCTGCCAATGCTCCGGACCTATGTAAGTGGGGTGTGTGTGTGTGACCAGGTCAATGAGCTACGCGAGTGGGCTGCTGCGACTGCATATGCATTACCCCCCGCCCATCCACTGAATAGACAGCAGAACGCAAACTTCACAAAGCAACACATGACAGGTAGCCACAGTGTGGCCGTACACACCCTGCCACCTGACACACACAGCCTGAACTCCCGCTGGCACACACACCTGGAGCCACAGCAAACCACCCCCCATAATATGCAACACAGCACTCACAATGCACATGATGGCTGTACATGAGACGTCCTGCATCTACTATATCAGCACTGTGGAGTGACCCTGCCATGTGTGCACATCACTGCACAATGCCATACTCACAAGCCACATGCACACCAATGCATTGGTCAATGTCCATCTACCAACCCCCACTATGATGGCCATAGAAGATTAACACCCATCAGTGAAAACACTGCATGACACATACGCATGAATGATCAATGACACAAGATTGCACTGCATCTGATGAAGACATGATACTACCAACACTGACATGTCTCCCACATCTACATCCCATGTAGGAGATTCCGGATATGCACTCACGCCATGGCTGATGACGCCTGTACGGAGGCCAAGGAACAGGCATGAGGATGCGTACAATAGGGCACATGTCCGCACACGTGGCATGATTGAGAGGACATTTGGACTACTGAAGGCCCGGTTCCGCTGTTTAAGCAGATCTGGCGGATCACTGCTGTACAGCCCAGTGAAGACGGGTAAAATTACGCTCGTTTGTGCCATGCTGTACAATCTGTGCCAGTGCAGGAACATTCCAATGCCCCCAGACGGAGATGATGAAGATGGGGGTGATGACGGAGACGGAGCTGGGGATGGGGATGGGGATGGAGATGGGATAGCACAACCACCTCCTGGGGGTCCACTAGATGGACAACGAGCACGGGATGCACTGATTCACATTTACTTTTGAGAGACAGCACATCCACAGCATTTCAGGGATATGGTGATGCCACTAAATGAATAAAGGGTATTTCCGTGACCAAATTGTAATTGTCCCTACAGGTCGGCCATATTTTCAGGCATGGATCTGTCGATCGTAGAAACATTTCCTATGGACCTTACCCGACTTTTTCGTCCACTAAACAAACAATAAATCAGGCTGCTGTGCGCCGACATTATGTGATTATGCTATCACTTGCCCCATCGCCCTGGCTGACCTGCTTTTGCAGCACTAAATCATATCCCCCGCCCCTGAGCCTGACATCAACAAAGCATTCATATTCCCCGCCTCTCTCCGTGACGTTACTGGGATGCGTAGCCAAACGCTCACAGTCGACTTCTACGCGACTTCACACAGAACCCGTAAAACAACACAGATCATCTCACAACACAGCGTGCCACAATTCGGAATATGAAACTGTGGTTTAAAAGCAAACAGCAAGATTGTACAATTGGTAAAGTACATTTATTTGACGTCAAATGTTTAGAGAATATTCAGCGATTCACATTTGTCTTTGCTCTCGATCCGCAAAAGTTCATCTTGTGTCACACGCTGTTCCTTTGCGGTATACAAGGTGTTGGTTTACGATAAAAGAAGCACTATGGACGCACTGATAATCACAAGGCTGTTCCAACAACGAGGCACTACCCCACCGTAACGGTTGGTATGTTGCTTCTAGCCGCTAGTACCGTGTAAGGGCATATTGGTCCTTGCCGATCGTCCCATAAAATGGTCAGGGTGGTGAAGTTGTTGACATGGAGCTGCACCTGGCAGCTGAAGAACCCGTCGGCCAGGGTCTGGAAATGATGGCATTGGCAGTATGGAAGGATGTACCTGTATTTAAAACATGAATTAGTCTCTCCAGCCGATCTTCATTAAAATTATTCATTTCATTTATTGGGCCTGAAACTATTTGCTAGCGAGGATAGTGTAACAGAGTATGTTACATTATTCCCACTAACCCACCCCCTCTCCTCTGCCTTTTTCAGAGCCGCCTGAGCGCCAGGGGACCACTTCGGCGTTGATAGTGCGCGGTACAAAATGCCACATTGAACGAACAAGTCCAACTTAACCGGCCTTTAAAGCTACGCTATTGTTAATATATTCCGGGATAAAATCATCTAAAGGGTTACTTACATTAGATTTGCATTTTCCATTGTCTAGGCGTAATGCAGTCCCTAAATACCACTCCGTCTGTGCCAACGATCTTTCTTATAGTGAACAAACATGAAAATCGGTCTCGTTTCTGAAATTTCATCCTTATCATCTCTTACGTTATTGCACCCCTCCTTCAAAAGATGTCTTTAGGCACGGTGCCTGTCTGTCAAGGTCAAAAAACAATAGAACCTTATACTGCGAGTCGTGGGCCACTCCGGCCCGCAAGCAATAAATCGAAGCAGCTGACCTTCACTGTGAACGTGCATACATTCTTACTTTGCAACATTCTGTTTAAAGCCATCCCTGAGAACTTGAATTCTACACTCCATCTTTGTATATTGTCCGCGTGCTTTGCAGCCCTAGAGAACCATAAATATGGAGATAATTGTCTATTTATGTAAAAGTGAGATTTATCGTTTGTTTAGTGGACGAAAGGTCGGGTCAGGTCCATAGCAAATTTTACTACGATCGACCGATTCAAAAACACATGGCCGACCCGTAGGGACAATAAAAATGTAGGACCGGAAATACCATTTAATTGTACTGCAAATTAATTGACAGATGTCCCCTCATTATGGTACATTTCAAAGATGTTGTATTTTCGATAAACCAGGTAAGAAAGTGCATTGGGTAGGTAAGCTGTACACCCGTGCCCACCCACCACACAAACGTTCACAACCCCAAACAGGCCCCAAACAACTAACCCCCTAATGGACCTCCCACACCACCCAAACGTACCCACCCCCCTACACCCATGGTGTCCCCAAATGTCATGTTGACTGGCATCCCCACATGCCACTATTTGTGGGTGAGCATATGCCATGCTGTGTCCTTGCTGGTGGCTCCAGTCACCCGATTAGAACGCCTGTGTGCCCTGGCAGTGGCAGAGCTGGATGGGGTGGTGCTGGCTGAGGTGACTGTCGGTGTGACTGTGGGCAAGCGCCCTTGAAACGCCTGCTGGGCTACCAACATTGACTGAGCAATGCTGGATTGCACACTGTTCCCTTCCCTGACATGGCGTGCCAGGGTGACAATGGTGGCTGCAAATCGTCCAATCGACCTGGAGAGCCGCCACACCGACGTAGCATTGCTCTCACGCTGCAGCCTGGCCTCCTCCCGCTGATGCACAGCCTCCACACGCTGCAGCCTGGCCTCCTCCACCTAACTTTCCACCAGCTACGTCAGGGTGGCCTGTTGTTGCTCAAAGTGCTGCAAGCGTGTACTGAGCTCAGCCATGGAGGGAGTTGGGGAGCGCATGGGGCTGTGCAGTTCTTGGGGGCTGAACTGTAGGCCATGGATGGGTGACACCTCATCCATGTTGTCCCCCTCACCCTGTTGTACTGCTTCGGCCTGCATGGCCGGGCCACTTCCATCACTTGATGCAGCCTCCTCAGCTGTGCAGATGGGCTGCAAATCATCATCCGGGGCTAGGGTGGGTGCCTGCATGGGGATGGTGGCGTATGCTGGTGTGCCTGATGTAGCCGGTGTGCCTGATGTAGCCGGTGTGCCTGATGTAGCCGGTGTGCCTGATGCAGCCGGTCCTTGTGTGCTGGAGCAGCTAGCATCATCCTCCTGGCCAGAAGTGCTGAGTTGGGTGCGTGCAGGTGGCCGCTGCGTTGCCTCTTGGCCGTCACTGTCACTTGTCTCGACTGTGGGGATACAGAGGGCATGCTGTTAGTTGTGTGATGTTACTAGATGTGTCCATCACATGCATCTGACATGATAATCCATGACCACTTGCATGTACACCCTTGTGACTATTGATGCACTCAGGTGTGTGTGTGTCTGCTTTCAGTCAGGCACGCACTGTGTGCATTTCCAGGGTTCATGCTTTGGGGATGTGTTACTTGTCATCTGGCCAGTCAGTGGGTCCATTGGGTCACTCCTGCCCTGTTGGGGGGGGGGGATTGTGAGTGGGTCCATTGGGTCACTCCTGCCCTGTTGGGGGGGGCATTGTGAGTGGGTCCATTGGGTCACTCCTGCCCTGTTGGGGGTGGGCATTGTGAGTGGGTCCATTGGGTCACTCCTGCCCTGTTGGGGGGGAGCATTGTGAGTGGGTCCATTGGGTCACTCCTGCCCTGTTGAGGGGGGGCATTGTGAGTGGGTCCATTGGGTCCCCCCTGCCCTGTTGGGGGGGGGGCATTGTGAGTGGGTCCATTGGGTCACTCCTGCCCTGTTGGGGGTGGGCATTGTGAGTGGGTCCATTGGGTCACTCCTGCCCTGTTGGGGGGGAGCATTGTGAGTGGGTCCATTGGGTCACTCCTGCCCTGTTGAGGGGGGGCATTGTGAGTGGGTCCATTGGTCACTCCTGCCCTGTTGGGGGGGGGGGGGGTATTGTGAGTGGGTCCATTGGGTCACTCCTGTCCTGTTGGGGGGGGGCATTGTGAGTGGGTCCATTGGGTCACTCCTGCCCTGTTGGGGGGGTGGGCATTGTGAGTGGGTCCATTGGTTCACCCCTGCCCTGTTGGGGGGGGCATTGTGAGTGGGTCCATTGGGTCACTCCCATTCACACTTATGGCTTTGTACTATGTGCGCTTACCAGCATGTGTAGGTGGGCTCACTCCTCCCTCTTCCTCTCCTATGCCGTGGATGCCTTCGAGGTGCATGACACTGCTGCAGCGCTCCTCCCACGGTTGCAACTTGAGAGGGGATGCAGAGCCTCCGCCAGTGCCAGTGCTGTGTTGGCGGTGTGCAGACATGAGGTTGCGCACCCGGAGCCTGAGGTCATCCCACCTCTTATGGCAGTCCTTCACAGAGCGTGTGGTCACACCGACCGCTGTGCACTTGCGTGCTGCCTCCGCCCACACCTCCTTGCGCCATTGCTGAGTAGCGCACTGCTGGTCTGTACTAAAGAGCATTTCTGCATGCTCAACAATGTGGTCCACCAGAACTGTTAGCTCAGCCTCACTAAAGCGCAGCTTTCGCTGTCTGCGTGCTGGTATCCTGGATGCCATTCGATGAGTTGTCAGTCTCAGGGAGGTAATCTGACCTGTGGTGTCTGAGGATGGCAGTGGATTGTGCTTTGTAAAATGGCCGCCTCTCTGTTTCCGTTTTTTTCCCACGGTCATGCTGTTTCCGCTTCCGGTGTTGGTGTTTTCGCTTCTGGTGTTTCTGTGTCAGCGGGGGCGGACACAGGTTTAGCACCGTTTTCTGTGGTGTAAAGTCCATGTGCGTGGGTGTTTACATGACGGCGGTGACTCCGTTTCTGCCTCGGTGTGTTGCATTCGACCCAAGTGCCGTAATCGGCCCTTATTTCCGCAACCTTGCGGTCGCGGAGGTGGAGTAACCGTCGTCACGGAATCACCAGATTCCAGCACAGCCGACTCGTAATGAGGCACAATGTTTTAAAAATCCCTTGGCTCGCTTCTATAATGCAGTCTCTCCAGGTAGGGAACCTAGATTCTTATTTTTATAACACCTCAAGCATATATCGAAACCATTGGCAAGCAGAATTGTCTCCAACCTGCTTATTAATCGAAATTTGGAAAGGAAATCTTTTGAAATTCTAAAACCGGCTACCAGAAGTCATGCAATATTCTTGGCTATTTGTCTTTGCCTAAGGTAATATTTCATTGTTCACTTAATGTGAGAGCAAGATTCAATGCCATATGGCTGAATGGGATTATGGCAAAGTGGATGGGCAGTTCGACATTGAATCAAAGCTGTCAGATCTGTAACGCCTGGGTACATCTGTTCTTCTTTTGCCTGGCTTATGCTAGACCTTACAGATACGTGGGGGTAGAGTCAAAGGCTTCCCAAGCCAATAGCGTGACAGGAGGTCGCTATAGCCTTGCAAAAGGAGCTAGATAACTGCTAGCTCAGAACAAACAATCACCGTGGATGAATAAAACATTATAAATTTATTAAACAGGAAGACATTTTTGTGCCATAATCTGGCATATATGCATACATTAAATCTGCATTGTGAAGGATTAGTATACAGTGGTGACAGTCTATTTTCTGTGTTGTTTTTTATCACAACACATTGACGTTGTCGACACTTGAGTTTGTGTTTCTGGTTCGGTTGATAGCTGACAAGGGCAGAAGCTGATAGAGATGGAAAAGCGCTGCACTGAAAATACCGAACTGTCTTCAGGACTTGGAGGTCGAGTTCAGACCGGATGAATGAGTGAGGTGTCGTCCTATGGTAAAAGAGGCTATGTTAAAAAACGGTGAGAATAGAGTGTCCACTAATGGTGAGAAAGGCAAGGCAAAAGGACCTACCGTGTGGACGTTGATAGGCGCCATGGCTGTTTGAGTAAATCGCGGCTGCTGGAGTTAGCGGCCGGGAGGGGACGATCTGCAAATGTCAGAGGCCCCAGTCTAAATGAAAGAAGGTCAAAAAATTACTGATACGAATTAATCTGTGCATAAGGCAGTGGCTACAACAAGGACTAACTCGTGCTACTATGTCTAGTGAGCGGCCGTGACTCATCATTTGTAGATGAGGAGTGCTCGGGTCAAAAAGTGAGTGGGAGTTGCAGTACTGGTAAATAGTGGGGAGTCCGTTACTGCGTGGTGCTGGGATATGCAGGTAGTGTACAGAGGTACCTAGCCTAAGTACGGAGGACAAAACTGCGAGTGAAACGTTGGGATATGATTGTGACCAGAAACGGTGGTAACAGCAGCGCGGGGTATTACGGATCTTACCTGTACGAAAGACAGGAAAAAGAGCTGTGTCACTGCTGTCGGTTGCGCTGGACTGACTGCGCATGTCAGGAGTTTAAAACGAGGCCGTAGTGCCTGCAGGGACTGCGCATGCGTCTGGGGATAGTGTGAGGGGTGGGAGCAGTCGCACTGAATGCGTCGGTATGCACGTATATTTTGGTCATGTGTATATTGGTGCGTGCACTAAATGAGTCATGAATTGATCATGGGCGAAAAAATTAATAATGGCACCATTTGCAACATGCATTGTTATTCCATGGAAACATCCATGAGGAAATCAAGTTAAAGGCTATTGAGCGAATATTGTCGAGTCGCTAGGTACATGTTACATACAATACTTGCACTGCAAAATTACAAAACATGTGTTGCAGTAAAGCGACGTGAGTCATCAATAACATAGTTCCCAGAAAAAACAGTTCAAAATTTCTGTGTCTTTTCTGTGCTGGTAAATTAAGGACATGACTACACAACAGTAATGAAAGGAGTCATGGGTTGCAGTTGATCACAGACAAGTGCCAGAAATAGATGAATCACGAAAAAAGGAATAAGAAATATTGGTGGTGCTTTGTATTGTAGCGCTAGGAAATTGTTACAGGTGTGACCAGAACATAATGAATGTATTCAAAAGAAAAAACGTATTTGAAAAAACCCCAGAGAAACTGAAAGTTGGAGGGAGCTTATTCTGGTAGTGGAAGAAAACCTTTGGGAATATAAGTGGGTCAGGGCTCAGGGGAGTGAACCGCACTTTTACTTATTGAAGAACAGGTTCCATTCGATGGAGATGTTAAGACCCTGTCTTACAGAGTCCAGACGATAAATCCATTTTTGCTCGAGTTTACGAAGGGCAAGATCCCTGTTGCCTCCGCGGAAGGGGTTGCCTACTGTTTGCAATATTGCCCAGAAGATGTCGTTGTGAGTGTGATTCATCATCTTGAAGTGTGCCACTAGTGGTTTGTCTTCTATTTGGTTTCGTACGCTGGAGCGATGTTCACAGATCCGTTGTCGAATTTCTCTCTTGGATTTGCCTATGTAAATAAGATCACAGGGGCATTTGATGATATATACGGACCATTTGGTTTTACAGTTGGTAAATGAGTTAAAGGTCCACTGTTTTCCTTTCAGATCAATAGTCTTGAGGTTGGCCGTGAGGTTGCAGACGGAACAATTGCCGCATTTGAAGTGGCCTTTGACGGGTGGGAGGTTCCACAGTGTGGTTTGGGTACTGTCTGGGGCATCTCCTTCTGTGTACGTATGTACAAGTCGGTCTTTCAGGTTGCGACTTCGTTTGAAGGCAAATCTTGGTTTTTCTGGTTTAAAAGATTCTGTTTGTAGCTTGTCCCAGTGTTTTAGAACTGCCTTTTTAATTGAGTTACTCAAGGGGGTGAAAGTAGTGACGCAAGTCATTTTAGAGTTGGATTGATCTCTGACGGTGGGAGTGAGGCAGGCCTTGCGAGTGGTATGTTTGACTCTTTTTCTAGCTTGACGAATAATGTGGCTGGGGTATCCCCGTTCTTTTAGACGGGTAGCGAGTTCTTTACTCTTAGATTCGTATTCAGTTAATGTAGAGCAATTACGTCTGATGCGTAAGAATTGGCCATAGGGTAAGTTGGTTTTCAACCCTAGAGGGTGGAAGCTGGAGTACTCTAGTAGAGTGTTTTTGGATGTGGGTTTACGATATAAAGTGGTGCTGAGTGAATGGTTTGGATTCTTGGATATTGTTAGATCCAGAAAAGGAATCTGATGCTGACTATAATCCATGGTAAATTTAATGCACTCGTTTTGTGAGTTTAACCACAACAAGAACACATGAAGATTGTCTTCGGTCCCTTTCCAAATCATGAACACGTCATCAATAAATCTTAGCCAACATCCGATCGAGTCTTTGAAGGTATTGTGTATGTTGTAGATGGAGTTCTTCTCAAAAGTGTCCATGAACAAGTTGGCCACGTCCGGGGCGAAAGTAGCCCCCATGCTAGTCCCGTGGCATTGTTGGTAAAAAGAGTGTTTGAAAATGAAGTAGTTTTCCGTGAGAGCTAGTCGGTTGCACTCAAGGAGAAAGGCGGTAGGTGGATCTCTTGTTATCCTGTCGTCTAGGTAAGTTTGGAGGACTTTTAGACATTCCATTTGCGGGATGCTCGTGTAGAGGGACTCAACGTCTAGGGTTACTAAAAAGTCATCCTGTTCGACTTTCGTTGTATCCAGTTTTTTTATCATAGCCGTGGTGTCTTGGATGTAGGAGGGCATCCTGCTGATAAAGGGCCGTAGGAAGTGATCCACATAGATAGATAAAGGCTCCAGGACTGATCCGATACCGGCCACGATAGGTCTCCCTGGAGGATTGGTTATGTTTTTGTGGATTTTAGGGAGCAGATAAAATGCTGGAATAATGGGATGGTTGTTGACTAGGAAAGCTTTTTCATCCTCGTCGATCCAACCTTCGTCGTGTGCGTAACGCATCAGACTGATGACTTCCGACAGGATCCTTGACGTAGGGTTGACCGGTATCTGTCTGTAGAACTTGGTATTCGAAAGTTGCCTTGTTACTTCCGTGTCGTATAGGATGTTGCTCCAGAGGACGATACCGCCGCCCTTGTCTGCCGGTTTGATGAGAAACTGTTTGTTACTTTCTAATGATTTAAGGGCCAACCTCTGTTGGGCCGAGAGGTTATTCCTAAAGTGGGTTTGTTTGTTGAAAATGTTCCGCATTTCTAAGAGGATGCGATTCTCAAAAGATAGGATCTCTGGACATACCATGGAAGAGAGGGGGGTGAAAGTGGATGGTGGTTTAAGGCCTGTTGATTTTGGCAGTTCTTTTTCAGGGCTATCTCTGAAAAAATAGCGTAGTCGGATGGTCCGAAAGAATTTGCGTAATTCAACCTCAGTGTTGAACATGTCAGCGCGAGAACTCGGAATGAATGTTAGGCCTTTACTGAGAACATTGATTTCGTGGGAGGACAAGATGTGGTCGCTGAGATTGAAGATTGGGATCACCATGTTTGTTGTGCGCGTGGGGTCCAATTCCGTGTGCGCATGGGATGCTGGCCTTGGTATCGGGGTCTGCCCCGTTGTCCTCTCCCCTGAAAAATTGAGGATTGTTGGGGATTTGCAGGCCCTGTTGTACTTGAGTCTGAATCGCTGCTATTGGAGCTGTTGGAGAAAGTGACAAATTTGTTCCTTTGTTGTCTCCGTGGGTTTTGTCTATTGTTTGATGCCTGTGAGTTCTGTTGATTGTAAAAGCCTGGGACTAAATAAGGATAAGTTTTTTCCTCTTTATAGTTTTTTATATCATTTTGTAGTTTCCACAACTTTTTGTCGATTGTGAACTTTTGAAATTTCTTTATTTCCTCTTCTATCTTGTCCAGGTGTGTCTTTATCTCTGGTATTACAGATTCGTCTTTGATTTTGTCCTCAAGGATTTTGAGTTCTTCGTTTTGTTTCTTGGTTTCCTCGTCAGCTGTTTCAATTACTAAGATGACCCAGTCTCGGGAGCATTTGTTGCCAACACCGCTAAACTTAGTCATAAATCTGGGGTTGTCTAAAAAAACGCGAGGTATGTTCTTCACTTGTAGACCTTCGGGAATAACGCCAGCTTTCAGGTACTCTAGCATGAGTTGGCCGTGTGATTCCGTGCGTGTAAGTTTCTTCTTTTTTTGTAATAGGATGTCCAAGTCATTTAGTGCCGGATCTTTCACCGGTGCCGCTGGTGTGGTAGTTACACCGAGTAGCGAAGGGGTGTCTAAAAGTTTTTTATACAGATCATCGGAGAAGCTGACAATATTTACTTTCTCCATTTAATGTCTGTCAAATAAATGTTGCCCAACAACCAAGGGTTGTCCAAAGGGAAGAGAAAGAAAATGGGCGAACCCTCTTTTTTAGGGGGCCTGACTCGAGAGGGTTGAGAAGTATACAGATACGTGGGGGTAGAGTCAAAGGCTTCCCAAGCCAATAGCGTGACAGGAGGTCGCTATAGCCTTGCAAAAGGAGCTAGATAACTGCTAGCTCAGAACAAACAATCACCGTGGATGAATAAAACATTATAAATTTATTAAACAGGAAGACATTTTTGTGCCATAATCTGGCATATATGCATACATTAAATCTGCATTGTGAAGGATTAGTATACAGTGGTGACAGTCTATTTTCTGTGTTGTTTTTTATCACAACACATTGACGTTGTCGACACTTGAGTTTGTGTTTCTGGTTCGGTTGATAGCTGACAAGGGCAGAAGCTGATAGAGATGGAAAAGCGCTGCACTGAAAATACCGAACTGTCTTCAGGACTTGGAGGTCGAGTTCAGACCGGATGAATGAGTGAGGTGTCGTCCTATGGTAAAAGAGGCTATGTTAAAAAACGGTGAGAATAGAGTGTCCACTAATGGTGAGAAAGGCAAGGCAAAAGGACCTACCGTGTGGACGTTGATAGGCGCCATGGCTGTTTGAGTAAATCGCGGCTGCTGGAGTTAGCGGCCGGGAGGGGACGATCTGCAAATGTCAGAGGCCCCAGTCTAAATGAAAGAATGTAATCGGCCCTTATTTCCGCAACCTTGCGGTCGCGGAGGTGGAGTAACCGTCGTCACGGAATCACCAGATTCCAGCACAGCCGACTCGTAATGAGGCACAATGTTTTAAAAATCCCTTGGCTCGCTTCTATAATGCAGTCTCTCCAGGTAGGGAACCTAGATTCTTATTTTTATAACACCTCAAGCATATATCGAAACCATTGGCAAGCAGAATTGTCTCCAACCTGCTTATTAATCGAAATTTGGAAAGGAAATCTTTTGAAATTCTAAAACCGGCTACCAGAAGTCATGCAATATTCTTGGCTATTTGTCTTTGCCTAAGGTAATATTTCATTGTTCACTTAATGTGAGAGCAAGATTCAATGCCATATGGCTGAATGGGATTATGGCAAAGTGGATGGGCAGTTCGACATTGAATCAAAGCTGTCAGATCTGTAACGCCTGGGTACATCTGTTCTTCTTTTGCCTGGCTTATGCTAGACCTTGCCATCATTTTTTAATTCTATTACGGAAACCTTTCCATTTCAGGTAATGTAAATCAGCTCTTTATTTTTTACAAAAGGAGGAGACCTCTGCCATAGCATGGTCACTGATGGGATACTTAAGATCTGCTTTGGGAACTGGAGACAGATTGCTAAAATGATTAACTTCTGAATTTGTTTATTGTGTGTCAATTATAATTGAATTGTATACCAATTGCTATGTTTTTTTTAATTTTGGGTATTGATTGTAAGTTTGATGGCTTACTTTTCCAAGTAAACCTTTGTGATGATGATACTCTTGACTCTAATAGCTAATCACTTACCGGTCAATGCTGAGGATTAAGGTGGCAACTAAGACAATGGCCCTCCTCACAGGTTGGGAGGTATCCCAACTGTAATACCACCCAACTGTAATTGCATCAGCGCCAACCGGTCCAGTGCTATTAGTGTCGGATCACGGGTTGGACGTTTATGGTAAATCCCCATTCTCCATTGGGTCCATTGGCGGTAAATGAGCCAAAAACAGGGTGCTAAATGGGATCTTCACCTCCAGAAAAAAAGCTGGCGGTAAAACCGCCCATTTAGTGCCCAACCCGTGATGAGGTCCAATTAATCCTAATTGTTGGTACATGAGAGCTGTTGCTTCTGATTTTTATATCAGTAATGATACTCTAGATTAATTAGAAAGCTATTTGGAATACTGAGAAAGCATTTTGGTCCATGCAATACCTGCCGTATGCAGTTGAAGTACAAATAAAAGAAGAATACCAGAGAATTTACATCACCTTACAAGGTCATAAAAAGAAACACTCTAATTTAAAAGCTTTTGCCATTTAAAACATATTTTACTAATAGGCCTCAATGCCTATCAGATTTGGATATAAGTGGACAATAGGTATTCTAATGTATGATATAGCAATAATACCCTCGCTGGCGGGCTGGATCGGGCAATAACGGCTCGGACTTAGGTTATAGTCCTGAGCAAGGGCCATAACTATAGGCCCCGGTGCCATTTCTGCCCCCTCCAGCCTGCCAGCAAGAGTATTATTGCTATTAGCAGCCCAGGTATTTAATGCATGCTGCTGATAGAAATGTGTTTGTTTGACATCAGTTTATTGTGGAAACCTGGAGGGATGCTAAACCAACTTCAGTTTTTTTACTGGTATACTCAAAAATACTATTGTGTGAGCAATAGATAGTATGCTCATCTTACATAAGAGACCTCTCCGAGGAGATTGACGGTAGCTGTGGGACTAAAAAGACATGAATGTGTGTCAGGGATAGGACCTAAAGTAACAGTAGGTGGTCCTGTGTCCTGGTGTACCACAGAGATGTGGAATAGTCCTATTGCCTTCATAGTCTCTGGGGATAATGGCATACCTCGTGCCTAGAAACACTTGTGTACAGGCGCGTTATAAATGCCATATCATATCATATATCATTTCACACCGGTGAAACACTCTGAGCGGATTGCAGATTGTCTAGCACCTGTATCTACCAAACAGGGAATGGGTTTTGCATGTACCTCACATTGAATATACTGATTTTCTTGGTCCACTAGTATCAGAGGGTTGACCTTGAAGTAATCTCTCAGGCTGAGTCAGAATGGATCTTTATCAATTAGGGGTGGTGACAACGTTAGGAGTGTCATTTGGTGCATTGAGGTTGGGGAAAGGACCTGGTGCACTTAGATTCGGATTGGGGAAAAGGTTCTGCCCACGCATATTAGGAAACTTGTTACTGCACATTAGGGAGGTTTTTCCACTGGGATCTGTACGGACATTTGTCATTCCAGTGCTCTGTTTGTTTGCAGTAATTACACGTCAATGGGTCATTGTACTGTCACTGTTGTCCCAGATATCCCTGCTGCCCATGTTGATATGGATGTGTGGCTCCCTTGACCCCAAAACCTCTCTAGATCACTCCCCTAACACCAGGAGGTAGGTGGTTGCAAGTTTTGTAACTGCAGGGTCATGAGTTTATTTTCAATATTCTTCTTTTGTTCCTGGCATGCTACACAGTGGCTTAACACCAATGCCAATTCAGATAAAGGTTTATTTTTCCAACCTATACAATTCGTCTTAAGCTGCGCCTGTGTCTTGGAAAGCAGACCAGAGACAAAGGAATCAGCTATTGTTTCCTGAGCAGTTTCATCAGGATTGGTGATATCAGAATGCTGAGTAGTCACTATCTTCAATGGCTGAGGTGCTAGGTCCTGACTGCACTGGTCCATAGTACAAATGCCTTTGCTGTGGATCTGTAACATGTTCCTAAGAAAGTACTGCATCAGGCCATTTGGAGCTGCTGCTTGTCCCCCTCCCTGGTGCTGCCATGGGCACATTAGCCAATAAGTCAATAATGCCTTCAAAGGACAAATCATCATGCTTTTTTTCTTGTTCCTCATCTATCATTTGGGGGCATAATAAAGATGATCACTCACCAGCCACTTTCCCCTTTAAACACCTGATCTGTCCTCTCAGCCATTAATTCAGTATTTTAGCCTTTTGAATTTTGATGCTTCTGTCTGGTTGTTGACTCTTCTAACAATATGGCCCATGTCCACCACTGTCTTGGCCGCACAAACTTCTTTGCACTTCAAAGGTGCACCTCAATGCCACCAACAAATCCAAATTAAAAAGTGCCCTTTACCTGGAACTGAGTATCTCGGTTGTCAAGGTGCCACACATGGATAAACTTGCATGTGGCACTCCTATAGTAAACAGACATTAAATGGGCATCTATGTGTTACGCTCACCTGGTATCCACGGGGGCGCCACACGATACTGGATGGAAGTCTAAGCGCTAGCCCGGACAACTCTCTGCTTGGTCATGTGCCAGACGTTGGGTAGCACCTATAACAGGATAATGGAGGGTTAAGATACTGGTTCTGTGATGGGTGGATTCCTACCTCCCTCTGGTCTAAATCCCTTCCCTTGGGGTTATTGCTCACCTTAGGTTTTTGTGCGTTGAACTCTCCGTCCTGCGTCTCTGTGCAGGGGCGCATGGTTGGTGCGGGCGTTCCGTGGACCTAGTTGCTTCACTGGTCCGTGTACCCTTATGTCAGGTCCAGACCGGCTGTGAATCCGACTTTCCTTGCTGTCTTCCAGGTGAGTTATAATGTATTTTTCGTCTTTATTCTGTCTCTTTCTTTCCTCCGTTTTCTCTGTCTTCTCTGCGCCTTGCTCCATTATGCTGTTCCCTGCCAATGTCTCTTTTTGTTTTCACAGGGATGGTTGCGATCTCGGAGTTTCTGCGCCGATGGTGAGTTATTGATGTGCGGAGCGCTGTGCTGTTTATTGGTGTTAATTGCTAACCTGTGTTCTCTTCTCTTTTTTGTTCAGGTTGCGGTGATTTTTCCGGAGTGATGAGCGATCGAAGCGCTGCTTGCCCAGGTAAGTGCTTTGTTAATGCTGACCTTGCTCCTTTTCCCTTGCAGGTTGCGGTAAAACCCAGAGATGGGCGAGGTAAGAGAAGTGCAGGGTGCTGCCAGGATTCGTTGCTTGCCCAGGTAAGAGTTGCTATTAATGCTGTCCTTGTTTCTTTACCTTTGCATGTTGCGGCGAAATCCAGAGATGGCCGAGGTAAGCGAAGCGCAGGATGGATTCAAGACCGGTTACTTCACAGGTAAGTGTTCTTGCTTGCTAATGATGTTCTTGTTCTTCCAGGTTATTGATGGAATCTGGATCTAGGGCTTCAGGATCGGGCCGCCGGAGAAGCAGATGAGCAGGAGCTGGACACAGTGAGCGTTATGCTGCAGGAATGCAGAATAACTCGAAGCGTGTTCTGCTGTTTGGGTGTGGTTTAAATAGTCCAGGTAAAGTAGTTCCAGGCCAAGTTGTTCCAGGCCCAGCCACACCCAAAACAATAGACCGCATGGCTTGGTTCTAAAGAACTGAGCTGTGTAATAGGCCTCCATGTTAGATTAAGGTCCAAAACTGGTATTGCTTTATTCCTGAAAATGAGCCTGGCGCCAAAGGCGCCAGGACTGACTCCATGTATGTTTCTGATGGAGTTTTAAGCGCCTTGGGGCCAGTGTGAAGGGCTTTAGCCCCACTGCTGCAGGGGGCTCTTATACCTGAGGGGGTCAGGGGCATGGATCGTGACAGCACTCCCCCCTAAGGCCCCTCTCAAGGTATTTCCTCCATCTGGCCCTGGTTTGGTCGGATGGTTCCGATGAAATCGTCTTACCAGGTGTGGTGCATGGACGTGCTCGCTAGGCTCCCATGTCCTGTCCTGAGGGCCGTATCCCTTCCAGTCCACTAAGTAACATAACTTGGACCTGATGAGTTTAGAATCTAGGATGTCCTTGACTTTAAATTAAGGTTCTCTGTTAACTAGTACCGGATTTGGTGGTATTTTGACCAGAGTTCCAGGCTGAACAGGTTTTAAAAGTGACACGTGGAATATGGGATGGATCTGCATATTTGGTGGTAAAGCTAGTTTTACTGCCATGGGATTTATAATAGCCTTGATGGTATAGGGCCCTAGATATCTGGGCCGAAATGTTCGAGTTCCTCTTATGGGCACGTACCAAGATGCCAACCAGACTTCATCTCTGACTTGGTAGTCTGGGGCTTTTCTTCAGTGTTGATCAGAGAAACTTTTCTGTCTTTCTTTGGCTTGGATCAAGTGTTCTGCTGCATTTTCGAAGGCTTGAGGGATGGTCGTATGTAAAGTCTTCACCGCAGGCATTTCCAAGGCCATTGGGGTATCTAATTCGGAAGTACGTGGGTGCCTTCCATATATGGTATAGAATGGACTCTGTCCGGTACTGGTGTGTTTCGAGTTGTTGTAGGCATATTCGGCTATCCACAGCACATCCTTCCAGCTTTCTTCCACTTGATGTAACATGCACCGTAGGTATTGCTCTAGTGTCTGATTTGTCCGCTCCGTTTGGCCATCAGTTTGGGGGTGGTGACTAGTGGACAGACGAATATTGATTTAGGCAATTGAACAACTCTTCCTCCAGAAGTTAGACACAAACTGACTCCAGAAATCAGGACGGAGGGGAAACCATGTAATCGTACGATTGCTCTAAAAATATGTTTGCCAGACTGGATGCGTTTGGTAGACCCTTAAGCAGAATTAAATGGGCCATTTTAGAGAATAGGTCAACAACCACTAGGTTAGTGTTGCACCCTTGACAGGGAGGCAGATCTGTGATGAAATCGAGGGAGAGTGTGTGCCAAGGTGCAGGTGGAATTTCCAGGGGTTGAAGAAGGTCCGCAGGTCTTTGTTTCTGGGATTTATTCTGTGCACAAATGCCACATGGCAGAATAAACTGCAAAATGTCCTTTCGCCAGGTCGGCCACCAATAATTTCTTTTCACCTTGGCTTGGGTCTTGGCAATTCCTGGATGTCCTTCTATCAGGGGGTCATGATAACCAGAAATGACTTGTTCTTGTAGTGCCTTATTCGGTAGTCATATACGCCCTCTGAAATACGGGAGTTGGTTCTTTGTTGTGTAATGTTCACCTTGAGTGGTCAAGTCTTGTAGAGCCTTGGTGTTCATTAGGAGCCAAATTTCCTTTTGGAATTCGTCCAGAGATAACGTTGTTGTAAGTCCTAGTAGTTTGTCACCCGGAATAATGGCCACTGGGTCTGGGGTTGAATATGCATTCTCATCAATACCCATGTGGGATAGGGCGTCGGCTTTTCCGTTCTGGACTCCAGGTCGGTACGTGATTATGTAATCATATTCTGCGAAGACTAAAACCCATCGGAGTTGACGGGATGATTGAGTCGTTGCCGTCTTGAGGTATTGTAGGTTGTGATGGTCGATGATTACTGTAATGGTATGTACGGCCCCTAGGAGGTAATGCCGCCTTAAAGGCTGCCTTGATTGCTAGGAGTTCCTTGTCTGTTATTGCATAGTTAAGTTCAGGTGTAGTAAATTTTCATGACCAAAAGGCAACCGGATGTAACTGACCTGTTTCGGGATCCCTTTGGGAAAGAACATCTCCCATTGCCATGCTGGAGGCATCTGTTTCCACTACATATGGGAGATCTGGGCAGGGGTGTCATAGCACCGGGCTGAGGTACATTTTTTCTTGAGTTCCTGGAAGGCCTTCTCTGCCTCTTCTGTCCATTGGAACAGTTTGTTGTTTTTTCGTACTAAAGAAGTGATCGGGTGCACAATCGGGGAGAAACCCAGGATGAATCGGTATAAAAGTTTGCAAAGCCGAGCACACTTGGGACACCTTTGAATGAAGACGGTGATGGCCATCTAAGGATGGCGTCTACTTTTCTACTTTGTGCATATCCATCCGGGCGCCTCTGGGAGTGAGGACAAAACCAAGGAACTCGACTTTGGTGACATGGAAGGAGCAGTTTTCATGTTTGGCGTATAGCTGGTGCAGTCGGAGTGAACATGCCTGACATGGTCCTGTTTAGAAGAGGAGTACACCAAGACGTTGTTGATGTAAATTAGGGCACATACGTCGATCAATTCCCGTAGTACATCGTTCATGAAGTACTGGAATGCGGCGGGAGCGTTGCAAAGCCCAAAGGGCATCACCTGATATTCGTACAGCGAATACTTAGTATGAAGGGCGGTCTTCCATTTGTCTCCTTTCTTTACACGCACAAGATGGTATGCTCCCCTGAGGTCCAATTTGGTGTAAATTTGGGCATCCTGACTTGGTCCAGCAGTTCTGGGATAAGGGGTAGGGAATAACGGTTTTTAACTGTTACCTGGTTTAGTGCACGGTAGTCGATGCACGTTCTCAAGTCCCCCTCCTTCTTGGGTATGAATAGGGGCGAGGCTGCTGAGGATTTGGATGGGCAGATAAAACCATTTGCCAGGTATTGGTCCAGATATGATTTCAAGTGGAGATTTTCAGGTTCGGTGAGTGCATAAATTCGACTATACAGGATTTGTGCACCAGGTACGAGGTCGATCGGACAGTCATTTGCCCTGTGAGGGGGTAAGGTATTAGCCTGTTCTTTTTGGAAAACGTCTTGGAAATCATGGTATTCGCTTAGTAGTGTACTTGTTACACCTAGTACCAACGCCTCTTTATCTTGGACAGGTGTCTCTGGGTCAGACAATGGCATTTTCACTTGGTAGTACGCATGAGCACACTCATTGGAGAAGGCTAATTTCTTGGCTCGCCAGTCGATGTTAGGATTGTGAGCCACCAACCACAGCATCCCTAGAATCACCTGGAACTGAGGGGCCTTGATAAGGTCGAAGGCAGTGGCTTCCCGATGTCGGTCTTGGCACAGAATGGTCAATCTGCTGTGCATTGAGTTACAGGACCAGGAGCTATCTCCGTGCCGACGACAGTGGTGACCTTCTCAGTTGTCGTTTTCTGACAGAGGGGAAGCCCAATCCTTGTTGCCAGGCCTTGGTCTATGTAGTTACCAACGGCTCCGCTGTCTATGTATGCCTCCACAGCATGCATCCGAGACGGTTGTTGGTGACTGATCAAAATCACAGGCAGGGCAAGGTGTGAGGTCTGTGGCTCTTTTCCTTCGCTCGAAAAACAGACCTCTACGCTTGCCGGGCCTGGAAGTTTTCTGACTCTTGTCTTCTTTCTCTGTAGCTCCAACTGTTCTCCTAGGATGTTTTACGGGACATTCTCTGAGGAAGTGACCTGATTTCCCGCAGTACAGGCATAATTGCTGTTGTCTCCTTTTGTCTCTTTCGGCCTTGGTTATTGGGCTCTGAACCCCCCCAATTTGCATGGGTTCTGTAGTGTTTTCTGATGAACGTGGACTGTTCTCCGTTGAGCTACATACACAGTCTGATTACCCGTTCTGGCTCCATCTGTCCTTCGATCTTGCAGCCTGTGGTCTAGCTGCACCACTAGGTTAATGAACTCTGCACAAGCTTTTGGCAGGTTTACCACCTGAGCTAGGACGTCTTTCAATTCCCCCCGTAATCCTCAATGGAATTACGTTGTTCGTTTCTCCTCAGGCCACCCAGTTTCAACGACAAGTCTGTTAAAAGTGGCGATATATGTTAACAAATCTTGGCTGCCTTGGCGGAGGTACAGAAATTCGTTATCCAGAGCTTGGCCCTGGGTATGTCGAGTGAACAGCTTCTCCTTCTCGGTTGAAACCACCTGAAATCCCGAAGGAGTGGGTCATCCTGGCTTACTAACGGTATGGACCAATCCGCGGCACTGCCACTCAGATATGACAGAATGAATGCAACCCACTACTGATCGTTAGGAAAGGTTCCGGGTCTACAAAGAAAATAGAGGCGGCACTGGTTCATGAATACTGCATATTTTCTTTCCCCGTAAAACGTTCCGGTGGGGCCAAAGGAACTGCCCTAGGGAGTACCACCTGCACTGGATTGACAGATGTGGCTGGAACCGATGGAATACTTCCTGGTAACGGAGTCTGCCCAGCCTGTTTTTGGTTAATTCATCAGTGCGGTCCTTGGTGACAATCAACTCCCTCCTAAGGGCGTTGGTTTCTTGCCGGGCTGAGTGTTCCTCGGCCCATAATTCTCCCAGTAACTGGGCTAGTTGGTCAGTCTCCGATGTTTCCAGGACACCCAGGTGGATGTTTTAATTGAGGCTTCGAGTTCTGTTACGCTCACCTGGTATCCACGGGGGCGCCACACGATATGGATGGAAGTCTAAGCGCTATCCCGGACCCCTATCTGCTTGGTCATGTGCCAGACATTGGGTAGCGCCTATAACAGGAGAATTCAGGGTTAAGATACTGGTTCTGTGATGGGTGGACTCCCACCTCCCTTTGGTCCAAATCCCCAAATCCCCTCCATTCGGGTTATTGCTCACCTTGGGTTTTTGTGCATTGAACTCTCCGTCCTGCGTCTCTGTGCAGGGGCGCGTGGTTGGTGCAGTCGTGCCGTGGACCTAGTCGCTTCACTGGTCCGTGTGCCCTTATGTCGGGTCCAGACCGCCTGTCTTCCAGTGAGTTATAATGTATTTTCCGTCTTTATTCTGTCTCTTTCTTGCCCTCCATTTTCTCTGTCTTCTCAGTGTCTTACTCCACTATGCTTTTCCATAAAATTGTCTCTTTTTTTTTTACAGAAAAGGGTATTTGACCCATGTTAGTTCTCGGCAGAGGAGTTCACCACACCATTGCTTAATTTGTAAAGCCTGGGGTTTCACCCTAGGTAACCCATGGTAATACAGACGTGGACCCTTGCTCACTGTGCTTTAGAGAGGCTTAGCTTCACCTCACTGAGGAGGTCCAACAGAGCCAAAACACATGGCTGGGGTTGCTGATGATACTCTTGTTCAGAGGAGAATTGCATAGGATTTCGGTGTTGGACTGTCCTTGTGGGTGGGACCAGACTGAATGAAAGGTACAGTGATCTAAAACGTGTTATAGACCCTATAGATAGATAGATAGATAGATAGATAGATAGATAGATAGATAGATAGATAGATAGATAGATAGATAGATAGATAGATAGATAGATACTTTTATTTTGATTCTCACTGTAAGGTCTAGATGGGTGGGCTGTACTCCTGCTCACTATATGGCAGAGGAGAAGCACAGAGGACCCCAGCCAAGATTCTCTATAGGGTAGCTATGGATGTGCAATCAATGCCTGAGCTCTCAGGTGGTGATGCAGGCTGGTTCTTAAGTACAGTGTAGGCCCCAAGTACCCACAATGGAATGTCTACACACTATGTTAGTGAAAACACAGTCTTTATATAAATAAGGTTCACGTTATATACACAATCACAATAACACACTTTGTACTCTGGCAATACTATAATGAATATATACAGTCTACGTGGCATTTCCTTTGAAATGCGACCACAGCTAACAGCCCCAAATAGCATACAAATCAAATTGTAAGATGAATCAACGATAGACATAGGAGGAAAAGCAGTTGGTTAGAACAATTGCCAGAATACTGAGCCCCTACCACCAGGCACAGTTCTGTATGAGGATGCCCTCACCTGGGTAACCTGTAAATAAAGATACATTGTATGAGCCCAGTCCATATATTGTTCAATTTGAGTCTTATTTCCTTCTAAGATAGTTCTACCACCCCAATGTACCTGGAATAGCAGAGTTCAACATCGGGTCGTCGACGGATCCTTCTTGAGCGGCTCCCTTTAAGGCAGGAGCCACGGATCGTCGAGATTCCACGAGGAAAAAGGGTTAACACTGTTGTTGCGGCAGCAGCTTGGGTTCTTGCGGTGCTCGTTGACAATCGGTCGAAAACGTCCTGCAAGCTGAGGCGTGCTGTGCAACTCGCCGACGAGTGTTTGTTGCTGCAGGGAGTCAATGAAGAACTTTGGCCCAGCAAGGGCGTTGAGTCATCAGCGTCTCTGCAATCTTTGGGTGGCAGGAAACCCACCGGTGAATTCTCCTCGGCCATCAGCGGCCTTGACTTTCTCCAGCAGGACAAAAGCGGTCGACGAGGATGAGCAAGAGAGTCCTTGCTTCAATGTTCTTAGGCAAAGGAGCACTGCGGCTCTGGTCGGCGATGGCAGTCGCCGACGGTGATGGACTTCAATGTCCGGGAGCTTCTCTTTGAGGTTCCGCGGCAGTCCCCTTCTCCGGTCAGCAGCCTTTTGAGGATCTGACGTCCAGGGAGCTTTGACAAAGATCAGCTGGTGCACGGTGGTCCTTCATAGCTTGGGAAGAGTTCTCCTAGCTAGGTCCTCTCTTGGATCAGTTCCTTGAAGGCAAAGCAGCTTTCAGATTAGCGAAGGACAGCAGCAACGGTTCTTCTTCTTCCAGTGGGCTTCAAAGTTAAGCATCAGTTTCAACTTCAGTTTCTGAACGATTTCTAGCAGTGAAAGGCCCCCAGATATACTGTTGATCTCCCATTCACTCTGCTGGGTCACACTCGGGCAAACCAATCATTCAGAAGGGCATTCAGGCAGTCCAGCAGCCAACCAGGCCATTCTTCTCCATTCAGACACTCATAACACGGAATGTGGATTCGGACAAACACTCTGCCATTCAGCACTACACACTGAATTTATACCAGTTTTGGCAGGGCTGTATCAGTCATTGTGTCATACACCAGATACTAGACACCCATAACACGAAATGCGTATTCGTCACACACTCCATTCACCCAGGTCCCACCCCATGGGCGTACCCACAACATACAGTCATTGGGAAGGCTCCAGCCGGCCTAGCCTGGACTTCCCCACAACACCATATATAGAACTTCCACCCAACTGTCAGTCAGGGGGAAGGGACAGCGTCAGGGCTTCCCGGGACTTCGGGAAAAGTAAGGTGCCAGGTGCCAGGCGATAGAAAGGAATAGGCCACAGAGGCCATTTTGTTTCCTATCAGGAATCCACTGATTCCAATGACAGGGCCTGGGCATCCCAAAATGGAGGATGCGCAGGGCACCTGTCAACTCAGCATGGAGCTGCCACCAGCCCCTACCCTGCTCTGTGTGCCACACACAGGTGCCCCAAAAACATACACTAGGAGTAGAGGGTTGTACTCCCACCCATGGGTGCCATATAGGTATCACAAGGGTCTGTTCACCAAACCAAAAAGAGGAAGAACCGCACCGCCAGGAGTCCCACATGAACTCCTGCACGGAAAACAAGACAGAACATACATGATAAGGCAATAAAGGACAAGGATACGGAGGCCCTGTCCCACCAATGCATTTCCAGCATCACACTCACCATTTACAGACACAGTAAAATACAATGCAAAATTAATTATTAAAAACAATCATGTTAAAACAGTGCAACAGGTTATTTGACCATGTTCGTTCTCAGTAGAGGGGCTCCCAGACCATTTGTGTATACCTGAAAAGGTGATATAAAGAGTCTAACATTACGCAATGCTTTTAATCTATCTATCTATCTATCTATCTATCTATCTATCTATCTATCTATCTATCTATATAAATAAAAATGTAAATGTTCGTTTGTTCAAAATCTCAAATCTCTGAAAGTTCTTCACTGATTGCTTTGAAATATTGACACAATGTTGCATTTGAATAGGCGTGTGTTTTACTATACATAGATGTCACACCTGTGACAGGTAAAAACATGTTTTTCTGAAAAACAGCGCCATCTGTTGGCTGTAAAAGCAACACACGATATACTGAATAGTTTACTGAAAAACAGCGTCATCTCTTGGACGGAAAATCAACACACGCTATACTAAATATTTTACGATTCCATTTCAATGTTTACGATTTAGAATGGCTTAAATGCGTGCCGAGGAGGCAGCACAGTGACGTGCAGCCAGTCTTCAGGATGCACGGTTGTGAGCACACCGATCGCGTTCTGTAGATTCAGATCTGCTTTGTTCTCAACAGAATGAACGCGACAGGCTGAGAGCGGCTGTAAGACGTCAATGAGAAACAGCAGATCAGCGTCAAACACGACTCCGTGCTCAGCAATCACGCGATTACAATCGCCTTGCATTCTGGTACAACCCAGCTGATGATTATAGTTTGAGCCGGCATATTCTCATCGGCACCATGACTGAAGTGTGTCCTTATTGCAAGGCTCTGAAATTTAATGGAGAAATGAAAGGAATGTGTTGCGCCGCCGGGAAAATTAAACTGCCTCAACTTGGAGAACCGCCAGAGCCATTAAAAACTACCCACAAGCATTGAGACATTTAACATATTAGAAACGTGCACTTTCTCTTTTCTTTCTTTTCCATTTAACCAGACTGATCCACAGCAACGTGTGGCCGGGGAGAGCTTGTAGATAAATATAGGGCACAGATGTTTGCATATGCATTCAATCAAGCTCAACAAAGTATTGTGTAAGTATTGTGTTTCTCATATAGGTCACTTGTTGCATTTTAATGTATTTTAATATATTGCATGTCACTTGGTGCATTTTAATGTATCACATGATTATTCCTTTCCACAAATGTATTTTAATGTCACACTGTATATGACTGCACTTACATTTCAATGTATTACATGACTTTTCATTCCCCACTGTATTTTTCATCTTGTAAACGTCTTCTCACCTCTGACGACATCTAACAGCTTCCAGATTTACAGCCAGTGTAACATCTTCAGCATGGGAGCTGGCCCACCCCCTTCCTTTACTAAACGTCCCTGATTCATGGGAACACCTTCTTCCCCTCCTAAGGCGGCCTGCTTATGTTTGCTCACCTGCCCCTTTTTTCCTGTCAGTTGTGTGGGGACTATTGTGTCCATCCTGTGATGTTTGCCCTACTGTCATGTGCCTGCACCCTTCTTTCTTGGTCCCTCCATCCCCCTTTCTGGGACAGCATTGAAGGAAGGGGCTGTGACTCCAACACCCTGTAAATCCCCACCAGTTTCCTGTCACTTAGGGCCTGGGAGCTATTCTGACCCTATTTCCCCTTTCTGTCACTTGGACAGCTGTGCTCTTTCTGAGAAACTCTTCTCCCCACCTCTGGAGGGGGAAGTGACAGCTGTGGAGGGGGGACTTGTGCCTGCATGTGTCATCCCACATCCTGTGTGAGAAATCTGATGGTTTTCTCCCACCTACTCCCCCGGGATCCTGTAGTGAGGTGGCGAGGGAAGGGCCATTGATTTTGGATCCCGACTCTGGGTGGTGGATAAGTGAGGGAGGATCACCTGAGTGGAGGGTCACGGGAGATTGGGAGGATAACATCCATGGGTGAGACATGGTATTGCCCCTTTTGCCATTCCACCTCAAAACCCTTTCCCTGAGTGTTCGTGGGGTATTTCCAAACCAATTCCATCACCCCTCCCTATTTTCAACAAATACTGGGACGAGGAAGAGGCAACCGGGAGTAGTGAAGATCTCTCATAGGAAGAACATGGGGAGTGTAAGAGAAACCAGATGTAGAAAGAACTTTAGATGGCTCACTGACAGAGTCAGGGAGAGTCAGGCATTCACTGATTATCACTCACACTTGACTCCCCTTGACTGCTTTTCCAACTATAAAAGGTGTTGTTCTGCGCAGCTGAATGAGCAAGCTGGGGAAGTTGTTTGGACTGGAGAAGCCAAGGAGCAGAGAGCAGCAGGATCGACTGCACAGTGGAGAATGGAGTGCCGAGATGCTGGGCAGTGTTTCTGAGGGGCTGCAGCATGGCTAGGGAGCTGTGTCTCTGGAGAGCCGGAGCGAAACATATTGTAGGTTGCTGTTGGTGGTTGGAACATTGCTCATTCACTTGGGACCTGTACCAGCCCCAAGTGTGTCTGAGGGGCAGGTGGTGAGACCCTGACCTCAGGCCCGTACAACCAGGAGGGACCGCTTGTCACTGTGCTGCTGCCCGGGTGAGTCTTGTGAAGATAAGTGAGAGAGAAAGAGAGAGAGAGAGAGAGAGAGAGAGAGGAGAGAGAGAGAGAGAGAGAGAGAGAGAGAGAGAGAGAGAGAGAGAGAGCGAGAGAGAGACTCGGGAGCATGCGACAGACTGAGGTGGAGTGGGTGAAAGTGGCATGGAGCGAGAAAGAGGAAAGAAAAGAAAACTAGTCAAGACTAAAAGAAGAGAAACGAGATCGAGAGAAAGTAAGAGAAAAACAGAAAGCAGAGCGTGCAAGGGACGTGAAGGAAAAGGACTATGTTGAAGAGGGCGCAAGAGACCCGAAAAGAGAGAGAAGGACGACAGCGGCCTGGCAGAGTGGAAAAAGGTGGCAGTGGGCACGGAAAGGTAAAGAAAGTGCAAGTGTGCACAAGAAAGCAAGAAGGAAGGTGCCATTGGGCACGCAAATGTAAAGAAAGTGCAAGTGCGCAGGAGAAGGAAAGAAAGGTGCCAGGAGGCACAAAGAGGAGAGTACAGGTGCTCAGAAGAAGGAAAGAAAGGTGCTAGTGGGCACAAGAAAGAAAGTAAACAAAACAGAGGGGAATCATGAAGGGGGCAAAAAGCCCCTGAAGGAAGAAGTTAAGATCAGGAAAAAAAAGGGAGGTGTTAAAGGCTCGGAGTGGCCGTGCTTACGAGGTACAAATAACCTGGTGTTTTCTAAAGTCTTTGATGCTAACCCTGTGAAAGAACTGTATATGTAGAAAAAGGCACATCCTGATGAACTGAACTTGTGTTTTATTTTTAGCTCAAGAGGGGCCTGAGCTTGGGGAAGGGAACCCTGAGAGGCCTAAGAGCTGAATTTGTGTTTGAACTTGAAAGAGGCCAAAGCTTGGGCAAGGGAAGCCTGAATGGCCCAAGAAGTGTATTTGTGTTTGAACATTGAAGAGGCCAAAGCTTGGGGAAGGGAACCCTAAGAGGCCTATCAAAGTGGAAGCTTGATTATTTTGTGTTACTGAAGAAACTGAAGCTTGGGGAAGGGACCCCCAAGGTAGTTATGCCATTGACATTGTTTGAACTATGGAGAGGGTCCTATGAACAGTCCCTTTTGATTTAACACATCCTTTTGGAAGCTGACCAATCTACATCTGATGAATGGCCACCTAACACCAATCCTGGTTTTCCTACTTTTGTTGAACCACCATGTTTTGCTTTTGAAAGACTTTCTACCATATTCCTGTCTAAGAGTGAGGGCAAGCATAGGTTTAGACACAGGAACTTTTAGAAATAAAGGTTTTTAAAACGTATCTTTGAGTCTGTGTCTCTCTTGATACCATGCCTGTCATTCCCAACCCTTCCTCCATGGACCCTGTGGGTGGGCTATGCAGAGGTGGAGCAACAGCCTTATAAGTAGACAGAGAAACACGGATGAGTCTCTTTTTGGCTGCAGTGCTGGACGTGTGGGTCAGACAGGGGAGCTACAGAGACCCTTATTAGGTACACTTTTCCCAGTCTGTTCTACTCCCTTTCCATCCCCTAGTGCCCCTTCTTCCCCAACCTGCTCTCCTCTGCCCCAACCCCTCTCTCTGCCTCTGCCCCTGACCCATCCTCACTCTATGCCCCTGCCACAGCCTCTCTCTGTGCCTCTCTGTGCCCCTCTACCCCTCTTTCTCTCTCTGCTTATCTCTCTGCCTCTGTCTCGCTCACTCTGTGCCTCTCACTCTGTGCTCTCCCTCTCTCTCCTCTCCTTCCTCTCCTCTCTCTCCCTCTCTTTTTCTCTCCCTCTCTCTCTCCCGTTCTCTCTCTCTCTTTATCGCGGTGTGCCTAGCCCATATTCCTGCCATCAATCAATGTCCCTCCTTGTGCCTGCAGCACTGTGCAGACAATAATCCATGTCTAGTGTGCATAACGTACTCTGCTAGCAATGAGCCTACTTCTCGGTCTGTAATAAATCGGTTTCCTGATTTCTGCATAGAAGTTGGTGCGTTCTTTTGTGTTCCCACTTTCTTGGGTCACCTGCCTGTTATTGCCAGAGGGAGACCCAGTCTGCATATACAACGCACACCTCACCGGGGTCTGTTAATTCCCTGGCCCAAAACTGTGGCTCTGCCTAGTGTCTCCCACGCAGCCTTCTCCATTTTGACCTGCCTTCCACTTCCACAGTATGCCCGATCAAAACTATATCTGCTCAATTAAAATGTTAACCTCATTGTACCTGATATAGCTCTGAACGATATTTAGTCATAAGAAACCATGAACTTAACACTGATTACCTCATGTGCTTCTAAATAGAATACTCCCATTGTGAAGGTGTCCATTGTTAAAAAAAACACTAAAGGATAGCATGGTTGCTTGAGTAAATTAAGTAACAACTAAATAGTTGAACTGACCGTAATTTAGAAAATTCTTGGTCCCAAAGATTCCTGAACTTCCCAGTACTTATATATAAAATACTAGGAAGCCATAAAACACAGCAGTAAATACCATTAGGTGATGCGTATTATTAAAGGATACCAAAAAGGTTTAAGAATGGCAAATTGAAATTTCAAACCACATAACTCCAGATTACATTGTGAAATATCACAAGAAGACTCTCATTTCATTGTCTGTGTTGAAACCACTCTGAATTGTTCTATATTTACAAATCATTTTGACTTCTGTTTGTCGTAATGTTCTCTCCTTGTCTCCTCCACTATGATCACTCTGTACCACTTTAAATCCAATAAAACAAATCTCTGTTTTGTCATCAAGCTGATGGCATTCTTGCCAATGTGTTGACAATAGTAGTCTGGGATCATCATTTCTTAATGCCCTCCTGTTCTCTGATCCGTACACGCAGCTCCAGAATGGTGCTATCAATATATACAAGTCCACACAAACATATGATATAATAAACCACAAATTTGGACTTGCAATTGATACAGTCTCTGATTTCAAATTGTTCTCTGACTTTGATCTGAACTCTTTTGGTTTCCCTAGCATACTGGCACATACTACAATCACCACACTTGTAAACACCAACCAAATTCTGATGGTACCATGTTTCTTGTGTCCTCAGATGACTTACGATTGAAGGACTGAGTGCACTTCCTAACGTAAGCACCCCAGTGTACACAAAGGTGGGTCCTTCTTTGATGTACTCTTGAAGATCTGGATCTAAAGCAAGCATATCTCATAAGCTTCTCATTATAACCTCTCTGCAGAAATCTTGCCCATAGCACTTCCCACTCATGTTTATAGTCAGACAGATTACTAAAGTTCCTCCTTGCCCGAATGAACTCTACAGTAGGGATATTTTTTATAATACTAGCCCTATGGCAACCTGTAGCCAATACAAATTCACTTCTATGGGCTTCTTACATGTCTTCGACAAAATTATGGATTCTTTGACATGGTGTCTATCCATTAAGTAAATTTCTCTGGGGCGTGTGGTGCATGTGAGTTTGATCCCAAAATCAATTTCATTAAAATGGTGTACAAAATCCTGTAACACATTTTCACTCCCTTGCCAAATCAAAAATGATCATCAGTAAAATGTACCGACATCTTAATGCATCTAGTAAATATATTGTATGAATATACATTTATACTCTTAAAAAACATAATTAGGTTGGCCAATGTGGGTGTGTGGTTTGTTGGTAACCTGGGGAATTCAATTGTCAAAAAGTGAGTTTCCTCATCCGTTAATAATCATGTCCTTACCCATTTAGACACCAAATCCCTTGCATGCATATTAATTACATCAATGAGGTTGTTTTTCAATTTCTCATAACATCCTGGTTCATTCAAATGTACCTCTGCCATGTTAATATAATCATGCCCATTCATAATAATGATGTTTTCATCTCTGCTTAGGGAGTTCAAAGCACGCCGTTCAGCTAATGTTAAATTGCTATATCCTTTTACATTAAGTGGTTTATTCATGATGCTATGAATATCACAAGTCACTGCCTTCTGAAATAAATCTATCACATTTTCTAGTCCACAGAATGGTGTTAACTTAGATGTATCATTCATTTCTGAATCAGTCAGAGGTTTTGGGTCAGTATTAAGATCCCTCAACATATCTAGTTCCTGTATATTCTTCTTATTCTTCCAAAGACAGTAATAGTTTGGCTTTGCTTATATCTGTTATGGTAAGATCACTGTCCAATACCCTATCTCTCTGTGAAGCTTCATTAAAAGGTTTTTTATGAAAGTACTTCTTAAGTTTCAACTTTCTTGTGAATTTTTATAAATCTGTCTGTGTGTCAATCCAGTTATTCTTAACAGTTGGGGCAAAATACATCCCATTGTTGAGAACTGCCACCTCAGTGATTCCCTTATTTGATATGTAAAGTACTAAATTGGGTATCATCAGGGTCTCTGTTGTTTCGGGGACCAAGATCATGCAATCCTTCATCTTGTGTCTACCTCCTCTCTCCTTGCTCTCCCTCTCCCACCTCTAGTTCCTTGTCTTGTTCTAGATTGGTTGAAATATCTGTTACGGATGGGTCTTGAAATCTTACCCATTTGGTCTGCAATCTGAAATTTCCTTTTTTGAATCTTCTGATTTGATCTAACAAAGCTTTTTTATTTGTGTTTGCACTCACTTCTGAAGTCTCAGGTTGACTATCTATGTCAGACCTTCCATGAGATGACTGAAGGGTACCTTCTATAGATGGGCCCTGGTCACTGTCATTGTATTAAGACTGGAAAGTATATACACTGTGTTCTCGATAGTCTCTATCATCCCAGAAAAGCTAGAGTGACTTTGTGAATTTTACCTCATCCTGGTGAATCCCTAAGATTTCTTTCATAGTTTTAGAATTCTTCTCCACAGTTGCCCCTGCAGCATTCATTTGCTGGATCTCTAATTTTAATGTTTCAATAAATCGCGACCAAACATAACCATATTGCACCTCAATAGGTGAATGTGTCCTTAAAACCCACCAATTGTGAAAAGATGCAAATAATCACTCCAGGAAATAAACATATATATTCTTCAAGTCCTGATTAGATCTGTAGTACTTTCAACATCCCCACAATCTTGAAGGTAATATTCTTAGCTAAATCGGTGTCTGTATCATGAATAAAGTGCACTTCAAGAATACCTGCAAATTAACCATACTAATACGGGTTGCTCCATTAATTTAAAGACTACTTTCACCTTTGGCCCATCTGAACCCTCAATCTAAGTAAGCACATACCTCCATATAATTGGAGTGCCATTCAAAGTGACCTCTATTCTGTCCATTAAACACTATTATATTTAAGAGTTGATCATCTGACTATTAATTCAAGTGGATTTTCATTTCAGTAGGTTTGACGCAGGTGGTCATTTTTGTTGAATCTATCTTTTCTCTTGGGACCTTGGGCTTTGGTCACACTTAGATGCTGGCTGATGCTTGACTATCTATGCTATTAAACAAATTATTTTCAAACAAGTTATTTATAAATAAGTTACCCTTAGCCAAAGATTTTTGACAGTTAGCTCAACTTGGTGTCAGCCCTCATTAAATAACATTGTAAGAAAAAGACCATACTTGACAGGTTAGTGAAACATTTTGGCCCAAGCCTGGGTAAGGGAGTTATTCCCCCAACTTGCATGAACTGTGGAACAAGGGCCTGAGAAAGGCTTGGGGGTAAGGAAGACATTCCCTCTACTAAGGTGAAACTACAAGCCAAGAGAGATCAGTGGAGGGAAGCCATACTCCATGGTGTTGTCTACTGCAAAGCAAAGCCAAGGAAGGCCTAAAGTAATTCCCCTGGCTCTGTGAAAATACTGAGAACAAAATACCTGGAGAAAGGAGACATTCTCCAGGAACCCAATAGCGGGAAAAACTTTAGGCAATAAGGAATGTTGATGTTTGTGCTAGAACTTCATCTTTGATTTGAACTGAGAACTTTACAGCATCACAACCTGGATCTTTGTTTTGTATCTAGGAAAGGAACTGAGACCTGTGGAATTGAGTCATTCTCTCAGGTGAAGAGCTCCCCTGCCAATTTGAACTATAACCTTTTGTCCTTAAGAACAGAGGCATTCTTCTGGACTAAGAAGATACCTCTTTAGTTTAGTTACTGTGTGTAAGGAAGAGATAGAAGTTGATGTTTTGAGACACAACGGTGGACTTCTTTTCATTTACTTAGACATTCTGACAGATCCCTTAATTCCTTAGTAGAGGCAGGCAAACCCCTCTTAGAGTTAGTGAGAGATAGGTTTCCTCTTTATTTTTATCACTAAAGGTCTATGCCAATAATCATGTCATCTGTGTGTCAGTCTCCTCTTTCTGCACCCTTACAGAGGCCAGAAACCAGAATAAGCCAGAGAGCCTTTGGCAGTTACTAGAACAGACCTTTCCATCCTAAACTGCCATTATTTGTCCATGTTATACCAGCACACAATACATCAATCTCATAATGATGAAAATAAACCAGGCAAAAATAGACAATAAAATCAGATAACCACTGCGACTGGTGCTTGGTCCCCTATGAGTCTTACAGGGGCCAGACAATCCTCGACCAGTCTCCCCCAGCATCCCTTACCAGCACTTGCCCTCGGGCACCCTTCCCTGGACTAGCCCGAATCTAGTCCACCCTGTCCATCGAACTGTTGTTCCCTCCCTCCTTTCCCCTGGCACTTGCCCTCGTGGCTCCCCTCAGCACTTGCTCAGCCTCTTGAGCCCTCCACTCCTATACTTCATCCCCTCCCAGCCATGTCCCCTACTGCACCATCCCCTGCACTTTTGTCTGTGCACTTGCACAGTAAGAATGCCACAAGGCCCAGTCCGGCCGTTACTGTTGTTTTTTCCAATGTACCCCCCTTTTTTGTCTTGTGCGCCTAGAAAAACTTGTGTATAAACACCATACAAATGCCCAATAAATAAATAAATAAATCAACCTAAAATCTTCAACCCATATTCACATAACCCTGCAACAAATGAGTCTCTTATTTAACTATAGTAAAAACGCCTAGGTCCTGTGAGCGGCCCATGCAAGTGCAACACTTTCAGTCGACCTTCTCCCAACCATAGGACTCCTTACCTCTTATCTTAGTCGGGCGCAAGGGTGGTAAAGAGAAGGCCGCACCAATGCGTATTTCTAAATTTATCCCGAATACTAATGACGAATGCATAAAGTGCGGAAGGCAGAGGGCAGATTCATTTCATATGTACTGGGGATGGCCACAGATCACACAATTCTGGCAGGAAGTGGTGGATGTACTGTATGATGTGGTGCAGGTATCCCCTGTGCGGTCCCCACACAAATACCACCTCTGGGATATTGGGAAGATATCAGTGTTAAAGGGTAGATTTTTCAATCTAGGTTGTGTAATTGCCAAAACATTTACTTTGAAATATTGGGAATCTAAATCTGTCCCAACTGGGTCAGAATGGTTAAAAGCTTTAACGTCCCTCAATGACAGGGAGGAGGAATACATTGCATCAGTGATTTCGAAATGCAGGCCCAAAGACATGTGGGGACCCTTCCGGGATGATCTTGCATGCATAAACGACGTGGTGGAGAACGATGAAGGAGAGAGACATTGATGCACTAGGATGCCTGAGGGACTAAGTCATCCAGCATTGAACTACTACGCTAAACTATGTTAGCCATGCCAGTTGCTGTGTTTATTTAATGAAAAACAAAAAGGTCAAAATCATGTAGATGCCTCATATTATGCTAGGAGCACAATTAGTGCCAAATGCATTACACCAATCAGACTCGTTATTTGGTACGCTGCTTACAATGCGTATTATAGTCCATGGTATTCATAGTTTACAAAGCATCTCAAATCATCCTATGTTCCTGGTATCCTTAAGGTAGCAGGTAACTTACTTTCTGTAATGCACTGCAATGCACTGCATAACGATTATATTATGTGTGATGATCAATAGAAAACCTAGAGAGGTGAGTGTTGTTATGTGTCTCGGTTCCATTTGGAAATTAGAAAAATGGGGGAAGTTAGATTGCATTTGTGGAGAGAATACATATGTGCAAGTAAGGCAGTGAGTATACCTTCATATATGGATAGGTATACATTTGTCATAAGGGATATGTCTAACGTTTTGTTAGGGGAATGGCTGTGACAACGCTTATGCTAACAGATTGATATCAGCCTACCATTCTTTTCTGTACTTCAGGTGTTGCTGCAAGAAAGGAAATGGAGGAGAGCAGTGCCCCCCCCCCCGAAAAGATTGTTTACCTCCATCTTTGGTGCAACAGCAGCCAAGGTTTCCCTGCCTGGTGGGGTTTAAATACCACAAGAACTGAGCTCATTTTCATGCATTTGTATGGCAGAGAGGAGGGGCGGAACGCAACTTGCGTTTCAGCCGCTTCGCTTCCGCTCCGCCACATAGATGCTTTAGCATTTGCATGGATTTTCATGACGGTGACAAATGCTGGATATCCCTATGGCCAGGGGTGTTGCTTGGTCTGGAAATGACCCGGGGCTACGCTGATGTCGGAACTGTCGGGGCTGGGGGCTAGCTAGCCTTTTGGTTGTAACTCCTGAGATTTTATCAGGGGCTACAACCAAAAGATCAGGGGCTATAGCCCCCTTAGCCCCCCAAACCGCCGGGCAACGCCTCTGCCTATGGCGGACCCCAAAAAACAACACGTGCACGCCACCTTTGGCCCCTGCACTTTTGCAGTCCACCATGCAAATAAGAATTTGGCAGCTTGGAGCCACCTACGTGTACGCCAACACCTGCCGCCTAATTACGATTTTGTTTTCAAATTGAAATGTATTAAATTTTTGCACAACAGTATAAATCAGGACTAGCAATCTACACAAAAAATATATAAATTAAACAATTTTAAGGTTCCCAGATGCAATCACATTTAGCACCAAGAGAAAATACCAGACCTGGTGGCTGGGTACAGCCAGCATTTGCATGCATTTTAACAGCGCATGAAAAATTAACCACCTGCTAGTCCTCCTTTAACTCCTGCCTGCCCCTCCTGCTACCCAACGGCAATAACATGATAAAGCATCTAGGCATGTATTAAGCACTTCACCATCAAGATAACTTTTTGGCTTACTGCACAAAAACCCAGACTCATTTAAAAGTGGAAAAGGTTGCTTTAATGTGACAGGCCAAAGCTTACAATCAAAACGCTTAACTGGCTCCATGGCCTAACAAGCTAAAGAGATGTTTGAACAATCAATTAAATAACTTAAACATTTTCATTTACATTTTCCCCCAACAATTAAATAATTAAATAACCAATTTCCTCCCTAATGATCCCTTGGATCCTACCGTCTCCTTGCCCCTTTTCCAGGCGTCCCGCTTTCTCCCAGGGGCCATGCCCCTCCAGGCTCAATACCTGTTCCCCCGGGGTGACCTGGTTGTGCAAACAGCGCCACCCCCTCCTTTCCTGTGTCATTCCCCCATTGTGCTTCCCTCCCCCCACATCAAAAGGGGCCATGCCCCCGGCACCAGAAAAACCCTCCCCCGAGGAGTTCTTTCTGCCCCAAACCACCCCCCCAAAACTTTCCTACCTCAAACTCTTTACCCAGTCTCCCAGCCAAGAACCCAAGTCCGCCAGGTAGTGATTATTCCCATACACGGACAAGTGTACCCCATCCTCCCTAAAGATAAGTAAACCCTCATATGTTATTTCCTTATGGTCCATGACCCTCACCGCCACTGAGGCACAACATTTTTCCATTTCCCTGTTTATCCCCTTCCTGGCCCGCTCTATTGCTCCCTCACTTCTTGCTCCCCTCCACACTCTTCGCGGTAACAACTTAGTCCACACCACCACCGCTTGAGGCCACATATCCCTAATCCACACTAAGTCCCTCTTCATTTTCCTTAGCAGAGCCACCCCCGTATCTCTCACCAGGTCATTCTCCCCAGCATGCAGCATCACCACCCGTGGAACTCCATAGCGTTCCCTCATCCCTGCCAATATGGGCACCAGCTGATCCCACCGCAGACCCCCCAAACCGTGCCACCTCACCACCACTTCCTTGTAACTGCACCCCAACTGCCTTCCAAACACCCTTTCCTCCGCCTCTTTATCAGCCCACTTCACAATTGAATGGCCAACAATCCAAACTTGCGCCAACTCCCCTTTCTTTTGCGCAGCATCTGAAACTGAAATTACAAAATTACTGACAAGTCAAATTATTACAACAACAACATCTTGCCCACAAAGTCCTCCACCATCTTTCTTCAACAATCCCCTTTCCCAAAATCCCTGACGTAACCCTTGTATTTCCCCGACCTCCAACGCCCCAAGCTTTTCACTTTATCTTCCGAAAAACCCAGTCTGTTACCCTCAGATGCTGCGCCCATCCTAAAAGAATGAGTCCCGAACTCCTCAGCCTTTTCTCTCACCATGGCCAGCGCCTTCCGCAATACCCCTAGCACCTGTGCCGCTGTAACCGGCGATCCGTCCGCATGCTGGAAAACCAAACCTGACTTACCCCCACAGCGCTCCTTCCACACCTTACCTGCCTGAACTGGGCATAAAACCTCGCTCCCTCGACCCAGCAGGACCCAAGAGCCCCTTCCCTTCTGATCCGTCTTGGACCTTTTAATCTTGATGTCTAAACCTTCTTCTGTAATTTGCACATCTTCCCATTGCAGTCCCCCTACCCCTCCTTTTCCCCCGACCAACTCAGAAACCCTGAAGGCCCCAAAAAATAACCATGTAAAACAAGCCCCAAACAGTTCCCCTTCCCATACCGACCAGCAAACTCCCCCCACCACCTCAATCAATCTCTGCAGCAATTCAGCCGATATCGGCCTCCTCTTATCCTTGTCCCTCTTACTCTCCCTTGCCCATCCTTCCAACATCCTACTCGCCATCTCCCCCCCACTTGGTTGAAAACCCCAAAACTGTAACGCTCACCTGATTCCCGTAGAGGCGCCGGTCTTGACTGGGCGTATACCGTATCTTCAAAGGTGATGTGTAACACACGGCTGGCTCTTTGGGCTGGACCTCTGTGCACTGTTTGTCTGGCTCGAAGGGTAAGATGTCTGCAGATAGAAAATGTGGGATTAATGAACTGGGTTATTGAATGTCTCTCTCTTCTTCCCTTTCTCTTCTCCTGTAGAACCCCAAAGTTTAACGCTCTCACCTTAGGTAAGTGAACGCCGTGCTCTCCATCTGCCTCGAGGCAGGGTGCTGTAACCAGTTTCTTCACTGGATAAGGGGAGCAGGCCTCTTGACTTCAGAGGACTGCTGTCCGTCGTTTACTGCACGAACGGTAAGTTTCGAGTAATTCTAATGTCTTTAAAGTCTTTAGTAATGATGTCTCTTGTTTTGCAGGGTTCCGGCGATGGAGCCCGTGTGATGAATAGAAGCGCCTGGAAGCACGTAAGTAAGCGCTTGTTGCCTGCTTCACAATGCGCTCTAACTGTCTTTTTATTTTGCAGGTACAAGTTCGGGGCGGACTACCCACTGGGTTAGATGTGGAAAGGAGTAATGGCACGTGAGTATTAAAGTTCCCCAATGTCTTTAAACGCACCTTGTTTTGTCTTTCAGATGCGGGATGCAGCGCCGAAGGCCTCCGGAGCGTGCGAAGAGTTGGTAAGCTTTTGTCTTTCAGATGCCGGAATGCAGTGTGAAGACCTCCGGAGCGCACGAAGAGTAGGTAAGCCTTTGTCTTTCAGATGCCGGAATGCAGCGCAAGGCGTTGGTGACAGCCGATGGACCAGGTAAGTGAAGAGCTGTCACTGAAGACCGTAATGCTAACCTGTTCTTTCTTGTCTTTATAGGTGTTGCTGAAGACTGGATTCAGAATGGTAAGCCTTTTTCCTTAGGCCCAGGATCAGATGCAGAAGACACGATGAGCGTTCTGCTGCTGAGAATGCAGAATAACGCAAAGCAAGATTCATCCATCGGGTGTGGTTTAAATAGCCTCCTGTAGTGCTTAGGTGTCTCCTTCCACAGCCACGCCTAGGTAAGAAAAGAGTTCCTGCTTTCCAGAAGAGTTCCAGTGTTCTGAATCTAGGGAGTGGCTCCTGCCCCACCCAACAGGAAAAGTAGTTCCAAACAGAAGAGGATCAGAGACTCAACTGGCAGGCAAGTAAGCAGCATGGTCTGCTGCAGGTAAGTCCACCCAAGCATTATGAGCCCGGCGCTTCCAGCGCTGGGACTGGGCATATTTATGAGCCTGGTGCCACTGGCGCCAGGACTGGGTCCAAAAGGTCCCAATTGGGACTGGTTGGCACTCGGAACCTGGGTTATGGATCTGCTTCCAAGGGAGTTGGGAAAACCCTGACCTTTTGGAAGCAGAGATCATGACAAAAACCATTACCCGTAAAAGGCAATCCCTGCTAGCTTTCCTGCTATCGTTGCCCTTGACCAGCCCCTGTCCATGCATCTCAGAAGGAAATTCGTGACATCATCCCTCCTCCGCTCTTCCGCATCCCATCTACCCTTCCAACTACAAGCTCCTGCTCTAATAAAATCCTCCCAGGCCCTCCTGTATGACTTCTTAGATGCCGCAGCCAATGAACCCTCCACCAGAGCAAGCGCTCTCAGCTTCCTATCTTCCACAGCTCCTCTGGAATCTGCTGCCCCTCCTGATCTGCATCTGGAGCCAATCCACGGAATCTCTGCCATTGAAAACGAGATAGTGCATCAGCGATGCCATTATCCTTCCCTGTCACATGTGTTGCCTTAAACACCACATTCCATTCCATGCAACCCAGGACAAATTCTCTCATCAGCCTTGCCACCCTCTGATCCCTAGCTGACTGTCTGTTTACCACATGGACCACGCATTCGTTGTCGACATTGAAGTTCACCTTCTTGTTTTGCAACTCCTTCCCCCACAACTCCAATGCTACTAGTAATGGAAAAAAATCAAGAAATGCTATACTCCTCCCTTCCTTCAACCATCTCTCTGGCCACTTTTCCGCACACCATTCCCCCCCCAAAACACCCTAAAACCACCGGCCCCCGCTGCATCCAAGAGTATCTGAACTTCCCATGTCACCGGGTCTCCCTGCAACCACATTGACATTCCATTGAAACTCTCCAAGAAGCGCAGCCATATTCTGCAATCCTCCCTCACTGCCCCCGATACTCTTATTCGATGATGTGGGCACTTTGCTCCCGCCATGGCCCTTGCCATGTTCCTGCAAAACGTCCGCCCTGGGGCCACCACCTTACATGCAAAATTCAGATGCCCAACCAATCTCTGCATCTCCACCAGCATCATTTTCTTGGCCCCCACCGCTTTCTCCAACAGTACCACCAATTTGCTCACCTTGTCGTGCGGCAAGCGTGAGGTCATGGCCACTGAATCCAGTTCAATTCCTAGAAATGTTAACACCACTGCCGGCCCTTCTGTTTTGTCTTCGGCTAATGGTACACGTAGCTCCTCCATCAATTCCTGAAACAACTTTAGCATTTCTCTGCAATCCTCCTCTCTTTTTTCCCCGCTAATGAACAGAAAATCATCCAGATAGTGCCGCACACTCTCCCACCCCGAGCTGAATGAGAAAACCCACTGTAGAAAAGAGCTTAACCATTCAAACAAAGCACAGGAAATTGCGCAGCCCATTGGCAATGCTTTGTCTATGTATATGCCGTCCTCAAACTGAAAACCTAACAACCAAAAGTCCTCCGGGTGCACCGGCAATAACCTAAACGCCGCCTTGATATCGCACTTGGCCATGAAGGCCCCTCGCCCTTCCTTCCTTATCAGCTCAACCGCTTGGTCAACACTTGCATACACAACCCCACATTCTTCCGGGGCAATGAAATCATTAACTGACATACCCTCCGGCCATGACAAATGATGAATCAGTCTGAACTCCCCCGGAGCTTTCTTGGGCACCACCCCCAATGGGGATATCACTAAGTCACCCGGTACGTCATCAAATGGGCCCACTATCCTTCCTGCCGCTATTTCCTTGCTCAATTTTTGTCTTACCACCTCAACATTTTCTCTTGCCGACTTCAAATTTTCTGCCCACCGCCGCACCCTTGGACCCTGGTAACCTAATCTGAACCCCTGACAAAACCCCTCACTCAAAATCTTAGCCCCTTCCCTATCCGGATAAAATTGCAACCATTTTTCCAACACACCCACTTTAATTGGAGTAAAAGCTTTTCCCCCAACCCCTTTTCCTGCACCTCTCCCCCTCCCCCTGTCTCCTTGTTGGAAACACTGCGTGAGAGGGTGTTTTCCACCGCACTTGCTACACTCATGCCTGAACCTACACAGGGTCCTTGCGCAGCTATCCTTATTGTACCCCCAGCACGCTGCTGAGGACTAGACCCTGCCTCCTCCCCCTGCCCCCTCATGGGCGGGGCGACCAAGAAAGGGCCAGAAAGGCACAGGCAGCCCACTTGCTGTATGTAATGTCGGGACAGGCCTCGTTGGGGCCATCCATTGCAGCCAGAGATCCATATCTATCTACCCCCAGACCGCCTGACTGTCCTCTGCCATTCTCGCTCTAAATTCCTCATCATACCTTACCCAGGCAAGGCCCCCAAAGCTCGTAAAAGCCTTCCTTATTACATCCATATATTTAAGCAGGGCCACGCAACGCTCCGGGAATTTTTCGCAATACACACTGGCATAAATGATAAACGCCGACGTCCAATTCTCAATGGTCACCGGGACCCTCGGGCGTGAAGCCAGTTCCCTCTCTTCCTCCTTAGACCCCTCCTTCGCTCTCACTTCCCTATGGAGCAATTTGAAGACATCCACAAATTCCCCTGCCTGGATCTTCTCCCTGGTCGCTGCCATCAAGTGCGCCCCCAATGGTTTTGTTATCCCCATGTATGGCAATTTCTTCTCCTTTCCTTTCACTTCCACCTCTTTATCTTTACCAGCTTGCACTTCGAGCCCCAATGGCTCCACTACTTCGTCCGTTTGGACCTCCACTGAGCAAATGCTCTTTTCAACCCCCTCGGCTCCAATGGCCTGCACACCAACTTCCTTCGTTACACCTTGAAAACCAGCCCGTTCATCCCCTATCCACCTATTTGTAACCCCTCTCTGCAATGCAGATGACCATTCCCTTTCCCGCTCACTTCTTTCCACACCTGCCACCTGCGGCATGGCGTCCACACCGGTGCTCCTCCTCTCCATTCTTAGAGGGCTCCTACTGTGGGGACAAAACATGTCAGCACACTCACCCAGCCAATAGTTCCCTTGACCCCTTTCACCCCGTCCACCCTGCACTTCCCTTTCCCTATCCCACCTTGAACTTCTTCTCTCCTCCCCCCTTTCCCTTTCCGCCCTGTAATCTTCCAATTCCCATTGCCCCACATATTCCTCCCAACCAACTTCATCACCCCTTAAATACCATTGTGGATGCGAGCTCATGCCCGAGATGAGTTGATGATCTTCTTGCGAGCCCGGGGCGTCCGCCCCGCCACTCCTTTGACGTCTTCTCGGCGGGGTTGTGGGAACCCCTGCCTGGTCCTCTTCTCTCGGGCAAGGCGTTCCGACCTCCACCCTGGAATCCTCATTGCTATGGGCTGTGCTGCGCCCTCTAGGCTCTCCTTGCGTTGACCGAGGAGGGGCCGTACTGAAACCCTCAACCTCCACCTGAACAGCGGGGGCTGCGCAGCGCCCTCTGCCCTCACTCCTCCTACCCGGGGGGGCCGTTCCGCGCCCCACCCTACCCTCCTCAATTGAAGGGGACCTATCCCTCCTTCTCCCCCCTGCACTCTTCTGCAGGTATTTACCCCCTCTTCCCCTCTGCCCTGACACCCCCTTCTGTGCCCCATCCCTGCCCCCACTGTTGTTCCCTCGAGCCCCACCCTCTTGAGCATTCCCCTCTTCCCTAGGGCTATCATTCCCTTCCTCCCTCCCTGGCTGCCCACCCGACATCCTTACTCCCCCATCCGCCCTCCTGTCTATCTCCCTCCTCATTTTCCTGCCCCTGGATTCCCAAACCTCTGCCCTCCCCGCCGTAGAGGTGCAAGCCAACACTGCCGCAAGCGCCCCATCAGCTGCCGCTCTACGCTGCGGTCTACCGCCCCTTATCTCCCCCTCACCCGTGACCTCCCCCACCACCCCCTCCAACTGGGCCATCAATGCCCTGCTGATGATTTCCAGGGCCTCCCTAAGAGCCCTAGCATCAACCAGCCCCTTCTTGCTTACCCCTTGGCCCACCATCGTGCACTACTACTCTGAGAGCGCACTAAACTTCGCCCTGACGCTCACTAGCTAAATATGCCCCCGAGCCGGTACCTACCCGTGGAAAAATTACTCCTAGCAGAGGGAAAACCAGCAGAAAATGCGCTATAACCCTAATAACACAAAGGGGTTAAATAACCCCAAAATAGCACTTCTCTTTTTCTTTTTTATTCAAGAAATTTCTTTTTTTTATTTTTATTTGCCCCCGCACCTAAAAAATACCCCTCTCCCAAAGAAAAAAAAACCCTCTCCTACCTCTACTTCTTCCCCTGCTAAATGCACACCACCCGGGAGCCCCCTACTACTGCTGCTGATAATCACCCCTAATTCCCTTGAACTTTTTCCCTTTTTTTTTTAAAAAAAACCCTCTAAATCAGGTAACAGTCCACTATAGCACCGCCCGCCCTGCCCCCTGGTGGCCCACGAGCTGCACCGCACTACTAGCAGCCCAGCAAAACAGTGCGGCCCCTTTAAGGCGCCTGCCCTGCCCCCTCTGACAGGAGGCTGTCACCGCGCCGGTATACTCCCCACAAGACAGGGCCGCCTGGGCTCTGCTAATCACACCCCCGCAAAACCAAGAGGATCCTGGCAGGGAAGACCCGGCGCCGTGGGGAGAGAGAAAAGGAAGTGTCCGCGGCTCCCACATGGAACCACCTGATGTGCAGCCCAACCAGGCCTGCACTCCCCCCCCCCGCGCGACGGAGGAAGAAGCCCTAAATGGGCCCGACGAGGAGAAAATCCCCTCTCCCTCAACAAGACCCCGTTCCCCAGAAGACCGAAGACTGCGCAAAGAAAAAACCCGCCCCCACGATCCCGCCGCCCCACCGTGCACGGACGCCAACGGCAGCTCAGGTAAGGAGGGGGGGTAGCTTATTTACGCTACTCCCCACTGGGCGAAATTCGCCGACACACATTGTTTTTTTTAAATTTTTTTTTTATAACTTTTAAATAACTCCTAACTACCTGCGCCACCCCCAAAATACTAACTAACCCTCCTCACCTACTCTATTCTGCAGACCAAAGGCCCAGCTAGCTTCAGGGAAGGCTCGGGAGCGGGCGACAGGACTGATACAATTACCAAGTCCTAACCGTCGCCTGCCTCCCGAACCTTCCCTGAGCCCTTAAATACCCCTAGGGAGGCGCTCTGCCCCCCACGGCCACTCGCTGGCCGTGTGCAGCGCCAAAAAACTCCCCCCCGTCTGCTCCCTTCAAGCTTCAACCGTTCGCGACCAAGCTGTCCTGCCGTGTCCCTTGACTGTCCCACATGTTGCACACAAGTGCTCTGGGGCTGCTTGTACCTGTTGGGTGGTCTACTACTTCAGCCTCAAGCGCCAGCATTTCGTGGCCTTGTAATACTCTTAGAAGCATGTCTATTTGCATGTGGGATTCCATTATCCCTGCCATAAGGCTTTCCTTCTCGTAGATTTCAAAAGCTGTTCTAATCACTCTGTCTTCGTGCCTCGTTAAGCACACCTTTACTGCCAACACCAAGTTCCGTGCAGGGAATAGTCCTCAGCTCTCTCCTCTATCCCAGATTAACAACAGCAATGTTGACAGTTTAACAATTATAAACAGTAATACAATAGTCATGTATAGTGTGCGTGTTCTTTTCGATTTTCCTCTTTTCCTTCCCCCTCCCTCCCCATTAACTGCCTGTGTGTTGTTCCAATTTATATATTCCGTATGATAGTTTCCCAAGTTCTGTCCTGTGTGTGCCAGGATATTGTTCTCTCTATCCTTTTAGTTAAACAATATCACTGTTAGGGAAATCCATTGGAGAATGTCCGTTCCAAGCTCTTGTTTTTGTTCTCCTGTGCCTTTTCCCACACCCAGGTTTCTGCTGTTGACCATTTCCTCAGGTCCTCCCACCATCTGTCAATATTTTGTCCCCTAGTGGTTCTCCATTACATGGCAGTGCTGCATTTAGCTAGTACATAGATTTTTTAAAAAACTTTATTTATACATTTTCATTTAACATATAGAACAAGAAAAATAAATGGACCCCTCAGCCCCCAGTGTCGTCTTTGCCACATAAAATGTACAACCCAATGAAACACAGAGAATCACGTTATCCACAATGTCACAGGGATATATTGACTGGAAAAGAATAAATGAGTGAATCGAGGCAGGTGAGAAAACTCCTGATGAGGAGGAGATTAAATAGTTCACGTGAGGGCCATATATGTCGGGTGGTCTTGCATGAAGTGGTAAAGTTTTAATTAATTGTGCCTCAGTGTCCTGACAGTAGGCTATATCCTGCAGCCATGTTTGGGTACTTGGACTCTGTGCTCTAACCCTAGTCATCACCACTCTCCTCTTGGCGAGAACCAGGAGGAGACCCACCAAGTTCCGTATGTGAATCGGGACCCTGCTGGTGAGGCCCAAGAGTGCAATCATGGGGTCCCGCTCAATTGGCTCTCCCGCAATAGCTGATATCTTCTCCAAGGTTTCTCCCCAGTAGCTGTTTACCGCTGGACAATTCCAAGCCAGGTGTAGGAAGCCAGCATCAAGAGCACCGCACCGCGCACATGCTCCTGATATCTCAGTCCATTGTCTATGAAGATTGGCTGGGGTATGATAGGTTTGATGTATGTAATTAAAATGTATTTGTTTAAATTGTGAGTTTAGCACCACTTTCTGGTTTTGTGATAAAATAAAAGCCCAATCCTCGTCTGGAATGGATTTCCCCTGGGATCTTTCCCATCTAATTTTTGGGGACGTAGTATTACCTAGGGTATCGTTAAGAAGGCTTTTGCATAACCATGACACTAGCTTGCCGTCTCCCTGAGCCTGGCTCACCCTCTGTAGTAGTTGCCAGGTCTGTGGTTGGGTAGGGAAGGTGGGAAAGAGTGCTTGCATGGTCTGACGTAGTCGGAAATAGATGAATATGTCTAGTGCAGTGTAAGCCCCACGATCGCGGGCTTGCTGGAGTGATATAAAGGCCCCATCAATGAATAAATCTCCTAGCGTGTTGATTTGCAGTTTGCTAGCCCAACAAATGTAAACTTGTTCATTAGTGAGTGGTACCCCAGGAATAAATGTTGCGGGAATGAGCGGAGAGTAGCGGACTTCGACCTTGTATTTCACTGCGATTTTTTTCCATAAGGTGTACGTGGAATGTGTCTTTGGTGAGGACCGTATTGTGCCTATCATGGCAGCGCGCAGCAGATGGGGAGACGTTAGGGCTCGTTCGACCTAAACATGGGGCCTGATAAATTGGGCAGCATACCAGTGACTTACAAACTGAGCCTGGGCCACCCAAAAATATCGCTCTGGGTGAGGAAGTGCCATGTCCCCCTTCACTACAGGTTGAATCAATGTTGTAAAAGCCACTCTCGAGGGCTTGTCGGCCCAAATCAATTCGAGTATCATGCTGCACAGTGAAAGAAGACATTTCTGTGAAAGGATAATGGGAATATTTGTGAACAAATAAAGCAGTCTGGGGAGGATTATCATTTTGACTATGGCTACGCGTCCCCAGAGCGTAAGAGGTAGCCGCTTCCTTCTAGAGATTTTATCCCGGAGTGTAGCAACCACTTTTCCGTAGTTGTCTTGTAGGAGAGTATGGTAATCTCTCGATATTAGGATGCCCAGGTATCTCACCACCGACCACTCCGATTTGAGCCCATAATCGTCTCCGAATTCCCTGGTGACATCAGTTACTGGAAATACTATTGACTTTGAGTGTTTCATTTTTAGGTCAGAGAGCTCCCCAAATCTGATCACCTCACGCATTACAGGGTTTAAATTCTACGACGGGTCTTGTATAAAAAGGGCCACATCGTCTGCATAGAGTGAGACAATCATCTTATGCGGGCCCAGCTTTAAACCACTGTGCAGATGTCGCGCCCGCAGACTGGCCGCAAGAGGTTCCATAGCCAACGCAAATAGCAGGGCCAACAAGGGGCAGCCCTGTCTAGTGCCTCTGTGTAGTATAATGCTTGCAGACGTCGTTCTCCCCAGTAGTATCTTTGACACAGGTTTTTCGTACAGGAGTGTGACTAACTTTAAGAATTGATTTCCCAGGCCCTTTCTCTCCAGGATTGTGAAAAGGTATGATCATTCAACAGAATTGAACGCCTTTTCAGCATCCAGAAAATTTGCTGCTGCCTGGGCTGACCGGTCTGTGGCTTATATAGTGCCGAATAAGGGTCTGATACCATATGTTGTGTTGCGCCCCGGGACGAATCCCGCCTGATCGGCCAACACCAGTGCAGGCATTAGCGTGAGTAACCCTGTTTCAAGGATTTTTGCTAGAATTTTTTAATCCAAATTAATTAGGGAAATCGGCCTGTATGACCCGCATTCCTCCGGGGGTTTACCATTCTTGTGCAGGAGAATTATGTTCGCCTCTCGAGTCGTCGGAGGGAGACAGCCCCCCTCGATCGCCTCTTGAAAGACCAGCAGTAAAATAGGGGCCACAGTCTGGGCAAACGATTTATAAAACTCTCCTGTCAGGCCATCGGGTCCAGGTGCTTTGGAGCTTGGAAGCGCTTTTATGGCCTCTTTAACCTCATCCAAAGAAATAGGGGCATTTAGTGGCTCCCTCAGTGTTTGATCTGTCCAAAAATGTTCTATCTGACCTAAGTACTGGATGTGGGAATCGTGCCTGCAGTCACATTTTGAATTGTATAGGTCTTGGTAGAAGGTTCGGAAAGACTCAACTATTTCTTCTTCAGTGAAGACTAGATTACCATCGGGTTTCCAAATGCATTCTATTTGAGGGGGGTCTCAATAGCCTTGCCAGCAGTGCTCTCGGTTTTTGGCCCTTCCCATACTGGCGTATCCTGTGAACCTGAGCTAGAAACTTGGCTTCTCGATCTGCGCTAGCCCTGAATTTATTGAGTTCTTTTTTGAGGGAAGCAAGGTTAAGATTGTCTTTTTGTGTGTCGTAAGCTCGTTCAAGATCTTTCAAGCGAGCTTCGCTGGCTGCCAGTTCCGATCTAATTAATTTTAATATCCCATTCTCCTTAGCGAGGCATACTCCCCTTACAAAGCATTTAAGTGTTTCCCACAGGGTTCCAGCTGAGTCAACGGAATTCATATTAATTTCGAGAAAGGATGTTATTTCAGCGTGGAGCTCCTAAGCGAACACCTGGTCTTGCAAAGCCCCATGTTCAAACTTCCAGGGGGTCCTGTCGCCCCTATTCCCCGCCGGGGTGCCCTCAAGAGTAACCGGGGAGTGGTCTGAAAGAGTTTGTGGAAGTATTTGGCAGTCACCCCACCGTATATTGGATTGCTTGGACACAAAGAGGTAGTCCTGTCTGGAGCTGGATTTGTGTACCCAAGAGTGGAATATATAATCGCGTGCTGTTGCGTTCCTAACCCTCCACGCATCTTCAAGATTGTACATCCTGCAGATCTCGTGGATCTGTATACTAGCCTTAGATTGCACCGTGCCAGGTGATTGTGACTTGTCAATGCTCGGGTTTAGCGTGGTGTTCATATCACTGCCCCAAATGATTGTGGTTTGTCCCGTACCTGCCAGGTTAGTCATGACCCAGTCAAAACTGTTAGTCCCATCAACGTTCGGGCCGTAGGAGTTTACCAGGGTCATGTCCACTCCCTCCAGGGTCCCACAAACTAGAAGGGACCTACCCGCACCGTCATTCTTAGTTGATTTTAACCTAAACCTTGACCTTTTACTGATGAGGATGGCTACACCCCGTGCGTATGACGAGTAAGAGTAGAAATACCTATGACAACCCCAGTCAGATGCCCATCTGCTTTCGGTGGTAGGGGAAAGGTGCATTTCTTGGATCAATGCCACATCAACCTTATGTCTCCTAAGGTACTGGGGCACCCTACCGGTTTTGGCGGGGTTATTGCCACCCCTAATATTCCACGTTGCTACCTTGAATGGGCCCATGGTCAGGTGCATATGAGGTGTGCTCGCTGCTGCTTATCTGGGCGGGCCACAAGCTAGAGTCGTTGTATTCGTGACCCCCCGTGTGTGAAACTGGACAATGTGGGGAAGGTGGGCCATCTCGCCCGGAGTGCTTGCCTCAGCTCGCCCCTTTAGCAATACACAGAACCCCAACTTGAATGCCGGATTTGCCACCTTGCCGCTAAAACTCTCGCAACACTTTTTACCATGCTTCCCTACAGTGTCGCGTTTCACCAGATGCGCCCCGCAACCACAAGCCTCAACGCAACCCCAGACGCCCAGACAAGAATAAAATCTGGTGCAGCTCTGAAGCACAGAATCAACCACCATTGATTGTTTCGATGCCAAAGTTTCGAATGGCAAATTTATTTTTAAAAATGCATCGAAAAAATGCATTTAAAAAAAAGAAAATGAATGGGGGGTTCTCCCCCAAACCCCATTTTTCAACCCTTAACACCCATTTTAGTTAAAAAAAAACTCCCCACAAAAAAATGCATTTTTTCGATGCATTTCTTTTTTAAACTTTGGCATTCGAAACTATGTTTTGGAAAACAATGCCTGGATACCGAAAGGAAAGGGACAAGATGACCCACGTACAAAACAGGACCAGTGCGTAGCTCAGACAAATATGGCTACGAAGGAGGACAAGCGGGCATGGTTCAAAGAGTTCCAAGACCAGTTCATGAGCATGGTCCGCACCCAATTCGACACCATAAGAGAAGATATTAAATAGGCGGTCCAGGAGATGAAAGCTGGCGTGGCATCTCTTGGGGAAAGGACCGACATGCTAGAGGGTGTAGTGCAGAACATGGAGAAGGTGGCCCTGCAAAATGGTGAGACCCAGGAGTGCCTAGCCCGCCTGGCTTACAATCTAGAACCCCAATGTGAGGACCTAGAAAACCGCTCACAGAGATTGAACATCAGAATCAAGAACATAGTAGAGTCGTTGAGGACAAAGATCTCAGGGAGGCGGTACAACAGGTCTTCAAAGACATCCTCTCCATAGAAGACGACACAGACATCCAAATTGACAGGATCCACCAGGTGCACCCGCGAAGAACAGGTGAGCCAGGAGCACGACCCAGGGATGTCTTGGTAGGACTCACGCCCTACACACAAAAGGAACAGATCCTCTGAAGAGCCAGGACAATGGCCCACATACGGATAAACGGGGTGGACATATAACTGTTCCAAGACCTAGTGCAGTCGACACTGCAGAAAAGTAGAGAGATGGCCCCAGTAATTAAGGAATTAGTCGCAAAACAAATCAAATACAAATGGACATTCCCCTTTGGGCTACTTTTCACTTGGGAAGGAAAACAGCAAAGAATCACCACCCACGAAGAAGGTCTACGAATTATGAATATACAAGACCAAGATAGCATCCTGGAACAGGGGGGAGAAAGTTCAGGGCAGCAGCGTAACCCCTGGAAATGGCAAAGGCATACACAGAAAAGCACAACTACCTAAGAGGAAAAAGTAAGACCGCTACAGAGAATGGACAGAAAGGCGAAAGACACCCATAGCATAATCGCCCGGCCGAGGGCAACATCCTCAGCAGTCGGCGGTGATAGGTTGCAGTCAGGAAAATCCAGACATTAGGAAGCAGCTGGAGGAGGAGGCCCAACTGGTGACACCAAATGGAATCCATGTGGGGTTTAGGAGCCCCCTCAAAGCTACCCCTGAGATTACTGAGGGCCTGGTGTGTAAGGCAGCATGCCTGAGCATCCATAGGTTCCAGAGCCCTCCTCAGGACAGTTCTGGGGGGCAGGGTATATTGCAAGTTGGGGGTTGCATTGAGGAGAACAGAAGAAGAATGGACACAAGATGAGTTATAGGGGTAAGGGAAGAGGGGGGTAGGGAGGCAATGATGGTGATACGGAGCTGCAAAAAGAAAGCAGTCTGAAAGGAATAAGGCACCACAACAAGGCAGCAACATATTTGACGGTGCCATGACCACTATTAAGGACCACAAGTTGTGCCACAAGCAAGCGCCCACAATAGCCCTAAGGGACTTAAAATGTCTGCAAAAGGACTCCTGGAGCCAGTCCTGGCGCCTGGCGCCAGGCTCATATGCTGTAAGGAAGGCACATAGCAGGTTTGCTTTCAATTATAAACCTGGGAACTTTAAATCCAACATGGAGGCCACCGCATAGCTCATTTCTTAAGAAACAAGCCATGCAGTCTAGTGCTAGGTGTGGCTTGGCCTGGAACTACTTTGCGTGGAACTACTATACCTGGGCTATTTAAACCACACCCAAACAGAAGAACACACTTCGTGTTCTTCGGTGTCTAGCAGCGTGACACTCACCGTGTTCAGCTCCTGGTCTTCAGCAGCTCCCTGCAGTCCTGCAAGAACAAGGTTACTCTGCCTTACCTGTGAGTACACGATCCAGCATCCAGAACCTCAACCATCCCTTGCTGGATGACCGCAACCTGTGGAAATAAAGAGAGAAGAAAGCATCAACATCACTCACCTGTGATTATTAGATTGAGGAATTCCTGCAATCTGCTGTTGCAGCCTCTGCTCGAACATCGCAACCTGAAATAACAAGAAAGGGAATAATATTAAAACGCGCGCGTTTTCAGGACAGCGAATTTCATTATTCTTACCTGAATTCCACCGCGCTACGTTGTGCTTCCATCCAGAACACCACAGCAGCATCCTGCAAGGGAAAGGGAGAAATATTCAGGTTCTCTTTCTACATTTAACAAACGCGCTGCGCTCTATGCATTACTTACCTTAAGGGATGCCTCCCTGGGCCCAGGTTTCATCGTTCTCTCATCCACTCGTAGCTCCACAGTGGTCTGCAGGAGAAGAAGAAGAGAACACAGGTTAGCTTTAAATAGACAATAAAAGAACGCCGCGCTTCGTGCTTTCTCTTACCTAAGCGTGCATCTCCACCTGGCACGCCAGCACCAAAAGACTTCTCACACCTGTAAAGAAGGAAATAAAGACATTAATGAAATTTCTGCAAACCACCATATAAGAGCAGACAAAGACTGATAAAACATCAAATCTACCTGTCTACAGCAGACTTGGGGTCACAGCAGGCCTGGACCCTAAGGAAGGAGCACTGCACCAGTGAAGTAACTCGGTCGGAGCGCCAGCAACCGCTAAGCACCCCTGCACATGAAACGCAGGTCGGATAGCTCACCATACTCATAAATAAGCTGAGAAAACTCGGTGGCAGGGGGATAGGTTTGAGGGAGGTGGGAGATTCACCCACTAAAGACAGTTATTACAAATCCTACCTCCTGTATTGCCGATTCATTATTTCCACGTTGGGCAACTACTTATCCAGGGTTCCAGACCTCAGAGCTTTCCAGACGCCCCCGGGGATATCAGGTGAGCGTAACAGATGGCGCATGGATAGCAGGGATCCCAAAGCGATAAACGTCTTATCCTATGATGTAAGAGGAATGAACACTGCTATCAAAAGGAAGAAATTGGAACACCACGTGTGGAAACTTCAAGCAGATATCCTGCTATACCAGGAAACCCACATAAGAAAAAGAGAAAGGGCACAAATCAGAATCAGGGGGACATTCCAGATATACCAGGCAAATTTGGGGGAGAAGAGAGCCGGGGTCCTCAAAGCAATACAGGATAGACTACATGCCCAAGTGCAGAAGTCACTTGCAGACGAAGTGGGGCACTACCTCTTTCTCAACGTAACCATTGGAGGCAAACCACTCACCTTAGCTTTGGTATATGCACCCAACACAGGGCAATAAGGCTTTCTGAAGACGACTCTAAGGGTATTAGAAGGTTTCGCCACAGGGGAAATAATACTTGGGGGAGACCTCAACATAGCATGGGACCCACGAATGGACAGGAGCAACACGGCATGGACCGGAGCTATTGCCCCGTCAAGAGCTCTGAGGAAAGCCTTCGAGACTCTAGTACTATGGGACATCTGGCGTCCAAAGAAGGGGAATTACAGGGATTCACCCACTTCTCATATGTACACAATTCCCAATCCAGAATTGACTATATATGGGCATCCACGGGACTGATCAGAAAGGTAGCAGATATAGCAATAGGCCCGATCTCCCTCTCAGACCACGTCCCATTAACAGCACAGTTCAACATCAACAACCAACGGAGAAGGGTCTGGACTTAGAGGTTCCCGGAAGACATCCTTCAAGACAGTGTACAGATGGGATTGTCAGGGAAAAGATAGCATGCTATTTTGAAGATAATTAAAGGGGGGAGACTCCTCAGGGGGTGGTTTGGGATGCGTTCAAGGCCGTCCTGCGAGGAGAATTGATAGCTTTGAAGGCACAAAGGGATAATCAAAGAAGGAAATGGGAGGAGGACTTGGAGGGAGAAATGAATGCAGCACATAATTAACTAGTTAAGAACCCGGACAAAAAGGCGAAACTAGCCCTGAAGCACATACAAGGACCGCTGAGCCTATTACAAAATAAGACTTAAACTTGAAACACAGGTACTATATTAGTGCAAACAAAACAGATAAATTGCTGGCCAGGCAGCTCAGAGAAAAGGGGTGCAAGATCACCATTCAACAGCTAAAAGACGACAAGGGCCAGATCAAAACGATGAACGAGGACATGGGAGAGGTGATGAGGGCATACTATCAGCTCCTGTACCAATCCAATCAGATTTACCCACAGAAGACAAACAACCAGCCTACATGAGCAATATACAACTCCCCCAGATCACAGACACAGATAAGGTGGCACTGGAATTAGATATACAAGAAGAAGAGGTCCACCAAGCTATCAATAACCTTCCGAAAAATAAAGGTCCGGGACCGGATTGATACTCAGATACCTTTTACAAAAAATATAGGGAGAAACTAGCCCTGAAAATGACAACATTGTACAGTATGTTTAAGATACAAGGGAACATCACAAACTCCATGAATGAAGCGAAACTGATAGCCTTCCCCCAAACCAGGTAAGGATCTGGTACTCCCCGGATAATACCGGCCGATAGCTCTGATTAATCTGGATGCTAAAATATGCACATAGATGCTGGCAGTAAGAATTACTCTTCTGCTCCCGGCGCTCATAGGACCCAATCAATCAGGCTTCATCCCAACCAGGCAGATTGCAGATAGCATCCGCAGGGTATGCCATCTCATAGAAAAAGTAGGATTCACCCGAACCCCCGCTATTCTGGTCTCCTTGGATGCAGAGAAAGCATTCGACCGAGTAGAGTGGTCACAACTGTTCCGCACCCTGGAAGGAATGGGATTCTGCCCAATCTTCATACAAATGGTCAAAGCAAACTATACATCCCCATCACTTCGAGTCTCAATCAACAACACCCTATCCAAATCAATACACCTGTCCAGATGCACGAAACAGGGCTGCCCCCTATCGCCACTGCTCTATGCATTGTTTCTCGAACACTTTCTGATCAGACTCAAGGGGGCACACCAAGTAAAAGGCATAACGATGGCAAGGGTGGAACACAAAACCATGGCCTTCACAGACGACACGCTGATAGCACTAATGACCCCAGAAACCTCCCTGCCGGTGCTCTTACAAAAACTAGCTCAGTTCGGAAACAGTCTCCGGCCTCAAGATAAATAAACAAAAGTCAGAAATTCTGAACCTAACAATGGACCCTCAACTAGTGGGTAATCTGGCGATAGAGATGTAACTGAAAAAAGCCCTGGACAAGCTTCAGTAGCTAGGAGTAAAATTAACGCCCACAATTGGTCAGATCTATTCGGCAAACTACCCGAACATACTAGTAAAAGTGTAAACAGACCTCGAGAAGTGGAACCCCCTGAACATCTCCCGGTGGGGCAGGATGAAGGTAATAAAAATGTTGATCCTGCCAAAGATCCTGTACCCATTTCCAAATGCCCAGCTGGCGATCCCGCGATCGTCCTTCAAGGCCCTCAACAAACTGGCGGCGGCCTTCATATGGAAACGCAAACCGCCCAGGTTGGAAATGTCTACTCTAACAGCACAAAAAGACTGGGGGGGGGGTCTATCAGTACCTCACTTTCGGAAATAATATGAAGCGGCGCATTTGAAGGTCATCAAGGAATGGGTGGCTCAGACTCCCAACCAAATATGGGCATTACAGGTCGCGGGGGCCACCTTATCCAACTTACTATGGCTACCAACACAACACAGGCACCTGAATGTGAAAGTGAGTGAAGTGCTGGGGGCAGGGACGGGGGCATGGGATGCAGCAATGAAAAGAGGCACACTAACAATGTTCCTGTCCCCGCTCACCCGGCTGTTCTGCAACCCAGACTTCCAGCCAGGTCTGAACCAGATATCGTATCAGAGCTGGATGCAGGCGGGATGCATGAAAATGAGGTATATGTACATCGATCAAGAAGCTATGACGTTCCAGGAATGCAGGAGAGATATGGGGATAAAGGCCACAGAGGAATATAAATGCACTCAACTGAAGCACTGGGTCTCTTCTCCCCTCAATAAGATAGCGGCCACAAGGCAACTAACCCTGTTCGAGATCTACATAGCGTCTGACTCGGGCTCTAAGAAACTGGTCTTGAATCTCTACAAGCTTAAAAATGACCAAGGGGAAGACACACAGTGGGCCTAAATGAAGCGATGGGAGAGGACGCTGGGAGCGCCTATATCAAGACAACAATGGGCCTTGCAATGGAACAGAATCCCAAAACTGACCTGTTCTATCCAAAGGTAGAGAGATGTGGCTGAAGGTGCTAGTACAATGGCACTACAAACCAGAGACACTCCATGCAATGTTCCCGGCCACGAGTGACAAATGCTGTAGGGGGTGCTGGGACAAAGAGGACTGGAGACACATATGGTGGGGCTGCCCGATCCTTCAGTCCTTTTGGGAAGAGGTAAAAGCACAAACAAGTAAAATGCTCCTAGAGCCAGAAACAATATCAGAATCAGTATGGTCTGTGGACTCCGAATCAAAAGGACTATTCTAAAGCACAGCAGAGGGGGGCGATGACTTTGATCATTGCAGCTTGGATGACAATAGCCCATCAGTGGAAACAGAAAGATCCACCCACACTAACCGACTGGCTACACAAGGTATGGAGATTTGTCTCATTGGAATGGATGACGTATAAACTGCAAGGAATGCGCAAAGCTTTCCATAAAGAATGGGGCAACATTTTAACCTATCTACAAATGACTAAATGATCTAAATGGTGCCCCCACAACATACAAATACTAGACATTATATGAAGAACGCAGTGTCCTGAGGCAGAAGATCCTGAGACCATCATCCAAGTGGGGAAGGGGGTGGTAAGTGGGAGTTGGGGACGGGAACACATGGGAACGTATTCATTGTTGAATAAGAAAATGCTAATAAAAACAAAGTTAAAAAAAATAATAATATACTACACATGCTGCAGAGTTGTTGCCACTCTCTATGTCGGCTGCTCTCAGATTGGTCTTCCTCTGCAAGGTCTATAGCGTCAGCATGTTTCAGCCGTTCACATAGTCTTTTAGCAGTAGTAGGGCTTCCTAACTCGTGTCTTCATTCTGCTGTCTCTCTGCTAGTGGCAGGATCTGTGCTCCATCCATCCAATCTTGTGCTTCCGATGGCGTTTCAAAGAACAAGGCTTTACCATTGTGTAGGATTTTCAGTTTAGCAGGATAGATTAACATATATTTGAGCCAAGCTTTTTTTAGTCTCACTTTCGTAGCAATAAATTGTGCCCGATTTTTCTGTACCTGAAAGGTATAGTCTGGGTATATAGCCAATTTAGCGGAGGCCCTCTGTATATCACCTCAATTTCTGGAGAAGCCAGGATCTTTTCTCTGTCCTTGTAATTGAGGACTTTCGCTATTGTAGGCCTGGGTGTGGCTCCGGTGGTGGCTTTCTGACCAGGGACTGGTGTGCTCGCTCTATGGTAAACCCCTGCGTCAGGTTTACAGGGCCGAGCTCTTGTAACAGTAGGTTTTCAATGTAGTTGGTGGGATGAGATCCCTCCATTCCCTCCAGCAGGGCCACAATCCTAATGTTGTTGCGCCTCACCCTTCCTTCCGCGTCTTCCGCTCTTTCCTCCAGCAGCTTCACTTTTTTGCCGTAGAATGTTTACCTCCTCTGATATATGCTCTCTGGCTGTGGTATTCTCCTGCACTTGTGTTTCCAAAATGCTAGTGTGCTCCGCCAGTCCAGGTACGTCTTGCCTCAACAGGCCTGCATCAACCCTTACTTCTTCTATTTTGGATTCTAGGTAGCCTGTAGTGCAGTGATGGCGTTTAGGATCTGCTGATTTCCGCAGTTTTCAGTTTCTACCAGTCCTTTAATCTGTTCTAACGCTCCGTTCCTGGTTTTGCCATCTGCAACGGCCTCAGGGCCTTTTGTAAATGCCTCCATGGAAGTTGTTTGCCCTTTGTCTTGTTGTTCCCAGCTGCCATCAGTTCTGATGAGGCTTGACACAATACCACTCTGTTGCGGTGCACTCTCTGGGCCTTTATTGTTATTTGGGCACTAAAGCCCTATGCACTTCGTTCCCGTATCAGGTTCTTCTCTGGCTTGGCCAATACACTTTAGTCCCTTATGTAAGTCATTTCTCTGTAGTTCTATAGAGAGGATATTGTTCCTGGAGTCCAGACTCCGGCTTTCGTATTATAGTGTCCCAGGTCAGCCAACGTCTTCTATGTGCTTACTCCTGGTCTCACCGAGTGTTGCAGTGATAGAGGTTCTTGCTATATGTGTACTTACTTCAATCCAGACTTCTCTTTGAGTTTGTAAGCCTGAGTACTTTAATGTCGAGCCGATCATCATGATGTGTTAAATATGCAGTATTTCCTTGATCCTCCTGCTCCGTCACACCTCGGTTGGGGTCTACGGTTGGCTTCCTTTTGCTTCTGTATGTTCGTTATCTCACCCAGTGATGATCCTCTATCTTCTGCTTTCAACCGTTGAAGGACGTTGGACACTTGATCTCCTGCTGTGACCTTGTAGTCCTCCCTCGATGTTCGAAGTACATCGTAAACGGAAACCCCGACCGGTACCTGATACCCTGTTCTTGCAACCATGCCATCAGTTGTCTGCAGTCCCGCTTTTTCAATAAAGTTGTTGCTGAAAGGTCCTGTTATATGCGGACATGCGCCCCCTCGCATTCCATCTTATCCTGCTCTCTCGCTTTTAGCACGATATCCTCCTTCTGCCTGTAATGGTGGCATTTCACTATGACCGACCATGGACAGTTTGGGGGACCACCTCCTCTGAGAATCCTGTACATTCTATTGCAGGGCCTGGCGGCTCTTCAAAGAGGGAATTCATGAGGGCTTTGACATGCTGTTCTAGTGACAGAGGCATCTCCATGGGTGCCTGCTTTAAGCCCATGACCCGAATGTTGTGCGCCTCTCTCTGTTTTCGAGGTCATCAACCTTCTCTGCCAAGTCTGCTTCCCTTTGTTCAAGGAAGCGGCTTTCCACTTTCATTTCAGTTATCACTGCGGATTGCTGATTGTTCCCAAGCACTTCCAGGTTGTCTTCCACTTGGTCTATCCGTATCTGGATAGCTGCTATGGTTTTTGAGATGCTGCTTTTCATCGACCTGATTTCGTCGAGTAAGTGGTGCATATATCTGCCTTTTTCAAAGCTTTGTGGCCCTATGCCGGTATGCTTGGTGCACTTGCTTGGGGTTGGCACTCCATCTTGGCGATCCCGTGACGGTAGGAGTGCAGGGCCGCTCTTGTGCCGGGGACCAGCGTGGCTGCTGCTGCGGCAGGGCTAGTTGCGTGGTTGAGGGTTTCTGTTCCTCTCTTTTCGTGCGGCTCTCTTGGGTTTTCACGTGTGGTGGTCAGCCCTGGGTTCAGATGCATGTTGCTCAGCTCAGCTATGTCCTCCGGGGCCTCATCACTTGCGGCACGATTTGCCGCGGCCCTCAAAAGATGTGCACCTGTTCTGGGCCCTTAAATCCTCTTAATAGATTCTGACACCTTTTGATCTTGAAAGTCTGTCATGGCGACATGTTTTGACATTGCTTCTCTTACAGTGTTTACATGGCTCTTGCAGCATGACCAGGGTGTTATTGGTGCCAATGTTTAGCCGGTTCCACTTGAGTTGTGAAGTGGGCTCACCTCATTTTATGGGCACTTACTGTTGCTGTTTGGATAGCCCACTATGTCCCCATTGCATCTAGACCCCTTCTCATTGTGGGTCTGACTTCTCTGTGCCAGCACTGGTGGATGTGCGCTGATGCCTGTCTCAGGTTCGGCTTGTGCCTGTGTCAAAACACGCCCTGCATTTTATATTGCAGGATAGAACAGCATGCTAATCTCGTTGCCCTCAGTGAAGCCACGCTTTGCCCAACGCTTTTCTAACGGCAAGCAGCACAGGGCTCCATAAACATTGGAGGCTCCTTTACGGTGCAAGCGCCGTCCCTGATGCACTGATGTGCACAGCCCTCCTGCTGTCTCCAATGGCACCTCTGCTGCATCTCACGCACCATGCGGGTGTGCGCCTCTCACAGAGGGTGTCACTCTGTGGGGCTGTACCGTCTGCTTCCCTGCCACCGTAACCGTCAGCCAAGATGCATTTTTCTCCGTGCATGATGCCCCCAGAGGCGGCCGGTGTCTACTCGATTCTGCTTTGGTCGCTGCGCCGGGATCAGGCCGCTGCTTGTTGGCGTGGCGGGCTGTGTGCTCGCTTCTCCGTCGCTACTTTCAGGGCCTTCTTGGTTGCCTGCCTCTTGCCAAGACTCAGCGCATTCGGCTCTAGACCCCCCGATCCCGGCCACCGCTTAAAATTTCTCTAACAGCTCTCGGGAACTTCCGATGCCACCTGGTGTCATTGCATTGGTGGCAAAATGGCATTAGCATTTACTTTCCACCATTCTGCTGCACCGGGTAAGGCAGGTTAGTGATCAGGCGGCCATTTTTCCTGCGCCCTTAGCTGTATCCCTAATTATGATTTTGATGAAAATTAGCTCCGAAGGGTGAGCTTTTTCCATTAGTTTGTTGCATGGGCATCTTGTTAAATCTGCACAATTAATTCTAAAGAACCCTAAATAGATGTGAACTGCAAAGGATGCATGATGAAAATTATGTCTTTTCCCTCCTTTTCGTGTTTTGAATAATTTTTGTTTTCAAATTAGCCACTTGGTGAATCAGGCAGAAGCTGCAATTAGTTGATATGTAATGATAGACAAGTCCACGTGATGTAAGCAGGCAAATTGTGTTCCTCTTGAATCTCCATGCAATTAAGCCTTCAGAAGGCTGCCAACGCATTCTGCAAGATCACAGAGGACAAGACTGCAAGCAAATCCGGTGTGATAGAATTCTGAGGTAGCTTGATGCAACCTGATATATTAGATAGGTGATTGTATATAACGTAACTTCTGCAATTTTGGTGGCCTCATCACTAAATGCAAAACTGTCAGTATTTTGTCTGAGATCACAATTGTGATAACAATGTAGTGGTGATAAAATGCCTCACAGCACACGATCAAGACCATCTTGCATCCAACATTATATTGTGGACTAGCTTGCAATTCTAAATATTGAACACAGTTATTTCAAAACTTCGGGAGATATGTCATTTCATTACCAGCCTCTTATTATCTCCCCTTAATCATTTACGATCCATTTGTGCGGGTATTTGGACACACAAACATCCATGGATTGTTCTTCTGTTTGCTCACACTAGAAAAAAAATCCTTCTTTACTGAACGTATCTCCACTGATGCTAAAAGAAGCTGCAACTCCAAAAAAAAAGTCAGTCGCTCTTAGAGAGAAGAAACTAAAGAAATGCTGCTAACCTGAAATGTTCCAAAAGTATTAAACCTGAAAGCAATTTTGAAAAGGTTGCAGCAACACGTCAGGGTAAACATGGACTTTGGTTGAAATGCACAGGGTCTTCAGATATTGGAAAGTGGACAGGTTTTTGGGGAAACAAAGCAGAACATGACACTGGCCTGGTGTTCCACAACAAACCTCCCCTTTTTCTGACTACCCTTTGCAAGAATGAACGCCAGTCCCAGGCTGGCCGTGAAGTGTAGACTTCAAAATACGTGTCAGCTGCGCCCTGGCTTGCACGCCTGGGACAATATCCCCACGAGAAACCCGAGCGGGCATGGATAGGATACCACCAGCCCTGGTCGTGCTGGAGTGGCCGCTCGTGCGTGCAGCGTCCACCCTCAGCCGCTTCCTGCACCAGCTAGCGTGGGGGAGGAGACGCACGGCGTGGGCGGCTGCAGATACACTGTGTAAACTTGACCATTTTAATCGACATTGTGTAATTGTGTGTGACGGAGATGAATTCATTAGTGGTTCTACACAGAACCATGCAAAGTCATATTTTTAAAAACAAAAGAAAAACATTCCATTCTGCTTTTGCAAAGAGGAAACCTCACATCCACTTATTTCTCATGGTTGCTTCTAAACCCTGCATGGCCACATTGGAAGCGGTGTCAAATGTACTGAGCTTTGAGGAAAAAAGTTCTCCAGCATGTCCTTCTGGCTTCACCCCCCTCTTCTGTTGCTCTTTGTGTGCCTCCGGGAGGCTTTCTTCTCCTTCCCCCAAGCAGCAGCAGCAGCTGCACCAGGTTTGCCGTTGTGTGTGGAGAAGATAGAAAGGCTTCTTGCACCCCCTGGTGCTCTGGCTTTCTCTGCGGTGGGAGAGCAGGAGGACTGCGAGATTGTCTTCCTTGTCTCTCGCTCTGCCCAGGCTTTGGTTGCTCATTATTCAGAGCGAGGAGAGAGAGAGAGCGCGAGCGAGGCGAACACAGTGTGAGTGAGACGGATCTTCTCTCTCTCAGGTCATCTGCAGCTACAGCAGCAGGAGAGGGAAGCGAGGGGAAGAAGATGGCGATCCTCCTCCTCCTCCAGTGCTGAGCAAGCCACATGTACGAGGAGCCTCCAGCGCTCAAACTTCACCGGCGACTCCTCTCGTCCCAAAACAACAACAAAAAAGCCCCGACGAGAACGGCGTGGAGTCTCTTAAAAAAAACACAGGACGGCGAGCAAAACACGCCTGAGAGCTTCGACGGCAGCGGCAGTGGGCGTCCCGGGCAAGCTCTTGTAAGTTGCAATTAACCTCTACCTCCGATTGGCAATTGTGTATTTAAATAAATAAATGCAGCCCACGCGTTCAGGAAGCATTGCGGGAGGAGGGCTTTTTGTTTCTAAATGGGAGATGGCAGATGGGTTCTCTTCACTGATGATATTTGAGGAGGAGGAGGTGGGAGGAATTGGTTAAAAGATACTCGTGAAAGGGCAGAGTGAAAAATCCCACGCACGGTGGAACTACGCGCTGGAATAGTGTGTGTTTTGCCACTCTATGTAGATCTGGTTCTCCACACATTGAGTGACACAGAGGAGTGAAAAAAAACAGCCCTGGGAAGTACTCGGGCTGGGGTGACCTTTTTTTTTCTCTGTGCCGATTGCACTGCTTGGTTTGGAGCTGTCTGTTCTTCAGAGGTCCCCTTCTTCCTCCCCCTTCCCCTCCCTTCATCCCCCTCCTTTCAGAAGTTGTCCTGTAGGGGGAAGGGCTTTATTCTGGATCGGGATCTCTCCTGGGAGAGGGGAGGAGGAGAGTGTCGCGTTGCTGCTGCTCCAGGCTCTGGTGGTGGTGTGGTGTGTTTGTGTCTGATGAAGGGGCTGCCTGGAAGAGGAGGAGCAGGAGAGAAGCCATTGCACACGCTGTGTTCTCGCTCAGAAGGTCAGACCAGGCACACACGCAAAAAAGCCAAGGAAGGAAATGGACAGGAGGCCCCCTCAACCTCCACCTTTGTGCCTACTGGCACTGTGCACCAGCCAGGGTTGAGCAAGAGGGTGAGGAACCCTGAGGGCTGGCCTCACCAGCTTGTGCCTTCCCCTTTATCTCGCTGCTGCTGCTGTCCTCCATTTGCAAGCTGTCTGGGTTGGTTTCATTCCAGACTCTGAAAGCACAAAGCTCCACCAGCAGCTCTCTCCAAGCCGTTTGTGTTTCCATGGGTGACCTTGCTTGATTTTTGTTTTGTTTACTGAACACTTTTTTAACCTCTCCTCGCAGCCTCTTTTTTCGTGACAGACATTTGTTAACCTGCAAGGAACTTTATGGTTTTGTGTCTGGATTTGGAAGGACCTTCAAGCTGGGGTTTTTTCCACTGCTCTTTTTTTTTCTCTCTCGTTAATCTGCATCTGCTTGCATACAAGCAAGAGGAAGTGACTACCCAGTGACTGGTGGTGTTTTTTTTTCTATCTTGTGTAGAGTTGTGATCTGAGTCAGGTAAGCCATGTCATGCTGTAACAGCTCCACCAGAAAATGGAGGAGAGCAGGTATTTCTTAGTGGACAAAACTAAGGTGGGGGGAAGTGCCTCTGCAGTTACTGCACATTTTCTATCAAGTCTTTTCTTGAGGAGAGATGGTCTTTTTTTGGAATATTTGAGCACACTGATTTCAGTTCTTTGGTGACTTCATGTTTGCTTGCACTCTATGGACATTTTTTCTTCACTAAATCCCACATTTTCATACTGCTGTTAATTGTTTTCTTTTTTGAAGTGCCCTTTAATATCATTTTCCATACGGATCTACCATTCTTTTTTTACATAACCCTCTCTTGTGTCTTGGTGTGCTTAATTGGGCATGTTGGCAAGGGTTTGAACAGGTTTCTTTCTTATGCATTCTCGATGTGTATGTTGGCTGGATGCTGGGCCTGTTTAGCTGTGCTTGCCCTACATAATGTGTTTATTAAATGTTCACTTATACTGCTGTTTGTGTGAAGGAGAACTGTCTGATGCAAGTAGTGGCAAATATGTAAGATTCTTGATGCAATATGAAATGTGGCTTTCATCATTCTCAACGGCAAGACCAAGGTGTCTTTTGATAATGGCTGGGGGTTGGAAGTGGGAGGTGTTGATTTTGAAATGGATTGTTATTCAAGTTGATTGGAGCTAGTGTTTCTCACAAACCCAACTTTGTGGAAATTACACAGATAAGGGACGGCAGCAGTTTGAATGTTCTGGAATGCCAATAAAGCAGAGGAAATTCAGAAAATTTGCACTAGGGCCCATTTTGGAAATCACATTCCTACAGTCTATCGCAATCTGCCAAGCTATTGAGATGAAGGGAAGGAAGATGGAGCATTTTATTGAAATGTCACTTTGCTTGGACATTTGGGTGCTGTCAGTTCTTGTGTAAGGGTGAATTGTCTACTAATTGGTATGCTTGCAGTGGCCTACCAGTTGTATTGCCTTTTAAAGCGGTTTTACTTGTCATATGCTCATATTTTAGGAACATCATCCATTTGCACACCACTAAGGAAAAGCTGTGCATTTACCAAGATTCTGAAAGCACCTTTTCTTTTGCTATCTTCTCTGCGAGGTGCTGCCTCAGATTGTTTTGTTGCTCCCTAGATACATGTTTCTTTTATTTTTATTTGTGGTTGTTCCTCAATTTCAGTTTGGCATCTGGATCCCATTGACCTGCACCTTTTTGAAAACATGTTTTACCAGAAAAATGTATGCAATTTTGCTGTATTTGTGTCCGAGGTATTTGAAGATTTATCTCTCATCTTCACGGCTTTATATTACTCCTGGCTGGTTTTACATAGAATCCATTTTGTTTGCTCTGATGTGGATCTATTTCCTTTTTTTGTATAGAGGGTTGCCTCCTACTTGAACAAATTCTAAAGATCTTGCACATCACAGGATTCAGTTTCCTTTTGGTCACACATCTCTACATGGAACCCGTCATCTTATTGTCTTCATCTAAGACACCAAAATGTGTATGATGCAACGTGCCCTAGATTGATCTTTTGTTTAACTCTTCTGTTTTCACCAATATATATTCAGGGATTCAAAAATAAAGATTTGATGAACATGTGCTTAAAGCAAGTTCCCGGGTATCAACCGGATGTAGCTCCTGCTTACTGGATAAGAGGAGCTAGCACACAATGTTCCACAAATGTGCCTTCGACATGGGATACACAACTTTCCCATTTTATAAGACCCATTATACTTTTGTCCTCATTCTCCTTTTGTACGCATTCAAAAGCACACACAGTTAATGTTAGGTATTTATGTTTGTGTGCCACCAGTGATCCTGTGGAATCAAAAGTAGCTTCTGGGAGCAGTTGGTGTCAAGCTAACTAGCAGGCTCTAAAGAGCTCCCCCATCAATTTTGATTCATATGTCTTTTAGATATTGTATTCTGCTCTGGTTTATCTGACCTTCAAATTGACTGGGCATTTCTACCATAAGGCTTTACCACAGGGCCTATAAAAGGCATGCTATTTGTAAATTTACAATAACTTGAACCATCGGAATACTAGCTTTTAAACAAATTGCTATATAATGGTGACAACGACGACTATTGTGCACTCAATCTTTGATTATAGGCAACCCATCAGAACCGTTCATGTATTTTAGAATGGCTTCCATGCTCAGACATAGTTTAATTGATCTTAATGGCTTCACATTTCATACTTTGTGAAATGTATATCTCACTTGGACATGTTTGTTCGCTCCATTGTTTTGGTTCTAAATCCTTCTTAATTTCGGGTCTGTTTTTGATACATATTTATTTTAATGTTGCTTCGGTGATCCCACAACAAGCACTTATGTTTTAATTGTATAGACTCTCCACTAGTTCAGCCTCAGAATTCTATGGAGACAGCCTGACTTACTCATTGGCTTAGTCTTTTTTTCATTTTTCATGCAGCATTTATGACCATTGCTTATGGTCCTTTTTGAATTGTTGGATCTTATGTGTTTGAGACTTAACAATGTTAAACAGTGTTTGATATCTTCTATGTAACAAGAGGACCACAAATGTATGAAATGGGGAACAATTCCTTGTCTTGAAGAAACATTACTGTGGGTCAGGGTAGAGTTAAGCTCTTGTGTTCTTCTCCTTTGTTTTTCTTATTTGTTGTGCCATGTCAAGTGAAAATCAATTTCTCTCTAAATTTGCCACAGACTAATACTGGTAGAGTCAATTGCCGCTGGTATTAGTCTTTAAGTGTATTCCGTCTGTATCACAGATTAGAAAGCCTTGTTTTTGCATACTCTTATCCCACATTTCTTTAGAGAGGTTTTGCCCCCATTATGGCAGGTGGTTCCCATACATTGTTTGCTAAGTTATTTTTTAAAAACGGAAGAAACAAATATGAAGTATTACAACCTAATAAGATTGATAAGTAAAGGCAAAACAGAGTAGCAGTAAAACTATTAGATCAATACAACTACTGCTGTATCGTATAATTTCACCTAGTGATATAATGCTATTAAGTCATACCAGAATTGATCATAAGCTTTTGTAGGCTGTAAGTCCGATTAAGGTAAGATACATAAACGTAGTCGCTGCAAGACAGCAGACCTATTCCTACAAGTCAAGATAATCCCACCAAATCCCTTGAAAGGTCGTCAGGTCATCTTTACTTTGTATGCACGTCTTTCTAACACCACGTTTGTTGTCACATGATTGACAAAATCCACTGTTATAAGAATGTGCGTGTTCTTCCACTTCCTTGGAATAATAAAGCTGGCAAGTACCAAGTATTTGGCTATCTGCAGTGATGTTTGATTGAGTTTATATTAGTAGATGGATTCTTCAAAATGACAATGAGTGGGAGGGTCAACAAAGTGCAAGTTGCAAGGTACTATCTGTGCATAAATTGGTTCCATGGAAGCAATTCCAGTTATCCACGTGCACATAGAGCCCCATTTCTTACTTGCTAAGACTTAACTATCACATTTTGGGGACTGATAGGTGGTGTTAAGTTGTGCCTGATACCAACATTTTTCATTCTGCAATGTCATTTCAACACATCTGCCAAAGGTTAGATTTTTGGCCCATAAAAGTTATTGGTCATTGGCTTCAGTTACTGCATCTTCTGGGGGATTGCAGTGTGCTCTAAAAAATGTCTTCTGTTATATCACTAGTAGTTGAAGGTTGGGGATAATCTTTGACCCCTGACCCTCTCCAATAGTTAAGGCCAGATATTTTTTCCATTGTGGAAATATTTCGTCACCATCTGGAAAGGCATCAGATTTAAGCAAAGAATATAACTTGAATGCCTTATTCCACTTTGTGTCTTGAGATTTTAGGCTGTGAGTGAATATCAGTATTTGCATGGCATTGTTGTTCATGTTATGTGAGGAACATGAGGGTATCCTCGCTCCTAAACCCCCTCGAACCTCTTCTCAGGTGGCCAGGCAAAGGCCATCACTTTTGCATCCCGACCTTGGGGATGGAGAAGCGAGGGAGGATCCACTGGGTGGAGGGTCCTTGGGGATTGGGAGTGAGGTACCCACAGGAGAGACATGGTATCCTCCTTTCGCTAGTCATGACCAACCTAACTCTTCCCCAACCTTTATGGGTTACTATAAAGCTGTCCCCCCCGCCCCTCATTTCCCCACATGTGACACTTGACAGTATTGGGACGAGGAAGAGGCGACTAGGAGCAATAAATACCAATAAATACTTTCACCACTCTGGTACTGAGACGAAGAAGAAGACTGCACAAGAATACCATTGGGGAAGTCAGACTTGTCCCACCAATAGGCTGCATAGAGGTCAGGCAATTGAACTTACTGACCCACACCTGTGGACCCTTAAAACTCAAAGGGAGTATGAAGTATAAGAGGTGGGGCTACATGCAAGATAGGGGAAAACTATAGGGGAAAACTGTTGCATCAGGAGAGAGGCACAAGCCATGGTATTGAAGGAGTCTGTGACCGACCGAATTACGAGTCAAAGGACGCCAAGGCCAGAGTCCTTGTGAGGCTGGATACGGTGGCAAAGGAATTGCTGTTCCTTTCAGCAGAGGTCGAGCAGCAGACAGCGGTGTCGAGTTGGGCTGTTCTACTAAGTTCATAATTGAGTGCTTGTTACCTGCGGTGTGGCATTGACACCAGAGTGCCTGAGGGGCAGCCAGAGACTACCTTTCAGCAGAGGAAGTCGAAAGGCGTGGATTACTGTTGAGGCGAGCGAACCAAGAAATCGGCGTGATTGGCAGAAGCACGCTGGAACACAGGTGAGTCGCCTTGATGCGAAAACACTTGTGATACTGTTACAAATGAAGAGAACGCATTGTTAAATTCAACGCGTGATGAAAAGGACCCCGGCAAGCAGAGACAAAAGTGGCAAGGCACTAGTTAGGTGAAACTGAAGGTTCGGCGCGAGAGGGGCAGATCGCGGGTGAACCTTTTGGTTTATAAAGCTTTTTATGTTGAATAAACGCAAAAGGATGGGAAAACAGAATATATGCATTTCCCAAGCCAAGAGTGCAGCTAGTATAAAGAAGTGTGAAGGAAGCATTATTGGCAAAATAAATGGGCTATGCATAGAAGAGTGATAAAACTGTAATTTCAAAGCCAGTAGAATTATATGAAACGCGTATTGACTCAAGCCAATAGAACTCTGGGGAATCTCAGAAAGTTGTGAGAAAGCCTTTAAAACCAAAGCTGGAATTCCTTTTTTGAATGTAGAACTGATTGCAACATTGAAATACAATGGGAATATAACATGGCAAGAAGTGTATGACACATGGTGCCAAAGCCAAGAGGATAACCGGGAGATACCAGGAAAGTGTTGGATTACACACAGTTCCACAAGTGAAAGTGAATCTGGACATAGGGAAAAGGGCCGAAGAACCTGTGTGGTCTGGAGAGCCTGGGGTTCCTGGTTGCACAACCTGTGATGGGTGGACCGTGTGGTCTGACAGCGGCACCTAGACCAGTGAGCCCTAAATGGTGAACATAAAAAAGACATGGTAAAACAAACCATAAGGAGGGTCAAGTGGACCCATTTTATGTGGAACATTGGAAGACGGAGATCAGTGCAAAAGTTGCATTGAAATCTTGGGGAAGGGAACCCTGAGATTTGAGGAACTACAAGTACTGTCTTGAGGACGGCGCCTCAAGACTACTTTTTATGTGAACTGTGTTGCCTTGTACTTGGGGAAGGGAACCCCAAGGCCCACATGTAACTGTATTGGTATGAATTGAGAACGGTAATCTTGAGACTGTTTATGGAACTTTCTTGAATTTGGGAAAGGGGCGCTGAAAAGGAAGCTTGAGAGCTGGAAGCAGTTCAGTACTTTATGTTGATGACTCTTTCTTTTATTATTAACATCCCTACGCGTTGTTTAGTTTAGTTGTGAGGGCAGGCATAGTTTTTGAACACAGACAGACTTAAGTTGAACTCTAAGCATAGGGAAATTTAGGCCTTATACCATCCTGACATTTGAGTTAATAAATTCATCAGTTTTGAATCTGTTGTCTGTGTCGTACTTCATGATGCCTTCACAGTAATCAAAGAGTTAATTTAAGTAAACAATTAAATATGCATATATTGCCACATTTTCTTTGAAGTCTTTTATACAGAACCAATGTACTTGCCGCCCAGGCCTGGTTGTTACTTAGGATACTTGGCTCCAATTGGGCGCTCCAGTGGCTTTTTTGCCTTTGTGCTTGATGAATGGTCTGTGTAAGTGGAAGCCCACTTTGTTCAAGTTCAGATTTGTTTTCCTTCTTTGCTATTTCTCTCTCTGTATTTTTCTGGTTGATGTAATTGTAGTGCAGGTTAGTGGCGGTTTAAGATTTCTTAATGAAGCTATAGACTAAGACCTGTTTATTTCAACGTCTACACAGGAAGATGTTTCATTAGTGTTGGGTAGAATCTTAAAGGATGCCATAGAACACTTTCATGATATTGGTGGTGGTTGTAAACGAAAGCCTACAATGGATGATGGGTATCTTCAGTCTTTTATTTCGAGCCTTCTGTGTTGTTTCTCCTTCTCTAGACCATTTCTGCAGTATTTCTCGAATTCGTTGTAAATCTTATCGTTGCAACTAGGAAGAACGTTTCCCATGACATAGATGATAAAAGCAATTTTGATGTAATTCCGCATTTTTCTGAAGATAATTTTAGAAATGGTGAGGTTGAGGAGAGGAATTCCTGGATATGTAAGATGTCTATCTGCCCAAACCAGCAAATTTCCTTTTTAAATCTGAGTGAGGCGTGACTCTCATTTGTTTTAGTCCAGTTTATTCTGTAGTCGGTAGATGTTCAAAAATTGGAAATCAGTCCGGAAAGATTTGGGATTTTATAGAGTTCTGTGAAAATCATTCGATTGTGTTCAGTCACGCCAACTCACCCCTTTAAGATCTCTTGGCAGATCATTGCAAGGGGTGCTAGTGATAGCACAAAGAGTTAGGGAGAGCTTGCTTCAAAGGCCATGCTGCTGGTCATTATGGCAATGTTGGTGGCTTGGTTTCTAGCAGAATGCAGATACCATTCCACACAAAGGTGGTTGCCGGGATGTAAATGTCTCATCATCACGTTATTTTATTTTTTTATAACTGTTTATTGCATTTAAACAACACAACGCCAATGTAGATATTAAACAGACATTCATCAGAAAAAAGAAAAACAAGGCAATATCATAAACTGTAAGGGCACTGCAGGGCCAAGGGGCCGTGAGACGGTTGCGAGACAAAGAAATGCTGGTAACATAGGTTGCGACTTACGTCCTCGGGTCAGGGGAGGGGTAAGGGAGGAAAAGGGGGGGAGGGGAGAGGGAGGGGGAAATGGGAGGGGGTGGATTTCAGTGAGCATTGAGCCATTTACCCCATATTTTTTCAAATTTACGGGGACAACCCTGCGCGTTATAGATCCGGCACTCTGAAGCTGCACATCTGTCCAGTTCATTGCTCCATCGGTTCGGGCACAGTGGGTCTGCAGAGCCCCAGTTGGCCGCGATGAGTCTTTTGCCCGCCCCAAGCGCAACCGCCAAAAACGTTTTTTCGTATTTTGTCAAGTCCACTTCTCCCCAGATGCCCAGGAGTGTCATTTTAGGATCCTTAGGAATTGGCGTCGCCAGGACAGTGGAGATCTTGATGATACAGTCCCCCCAGAAGACTTGTAACACTTGACAGTCCCAGATCATATGGTAGAAGGTAGTCGGCTCAGTTTTGCATCTAATGCATATCTCATCCTCGGATCCCCCCCCATCTGGCCATGTCAGTGCGCGAATAATAAGAGCGATGGAGGATTCTCGGTTGTATTAGTCTGAGCTTGGTTTCTATCCCAATTTCTCTACAGGTTCCAGTTCACCTAAGTCCCTTTCCCGCCTGTCTTTGAACCTATCGAGTTGTGAGGCCCTGAAGGAGTTGAGGGCCTGATAGAGGGTAGAGGTGACCTTGGAGGGAATTTGTTGCAGGAGGACATTGGTCTTGATGGGAGAGCAGGGGGGTATAATTGTTGTGTCAGGGAACTGGCTGCGGATGGCATGGGCCAGCTGCGCATGCCGAAACTGGTCCATAGGTGCCAAGCCGAATTGCTCTTGCATGGTCTCAAAGTTTAGGAGGTGTTCATAAGAGCCCATTTTCACTATTTCCGGGAGGTGCGCATTCTGCCATATGGGTTGGGATAGTGTTGGCCTCCCCTTCCAGCCGACCATTTTATGTGCGTCCCGCCAGGCTCGGCGGATATGGTGCGTTATTTTTGGTAGCGTCGGGAGTTGGTGGTTAGTGGCATACACGATCTGCAGTGGGGATATTGGGGACTGCTCTCTATTTCAATACGGATATGTGGTAGTGTGGGATCTGCGTGGAACCAATCGTTTACCACCCTGATCTGTGTCGCTAGATAATACGTCTGTAGGCAGGGTAGGCCGATGCCTCCCTCCCATACCGATCTCTGGAGCGTGTTAAGGGCAATTCTGGGTTGTTTCCCTCCCCATAGCAGTGTGCGAAGATTCTTATCAATAAGTGTGAAAGTTTCTCGGGGGGGTGAGGATGGGAGATAATGAGCGGGGCGTTTTGGAGAACATACAGGCGTCTCGTGAGGGTCATCATCTTGAATAGCGCGGCCCTGCCTATTACAGATGGGGGGAGTTATTGCCAGTGGGAGGCATCTCTATTAAACTGCTCTATTATGGGCTGAAGGTTGAGTTGGAGGAACCCTTTTAGTGTCGGGTCGAGCCGTATGCCCAGATATTTAAATTCCCTGATACAGCCATGGTATGGGCAGGTCTCTGGGATCGCAGACTCGCCGCCCTGGATCGGGAAGTAAATGGTTTTTGCCTCATTTACCTTTTTGGTATTCCTTAAGGATAAGGGAGACGGTCGGGCATGAGGCACCCGGGTTGCTAAGGTATATAAGGAGGTCATCCACGCAGAGTGAGAGTCGATCCTCGCCTCCCCCCGGCCAGGCAAATACAGACCAATAATTGTTTGCTCTGAGTTCTATTGCTAGTGGCTCGATGGCAAGGAGGAAGAGGAGTGGAGATAATGGGCATCCCTGCCTAGTACCTCGGCCTAGAGGGAATGGTTTGGAGGACCTACCGTTTATCCTCACTGTGGCCTCTGGGGATGCATAGAGGAGTATGACCCATGATATGAATGTTTGCCCGAGGTTCATTTGAGCTATGATTGCCCATAAGGCGTCCCATCCCACAGAATCAAATGACTTCTCAAAGTCCACTGCGAGGAGGGCCAGTGGAGCCGGTATTTCTGTGGCTCTGCTCAGGGCGATTTGAATTCTGCGTAAGTTCATGCGGGTGGATTTATTGGGCATGAATCCACATTGGTCTGGGTGGACGAGAGTCTCAATCACCTTCAACAATCTATTCTGGCAAGGACCTTGGCTTCTCTGTTGATCAGTGAAATGGGACGGTAGGTGGCGCGTTCCTCTGGTGGCTTTCCAGTTTTACGTATGACAACTATGAACGCCCTTCTGAGGGGCGGGGGAAGTGCCTCTTGTTCTTTACTACGTAGGAACATGCGGTGCATATGAGTCGATAGTGTGCCACCGAGGCATTTCCAAGTCTCTCTGGGGAAGCCGTTGGGGCCCGGAGCCTTCCCGGGTTGAAGCTGTGCGAGCGCCTCTTGTATTTCATTCTCCGTGATTTCAGCGTTCAGGAGGTCTGATTGGTGTTGTGAGAGTTTCGGGATGTCAATCCAGTCCAGATAGCAAGAGGGCTTGAGTGCAGGGCTTCCGGTGGGCTGAGTATAGAGTTTCTTGTAGTAAGCCGCAAATGCTTCCACTATGTCAGAGTCTTCCGTCAGCAATGTTCCCTCCGGAGATTTGATAGCACGCACATGTCCTCTCCTTTGCTCACGTTTCTACAACCAGGCCAGGGTTTTATTTGCTCACCTCGTTCATAAATTTGACTCCAGACTAGCTGATGGGCTGTTTGTGCGTTGTCCAGAGCTATATTGCTGAGGGCATCTTGTGCCGTGATCAGGGCCTCCTTTGCTTCTTGAGTGTTGTGTGCTAGGATTTGCTGTTCACATTCCAGGACTTGTGCTTCTGCTTCCCTGACCTTTTGGGCATGTAATTTTTGGTGGGCGGAAACCGCCGAGATAGCTTTTCCACAGAGGACCGTCTTATATGCCTCCCAGATCGAGATCGGGCATTCCACTGAGCCTTCTTCTATTTCGAAGTATCCTGCAGTCTTTTTTTCCAGTTCTTCCGCGATTTCAGGGAGCCGCAAGTGGTATGTGCTCAAGCGCCAGTTGCGATCCGGGCGTTGGGAGGCATTCTTCATGGTTATAAGGAGCGGAGAGTGGTCCGAAATTCCCCTTGCGAGGAATTCAGCAGACAGAAGTCTGTGGTTTGTGCTACGGGGAATGAAGGCATAATCAATCCTTGAGAATGTTTACTGCACGCCGGAAAAAAAAGAGAAACCAGCCTTGTCACCATGGAGTGAGCGCCATGTGTCTGTTAGCCCCTGTGCTTCGGTGAACGTGGCAAGCGATGTCAGGGTGCGTCGGCCTCCAGGTCTCCTGTAATACCTATCGACTGTGACATCCATCCCTTCGTTGAAATCTCCTATCATCCACAGGTTGGCCTCTTCTTCCACAGTTCGGTCAGCAGTTCTTTCGTGAGCGTGGGGGGGCGTAGATTGCGGCGAGGCCCCATTTCTCACCCCAGATGTCAGCAAGCAGAATCACATAACGGCCGTGAGGATCGGTTCTGACTTTTCTGACCTGTAGGGGGACTCGTTTATGGACGAGTATCATCGTACCCCTGGCACCTTTTGTGAATCCGGCGTGGTAGGTATGCGGGTAATTGGATCATTTGAAAAAGTTGGTGTTCGTGCCAATCAGATGTATTTCATTGAGGAGAATTATGTTGGGTGAATACCGGTTGAGATAATGGAGCACTAATCTTCGTTTCACGCTGGAGCCGAGGCCGTTAACGTTCCAGGACAGTAAGGGTTTACTCTATCTGCGTGGGTTACTTAATGGGGCATCTGGAAGGAGTAATGGTGTTTCCTTGTGTTTCCAAGGTGCGCAGAGGTATTCACCAGAGGGAGACGTCTGGGGGTTGCCTGTGGTTGTGTGGCTGATGACTGGGTAGCTCGGGTGTCACTGGCCCCGCCCGTAGACAGTGTTTGATTCTCCTGCCAGCATATGACGGTGTCATGCCTTCTCATCCTGTGATTCTGATTACTTACACCCTTAAAACTCCCCCCACCCTGTACTCCCCCCGCCGCCCCCAACTGGGAGCACCTGTTGCCCAAACATTAAACTTATAACTTAGAAAACTTCCTCGGGATGATCCAGACTAGGGTAGTAACTTCTGTGGGGGTCACCCGGACTGCGTTGCCTGGAGGGCGGCGGCCGCTAGGGTGGAGTTTCCGTAATGTTACATTACGGATCCGGTTCTATGATGCCCAGACCCCATCCGTTCTCTGTGGTATTTTTGGTGGGGCACTGTGGCGACTCAGTTTCCGGGTCCACCGGAGTTAAGGGTGGCGAGTGCTGTCCGGACCTGGGTTTCCATGCGGACGGTCCAGAGGGCGAGCGTCGGGCCGCGGGCCCATTGAGGATCTGCATTTCGAGCGATTCCCATGCTTCTTTGGGGTTGTGAAATAGGTGGGTCGTGCCCTCGTGATGGACCTTGAGCATCGCCGGGAAGAAGAGAGCATACTTGATTGACGGGGATTGAAGTTTCTTCTTGACTGAGTCAAACGACTGGCGGGCCTTTTGAACCTCCTTAGTATAATCCGGGTAGAACCCCGCTCTGTATCCGTTGTATGTGATTGGGCCCGAGGCTCGTGCCATCTGTAGGATAGCGTCTCGGTCCCGATAATTGAGGAGGCGTGCAATTATTGTTCTGGGGAGGCCGCCCGGTGGGTACCCTATGTGTTCTTTCAATGGAGAAGAACTTCGACAGTTTTTTGGGGGAGAAGATATGAGTCAGCCAGTCTTCTAGAAAGAGTTCCACACTTGGGCCCTCCTTTTTCCGGAATCCCAAGAATCCTGAGGTTATTGTGACGCGCCCTACCCTTGCTGTTTTCGGCGCGGTATTCGAGTTGGTTGACTTTCTGGGGAATTATGGCAAGTTGTTGTCCCAAATGACGAACGTTGTCTTCTGTGTCCGATACTCTTAGTTCTGCTTCGGAGACTCTGGACGATAAGTTGCAGAGATCTTGGCGCGGGAGAGATACTTCCGTGGAGACTCCACCAATTTTAAGTTCCAGCGATGTTCTCGAGTCCCCAATTGCTTTCATTAAGTCGCTCAGGGAGAGCTGGGGGTCCTGAGTCTCTTCCCTGATTTCCGCTTCCGCTGGGGTTTGTATCTCCAGGCGGGGGGGGGAGCACTGTTTAGAGGTCCATCTTGCTTTGTAGGGTTTGCCTCTTAGCCTTGTCCTTGCCCATGGCGGAGTTAGTGATTCACGTGAGGCGGTAAGTCCGGGTGGATCGTGTTGATGCCCCCCAGGGGGTTATTGTGGAGCCTGGGTTGGGGTGGACTTGTCGTACGTCTATCCTTCACGATTCTGTCCCTGTTCCGGAGTGCCAGCGGGATTACTTTGGCCACTGGGAGCAAATCCCTTCCTGTGGTTGACCCGCTGCGTCTATTGGGGGGTCGTGGGCCCACTGGGGGTTATCCGCAGGTACGCCCACGCAAGGGCCATGCACGCAGCCTTGACTATGTTCTTTTCATGAGTAGTGTGTAGAGGGCAACAGCCTCTGGTGTTGGCCACCGGCACCCCGCTGTGCGCGCTACCTTATAAATAGTACCTCCCCTGAGACTGTTGATTGTGGGGTGGCAACGAGTTCTCCTCCCGTTGATGGTTCCCAGGATGCCTGGTCTGGGTTGGTCCGGTTAAGTTTGGGGTTTACCCCAATGCGTGGTCTCACCTGGAGTTTTCTCCCCCCTGTGGAGTATTTGTCCAGCACTTTATGCTTGCGTGGCTGTGATCAGTGCATCAGGGGCCTCCGTCCCCCCAACGGTCGGGTCCCACAGATGCTGTCTTGTTGCCTGTTCTCTGGGCCCCTGCTCAGGGCCCAGAGAACAGTGTGGGGGGGAAGCTGCAGGCGCTGTCACAGGCTCAAGGTGCTTATATTGTTGGGGGAGGGGAGCGCCCTCAGTCTCCACCACTCCGTTTCCCCCTCAAGCAGATCTTTTTTTAAAGAGGGTGTGCCGCCTCCACAGTGCGGGACACTGTCCAGTCGTTCGCAGGGTTGGGGGGAGGTTGCACGTACCTTGTTGATGCTGTTGGGGGAGCGCGGCACTGTGTTGCCTTTTTTCGTGCCGCGTCTCAACCCCAGGTGCTGCATTCCCGCTGATGGGGGTGGGGAGGAGGGCGGAGGGGTTTCTGCTCCGAAGTGCGTGTCTCGTCCCAGTTTATGATGCCGGATCAGGCAGCGCAGAGTAGGTGTCTCACGCTGTCGGCATCCAGTTGCCCAGCGCATCGCAGGTGTCCGGCCTCCGTATGGACAAGGCGCTTCTTCCCCGGGGGACAGGGTCGCGGCAGCCTCAGGCGCGGGATCGTCGGCAGCAGCCGTGCCCGCGATTCGGGTAGTCGTCTGGCCTCCGTGCTAGGAGTCCAGCAGGGGGGAGGGACCCCGGGCGGTAGGCTGATGGTGTTGGTGCGATGCCGTCATCTGTTGTCCCTGCTTCACCCGCTCCCCGTGGCCTCAAAGACCACGAAAGCCCGGGGGGGAGGGGCGGAACAGCCGCTCTCATCCACCCAGCAATGGCAGCAAGTCCCGCGCTGGCAGACACAGGGAAGTTTCTCGTGTTCCCAGGTCCGATTGTGCCCCAGCTTGCAGCAGTTGTTGCCTGGATAGGTCCGCCACTGCTTCAATACTTTTCGAGGTCGGGTGGATTTTCAAAAACGGAGTCTTTTCAGGATATTTTACAGCGGCTGCTGGGAGCCGGTGCAATTAGCTCCTCATGCGCGGCTCGCGCATGCGCAGTCCCCTCATCATCACGTTATTGGTGACGTGTACGCAAAGTCCCTCTGCCTTCCTGGAAGATTGGGTATTTAGGGAAGTCTTGCCCGGTGTTCTATGTGTTGCAACTGCTTGAGTGATGGGTGAGCCTATCTGCCTATGCTCTTTTTTTCCATCCTGGTTCTTGTCTCCAGCCCTGTCTGCTATGCTGCCTCCAGCCATTCCTGCTGCGCTGCCTCCAGTCCATCATTCCACGCTGCCATCAGTCCTTCCTGCTTTGTTGTCTACAGTTCTTCGTGCCTCACCAGACTTCTGTACTTGTTGCTGCCTTCCAGGCCCCCCCCATCCTGACTCTGGTTTTTCTCCTTGTCACTTGCTGAATCTTCTGCTACACCTTCTTGTGTTACAACCACGGTGGGTTACGCGGTGATTCAAGAATTTGTCCTAAGCACCAAAGTACCTGTTCAGACTCACCAACGGGTACGTGTAATTGTGCATGCATGCCAGCTCGCTAAGCCTCTAAATAGACGTGTCTTCTTGCTACTATGGACTAAACGCAACAGTTAATTGCTACCGCTCAGGCATTAATGACTGAAGTCCAAATCAGGTGCTTGCTTTTGAAGTTCCTGTAGGAACATTGTCCTGTGGAAAATTCAAAGGTAATCCCAAAAAACTACAGGAATTCATTGATGAATGCACAATACAATATGCGTTTAAGGCATTGGGCCTCATTCTGAGTTTGGCGCAAAGGGATACCGGGCACCGGTAAGGACACTGGTGCCGGTAATCCCTTTGCGCCCTATTCCGAGTACCCTTAGTGGGTCCCATCCTTAAAGCCTGGTTTTACCAGGCGTTAAGGACGGGACCCGTTAAGGGACTTTAGAGCTAATAACGGTACCACAATTTGTGGTACCGTTATTAGCGCCTTCCCCCTTCTAATTGAGCCTTATGGGGGCTCAAATGGGAATGGGGAATGGCTTTTTCAATGGGGACTTACCGGTCCCGCAAAGGTTGGAATAGACTGGTAAGTCCCCATTGAACGAGGGCGGACTCGGTACCGGTATTGGAGGTAGTCATGGCGCTAATGGCGCCATGGTTACCTCCAAACTCGGAATGAGGCCCATTGTCTTTTCCTACCGATCGCTCTAATGTCGGTTACATGATTTCCAACATGGCAGGCAGTGTGCTAGCCTGGGTAACGTCCCTGGTCACCACAAACAATACTATGTTGGATGCCTTTCAGGTATTTCTTGTTACCCTACTTGCTGTGTTCCGACAGCCTGAGCTTGCTCTGCCCAGGAAAATGTACTTGATTTACGACAGGGTAGCCAAGACCTGTTAACTTATGTTAGATGTTTTAAGTAGCTTTGCCGATGACGCTTAAATTACTTTCTTCCGTAGAGGACTGAATGATGTATTAAAGGATGAGTTGGCCTGGGTTCCGAGGCCCAAAATGTTTAGTGAATTACTCACACTGGTCCTCCAATTGGACTACCGTCTTCAGGAACACTCCTGTGAAAAAAGGAAGACTAGGTTGAGGTTGAATCATTGCAAATAGAATTAGCAAGGGGCCATCTATCAGATATGGAAAGGAAGAGGAGGAGGGATGCTGAACTCTGTATGTACTGCAGTTCCAACAGCCTTTTAGTCAAGAGTGTCCTGTTGCACCTCTCAGGTGTTTGGGAAATGCTGTTTTCCTGTCGTATAAGGGGCGAACGATCAGGACCAGCGAGTTACCTCTAGTCCCATTCCAACCATTCTCTCTAGTACAGGAGCCACCAAGCAACCGTTTCTGGTACTGAAAATCTTTATCTTTCTGTCTGAGGACTCGTCCATTGAAATGCCTGCCCTAGTGGATTGCGGGGCAACTGGTATTTTTTGGATACAGCTTGAGTTCTACAACACAATGTGCTACATGTAGAGAACAAAGTTAGCTTGCCGGTTGAACGAGTTGATGGTTGCCCTCTTCTTTCTGGACCTATTACCCAGTAGTCAATTCCATCACAATTCACAATCGGTACTCACCGAAAACAGCTTGTTTTAGATTTCATGAAGGCTGCTAATTTCCCTATTATCCTGGGATTACTGTGGCTGCGATTTGTGATGAATCCTGCAGAGTCATCACTGAACCCTAGCCTAACATCTCTTCATGGGTAAGGCAGCTGCTACCTGATCCTAACCCTGGGGTCGGTCTCATGAGGGAGGATCACACGGGAGGAAATGGCTGTCAGGCGGAAGGGGTGACTCTATTGGGAGAGATGTGGCATTCGTCTTCTTCTGAAGATGAGAGTCCTGTAACTTGTAAGTATCTGATGGCATGCTCTCATTGTACAGTCCCTCTCATGAGGAAACCCCAAAAACCTTTTGTGAAAAGTTACCTAGACAGAATAAGTTGTATACCTTGGGAGTTCCTTTTGGTAAAAATCATAGCCATAATGTTAAGTCATCCATCACTTATATAACATCTTCTAACTCTAACATCCAGTTCAACAAACAAATAGAAAAGAATCGACATGACATACTCAAACCCATTATGCACTTCAATTCCCATAATGCCTGTGGTACTGGGATGGAGAAGAACGACCAAGAGTCAATGACAATTAAAGGTGCCACTGAAGGGAATATGCGGTCTAGTTGTTTGAACGCAAGGCACCTGAGAGGTACATTTAAACCTGAAATTGGACCACTGGGGAGGAAGAGGAGGAGTAATAGGAGAAGAGGAAAAGGAGTAGCACAGCAGGAGCAGTCAGGGAAGATAACTGACGCGGGAAAGGAGTGCAGTTTTGCAGAGTGTGTGCAGCAGGAAGCAGAGTCGTGGTCCCCAGCAGGGAGAGACGCCCTGCTGTGTGGGAGACATGCTCCCAACCCGACGTAAGTTCCCTGGAGGTTCTGGAGGATGCGGAGACCCAACGGAGCCGGTGGAGCTCAAGAGAAGGGCCACGCAAGTGGTGGCAGGTGCGGAAGAGCTGTCAAACGAATTGCTGATCTGCCGAGAGCATGCCACAGCAGCAGGGAGCAACACAGAGATGGCAAACGAAGCCAGCGAGTTGTCCTGCAAGGGAAGGTAACCCTGGGGTGCACCCAGTGCACTGTTTGTTAAAATCATACTATTTTAAAAGCTGAAACAACAGACTACGAAGGCAGAAAGGGTGCAATTCTCCATTTATGAAACGTCAACTTGGGTAAACCTGTAACCTATATTGCCACTAACAGAAAAGACCAGCTGTTGTAGTAGTAGTAGTAGTAGATGTTTTTTTCTTTCTACTTTGTGGCAGGAGAGTGAACCTGGAAAGGCATGACTATAGTTAGTCCTGGCAGGCGAGTATACCAGGAAAGACACAGTTGCTTTGAAGAAATGTGGTTGTGGTCAAAAGGTTTTAAGACATTGGTAATTTTATCGTTCTGACAAACTGTTGCATTACCAAGTGTAGTTGCTGTGCTAGCCTGACAAAAGTTTTACATTGGAAGAATAATTATGGTATGCTGATATTTGCTTTACATCCTAGAAAAGACAGTGGAGGAAACAATTGCCTTGGTTTATGAAATAGGGGTTTGTGAAAGAGACATTTACTTTACCAAGTGGAAGTACGCAATGGATGGAAAAATCATTTTGTGTTGAACTGAGCAAAATTTGCTTGAGTCAGAACCTTTGTAAAGAATATTCTTGAATTGATCCAGGGGAAGGGAGTCCAACCCTGGTCACAAGGAATACTTTCTAAAATGTATCTGTTTGAACTTTTGCATTGTGTTGTTGAACTGAAGACGGCCAAATATTCCTTATACCCTTTTGTTTTATGTATTAGTGTGAGGGGTCAGAGACATTTTGGATGCTAGGTCATCTTTTTTTAGTTTGCTAGGTAGGGATATCCTCGTTAGGATAGGGACAGATAGGTGTTTATCTCACCACCTTTATTTTAAAAAATGTCAAACATTGAGAAAACTACAGTCTTGTGTCCGTCTTGCATTTCTGACCCCTCACAGATTACACAATCCATACATTATTAACTGGTCTTCCGGAACCTCGTTGCTGGGTTTCGAATACTGTGTACACAACTGCAACTCTTCCACCAGAACAGATAATCTTAACATTGTTCATAGCATTCTACACTCATAGCGTACATATTTCTATTGTACCTGCTCAATATCAGGAATTTCAGGACAGTTTTTCTGATGAGAAAAGCAGAGTACTGCCACCCCATCATCCTGATTGTGCTATAGATCTGGTTCCTGACACCCAGGTTCCCTTTGGAAGAATATATTCCTTATCCGAGCCTGAAAAGCAGGCATTACACGAATATACCTGGAAACCAATCTACATAATGGCCTTATTGTACATCTAAGGCCTCCTCAGCGGTTGGGCGGAATGTGTCAAAAATGCTGCGGTGACCGCTATTACCGCCACATTACTGCTCATCCCAATTTTGGGAGGAAAGCTGGAGATTTATCTGCTTCACAAGATAATTGGCATGATATTTTACCCCTGGCGGAATTTGCTTATAATAACACGCTCCATTCCTCTATGCAAACAAGTCGATTCCATTGTTCCTATGGATTGCATCCTCAGGGTTTTCTGACTACAACACCTGCAGAAGTGTGTTTTCCTTCAGTTCATGACCACATAACAATGATCCAGGATAGTCGCAAGAAAGCAGCAAATTGTTGGAAGGATGCTCAAGCCACAGATAAAAGATATGCCGACTGAGGGAGCAAAACAAACTGAGGCTTGTCCAAAGTCCACTTCTACTGGCTCAGCCAAGCATCCCTCAATAATGGCTAAGGAATCCTCGAAGGCTCCTAAAATAACGAGCAACACCGCCATGGCTTCAGACAAACCTGTGACGTACGTTCCCACAGAAAGCCTCAAAATGGTGGTTCCTCGGGTGTCGATGACGTTGAACATTTTGTCTGCACCTTCAGCTGCAACAAGTTATAATACCAGGCTCAAGTCTTGGCCAACTGTAACTTTGGGCAGAGACCCTTACACGAATTGTATTACCACTGACGGTCTCTTCTTCCTACCTCTGCACCATTACACTGCGTTGATCTGTGGTTTGGGGGACCCTATTGGCAGTCGCTGCCACCCAAAATCATGGAGAACAAACCTGTTTGGCAGACCACTACCAACTCTGCATCCGTTTCCAAGACCTGATGCATTCGGACCTGATGAAGACCTACTTCAAAAACCTCCCTAGGTCACAGGAACCTACAAGACTAGTGAAAGTACCGCCTCCACCTCCTCCTCTTCAACTACCGTTGGAGCGACGACCTGAAACAAAGGAGCCTGCGCAACATGCTCCGTGCTTGGCGCCTCTGCTGAAAGCCAATATGGGTTTTGCGAATGCGCATGAGGGAGAGGCAGAGCCACCTTCGTCAATCGGGGCGTTACATGATGGGTGATTGATCTTACGTCATATTTGGACATCCCTTCTGCCTCCCAGGTGGGGATTTTGCATGGGGCACTTACTTTAAAAGCACTTATTCATTCAGACCTTTTCCTTCAGAAAGATATCTTGGCTGAAGCAAGAAAGGTGTGGGGAAAAACCACACTCTGGTCAGCACAAAAAACAGACGCTCGATACAGGCTTAAAGTCTCTGAGAAAATTCCTCTAAGCACATGCCCCCTTCTTTCTTGTACGTGGTGGCAGCGGCTACTCTCCACTCAAAGTCTTTGGCATCTTCCTTTTCATGCATCACAAGTCTTATCGAAGGAAGAAATGATTTTAGAGAGAGTTGGGAAGAAAGTGTTTGCAAACGCAGCCCTCCAACTCCATCAGGCAAAAACAGAAGCAGCCCTGACAGCCAACCTAAAACTGAACTTTCAGTGTTTGAACAGTTCATTCCCCAGGGCAAATTTGACAATTTCAAGACAGGTCTATCAGATGCCAGTGTTCTGGCTCAAAATGTATTCGAAGCTGCAGCATATGATGTGGATACTTTGGCGCGTGATCTTATGATGGGCATTGATGTCAGCCGCAAGCCTGGCTACACAAGGAGGTCCAAGAACAGTTCTGCAGCTACCCTTTGACGGTTAAGAGCTTTCCACAGCTCTACCAATGAGCTCGCCAAGACCCCGGCAAGTTCTTTGATGGCAAAATCACTGTCTGTCTCCAGTACAATCTTCTTACCCACAGGAGATGGACTTTCGTTCCAGATCCTTCACAGGTTTTCCCGGGTTTTAAGGACCGAAAGTTGCGGCAGCCAGAGCGCTCCCCTAGTATCCCTAAATGCAAACAGACGCTCCCCTAGTATCCCTAAATGCAAACAGAGAATGAGTGGTCAGGGTTTTTTCCCCTACTCAACAGGCTTTACCTCAGGAACCAACACATCCTCTTCGGATGGTCCCACGTAAGGGGACACATTTCTCTACATCTGGAGGCATGGCGGACCATCACAAAAGATCCTTGGGTCCTTTCTGTAACCTGTTTGGGTTTCCCCTCTCCCACCAGTTCTGCCTTCATGTGCTCCAGTTACACAGCCAGGAACTCGTTCTCTCAGTTTGGAACTTCAAAAAAAGATTGGACACGAGGGTAATGGAACACGCCCCCTCCCCCAGATTTACAGTGCCGAAATCCAACCAGGCTGGCCTGTGCGCAATCTTAGACCTGTACAAATTCAATCCCTGCATTCCCCAGGAAAGATTCAAGATAATCACGCATGCACAGATCCGTTCGTCTCTGGTAAAAGACGATTGGCTCTGCGTATTAGATCTTAAGGATGCGTACCTTCACACACCGATATGGTCCCAGCACAGCAAATACCTTTTTAGTTTTCAATAGGGAGTGAACATTTCCAGTACTGAGTCCTTCCCTTCGGACTGAGTTCGGCGCCAAGAGTCTTTACCAAGATGATGACGGTAATATGATATGATATGCATTTATAAGGCGCCTGTACACATGTTTTTCTAGGAAATGGCACCTTTTCTCACTCTTCGAGGAGTCCACGTCCATCCACATTTGGAAGGCTGGTCCATTGGATGTCGCTGCCCCCAGAAATCAGCTTCCCAAAAGCAAATGTTACTACAGCTTCTGTTTAACCTGGGGTTATCGGTCAAGTAGAGGGATGATTTTCTTAGGTGTCTGCTGGAACACTGCGATGGCCATCGTTTTTCCAACTGAAGACAGAATAAGGGATCTAATTCAGTGATTTGCCCTTTTTCTAAATTCCACTCGCATGGTGGTTTCAGAGGCTTCTGGGCTTGATGGCTTCGTGTGTCTTAACTCTTCCCCCTGCGAGGTCAAAAATGAGACGCACACAGTTAGCCCTGAAGCAGACCTGGTCTCAGACGACAAATGCAGACTCTCAATTGATTCTAGTGACTTCAAAGATGATACCTGACCTCAAGTGGGGATCACACAACTCCAACATTTTAGAGGGGACCCCCTTTTTGGAACCATCCCCTCATGTGATGTTAATAACAGATTCCTCTCTACTGGGATGGGGGGGGGCTACGTTGGGTCACATGGAGGTGTTCGACGTATGGTCTCCCTCCGACACGGAACACCATATCAATTACCTCAAATTGCTTGCCATTTTTCTGGCCCTGAAAGCCTTACAGTCCAGTATCACCAACAAAGTTGTTTTTATCAGGACAGACAACTCTGTCTCAATGTTATACGTAAACAAGCAGAGGGGGGGCAGTCCCTTCCCCTGATTGGGCTACCCCTACAGATATGGGAATGGGCAACACTGAAGGGAACATGGCTACAAGCAGTGCATATACCTGGCCAAGAGAACACATCGGCCGATTGCCTCAGCCACCAGTCTTCGGTAAACCACTAGTGGGAATTAACTATCAAGTTCTCGCACCATCTCTTCAGCGTGTGGGAGACCCTGAGTATAGACCAGTTTGCGACCCACAACAAGAAACCTCTTTTGTATGCTTCCAGAGAGAATCTGGGCTCAGGTTACCTGGGAGATGCCCTAGAGATCTCATGGGACATAGTGTTGGCTTTAGTTTTCCCACCCCTCCCTGTGGTTCATCACGCTTCACTGAAGCTGCCAGAAGCAAAAGACTGTACGGTGGTGTTTATAACAACTTGGTGGCATCCAGGTTCTGTTTTTGGAATCTGAAGACTCTTGTCAATCTCTCAACCAGTTCAGTTGCCAGAGATTCCAATCTCCTTCACCAAAACAATCAACAAGTATGGCACCCCTACCCACAATCTCTCCACTTAGCAGCCTGGTTCCTGAGATCAGGTTGCTAGTGCAGTTCAAACTATGTTATGATAATATGTCTATTATACAGGCTACGCACAAGCCTTCTACGCACACACAGTGCAAGAGCAAATGGCCATGCTTGTGTTACTGTTGTCTAAACAAAAGATTGACCCATGTCAGGCATCAGTGGATAGTGTCTTTATCTCGGACCTCGCATCCACAGGCATGTACTCTTGGCGTACATACCTGTCGGCTATTGGTGCATGCCTGAACACTGATGCTTCTTCGTTCACCCTCACAAACCCAGTGATAAAACAACATTTCTAGGGCCTGCTACCTTTTTTATTTATTTTACACATGTCAAGCCTCCTCGGGCAAAATGGGACTTCAATGTGGTCTTCAACGTGCTTTGTCATAAGCCGTTTGAACCAATGGCAAGTGTGGATCTCCGGTTCCTCATTGAATGTGGCCTTTTTGCTCACCATCACTTCAGCAAGAAGAATTGGCGAACTACAGGCTCTGTGCATTGAAGAACCCTTGATTTCCTTCCAGAGGGATAAAGTGGTTCTTTGCACACATTCATCTTTCTTTCCACAGATCATTTCGGAGTTCCACTTTCCGGACCCTTCTGCGGGGGGGGACGACCCTTCTGCAGGGGGGGGGGGTGGGGGGGGGGGGGGTGGGGTGTGTGTGTGTGTGTGTGTGTGTGTGTGTGTGTGTGTGTGTGTTAGTTACAAATCCACATCGTTGAACCCATGTCTACCAAGTTTTGCATGGATTCCTCTTTGTCTGGGGCAAAATGGGAGTCTATGTTTGGATGCAATAATATGTTGGCTGTGTGTCTGCATGTTAGTTTGGCTATACAAATCCACACTGTAGAACCCAACTGCTAGCAAATTTTGCATGGATTCCTCATTTGTCTGGGGCAAGATTGTAGTCTATGTTTGGATGCAAAACATTCACTCTGTAGACACCCTTTATATTGATGCTCACCACGATTCACTACAGTAGTTACTAGAAGGAGGAATAATTTGGAAAAGTGTCTGAAGCAACATGTTCAATGTGTTGGTTATTCCTTTGAAATGTATTACTATTGTATACAGGTCGAGAGTGTTTCAAGCATTTTTAAAGGGAATTAATAAAAAGAAATGTAATTTGTTTTTATCACTAAGGGGGTTCTGGGAGTTTCTCTTTACCAACTTATATCCCAGGTTTGAGTCTCAACCAGAGTCTTTAGCTCACCATCCTTTTTAGCTCACCACCTCCTCAATGTTCAGAATCCTGAGCCCTTCCTCTGGTGTGGTAATGCGATGCTGGTGGCCCTCCCACGTGAAGACCATCCCAAATGGAAAAGTCCATCTGTAACGTATCTCCACTTTGGATAGAGCACTAGCCACTGGACACATCTGCCTCCTTTTCACCAGCGCTGTTTTGGCCAAGTCTTGATATAGCTGAATTTTGGTACCATTTACTTTTGAGAGCCATCACTACTTCCCTAGGTCTGGCGCTTGGTTCTGCTCTTTTTGGGCCCAGCCGATATATCCTATCCAAGGGTATCTCAACCCATGCCTCTGGTTGAGCAAGTGCGCAAACACTTGTTACATTGTCTCCCAAAGGTCTCGATCATTCACGTTTTCGGGTAGTCCCTTCACCCTTATATTAGCCCTCCTTGAGCGATTCTCAAGGTCCTCGGCTTGAATCTCAAGGTTGTGTGTGGCGATTACTAACTGGTCTGCCAACGCATCGATCTTACTCGTATCTTCGGTTAGTTCTTGAATAGCATTTTCGGTTGCGTCAACCCTGTCTCTCAATTCCGCAATATCCCCCTTGACTTCTTGTAGGGATTGGGCTAGCTCTGTTCTGATTAGGCTCAGCTGCGTTTGCAATGTTTCTGTCATCTGGTCGCTAAACGCTGTAAAACATTGCTGAAACACTTCACTGGTGACCACCTGTCCCTTCAATTGAGAAGAGGAGCCCTTCGGCTCTGACTGATCGATCTCGGTCTGATCATCACCCATGGATGTTTCCCCATCTTTTCGCCATAGTTTCTGGATAGTTCCGTCTTGCTTCTTTGTCCTCTTGGATGTGGGGAGCTCCACCTTAGGTTTATTTTGCAACATCTGTAGGGTTTTGCGGGGTGGTATCCTGTCACCGCCACCCTTGCCTTATGAACCCTTTATAATGTTCCCTCCGTCGCCAAAGCAGGGGTCCATTTCACTCCCACTATTTCTTGAGGTGGGTGTCTCCCTTTATGCCCTATCCCGCCGGGCCTGTCATGTGGGGGGGTTTCCTTCCTTGCACCCAAGTTGGACAATCGCAAACCCTTTAAGGAGGTCGGTGGCAGGGCAGGCGGATCTATACCTTCGTGGGGCGCAACGGTACCCAGGAGATTGGGGTGGGAGCGTGTTCCCTTTCTTAAATTTGTGATACAGGTGCCTTGAAAAGTTCTTAACCCCGGGAATGACTCCCTTCACTGGATCTTGTATTTGGTAGTGTCGGGGCTGCCGCTGTTAACTTATTATCCGGGCCCGCTGCTGGGTTCTGGACCCCGCTGGATACCATGCGGGGCACCTTTGGTCTATCGTTCACCAGCGACGTGAGGCGGAGTAACGCTGGGCTGTGCTCCCTTTCTGCTGTCCTCGGTTGTCGTGCCAGAGGTGGGAAAGATCTCGCTGCAACCGTAACGCCGGGCCCGGGCTTGGTGGGCCATCCTATCTCTCGAAATGTCGCCCGTGGGACGTCCTCCAGTGTCGCTGTGCACCTCCCTCAATGTAGCGATGCGTTTCCTCAGACAAATGTTTTCCAGGCGTTGGTCCTTCACCCGGGAGGCTGCGTAGAACCACCATGAAGGGGGCGGTGGGGTGGTTTCACCTCTTTTTGCACTTTTCTTGGGGATCAACGGGTGGGAGCACGCTCCTCACAGTGTTATGGTCACGGCGGCCATCTTGGAAATTGCAATTTTGTATTCTTAAAACTAATACAGAACATGTTCAGAAAGCAGGCTGAGTTGGAGCGATTTGTTTCATGTAGAAGTTATAAATGTAATAGGACTGGAACGCAAACCTGTTTTTAATGCTGTACCAGCAGATAATTGGATTTGAATGAGGCGATGTTTATGCAGAAAAGAATGAGAATCTAACTGCTCCCTATGCTAACAGTAGTTACTAGCGATTTATTAAGCTATATAAATCATCCCCAAATAAGAGCGTGGGCATTTTGTAAATATAAGACTGATTGTAAAGAAAGTAGGAGGTGGATATATTTGTGGCGGGGGGAAATGTGTGTCCAACATGTGGTCTGCCTGGGCACCTGACCGCTTCTATCTCAGGCTTGAAGGAAGGAACCGTGTATTATTTAGCCCTTGGGAAGAAATGGAAGTTACCAAAGTTTCTCTTAATAGAACAGGAAAAAGTTAGCCCAAGAGTAGAAATAGTTTCTCTATATTGAGTAGTCGAGATGGATCAAGGCGGTATTAGGTGAATAGACTTTTTTTTTTTTTAATAAAAGAAAAAAAATAATCGATTTAGAAAGGACTGGTCTGTGACTGCACAGAGTGGTCTTTAAGTCGAACTGTCAGGCCCTGCGACGCACACGCGTGAAACCTCCCTTGATGGGATTGAATCAATCCCACCGGTGGAGGGTTTGGAAGGAGAAAGGGGTGGTGTGTGGGGGGGGGAGGCAATGTAGGTTTTTGCTTTTTGTAGGCTGCTCAAAATTGCGTGAAAAGAATGTCTTTTTGTTGGGCGACCTACAATAAGTGAAATTATCACAGAACCATCCATAAACTATAGCTGGGTAGATCTTTAGAAAGTGTGTGCCAAATCTTTTGGGCCATGAAGAGAACTGAAAACTGTGTTCTATTCCATTCTTTATCCTTGTTTGGCATGTCTTGAGTTTTCTTATTGTAGTTGGAGATAATTTCAGACTTTTGACTTGATTGACAGTGCTCCAGTTTGTACTGTTTAGTAATTGGCTGCCATTGTTGGCGAAGCCCTTCTTTTAAACATTGCTAGTCCTCAGGGTTGCCAATTAAAGCGGTGATGCACTTTTGGCTATGGCCTGGGATGCAACCTTCTAATTTGTGCTTCAAAACCAGTAGGGCCTCCTTTTTGTGGCATACAAGAGACCTTGCAGATCTTTCTTGCAATAACGGTGGCCTGCATTTATATTTGTGTAATCCAGCATTCTCAGTTTCCCTTGCCACATGTAATGCTCCTCCCCACAGTCTGTCTTCAATGTCTACAACTAGGTGAGTGGGAGTATGGCACCGCTGAACATAGAACAACCGCCAGAAGAACAGGCAGGGTTGCCCTTTTGGAAAATATGCTGATGAGTCCCCTGAAAAGGATTTCCTGCTGGAGCAGGGTGGCACAGACAAGTGGAAAAAGAATCCTGCCAGAAAGGAGAGAGGCTCAAAATCAGTATCAGGCAGGAAATTGGCAATTCCTGTGCCGAGTGGAGAAACGTTGACAAGTGGCATCAAGCAAGTGGAGAAAGGTTTCAGCCTGAGGAAGAGACAGAACAGGGATATAAGGTGAATAGTGAGACATTTTTGTGAGGGTGGAGAGACACGGACAAACGCCAGCTCTAAACAAAAGGAAGGATGTTTGCATTTTTAAGCCTTTATGGAAACGTTGTAGGTGCAAGCTGGCAGAAATCTTGGCGGACCCGTCTTTGATGGCAGATACAGAGGCCGTAAATAAGTGGCAAAGAGAGGAGCAACTAAAGGTAGGAAGAGATGGTGAATAGCTCAGATAAGGAGGTACAGGGGTTATGGAGGACGAAATGATCATGGGTGCATTCTGGTGGTCTAAGAAAACCAGTTTCGAGGAACTCGCTGGGTAAAGCAAGATAGAATACCACTCAGAGAAACACACAGGGTGAATTCCGGAACATCTAGTAAGGTTACCCTTATGTATACCAGCATTTTTTGAGGATTATGGTAAGGAAAGTAGCAAGCATGTTACCTCTTAGATTCAGTAAGGTTTCCAAACATATGATTATGCAATTGAACATTGGGCTCAGAAGAGAGAAGACCCAGTGCATTGCGAAACCTGAAGCAAAGGTTCCTACAGGAGCAGAAGTACAATTTTTATAGCATTGAGAACAAAAGGGAGGACCCCGATTCCATCCTCCAACCTAAAGTGAGGGTTCACATGTATCCAACAATCCCAGTGAACAAAAGCAAGAACACTCCTGGCGTTCTTAAAAGTGAGTGTTGCCGAATCTACAACTGCACAATGCACAGATGGTAACTCACAGTACTATGCTACTGTTAGATGCCAGTCCAAACGCTGGCATCCCTGTACAGCGTTATGCTGCTCTCGTGCTTGGTGCCCACTTTAAAAAATAAAATAACATATAATTGAACACTGATTCAGAGGGAGCGAGATGATCACACAAGGAACCCAAGTGAATGTTTCCAAGTATTCACCAGAGCAACTGAGCCTTGTGACGAAAATGTAGAAAACCTATTGCACCCAGAAGCAGATATGAATGTTTCTAAGAACAACATAATTCAAGTGAAAAGCAGAGATTAAAATGGAGAACAGAGACCACCAGGGGGCTTGGACAGTGATGGCCGTGTGAAGTCCTGCTCCGCTGTCAACTGTCCTGTGGCTGTCAGTAGAGCATCCTTCCCCAGGTCGGAGCAGCTCCCATATGTCGTGAAACACCCACGGGACCCTCAAGGTGCAACCGCACAGTTCCTCCTGTGAGCGGGGGGCCCCATGTGAGGGACCGAGGAGACGAGGATGGCCAAGGCAGGCTGTCTCATCCGGAAGGACAGGTAACGGCCGGTGTCCAGCAGCCAGAGGCCGGGCAAACCCCCGGTGTGAGGGCAGAACTTCATGAAGTCCACCAGGCCCTGGTGCTATCCTGTGTGATGGCGCAACAAAACTCCCGTGGTTTGACCACAGTGAGAGGAGCACTGGCTGGCGTTGTGGGAAGAGGCACAGCGGCTCCTGAGGAGCCTGTCGCCCAGCCACAGAGCTGCGACGCAGGAGTGGAGAAGCGAGGGAGAGGTGCCAGAGCCCCGGAAAGTAAAGGTGTCCCTCATCCCCTGCGGTGTTAGACGGCCATGAGGTGCGCGGCCCAGTGCAGAGGATTGGGGGACACAGCTGGTGCCCATCCAACGCAGAGCTGTCCCTGGGATGCTGGTCACCTGGTGCAGAGCAAACACCCAGTAGTGGAGAAGCGAGGGAGAGGAGGCTGATCTCCGGTAATTGAAGAAGGCATCCCACGCCCCTCCGTGGGTGAGTGAAAGACAGGAGGTGAGGCGGCCCATTGTGGAGTACTGGAGGACATAGAGGGGGGCCCCCCTCCAACTCAGAGGGACCCCAGGAATTTTGGAGCCCCCAGGGGAGTGAGGGGCAGTAGGCCTGAAGGGGAGCAGGAGGTACGAGCAGGGGGTCACAGGGCTGGCTGGACCAATGCAGAGTAGACTGGAGCTGATTAGAATCCCTGGAGACCCAGTGCGAGCACCAGAGGTGGTCTGAGACCCTGTTGAGGGGCAGTGGGACCGTGGACACTAGGGAAGGGCCATGTACTCCAGGAGGGCCCATGAACACTGGAGCCCCTGTTCTTGAAGCAGTGTGTAATGAGGGGGGGAGGAAGCTGGGACCAGAGCGTTTAGCGCCCAACAGGCTAACGGGCCCCCTCCAAGAACTTGCTGGGTGCCACGTGCAAAGTTGTTGAGCTGGTGCTGGGGGGGCGCACAGGACTAAGATTTGTGGTGCAGTGGCTGAAGTCAGAGTGGGGAGGGCCACGTGTGGCCTGTAAGGAGGAATGGGTTGACAGGTGTGCTGGAGCCCCGACACCACTCTCGTGTGCTGGCCCCACAGAAGCTGGAGAAGGACATCCCCCAGGCGTAGGTTCCATACATCACTTCAGAAGGGTACACGCGATGCAGGCAGAGGAGATAGGAAGCAAATGGAAAGATGCTGGCGAGGAGGGAGACCCACCACGTCTGACGAGGGATGACCTGAAGGACATCTTCCAGATGATTAAAGCCATCAGGGGAGATATCCAGGCCTCCATCTGCGACCTCAAAGGGAGTGTGGACAAGTTGGAGGACATAATGGAGGGGATAGAGAACAACCACCTCCAGGTAGACATTTTGAAGATGAAATGCGAAGCTAGGTTGATGGACCTGGTGACTTGTGAAGAGGATATCCTTCTGATGGTTGATGACCTCTAAAACGGAGAGCGCCACAACAATCTGTGCATACTGGGCCTGAGTGAGCAGAAAGGTGAGACAGCGACCGACGTGGGATGGAAGGTGGAAGGCCTTATAAATGCCCTTTTTCTCTCTGAGGGAGGCATGACCGTCCAGTTGGATAGGGCCCACAGAGGTAGTGGCAGTAGGGGTGGAGGCCTGAGATCGATGGTTGTCCGCTTCCTCCGATACAGGGACGAGATGGACATTTTGGAAAGGGCAAAGCACTCAGGAACCCTGCAGTATGAGGGGGGGCTCGATCAAGGTGTTTCAGGACCTCTCGGGTCTTGCAACACTTGTGTATAGGCATGTTATAAATATCATATCATACTTTGTCACGCAGAAGAGACTGTTAGCCGCTCACACAATGGCTGACAGAAAAGGGCCACTGATACCACTGGTCATACCCATTTGCCCTGTGTTTCGAGATGGGCGACACGGACTACCGGATCACGAACGGCCAGGAGGCCTAGCAGGTGCTAGGGAAGTGGCACCGGAACCAGATACAAATTCAGAGATAGGCCAGACGAGCGCAAATTCTGAGCGACGGCAGGAACTCATGGCTAAGAAAAAGATGCCAGGTGGCAGGAAGTACAAGAAATTGAACACCCCACCCTCGGGGAAGTGACTGGAAAGATTTAGGGATCTGCTTAGATGTGATGAGCCGTCTCATGGCCTCAATTGTTTGCTTTGAAGTGGGGGAGGAGAGAAGGGATTTTTTGGATGGTCTCGGGGCCTCAAATGTTGGTTTCAAGGTGGGGGAGGAGAGAAGTGATTGCTTGGATGGACGCCGTGGCAGAGTCATCCATGGTGGCCCATCATATGGTGGGTGTCTCTGGTTCGAAGGGGAGGATAGGGGGGAGAGGAGAGGGGTTTCACAGGGGGGAGTGGATTGGAGTTGGGGGGGTGGGGCGGAGTAGTTGGGTGGGGGGCTTGGGCGGCAGAGTATGTTAGATGTCACTGCAACAGAGGTGCAGAGAGCTAGTTGGAGTACTGGCAATGTGACAGAGATGACGATGGGTGGGTGGATGTCCTCAGGATGGCGACGTTAAATGTTAAGGGGTTGAATTCACCCACAAAACGCTCACTGGTGGCAAGTGAATTCCGGAACCAATGGTTGGATATTATGTTCCTACAGGAAACCAGGCTAGTGGTGGGGGAAGAGAGGCATCTGTCTGGAGGGCAGATAGGACAGGCACTCTGGGTTTCTGGTACAACCAGAAGGGGAGGGGTTGGTATCTTGCTCCATAGACAGCTCCTTCTGGGGGACATGAAGGTGTGTCGGATGTCAGATGGTAGAGCCTTGCTTATCTTGGGCAATCTGGCGGGGATTCAGATTACGCTAGCCACTATTCATTGCCCAAACCAGCGGCAGATCTCATTCTTTCAGGACACGCTGGCAGAATTTTTGAGGCAGGCTAGTGGCTTGGTGCTCTTTGTGGGCGATTTTCAATATGTGGGCGGACCCTGCAAATGATGGACGCAGTGGCGAGGTATTGATGGAGGAAGGGGTCTGCAAGCGGTGAGTGGGTTCTGCAGCGTCCTGGCAAGGGAGGGAATGTTAAATGTATTTGGGCTATACATCTTTTCCCCTGTGCATGGCAGGAGAACTAGGATTGACTATTGGTGTATCCAGAGGCCGTACATTGATAGGGTAACTGTTTTTGATCTCACCCCTATCAGTTGGACTGATCATGACATGGTTATAATGGGACTTTCCATGGTGGGCTTACAAACAAGGGATTCCCTATGGAAGTGCAATGACATGCTGTTGTTAGATGAGGTTTTCGCAGAAGGGATGAAGAAAGATATAGGTTTTGTTTTTCATTTACAATGATCTAGGTGAGGCCGACCCTTGCACGATCTGGGAGGCAGCAAAGGTGACATGGAGGGGGTTGCTGATCGTTGAGGGGGCATGGAAGAAAAAGGATCAGAACACTCCTAGGTGATAGATCTCCCCCCTCAATCTGAGATCTCGAGACCAAAAAGCCGGGCAGCCCCTCCCCAGAGAGGCTGGTGCAAGCCAGCATGCAGAGACAGGAGCTGAGGGAATTGGAGGTGGACAAGGTGGTGTCAGCGCTGCAGTCCCTCTGGCAACGCTACTGTGAAAAAAGGGACAAGGCAGATGCCATGTTGGCATCCAGGTTAAGGAGCCAATAGGCTGACTGGTGGGTGGAGGAGATTGAGGATGCTTTGGGGAGGCTCCACACAACCACAATGGGAGTATTGGACACATTTGTTCGGTTTTATGAGTAGCTGTATGAGCAGGACATGGTGGTGGGTGACTGTGGAGCAGTACCTACAGGAAATTCTCCTGCCGACCTTGACTAGGGATGAGAAGGAGGTGCCAAGACTAGGGGTGAGAAGGAGGTGCTGAAGGTGATCCGTGAGATGAAGATAGGGAAAGCACCGGGCTACGATGGATACACAGTGGCCTTCTTTAAGACTTTTGCTAATGAGCTGGTCCTACACTTGGTGCCACTTTTCAACCACATATTGTCCACGGGCAGAGCCCTCAGGTCCCCCTCCTTTGGACGGGCCCAGATATCGGTTATCCCAAAGGAAGGGAGGGATTGCAAGAAATAGAAGTCCTATCGGCCCATATCACTCATAAACGTAGAAGCAAAGGTGTTCACAAGGGTCTTGGCTTCAAGAATGGACTGAGCCATGCCCCGATTGATCAACTCCGACCAGGTCAGATTCATTAGGGGAGGCAGGGGGCAGATACACTCCGGAGGACCCTACATCTGATTGACCAGGCTGGAAACAAGGCCTAGATACTGAGAAGGCTTTTGATAGCATGGGGTGGGATTTCCTCTACGGGGTCCTACGGAAATGTTGGTTTGGGGTAGGATGATGAAGGGAATTCAGGCACTATACTCCTCCCCCACGGCAAGGGTGGTGGTTAATGTTAGTGTTTCAAGGGCCCTGAAGTTACAGCGGTGGACCAGACCGGGGTGCCCATTGCCCCCCCCTCCCACCCCCGCTGCCCCGGTATTCGCCCTTTCCATTGAACCTGTGGTGGAGAAGTTGAGGGGGTGCCTCGGGTGGAGGGCATTGTGGTGGTGGGGAAGGGAGTTTAAGCTTGGGCTCTACGCGGACAATGTCCTCCTACACCTAAAGAATCCATTGAGCTTGGTCCCAGCAGCAATGGCCTTAATTGAGGAATATGGGTCCCTTTCAGGTTTTAGAGTGAACCACCAGAAGTCTGTCCTGTTCCCATTTGCTGGAGAATGATTGAGGGATGTAGAGGCACTCCAGGGGGTGGGGGATGTGGGGGCGGTTGGGGAAGGATATTCAGGAGGAGAGCATTCGTTATCTGGGTATCAACACTACAAGGGCTTTGGGTGACCTTAGTGGGGCAAACTATGCTCCCCTATTGAACAAATTGTACAGTGAAATGGTTGAATGGGGGAAGCATAACATCTCATGGATGGGGCGGCTAAATGCTTTGAAAATTAACTTTCTCCCAAGGATACTATAGCTATTCTAAATATTACCGGTGAATGCCCCAGAGGAGCTTCTGAGAGGGGCCAGGGACAAAAGCCTTGAGTGTCATACGACTCATTGGTATTACCCAAGGAACAGGGGGGGTGGGCTTCCCAGATTTAGCCCTTTATTATAAGGCCTCCCAATTGAAGACAATAGTGCCACACCTTTGGGAAGATGCAGATAAACAGTGGGTCTTATTGGAGAATCAACATTTACACCCTGCCACAGTAGAGGAGTGGTAATGGTTCCCGAGGGAAAGGGTTCCCTAGAGAATCAGGAGCACCCGATAATAGGGGTCCAGTGGGAAGTCTGGAAGTGGGGTACCGCTATGAGGGGTGTCACTTCCTGGTCCTCAACAATGAACCGCATCTGGGCCCCACCCATAAGGGGTGATATTCTCGAACTTGAGAGGTACCAGGGATGGTTTGAAGCAGGGCTGGCTAGGGTGGGTCAGTTTTGGTCGAATGGGCGCTTTGTGGGGATCCAGGACCTTGAGACGGCTTTAAATGTGGATAAGTTGCTGGTCTTTCTCTACTTGAGGTTGAAGGGCGTCCTCACTGCTGATAAGTGGAAGGACTTGCTTCATAGGGATCTTACACCTATGGAGAAGATCCTCGACACCGACACGGATATGAAGGGACTTATTTCTTTACTATACGGGGCGTGTGAGGAAGAATGTAACTGAGGAACTCTGACGGAAGTGGGAAAGGGATCTGGGGTGTGACGGTTTGTGGAAATTGATGTGTAGGAGGGCCTTCGACATCAGTGGCCTCCCAATTTAAACTTCATGGAATTAAGTTGCTACATAGATGGCAGTACGAATGTGGGGAAAGGGTAGATTTCCGACACATGCAGTGGGGGTGCCAAGAGATCCAGGACTTTTGGGCGCAGGTCCTAGGCTGGATTAAAGAGGTAGAAGGGGTGGCCTGGGATTGGACCCAATGTTGATACTATTTGGTGTGGAGATAGAAGACGATCATTGGAGAACACTGCCACAAAAGGCACACGTTTTGCTGCTCGTGGCCGGGCCTGCCTGGCCAGACACTGGAAAAGGGCGCACCTCCCAAAGCAGGAGGAATTGGTTGTGAAAGCAAACAAATCACGGCTGCGATACATGTGGGAAGTGCGGCAATAGAATGTGAATGGTTGAAGTTCCACGATACCTCTAGAGGTCCATACATGGGGCAAGTGGTGCCCTGACTAGGGTGCCCGACTCCTAGGAGCGTGGACGTTTTTAGGTGTTGCGTGCTCCTTTGGGTGGTTCCCTTACATTGCAACACTGGCTAGCGTTATGTGACCCAAAGATATGATTGGGGGGCAGAGAGGGTCGAGGTGGATGGGAGGTAATCGGAGGGGGTTGTTTTCAGATAAATAGAACTGTAACTAGATTTCTCAAAATGTTTGTTTCACTATGGTTCCTGCTTTGTTATAACAAATAAAAACTTAATTTACAAAAATAAATGGAGAACAAACACCCTTTGCATTTTGAAACTTGTATTTAAGACTCCTAACTAGATAAGGACAGAGTTGGTAATCAACGAACAGCCTTGTCCCAACATTGGATATAAATAAGTCTTCCTAAATTTAATTTCCCGATTTAAGTTATATAACAAAATACTACATTGTCCTCACACGTTCCACAATTGCTTTTATATATGTTTCGAATATGAAAGTTTGCTCGCTTGATCTAAAAATTGGTTTTAACAATAATCGTAAGCACCTTAAACCCATTATTTATGTGAATTCTTTGCGTTTGTCTCAGATGTCTGTGTAATATACGTCGACAAGAAACGTTTGATGGTATTTCAACGATTTACTGGATTTTTGTGTGAAAACACCTATTTATTTAATATCAGTTTGATGATATTTCTTGAGGTTTGAGACTTGTTTTGTTGCCCTGGATTTTACTCTTAGTAATCTGAATGAGTTTGTGGTAGACTCCTTCAGTAGCTTCTGCATTGTGCATTTCTGTGATCTAGCTAGTGTAAAAACAGTTGAGTTATGGGTGGAAGGCTCTAACAAGAATACGTTTGGCTGCTACTTTCACGTGGCCCTATGGACAGTTGGCTTAGTTTCAGTTTAGGGGAGTTGCCATTTTAGTCTACATAGCTTGCATTGCTAGCTCTGCACAATTCTGTTTATTTAACGCGACAACCGAGCATATGCATAGCTTAAGCAGAGTCGGAGTTAGCAGGACAGCTTGATCTGGGCGTTTTACCTTAACTCCGCGTTCCATATTCTACTTTGAGTACCTGCACGTTTTTTTTGTAGATTTATCCAATCTTGTGCTTTCTTAAAGCGGCTCCTAATCGCCTGAGGCTTTTCCTGCAGGCAGAGAGGCCCAGCTACTTCCTGTGAAAGCCAGGGCTGTGGTAGCGTGGCACCGCGAGAACATAGAAGGTACTATGGACACTCAACCGGTTGTTGTCCCACAGAGTCCAAGAGGGAAACTGTGCTTTGCCAGTGTGATGTTGCTGCTTTCTGCGTCGCTGCGTGGGGCAGAGTATGCTAATCCTATCGCGTGTCCGACCGAATGGCCCACTAGTGGAAGGAAAACAAACGATGAAACCTCCTTTAGACGGTAGCCCCTCTTTTCGTCATGGTTTCTCCCCTTACTGTTTTCATGTTTTCCTGCTGCTCGCTTGGTCGGGAAGGGCTTCTTCACACTGTGCAGGTGGTGATTCCACGCCCTAGTGCTTTGGGAGTTACACAAGTGATCAGTGCTTAGCAAGCTCACGCTCTCAAGGGCTTTGTTGTGCTAATGGCCGAACGACAATTACCATTGTCATGCACTTGAGGTGGAGGTTGTAGTGCTTTCTTCTTGTATGAGAGCTAACCTGCACTGAGGTGCAGGTCTCACCTTCTCGAGAGTAGGGGCTCATTAAGTAGGGCACATTAACAACTTCATGGTGAGATCTGACTGGTCTCGGATTCAATTCTTTTCAAGTAGAGAATAGGGCCGTGTCGTGAAAGGCACTAGCAATGATGAGCAGGTCATTGGTTATTCGCCCTAACACAGAATGAGTCTTTTGGTTTGAAGAACTATCTTTTCCTGAACGGAGAGTGGTTGGCAAACTTCCGGATATAGTTCTGTGGCATTAACCCAGATCTGAACTATGTATTCCCTTTGCAGACATACGCCAAATCAGTTCCTCTAGATGGTAAGATCACTGAGCGGCCTTTACACAGCACTGTTGGAAAAAGTGGAATTCTAGGCCATCTGCGCCAAAGCACAAGGTTAAAAAAAGGTCTTTGTTTCTCTTGCTGTTGAGAAATATGGGTGGGCAGGCGCACGAGGCACCAGCTGTTTCTTCACTAGGTGAAGGCAGTCCTTTTTAAAAGGCTTCTGGGATTAGTGTTTGTTGGGAAAGAAGGCTTGTAGCACTTGTACAGACAGATTTAATAAGAAATGCTGCTAAGGAGACGCGATAGTCTATGGTAGATCTCAGTTGTTTTCGGGGATTATGTTCCGATTGAGTTGAGGCAGAAATTAAACCAAGAAAGTTAAGGGAGAGTAGAACGCGCAGATTAAGGGCACACGTGCATAATGTAGAATCTTACAGTTTAGTGCGCATTGTGGAATCCTTTCGGAATTTGAGTTATTGAGCTCTTGACAATCTGAGCACCCGATTTTGAATCAGTGTAAGATTAAGTTGGCCGTGTAGGGGGAGTTGTGTTTTAAGGAGGAGTTCCTTATTGTGTTTACCAACTGCTCTGTATTGGTTCCTTAAAAGCGACTTGGTAGGATTCTCATGTTGGCCACAGCCACGAGTCAAGCAGTACTGAAATATTTGTTTGGCTGAAATGGAGAATCCTCTCATTTTTTTTTTCCTTTTGCACAGCTATATGCATTGAAACCAGACTCCCACCCTGATGATTGCATGCATGCTTCTACTGGCAGCTATCCCCGAGAGGTGACTGGTTCCAGCAGTCATTGGCATTCCTCAGTCTACATGTTGTAACTGGTTAGCTCCCTCCTCTGTGTACACTAATTGTCCTTTTTTTTTAAAAAAAAAATGTCATATGTCCTTTTGTTGCAACATCCAACGTCGTTCGTGGGTAGTTATTGCAAAATAAAGTCTTGCACTGTGTCGGCTAACTAGAGTTGTTGTCTGCTTGATCTTTCCCTCAGCAGAACCATTCCATAGCTTCATTACCTTTTGTTGCTGCTAAAACACTTATTTAGCCATCAAGAGAATAATTTGAACTTTTTGACTATGCATGTCTCATTAGTTAATATGCTTCTCTGCTTTTATTGCTTGTCCGTGGTGGGACAGATTGTACACAATTTGCTCATTCACTGCAATAGATGATGAACTTTAATTTATTCACAGAATTGTTGTGACCTAACTGGCAATAAGCTTATCTGGAAGGGGTGTATTTTTTTAAATGGAAACTATCAGTAGTTGAGTGCTATGGTTCTTGGCATTCCAGGAATGTGCAGTTTGCACAAGGAGGCCACTCTTGATTAGAACTTAGTTGGCACTAGACAAGTTAATCTGGGAACGTGTGTTGGGGAAGGAAGGCCCTGTAACACTGAAAGAAATCTAAAGTGGAAAGTTACCATTGTTTACCTTTTTGTTATTGGTAGCTCCAAGTCTCAGGAGCGAGCTCCCTAATTCGCCAGGATGAGGTCTTCCTGATGGATTCAAATAAAAGCCCCATTCATTACCGGTTTGCTTAAATTACAAAGGTGTCTTTCATTGGCTGACAAAGGTGCCCTTTTAATAGCGCTGTCACGGATTGTGACATTCTTGGAGTTTCTGCTCAAGTCTGTCTTCAGACAAGGGGCTGTTCCATGGTTGCTTTTCTTACCATCACTTTTCTTCTGGATTACAATGAATCTGTAGTTCATGTTTGGAGTTTGTTAGAGCAATGTGCAGGGTTAGCTACCCAATATTTGCTCAAGTTTTTTTCCGAACCTTTATTCTGAAAGAACATTACTGCTTTTGTTATGGTGTGGTCTCTTTCAAAGCAATTTCTGCTTTAAGCTGTAGCTAAGGCAATTTATCCTTTAATCAGTGGTTGACTCATTAGGCTGTGGACACAGGCAACTAATGAAAACCTAGTCTGCATTTGTTACATGTGCAAAGTAACTGGTAGTAAAAAGGCAGTCGGTAGAGATTGGCTTGCCATGCAGAAGTTGGCCTTTAGCATAGCTTGTACTTTAAGATAGTGACCCACGATATTGTCCATAGACCTTGGAGGTATTCCTTTCAAATTAATTCATTTGAAAAAAAGTGGTGAAAAATTGTACCACTTACAGGAGGATCTAGGCATAACTGTATGTATATATATTTCTGAGGCTTCTGGAATCTGCTTAGATCACATGCTGTGCATAGCCCGACATCTAGTGGAAGCTGCAGAGTATTACAGTTTGTTTTTCGAAAATGGGCGTCGACACAGGGCCTGCCAGTAATACTATCCCTAGTGTTACGTCCACTGTACCCATGATCCCTCGCGCGTCTAGGACCCTCAGATTGTTTTTTTCCGCCATACTGGTCGGAAGCATCCCGCGGAGTTCCTGGTTTTAGCCACAATTTTGCTAAAATATCTTAATATTTCCCCATTTCTCCACCCCAACGTCGAGCCACCGAAGTTCGACACTCGACGTCGGCCCGGAGAAGGAATCAACCGTCGACAGCTGCACGACAGACTTGGGCCTCGGAAGGCCTCTGGCCTCGGCCCGGGCCTTGGATGGCCTCTGACCTCGGCCCTGCAAGTAGGGAGAGTGGGGGGAGGCTTAACAAGTTACCAAAATTGGTGCACTCCTAATTTAGTAGACTTTTAATGAAATTAGTCCAGAACAATTGTCAATATAATTTAAGGTGCGGGGAGGAACTGAGATCCTGGCACAAGACCTCCACAAATAACAAAACAAAAGAAGAAGGCTCAAGCTTTGAACCCTCCCGTCCCCTGCACACTATTATGTGTTGGCTAAACCAACTACTATAACCTTGGAATGGTTAGTTCTGTTTATAAATATCAATAATAGACCAAAACAAATTTTATAGAACACATAAGTTTGTATATTTTGTTTTTAGGTTACAAGTATAATTTAAAGACAAAAACAATCACAATATTCTTGCAGAAAAGGAACAATTTTGAAGAAGTGTTGCTAGTAGTCTGTTTTTCATTTGGCGACGCGTTTCGAGGATGAAAACATCATCTTCCTAGGCCTGAACTGACTATAAACAAATGTATAAATAATAGAGAAAATGATGCATAACACAGTATATTCATACTTGAATACTTGAAGAGATCAAAAGCTAAACGGGACAATTCAGTTATGTCACTATTTCCACAATATACGTATTTATAATATTAGTGTATTTACATTCACATTAGTGTATGTCACATGAGGCTCAAGTGACCACATTAACTAATAAATAATTTGATTCCTAAACAGCCAAAAATGGCTCCTAGGGAATGCCCAAAGCCTGTGTGGAGGGAGATCCCAAGATAACCACTAATCGTCAACCCGAGTAATAATTCAGAGAAAAAAGTGATCTAAATTACCTGATGGTATAGAAAAAGTAATGATGTAAGTGCAATGTCTATCACCCCGAGGAGAGGAGGTGGCAGTGCGTAAATCAAGATGCGGAAAGCTGCTTCCCAATACGCGTGGTGGCGGTCAACCAAATAAGCAACCTGGGCTGGCTCGATCTGAAAAATATGGAAATATAATGGAAAAGAGATATCAAAGAATGGTGGTTGGCGTGCACCCTAGTATTGGCATGAATAATATCATGTGGTTTCCAATTGTTACTCCTAATTAAGTCTAGATAAAGAGTGGCCATCATGCCCTCCAATCAGGGGGCTAGTGTGATCACTAAATGAATATGGAGCGAGTCTAAATCTAATACGTAGTGCCCGTCTGATATACGTAACTTACATTTTTATAATATTTTCTGCAGGTTCACAAGGGACAATTTATTTAGAAATATGTTCGCTAGTCCAGGGTGTTTGAAGACGTCTGTCCGAAAAACACGGAATTTCCACAGTAGCTTCAATAGGGACAAAAAATGGTCTGCAAACGAAATAAAATCGAAAAGTAGAAATAGATAGAAACGGTATATCGACAAGAGGTGGGAAAATATAAGTGAACGAGGGTAGCTTAAATAGAAAACATACCTAGATAGTTGAGAAAGATGGATCTGGCATGTTTAAACGCCCTCCGGGTGAAGAACCGGGAGAACCATGTTATCAATGCAAGACGAGAATTCATTAGTAGATAGGCACAGTCTTCGATCGATTCTACGACATCCAAACTAAATAAGGTAAGTAAAAAAATAGAGGAGTACTATAAACAGGCTCATAGAATAATTATTAAGTAGTAGAAAGTCCCTAACGTTATTCTCTATCTATTTCAGGAGCGATCGCTCTTACCTGTAGCCGTGTGATCGAGAAAGTGATTCTACCCCGTGTTGAAGCATCGGCGACCGTTACCATGGTAACGCGGTTCGCCCTTATAAACAAAGAACGTGGTGTACGTGCAGGGAGTTATCCAATCAGGGTACTTCAATGATGGAAACTGAAAAAGGGACTAGCAATGTCAATGAGTATGGAACCTGACCGCCATGTTTAAATGTTTTGAAGTAAAGTAAATAAACGTGTAAATGTCCTGCTACATTACAAGAAAGAGGTCTATCACGAGATTAAGCGCATGGGATAGAGTGTAAACATTAATAAAGAAAATGTAATCTGTGGCAATAAATGCAAAATCACAAAAATAAATTACAGCGTTAAGAAAAAAGTGAGCAGATGGAGAAAAGAACAGTAAAGCACGGTCTATATTAGAGTTTAACGGCCAATGGGATCATTAGGACCAGGACCATATCCACACAAGCTATTAAGCTTATACAAGATATTCAAGGCTAAATCACACGTTAATGTGTTTCACAAGTGTATGTACGGGCAAAGAAAACATTTTAAGAAAATAATATATTTACAATTTGTCTGCGAATGCTGTTTGAAAAAATGTCATCGACAATTGATCCATTGGCATAACAGTAATCCAACATAATCGGGAAATCTCAAATAGTGCATCTAATCTAATTTTTTTACATAAGAGTGTGTAATACCGGAGGATGGATTTTTTGTCATACATATAGAAACATATAATAGTACGAATAATTTCACTAAAACATCCATGATGCTGTGAAAGTACCTAGTATAAAAAACCACAATAAATATTTAAAACCAATGAAATGTACATATTCCTGGACCTGTTACTAGTCGTAATAGGTTTACTTTATAAGAAACAGTTGAGTGAATGTTCTTCATTAAGACCCTTGGGGTGTACAATGTCCAGATAGTTAATCCAAAAAAAAGGGTTCTCTCCTAAGGAGCATGGAATGGTAATCACCTCCTCTTTGGTTTTTTTTTAACAACTTCAAGGATTTGAAATCTCATTTGAGCAATGGTATGGTGCTCAGAGTTAAAATGTCTTGCCACTGGTGATCGTTGGCTTAAACATCTTATGTTTGATTTATGTTCTGACCACCGTTCCTTGGCTGGTCTTGCTGTTTGACCCTACATACAGTTTACCACAAGGGCACTTGAGAGTATAAATGACACCTGGGGTCATACAGGTTGAGTAGTCATGAATCTTTATTTTCTTGCCTGTTTGTGGATGGGAAAGCATGTTCCCCTTGGTAATGTTGTTGCAGTGTGTACAGTTGAGACATGGGTAGGTACCCTTTTTCCGAGTGGTCAAGAACTGCTGGTTTTCTTTCAATGGTCTTTCTGCTTTAATCAGTTTGTCCCTCAGATTTTTACCTCTTTTAAAGTACATCATAGGTGCTGTGGGGAACAATTTCAGCAATGATGAATCATTGTGTAATATTGACCAATGTTTCTTAATACTTTTACTGATTTGAAAACTCTGGCGGGAAAATTTGGATATGAACAGTAAAGGTATGTGTTTATCACGTGATTTAGGTTTCAATAAATCCGTTCTTGTCACATTAAGTGATCTGGTCTTTGCCTCGTTAAGTACTGTATCTGGGTAACCTCTTTGTTTAAATCTTTCAATGAGTGTAGAACACTCAGTGTCTAGCCCTTCTGGTTCTGAAATAATTCTTTTTAGCCTAAGAATCTGGCTATATGGTAGACTTTGAAGCATGGCTTTAGGGTGAAAACTTGAAAAATGTAGTAGATTGTTGGCATCTGTAGGCTTGTGGTAAATATTGGTCGTAATATTGCCATTTTCAATCTTGAGGTTAACATCTAAAAAGTGGAGAGATGGATTGCCAATCTCCATAGTGAATTTGATTCTCGGATGGACCGAGTTAAGGTAACTAAAGAATGATTGTAGTTCATCATGGGTTGCACACCAGATTCCAAATATGTCATCAATGAAACGTTTCCAAATCAATATATACGATGACCATTTAGGATGTTCCAGTACAAAGTCACTCTCAAATTTGAACGTAAAAGTGTTAGCTTACATCGGTGCCATGGAGGACCCCATGGAGGTTCCTGAGATTTGTAAATAGTTGTCATGCCCGCGCCGCTGGCACACGCATTGGCAACCATCATGGACTACTTGGTACTCATTTATCCTCCCAATACTCTTTGAACAAATCCTATTCACGCCTTGGTCTTTAATTTCCATTTGCTCGACTTTGGTTCTTTCTTATTTTATTCAACTAACTACATTTACCACAATGCACCTTGCTACAGTCCTCAATTCCTGGCTATTCTCATTCATCGTTATTGGGACCACAATCCCCAGAAGCCCTAGCGGCCAGTGCTGTTTCCACCTGCTCAGGACCAGAGAGGGAGGAGGCAGATTGTCTTCAGGTGTGCTGCTACAGGTGCTGTCAATTAGCCTGCCTCAGAACAGGGCAGGGCTGTATATAAGCAGCTGCCTGCAGGAGCACAGTGTCTTGCATCTGGAGATCTCACCGCTCCTGTTTGCCTTGACCCTCTACCTGGTTTGCTGTTCCTGTTGCTGCATTTCCCTGTTTTGGATCCAGTGCCCTGCCGGGCTCTCTACATTGCAGCCGATCACGCTCTGCTGCCTTCCAGCCTCCGCCCTTGCCCTGCCGGGCTCTCTACATGGCAGCTGATCACGCTCTGCTGCCTTCCAGCCTCCGCCCTTGCCCTGCCGGGCTCTCTACTTTGCAGCTGATCACACTCTGCTGCCTTCCAGCCACCGCCCTTGCCCTGCCGGGCTCTCTACATTTCAGCTGATCACGCTTCTGCTGTTTTCCAGCCCCTGCCTGCCCTTCAGGGTTTCCGACCTTGCAGCCGATCACGCTCCGCTGCTTGCTACCTACCTTTTTCCGCTGGTTTCTCAGCCTGACAGCCTACTACAGTCCTCTGTAGCCCTCTACAGTCAGTGGCCCTGCTCCTCTGGGCTCACTCCCTGCTGCCCTGCTCTTCGGGGCTCCTTGCTTTGCAGCAGATCACGCTCTGCTGTCTTCTACCTACAGCCCTTGTCCTCTGGGCTTCCTGCCTTGCAGCCTACTACAGTCCTCTGCAGCCCTCTACAGTAAGCGGCCCTGCTCCTCTGGGCTCACTCCCTGCTGCCCTGCTCTTCTGGGCTCCTTTCCTTGCAGCCTGCTCGCTCCGCTGCCTACAGCCCTTGTCCTCTGGGCTCCCTGCTTTGAGGCTTGCTACACTCCTCTGCCTTACAGCCTGTTTTACACTTAGCTGCCTACAGCCCTGCTCCTCTGGGCTCCCTACCTCGCGGCCCTATTCTTTTGGGCTCTCTGTCGCCTACTACTAATCTCTCGCTGTCCTGTTCTTCTGGACTCCCTGCCTTGCAACCTACTACAGTCCTCTGCAGTCCACTACAGCTTGCCTGCACCTAGTGCCACTCTTGACTGCAGACCTGCTTCCTACTTTGCAGCCCTTCTGTTTTCCTGACTGCTGCTCCCTTGTTCTCTTCCTTGAGTCCTCTGTATTCCACCTTAGATTATCTACTTCTGTCTAACTGCCTTTACTTCATTTCCTTCTGCTAGATTGCTCATTGTCTTCCTTTTCACTTGATATTTCTGTTCTTGTCTTCTCATGTGTCTTATGTAATCCATTTTGTACAGAGCTTGCCCGTTGGTTTCCGGCAGGCAACCTCTGCCCCTTCCCTTGTCGCGTTTTCAGTGTTAGACAGCCACTGCTGTTGTTCCCAGCCATGAGCATACAGCGCGGGCCTCTGTTATAGCAATCTGTGCAGAAGGCTGGAGTTTCCTAAGGTTCGTGGAACACTCTTTCCCATTTCAGCATACACCCCAAGAGGGAATCCAGTTTGTTTGTACCTTTGTATCTTTTGCCCCTTTTGGCTCCCAGCTACAGTTTCCTACTCTTCTTTCTTGTTGAACTTCCTGCTGTGTGTGCTTATCTGCTACCTTACTTCAGCACAGCCACCCAAACCCTACCGGGGTGCCCTGTGCCACTCTTGACAGAGTGCCATTGCTGACATTTCCCCGTAAAACGGAAATAACTATTGTATAGTATGATGTTAAGTAATTCAATAATGAATTCAGCTTTGCCTCTGAGGTTTGTTGTATTAAGGAGTAGCCATTCTACCGCTTCAATACCCTGACCATGTGGTATGGAGGTATACAGGCTACAGACATCTAGACTGAAAAGAATGCAATCTGTGCTGATGGCCGTAATTTCCTTGAAACAATTAAGGAAGTCTGTGGTGTCCTTCAAGTAGGTAGCTGTAGCTTGGATAAGAGGTTGGGATAACATGTCAACATATACAGAGAAGGGATCAAAAATACTCTCTGTACCAGCCACAATGGGTCTTAACAGTGGATTTAATCGGTCCTTATGGATTTTAGAGAATCCATAAAAGACAGGAGTGATGGGAAATTTGTTGATTCGATATTCAAATGTTATGTCACTAATCCATTGATTTAATTTGGCTTTCTCTAAGGTTTTAATGATTAGAGATTTAATATTCAGGATGGGGTCATTATCCAATTTCATATATGTGCCCTCGTCACTCAGTAGATCCAGACATTTTTTATTGTAGAATTGAGTATCCATCACAACAATGGCTCCTCCCTTATCTGCGGGTTTGATGGTTGGGATTCGTCCTTGGCCAAACTCTCAATATGGTCCAGCTGACTATTTTTCATATTCAATGGAGAGTTCTTTCTATAATTTTTGTTCAAATCATGCAGAACATTTTTTTTCAAAGAGATTTAACACCGAATTTTGTACATGGGGGGTCAAAGGAACTTTTCGGACGCATTTCAAGTGGATCATCAATGGAATCATGAGATTCCATTGTAGGTTGTGTGTCAAAAAAGATTTTTAATCTGATTTTCCTTAAGAGACGATATAAGCACACCTTCTCATCAAAGAATGTAGTATTACAAGTCGGGACAAAGGACAGACCTTTGTTCAGCATATTCAGTTGACCACTGGACAATGTTTTGCTCGAGATGTTCACTACTAGATTAACCAAATCTATTTTTTGCTGCCTCTCCTGGCTTTTCTCTTGTGCCTGAAAAAAATAACAAACAAAAACCCTGAATTAGAGGGTTCATTAGTAGTTTGCGGTGTTGAGTTATTGATTTGGGATGATCTTCAGTTTTTGGGGCAGAGCTCGGCTGTTGTGGGACTCGATTCTGTATAGGTTCACCTATACGGCTATCACTGCTATTGCCTGAGTTCGGTGATCCGTCCTGTCTCGGTCTTGCCCGATTAGAGTTTCTCTGTCGGTAAAATTCCTGCCAGTTGTACACCATATCATTCAAATAATCGAATGTGTCACGTTTGACTTTACGTAGTTTTCTTTGTTCTATTTCTGATCTATAGTCTGCCAATTTAGAATTGATATCATCTAATAAATCCGACAATCCTTGGGGTGTTTTGAATTTTGAGAGTTGTTCTTTCAAAGTTGAGATGTCAGTGTCAATGGTCGTAAGTGATTTAGATAGCTCTTCTATGGTGAGAAGGATCAAATCTAACTAGCACCTATTAAGGATTTGATCCCATCTGGCTACACATGCTTTGTTGTCACTGCAAAGTGTAGGTCTCAAATAGACCCTAAGGCCCCTCGGTATTTTTTATGATTTATAGTACTCTACCAGGGTACTAGCATGGAGTTTTTGAGAAATTTCTCGTATAATAATTTTCTCAAGTTTGAAAATCAATTTGTCTGGATTGTCCTTATCCTGTAATGTTTTTCCTGTGTCTTTAATAAGCGAAAGAATTAGAGTGGGGGGTGGTAACATACTCTACACTTGTATATATTTTCCTACACATACACTAGCTCGCTGCCACTGGGTGCGTATGGAGGGTACCCCTTTCAAATTCTGCCCCAAGTGCAACCGCAAGTATCCTTGGGTTGACAAACACGCCACCTGTAACCTCTGCTTGCCGAGGGACCACCCTAGGCGAACTGTAGAGCGTGTAACCGGTTCAAGGCTAAGGCTAAGGACCGCTCGACCAAACATTGGGCCCACCATGCCAGGCAACGCAAGGCCATGAAAGCGGAGGGCACCTTCAGTGATGGCAGCAACGCCGTACTTTCGGACGGCGAGGGCAACGAGGCGTCAAAAGACGCCCAAACGCAGGTCCCCGACCTCGGAAGGCTGTCCGGCAGGGCAGTTATGGGGAACACACCCGGCGACACGAGCGCTACCCACACCACTTCCACACCTAAGCACTCAAAGTCCCACCGAGACTCGAGGCGCGTGTCGGGTTCTCAGAAAGAGGCACACAAAGAGCGGTCCACCGAATCTGTGTCCTCTGGGCGTTCTCGGTCAAGATCGCCTCACGACACCAGGCAACCATCCACAGGTGCCAAAAGTGCCTCACTCTCCAAAGTTATGGAGGATGAAGCCGACCGCCAGCCCCAGGCCGCTCACCAAGAGTCGGCGTCAGCAGACCGTGCGGCAGCTGTTTCCGAATCACGACACCCTCACTCTAAGGAAAGGGACACTACCCCCGAATCTCGACGCCAGGCGTCAAAAAGCTCTTCCACTCAGGGAGAAGGTGGGAAACAGCAGAAGAAACCATCCCACCCTTCTTCTGCACCACAGTTAGATAAAGACAGTGCTAAGTCTTCTGAGAAACAGCTAGCCAAGACCCCTGCACAAGCCCATAGGTCCAGTCAAGTCATAGAAGGGGAACCCTCTCAAGAAAGGGTCATATCCAGCTGCAAAAAATGGACCAGTGACGATATAGACAGGGTTATGTCTAGAATGTCCTCCCTAGCAGACTTCTACTCCAAAAACCCAGAACACTTCCTCTCCTATACTCCTGACGGGGCTACTTCCTCAGGGTCTAGGGACTCGCAGCCCCCTGGTAAGAAACCTCGGTTTGAGACCCCAACGCAAGGTCAGTCTTCAGACCCTTTTTACATTCAGCCTTACGCCCAGTATAGTGAGGATCCACTACAGGATGAGGATCCAGACTTGGTAACGTTGGATGACCAAACTGGGGTGGACTATTATGGGGATGACGAGGACCAAGAGGAGGAGGAAGATGACCCAGAAGTCTACAGAATAGACTCCCCGGTAGGCAAAGAACCTCAAGTTACCGACTTTCCAATCGACAACCAGCCCCTCCAAAATGAGGTCTTGACTAAAGCGGCAGAACACTTCCGCATAGACACTGAAAGGGCACAGGAGGAGAGGGACTTTGCTGAGGGACTAGTAGGAGAAAAGAAACCCATTGCTCACGCCATTCCAATTCTCAAATCCATTCAACGGAGAATTGATCCTTCCCTTCTCAATCCTAACCTCACCAGGGCAGTAAACCCCAGAGCCGAAAAATTGTTCAGGGCAGCCCAATCAGACCCGCTTTACATAAGGGGGCAACTGAAGCCTGACTCCCTGGTAGTTACTAATACCCGGAAGAGGGCGGGAACGCTTCTATCATCTGAGGCTCCCCCGACAAGGAGAGCAAGAAAATCTATGGGGTGGGAAGGAAGGTAGCCTCCACTTCCGCTTACCAGGCAAGGATTGCCAACTCCACCACTCTGCTGGCTAGTTACAACTGCCACCAGTGGGAGCAAGTAGCTGCCCTCATCGACTCCACACCGGAACCCTTAAAGGGCCAGTTGGCCCAGGTTGCGTTGATTCGAAGAGGAGGTTGATTGTTCTCTGAATGTTTGATCTGCAAATTACTGGTGTCTCCCCCGTGATGAGCCAGTCGTCCAGGTAAGGGTACACTGGGATTGCCTCCCTGCGTAGGTGTACCGCAGCCACCGCCGTTGGAGGGGAGAGCCGTGTCCGGTTGCATCCTTAAGGCAACCTTTGATGACGCAGTTAACGCCGGCAGGCTAATAGCAGAGAGCACTGTCATTAAGAGGCATGCTTGGTTAAGACAGTGAGGGTTTAAACCCGAGACACAAGCATCCCTAATCGACATGCCGGTGGAGCCTAATCAACTGTTTGGTAAAGCGGTAGAGGACGCATTAAAGAATGCCAAAGATGTGTATGAGACTTTGAAATCGCTGGGACAGTTGACCAACAAGCCCCCTAATCAAAGAGGCAATAGTAATTTTCGTCGGCCACGCGGCCAAAATTCACAAAGAGGCTCCACTATTCACAGGGGCAGGGTACATCATGGGGTAACAGCCAGCAGTCTACCCAGAGTCTCAGCAGAGGAAACAAGAGGGGCAGTGGTAAGGCCCCAGCCCCAGCAGAGGCGGCACGCCTCCCGCAAAACAGTGACGCCGCGTTCAGGGTACCTTCTCGCACATCCCCAGTAGGGGGACACATTACCAACTTCACCCAAGCTTGGGAAGGGATCACATCAGACAGATGGGCGAAGTCCACAGTGTCCGCAGGATACTGCATAGAACAACTCGAGTGTCCCCCAGACCACCAGCAGATCCTCCTCGAGGAGATCGTCAATCTTCTAGCAAAGGACGCGATAGAACTCGTCCCGGGCAACCAGGTAAACCAGGGTATTTATTCAACTTACTTCCTTGTGCCAAAAAAAGATCTGACAATGCGCCCAGTATTAGACATACACCCTGCAAACAAGTATGTCAAGCCCCAAAAGTTTTGCATGACTACTCTCCAAGAGGTAATCCCCCTCCTAAAAAAAGGGGGACTACATGGCAACATTGGACATGAAAAATACCTATTTTCATATTTCCATGTTCCCAGCGCACAGAAGATTCTTGGGTTTCAAGGTGGACAGTCGGCACTACCAGTTCAAGGTGCTGCCCTTCGGTATAGCCTCGGCTCCAAGGGTATTCACCAAGGTACTGGCGGTGGCTGCGGTACCCCTACGCAGGGAGGCAATCCCAGTGTACCCTTACCTGGACAACTGGCTCATCACGGGGGAGACACCAGTAATTTGCAGATCAAACATTCAGAGAACAATCGACCTCCTCTTCGAATTGGGTTTCTCCATAAACAAGAAAAAATCAGGCCTAGTGCCAAGCACCTCCAAACAATTCCTAGGAGCTGTCCTAGACACTCACGAGGGGTTGGCCTTTCCATCAGAGGAAATAATTCGGAATCTACTACTGCAAATTCCTCTATATCAGCCCGGTCGCCAGATAAGGGTGCGCAAAGCGACGCGTTTGCTAGACATGATGGCGCCCTGTATTTACCTGGTCCCCACCGCGCGCCTGCGCATGCAACCCATGCAAGAATGGTTGGCGAAACAGTGGTCTCAGGCAAGTGGTCAGTGGGACGATCTAGTGTTCGGCCAACACTTGTACAAAGTCTTCACTGGTGGACAAGAGAGAACCTGTCAAAGGGGAAACCCTTTTACGATCCAGAGGTACAGGCTGTAGTCACTACGGATGCATCCCTGTCAGGGTGGAGAGCACACCTCCTTCACCACACAGCTCAGGGTCTCTGGTCTCACTCCGTGGCCAAGAATCATATCAATCTGCTAGAGCTTCTGGCAGTATTCAGAGCGATTCAAGCGTTCGAGCCCCAACTGTTGAACCTGTCAGTGCAGATCCTGACAGACTGCACTACTACAATGTTTTACCTAAAGAAACAGGGAGGGACTCGTTCGCCAAATCTGTCCAAGCTTGCCCAGACAGAAAATTTGGAAATGGGCACTCAAACGGAACATTTACCTGTCATTTCAACATGTTCCAGGGGCTCTCAATTCGCTAGCAGATGCTTTAAGCAGAGATCCCCTCCCAAGAGAACACGAATGATGTCTACTCAAAGAAGTCGTAGAAGACATCTTCTCACAATGGGGTTTCCCCACTACAGACCTATTCGCCACAAGCGAAAACAGCCAATGCCCAGAAATCTCATCTGGGTTCCCCCAGCCAGACTCCAAGCGGAACGCTCTGTGGATGAACTGGTCAGGAATGTTTGCCTACTCTTTTCCACCGACCCCTCTCATGAGGAAAGTGGTCAACAAGATGCACAGGGAATCAATGGCGCTCATCCTAGTTGCTCCCATGTGGGCGAGGCAACCGTGGTTCCCACACCTACGCAGACTAGCGGTGTGCGAACCCATCAGGCTCCCGTGCTGGTACAATCTACTGTCCCAGCACCAACGACAAACCGTGCACCCTCAACCCAACTCAATGAACCTGGCAGCATGGCTCCTGAAGTCATAGTTTGGACATCTCAACTTACCACAGAGATGTATGGACATCCTAAAGGAATCTAGGAAACCTAACACGAGGCACTGTTACTTTGATAAATGGAAAAGATTTATCTGGTGCCAGAATAAGCAAATCAACCCAGTTGATTGCACTCCTTCCAATATTGCCACTTACATGCTCCACCTGCTGGATGCAGGCCTGGTATTTAACTCACTAAAGGTACATTTGGCAGCGATGTCGGCCTACACCACTTCCCACAACAAGATTTCGTGGTGGAAAGTACCAGTGGTTAAAGCCTTCATGGAAGGGGTAAAGAGACTCCACCCTCCAATTTCTAACCCACCACCTGGTTGGGACCTCAATTTGGTGCTTGCTAAGCTAATGGGCCCACCATTTGAACCCATGCATAAAGCCAGTCCCAAACACCTGACCTATAAAACCGCCTTCTTAGTAGCCATTGCATCCATAAGAAGGGTCAGTGAAATTCAGGCCCTGTGTAAGTGCAGGATCCTTTCTTTACTGTTCATAAGGATAAACTGGTTCTATGAACACACCCTAGGTTCTCACCTAAGTTTATTTCTAAATTCCACGTTAAAAACCAGTCCATCGAGCTTCCGGCCTTCTTCCAAGAACCCAAAAGCTCTGCTGAGGTGAAACTACACACTCTAGATGTGCGAAGAGCGGCCCTCTACTATGTAGACAAGACCAGACCACTAAGGAAAACAGACCAACTGTTTGTCTCCATAGCTACAGGCAGAGAAGGAGATCGCGTCTCTAAAGGTGCCATCTCCAAATGGGTAGTCAATTGTATCCAACTATGTTACTCCCTTTCTGAAAAAACTCTTCCTTTTACGCCAAGAGCCCACTCTACAAGAGGCATTGGGGCCACTCTGGCTTTCATTGCAAATGTACCTCTTGACACCATTTGCAAAGCAGCTACTTGGAGCTCTAGTCACACTTTTACGCAGCACTACTGCATTGACACTCATTCCAAGACAGATACTCAAGTGGGACAAGCGGTTCTAAGACATCTGTTTGCTCAGGACCCTTCTCACATCCCACCTCCTTTTTCTAACACTGCTCGCTAATCTATGCACAGCTTGTGATCTAAGCAGATTCCACAAGCCTCAGAAGGGATGCATTACTCACCGTAATCGTATTTCTGATGCTTCTATTTGCTTAGATTCACATGCAACCTGCCCTTCCTCCCCTCTGAGAGAAGGCGCATGGATGCTTGTAGTCTTATCTTCCTATCTATCTGCTTGGATAATCTGTACTCGCGCTACTCCTCATGCTACCTCATGTCAGATAAAATACAATCTGAGGGTCCTAAACACATGAGGGATCCTGGGTACAGTGGACGTCACACTAGGGATAGTATTATTGGAATGCCTTGTGTCGATGCCCATTTTCGAGTTTCGAAAAACAAACTGTAATACTCCGCAGATTACGATTCCGGTGGGTAATGTGTGTGCATATATATATATATATATATATAATACATTTTACCGTGTAGAGCCACTCACACTAAGGACTCAGAGCGCTGACAGGACTGACAGAAACAAATAACATAAATTGGATCTAAACTATTCTATTAAACCACAGCCTTCTTATTCTTTACCTTTATCAAAAAGGAAGGTCCTTATACCTTTCTGAATGAGAGATGAGGATGGTATTGTCCTCCGTAAGATAGGCAACACACTCCACAGCACTGGAGCCCAAGTATCAAAACTGGTGCCTCCAAGCTTTATTAGATCGAAGCGTGAGTGCATCCTTATTGGACTGAATGGTTCTCCTTGTGGGTGCCATTTAACTACATGCATAGAGGTAAAAAGAGGCATCACCCAACGGGCACTTGTGAACAAGGGAGTTTGCCTTATGCTGTATTCTGTGCTCCAAAGGGAGCCAATGTAGCTTCCGACGAGCCTCTGACACACATGCTCATTTCCCAACCCCAAATACCACACAAACCACTCCATTCTGGACAGATTGCAATTTCTTAAGTCTGTTGGCCTTTGAAGTGCCAACCAACAAACAGTTACAGTAATCAAGCTTTGCATTGACAGTGGCCGATGCCACTATTGCCCTATTCTGCTCAGATAGATTGGGCCGTATCTGCCACAGCAATTTAATTTTGTATGAGCATGATGAGCGCAAATGTGCCACATGCTTGTTAGTTGAGAGTTTAAATAGACTCCCAATGTTTTAACATGCTGGCCAACAGGAATCCCATTGCCAGCAATCAAAACGTGGCTGTATTGGGGGTTCATTTTGTTTATGTGTAGAATCGCACCAGCATCAGTGATCAGCAACTTACTTTTCTCATTATTTAAAGCTAAAGAGTTTCGCGCCATCCAAGAATGAATTGCCGACAGACCTGATTGAACCTTTCCACATCTTTACAATAGACACCCAAGAGCTCAAGTACAATCTGGGTGTCGGCCACATGATTGGCAAATTGTACACCCAGACGGTCCAGCAGATCACACAAGGACCTAATTTAAATATCAAACAACAAGGGAGAAAGACGAGATCCTTGTTGGACACAAAGTCAAAAGCACGGGGAGGATTTTTTTATAACTCTTGCTTGTCTAGGCCCAAGAAGGCATCTAAACTACCTTGCTGCAGTGTTTGAACATTTCCCTACTGTCACAAGTCAATCAATCAGCAGCTCATGAGCAACCAAGTCAAAAGCGGCTGATAAGTCAAGTAATAAAAGCAATGCAATCTGACCTTGATCAACACTGGTTTGCTTTTAAATCCAACAGTGCTGTTTCCGTATCGTGTTTTGAGCGAAACCCCGACTGACCCAGCCCTGGTATCCTGTTTTGTTCAACAAATTCATAGCACTGGTGATAAGCATTTTGGTCAAAAATCTTCAGCAGAAACTGCACGGCACGTTGGTTATGGGGCAAAAATTAGCAGCTACAGTAGGCTCCATGTTATCCTTCTTTAGAAGAGGAGAGATCCAGGCTTTCAATAAACAATTTGGAACCTGGACCGCAGAAAAGGACACGTTGATCAGTTGTGTTATCCATGTTAGGAATGGGGGAGGAAGACGGTCTTTAAACAATGATGCAGGGAAAAAGCCACCTTTACACGAGACCAGTTACAACGCATGCGCAATAGATTGAACCTCTGCTTCCAATAGCTCCTTCAAAGAAAAAAATACGATTGAGTCTGCCAATAGTTTCATAATAGCCTGCGATTGGGCTTCAACCACTTGATCCCCTCTCAACATAACACACTTAGCAATATTGTCTTGTTGGCAGCCAACCTTCCGAGTAAACTAATCCTGTATGCTTTGACTCCAAACTTCATCATGAAGATAGATCATGAGGTTTTTCCTCCAGCATTCCAGCATACATGCAAGATATAGATTTGGTGGTGGTGATTCTATCATTTAAATTAGCTTTCATGGCAATCAGGTTATCCTCTTTATATTTTTTTATGCCCGTCTTATAAATCACAACTGTGGAGTCGCAGGAGTTCTTTCTCCAGCTCTGTTCAGCTGTGCGTTTATCTTTCCTAAGAGCAATTATCTTAGCTTCCTACATTGACAACAGAAAATTAGTTGGGTTGGCACACAGTTACCATAGACGTTAGTTGGGTTAACACACAGGTACCATAGTACAATAGCCAAAGTGAAATAAGCTCAGGAATGCAGACAGTGTGACTAAGTCAAGGTGGGATGTTCTTGGTGTCTTGTGATCTCAACATCTGTCAGACATATCCATATCTCCTCCTGTTTCAGTGATGGTCCAGGGTTTACATATTTAATCTGCCAGGTCTTTGCCAAGGACAAGAGAACAGTTTAAGTATTTTCTTTTTAAATCTAGGAGAGTATAGGATGTATAAAGTGAGTTTTTTTAATTTTGCAATATTGAAATCTCAATCAACGATGTTACATGTCCCCTTGTACTGCATACAGGAGTACCTTTCACCCCAATGCTACTGCAGCAAAGGATTTTCTCACCTGTCAAATCGTTTGTGTTCTGTAATGTTTTGTCTTGCATTCCTATTATTTTTATATACTTCAAAAGTGTATTTGAAACTGTTGTCTGTTCCATTTTACCTACCGTGCTAAAGGATACATGTTTAAGCTGGGATCTTGGATGACCTTAGAATGTCTGTACAGTGTAGCTACAATGGAACCTTGATCTTCGGAGATGAGCAGATTTAGCAGGAGTAAAGATTTCAATTTGCAAGCTACTAGTAAAGGCACAAAAATGCACTCGCCCCTCAATTATCCTCATACACACAACACACCAATAGTCCATTATTGAGACGCAATGCCACCTGGTAAAGGTGGAACAGCCCAAGCTTTATTGATGTTTAGTACATAACCTGATGCAAGTAATTCTTATTGCCAATCTGAACCCCCTTTCATAAATGCTCCATGCCAAAATTATAATGCACACATGTGGCAAAGGGCGGGTTCAAAGTCACATGTTCATTCTTTACTGTTCCCACAGGCTGAGGTTGCCTTTTAATCTTCTGGACCCCTGTTTCCAAATGTAATCATTGTATGCCTTATGCAGTCTAGTGGCATGTAAATCTCTAACTATACGTCATGGCTGGTTGTGGCATGGTGACCACCAGGAGCACACAATTATGCATCCACAGTCATTTCAGTTAACACTGGTGTCAGCTCTGTGAGTCGGGCCCTGCTATGACTGAGCTGATGTATATTGGGGTTTGATCTGTCTCCACGTCTGCCCTGTGGGGGCAATGGCCAGGATTCTGCCTCTTTGATCCCCACGCAGGAAGGACAACCCCTTCCTCCCAGGGTACAGGATCCTTCCTCAAGAGGTCTCCCGAGAACCAGTGTTTCAGAGGAAGCACTGGCATAACAAAGCCACTCTTGCACCAGGGTTTTGGCCACTGGAGTCACTTTGAAGTCAGCAGGCATGGGAAAGGGATGAGGTTGGAGTAGCCAGATGGGGGAGGTGGGCTAAGAAAAGGTTCCATCATCTTGGTTTCTGTTAGTACTCTCCACCTCCTATTTCTTGCAGGCTTTAGACCAATCCTCTGCGACATTCTGTGTCTTTATATGGAAAGGAAATCCTCTCCTTTTCTGATTCATTTGATTCATCTTTGGGTTCTTACAAGAACAGGAATCATTCAATGGACCTTTGTTGGGAGTACAGCCTGCTCAAAAGTCCTCTACCATAGATGTGATAACAGAAGGCATTCAAGGCAGATGAGAGCTCTGCCCCTAACCAACCCCAGGGAACATTGCAGGTGAACTGCTGCGGGTCAAGGTCTCACTACTGGCTGCATAGGACCCAGTACCCTGTTCTCTAGGGGTGAACAATCCTTTGTCTGCCAGCTAAGCTCTGTGGCGTAGGCTTGCCGAATCCCCTGGTTACTGGCGATTGGGCCTTCCATAACCCCAGAAGTCCAGCAACAGTTCTGAGCCCTGATTTCCACATTGAAACGCTCATGGGCTACACCGACGCAGACATAGCCAGTCTTCCCACAAGCTTCTTCATGCCACGTGTTGTAGCTGCTTGGATCGTTGTTGGACAAAGTCGACCAGCTCACCAACCCAACGCCATGTCACTTCCCCAGGAAGTTCTTCGAAGCCTGACTAAATGCTCTTTGAGCCCCAAAAGACAAGAAACCAAATGTACTTTGAAGTGGTCCACAGCATCCGGTCCACTTTAATTTGGGACTATAGTAACTTTTAAGCCCTTCTCTACCTTTTCTACAAGGACATATTGTGATGCTGGAAATGCATCGGAGGGACAGGGCCTCCGTATCCTTGTCCTTTACTGCTTTTTATCGTGTTCTGTTGTGTTTTCTGCGCAGGAGTTCATGTGGGACTCCTGGCGGTGTAGCTCTCTCTCTTGATTTGGTGAACAGACCCATGGGATACCCTTATGGCACCCATGTGTAGGGGTGCAACCCTGTGCCCCTAGTGTATGTTTTTGGGCACCTGAGTGTGACACACAAAGCAGGGTACGGGCTGGTGGCAGCGCTGTGCTGAAATAACTGGTGCCCTGAGCGTCCTCCATTTTGGGATGCCCAGGCCCTGTCATTGGAATCGGTAGATTCCTGATGGAGGCAAAATGGCCCCCATGGCCTCTTTCCTTCCATCGCTGTTACCTTGATCTTCCCAAAGTCCCGGGAAGCCCTGCCTCTGTCCCTTCCCCCTGACTGGCTGTTGGATGGAAGTTCCATATATGGTAGTGTGGGGAAGTGCTGACCAGACTGGCTAGAGCCTTCCCAACGACCGTATGTTATGGGTACGCCTGTGGGTGGGACCTGGGTGAATGGAGTGTGTGACGAATATGCATTCTATGTTGTGGGTGTCCAGTATCTGGTGGTTGACACAATGACTGAGACAGCCCTGCCCGAAACCAGTATGAATGCAGTATGAAGTGTTGAATGGCTCGGTACTTGTCTCAATACACATAACTTGTTGTGAGTGTCTGGAGAGAAGTGAATGGCCTGAATGCACTGTGTACCTGATTGGTTGCCTGCCAGCATGAATGCCCTTCGTAGTGATTGGATGCTTTAGTGTGACCCAGTGGAATGAATGGGAGATCAACAGTATATCTGGGGACCTCTCACTGCTAGGAATCGTGTTCAGAAGTGTTCAGAGCTGAAGTCCAAACTACGAAGACTAACTGGAGTGAAACTGACGCTTGACCTTGAAGACCTGCTGGACGAGAAGAATTGCTGTTGCTCTCCTTTGCAATCTGAAAGCTGCTGTGCCTCAAGGACTGACCCAGAGAGGACCAGGTAAGGCGCCCACTTCCCGAGCTACGAGGGACCATCGTGCACAGCAGATCTTTGCCTAAGCTCCCTGGTAGACAGACCTTCTACAGGCTGCCGACCCGATACGGGGACTGCTGCGGAAACCAAGGAGAAGCGTCCAGAGTGTTGTCCGCCACTGTTGATGACCGCCGTCGTCGACTGGAGCCGCTGTGCTCCCGTTTTGCCTAAGAACTTTCGAATCCAAGGACGCTCTCGTCCGCATTGCCGCCGCTGTATCCTGCTGGAGAAGGCCTGACCATGGACGCGCCGAGGAGCATCCACCAGTGGGTTTCCCACCCCCCAAAGACCACAGAGATGCCGACGACTCAACGCCCTTGCTGGGCCACAGTTCTTCCAACTCTTTGCGGTCCAGAACTATCGACAGCGAGGTGCCCCGCATGCCTCTTCCTTGCAGGACGTTTACGCTTCCCCGTCAGTGAGCACCGCTAGGAACGACGTGGCCACTTCACCGTCGTAGTTCGACCTGTTCTCCGTCAGACGTTCGTCGACCCGTGACTCCTGCCTGAAAGGGAGGACACTCAAGGAGGGCTGTCGATTCCCTGACGCGGAACACTACAATGCCAGGTAATTTGGGGTTGCAGAACTATTGGAAAGTCTAGTGTGAACAATATATGGACTGGGCTTGTATCTTTCTTCTACAGGTTGCCAAAGTGGGGGGGGGGGATCTCGACACAGAACTGTGTCTAGGTAGCAGGAACAGTATTCTGCCAAGTGTTCAACCATCTTGCTTTCCTTCCTCTCTCTACTGCTGGTTTCCTCTTTATGTTGATCTGTGTGTCATTCTGACCGTATGCACTTTAATGAGATCTAATAACGTTAGTGGTACCACTTTAGAACTGTATATATTTACCATTGCTGATTTTTGGAGTACAAAGTGAGTTATCGTGACATTGTATAAACCTTTGAATATTAATTATATAAAGACTGTGTTGTAACCGATACAGTGTGCGGACATTCCTTTGTGGGTGCTTGGGGACTACACTGTACTTAAGAACCAGCCCGCATCACCTCCTGAGAAGCTAGGCCTTGATTGCTCGACCACAACTACCAATAATAGAGAATCTTGGCAGGGGTCCTCTGTGCCTCCCCTCTATCATATAGAGAGCGGAAGTACAGACCCCCCCCCCCCCCACCGGTGGACTCTTTACACATATGCTGGGACCTTTTACATTTTTGCCAAGTCTCTTGCCTGAACACCCCTGCTTATCAACCCAGTTTGCCCTTTCTCACAAAGATCTGCATTCTTTGCGTTTCTCTTACAAGGATGGGTTTTAGAGTTTTAGTTGGTTGGTTGCTTTGATTTTATTAAAGTTCCTAGATTTTATAGAACCCTGATTGGACATTCTTTTATTTTGAAATCATTGTACTAAAACTGTTTGGGTTGCTACAGTTCTCAGCTCACTACACCCCTTCTGAAAATGTAGCATGGGTTTAGTTTAGGTGGTAGTGTGGGACAGAGGAAGGTGTGATTGGAAGCCAGTGAAGGTCTTGACGACAATGGGTAATGTGCTCTCTGTACTTTTCTTTTGATGATGCGTAATGCATCATTTTGTACGACTTGTAGCCCGTGTCGGTTTTTCTTAGGGGCGCCAATCAAAAGATCATTGCCATAGTCCAGTCTGGGCAAAACAATAGCCTGTGCGACTGAGCTACAATTGAATTCCGAGAGAAAAGGTAAAGATTTCCTAATAGTTTTAGGTAGTATGAGTAGTTTTGCATGGTTTTATTGACGTGATCTTCAGAGCTTACCGGGAAGTCTAGGTGGAAACCCAGGGGTTTGGTCTTATTTGAGACATGGATGCTAAATTCATGGATGTCGAAAACATGATATCTGGGGTCAAGTTTAGATCTATTATTCCCTGAGCCAAATATCAACAGCTTAGTCTTATTCCCATTAAGACGCATCCAATTTGAGTTCTTCCAAGATTCTATGCAGTTGTTACAAGTTTGCAATTCATTGGAATCGCGGTCATAATTCCCTTTGAGCTCGAGCACCAAGTTGGGTATCATAAGTGTAATTGCTGAAAAACGCCTCCAGCACATCAAGTAGGTCACACAGGGGCCTAATGTTGAGATTGTAAAGTAGCGGGACATACAGTCCCCCTCTGGGATGCCACAACTAATGTGGGTAGGGGGTGAGGAGGAATCACCCCAACAGACTCTAGAGCTCCAGTGGGATAGGAATCAATGTACCCAGTTGACAGAAGCTGGAACTGCATAGTCCTGTATCTCTTAAAGTAGAGAGAAGTCGATTATGATCCAAGAGATCAAATGCTGCTGGTAGGTCTAATAAAACCACCTTCCAGTTTTGTAAACGGAGGGAAGGCTCGTGCAGAACCCAGATGCTTAATTTACTTCCATTTAAAACGAAAAAGTTTCTATTGGAGAATCAACTTTTGATGGGTACCTATTGGTATTTTAAACCAGGTTTGTGGAGAACCTGGCTGTGGATAACATGTTCCATACAACAATTCCCCTTGTCTTCCTGAATTTTCTGCTTGCGTTTTGGATTGAAGCTGGAATAATCACTTCTCTACTTTCCAAAGCAAGGGGGGTGCTGCCTTAATTAGCATTACTTTAGCAGTTCAAGTGTGTTTGTGAAGTAAGTAGATTGTGGTGTATAGAGGGTGAATGGACTTTCAGAATGTTTCCCCGGCAGGGTTTCCCTATTGCAATTTTTTGTTTTCCATTTGTATTTCAAGATCACATTACAAAACATCAGTAAATACAACAATGGAACATCTTGCACTTCTAGAAGGAATATATAACCACATCTAGATGAAGGGCTTTTGCAAAAACAGAGGAAACCACTCAAGGGCTCTCTGAAACAATTGTGTAGTCCAATGCTGGTATCGGGATGGGTGGGGCGGATGAACAGAACATCCCTAGTCTGAAGTCTCTAGATTATAAAGGTATTGCTTTAGTGGTGCCCAACTGACTCTAGGGTGGAGACCTGTTTAAAGCTGTTCCTGGTAGTTAGTTTGTACATTGCAGCTCCACATTAGATCCTTCAGCCAGGACGGAGCCATAGGTGTAGTGGTAGCCGGCCAGTGCATTAAAATAATGCATTTGGCTATGATTAAAAACATGAACAGTGATTTATAGGAGTTTTTGGAGAGGCCATAGTAGGTAGGATAGATTGCCAAATCCATGATACCCTTGGGCAGGAACACATTTAAGTGAATGAAACCTGCCTTCTCTGGCTGACATTTAGGACGTTCTCCACTATTCGACCGCTTTAAATTCCTTTGCTTAGCGGGGGCGATGTAAGCCTGGTGTAGTATTTTAAAGTGTATTCATTTGTATTTGGTGTTGAGGGAGACCTTGCAAGTGTATTCAAAAATGCTCTTCTATGACAGAGCATTGATTTGTTTATCCATATCAGCCTCCCATCTAAATCTACTCTTGGGATCGGGGGCTGAGGGGAAGGAGTCATTCTATACAATGTAGAGATGATTCTTTGACAGCCCCCTAATATTATAATATATTTAAGGATGGGGTTTGGGTGGTTCTTGAGGGAATTTGGGCTCCAGGACTTGAATGCCTTAGTCATGCGATGGTATTGGAATATAAGTCGAACGTTAGCACAAACCTTACCTTCAATTTGGTCTTTAGATACAAAGTGACCCTCTGGGTACATAAGCTATATATAATTTATGCTGAGAGATGACCAGATTTAGCGATCCATCCCTCATCGTGGATACAAACTTCCTGACCCCCCAAAGAGTTATTTCTGGAGTGTAAGGGAACACTATGTTTTAACATTTATGAAGTTTCCCCCAGGCAACTGCTATGCTATAGCTTACCTGGTCATATTTCCAGGTTTCAGGCAAGCGTGTTGACAGTAGTAAGAGGCGCATTGTGTGTGTGGTGTTTTTGGGGTTTTAGAACTAGTGAATGCGGTTGGCCTCGCCATGTTTTCAGGGTTGGACAGGGGAGGAGATGTATCGGACTGCCTTGTCAGCTAGTGATCTGAATGGATCCGCTTCACCATGAGTGGAAATAGTAAAACATTATCATTAGACTGCCAGTTCAGTCCCCAAGGCCCTAATGTCAGTTTCTAACCTGAGCATGTCCCATCTGATGGTTTCTAAATTGCCACCCTTCATTCTAAGAATATTGATCTTGAAGACTTCCTTTACCGTAGACGTTGGGGAGATGATCCTAAATTGTTGTCGAAGAAAGTAGTGATCGTTATTTCCAGCTCTCTTCTAAATGCTAGATTCTTTGGAGAAGAAGACTTAAAACACCACAGGGGTAATTTGTACCCGTCAAGTGGAATGTCCATTTCATTGATGAATGGGCTGACAGTGTCCTGGTGAGAAGGGTGCAAGCCTTGGAGCTGTGAACTAATGCTGTGGACATGAGTAGCAAGGCAATTCTCGAGTACATATTGTGGATTGAGGAATAATCGGTAACTGTTGAGTCTCCGGATTAAGCGTATGCCACAGGGCCACAAGACCAAAGGAGACCTAGCTCTGTGAAATACCTGATCGCTAGGGCTTTGGGTCCTCTGGGTCTTGACAGAAGGAGCAGTTCGTGGTCGGTACAGGATCGATCGGGATGGATATGCACGAGGAGGAACTGTCCCCCTTCCACCCTGTGAATTTGTAACTCGGGGATTGTTGGACACCAGCTCCTCACACCACGAGTTTGCCTTCCGGTATTTACGTGGAGTGAAGACGGTGCGAAAACTGAACTGGAAGACACAAGGGACTCATACGGAATATCCAAATTAACAAGGTACGGATAAGCCAATAAGGAGAAGGAAGGTTGGAGTCAGGCCAAAGGTGGAGGATGGCCAGAAAACAATGTAAGGAGGAAGAGTGGCAAAAATAGGAACACAAGCAGAAAGGAAAAATCAGGAACCAACTAGAATACAGAAGGGCAAAATCAGAAAAGGAGGTGGGGAGGATCAGAACACGGAAGTAAAAGCACAGAAGGGAAACTACAATGGAAAAAAGGCCAAACAAGGACCTGCACCGATGTCGGCGATGGGAGCACCAGCGGAAAAACAAGCGCCATCCTGTACACAGTGAGATGTGGCGGTAGTAGCTCGGTGCAACACCCCAGTTTCCAAGGGTGGTGTTGATGGAAACAACGCACCAAATGTGTAGCATGGACTGGGGTGGCTGGTTCCCTGGTTTGATCAGCTGCTGAATAACCCAGCAAATCAATCAAGTAATACAGACTGTCCCTTCGGTATTTAGAGTCGCCGATGCAACACACCTAGTATTGAGGACTTCCATTGATGTCTGTTGGAGCTGGACAAGCCGTTTGTCTTCCATACTGATCAACCACATATGACTTTAGTAATGAGATATGAAAGACAGGATGTATTCTCCAAGCAGGGGGTATATGAATGCGATAGGCCACTGAGGATATTTGCTGCAAGATGGAAAAAGGTCCAAGGTACATAGGAGCCAGTTTAGTGGGCAAGTTAAATATAGGTACAGAAGAAAGCCACACAAGGTCCCCCACTTGATACTCTGGTACCACAGATCGATGTTTATCTGCTTGTTGTTTCTGCCATTGTTTGGTATCCTGCAGTACGATGGACATGGTTCTGTGTATGTCTTGTACTTGTCTGACCAGATCATCAGCAGATGTAACGGGGCTGCTGGAAATGGATTGGAAAGGAAATACCTTAGGGTGTTATCCTTAAGTAACAAAGAGTGTTGTCTGTTTGATGGATGAATGGCAAAGAGTTGTTAAAGCTATTTTGTCTGTTTCCAAATAACTGGTCCAATCATCTTGGGTGGCATTGACAAAACATTGCAGGTACTGTTCCAAAGTCTGATTGGTTCTCTCGGTTGGCCTGTTGCTTTGGGGATGATATCCAGAACGAAGACCGCTGAAGTTGAATGTGTTCATACAAAACTGAGACCAGAATCGGGGAAACAAACTGGGATCCACAATCTGAAATAAGTTTTTTGGGTAATCCATGAAGACGATAGACAATATATATTGTGGAAAAACGCTGTAGCTGTCCGAGGGGCCGTAGGTAAGGCACAAAGAGGAATGAAATGGGCTAGTTTCAAGTAACAGTCAATTACACCCATTATACAAGTCATCCCATTAGATCTGGGTAAGTCCACAATTAAATCTGTAGCAATGGGTGTCATGGGTATGGTGATTGTACAATGGGTTGCAAGACACCTGTGGGTCTTTGTCTTCGGACCTTGACTTGAGCACGTATCGGACAAGAAGACGGATAAGCAGCCACTTGTTAAGCTAGCACAAGCCACAAAAATGACATGACACCAATTGGCATGTGGCCTTGACTCTTCTGTGTCCAGCCGGACTAGAATCATGTAGGCCGCAAAGATGGCTTCGCGTTGATCACTAGATGCCACATATAATCGATAGTGAAAGAAGCGTAATCCATTTTGCAGTTGAATGTCATGGTTTCGCAGAAGGTGTGGATTCAATGATCAATGAATGTTGCTTGTTGAATCTGTTCTAGATTTGACTGAATGGCTCTGATAAAGTGCTTAGCAGGAAGGAGGGGTTCAGAAGGAAGATCCACTGTTCTTTCAGTGGCAAGGGAATGAGAGAGGGCATCTGCCTTTTTATTGGCAATCGCCCGGAATGTAAGTCGGAGTGTACTCATACTGAGAGAAAAGAAAATGCCAGACAGGCCGGACGACTATTCCGGCATTGTAGATTTTTCAAGCATTGCAAGTTGCGATGATCGGTCCATACAGTAATCTGAATCTGTGCTCCTTGAATGTGATGCACCCAGTCTTCAAAGGCCCCCTTGATAGCCAAGAGTTCCTTTTCTATGACAGCATAGTTTTCACTAGGGGTACGTTTCCGTGAGTAGTATGCCACTGGATGTTCGATCAAAGTACATGGATCGGCTTGCAGTAACACTGCTTCAATTGCGCTGTCGGATGCATCAGCCCCAATTATGAAAGGCAAGGTATCATTGGGATGGTGCAGGATGGGTGCAGCTATAAAGGCCCTCTTTATTGATTGAAAGGCTGTTTTTGCTCGCTCGTCCAAAAAAAGGGTTGGTTGGCACACAGCACCAGAGTGATGTCAACAGATTATGTCGCAAAATCGGAAATTAAATCCCGATATAATTGGCAAATCTGAGAAACCATTGAACAGCTTTCCTGTCCAAGGACTCTGCCAATCCTTAATAGCTTGTACTTTTACGGGATTCATTTGTCTATAGGAATCACTTGTGTCCCAAAAACCCAATCCGGTTCTGATGGAATGTGCACTTTTCATTCTTGATACATAGGTAATTGTCCAAGAACGTTCAAGAACCTAAAATGAGAAAATCAAGATATCGTCTAAGCAGACTCATACTCTCAGTCCGATTAAGTCTGAAAAGATGGAGTCCATAAATCTCATGAACACTGCCAGGGCTATTGCAGGGACCAAACGGCATGAAGCAAAACTCAAAATTCTCCTGGGAGGGTTTGAAAGCTGTTTTCCATTAATCTCCTGGCTTTATCCAGACCAAGTGATAAGGCCCACGAAGATCCAGTTTAGTGAAGACTTTAGCATTTCTAAGTGACCCCAGGATATTGCGGATTTGGGGCAATGGGTAGCGATCACAGACTGTTATTTCATCAAGCTCTCTGTAGTCAGTCCACATGTGCCCTCCTTTGGAACGAAAAGTCAGGCGCCAGTAAATTATTTAGAGCCCGCTGACAACCCGCCTGTAGCACGGCCGGACTCGGAATGAGGCCCATAGACACTGGGTGCGTCTATGGCATTTTTCTTCTTCTGAAAGCAGTCATCGAATGGCTCCTACTTGCATATGTTCAGGATGCTCTGTTTCCGCAGGAGAAATACGCTCCACTGGTTGGGATTTAAATGTGGGGTGTGTTTGTACAAACTTTTCTTTTCCCCTTTTCATTCTGCCAAATGATGATCGATACGGATGACCTGATCAATCAGAGAAGGGCGATCCAGAGGCTTAGGAGTATGCACCAGTTCACCTTTGTATTCTTTACAGAAGCCACGTCGGAAGAGAGTACGTTTGGTTATCTCCGGCCAATGAGCATCTGTTGCCAATTGGCGAAAACAACTGATATACTGAATCAAGTCCTGCGACCCTTGCTTCATGTCCACTGATTGATTTTGGGCCTTGGAGACTAAATTAGGAGATTGCAATGTTTCCAGAAAGGTCTTTTCAAAGTCTTGGAAATAATTCAGAATGGGGCAATTAGTCGAGAGATAAGAGGCAGCCCAAGCAAGGGCATTGCCAGCCAGGTTGCTCAAAACCTATCCAATTCTTGCTTTAGCCTGAGCGAAATGAGCCAGTCGAAACATTAATTGTATTTTGCAATGGTTGCAAAATTCTAACCACTTCCGGGGGTCCCCATCATATTTCAAAGGCAATGTATCTGCCAAAGCATGTTCAGATGCTGAGGTCGAGAGGTCCTGAGCTAAGGCAGCCCTTAGGGTGGTGCTTTCTTGTCTAAGCGTAGTGACCTCGACGTAAAGCTTGTAGTTCATCACAGATTTCCTGGATGGCATCCATATCTATTCTGGTGGATGGCCGTCTTAATCTGTCAAATACCCGATTGCTAGGGCATCAGGTCCTCAGAATCTTGACAGGAAGAGCAGTTTGTGGTTGTTCCAGGTTCGCTCTGGATGGATATGCGGGAGGAAGAACCAGCTCTCTTCCGCCATGTGAAGTTGAAACTCAGGGATGATGGACACCAGCTCCTCACACCATGGGTTCGCCTTGCAGTATTTCCATGGAGTGAAAACAGTGCGAACACTGAACCGGAAGGCACAAGGGGCCAGAGTCGGGCCAAAGGTGGAGGATTGCCAGAAAACAATGGACGAAGAAGAGCAGAGAAAATGGGAAAAGAAAAATCAGGAACCGACTAGAATACAGGACACAATTGGAAAGGGGGGGAGAGGATCAGAGCAAGGCACCACACAGGAAAAAGGGACAAACGTTGGACAAGGACAAACTGCAGTACCTGCATCGAAGTCGGCGATGGGAGCACCAGCAGAAATACAGACGCTGCCAGCCTGTACACGATGAGTTGCAGTGGCAGTAGCCGGGCGCCATACCATTTAAGGATTTCTTGTTTGGCAAGTCTGAGGGTTCTAGGTGCGTTATTGGATCCATCTTAACAAATCAGTCAAGGATAGTGCTGAAGTCTCCTCCCCAGATAATTTGGGAACCAATGTATTTCAAACATTTCTCAAATAGAGATCCAAAAAATAGTGTTGTCAATATTGGGCACCAGAGAATATCACATAGCAACCGTTTGGGTGTCATTCACAGTTGAAGACCATAAATGGAAGAGACATTTTGATTTCATGTTAAAAATCCCAGGGAAGATGAGAAAGATGTATAAAACCGTGAGTGACCACGTACCTTCGTGAAGCACTCGTTGGGTGCTCCCACTTGGTGTATTTCTTCAATAAGAATAATCATAGCCCTTGCCATTCACAGTAAGCCTGCACTGGGCTGGCCTGATGGCATTGTGTAATTCCCAAACATTCCAACTCAGCAGAGTAGAGTACCCGGTAGCCACTTTCTTGCAGGGGGAGCTACTGTAATTTTAGAGATCACCACAAAGACTGCATCTCTACAGAACATCTATCCCTAAAAAGAGAACACGCCCTCAATCAGCCACGGCTTATCTACTAGTTACATCATCATTGGGAATCTTTTAGCCATCTTGGTTCAATATGGATGGAAAAGTCCACCCCTTGGACTGCATGTCTAGCTTGTTAGAGGCCTGAGTAAGATACTAACTATATATAAAGGACCAGGGCAGGGTGGAAGGCAGTGAAAATATTGTTCATTTTTTGTCCTTTTGTTTTTGGGGGTTACCATTTAGACGACACTGCTTTGCCCATCTGGAAATGTACTACTTTAATGAAACTCTGATAGTTAGCGGCTTTGTTTTTATTCTTCTATAGTAGTTTGCCATTTTTCAGCATTTTACATCAACCACTAATGTATCACAAAATGTCTTGTTATTCTCTGACGCCTTCTCCCACGTAGAACCCCTCCCTACCCTGGCCCCTATGCTAAAGCACCTTGTATCGTCATAGACATCAAAGTGTGTACAATTTCAATGTTAAGTATCCTTGGTGCTGCATTTCTTCATGAATGGCAGCCACAGTTCGTCTCTTTGGTTTGGGCTCATCTAATAGGTGGGAAAGTCTTCCAATTGTTTAAATATACCAAGCCTTTCTTCCTTCGTAGGTGTCGCTGATCTCTTCCAGTGTAATGCCACAAAGCTTCTTGCCACTATTAACAAATTGTGCAGCATTTGTACCACTGCACATCCCTCACCTCCCCTCCCAGTGTAGGCCAAATACAAGCTGCAGCGGTGAGAGTAGACTGGGTGCTCCTTCCAGCTCTTTGTTCAAGGACAATGGCTCCTTCAATATCTCCCCAGATTCCCTTCACCCAGGCCAAAAACTCTGATCTTCTTGAGCACATCTCCAACAAGTTACGCTAATATCTGGGTACATTTGTGACAGATGATGTGGAGAATAATGCCAACCATGTAGTGTTTTGATCACCTGCCATTTGTATTGAAGTGATATGGAAGATTCATAAGACTTATGGCACATCAGATCCCACCCTTCGTATGAGATTTTCTCGCCAAGCTCCTGACCAATTTGTATCCTGACTTTTGTGGGTCTCTAGGATTAGCCAATATTATTCTTGATACATACAATCTATTAGGCCCCTTGAACCTCTTCTTATCAATATAATTCTTTCAAATGGCAAGAGGTCTCTACATAGACTGTTCCCTTTAGTTGAACATAGAAAAACCACCAGCAAGGGGTGGATCTGTAGGTCCTCTCCTAGTTGCTTACATGATATATTCCCTTCCTGACCACATCTGTCTTGCTTTCCTTCTTTCCATATGTCCCATAATATTGCTAAAACCGGGTTGATAATTATTCTTCTGGAGATCTTTGATTGGGGAACCCAGAGCAATGCACACATTTGAAGAGGGTATAGTACTGTGTTGTCTAACTGCGAGTAGAGAGTGGATCCAAGTAATCCATCAGTACTCTTAGTTACGCTACCCTGTTATAGGATTGCATTTCCGGGAACCCAACTCCTCCTGCCTCTTTGGGTAGGACTAGCATCTCGTAGGCAATTCTAGGCCTGGACCTTCACCACAATAATTTCACTAGCATTCTTCGGACTATGTAGAAACCACTGGTCACCCAGACAGGCATCATCTGAACTGAAAATCAGAACCTGGGTAGTGTTGATAGACTTCAACTGCACCATCCAGGAAAGGGATGCTTTTTCCCATTAGATGTGTCATTACATACTCTATCCGACAGTGGGAGATAAGTTTCTTGTAAAGATCTATCAAATCCCTAGGTATGAAAACTCAGATATAGCCCCTCCTTTTGGATATGAAAGGGCGAGGTTTCTAGGAATTGGTCCTCTTCCTCTGATATTTTGCCTACAGGGAAGGTGTTTGATCTATGTAGTTTGACCCTATATCTCGAGTACCTCCCATATGTCTGTCGGTCTATTTATTTATTTATTGATTGATTGATTTATTTGTAATGCGCCGGTAACTCGCAAGTTTCGGGGCGCAGAAACATGGACACGAAGACCAACAGAAATGGGACGAGACAGTTCCTAGAAATCAAAGGTTTAGTGGGTCAAGGGTGGCGAGGTCAATTAAAGAAATACGTTTTCATTTATTTATGAAAGCGTAAGTAGTTGGGTTCTTTCCTTATGTGGACTGGCAGATTGTTCCAGATACCCGCTGTAATGACTGGGAAAGATTTTCCGAGTCCAGATTCACGTTTGTGAGGCATTACTGCGAACCTACTTTGATCCGAGGATCTTAAGGCGCGGCTTGGGGCATAAGGACGTACTTTCGATTTTAGATAGCCTGATGCCTTCCCGTGGATGCATCTGTGGGCTATTGTAAGAGCCTTGAAGTGGGTTCTGCTCTCAACTTTGAGCCAGTGTAATTCCTTCCTGGATGTACTGATGTGGTCTGATTTAGATTTGCCTTTGATTATCCTGACTGCGTTATTTTGGATAATCTGGAACGCCTGTATGCTTTTTTGTTGGCTCCTAGCATAAGTGCGTTCCCGTAATCTAACCGAGAGAGGATGGTTGCTCTAGCCACTGTGGGACAGTTGTTCTCTGATCGATACGGTCTAATAGCTCTGAGGAGTCTCAAGTAATAGTTGCATGTTTTTTTTAATGTATTGAGTCTGGGCTTCTGCTCCTAAGGATGCTTCCATTATCATGCCCAGGGTTTTTACTTTCTCAATTACTTTAATGTTGACGTCTTTGATCTTGAAGTTTGTGTAGTCGTGGGGCAATGAGTTTCTGGCTTGGGTGGGCGTTTGCTGTTATGACGCCAGTCCGCAGGAGTGATTGACACAGATCCGTAACGTACAACAACACGTCATCGGTAAATAAACTGAGCTTAAACTCACAACATATGACATTATTCCCTTCACTTCCCAGGGCTCCATGACCAGGACATAGAGAAGTGGTGAAAGAGGGCATCCCTTCTTCTTCTTTGTCCCCCTGTACAAGCCAAATTATTCAAACTACACTCTATTAAAATACACCCTTGCCACTGGACAGGAGTACACAGTTTCTATCCTTCTCCAGCATGGGGTCTGGCATGGATTCACATGCTCATGAATATTCCCCGTCGTCAGGCTGGGAATCCCCTTTAAAGAAAAAATCAGTATCAGTTCCGTTTCTGATCTGTCTTTCTTAGTAGTAACCAATCACTGATCTCTGGGTCATACTGCCCCCAGCCAATGACTGCCCTCTCCCTAAGCCCCGCCCCTGGCAGCCATCCTCAGATTTTTACCTCACGCTCAAGTGTTGGGAGTCCTCGTGTTTAGCTCTCGAGTTTCTTTTGCTGCGTTTTCACGCATTTTTCGGTTTATTCGAGATCAAGCTCCACCGTTTCTACTTCCGACAACGGGTAGCCGTTTCGGAATTCTTCTACGCCCCTCAACGGTGAAGTTTTCATCGAGTTTACTCTTCTTGGAGGATTCCGGAACATCTGTGGCCTACTTCAACGGACATGGCCCAGGACAAGGGAAGCTCGACGCCCGGATCCAAGCTGTTCAGGTGCTGCCCTGGATGCGGATTGCAGAACGTTTTCAAGGACGACGAGCACTCGCGTTGTCTCTACTGTCTTCATAAGGACAAGACGCACGTGGAGAAGGACTGTGCGTTCTGCAAGAACCTTTCGGAACGGACCAAGCAAGATTGTCATTCCCGCCTCGCCGCCTGGCTGGAGAAGGGCGCAGCAGGTGAGAAGGCGAAGAAAAAGTCTGAGTGGGCTTCTAAGTCCTGTGAGGGCGCCCCAGTGACGGGGGCCCAACAGAAGGCCAAGCACCGCGAGTCCGCAGGCACCGGGAGCACGGAAAGGTCGGGCTCTTCGGCTGCCAGGCAGGGCGCTACTTCCCCGGCACGTTCGACCACGAGCCAGCGCACTGGTTCGGGAAGAGGAAGTCCGAGAACCTGGGTAAGCCGCTGGAGCGGACCCAGTCGATCTCGAAGGGGGAGCGAGGTGCTGACCCTCCCCCCGCAAGGCGAAGGCCCAGGACGCACCTAAGGTGGTGAGGGCCTTGATCGAAACGGCCTCTGGGCCCAGAGTATCCGTGCCACCGTGGAGGGAATCCACTTTCCAGCCCATCGTTAAGACCCCCGTGAAGCCCCCGGCGGGGAAAGAGAGGGGGGCGGTGGCCATTACAGACTCGGAATCAGCCTCTGAGGAGGAGCTGGTAGAAACCGAGAAGGGCCTCAACGAGAGGTCCAGAGGCCTCAACGAGAGCATAGGCCTCAAGGAGAGGTTCATAGGCCTCAACGAGAGGTTCGAGAGGGTTCGATCCCAGGGGGCGGCCCCTGCTGACGTGATCGAAGATAGCGACGATGGCGACGTAGAGGGCCCAGTGGAACGGCCATCCCGTCCGTCGCAGCCATTACCCGAGCCTCAGGATAGCTCGGCGGCCATTTTGTTGGCAATCCAATCCTTATGTACTGAGAGAAGGACGAGGTTACCATGGACCCCGACGGAAGATCCAGAACCGGGCCCGTCGGGAAGCCCTCCGAACAATCGGAGGAGAGTCCACCCCGCTCCGCCCTTCGCGCCTGCGAGACCTGTTGACCCCTCGTCCTCGCCGGACCCTAGAGAGGATACAGCGATGGACACAGCGACGGGGACGGACGATGACGGCGGCGATGACACAGCGGACATCCCGTCATCACCCCTCCCGCGGGCTTCCCCAGCTGAGGAAATTGGCTCTTTCCACGCCATGATAACCAGGGCATCCGAGCTCTTCCAGCTCTGCCCTGAAGAACAGAAAAAGGAAGGATTTCTGTACCAACGACAAGAGGCCAAGAGGAAGACGGTCCTCGCGGTGCCTTTGCTCGACGACATCTGGAGCGAGGAGCTTGCTGTCCTCCAGAATCCTTCCATGACACCCGCCAAGAGGGACAGGTACGAGAAGAAGTACCGAGTCCCCAATACCACCCCCTTGTGCCTCAGGGCCAAGCCCACGCCGGACTCTGTCGTCTCGGCAGCGGCTAAGAAGAAGGCAGCGGGTGCGGCGGCTTCAACTTCCACTTCCCCGCCGGACAGCAAGGGCAAGAAGTTGGACTCCATGGGGCGACGACGATTAAGGCGGCCAATGCCTTAGCGATCGTGGCCCGCTACGATAGGGAGCTCTGGTTCAAGATAGCTCCCCTGCTAGACTTTCTACCTGACGACAAGAGAGTGGAGGCCCTAGAAATTCTGCAGGAAGGCGTGCTGGCATCGGATCACGCCATAACGGTGGCAACGGACATTGCCGATACCGGATTTCGCCAACTGGGCAACGGAGTTTGCCTCAGACGACGAGGATGGCTCAAGGCAACAGACTTTCGCCAGGACGTCCAGACCAGAGTGTTGGACATGCCGTTCGACGGCAACAACCTCTTTGGTAAGGCGGTGGACGAGTCTCTGCAGGCCATCAAGACCGACTCAGAGACGGCCCGGGCCCTAGGGGTGCTTCAACAGCGATGGCCCTTTCGGAGTTCCGGAGGCAGACAGGGTGCCTCCAAAGGTTCCAGCGGTGGCTCCTCCACTTACCGCCAGGCGGCTCGCTCCTCTTCCCAGGAGGCCTACAGAGGTCGCGGCAAGCAAGGGGATCCCGCCGTCGTCGCCAAGGCGGCGAGGCCGCCTCCAAGCAAGACTGACCCGGCCGTGTTGTCGGGCCCCCACGGAAGCACCCCGGTGGGAGGCCGGCTGACTAAATTCGTCAGCGTGTGGGAGTCCATCTCCACCGACCGTTGGGTGTTGGACACCCTTGCCAACGGGCACTCGCTGGAATTCCAAAAGAAGTGCCCTCGCATTTCTCCTGTGGCCAGGAAGGAAAATCACATCCCTCAACTGCTGTTGGAGGTAAGGGCGATGCTCAGGAAAGGTGCCATCGAGCTCGTCCCCAGAAGGCTCTGGTGCTCCGGAGTGTACTCAAGGTACTTCCTCGTCAGGAAGAAGACAGGCGGTTGGCGCCCCATCCTGGACCTGCGTCGCTTAAACAAGTACATCAAGTCGCAGAAATTCAGGATGGTCACCCTCCAGCACGTGCTGGGACAGCTGGAGGAAGGCGACTTCCTATCGTCTTTGCACCTGGAGGATGCTTACTTCCACATCCCTATTCTAAAAAGGCACAGGAAGTTCCTCAGGTTCGTGGTTCAGGGATGCCACTACCAATTCAGAGCCCTACCGTTCGGATTAAAGTCGGCACCCAGGGTTTTCACCAAGTGCCTGGCACCAGTGGCGGCGTGGCTGCACCTGCAGGGGATCCACGTTTACCCCTAACTGGACGACTGGCTAATCCGTGCAAGGACAAGGGAACTCACCGTCGAACACACGGCGAGGACTGTCCGGTTGCTCACGGAGCTGGGGTTCGCCATCAACTACCCCAAATCCCACCTGGTTCCATTGCAGATAGCACTGCTTCTGGGAGCGAAGCTCAATACAGGGGGCAATTGGCCTCCCCTTCAGAGGAGAGGACCAAGACCATCCTGGGCAAGGTGCGGCGCCTGCTAGCCACGGACGTGGCCAGGGTGAGGTCCATCAAGTCCCTCCTCGGGATGATGTCCTCATGCATCTATCTTGTACCCCTTTGCAGACTTCGGATGCGTCCGCTACAGGAGTTCCTCGACGCCCGCTGGCTTCAGGCGAGGGGATCCCTCTCGACGAGGAGTTCCGTCGGGCGATCTTATGGTGGGGCATCCGTGCTCACCTCACGACAGGCACGGAATTTCAAATCCTGGTGTTTCAAGAGACGGTGACGACGGACGCCTCTCTGGTGGGTTGGGGGGCCCACACTGGAGACCTCCACGCAAGAGGCCTTTGGCTCCCGGAGGAGAGGTCTCTCCACATCAACATTCTGGAGCTCCGAGCACTGTTCTGGGCTCTCAAATCGTTCCTTCCGTCCCTCAAGGGCAAAGTGGTGAGGATCTTCACCGACAACACCACCACGATGTTCTATATATGGAAGCAAGGAGGCACCAGGTCCACAGCCCTATCCAAGGAGGCCCAGGATCTGTGGCACTGGGCCGTCGCCCAGGGGATGTTTCTGGTTCCCTTCCACCTGGCAGGAATAAAAAACACCATCGCCGACTCACTCCTCACTCAGCAGGGAGCTGCGCTTGTGCCACAAGTGGGAACTGTGCCAGGATCAAGTGGATCGACTCTTCCAACGATGGGGCAAACCCCAGATCGACCTGTTCGCGGCGGCGACGAACTCCAAGTGCCAGAGGTTCGCCAGCAGGTTCCCACAGCCGAGGAGCATGGGCGATGCTTTCTCGTTCCCTTGGGACGGCCTGTTTCTATACGCGTTCCCTCCGTTGCCGTTGCTGCTCTGCCTCATCAACCAGCTCAAGAAGTCCAGGTGCAGGATGATCCTCGTCGCACCGGCGTGGCCGAGGCAGATCTGGTTCCCGGACCTTCTGGACTTGTCAACGTCCCCACCAGTCAAGCTGCCGGCGGACGCGGATCTTCTCTCCAGAGAAGGAGGCGCCATTCTCCATCACGACCCACAGTCGCTGAACTTGCAGGCCTGGCTCCTGCAGCACTAGAGTTTGGAGGGTACGATATCCCGGCTGATTGCAGAAAGGTTCTTGCAAAGGCCAGGGCGTCCTCAACTCTCAAGTGTTACGGTCATAAATGGAAGAGGTTCTCTGTCTGGTGCCGTGCACAGAAGATTAACCCTCTGCGGATTACGGCCCCTCAAGTGCTGCCGTACCTACTGTCGCTGGCCAAAGCTGGACTGGCTCACACCTCCATACAAAATGCACCTGGCTGCCATCTCCCGATATACCAGGACTACGGGACGGGCGTCCTTGTGGTCTCATCGCCTGGTGAAGGAATTTATGAAAGGACTATTCCGATCATTCCCGCCGGTGAAGGCTCCTGCCCCGGCATGGGAGCTTAATGTGGTGCTGACCAGGCTCATGGGAGCCCCATTCGAGCCTATGCATTCAGCGCCTTTGAAGCTCCTGTCATGGAAGACAGCGTTCCTCGTGGCCATCACCTCTGCACAACGAGTGGTAGAGATTCAGGCCCTACCTTGCAAGCCTCCATACTTGACTTTACTTTTCATGACACGAAGGTGGCGCTGAGGACGCACCCCTCCTTCATGCCCAAGGTGCCGTCGGGCTTCCACCTCAACGAGCCCTTGGTGTTACCAGTTTTCTTCCCGTCGCCTTCGACGCCAGCTGAGAGGACTTTGCACTCGCTGGATGTAGCTAGAGCGCTGAAGTTCTACGTGGACCGCACAAAGAGTTTTCGGAAGACGTCACAACTGTTTGTGAACTTTGGGTCTGTGAATCAAGGGAAGGCTCTCTCGAAGACTTCCATTTCAAGATGGCTCTCCGGCTGCATCAAGCATTGTCACTGGTTCGCAAAACGACCGCTGCCCGGCCGTCTGAGAGCCCATTCGACCAGAGCGATCGCTGCTACCGCGGCGTTCCTGTCTGGTGCGCCCCTGCTGGACATCTGCAGGGCTGCTACGTGGAGGTCGATGCACACCTTCACAAGATTCTACTGCGTCGATCGGGACTCCAGGGAGGAGTCCAGGGTCGGCCAAGCAGTGCTGCGCAACCTGTTTGCTTAAGGAGAGCCTGGTGAGGAGGTAAGAGATTCTTAATGTTGAGTTGTTGTATTGCTTAATGTTGAGCCTGTTGCCACCTCCCATGGTTGTGCGTGTGTATACTGCTATGTATTCTTTTATTCATGAGCATGTGAATCCATGCCAGACCCCATGCTGGAGAAGGAACAAGTTACTTACCTGTAACTGTTGTTCTCCAGCATGGGTCTGGCATGGATTCACATGCAAATCCTCCCACCTACCCCGCTGCAGCTCTTCACTTGGTCATACTGCCACTTGGCGTGCTACCAAATCTGAGGATGGCTGCCAGGGGCGGGGCTTAGGGAGAGGGCGGTCATTGGCTGGGGGCAGTATGACCCAGAGATCAGTGATTGGTTACTACTAAGAAAGACAGATCAGAAACAAAACTGATACTGATTTTTTCTTTACTGAGGATTCCCAGCCTGACGACGGGGGAATATTAATGAGCATGTGAATCCATGCCAGACCCATGCTGGAGAACAACAGTTACAGGTAAGTAACTTGTTCCATCCTTTCCATCTCTGGCCCCTACCCAACTACCCAGCACCCTTCTCAGGAATGCTCACGTCACCTGATAAAACACCTTTTTGGCATCTAAAGATAAGATGATCACTCCCGATTTCAGCTCCTTCGGGAAAGACCTCTGGTGTAGAGAAGATTCTTAAGTGAATTATCTACCCTTTGTCTATCCCTAACGAAGCCCGGCTGATCCGGTCAGATCACGGTGGGGAGTACTCTCTCGAGTCTTGACAACCAATACGCTTGCATGTACGACAAACATTTCGTCCAGTCCTTACCTTCCTCGGGGAGGACTATTAGTATCGCCTCAAGAAATTATTTTGCAATGGGGTCAGTTCGCAATATGTTGTTAAATAACTTTGCCACAAAGGGGGCAAGGTATTCTGCATGCATTTTATAAAAGGATGACGTAAAGCCAACTCTTACGGGAGCTTTTCCTGGTTTCATGTGACTAAAGACCACTTTAATCTCCTTGACTGGTATTTCCGCTTCTAGGCCTTTTATTTCTAAGGCTGGGGGCCTTCAAAGTCAGGCCTTCTAAGTAGTTCTCTATTTGGGTAGGAGAGGCCACGTCCGCCTCACCATATAGTTTGCTGTAATATTCGGCAAATTGGTGTGCAGTTTCTTCTGGGGACGTCCTTATTGTTCCACCTCCTCTCCAATTTCTCCCACTAATCAAGTCATGTTAGGTAGGATTTCCACAGAGCTGGTAAATCTTCCTTTCCTGGTTCAACCCCAGAACTTTTTGCTTTTCTAGTGTGATATTTTTCATTAATACCTCAGTGAGTGGGAACCATTTTCCACACTCGCCTAATCTTTAACTCTTTTTATGGGTGTCATTTTTAAGACTCTCCATGGTGTCTTTTTAAAGTTATCATGTTTAACAACTTATTGGCAATAAGTGCCTGTTGTTGCTGGGTTGCCCTAGGGGTTTCCCAATTAACTTTCTTGTGCTAACCTTGAGTGAACTACTGTTCCCAAGGGTAGAAAGGATCTTCGGATCCCTTTTACATTTTATTCTGTGAAACGAGCACACCCCACCTTATGTGGAGTGCTGGGGAGATACAATGTATCCCCTTTCACATTAAAACTTTAACCATTCTGTTACAGTGACACGCTTACCTTTAATGACTGGTGGCAGTGATACCTTTTACCAATTTGGTCCAACTTTACCGCGGGCTGTGATCACCACTGCAGTAAAGGCACCTAAGGGCGCTCATTTTACAAAAATGGCCCCTGAATTCTTTTTATGCCATTTTAGTGTTTCTTGTCGTTTCTTGTTCCTTCCCCATGTCATCCAGGGCGGGAAATTCCTTTGTGTGAGTTTTGTCTTCGGCGGGAGTCCCCTGGACGCCCCGCCCAGGCTCCAGTCAGTCTGTAAGCACAGGAAGTGGGGGAGGAGTCCAAAACTTCCCTGTCCTTTTTCTTACGCCTTGCTTCAACTGGGACAAATCCCAGTGGCGGGCTGGCTGTCCTGATTGGACAACCAGACGCCCCTTCCTTGTAAAATGCGGGGAGAGAATGTAGAGGTTGTGCTGTAGTTCCTGATAAATACTGGAAACCTGGAAGCTGAAGTCATGTCGACCACTGGAACAGAAAACCAAAGATGGTGACGAAGGAAAAGCGACGGAGACTATTTCAAGCGACCAGAGAGCCTGCTGTGTAACCCGAGCCTGCTGCAGCCCTTCCTTCCAATCGACCTGGGGACTCCGAAAACGATGACCCGAACCCAGAGCCTGGTGAGACCCACTAGACTCAAGAAGTCCTGCATTTTGAGCCATCCCACGGGTTTCTGCGTCCTTGAGTTCTTGCAATACCCCAATACCCTAGGCCCTCCATCCACTAGGCGGTGCACGGTCTTCCGAATTCCGAATCTCGCTGAAACTTCGTGGGCATCTTGGAGTATCTCCAGAGACACGAATCGAGTTCGAAAAGTCCCCTCACAAGAGTGCTGGACCTTTAAAACGACGAGCATTCAACTGCAATTTTCTGTCTTCTTCTGTGCTCCTTGAAAAGGCGCCAAATCCGCAGAACCGCATTCAGCCACGAGAGAAATCTTGCCTAGAGCCGCCTTCATCGGACTTGCTGCACGTCTCTTATGAGGTCTTGTGTTCAGTCTCCAGGACAAGGAATCCACTGACCGGGTATTTGGCTGCAGTCCCTGAAGTTCTCCTGCTGCAATCTCTTCTTCATTGCTGAGGTACTGTGTTGACTTGGATATATACTTACCTTAAGCCTTTTGGGATTTCTGTGTAGTCCTGGGGTGTTTTCTGCGATTGGGAGGTCCCTCGTCCAGTGCACCCAGACCCACTGCTAGAATCCTGCTGGGGTGTCTTCTGTGAAGCCCCTGGACCGTCTTCTCACTCTAAAAGTAAAGTACTCACCTCTTTGCCAGTCTTCCTAAGGAAACTCTGACTTTTGCTACTAAAGAACTTATTCTAACAATGCCTGTTGGTCACTAGTTCTAGTGAGCCCCCCGCCCCCTTCTGCCACTGAGAACACTCATGCTCCAAGAATAAGGGAAAGACTTTGAAGGGATTGGGACTTCTGCCTAGAAATGAAATCAAGTGGTTTACTTACTTGTAAAGAGTTGGTTGGTAACTGTAATTCTAAGAGTGAACAGTTACAAAAGTTCTTACTGATCTTGACTGTGTGATGCACTATTCTTAAAAGTATGGTTAACATCTTTTCTTCCTTAGCCACTGTTTTGCCAGTCTAATAGAAAGTAGATGTGAAGGTATTTTACTCTCCTGTGATTAGGTTGTGCCTCTTTACAAAAGTAATGTGTTGGTTTCACCAGATTATTCCTGTAGGGTAATTGCATGAGTGTCCTCCAACTGTTAGTATCCCATGTTAGTCCTGTTAGGATAACTGTATGAGTGGCCCCCAACTGGGTCTTGCTTCCCCTGACTTGCTGCTAGCCTGTCCTTAATAAGTCTACATTAGGTTGTTGTCTAGAATAACTATTCAGTAAAGTGTGACATTGGAATTTACTTTCCCCTTCATTGTGAAGTTAAAGTATGTGGGTTTTACTTAACTTGTGTTAGCTGTGTGCCATCCAAAATAAGTTATTGCTTACCTCAGTCTGGGGTTCCCTGATTTTGAAAGCATATGTAATGGTATATTACATCCTTAGGTTTTACTCTCCTGGTATAACTGTGTGTTATGACAAAAGTAGCTATAGGTTTTTATTGCACCTAGGATAAGTGTTTCACTATTCACCAAAAGTATATTGTCCAGTTGACTGTTTATGTGATTTGTTCCAAGAGTCACTATACAACTGGAAGGGCCTACTGCCCTTGTATTACTGAATGTAATCTGAAAGTAACCATTGGTCTTTTACTGCCAAAGAATAGGCTTGACCTATACTAAATGTGTATAACAAGGTTTTGACTTCCCTAGAACTACTGTTAGGTGCTCCAAATAAGGTCTATACTTGGGTCTGTGGATTTCAAGTATAGTGTTGTGTTTTTATGTTGTGATTTTTATATAATGTGTTAGTACTTACCCCTAGATTTATCTGGGCCTACCTGTATTTAAATAAATCCTTTATTTTTACAATACATAGTGTTTCAGTGTTTCTTTGGATCATTTGTATTACAATTTCACTTGTACTGTGTCTACTGCCCTCTCTCCCTCCTAAGATAAGCCTGGCTGCTCTGCCTACACTACCATGTACTCAGGTGGTAGAGTCTTATACCAAGAGTGGAGTCTTGTACTGCCTCAGTTGAATGGTTTGAAGAAGTTGGTAGCACTTCAGAAAAACTGTCCTAACAAGGCATAAAACAAACAGTGTCACATAGCAATTTGCTATTCAATTCTGTAGTTTTGCTGATTAAATAGAAACTTGTGTAGCAATCTATCTGTTTGTTACCCCGTTCAATGAAAGCACAGCTCATCTGCATTCCTTTCTTGCCCTCAGGGTTCTCTCCACACTCTTGTCTTGGTTCACTGCAGGTTCGAAGGGGCTAATGGAGAGAGAGAGAGAGAGCGTGCAGCAGTAATGATCTCCTCCACTCTTAAATGCCAAAGGCCTGTGTGGGCGTGCTAGGCAAGAATATTTTTTCTTTTTCAAATAATTAAAAACTAGAAGAAATCACGATGATGCTTTTATTAAGCTAACTATATCTTGTCCGTCAAAGACCAGTTTAACTTTATTTTGTTAAAGAGAGTCATGCAGTTATGTCCCTAAAAATGAAAGTTGTTACATAATGCATAATTACAGTATTGCTGCTTCAAAGCACTGCATTGTCTTTTTTCTGTTCAGTAAATTGTAGGTCTGTGTATCTAAATCTGTGTCAACTATGTTTCATTTTGTTCGGGAAGATTAATCACATTGACGAGGGAACACTTTTGAAAATGTAAATGATCACCCGGCCAAATGCTTTTGATGGCAAACCTAGTTCTGAGAGCTGCTGGTCGCATACATCAGTGCAACTGGTGATCAACCCATGAGCTGATTCCTAAACTGCTTGTCATTCTATTGTTTCATACTGTTGCTTTCTGTCAGCTACTCTGACACTGAGATGGCAGCAAATTATTATATTACAAATAGTTTTGCCCAGTTATCTGCCTGCTACACCATCCACTATGCTTAGTCTTTTACTTTATTCCTCCTACATAATGATTACACAAAGCTAACTATATGTTTACACAAAGGAGTGATCAGTCTGTACAGCTACAAATCTACTGCACTACCATACATTGTTTCTAGCCTCCAGAACTCGCTTTGCTCTATAATTTGTGTTATATGTTAGCACCTATCGGAGAAAACTGGCCAGACTGTCTTTAGAGTCTTATCACATTTATTTGTGTCCATTAATGCAGCTAACCGTTTACGTTTTACAGACACCGGGGCTTTTAAAGTCTACTCTCCCAAACGCATAGTCGAGTAGATTTTATGAAGGACAAGTGCCATTTGCAGAGGATGTTTGAAACTTTTATGTAATATTTAGTTTGTTTTGCAGTAAATGTTAAATAAATGTTTCACTGTGCATGACTGGCTTCTGGGTTAGAGGAGTGTGCCAAACATAAAGTGGGTTTGTGGTGACATGCACCATTTTACAGAAAGCACATTTAAATTTGTTGTAATACGTTCCCATGGGTCGAGTGCATTTCTCTTAGTTACAGTAGGTACATTAAGAAGGAGTAGAGGAATTTTAAAGAATTTACAAAGCCTGACTCATCTCACTAATGTCTTCAGCAGTACACACAAATGCTGTATTGATGATTATTGTATGTCCTTGGTACAAATAACATCTGGTGTTATTACAAATATTAATACAACATTACTAATCACATGGGTTTGTTTGTTAATCAAGAAAATTCTAGTTAGCAAACTCTGCTAATCAATTTCTGAAAATTAATTTATGCCTGGCTAATCTTTCTGCCTATATAGATCTTAATCTGTTTGCCAGCTGCGTACATATCTTGTCTCCCTTTTCATAATATTCTTTTTGGTTGGACCTTATATACCGGTGGAAGAAGTCAGAGAGGATAGGAAAGAGAGAAAAGCCAACGAAAATAACTGGCTTCCTCCCAAAGGTGACGAAGTCAATTCATGGATGCTGCTGGCTCAAACTTTGAAGGAATCTGTAGCAGACCTTAAAAATCTCAGAGTGGGACTTTAGAATAAGATCTCCATACTATCCTGGAATTCGAGGGGTTACTCCCATTTAACTTCCTCCAAGGAGCTATGTATAGATCTCGTTACCAACAGCATTATACATATACAGGAATCATGGCTGGTCTCAAAATTCCATATCGATGGTTTTGACTCGAGGTTCCAACTGGCAATTAAACCTAGTAAGCGTGGCCCTTCTGGAGGACTTATTATTCCAGTAAAGATCGGTGTGGGAATAAAAATCCTAGAAACTATTTCCTCTGTGCTTGGACTCTTGGTAGTGGTTTTAGAAATGTCTCATACAATGGGTGCAATTTTTGTTCTAGTGATAAATGTATATTTGAATCCCCTTTATTGTCTAGGTATGAAAATCAAGGAAATTAATTCTCTTTTGGTCAAAATTACTCTAAAATACAAAGGTCTCCATATATTTTTCACAGGAGATCTGAATGCTGAAATTCCAATAGCCGAAAACATAGATGAGAAAATAGATCACAACTTGGGTATTGTCATTTGGTGTTGGAAAGGAGGGTCAAATGATTGAGGGAGGCCATCGTGGTTGCCCTCGGAAAAAAATACAAGCCCACATCTGGCATACATTCTTTTCCAATTGGGGACGCAAACCATTTGAATGACAGTTCGGCTGATACTTATACCTGGTCGAATGACTTATTCACATCTACTATTGATCATACATTCCTGTCCGGTAACCTGTATAAAGCATGTAAATTGTTCAAACTGATTAATAATGATTTCAGTGACCATAGATTTCTCAAAATCGAACTGTATTTAAAACTCCAGCAATACAGGAATTGGTATGGGCCAATAGTGGAAGTGAAAAATTGAATATCTTGGCACCCGGGCAAAGTGTCAAAAATGAATATGGCTCTTAATAACGACAACTATGGGTTACAACTGGTAGAAAGATGGAAGTTATTCTCGGGTGAGGAATTTAGTACCCACATCAGGAATGTAATGACCAGATTAAATAACTCAAAGACGAGCACAGCTAGTCCCAGACATCTTCATGTTTTTGATCTTCTAGTCAAAGAACACAAAAAACTATGTAACAAAAATCTCCGGAAAAACAAAACTCTATCGATCAGGAAGGGAAAACTTTGTTAATCCATAAAGAAAAACAAAAATTGAAAAATTGGTTGAAATCACACAAGGCCAAGATGATACAACAAGATAGCGAGGCTATGTTAAGAGCATTGAAAGATGGCTCATTTAGGAATTTCTGGAAATTGATTCATGCATTGGAATCCCCCTTACTATCGTCACAGGTGAATAGTGTATCGGAGGAGGCCTGGGTAGGACACTTCCAGACTCTTTATGCACCGGATAAAATCCAGGGTACAATAAGGCCGGAAATATACGAATACGATTGGGAGTGCTTTTTTTCTGAATCCGAGATAGCGACTCAAATTTCAAAGTCTATCCCTTCTAGAGCCGTAGGACCCAATGGCTGATCTAACATCATATTTAAGGTGGACCCATTTCTATGGACACATTCTCTATTTATCTTGTTTGGGAATATAGCAATTTTGAAATGTATTCCATCATCCTGGAGAATTTCATATGTAATTCCCATATACAAAAAGGGGGCTAGGGGTTACACGGAACATTATCTGCCCATATTCTTACTGGATGTTGACTCTTAAGATTTTCACTGGCTTGGTTCTGCATTTGATTGAAGAGTGGATAGAAAGAGTCAATATTCCATTGCAACCAGTTCGGCTTTAGAAAGCGAATGGGAACGGAACTGGGAGGATTAATATTTTCATTGCTACAGGACAACCAAGGTACGCAAGCGGCCTGTCCGATATTCGTGGCAAGCATAGATCTATCACAAGCGTTTGATAGAGTGAATAGGTCCTGCTGTGGAGCAAACTAGCATTATTATGAATACCCAGGAATATTCTATCTCTCCTAATCCATTTACATGAGGGATCTGTTATTAAAGTTAGAATGAACCAGGAAGGTACTCTTTCAACCGCCATACCTACGTGGAACGGCCTCAGACAAGGCTGTATCTTTGGCCCAACCTTGTTTAATCTTTTTATATCTGATGTTGCAACCCCACTTGATATGGCTGCATTTATTTCTCCCAAAATTAAAGGGACAAAACTAAATTGGTGTTCTTACGCTGACAATTTTTTGTTGTTAGACCGAAACGAAGTGGGATTGCAGCGATTGATCAATAAATTCAAGGAATATATAGATGTTAATGGACTAAAGATAAATGAAAACAAGTCTATAATTCTTACATTGGGCCCAAATAAGAAAGCTATTGGACACAGCTGGTATTTAAACAATCATAAGCTTGAGACTAGACGATCATTTGTGTATCTAGGTTATTAGATTTTTGCTATTATAGCAAAAACGCATATTGTAATGTGCTGGAGGAACGACTGGTTAATTTGATTGCACAGACCAAAAAAATAGATAGGATGTATTGTAAATTCTCTTTTTTACCTTTGTTACGTTTTTACAATTCAAAGCTGTCCCGAAAATTAGCTATGGCCTAGAATTTTTTCCTCCAAGTATAGAACAAATTTGCTTAAAGATTGAGACTAAGTATTGGCGAAGTATACTTTATTACCTTCCGAAATGCATTCCTATATCAGCCATTAGATATGAATTAGGCCTTCAATCATTGAAAAGCCAAATTGAATGGAAAAAATTGGCATTACTAAGAAAATTATTAGTGGGATCAGGAAATAATTTATACTCACTTCTGGGCCTTCAGCTGAGATTGGGGACAACTAAATCAAAGTTTTTATTATTGTATGAATTGTCATGCACATTGCTCGATAAAATTGGCATAGATTTGGAAGTCCTGATTACAAATCCCATTTATGTGAAAAATAGAATCAGATGGGCAGATTGGGCAGACTCTCATATAGTATCAGTCTCGAAGTCGGTTGGTGCTTTGGAACCATACTTAGTCAAATTTCCGGAAACAAAATGTAGGTGTAATGTTATGCAATTTCATTTTAATGTACTTCCCACTGGGCAAATACAAGAAATCAGGGACAACCTTGGGAAAGGTCATGTTCCATGTCGTTTTTGTAAGAGTCCTATCATAAAAGAAACTTTAAGACATCTATTGCTAGAATGCGAAAGTATTAGTAAGGAGTGTGAAATCTATTTTGGAAAGTTTGCCTCACCAACTGAGAGACTCTTCCCAGATGTAATTTGGTGGAATATGCTTCATGGCAACTCTATTCCCTTAAAAATTTAAATTGTCCGATTTCTCTCCAATGTATGTGAGCTGATAATTTTACATTAAGATTGTGGAAGAATTGAAACAATTGTATTACTTTTGTATGTATTTTAACTTGTATTTTAACTTAATTTGTTAGTATATATTTGTATTAGAAAACTGTTTGTTGGGGTGATGAGTAATTTTGTTGGGGGGAAAAAATCAATGTATTTGTTTTGTATTTTTTGTTATGCAGGCTAAATTGGATTATATTCAATTGTATGTGTTTCCTTTCTTTCTCTCTTTTGTATCTGAATATTTGAGTGTTTTTTGTAAAGGTTTTGTTCTTGAAACCAAATACAATCATCTTTTTCGTTAGTTTCAATTGCCATTCTATTCCCCCACAAGAAGCAATTATAGCTCCTGCCTCTTCTCTTTCAGGGCTAGGATCGGGGAAAGGCCCAATGTCAGTCTTGGTCCTCCTAATGTCAAATTTGAAGTGTCCCGATATCTCTTGGCAATTTTATGCCTCAAGAATCCCTTTTTTCTTTTTCCCCTCCTGGTTCCTTCCCTGAAGGGGGCTTTTAGCCACCTCCCAAACATCTTGTAACAATGTTTCTCCTGTGTCGTTTGTTTGGAAAAAGTTAACAATATCCTGCCCCCAGAATTCCCCAAATACAGTGTCTCCTAACCGGGAGTCATTGCTGTACCATCTTCCTCTGTCTTTCAGACTAGGTCCTAGTTCCAGGAGAACCATTGCCATATTGTTTTCTGACTATATGGGATAGTGCATATTGATTTGAGGGTAGTACTATGTTTTCATTCTCCCTCACCAATAAAATGTAAACAATCTTTGTGCAAGAGTTGTAAGGAGATGAGAGCAGTCTGTATACCCCTACACCGGGATCAATTTTCCTTCAAACATCACACCAGGAGTGGGCTTCCAAGTATAATTGGGAGCGTAACTGGTCTTTTTCAACGTGTCTCGAGTTGTCAACCCTCCAGACTTCCAGTCGATTGCTGGGTCTAGTATCAAATTAGGATCTCCTCCCAGCAGTCTAATTCCCTCTGCCATGGAGCACTCATGATCAACAGTGACCCTTCTTATTCTAATGATGGGTCTAAACCTCTCAGCACATGACAACTTTAGTTTGCATACATTGGTAAACCTCCTCCCTTATCCCACCCTTTATAACTCCCCAAATTCCACCTATGAGCCATGTCATTTAAACATTTCCCAGCTATGAGAAACCCAGAGCATTCTGGGGCACCATGTTGACACCAAGCTGGCTCCTTCCATGCCTCCCTAAATGGTTTCTGTCCCTTCCCTCCCCCTAACCATGCTCAAAAGTAATAGTTTCATGTTTTCCTCTCTTGCACATATTTATGCTCACCCTCCCAACACTACCTCCATAAGGTAGATGGTTGTCTTTGTCTCTGCTTCTAGATCTTCCATAGTTCTTCCAGAGTCTCACGTGATGAAATGGGGCTCACTTAAGAGGGCACTGCCAGAGGCACCTCTTCAGCAGCAGTTTTTCCTACACTCTGAAACCTGTCCTGTTCCCTTGACAATGCACTTTTCAACTTTTTAACTCAAAAGTTAGGGTAAACAGGAAGCCCCATCTGTATCTGATGTCCTCCCATGTTAACTTGTGAGGGGCTTGCATGTTTGCACCGCTCCTTAGTTAGGACTCGTAGGTCATGACATTTTATTTATTTTAGCCTCCTCCCTTTCAAGTGTCTGTCATCCTCATTTCTTCCAAGATCGCCACCCTATCTTTAAAGTAGTGGCATTTAGCAACCACTGACCTGGAGACATTGTGTGGCTTCCCTCCTCTATTATCTGATCAAACACAATGTTGTTGTGGTCAGGCTTGTTCAGCAGGTCTTAATTTGTGAGTTTACCTTTCCCGCCAGGCCCTCTGAGGTTTCTCCCTCTGTTTGCGGTATGCCCCATACGCGTATGTTATTATTACTTTCTCAATTTAAAATTTTATAAAATGTCATACTGAGGTCTTCTTCCTTCTCCAGATCCTTGATGTTTATTTCCATTTTCAGTCATCAATGTCTACTGAAAACACATTTATTTTCTAGACTTTCGGCCCCATCTTCAGTTTTTTTTCTATTCGACGTTTTGATCTCTATCCTGAGCATGAAACATTGATGCTTCAACCTCCGTCCTAAAGGCTTTCATTTAGACCAGGATACTCTTTGTCTCTTTTAATGGTTTACATTTTATTGACAGAAGGTGAGGCTTTCATAGTTTCACATCTATGGAGGACTCGGATTTCCATCGCTCTCCGGCTTCCACTGCTTTGGTTTCCACTCGATGCAGACTCTTCTCCTATCTCAAGGACTCACATTGGTGCAACGTCCCACCTTTCAAGCCGCCGCTGTCGATATGTCTCTAGCTTAGGGGACCGATCCCCACTGCACCTGTAAGGGGCAGGTATCTTGCTGGACATGCGAGGGTTGCATCTGGGGAGGGGAGAGCTCTTTTCTCTTGGGTATCCCGGAGCTACAGTTTCAGGTGGCCATACTTGTCTGCACCCACAGGTGGTCTGCAGTTTAAGGGGTTTTCAAACCAAACTGAACAAATTTATGTGCAAACCTTGGCCTCTACTCGGATTGTGTTTGGGGTGAATTTGCTTTGCGTAAAAATATGGAACTACCGAAAACATTCCATTGTGTCCTCAAATTGAGGGGATTCGAGTGGGCAGACTAACTGAAAGCCAAATCACTGAGCGTTGCGGTCTCCCTTTTTACTGATAGCAATAAATGGCCATGTACGGGCCAAAACATTGACCGAACGTTGAGTCCTTAAAGGTCTACAAAGTATAGCCCTCTGTCATTCCTTCATGGCAAAGGTTGTTCAAAGCTAACTTTAAAAGGTGAACGGTTTTAAAAAGTAGAATTGTTTTCTTATTTATTTTTCTTATTCTGTATTCCTATTATTTCAAACCCTCTCCCAAGGCAAAAATAAATCATTCAATACAGCTCCATATTGTGCATGCACTCCATCCTGATGCTGGTGCTCTATGTTCATCTGACTAGCATCCATTATAAGCATGGAATCAATCTGCATCCTTGCAGGTCACAGGAAGGTCGGGTTCTATTGTCCTAGTATTGTGGCGCGGATTGCGTCAGGTAGCTTTGGCCTTGGTGGTAGTGAGGATCTCAGCCCTGGCAGGGAAATGTGCCCTGAGCTGATTTTTTTTTAATGAAAACTAGATGGGCTAGTTATAAAGCAGTTTGTTTTCTTGGATAGGCTTGAAATTAATTTTCCCTGCCTTTTTATATATCCGTTTTGCAGGTCAATGTGGCCTTATTAAATGTGTGTGTGGAATTTTATGTGACACAAACCTAGATAGCAAGCAACTGGCTACTGTAAGTAACGTGATCATTTTAATGCAGAATTTGTTGGAAATGAAGTCTTCTTTCCTGAGGCAGAAATGTGCTCTAGATCACACAGCCTTACCAAACTACTGAAGAAGGTCCTTGTGCTTTAATGGGCAGCGTTTAAAACATCACACATGATTTGACTGTGAGGTGCAATCCATAGCAGTTTCCTCGAATATAAGAAAAAAATGGTGACTTGGAGGGAGGACGTAGAAGAAATAGATGGATGTTCACTTGGTTTTGCATGTCTGCCACCTTGCTCCGATGTAAATGACATGCCTATCTGCCCCTGACCACACAGCGTTCAGCTCCCTGTGATAGTTTGGAAGGGTTAGAGTGGACTTTGCATGAAGGTTTTTCGCCTTTTGCGGGGAGATGTTTATTTTGAGCATTCAGGTCAACTTGGGTTCGCTTATCATGCACGATGTAATATCAGAAGGACTGTTGAGACCTCAAGAAGGGTTTGTTATTTTTAGCCTGTCTGGATGGTAGATTGTGTTTCACGTCAGGCAATGTTCTCGCTCCAGCCGTGCTACCATACACGCAAACTAGCATACTGGAGTAGAGGTACCAGGATTAGGACATAAAGAACAAGCCTTACAAAGCTGCATTGTAAACCTGCCATGGCTTTGTGTTTTGTACTTTATACATTGGATTCGCTCTTTATTAAAGATACTGATTTCAATGATCAGTTTCTTAGATCATGCTTCATAATGGGTGCCAGAATATTTCAACACATGGTTGATCGATAAAGGCCACTTAGAAATAAGCCAAATATCCCAGGATCAAGCAATTCCATCAAGTCAGTAAACTGGGATTAAGGCTTGGGTCTCTGATATCCATAGCAGAACATCTTATCAGCTAGATCACTCAGATGGCTTTCTACATAATAATTGATACTGCCACCTGTTTGAAACATTGTCCCAAAAAGGTAGAGATCCATGCAACCTTTTCTAACGACACTGGTTGCTGACACAACTCCGCAAAAATAATTTCAATAGCAATAGAGTTTAAAGGTAAAGTGCCCAGGTACTTACCGATTAGATAGAATAAGAGCCTGGACTGGATCTGTGTAATTTTGCTTTGTGCTTTTGTTGATCTTTGTATTTTGATTTCACGTCTTTAGAAGAATGAAAATTACCCATATTGACTCAGCAAGGAGTCTTGATTCTATTAAAGACAGATAGGCGAGCATTATGCTTACATTTTACTTCCAACTTCTCAGCAGCAACAGTTTCAACAAAATAAATTCAACTTTAACAAGAGAATTCGCTCAAAAAGGAACACAACGACATTTCCCCAAATTACTTTTTTGAGAAGTTTTTCTTTTTATAAACGGCCAATCCAGTCTCCGTCACTCCTCTTATCTCACTTCCTGTCTTGGGCATGGGGGGCTGGGGGGTGGGAGGAGGTTTCATCTTCTTTTGGTGATATTCTTCTGCAAGACTCATGTCCACTTCAATAAACAATGCGGCTAATCTCCACTGCGTCTGAAAAAAGACCAAAGCAGCTGTATTGAATCTGTAAAGCACTTCTTGCAACCATGCCATTGGCCCCTAAGCGGTCTCCTGCGTGGCCAAGATTTATATGCCAGGATCGTTTCTGTCTGTCCTCTGCTCTTCTCTTGTGAAAACAAAATGAGATGGTATAAGAGGAGGATCACTACGAACAAAACACACCATCTATAGTTATTACAAGTCACTTTGTTTTACCACAGGATGCAAAATGTGCACTAGCCAATGACAACTCGCGACAATTCACCTCACCACCACCACACACTGTCACTCTTACACCTTATCACAGCATTGATAAAGACCCCTGGTCGAAACACGTGTTGGCTTTTTCTCATCATGCAAATGTTCCAATACTTGCTTGCAAGACCCAGGCAACCAATTGCCCCTTAAAAACCAACAACATGAAAACCTAGTAGTTTCCAGCAGTGATTTCGTGACCCTACACTCAGGCATCACTATAATCTGTGACAGCAGTCTGATCCAGCACCATTACCACCAGGGATCCAACCACAGCTATTTCTTCAGTACAATTGTAAGTCCTCTTCCCAATGGGAGTGTTTTATAAGCAAATAAAAATGTTTTAATTGGAAAATAGAAATGTTTTTGTAATAATTATTCTTTTGCACCTAGTTATTCATACACATTAAATGATGCATGTTTACTTCTTCCAATCCAGCAGTAATAATAGTCGTTTCTTCCTGTGGTACAATGTGCACTACTGGTCCAAACATATCCATGGAGCTGTTTAGGTAGGTCTTTTGTGTCTGTTTCCTATTTTTTGGTGGCAGTATTTGTACTCCCTATTTTGTATTTTTTGGGAGTATTTGCCTATTTCTAGGCAGTAAAAGTGGCTGATATACCCTTTATCTGTAGGGCTGCCTAGACTAACCCTCCAGTCTCAAGACGTCCTCCAACCTAACACCAACTGAAAATATTTTGGGAGCCATAGCGCCCCTCGCTGAATGATCCTCAAACACAGTCACATCTATCCTTGCTTGCAAAATTATCTTGCACACCCCTATATCTAGAATAGTCACAGATACTGGTCTGAAAGGCTTCCTGAGCAAGATAAGCAGCTTTGTTACTGCCAATAGCCCAATCTCACTGGTCATTCTCGTGTATGCTTTAATGCATTTCGCTAAGCAAAGCTTGCTATTCCCCATAAGGTACGGATATGAAATAACACTTGGAGCTAGAGTTAGTCTGCTTCGCAATCAAGAAGGAAACTCCTGCAGGGAAAATATCTTCCTGTCAATTTCTAGGGCTTTAATGTCTGAAGCCCTCCAGCAAGTTACCAGATACAATAGCATAGTTAGCTTGCGTATATTTGTTTCAAGTAGAGTTGTTTGTTCTTGGCCCACCCCTCAAACTGACTTGCAGCGGTATTGACATCCCAGAAAGACAAATAACTTGGTGCAGGCGGAACAGCAACCCTAATACCCTTCAATAAGTGTACCACTGCTGGATTATCGCCTATGGCTGCTCCCTCTGCTTGTTCGGGTTCTGCCGAAAATTGCTGACCTGTAACCTCCTATTGTCCTAAAGGCTGTTCCTCCTTTGCAGAGCAACACTAGGAAGTTTAAAAGTTGCACTACAGGGGTGGAAACACCTTCCTAACTACACCAACAGTCCTATGTCTTCCCTGCTGCACAATAGCTCCTGGCTGTAGACTGAGCCAAGGATTCTCTGAAAAGTTGGGCAGCTGTTCCTGAAATCCCTGACTGTCTACATATCTGCCTGAAACTCTGCAAGCCAACAGTGCCAGGGTGGCTGTCTCTAATGGGGGATGTTGGTTCCCTGCTGGATCTGTCAGTAGACTCTGATGCTTTGCAATGATTTGTGTGAAAGACATGGAAAGGTTCATCAGAACTGGAACCCATGCTTGTGCCATCCACAATGGCACCACTAGCATGATCACTGCTGTGTGCCGACGTACCTTCACATGGATACTTGGTCGTGAAAGATGGAAACCCCTAGTACACTCCCAGAACTCAGCTCTGCAAGTACACATCTGTACCCTCTGCGTCCAGGTCCATCCTCAAGCTTAAAAATATTGATAACTGCGCATTCAATATAAAAGCAAACAGATCTGTGTCCAGATGACTCCAGCACTCCTTAATGTTTTCAAACACCTTTCCATCCAGCTTCCAATTACTAGACTCACGGATGCACCATAAGTGGCAATCTGCTTCCGTATTAACTATTCCTGGCAGAAACTCCGCCTTGATCTCTATCTTCCTCTCTAGCCTTTAATGCCAGAAGTCCTTTGATAACTTGGCTAGCATTCTCGACTGTGTATCTCCCAAATGGTTGATCTATCTTACTGCCAATATATTGTCCAAGAGAAGGATGCATCAGTTCACTTGCCATTCACCAAGGTTTTCACTGCTTGCTACTAACTCTAGATAATTGATGCTCATGTCTAGCTCCTCCTGTGACACTTCCCTTCCGTGGTAAGCTCCCCGCATTTACTCCCAAACTGGATCGACTGGCACCAAACTGTATAATGATGTCCAGGGAGTCTGAGAAAATCCCTCTGCTGTTCCAGGCTTCCATATTCTGAAGCCACCACATCTCCTTATGAGCTTCCACGTCTAACCCTGTTACTTGTTACCTGTCGGTATGCCAAGCCTTCTTGCAGGTGCTTGATTTTAAGTCTCTACAGAGCTCAATGTTATAATCAACTGGAAATATTGCCTGTATTGACACCACCAGTAGTCCCACTATCCTTTCCTAGAATCCTGAGCAATGTCCGACTTTTACTTAGAACTTATCTGATTTTTCTTTCTTGTTATTCTCTTCTTTGATGGAGAGAGTACTTAAGAAGCTTTCATTGTCTTCACAATGAACCCCAGAAACTGTTCTCCTGGCTGACTTCAGCTAGGGCTTCTCCCACTTTATTAAAAAATCCTAGAGATTGAAGAAGTGCTTTGTGTGTGTGTGTGCAATTATTTAACGTGCCCAATTCCTGAGCGGCACAGGATGATCTTCCCAGGCAAGGGAACTATCTCAATTGTATGCATGTCCGAGGGGGTTGGAGACGTTCACCTTTGTGGTCAGGCTGAGAATGGGCAGAGCCAGGAGTTTGAAATTAACTTGCAAGTCTCTGTAGCGCGACTCGCCAACACTCTGGAGCTGTGTCTGTAATCTGGTGGATAAGCTATTCAGGTCCACTGCAGGAATAGAGCTGCTGCTGTTGTTGATGATGATGCAGTGAGCTGCAACCAATGTACCCGCTCACCGAGTCTGCCATGTATAGCTCAAGCATTTTCTTGCACCCGCGACTGTCTACGCCTTACTATGGGTGTGGGACTGATGTGCATGACAGCTGTCGTCCGGGGCTTGCCGTCTTTTCCGCTGTGTAGCTTGGCGCCCCAATGTGATCAACGTTTGCTTTACGGGTCCTGGCCCCTACATTATTTGTGAAACTTAAATGAGAATACTGTTCGGTTCCTCTACTTAACTCGTTATTACTACTAAGAATCTCTTGAACGTACACCTAATGATATTTCAAATCTTAGTCACAAGGTAAAACTCATTCAAGCATGTACTGATCTGCCGGAGAGCAGAAAAAGAAGAGGAAGACCCTTAGACAGGAGGTGAAATAAGAGGGTTGGCAGAGATTGGACCGTATGCTTAATAAAGGAAGAACTACTTAAAGAAGGTAGTAATTTTGGGACATTTAATTTGGCTCATTCTGAGCGTTTTCTCTTGTTAAATTGTTTTAATTTTTTTTTTTTGCTCTTGTAAACATTTGCTGCTGAGGAGTTAAAGTAAAATAAGGTAAGCTTAATGTTCCTCTCCGTCTTGACATAGAACTGACTAAAGTAAATAAGGGCACCTAGCTATGCCCTGAAAAACCCAGGTGGGCGTAGTTGAATCAACAAAACAAAATTTCAGGGTGTGAGGTCACACCAAAACAAATGGCTTCACATAGAAGTGTGATGAAAATCAAAACCTGCTCATGTCTTGACTTGATACATTTTAATTAGCATACAATTCGTGATGACACACCAGTAGTCCTTTGGACTTGATTACTTCTAACAACCTACACGCACAGCTGATATTTCTTTATCGCTGGCCGTGGAGCAAGACAGCAGCCTTTATAGAACAATTTTTTGCCTCATACACAGATTTCGCCAATTTCGGATGAAATAGCTGTGCAGCACCCGCATCGGCAAGTGGGCACCAAATTTCCCCCCTCATTCAACTTTCAATTTTGAGGACAGTCTCCACCTTTTGAGGTAAGACTGCATCATTTTATTTGTCACTATACCATCAGTGTTTTGCACTAGTTGAGCAAACCAGGTTCTACCCCCTATGTTGTTTCAGGTTTGCACCTGTTTCCACTTTGGCCAGTCATACGCCAGCGTGCCATCCGCACTAAAATGGATGCCACATCTTACCCTAACACTGGATACGTTTTAGGTAAGACCCACACTCCTTATCCCCATGGAGTTTTTTTGTCATAATTATTGAGCATCTGTTTTTGAGCCTTATTAAGTATTTAATCATTCATCTCTGAGGTCACCCCTTTACTTATCACACTCCCTTTGTTAATTTTAGATAGAGACCCCGGGACCGGACACATTCCATCTCACGTCCTGAAGAAGGCCTGTACATAAAGCTGCATTCCAAGGCTCACCCTTTGGCCAAAACACCTTGTGTCGACGATCATATGTTCAATGCACAACTCAAGCATTGTTTTGTTTATTGATATATGTTCGTGGGATTTGTTTCTTGTGTTCCCTGTTGTACCTGCACAACCCAAAAGGTTTTAAATTTTAGCAGAACGTGTATGTTATCCATTTGAATCCAGTTCATCACGCTGGATTGTACCTACATGTATTGTATGTTTTCTACATATCTCTGGGTTCTCTATCCCCAAACACTGTCATCACGAATTTTATGCTAATCAAGACATGAGCAGGTTTTGATTTTCAACACACTTCTATGTGAAACCATTTGTTTTGGTGTGACCTCACACCCTGAAATTATGTTTTGTTGATTTGACATAAAATTGAAACCTTTCTTTAGCTAAATGTGTAATTTTAAGTAAGTAGGCCAAAATGGAACTCTATTCCTACTTAAAAACTGTGCAGGGGTGCAGTATCTCATGGTATGTGTACAACTTCTGAAGGCGTTTGTGCATTTAACTGATGGCCCTTACCGAATGAGGATTTTGTGTGGTGATCATGCCTCACAGTCCCCTGCATAAGTTCTGCTATCGCCAGTCTGTAAAGTAAATCAGTATACCAAAGTAGAATAACATGTTATGTGTATGTTTGCACCTGCTAATTTTGTGTAAACATGTGAACTAAAAACATGGATGGATAAAATGGCATGTGCTCAATTCTTTTTAAGGCTCTCATTACGAGTCTGCCGGTAACCCGCCAGTCCTACCTCGCCTTAATTTCCACTGCCCAATAACCCGGTGTTACTGAGATATTACGGGTTATGGTAAGTTCCCATTCCCATGGAATCCCATAGAACTCCACAGAAATGGGAACCCTGAGGCACTGTTCGTAACGGTGCCAGTGGTTCAGTGAAAAATCCACCAGTAGGGGCCAGAACTATCGGTAAGTCAGGCTTGCCGGTAGTTCACAGCCCCTAGCGGAGACTTGTAGTTTGGCTGTCCGGAAAAGGTGCCGGTAACTGTTGTTACTGGCACTTTTTGGAAAAGTTATGAGGGCCTAAATCTGATATGTTCCTATTTCTTTTTGCTATGTAGTTGATTAAGCTTTGCTTTAGGACTCTATTTCCTCAAATGTCATCTTATACTCTCCTCTTTAAGCCGCACATTTGTTTATTTCTATGTGAACAGTTTTTGTATTCAAATGTATTATTTCATTTAGTAAAGAACATAACTTCACATATGAAATTATTGTGCAAGGATGATACATCAATGGTGGCAAAATCAAACTCGGTGAAATTGTATGAAAAGGCTTGCCCACTACTAAATCATGATGGAAAACTACATTAATTACCTAGAGATCATAATCCATTGGCTTATCAATATTGCAATATCCAAACAATCGAATCGTGCTCAAACATTGCTTATATAAGTGAAAACATATGCATAGCTTTAAAGAATCAGCTATACACATCTAGAAGTCTGGACCATGTGTCCAAAAAAACTTCCTCTCCATTCCTTTGTGTGTACTGCTTGCTTTTTCTAGAAATTGTGACAAGGTTGTGTTTGTAGAGAAGTTTTTGATTTTCATGACTTCAAGATTAGTATATTGGCCACCATAGCACCAGTAAACAGTCAGGTTTACCCACAATGTGTGCTACAAGGTTAAAGGCTGTATCATCCCACAGGATCTAAAGTGAGAAGACGGCAGACATTTCCTGATTGACTGTGTTCACTCAGCAGTACTCAATGTATACTCGCCACTAGGCAAAGGCTAGTGATAATTGACTCTTGGCAAGTAAAACATGGTGTGCTGTGTGTATGTGGTGGAGAATTGTGAGGTCAAATTACTTTTGATTCCTGGCTGGTAGCTTGTAAATTGAACGTTTTACCCCTCTTCACTGTATCCACCACCGTAAAGAATGAAACTGGTGACAGACTCAAAGCAGATAGGCCAAGCTACAGGCTTGACTGAACTCCCTTACAAACAGCCTATTGATGGTTCTCTGGAACATTCTCTCTGGGCTTCTGTAAACTCTATTGAGAGCCTTGATTTGACTTGCATCTAGCCCCGAGTCTAAGGGTGCTAATTTGATATGACAGCATTTCATCCATCAGCTTAGGTCAAACTCTGATCCTAATATCTGGTACCATGCAACCTGCAGCTTTTCATTTGGATTGTGTAGAACTAACTAGCCTATAACTTCTACGTCATTGATGTAAAGTGTAGTTTGTTCGATAATTATGTGAATATCATTCAGAACTCGCAATCTGCTATCGATCCCGTTTGCCTTTGAGACAAGACCATACCCATCTGTATTTTGTTGTCTGTACTTTGTGTGAGTTCAATCAATGGGATCCTGTTACGTGTCCTAAGCAATGGTTTCTATTACGCTAGATTTAACAAGGGGGGTCCTGGGAGTCCCTCTGCCAGACATTAGTCCTGGTTACGAGAGACTTACCCAGAGTCTTTAGCTCACTATCTTTCACAGAGAAGAAATATCCCAAACATATCAGTCTTTGTCCTGCCCTGGGGCAGTCCAGCACCGAAATGCGAGGCAATTCTCCTCTGAACAAGAGTACCAACAGAAACCCCAGACACATGTTTCGGTCTGGTTGGACCTCATCAGTAGGGTGGATCTGTGCCTCTCTAAGAATAGTGAGCAAGGGGTCCACGTCTGGATTCCCCTAGTAACTTAGGGTGAGACCCAAAGTTACTTAAATATGCAGATTTAACAAGGGGGGTCCTGGGAGTCCCTCTGCCAGACATTAGTCCTGGTTACGAGAGACTTACCCAGAGTCTTTAGCTCACTATCTTTCAAAGAGAAGAAATATCCCAAACATATCAGTCTTTGTCCTGCCCTGGGGCAGTCCAGCACCGAAATGCGAGGCAATTCTCCTCTGAACAAGAGTACCAACAGAAACCCCAGACACATGTTTCGGTCTGGTTGGACCTCATCAGTAGGGTGGATCTGTGCCTCTCTAAGAATAGTGAGCAAGGGGTCCACGTCTGGATTCCCCTAGTAACTTAGGGTGAGACCCAAAGTTACTTAAATATGCAGATTTAACAAGGGGGGTCCTGGGAGTCCCTCTGCCAGACATTAGTCCTGGTTACGAGAGACTTACCCAGAGTCTTTAGCTCACTATCTTTCACAGAGAAGAAATATCCCAAACATATCAGTCTTTGTCCTGCCCTGGGGCAGTCCAGCACCGAAATGCGAGGCAATTCTCCTCTGAACAAGAGTACCAACAGAAACCCCAGACACATGTTTCGGTCTGGTTGGACCTCATCAGTAGGGTGGATCTGTGCCTCTCTAAGAATAGTGAGCAAGGGGTCCACGTCTGGATTCCCCTAGTAACTTAGGGTGAGACCCAAAGTTACTTAAATATGCAGATTTAACAAGGGGGGTCCTTCTATTACGCTAGACCTTTATTTCACATTGCTTAAAAACTAAGGTGGGCATTACAACATTTTACCAATCTACTCAAAGAGTTTAATCATATTGAGGCCTTTCCGGAGCAATAATGATTAACACCTATAATCTGCCCATCTTTGTGCCTCAGCCTTGTTGTGATTAGGGACATGGGTTTAAGAGATCCACTAGCTCTGACAGCCATTTTCTGTGCATTGAATCCAGCTGAAGATATATCGGACATTAAAGGATGGCTGATGTCGCTTAAAGTTGGAATGATTCACTGCTTCGTAGTCTTGTCATGGCTGTTGCTTCCATTGTGTCACTCTGATTGTTGCTTATTTTTGTACCGGATGTAGAATTGTATCTTCTGGTAGATTTTCCACAGATAATAGAAGTTTTGCAACCATCATCGTAATATCACTTTCCCCTGCAGTGTAAGCTTGTGTCAATCCTCTTTCTAAATCAATGCACAATCACGGAAGAACTTCATCCAGGTTAAGACTCCCGATCTTGTTGACAGCCAGTGATCCCATATATCTATTAAAATTCTGGTTTCACAATGGATGCTTTAACGCAGAGGAGATACCGGCATGATTTCTGATTTGGTCTGGCTAATCTTGTGGACCCAAACTAAACTGACTGTGCTAATCTTCTTTACTAAATAGGCAGAGAAGGGTATATACCTTTCTGCAATATCACAACTGTCTTACCTACAACCATATTTTCTGTTCCGCAGCCCCATATCTAATGCCCTCTATTTCATCACTGCTGTGCGCCCAGATTATAAATGTTGCACCCTGCCATGTCCCTAAGGATGTTGTAGATTTCGGTATGTTAGTCCACTTTTTTCCTTGATTGTTTGTATCAATCTATTGCTCTACCGCGGTCCCCCTGACAGACCAATAGACTACAATTTTCCCATTCATCATATGCTTGCTTCAGTAGTGTTGTCACTTTCTATTCTTTTAACCTCTCATTTAATTTTTAATTCTTTCTTTTCTTCTTGTGCATTATCAATCCACCAATAAATTAACTTCCCACCCCATCGATTATCAATCTCAACAATGTTAGAAATAACAATGGAATTTTCTTCTTGTCTTTATTTTGTAAGATGAAGATGTTTGGATTTCAATTCAATGATTTCTTCATTGCATGATAATAGTTCTACCCACAAGCTTAGTGGTGCATAATGAAGAAATCGATTTTAGAGTACATATCAAGCACTGGAGTACTGAAACAAAAATCCCTACCCGTCATATGCTCTACCCCTTCACACATCACACAGCATGAACTCGATAATCTGTGGCTAATTTGGCCGTTTTGGTTATTTTGACTCTTCCCCTGATAGTGGTACACCCCAAGCGCTTACACACATAACTGAAGTCTCCTTCTAAAATGAGGGTGTCCCTGCTCATCTTGCATGTGTTGTGCAGCATTGTAGAAGCAGATCGGATCATCTGGGGTCTGGCATATTTTACAAATTACAGCAGGAGTCTTGGCTCTTAGCAGTAACTGATGCTGTGCCTACTTTTGCCATCAGAGGAAGAAAGTACCTTAATGACTGAGGTCTTAGGAATTAAGATTGAGACACATCTTGATTTGGAATTGTAGACCGAGCAATAAGATTTACCAAAAGTTCCCCCACTTAGCTTCTAAGCCTCCTCTTTGTGATTCCTATTAAAGGGTAGTGTCACAACCAAATGAGTTTAAGTATGAATATACTTTATTGTGCTTCATTGGATTGTTCGTAGCTTTACATTCAGGAAACATTCTAGTAAGAAAGATAACTCAGCAAGTTGAGCGCTCGCTGCTGAGATCTGTGTGTGATCTGGAGGTCGCAGGTTAGAATACTGGCAAGTCCGCCTTTCATCCTTCCATGGGCGGTATACGAGTAACGATGATTGTACCTAAATATCTTCTGAGATAGATCTAGAGCATGCATTTGATAACTAAATTTGCGGCACATTTCGTGTTTGTTTCAGATGGGAGCACCGGCAAGCTAAAATAAGTTGATGTAAGCGGGTGTTCGCTTCCGTTTTCAATGACGGTGACAATTTCGAGGGCTGACTTTGTCTCCAGCCGCACAAAATGAACCACAGAAGCCACCTAAATGTAGTTCAGTCTGATAGGTAAGAATTGATGTAGTAACACTGTGTGAGAATACACAACACTTATCTGCTTGGTTTACGGTAACTGACCTGTTGGTATAGGTCTGAACTACACAAGTTGGTAGTGTGACTGAGCAGCCAGGCCTATCTCAAGAGGGGTAAATGTGAGCTGTAGCAATGAAATTCGCAAATACAAGTATCCAAGTAACACTTGCACTTAAGGTTTCAGTTATAAATAGTTATTTATGTATTTAACATCAGTTTTAAATAAGCATTCTTTAAAAAGGGCAAGATATGTAACAATCAAATATAAATATACTTTAAAATACTTTTCCAGAATCAAAAACAAGTTGGTGGATACTCTTTAAAGATGCTTTTTACACACTTCCTACACCTGGCGGTGACTTCATTCACAAGGACAGTAATGGCATTTATATATCACCAGTTAATCTTTGCAGATTCTGAGGTTGTAGAAAGGAAAGTTTAAAGGAAAGAAAAAGGTTAAACAGGTTCTCAGGGCACGTGAGTATACAGTTTAAAAAAAGTTACCACCTCTGAGGGACATAAATTCAAAGTCAAAGAGTCTGCAAGGAGCCAGGACAGCCAAAGTCAATTGGAGCACAGTCTATGGAGCTGAGGCACTTCTTAGATAATAAAAGAATTGCACAAAGTTAGAGTTTTGGAGAAATCACTTGTAGGGTCACAAGCTTTGAAGCCCGTGGAAAGGAGAGCTGGAATCAACTCTCAAAAGCAGCCAATGCAAGTCTCAACTGAGAAGAGCACTGCCAAAAGACAATGAGGTAAGTACCCCAAGTCTAAACAGTACCTCTGGTTTGAAGAAGAGTGTGCCAGCTGGATTCTGTCCTGTTGCAGCGGTGCAGACCCTGGGTTCCTGAGCCTCAGTCGTGGGTACAACAGGGCGGACGTCTAGAGGGCTCCTGCGGCAGCAGTTTGGAGGTCGTCAGCAGCTATGGGCTCTTTTCGGATCAGCAGCACTTTGTGGTTTTAGCGCTCGGTAAACAGTCACAGCACGGATCTCGGATACCGGTTGGGCTTCCTTCACTCCTTGGGTCCTGCACTATGAGGAGGGGACTCCAGCTCTGGTCATCCTGCTTCTGGAGGGTCCTTAGGAGACTACTGGAGCTTCTGGCCGTATTTCAGACGTTGTACTCAACTACAGATTTCTCGATCTCTGGCACTCGGTTCTTGCAGCAGCGAAGAAGTATAGCCTGTCAGGGAAGATGGTCCAGTGGACTTCGTCTCTGGGTTAGTTGGTCCGAATAACCCAAGGGAAGAAGTCGTCCCTTGCGGAGCTTCTCTTGTCGATCAGAAGAAGGAGTTTCAGCACAGCAACAATGCTTCACCAGGCAATTCATAGGTCCAGGAGGATGCAGCAAGCGTTATTCACGGTTTCTAGTAAGGTGTTTCTCCCAATGGTCAACTCTGCCTCTAGTCCCTAAACCTGCGCCTTTTAAGCAGGGTTCTCCCATTCATGAACAGCCTAGGCTGTCAATCACACAGCATTGTGGCTGTCCTATAAGGACAACAAGCCAGCCAGCCCATCAGGACTGGTTGCATTCAGGCATTCCAAGAGACCAAGGACGGGAGTTTCGAGAACCTCCCTCACATCCTGCCTTTGCAGGCACACTGGAGCCAGTGTCGGGCTTCAGGGCTGAAGCCTGCCAAAGTCAAAATAAACAAAGGGCTCAACTCGGCCTCGACGCACAGAGTAAAACCCAAGAAAGACCTCACAAACAGAAAATGGCGGAAAAAGAAGACCCGGGCCATTTTGACAAAAATTGTCACGCGTGGGTGCTATACTGCAGCAAAGGATTTAGCCTGCGGTAGAAAAGCACAATGGTTGGAAAATTAAACCACTGCCACCAGCCACTGAAAGTAGTGAGGGTAACATGAGAATGTAGGATAAGGGGCTATTAGGTAACCCCCCAGCACTCCGCATAAGATGGTGTGTGCTGGAGCTACAAAGAGAAAAGGCAAGTAAAGTCAATTTTACTTTACTGTTCTTGGGGACGGTAGTTCACACAAGAAAAGGAATAGTGAACACAAGAAAAGGTATTTAAACCTTAAAAGAAATCTAAAGGATTTCTCAGTGACACTGCACTGAAGGTGTTGTGTGTCACCACACAAAAAGTAGATGCGTATGGAGTTTGTCAGACTCTAAAAACAGAGGAAACACCTAATCCAAATTAGGTCAAAACACATGAGAGAGGCAGAAAAAGATCTCACTAACTTCAGGGTTAAAATTAAAAAGTCTAAAGTCCAACAAAAGAACTTGGGGTCTCTAAGGTGGGAGGAATTAAGCACTAAAATGAAAATTCTCCCTAACACCCTCCTCGCATGCCGTAATGAGAGAACAAGTCCTTGTGTCTAGAGTCTGAGAACACGTTCATTCTCTTGTGTGGAAACTGTATCCAGAGTTGCCTTTCATATTGCAGATTTGGTCCCAATAACAGGGAGGTTGATGAATATTTCAGAAATCCTTGATCTGGTTAGAAGCATTTTACACTAGTTTGCTACTTAAGAGATGCTTCACTGTTTTACACGCATACGCAGTGTTTTTAATGCATATACTTAGCCATACAGCATTACATTCTGAACTTATCACCTGTCATTGGAGCACCAGGGGCTGATTTGTGATTTCCTGAGGACCATGGTGCAACGTTGCATACACATTGGCATTTATCTAACTTGCAGGTGATACACATTTCAACTGATTGGGTTACACTGGCATTCACAAGAACGTGCAAAATCAATTGCCTAGCAAAGTGGCGTATTGGAAGAATACCCCTTAACGTTGGAATAGCGTAAGTGCAGTGGCCCAGGTTGCACAATGTGTAGGTTGTGTATGTCCGTTGCGAGTTCTGGGTGCTTGTGCGGCTGAAAAGTGCTGTGACTGAGGGAGACCTCGTGGTGCAATGTTTAAAGTGATGACTTGTTCGTAAGACCAGAGAGGCCCATGTCCAATGGAATACACTGAAGGCCGAGCATTATCAACCACTAAAGTATTTTTCCACTTTGTCGGTATTGCATTGCAAAAAAAAATGGCATTTCATAAATACATTGTAGACTGATCTGCATTTTAGCATGCATGCGTTGAAAAGGCGTTAATGTAATGCAAAGCCTTAAAAGCATTGAAGTCATAAGGTGACATTAAGGGGTATAGAAACATTGGATGTATTAAGAAGGGCTAAAAGACATGAAAGAACTGAGGGGTCATAGGGATGGGCGAGAAAGGGAAGAGGAGAACAGTGAAGTAGGCCAGAGTATGTGAACTGGAGGGAGGGTGCGGGGAGCAGCAGGAGGTGAGGTGGAGAGTAGAGAGAAAGGTGGCAAATGAGGGGGCGAGAGGTAATGCACAGCGAATATGAGGGAATGGAGACGGGCTAAGAAAGGAAAAAGGGAGTGAAATAGAGATTGGGGTGAAGTGCTGGTGAGGGTTCTTTAGAGTATGCACTCTTTACCGGGTTCCTTGGGATAGACTTCAGTATAAGAGCCGATGGCTATTAGTGCAGGATACAGTTTATGGTTGAGTCAGCAGCTCACAACAAAGTCAGAAGGAAACCTCTTGGAAGCTTGGGATGAATCCTGATGTGAGGCCTAAGAAGGGATGTTTTAAAAGTTAGGTCACTGCCATGAGACCCCTCAGAAAATTATGTTTGTTTGATTAGTTCCTCATTACCCATTACCCACGGTTCCGGTGTATAAAAAATAAATAAAACGTATTTACATAAACCAAGCGTGAACCAGCCTTGTCCTTATTCCATACTGGTATTATGTGCCACCTTGGTTAAGGCTGATTTTGGAAGGAAAGATGAGCCTTCCCGGAATGTGCTGTTGCCTTTTGTTCTATTTTAATCTTTATATATGTCAGATTTTTAAAGGGAACCTTCATCAACCAAAATCCCAGCGTCTGACACATCCCGTTGCCCCCAATGGGACAAAGCTAATCTTGCCAATTTGTGGAATATGGAAAATCTCCCGAGTTTAGAAGCTAACACGCGCTTCCATTATTGTTCCGTTTTTGTCCTGTGCATAAAAACAAATGTGTACTTTTGGGTTGGTGAAAAGAAAAATGTAGAACTTGATCATTCAGGCAAGGAACAGCAACTTGCCTCGAGGTTCTTTTGCTGCAGCAGCTCTGCTTGAGATTAAGCAGTGAAATCGCCCCGTGTAATAGTTCAATCCCCAGGAGAGAAGAGACCATCTGGCGAGCAGAACGGCAGCTCGAACTAAGTATTGTCGAGACTACCACAGAACCAAGCCACCCTGTCTGGTAAAGCAGCCCTTTTCTGACTGTCAGGAAGCTTTGAAATGTGCCTCAGGATCTGAAAGGCAAGCACTTCTCCTGCCACTGATGTGACGCAGGAGATAATTCTGTTGGGCAAGCAGCAGCATGGGGGAGGATCTACACTGCAGGATGTGTAATGTCAACATGAAGCATTGGAGCTGGCAGGCAGAGAGGAGGGAGGCGGCCATTTCATGCCAGAGCAGGAAACCCCAAGGAATTTTCTCGCATCCTTTCTGCTTCTCATATTGCACATTCCTTTGCCTACCTTGAGTCTTTCTCAACTGACTTCAGTTGAGCAGGATTAGCTGTTCTATTCCTGAGCTGATTTGTTTGAAGTTTGACAAATCAACGGGGAAGTGCAAGACGGACAAAAGATATGCTGATGTCAAGTGAGACGGGCTGTGTCATGTGACCGTTCTTCAACATTGCCTTTGTTCCATTGTTGAAGCTGTTGCAACGGAAGCCGTTGCTCCAGTTTAGGATTTAAAAACATGCTGCAGTTCTTGGGAGCTAGGATTAAGGTGGGTCTTTTTGTGCAAACGAAACGTCAACAGCCATTATCTAGTTTGTATCTTGTCCAGATGATTGCCACGTTGAAAGTCACAAAGAAGTAGCAACATAACCATCATTAATTTTCAACACATCTGTCTTTTTTAAAATGCATTTTGCAACTGTGAAGGAGAAATTGTTTTCATTGTGAGGAATTAACCCGTTGTAACCTCAGAAAATTCCAATAACTCCTCATAATCTTTGAATGGATCAATCCATCAGCCACAAAAGCAAATAGAGGTTGAGTTGAAATATGTGCTATCTTGAATATTCCCCAAAAGAAATATTAACCGTCATGCTTAATTACTTTTTTTTTCTTCCTGTGACAGATGTGTGCACCATTCTCTTAGCTGCCTTCAAGCCAAAGATGGCCTTTTTAGCTTGAGCTAATTGCATTGACGATGATCTTAAGACCAATGTGAAATAACATATGACAGATTGAGTAGTTTGATATGTGTGCACCATCTAGGCTACCATTGCCCTGATGCGCAGCTCAGACATTGGTAATCTGTGTGGTCTTCCGTTTTACCCTTATCGTTTACCCTTTTATTCTTATCAATAGCGCCTGCGTTTGCTTCATTGGCTTATTTTCCCTTCTCTTCCCCATCCATCTCAGATTCACATGGCTTTCAGAAGCGATCTTGTATTGCACATCGTGTATCCACTATATACTGATTTTTACTTCTGTTTTGGGAAGCATTTGCTACCAATCATGTACCAACTTTTCCCTGCAAGTGTATTCTCGCATTACTCCATATTTCGATATACCGTCTCATCCTTCTACTAAGAAATACTATTTACTGGAAACGTGTTTTGAAAGTGACATTGCAATTTGGATCTAAAGTTCCATGTAATTATGTGAATGTTGCCTGCTCTCTTTTATGTAATACAAATTACTGTTTGAGCCAAGAATTGTACAACCAAAGTCATGTCTCAAAATGGGTAGTATAAACTAGCAGTATTTGACAATTTGTCACTGTCTTTGTGTATTGATGATGGTTATATTATGTTGATTGTAGGCACTTCATTTTCTTGTTATTACCCAACTCGGTGGTGCTCATCTAATCACTTATGGAACAATGAAAGGCTGAGTCAGTTCTGCCTATGGCCTAGGTAGAGCAAATTTAACTGCTTTTGTAGTGTTCATATGATCTTATTTGACCATTTCCATGACCATGAAAGCTCGAGAAACCTTCCAGTGGGAAGATATGTTGTGCACCATTCTATTTATATATTTATATACCGCTGCAACCCACAGGCATCAAAGCGCTTACGATAAAACGAAGGACTTCGTGCAGGACAGCAGAGATGAAGGTTGGAGTTTGAGGCCTACACTAGGGATTTTGATTTTATTTGAAGAGCTCTGTCTTCAGTTTCTTCCGAAAGGCTGGGTAATTTGTTTCGGTTTTTATGTTCAGGGGCAATTTGTTCCATTTGATGGTAGCCTTAATAGCAAAAGATCTACCTAAGCCATTTGTTCTTCTTGTGGAATGTACACATAGGTGTCCTTTATTGCTAGATCTCAGGTTACGGTTTGGCTCATACCAGGAGAATTGCTTCTTTAGATATTCAGGTGCCTTTCCGAAGAGACACGGGTGGACTAGTGTTAAGGATTTGAATAGTTCTGGTCTTCTATGGCAAGCCAGTGGAGGTCTCTCCTCTCACCTGAAATGTGTTCTCTTCTAGCTTTGCCCGTTATTGTTCTTATGGCGTTGTTTTGAATTGTCTGACATTGTTTTATGTTCTTGATGTTGGCTCCGAGTAGGAGGGCGTTTCCATAGTCAAGTCTAGAGAGGATGGTGGCCCTGCATGCTTTTTTAGTATTTCTGGAGTGCTGAAATGGGGATCCTACTTCACGGTTAGGACTGCACTGGGTATTACTGTTATCTCAAACAATGAGTGTCCAGCACCCAAAAAGAAAACAGTTTTCACCAGAAACCATGGCCCTTATTACTAGTGAGCCAGTCAGGAAATAAAGTTGTCGGTACATTTTTACTGGCATCTTTTCTGGACTGGCTCAATTTGAGTATGCCGGTGGGGGCTGCGGATCTCCTGGCAGGCCTGACTCTGACGCGAGTTCAGCCCCTACCGGCAGGCTTTTCACTGAAGCACAAGCACCATTACTAACGGTTCTGGTGCTTCAGGTTTCCCATTCCCAGGCAGTTCTGTGGAACTCCATAGGAATGGGAATTTACTGTGCTGCTGCTGCCTCCGCCTGTTATACCCCGGTAGCACTGGGATGTCAGCCGGTGGTAACAGTGTTACAGGGTTGCCGGTAACCCGCCACGTACTGGCAGATTTTACCAGCAAACTCGTAATGAAGCCCAATGTCTACTTGCCATAATATAATCTGCAAAACGTTTTTGTGTCTATAGAATTTTGTTGGTGCCACTTGATGGCAAGAAGATGCTAATTCATATTAGCTAGTGTCTAAAGACTCAACATGTTGCTGATCGATTATACTGCCTTTACTTTTTCTGTGATGCTAATTGACAAGCATATGGATCCATTTGGAAAACCCTGGACTTCACATTAGATCATGGAAACACCACTTCCAAACAAAGGAAATCCACAGCAAACAAGGACAAATAATTCACATTGAGAAACATTCGTCCGCCTTTTGGATTTGTTATACACCTTTCCAAGTAGAAGTGTACAATTAAATGATAAAATAGCTTAATAATTCCTCCTCCTCCCTTCCTTCTGTGCACATCTTCACACACGTTTCACAAATTGAAAGCTACATCTCTTCATTCCCTATCTGCCAAGTCCTCAGCTGTCCACAAAAAGGCTTCTTGCAGCAGTTCATCGAAACGGGAAGGCCTGCAGCATCTTTGGTCATGTAACCGCTCCTTCAATGTCGAGCGTGTTTTTTTAAAAAAAAAAAGGATTCATAGTAATGTAGTCTGTTTAAAAAAATAAATAAAAAAAACTAGAAAGAACAAGGCAGACATCAATACATATATAACTGGCTTGACATGTAGGGTGAACAATACAATACCAGAAATTGGGGCATACATCATAGATGTATGTACATCACCGCACACCAGGAACAGCAAACAAGTACAAGATACCAACTATGAGAAAAAAATAAAGCAAGGTTTTGGGATATAGCTCTCAATGTTGACAAGTTACATAAAAAGTCACGGTATCAGGATTTGGCACGTCAAGGTTGGTTAAGCCTTACATCGTCTCTATATTTGACGAAATTAAGCAGTATGGAGCTTAAGCATTTTGTCCTGTATTTACGCATCAATATGTTACCCACAATTGAGTTTACAGGAGCTTGGTCAAATACCCCTTATTTAGAAATATTATGTAGGTTTTGCAACAAGGAGATCGAAACCAGTCGCTATGTCCTGACAGGGTGCACTACCTCGAAGTATTTGTACATTGGGGGATACAAACATTTTATAAAAAATGTGAATGCTTGGTCAGGAGATCAATTTTGGTCATACATATATGGGGCAACTTCAGTAGTTGCATGCACTGCTGTTTTCGATATTTGGAATGAGATCCAAAAGAAGGGGCTTTGATTTAGAACTAGGACCAAGTTTGGTTAAGCGTGATTTTGTTTTCATTATTTAATGTAAAGAAAATAAATATTGTCAATTGAAGCTGATACAGATAGTATAAGCTGTTTTTATGAATAGTGTATATCTGTCGATCTTAAGGTTAAAGTGTAAAATGTTATTTTATTGGAAGTATTTTTAAATTAATTCACTTGGAACTTCAGGGAATAGTACAATGGAACTGTAATGACATGCGTTCTTTTCTTTATATAATATGTGTGTAAAGTTTTAAATGGTTTAAACTAACTGCCCAATAAAAAAAAGAAATAGCAGAAATGTTTTGATTCTTTATGCCTTTCTTTTTGTCCTTTTTGTCAGCAACTGTCACCACTTACATTTGGGACGCTTAGTATGTTTTTTAGGCTATACCCACATTGTTATCATCCCATTAACTTTTGATATGGTTATGACAACTGACAATATTTCATGATGTGTAGCACTAGGCACTTTAGTATAGCAGTTTGGATATGCACGATGGCACTTTAACATGAACATTGTTCACATGCATTTAGCAACTTAATGCTGATAAGCTTTCCGTTTATCCTCCGGCATCCATGTATGCACTTTTAACCTTATGAATTTTTACTTTAAAGATAGGACTATTTTTAATATATTGATATTATGCCATCTTTATTGTTCTTTATTGTATTTCTATTGTGTTATTTGGACATTAATTAATTTCTTCTATGACTCACGTGTTATACTGTTAGATCATCCATCTCTGCGCATACATGGACGGAGAGCACTGTGCATTTTATTACTACTGTTAAGAGTATGTTTTGCTGCTAAGCACTATGCACTTTATACTGCTACCAGACTGAACAGTTGCTGCTGCTATACTCACTGTGCACATACCTCTTATTTTATATCGATTCATGGTTGTGTCCTTATACAGCTCAGAATAGTGGTGACAATACAGCATTTTTTGACAGCCATTCATAACAGTGTAATCGGTTGCTGTATTGCTAAACTGAGTTGAGGATATTGTGGCTTACTAACCTTGAAGACCTGTCCCCTTTTTAGATGGGGGGGGTATTGACATGGACGGTGCTTATGGCACGGCTTTTCTGTACGTATATTTCATTTTCATTCTTTAGATGCCAGAGTCAGCATTTTGCACATATAAGTGTTAGTATTCCTGGGAATGTAATCCGGTTGACGTAACTATAAGGCAAAATAACACCTATTGACATTCTATTAAGTTTGTCACAGCTAGATATGTAGGTATCTTACTTACACCTCGTCAATATGAATAGCGTTGAGGGCAATGCCCCCCCCTTCCTTTTATTCCTCAGTTTGGGAATTTGCAGCAATCGTGCAAAGTTTAATAACATTTTTTAATCTCCATTATATTATTGTATATTTGAAATTATTGAGGCCATTTGGGTTTACAAATGAATTTACACTGTGTTATTCCAGCATGTTTAAATATGGATGCCAAACGCTTGCAACTAGTGCTGACATAGGATTTAGGCCACTCTATATACTTACCCTGGAGTTCTCTGCAGCATTTAAAGAGTCCCTTTTCTGTGTTCTCTCCTACCTACATGAACAAGCGGTTAGGATACTGCGAAACGCGTCGTCTGCCATCCAGGCTTTCCCCTTTCAAATGCACTTTAATTAATAAAGAAATCTGCGTGCTGCCTGGACTTGCTGTCATGCCTTTTTACTGCTGAGACTTGATTCACATCTCCCGGCTACTTCAGGAGTTCAGGAGTGCAACTCGCTGGATCTGCCCTTTTTTTTTCCAAAAGGGCATTTTTCTTATAATTTTTTTGTTTTTAAGTCTCTGCGCCAAAGGTTTCAGACTGGGCACCTCCCGCTGAATGTGTAGGCATCACCAGGAATGTCCGCAACAGGGCTGAAATGTCTTTAAACCTGCAAATTGATGGCATCATGGCAGTCCGTTTCTTCTTTCTCACTAGTGAAAACCAGGTCTCTTAGCCACTCCCAAATACGCCTGGGCCATATTCGACTTCCAATGCCATAAAATACACTTCTTGGCTACTACACGGGCAACATTAAATGACCTATGAATAGTTATCGGCACTTTCCCGATATCACCCAGTAAATATTTTATAGGCGACAACGTGGGTGGAATATCCACAATAACCGTAAAGTCCCAGCCACCCTCTCCAGAACTGAGCAACAACTGGGCACTAGCAAAACCTGTGTATGAAGTTTGCTGCAGATTTTGCGCAAGTGTCAGTAGCCCCTGGATAAATTAAGCAATTTTAGCTGGTGTGTATAGTGTATATTGGATCAATCTATATCTAGCACACATCGATACTTCTTTAGAGAGAAGACAGCATCTCTGCCAGTCCACTTCGAGAGTTCATGCTCTGGCCTCCCATTTCGAGCGTATAGTAATTTTAGCTGGCTGATTAGCCTTTGTGAGACTATTGTGAGGGGTCAGTAATGCGAGGCGGACAACTGCTTGTTTTTCTCAGAATTTAGCATTTTATTAAAAGAAAAAGATGCACATAAATCTTCACTATACCTACTCTCTCAGGGAGTTCCCTACCTAGTCTAAGAACTAAGGGCATCACTCCTAAAATAAACAAAACTGGCCCTCACACTAAAAACAAAAAACATTAAAGGTAAATAATATACAACATAAATGAGTAAATACCAAACAACCCATAATTCGGTTGACCTTCACCTGTCCTGGGTAAATCCCTTCCCCAGGATTGCTCAGAGTCAATTTCCCCAAATGCTCAAAAAAGTAAAGTATTGGATCAGTTCTTGTAAGTTCTAAATTAAACAAAAGTTTACCAAACAAAATCCACTGGTAAGAGTTGTTCAGCCTCCTGCTGAAAGGTTCCCCTTCCAGTCGTAGCCAAGAAAACAGCACCAATGGCATTCCTGGATATCCTCTTTTCAAGATTGTTTTGCCACAGTTCAAAGAATAAATGAATGACTCCTTCAACAACTTTAAGTATTTATAACCTCTGCAGTGTCTTTGATATAATTATCAGGATGCTTCTTCTTAGGGAGTTGCTTTCCTCTTGACAACCACCGTTCTACTACTGTTACTGTGGAAACAGACTCTTTGACTCCACAGTGAACTACTTCTTTAACCACCTTAAATGTAACATCCACTGACAGAACTATACACAACCATAGTTCACGTACTTCTGCTTCAACCTTGGACTTTATGATTGTTAGGCACTTTAAAGACAAGACTCTTCCACATCCACAGGTAGGCAAGGTACTCTTCTTTCCTAAGCTATAGGAAAAGGGCAGCCTCTTTGCCTCTTCTGTCTTTCTTACTGCCACGAGTATAACCTGCTTTTGCTTTCAGACCGCCTTTCTCTCAGCTTCAACAGTCTCAGCATTAGAGATGGTCAACTTTATCTCCTTGCAAGCACCCAGCTCCCTTCCCCAGCTTTATTCACACATTGTTGATTACAGTAGCCCTGAACTGTATTGCCACACTTCCAGCTTGGGATAACAATGTCACACTTGTATCAGAGGACACTGGACGTGTAACAACCTCAGAATTCAGATGGATAGATTTCAACAGGGCTGGTTTCACTATAGAAAGAGTTCGCCTCTTGGCTTGAGTAATGCTTGTTCTTCTCGTCAGTTTAGTAACTTCTACGTTTATTAAATACCTATTCTTGATGCTACAAGGTTCAATCTTGAAAAGAGAATCGGATTTAGGTACACACGACCACTCTTTAAGGAAGATCTTTAACTTTAAAGAACCGTAAATAATTGTATTCCCACTTTTTAACACGGAGATATGCTCAGACTCTAGTCGGGAACTACAATTGTTCACACTCAACCTCTCTTTGATGTAATAAGTCTTGTAACAATTTTTGAAAGTCAGCTTAAGGGTTCCGAGTGATTTGTAAACGTGTTCCCCGTCTTAATAGGAGACACGCGACCACTCCGGTAACGATAAACAGTTGGACAATGAAAGAATTGAAAGGTTTTTGTTATACGCGAGTGCTCTGACTTGTGTTAGAAGTGCGTGTGATACATATGCATTGTCTGTAGGACTCTTCACAATGACAAACAGTTTCTACTCGCTCCAGCTCTTAAGCAAGTTAATATAGAGTTAATAACCGTTACCAACAAGGTTTTCAGAGTGAACCTGAACACTTAGCTTCACTCAAAGGCTCCAGGAACACTGCGGTTGAAGGTTACTTCCATTTCCCCGATTTCTCCTTCCAATACCAATTTAGGCACACTTGGAACCCACACCCCTCTGCAGAATGGTTGTCTCTGGTCCGACCTTGTAAACTGGGAGTCTCCTTCACTCCTGTCCCTTGGCTTGCTTCTTTACACAGGCTTCGGGTTGCAGCACAATGACGGATCTGCAACGACAGCCACTAGGCACACCAGGGAAGACTTCCAATCCCGGCATGTCTCTCTCAGTGCAGCCACTGCAAGGCAGGGTTTGTGAACACAGGACCCTCTCAGAACTTGCAGGTGAAATCTGCTTTCCTGTTGTTCCGGCATCCCTTAAATGAACACAATTTTTCATGAACTGCCAGCCTTGTGTTCATTTCCTTCTGCTACTACTGCAAGCCTTGCAGCTCCTGCTCCAGCTTCATCCATCTTTCCCCTCCTGGTGCAGCCTTTTATACCTCTCAAATGAGGCTATTGATTTGAGGTGTAGGTCATTATTGTCAATTGCCTGACCCTGGCAAAGGCTGTTAGGCCTATTCACCTGTCCTTTACTTTACTTGCCTCTTAGCCCTCTTCTTCGTCTCAGTCCTTATGGGATTCTGGGACATGTAGTTCACTTTCTCAAATATCATTTCTGTGATATGGGACAGCTATCCCCAGCCTGTGAAAGATTGTGGAACATGCATTCACTGTAGTACGTACCGGATCAAAAGTATAGGAGTCAAAGTATTTGTCACTAAAGATGACCGCTTTAAGATCAGTAGGAGATGCCGCCAGCTTTTCTTGTTGCAAGTGCACTGGCTCCAAGAAACCAGCAAACTGTGCCTTGGCCACCAGATAATACAATTCAAAATCTGGGGCTGCCAGTCCTCCCAGTTCGTACGGCTCCGTTAGTTTGTCCCAGCTCATTCTGGCCACACCTGACCCCGAGAGGAATTCAGCCATCATCGATCGCACTGCCTTGAAAAAGGCCCTGCTGAGCCAAAAGGGTATGTTACAGAAGAAGTATAATCGTTTAAGGAGGATTATCATTTTTAACAGAGAAAGTCACCCATAAGTAGAAGCCTAGCCCAGACCTTCAGTTTTGCAGAAAGATACAGCAGATACTGTTGTAAAGGGATGTCTGCATCCTAGAAATAGTGATACAAAGCTATTTAAACCAGGGGTCTGCCCATCCAACTCCAGCAAGTTAGAGGGGCAGGGGCTAGTATTATCTGTCAGAGGGAACAACTCTGATTTAGCACTGTTGCTCTCGTACCCAGAGTATCCTGTGAATTCATAAATGTCATCTACGATAGGCCTGAGATTGACCTCTGGGTCTCGAACATATAGTAATGTATCAGCAGCGTATAATGATATAACTTGTGGCGGCTCAGACATTTGTTTCCCCCTCTTTCCATGTCTTTCCCTGACAATCGCCGCCAGAGGTTCTATTGCAAGCTCAAAAAGCAGCAGGGACAGTGGGCGCCCCTGGCGGCTTCCTCTCGTCTCTCTCGCCAAACATATACTCTGAGACGTGTTGTTTGTGCAAACTGTTGGGATTAGAGGAGTTGAACACAACTGAGAAGTAGTGGCCAAACCGGAAGTGCTGCACAGATATTTCCTAGATACTGAGTCAAAGGCCTTATCGGCATTCAGTGAGACTGCTACTTCACCAGCATGGGGGTCCAATTGGCCCATAATACAGAAAAGCCTCCGCAAGTTTCAAAGCCGTGGGTCAGGACCGGATGAACCCAGACTGATCAGGGTGCACTTAAGTAGTCCATGTATGACAGGAGTATAGATGCCAAGATTTTAGCAAAGATTTGTGCATCTACCTTTATAAGGGGCAACGGGTGGAACAAAGTCACCTCAACAGGTGGCTTATTTGCCTAAAACAGCATGGTAATGATTGCTTCCCTCAAAGGGAGGAGCCTCCCAGAGTCTAGTGATTCCTCTCATATCTGTAGCAATTGTGGAGGCAGGATATGTTTGCATTGTTCATAGAGCTCCACATCCAGGCCTTTCGACCTAGGCGTTTTGCCAGAAGCCAATAGTCGCAGCCACCTCCTGAACAGTTACAGGCAAGATTCGAGAGCCTGGCCTGGCCTGGCCCGCCTCCACTGGGAGCACCGGAAGGTCCATTCCATCCAAATACTTAACAAGTCTTCGTCAGTACTTCAGTCCATGTTAGAGTACAACTGTGAATAGTAAGATGCAAATTCTGCATTCATTTTTTCCACCGTAGTAAGAGTGCACCCCATCGGCTTTAAGACTTCCACTATCGTATATGCTTTACCTTCTGTTCTAATGGCTCTAGCTAGGGATCCCCCAGGTCTGTCCGTTTCCCCATATCTGTGAGCGAGTACCGACCTTGACATATATAGCACTTCTTTGTCTGCCAGTCCCTGGAATTTTGATAGATTACCCTTGATCAGTCCCAGCAAGGCTCCATTGTTCGTCACACCATATTCATTTTCTATCCGTCGTATCTGTCCATATACTTCAACTAGGTTTGTTTGCCCTGAGGGTTTTAAGTCGACCACAACAATAGTTCCCCTCCTACATAATTTAAATGCTTCCCAGATCGTAGAGTGTTGTGCAACTGAGCCAACATTGTTGATAACAAATTCCACAATTTTGTCATGGCGAGAACCTATTGAGGCAGGATCAAGTAACATTGTGGGCGACATCCTCCACATAGGTCAGGTCTTAGGATAGTGATCCAATTGTAGGGAAAGTACCACCGGGAGTGATTGGATAAATTGCACAGGTGTATTTCACACCCTAAATACTAGACCAGTGGAGAGCAGCCAATAATTTATCCTAGACATTAATAATGAACTGTAGAATAAAAAGTGCATTCCCTGCTTGCTGGGTGAAGGCCTCTCAAAATATCAGTTGCAGTTGGGACAAGACTTGCACAAGCGCCTGTGCTGCCGCTGATATGGATCGAGGGTTAACAGAGGATTGGTATTTGACAACATCCAGAATTGCATTAAAGGCTCCTCCCCAGATTATAAGGGTATATGTAGCTCCTGCTAGGAAGTCAGCCTGATCCCAGTAGAAATCGGGATCATCAAAATTTGGACTGCACATATTGGTTAATCGTACACTGGCCCAGATTCCTGTTGTGCAAATGAGGATGAGATTTGTGAAAATACAAGGAGACAAACTACTTCTGACAGGAGCGGGTTCAGTTCTCGATGGAAAGTTTCCTTTTACTCATTTTCAGAATCCAGTAGGAACTGCAGCTTTTTTTAATCATGGGTGCTAACGGTCATGGAGGTGGGGAGGTAATTACAATCCAAGTGGCGCCTCGTGTCTTGAGGGTAAGGGGGGGGGGCACAGCCAATCCGGGTGCAAGCAAATGTGGGCATGTATCAATGAAAACAGCACACGTTCTCTCCCACCTGATTTGGCTGAGTGTGCTCTATGCAGGTTGCTAATGCTAGTAAGGAACTAGGGCTCTGATTAATTGTTTACGCCTGTCAGATGAGAATGAGATCTAAAAACTAGTCTCCCTCCTTTCTGATCAATTAAGACTTTGCATTGTGAGCTGTGACCATTGAGGGATTTTATTTGGAACAGTGACATCTGCGTCATAGATGTCACAGCAGGGGTATAAAATTGGAGTGGCAAGCCACTAGCAACCCAAATAAAGTTACTTGCCAGCTCGTTGCACACCATGGTTTACTCGCCAAGGGTCAATTATCGCTAGCCAATGGCTAGTGGCCAGTGCAAATTTTGAGCCCTTTTGCAGCATCCGCTTGAAAGGTCCAAAGTTTTCTACTTCCTGAACAATGCTTTTTGCAGTGCAGGAAGTGAACACCACTTTTAAAATAATGCATTTGTTTTGTCATAATAGAAGGGCAAATGATACCGGCCAGTAGTCCAGTAACAAACAATTATTGTTAAATATGCCCTACAGAGTATACGTTTTTATGACATGACCTCATGTGTGTTCGGAATCGGATGATTTCCGACTGTTGGTTTGTCTAAAATCGATTTTAGGGCTTAACAGCTCGTGGAAGTAACTTTTAGACATTGGATACAAGTGTAACGTATGAATCAAATGGAGCCATCACAGATTCCCCAGCAGTGACCTCCTCCCATGTGGCATGGGTGTGGCAGCCGCTCCCTGATCCATAACCTGGGGGCGGTTATATATGGAAGGATCACATGGGAGGAGATCACTAATGGGGAGATATCATGACTTCATTGGGGGGGAGTCACTGTGGTCACCCTCTTCGCCACGATGAAGACCCTCTGATACCCTAGTTTTTAATGGCCTCTTGCCATTTTAGTCAGGCCCACACCTTTCACCCAAACACTCACAACTCGCACATAATACCTTTTTTTCTTTCTGACGTGCTTGTGTGTGAAATCTGTGAGAAAAACCATCCAAGAGTTGAAAGCCTGGAAAGTTATGGACTTCAACTCCCATAACTACTCTGGTACTTAGACAAGGAAGATAAGGACAAGGGAGTTATGCTGACAGGAGCTTGAAGTACAACATGCAGACTTATTTTTTTTCCAAGCCTTCAATGAGCAGGACATTTAAAGATGGCAACCACACTATGGAGACGAGCAATGCAGAAGTAGACGTTGCCATCCATGCTAAGGCTCCTGAAAGCAGGGCACACAGGCAAAGCTGGCGGAGCAGAGAAGGCTGTTGGAACCGGGAGAGAGGAACTGTGTGCAAGCAAGGAGGGCCGTGGAGACCACAGGAGCAGTGCAGAAGCTCCTGGAGGTCGGGCTGCTCGACGGGACGGCAGTCTGCCTGCAAAGGAAAGCTAGCGTGTGACCTTGGAACTGTGCTGGATGCTGGAGGAGCATCTGCACACTCCAAACTGTACAGCCGGTGAAGAAACCACACTGCAGAAGCGCGAGCAGCATCGGAGACGCCGGTCTAAACCGGTGAGTCTGCTCAAAGCAGTTGGGGACCACTGGGCGTTCCGACAAGCGTGCCAAGTAATTGAATGGTACAAGATTGCTTTTGTATATTTTATGCATGAGCAAATTTTGTTTGAATGCACTCAAGGCAAAGTAAAAGGTAAGATTCAATAAGAATGTTTGAATGCAGACAAAGCAAAGTACAAAGGGACAATTCAATAAGAAGAATGTTTGAATGCAGACAAGGCAAAGTATAAAGGCAAACCCCCGATCAAATACTGATGCATGAGGTGCCAATATGGGGGAGAACTTTGAGCAAGTATATTTGAGCAAATGTTACCATAGATAGATATACCAAGCACCACATGGTATATGCAATTGTGGTATATCAAAGAACTTTGAAATGCACAAGAGCCCTGTCGGGTGATACCCCAGGCAGCAGAAGTTGTAACAATGAACCGTGAAACACTTAAGAAGTCCTGGCAGGCGAGTTCACCAGGCAGCTGAAAATTGTATAAAGATTCCTGGCAAGCGTTGCAAAGTTACAAGAACTTCTACAGAAATACTGTTACAGAACTTTTTACTTGAACAAGAACATTGTAAGTTCAGTAAAGACACAAAGGAACTGTTTGCTGAAGAGTCATTTTTGCCATCCTGTTTAACAATCCAGGGGAAGGGGCCTACCTTCTGCATCCCGGAGAGCATTTTTGTTGGAGGAATTCTTCTACTTTTGGTTTTGAACATTTTTTCTAACATCAAGTTTAAGACAGTTTCTTGCACCTTTTCTTGTTGGTAATAAGTGTTAGGTCAGGATGGGTTGTTTTCGGCACATGGACTGCCTTTCCGTTATTGACATCCTGACACAGAAAGATCCTTAGTTTTCGTTTCTAGGTAGGGAAGTTCCCCTTTAGAACAGGGCTAGATAGACATTTTCCCAAATGTATTTAACTAAGAATCCAACAACCTTGTGTCACTCATTTCAGGGCAATAGTAGCTGAGGTGTGAGGAAGTCTGGTGCAATGAAAGTGTATGGAGAGAAGAGGACAGTGTGAGCATCTAACTAGAGGGTTGAAAGTTGTTGCATTCAGAACGGGATGGATACCTGCAGGGAAGCAGCTTTCTGTTTTGGTAGAGTTCAACATCAGAGAGTGCAAAGCCATCCAATATTTAACGGCAGAGAGAGAGTTGGAAATGCTGATAGGAGATATCAGAGGGAGTTCAGGAAAAGAGATTTTGGTGTTATCCGTAAAGAATTGGTCTGAGAACCCAAACGAGGAGATTATTGCCCCAAGAGCAGAGATGAAGAGTGTAAAGAGTAGAGGACCCAAGGCAGAGCCTTGTGGAACACACAACCGTTGGAAGAGTGAGTTGAGAGGTGATGTTGCTCCAGGAGACTGAGAATTGGCGAGGTGCCAGGTAGATTCAATCCAGTCAAGGGCTCCATTTCGTATCCCAAGAAGAAAGATGGAGTGTTAGGAGATCACAGATGTCGAAGGTAGCGGCCAGGTCAAAGGACATTAGGATAGAGGTTAGGTTGGAGTGCTTAGCAAGGAGCTGAAGTTGGAGACATTCATGAGAGCAGTTTTTGTGAAGTGACAGGAGCGGAAACCTGCTTGTAGGGGGTTGTGGATGTTTAAGAAATTTGTAAAACGGTAAAATATAACACTTTCGAGCACTTAAGAGTAGTGCGCAAGGATAGACAAACAGCAAAGGATAGCCAGCAGGTTCGGGTCAGCTCCTTGCTTTTTTAGGAGAGGGATGAGTGTGGCCGTTATAAATATTGAGGGAAAGCAACCAGAGCTGAAGGACAGGTTGAAGAGTTCAGCAAGGTGAGAGGTCACTAAAGGGGCAATAGGCTTGCCTCGCTGAGGAGCAAGAGGGTAGGATGGACCACAAGAGGGATTTGCCTAAAGTGGAGATAACAATTCTTCACTATTAAGTGTAACAAGCAAACGATGATGGTAGAGTAGGCGGAGTGTAGAATGCAGGAGGAGGGAGTGTGAGGAAGTTCAAGCGATAGGGCCTCATTACAAGTGTGCCGGTCCAGTAACAACGGTGCTGGTAAGCCTACCGGCACAGTTGTTACCGGACCGGCACACTACGAGTCTGCGGGCAGGTGCCGTCCTGCCCGCCAGGGTCACTGCCCGCAGAGTTTCACAGAAGCACGGGCACCGTTATGAACAGTACCGGTGCTTCCGTGGTCCCCATTCCCATTTGAGTCCTATGCGACTCAAATGGGAATGGGGAATTACATTTTCCGGCGCCTGCTATAATGCCCCGGTGTTTACGGCAAGTCAGGTGCCGGGAAAATGCAAGTCTGGCGGCAACCTGCCGGTTTTACCGGCACAGCCACCACCGGACTTGTATTAAGGCCCATAGTCTTTAATTTTGGAACTTATTTTCATCAAGCTTTTCAGCTAGGTCATTAGCTGTGAAAATGGAGTTGATATTGCTAGATTTAGGAGGAGCTTAGGATGCCCTGTAGCCGGTGAGGATTGTTGGAGTGAGAGCCAATGGGGTAAGGTAGAATTCCCTTTTCGCTCTATTAAGAGAGGACTTGAGCGAGTTCAGGGAAAATAGTGTTGCAGGTCCTCATGCGAGTGGGTACCCCTCCATATGCACAGCAGCCGACGCATGTTTGTGGAGATAGAGCATATGAATGGGGTGCCCATGGTTGAGGATGATGAGACTTAGGGTTGAAAGTTAGCAGTAGGAAGTGAGAGGAGAATGATTCATATAGTAGGCATTGGAAGCTGAGACGGCAATGTTGGTGGAAGAGGCATCAGGTGTTTAGGACGAGAGTGAGGACTAGGTTGGAGTGAAAGAGAGGAATGGCAGAAGATTTAAATGTCCTTTCGGTATTTTTGAATTTTGTATTAGTATTTAGAAGGTGAGGAGAGTTTAGAGTGTGAAAAGGGTATGGTGGAGATTCAGGCAATCACTTTGTGGTTAGTTTGGTATCCTTGGAATGTTGAAGGGCAGTCCGGTGTGTATCTCGGTTATTCTGACTTGAGATTTTGTGGGCTGTATTTTTAGACTTTTTTGTACACATGCATATCACTTTGAAAGTCGCCCTAAACGAACCAGATATATGATATGGCATTTATAATGCGCCTATACACAGGTGTTTCAAAGTGCGACAAGGCAAGGGAGGGGGAACAGTGGGAAGACAGAGACAATGATCTTACTAGGCCAGGTGACATTGAGATTGTGCAAGTGCAGGGTAGGGGGAGGGGGCATTGCAATACATAGGACCAACAGTAAAAAATAAATAGAATAAAAACAGTAGGTAAAAGTGCAGCAAGCTAGTGGCAAGTGCAGGTGTAAGTGCAGACATCAAGTGTCGAGTGCTGGTGGGGACTGGACTATAAGGATATAGAAACAGCCTCCAAGTGCATGGGTTGCCCGGGAGGCAGTGCATGGTGTGCAGCTGGCGGGGCGGGGGAGGGGACCTGGGCCCGAGATCAGAGGGTAGCCAGGTGACCAGTGCAATTTCAGTCAGGAGTTCAGCAGGGGAGTGGAGGAGAGAAAGCTGAAACAGAGGACGGTCTTAAGGTGCTTCTGGAACCGGCAATGGTTCTCCTCAAGCTTCAGGGAGGCTGTTCCAGAGGGAGGCCCCAGCTAAAGAAAGAGATCTACCACCAACTCGTTGCTTGGAGAAGCGACCAACCCCGAGGGAGTTGGAGGCGGATGAGCAAAGAGCTCGAGAAGTAAGTTATTTAGGAAGAGAGGGTTGGAGGTATTGAGTCCCCAGGCACCAGAAGGCCTTGTGGGCAATGCAGTGGGTTTTGAACTTAATCCTCGCAGTTACTGGGAGCCAGTGCAGAGATTTCAGTCCTGAGAGATAAGATCCTTGGGCTTGAGGCCAAGGACAAGTCTCGCAGTCCTGTTCTGGATGCGTTGCAGAGGGCGGAGAGTAGAAGCAGGCAGATTTAGAAAGAGGCTGTTGCAGTAGTCCAGCCTAGAGCGAACCAGAGCTCTGGAGACAGTGAGCTTCTGGGGGAAGAAGAGGAAAGTAAGAATACCACCGAGGAGGTGCAGCTGCTAGTGTGACTTCATAAGAGACGTCTGAGATGTGAGGAGAGAAGGAGAGAGTGGAGTCGAAGATGACCCCGAGGTTTTTAGCCTCACAGGTGAGCGAATGAAGAGGGCCAAGAGAGGCCGGCCAGAGAGCGACAGGAAAGGAGGGAGCAGGTGTGCTGATGAGGAGAATCTCAGTCTTACTGGCAATAAGGCAGAGATCATTGGTGGCACACCACTCCTGGATAGTGGACAGACAGTCCGAGATGAGAGAAGGAGAAGAGGTGCTGGAAGGGAACCTGGAAATGCGCAGAGTGTCGTCCGCATAGCACTGAAAGTTGGGGCAGGAATGCTCCTTAGTTTGACCCATCCAGATGGGAATTTAGGCAGAAGATGCAATGACATGCAGTGTTCTACATCCTCTTAAATGTTTGAATTTGGTGGTGTAATCTCAGCAGGAGTTAACTAGTGCACATGCTACAGTTGAGTGGGATGAAAGGGCAAATCCTTTTGACCATTTTCATTCGATTGAAGATGTTTGTGACTACAGTCCCCAACTCAGAGTTTATATAGAGGTAATAATTCTTAGTTGCAAGCTACTAGCTAGGTATAAAAAACACACCACCTCATTCCCCTGCCATAAGTGCCTTTCTCCACATGCTGACAGAACAACTTTTCTTACACTCCAATTGTCGCTTGCAAATGAGTAGTAGGGGGTGCACAGTTTGTCACCTGGTTTATACTCCTGTTAACATGCCAGATGATACCCAGGTTCCTCACCTGGTTCTGAATATGCATCATCAACGAAACAGCTGGTCATAGCGGGCCAGCTTTGTTTTAGAGGAAGGTGCAGTTGACTCCTGATATTGATTTCTTAATGTTCTGTAGTATAACATGTTCATTTTTGTTTATGGTCCCAAACCTAATAATTAGGTAATTTTTGTTTGTGGATTCTTATTTGATTGTGCCTCAAATGCCTTGCAATCTAGCTGCCCTCCATTGTTGAGTCCTAAGGCCTTTAGTTTCAGCAGTCTGCAACCTTTGACTCTCCAGATGTTTGCGACTACAATTCAGTTCCAGCTACTGTAGTCAGTGGAGAGGAATCATGGGTGTCTTGGTTCAAACATCTGGAGAGCCCCAGCTCTCAGACTTCTGAAATAGGTCAACTGAACGTTTGTCAAGTCAATGGAATAGGCTTGTATTGCTGTAGAGGCAAATCAATGCATGGCAATATAATTGGCAACAGAAAATGTTTTATTTGAGATAGAAGCTATAATTATTTCCTAAAAGTGCTGGCAGTGTTCTACTGTACCAGTACAGGTCTCAGAATTTAGGAGACTTATCATTCTGGTACAGTGTGTGCTTGAGTGTTAAAATGATGTCCACCTTTTAAGAGTTTTATATTGGAATATGAGCTATAAATCAATATTTCCTTTCACTGTGGAGTTTGCTGTGGTTCTCTTGAGGTTAGGAACACCTGTTTGAGAACTTTTATGTTCATTTCAATACCTCTTTGTGACTGAGGATTTGAGAATTGTAGACTGTCATTAATTCAAATGGTACTTAAATATTGTTTTCATTTGTATGTAATGCTTCAAACCAAAAACAGTTTTCTGATATTTGTGTGTTTGTGTACAGCTTGGTAGGAAATAGTTTTTCTTAGGTTGCTTTATTTGTATCCATGTGGATTGCTGGTGCCGCTCCTGTCTTGGAGAAGAGCTAAGGTCTTAGGTGTGGGCTATCCCAACTTGTGGCCTAAACAGGAAACAGCAACAAACTGCAGAGAGGTACACTTGGCTGCAGTAGTTATCATATTTTTAACTATCAAATAAGTTTGCAATGCATCGAAGCACATTTTGGTAGAACATTACATTCTCAAGGTAAACAAAATTACCATAAGGCATCAACCCTCTTTTACTGTGAAGACTAAAAAAATGCTCTCAAAGGCTAGTCCGACTGGTCAGGCACCTGTACACCTGCTTCTGCCTCTTTGTTGGGAATATTGACCTGATAATTAGGGAGTTAAGAGGAAGTACGCTGTTTATCTGGAGCCCTGGTCATTAGAATGTCTGGCATTCCCAGATGTATATCTGAATATAATTGGGCATAGTATTGCGTATACCTCTTAAGAAGCTTGAAAACCAAAATATCTAGCGGTCCTTTTGAAATGTCACTCTTCTTTAAAACGTTTTGTTGGATATTTTTTTGAGTTCTTATTTTAAAATGTTGTATGAACATTTAAAGGTGTGAGCGGTTCTTTCTCTCTGGGGAGGTATCTCTTAAAGGTCTAGAGCAAAACAGTACTGAAATTGATGCCCTGACCCGGAAATGAGGTTCCTTTGTTTTGTCTACTAGGTATCCTGATTTGGTTTGATTTTCTCTTGCTGATGCCTGAGCGCATTTAAAATATTTTGCGAACTTGGTCATGGTTCATTGAATTTTCTCGATTATTAAAATGATCAAAATCAAATCAAACCAAATGGTACGTTCTTGGATCGACATGCTCCATTGTGCATTGTTTTTTTCAACATGGATATTTTATTTTCCACCAAAAATACAATTAAACAATAGACATCAGTAGTGGCAAAGGCTTAAGATGGCACAGTTCATTACAGTGGTGAGAAAAATGATAAGTTATCGCATAGTTCATTCTATGCGTTGCTAGGCCACGGGATCGGAGGCCAGCAGAGAGGGGCCTGGCTCGGGGAAGGTGCGTCCACTTATAGTTCAGTCTAGCCAGCGGGCGGTCAGGGGCTTTTGTGTGAGAGCTGGATAGCGTTCTGCATAGGTGTTTCGGAAGGGATTGAGATTGCCCATACGGAGTGCTGTAATCCTTTCCGTTATGACGATGTCCCATAATGGAATAGAGGGGCCCTCGGGGTGCTTCCAAAGACGGGCAAGGGCTATCTTGGCTGCTGTTAGTAATTGTGTACACAGACGGGCTATGTTCCCCAAAAGCGGCAACTCCCCGTCCCCCGTGTCTCCCAGCAGGATGATTCCGGGGTCCCACGGGATGTTAAGGCCCGTGATTGCTTGGACGTGGTTCAGCACCCCTTTCCAGTAGTGTGCTGCTTTAGGGCAGTCCCATAGGAGATGGAATAGCGATCCCTCTTGTAGGCAGCCTCTCCAGCAGTTCGGTGATGACCTTACACCCGATTTGAACAGTTGAGCTGGTGTGATATAATACCTGTAGCACACCTTATATCCACCTTCCCTGTTGGTAACGCACTGGGTACTTTTGTGCAGTCTTGCCCATATTCTGCTCCACGTTTCTGGCTCTAGGGACGCCCCAGTCCCTCTCCAGGTTCAGCATGTGTCTTTCTTTCGACTTTGGGTTAGTCTTTTCCAAAAGTTTATAAAGAGCGGATATCTTACACCCGGGAAGGGGAGGATGTCAGTGTGAGTTCTAGGGGCATTAGGTCCCTGGAATCGCGCTCTTTGACAATGCACTGAGAAATCCAGTGGCGGATCTGCGAGCAGCGGAACCTTTCCTCCTCGGGATGTTAAACCTCACCTTACAGTCCACAAACGAGAGGCGCTGGCCTGCCTCCAGAAAGTCTGAGATCCTGTAGAGGCCAAGCTGCGGTCGCAGAGGCCAGGGGAGAAGCCTGGGTTGCCCCAGATTGGGGTCATTGGGCCTAGTGAACTTTTAGTTCCCCATTTCCCGGCTGCAGCCTTCCAGCTGGCCACTGTGTTGCATGTTGCTGGTAGTGGGTTTGTGGAGGAGGAGGATTGCCAGGACTGGATATGTGGCAAGTCGGACAGGGGGGTCTTGCACCATGCCTCTTTTAGCTGCAGCCAGCACGGACGATCTTCGGTGCGAGTCCAGGCAAAGGCGTGCACGAGTTGGGCCACTCGCCTGTATCTAGGAATATCCGGGACGCCCAGGCCGCCCAGTTGACGACTCCGGGTCATTATTTTCTTTGTGATGTGAGGTCTTTTTCCCCGCCAGATAAATTTCATAATTTCCCACTGCAAAGAGATGAGGTCCTCCACTGGGATACGGGTTCGGAGTGCGTGGCAGTGATATAACACTCTGGGGAGCAAGTTAATTTTCACCGCTGCCGCTCGGCCCAGCCAGGAGATCTCCTGCTTGTTCCACTGTTTCAGGTCCGCGCGAAGCGTTATAAATAACTGCAGAAAATTATATTTGTAGATCAAGGTGCTAGTTTTCGGGATCTGGACCCCCAGGTATTCCAGTGTGGCATTGGCCCATGGGATGCGGAGTTCGGGGCTCAGAGTGTCTCTCTGTCGCCTTGGTAAGTTGATCGGTAATGCTGAGGACTTATCGTAGTTCACTCTGAATCCAGAGATTGCCCCAAATGACTCTAATTCCTCAAGCAGGGGCTGCAGTGATGTGTCCGGGTCAGTGATGGTTAGGAGGACATCGTCTGCGTAGAGCGCCACTTTGTACTCTGTCCCGCCCACAGTGACCCCCCTGATGCTTGGATTTAGGCGAATCCTCTCAACGAATGGCTCCCATTGTGCATTTTAAGACTGGTGACATGAGGCCTTATGCAAGTATGCTAAAGGCATATTTCAAAATACATGGCAGGGTTGCCCAGGCATGTCATTAAATTGAGGCAGTTGTCTGTTGACTCAAATACTTTAATTGAGAGAACGTATTCTTCAATACATATTTTCATACTAACCTATGTCGAACCGCAATCGGTAGCATAGACTCTATAATGCCAATGATACACAATTTCTTCATTTTGTTTTGATTAAAGTTGGGGTACCTTTCCTCACACACTGTGTGTCCGGAAGCCTGTCATTTTTAAGAGCAATTTTACACCCCAACCTTTTAATTTTTTTTAAGGGATCTATCTATGATCCTCAAGAAATTATTCAACTGTGTACCTGTCGTCCTGCGTTTATGAACAAAGCAATACAAGAATTTTCCAGAATAGAGTTTAGAACTGATATTAAGTTGTTGGTTCTCTTGGTATGCACATTCAGAGGTTTTCTTTCTTTACCTTTCCTTTAAATGCCATGTTCAGACCCAGCTGTGGGAGAGCCTTCATATAAAATTGGTAAAGGAAATCTGATGCATTCATTGTGCATGCCTTTCTCTTTGACAAACACACTCTATAAATGCTTATTTGGATATTAGCTGGTATGTGGACATAGTTTTTCCACTGTAGCGTCCCTCCAACACTCCAAATCTATCATGGATTATCCTACTTCTCTGTGACTGATGGACTATTACAGCTGTTCCCTCTGGTGGAAAGGCATCACCTTTTATGGTCCTTGGTATTGTAATTGTGATTCTGATTACACAAGCCATTCAAGCATAGGGCTACTTGCAGTGTCAGATACCACCCATTTCTAATTTTGGTTGCTGGTGAATCAGCAAGATGAATGAGTTGGTTTCAGGACCAGTCATTTAGGGAGCCTTGTACTGTTTTACACACGAACAAGGTGGTCATTCAAACTCTGGTAATTTTCCTGTAGCAATCTGATACAAGTTTCTACATTGACCAGAACATCATATTTCAATAATTTTTCATGAATCCTCCTTCCGAGACAGGAAAACTCTATATCCTCTGGTTGTGAGAAGTGCTTTGAAATACTGCAGTATTTGCAGCAAAGAACTTGTTATTGCCTTGGTGGCATATAGAGGCCCTTCTTCTTGGAATTAGGCTGCCAAAGCTTTGTTTGCCCACTAGCTACTGTCTTATATCCTGTAAGCATGCAAGGTTCAGGAGATCCGCTCTTCTGCCTCCTCCAGCAGGGATTCATAAACATGCTGTAAGTTCAACTGGCACGTTAGTTTCGGAACAACGATATGGGAATTGCCACACACTCTTTTTAAGTATTATTCTCGTGATCCACCTACGACCTCTTACACTTTTTTTCTGTACTTTGCTGGAAATGCCCTGATTCCGATAATAAAGGTATATCCAGGAAGCCTTTTGGGAGGGGAGCACCGACTACCAGTACAAGAGTCACTGTGGGAACTGTCATAGAGATAAGATGAAGAATACTGCTGATCGTTGAAGATGAGCAATTTTCTTGGTTTTGAGAATATTTCAGGTTCTGATTTATCTTGGAAAGGAAGCAGGTGACTAAGTGGTCTGCAATAGAACCATTTTATGACTACTTATATAAATATTGATTGGAGGCAAATAATATAACCTCACATGAACACCACATCTTAATGTCAGGAAGAACAGGTCTTTTCTGGCATGACTTGACTGCACTGGCAACCTTGAAGTTTTTCGTCCGTTATGAAGCATGCAGGACCTCCGTAGACAATGGAGATCTTCTAGGATGTGCAAATCGTGAACTGTAATTTTGCATTAGGAGTCCGGCGAGTTCCATTAGAAGGAGAATACTCCATAAACCTGTGCAATCTGTGGAACAGTGTTCTTTACTGGACGATTCACAGAGCCAGAGTACTATCTAACATCTGAAGAATAAGGAAATGTAATCCCATAAAAGGATAACAAAAACCAAAATTAGATCTCACTTCCAAGGGCATGCTGTGTGGATTCAACATTGGAGTTCATGCGTTATTGTATTGTGTAACATCTCATAACTTGCATGTAACATCTCATAACTTACTTGAGTAAATTCAACAGCTTGTTTTGGGGAAATTGTTTTCACTCATTAATTTAATCTTTCCAAAATGAGACTAACCACTTAAGATCCAACACAAATTGCATCCTTAAAACTGATTTTACTAGCCACGAATATGCCAAAAAATACTATTTTGTGCTTGCTTCTGGTTCTCTTCAAACCATGCCAATAATTGTGTCAAGACTCATTTGCTGTGGCAGCTGTCAATCAACTTATGAGCTTTTGCCTTGAGACTCAGATGAGAGTGACTCCATTATCTATCTACCTATCTAAATAAATATATTTCTGAGGCTTGTGGAATCTGCTTAGATCACATGCTGTGCATAGGCCGACATCTAGAGGAAGCTGCGGAGTATTACAGTTTGTTTTTCGAAACTCGAAAATGGGCGTCGACACAGGCCGTGCCAGTAATACTATCCCTAGTGTGACGTCCACTGTACCCAAGATCCCTCACGCGTCTAGGATCCTCAGATTGTTTTTTTCCGCCATGCTGGTCGGAAGCATCTTGCGGAGTCCCCTGGCCTTAGCCATACTTTTGCTAAAATTCTAAAATAATAATCTATTGACATCCTTCCCCACCCCAACGTCGAACTTCGACACTCGACGCCGGCTGGAGAAGAAATCGACCGTCGGCTGCTGCACGACGGATTTGGGCCTCGGAGGGCCGCTGGCCTCGGCCCGGGCCTGGTAGGCCGCTGGCCTCGGCCCTGCTAGTAGGGAGAGTGGGGGGTGGTACATACTCTACACTCTTGGTATAAAGGTACACCTTATACATTTCCTACACTTAACAGCCCGCTGCCTCAAGGTGCGTATGGAGGGTACCCCTTTTCAATTCTGCCCCAAGTGCAACCGCAAATACCCTTGGGTCGACAGGCAAGCGCTTCACATACTACACACACTAAACACACCAAGTCCAACCGAGACTCGACGACGTCGAGTTCTCGGAAAGAGGCACAGACAGAACGGTCCGATTCAGTGTCCTCTGGGCGCTCTCGATCAAGATCGCCGCATGACTCCAGGCAATCATCCACTCTTGTCAAGAGTGCCTCGCTCCCTAGGCTAACAGAAGTTCGATCGTCGGAAGACGAAGACGACTTCCACCCCCAGGCCGCGCTCCAGGAGGCGGAGCCCGCAATTAAAGCCAGCGAGGCCCCACGCTCGAAGGACAGGGACACCTCTCCCGATCCTCGACGCCAGGCGTCGAAAAACTCCAGAGCCACTAAGGGACAGGGAAAACATTTTTCTACGCACGGGGAGGGGAGAAAACAGCAGAAGAAACTACCTCTACATTCTTCCACACCTGTGAAACACTCCACCCCCCCTAAACAGACAGACATGCCCAGGTCTGCTGATAGGTCCACAACCAGCAAAGCTACTCAAGATAAATCCCATAGACTTGCTGAGAGAGTCATTCCCAGTTCCAACAAATGGTCCAGTGAAGACATAGATAGGGTCATGTCAAGAATGTCTTCTTTGGCTGATTTTTATGATAAAAATCCAGAACATTTCCTCTCGTATGGTCCACAAGGGGCCACACCCTCAGGCTCTACTGATCCTATCCCCCCGAGTAAGAAGGCCCGGTTTGAAACCCCGATGAGGTCTGAACCCTTTGAGGTACAACCTTACGCAACACCATACTCACGGTATCAAGGAGAGGCTTCCTTTTGTGGAGACCAAGAATTTGGTATGATAGAAGAGCAAACCGGGATGGGCTACTATGGGGATGATGAGGACTAGGAAGAAGAAGAGGATGACCTGGAAACATACAGAGTAGATTCCCCGGTAGAGAACGAAGCCCCGGTTACCGACTCCCCGGTCGATAACCAGCCCCTCCTAAATGAGGTTCTCGCTCGCGCAGCAGAACATTTCCACATTGACACCCACGGTGTACAGGAGGAAAGGGACTTCGCAGAAGAGTTAGTGGGAGAATGGAGGCCGGTTGCCCAGACCATCCCTATCCTTAAATCCATTCAGCGGAGAACAGATCCGTCCCTGGTGAACCCAAACCTCACCAGAGCAGTCAATCCCAGGGTTGAAAAACTTTTCAGGGCAGCTCAGTCTGACCCTCTCTATATAAGAGGACATCTGAAGCCAGACTCCCTAGTTGTTACCAACACTCGTAAGAGGGCTGGAACACCCTTGTCTTCGTCAGAAGCTCCTCCCGACAAGGAGAGCAAAAAACGATACGGTTTTGGCAGGAAGGTAGCCTCAACGTCCGCCTATCAAGCAAGGATTGCTAACTCCACCACCCTGTTGGCCAGCTACAACTGCCATCAGTAGGAAGAAGTCGCGGCTCTCATAGCCTCTGCTCCTGAACCGTTAAAGGGCCAATTAGCTCGGATTTCCGCAGAGGGTAGAGCCGTGTCTGGTTGCATTTTGAAAGCAACCTTCGACGCCGCAGATAACGCAGGCAGATTGATAGCAGAAGGTACTGTTATCAAGAGACATGCGTGGTTACGGCAGTCTGGTTTTAAGGCAGAAACTCAGGCATCATTGTTAGACAAACCGGTGGAAGCCGATCTGTTGTTTGGTAAGGCGGTCGAAGACGCACTGAAAAATGCCAAGGACTAATACGAGACACTCAAATCCCTTGGCCAGTTAACCAATAAACCCCCTAACCAGAGAGGGAATAGTAATTTTCGTCGCCCACGCGGCCAAAATTCCCAGAGAGGATCTAGCTATTCCCAGGGGCAGAGTACACAGTGGAACAACAACCAACAGTCTACCCAGGGTTACGGCAGAGGTAATAGGAGAGGTCGTGGTAAAGGCAGAGGCAGCCCCAGCAAGGGAGGCGGCACGCCTCCACCAAAGCAGTGACGCTCAGTTCAGGGTCCCGTCTCACGCAACCCCAGTAGGGGGACGCATTTCAAACTTCACCAAGGTTTGGGAAGGGATCACATCAGACAGATGGGTGCTGTCAACAGTATCCACAGGATATTGTATAGAGCTACTGCAGCGTCCCCGGAACCATCCTCCACGACAAAGAGTACACTCCTTAGAACATCAGAAGATTCTCCTCGAGGAGATCGCCATTCTTCTACAAAAGGACGCGATAGAACTCGTCCCGGGACACCAGGTAAATAAGGGTATTTATTCAACTTACTTCCTTGTGCCAAAGAAAGACTTGACAATGCGCCCAGTATTGGACATACGGCCTACCAACAAGTATGTCAAGACCCAAAAATTTCGTATGACCACGCTACAAGAGGTAATCCCCCTCCTAAAAAAGGGGGATTACATGGCAACCTTGGATATGAAAGATGCTTATTTTCATATTTCCATGTTCCCAGCGCACAGAAAGTACTTGCGCTTCAAGGTGGACAGTCGCCACTACCAATTCAAGGTAATGCCCTTCGGGATAGCTTCAGCACCAAGGGTATTCACCAAGGTACTGGCGGTGGCGGCTGCACACCTACGCAGGGAGGCAATCCCAGTGTACCCTTATCTGGACGACTGGCTCATAACGGGGGAAACCCCAGGAATTTGCAGGACAAACATTCAAAGGACTATCGACCTCCTCCACGAATTAGGCTTCTCAATCAACGAGAAGAAGTCAAGCCTGGTGCCAAGCACCTCAAAACAATTCCTAGGAGCAATCCTGGATACCCAGGAGGGGTTGACCTTTCCTTCAGAAGAAAGAATTCGGAATATACTACGGCAAATTCTGCATTATCAGTCCGGTCAACAAACAAATAACGGTACGCAAAGCAATGCGTTTACTGGGCATGATGGCGTCATGCATTTACCTGGTCCCCCACGCGCGCCTGCGCATGCGTCCCATGCAGGAATGGTTGGCGAAACAGTGGTCTCAGGCAAGTGGTCATTGGGACGATCTAGTGGTTGTTTCGCCAACACTGGTACAAAGCCTTCACTGGTGTACAAGAGAGAATCTTGCAAAGGGGAAACACTTTTACGATCCCGAAGTACAGGCAGTAGTCACTACAGATGCATGTCTGACGGGGTGGGGAGCTCACCATCTCCACCACACAGCTCAGGGTCTCTGGTCTCACTCAGTGGCCAAGAACCACATCAACCTGCTAGAGCTTCTGGCAGTATTCAGAGCGCTTCAGTCGTTCGAGCCCCATCTACTAAACCTGTCAGTGCAAATCCGGACGGACAGCACTACAGACATGTTCTACCTGAACAAGCAAGGAGGGACTCGCTCGCCAAATCTGTCCAAGCTTGCCCAGAAAATCTGGATATGGGCACTCAGACGGAACATCTTCCTGTCATCACAACATGTTCCACGGGAGCTCAATTCCCTAGCGCATGCTCTGAGCAGAGATTCCCTCCCAGAGGAACACGAATGGGTTCTTCACAGAGAGGTCGTAGAAGATCTCTTCTCAGTGGGGTTTCCCCACTATAGACTTATTCGCCACAAGCGAAAACAGACAATGCCCAGGATTTGCATCCAGGTTCCCCCAACCAGACTCCCAGGGGAACGCCCTGTGGATGAATTGGTCAGGGATGTTTGCGTACGCTTTTCCACCAACTCCTCTCATCAGGAAAGTGGTGAACAAGATGAACAGGGAATCGATGACGCTCGTCCTAGTTGCTCCCATGTGGGCAAGACAACCGTGGTTCCCACACCTACGCAGGATGGCGGTGTGCGAGCCTATCAAACTACCAGCCTGGTACAACCTACTGTCCCAGCACCAAGGTCAAACAGTGCACCAGCAACCCAAACCAATGAACCTGGCAGCATGGCTCCTGAGGTCATAGAGTTTGGACACCTCAATTTGCCACAGAGGTGTATGGACATCCTAAAGGAATCTAGGAAACCAAACACAAGGCACTGTTACTTTGACAAGTGGAAGAGGTTCGTTATCTGGTGCCAGAGTAGACAAATCAACCCAGTTGATTGCACTCCTTCCGCTATTGTTACATACATGCTCCACCTGCTAGATGCAGGATTGGTTTTTAACTCACTGAAAGTATACCTGGCAGCCCTCTCGGCTTACACCACTTCCCATAGCAAGGTGTCATGGTGGAAAGTACCAGTAGTTAAAGCCTTCATGGAAGGAGTAAAGAGACTTCACCCTCCTATTTCAAACCCACCGCCAGGGTGGGACCTTAATGTGGTGCTAGCCAAGCTCATGGGGCCCCCCTTTCGAACCCATGCATAAAAGCAGTCTCAAACACCTGACTTATAAAACGGCCTTCTTAGTAGCTATTACTTCTATAAGAAGGGTCAGTGAAATTCAGGCTCTGTTAGTGCAGGATCCCTTCTTTACTATCCATAAAGACAAACTGGTTTTAGGCACACACCCTAGGTTCTCACCTAAATTTATATCAAAATTCCATGTAAATCAGTCCATCGAGCTTCCGGCTTTCTTCCAGAACCCGCAAAGCTCGGCTGAGGTGAAACTACACACCCTAGATGTGCGTAGGGTGGTCCTCTACTATGTAAATAAAACAAGACCGCTAAGGAAAACAGATCAACTGTTTATCTCCGTAGCTACAGGCAGAGAGGGGGATCGCGTCTCTAAAGGTGCCATCTCGAAGTGGATTATTAACTGTATCCAGCTGTGTTACTCACTCTCTGAAAAGACTCTGCCTTTTACGCATTGGGGCCACTCTGGCTTTCATTGCAAATGTTCCCCTTGACACCATTTGCAAAGCAGCTACTTGGAGCTCTATTCACACTTTTATTCAGCATTACTGCATTGACACTCATTCCAAGGCAGATACACAAGTGGGACAAGCGGTTCTAAGACACTTATTTGCTCATGACCCTTCTCACATCCCACCTCCTTCTTCTGGTACTGCTCGCTAATCTATGTAGAGCATGTGATCTAAGCAGATTCCACAAGCCTCAGAAGGGATACATTACTCGCCGTAATCGTATTTCTGATGCTTGTATCTGCTTAGATTCACATGCGACCCACCCTTCCTCCCCTCCGAGAGAAGGCGCATGATTGCTTGTAGTCTTACCTTTCTGTCTATCTGCTTGGATTATCTGTACTCACGCTACTCCTCATGCTACCTCATGTCAGAAAAAATACAATCTGAGGATCCTAGACGCGTGAGGGATCTTGGGGACAGTAGACGTCACACTAGGGATAGTATTACTGGCACGCCCTGTGTCGACGCTCATTTTCGAGTTTCGAAAAACAAACTGTAATACTCCGCAGCTTCCACTAGATGTCGGCCTATGCACAGCATGTGAGTCTAAGCAGATACAAGCATCAGAAATCCGATTACGGTGAGTAATGTATCATATATATATATATATATATATATATATATATATATATATATATATATATATATATATATATATACACTTGAGTGTGTTTCCATACTCGGTTGATGCAATTTATCAGTGTTGGGTTGCCCTCTGCTTTCCAAATTGCAAAGTGCTCCTCTCTGTGCCCTTCCACTTGAACAACAGCTATAATTTTAACAAGCAGAATTAGCACGGTTATACGCGGTCACCTTCACCTTCCACTATCACAAACATTTGGAATAATTTATAGTTACTTCTTTCCACAGGGCATGGCAGTTCCAGTGTTAATGAACAATTAATTGCCGGCTTACCGATCTAAAACTGAAAGTAGGTGCTGTAATTATGCTACTACACAATCCTATGCCATCACAGGGACTCTGCAATGGAACAAGATTGACAATTACGCGTCTACAAAAACACATCATAGAAGCCTGCCTAATCGATGGAACTTAGATACTGTTCTTATACCGTGCATACCTCTTTCCATCTGCTACAAAAATGCTTTTCAAATTCAAAAGAAGAGTTACCTATACATTTAGCCTTTTCTATGACTATTAATTAGTTACAGGGACCTGTGCCCCCTTTCCTGGAAGCGATCAATGGTAATTCCAATACTTAAGAAGGGGGGATAGAAGTGACCCTATGAATTACCAACTGATAATGACATTTAAGATATGCTAGAACAGCATATGTTACGCCAGGAACAGCTAGTTATACTTATTTCATCATTCCACCATTCACACACAGGATTTACTTCATGGTAACCATGGTTGCGCACATTTTGTAATAAAAACGTTCTAAAACCCTGTGGCCAACCAGCCTGAAACCTATGTAACCTTAATAAAACCTAGAAAGTGGATGCTATATCACCATGATGTTTACCCTCCACCTGATTGGTGAACCATGCACTTGGCAGGCAAGGGGAGTACACCCACCTTGTATCTGATCTACCTCTTCACCCACTTTACATTATTTTCACATAGGTCAGGATTTTTATTTCAGAAGTTTTATCTGTCTCCAATTTCTAACAAAGCCCAAGGAAGAATTAAGCTATTCAGGAATTGGCACTTAAATACTCAGCTAAGAAGGGATTGATGAATACATATATTTAGGAGCCATAATCTGCCATTCATTTGAAACCCAACATAGGTGACCAATGTGCTGTGTTGTGCGGTGGGTGCATAAGAGCAACTCTTACAAACAGGTTTTATGCAAAAAATGATTTTGCATGGTAATCACTTTCATCTATTCTGGATCCTGTGGTGTTTTTTGTGTCTCCAAAATTGCATTGGCTCCTATCCACAAGTTAAGTAGTTCAGTTATGATACTATTGAACATAATTAATAACATGCCAGGCAAATAATCAGACCAACGCAGCAAGTTGCTAAAGTCTCATCCGACTGTTTTATTATCAACTGTCTAAAACAGGGAGTTAGAATGGACATCAATGGACGTTCGATCGTGCCTTCTGCTCAAATCACATAAAAATACATTTATAAAACAAAGATTCATCATACATGATGTCGTACGTGGCAAATAAGAAAAACATACTAGGAATCGAGATTGGATTAAGGGGAACATCTTAAGTATGCTTTCTATACTAGGGTGGGTTGTGATAGGACATCTACTGTCAGGTGGACAACTTAAGCCTGCCACTTGTGCAAGTCATCCTCTACACTTATGAAGGACACAGAATACTACTGGTTCTTAAACTATAAGGCCCTTCATTATATGGCCCTCGACCATTGGTTGGCACGCTCGTACCATGTTTGGAACATTCGGCTCACTAGCAGCATGTAAGCTCATACCCAGGTGCCGGGAGGTGGACATGACTTTGCTTCCCACCCAATTAGCCCCACATCTCTCATCGCCCATGCCTTCTGCCATGCAGACTGTCTTTGAACTTGGCCTTGCAATAGATTCTCTTCTCTTGGGAATAAAAGGGAGTACACGCTTATCACAGTTCTAGTCTGCATGCCCAACTCCTATTTCCATCCTTGGCTCACTTGACAGGAGACCGCAATTCGGCTCATTTTATAGCATTTAATTGTCTTGAATTAATAAACTTGGCATATATTTTGTAACTTCCTTGCATTTTAACAAGGGATAGTTCAGCTTTTCATGTTCACTGTTTTTCATGGACAGATGACTGCCTTGGCTTACTTCAGTTTTGATACCAGGCCAAACAGCTTCGCCCTTCAAGTCTGCGATCTCCAGCTAATTCTTTGCTGCGACACACACAGCTCTTAATCCATCTTTCTTGTGGGTTTGAACTTACTAAAAATGGTGACACCAATGTCCAGTTTCAACGTATAAAATGGTGGCTTCGCCTGCAATCTATTCACTACATATAGCCAGCTTCTATGATCACTTTGTCTACTTGCGTTACTGCATCTGTACAGTTATTAAACTACTTGCTTTTTCTGCAATGCGTCATACACACATGCATCTTCTGCTCCGCATTGGAATGTTTACTCGATTCCTTATTTCGTCAATACAGTCCATACATCCTCTTCTTCAGCTAATCTTCTTAGTGCGTCACCCTCACTTCTTGTGATGTCACTGGCTTCTCTTTCTTTCTTTATTTTTACATATTCCTTTGGGGACCTTTCCCAAGAGACTATAATCTCTTTGTGCATATATCTGGTATGGCTTTCTTAATGGATGCCTTTCCTCAAACATTCATCACAGTATGGTCACAACTACTAGTGTCAAGCATGGTGCAGTTTCGGTCTTCCAACATACAGATAGTAGGGGAGCGGGACTTCCGGCAGAGGCATTCGGCTGCCCTTCTACACTATGAAAACAAATCAGAAGGAAGATGGCTTTCCTTTTACATTTTGAGATTGCCAAACTTAATAAAGCTTTTGTGAATTGAAACCAAACTATGAACTGTTTTGGTAGTTTCAGGTCTGCAACCTTCTATGTACAATTTTTAAATAAGTTTAAGCTGTACTGGACTTTATGCATGATGAGGTTGATATTTTCTTTCTGAGATCACACATGCACGCCCTGGAGTTTTTGTTTAATTTGCTTTTAAATAAGTAGACTCAATCTGAAATATCAAATTATTAATGGTGATGAAGGCTAGATATAGTGCATGTATATTAGACATGAAAATGTGGAAATTACTTTTTTTCCCAGGGTTCCAACCTTTAGTTGTAATATGAAATTAGCCATAATTTGTATATTTCCTTTTTCACTTCTTTTTTCAATGCATTTTTAGAAGAAGTGTTTCACATTGTGTAGGCAATTAGATGATATGCCATGACATACGGTGAAGGGTCAGAAATGTGAGGTGGGATACTTTGTGAAAGTTTTTCAAAACATGCCATTTTATTAGATTTGAAAGGTTGGATAAACGCCTCACCTTCCCTACCTTAACAAGATTTCCCTGACTAAAATAGACTAAAGGAAACACTCTACAACAAAGGGTCTGTCCCTCACACTTATACAACAAATCAACAGGGAAATATATGGCAGTTTAACAACAAGAAAGTTAACATTATAATCCACACAATAGCTGCTTCTGATAAACTGGGAGAACTTCCCTTCCCCAGATTCAATTCAAGCAGGCTTTTCTTTAACTGTTCAAAAAGGCTGGGGAAATCCTGTAGCATAACAGAAACGTTTGCTTCAGTTCTCGTTGAATCCAACTTGACAACACAAAGATCCTACTTGGATTCCAAAGATGATTCACAATGTTCAACAAAGATTTTCTCTTTCCACTTGTAGCCAAGATCTTGATCTTGTAGCCAATATCTTGAAATAGCCTTTTGTCATCAGCAGTGTCTACTTCAATAAAGATCTTGAAACAGTTTCTTGTCGTGAACAAATAATACTTCATTAGTTTTCAAAACAAATGTCTTTGTCAGGATATGTTGGCCTCACTTTAGATTCAGTACTACTCCACCAAAACACGTCAGTGATTCTTCAACTACTTCTTCATAAGTTCTACCCCACCACAGTACTTCATGAACTTCCACCTGGTTTAATCTCATGCCAGGCTTACTACTACTATGACTTTCTGCTCCGATGTACACTTGCCAGAACAGAACCAATGGTCAAAAGGCTCCTGGTCTGGTATACTCTCCTGCCAGCCAAGATAAACTACTGCAGCTCTATGTTTGGGTATACTCCCCAGCCCAAGCAGAGCCAGTTGGCACAGAGTTATATGACCTGGTTTACACCTTTGCCAGGTCAAATTACAAGTTCTAAGTACTTCTGTGGTAAGGGTCAACTTCAAAGGTTTTAACAATGTCTTCTGCTTCACACAATTATATTTGAGAATGACTACAAGGAGAACAAGAATCGCGCTGCTGCCATTTACTACACCTAATTGTTTGCCCCACGCAAGACAGACCATGCTTCCTTCCTTCTGAACCTCTTGTCTCAGAAGGGCAGCCCTCCTGCCAATCTTGTTTCACCTTTTTATCATTAACCAAATGCTGATAATAACCCTTTCACACGTTCAGATGTGTTTGGCTTTGGCAATGTGGGTTTGAAACATTCTCTACACCTGGGCAATATTCTTCGCACACATTATTAGGCTCAGTTATTTCCTTTTGGCCTAGGCAACCCTGATTGTTTATCAATTGCCTGCCTGTGAGCCCCTTTTGGCTTTGGCAATGATTGTTCAAGTTTGCTTGTTTATTTATTTGTAGTGCGCGCCAGAACCGGAGGTCACCAGGCGCTTGTTCAAGAATACTTTAAGCTTACAGTTGCATACAGTTACAGATTCCAAGTAATTACATGGTGCATTGACAGCAAAAGGATGACAATATACAAGGTTACATACCCAGGTATTTGTACACAGAGGTGTATACACAGTATACATTGAGAGTTAAAGGAGCATGTCGGTGTACGTTCAGTTGCAGGTTGACAGGTGGGTTAGGCGTGAGTAGTCCTAGTGTCAGCCAGTTATAGGTCACTTTCTTTGAGCCATTTAATACAGTTGAGTCTGAAGTGTGGATAGGATTGGTCAGACCTTAAGGAAGATGGGAGGGAGTTCCACAGCTGGGCCGCTTTGACAGGGAAGCTGTTGCCTCCGACTGTGCTCAATTTAAATGGGAGTACAACTAGCTGGTTGGTATATGCTTCTCGGGTGGGTCTGTTAGAGGTTCGTCTTTTGAATCTTTCTGTTAGGTATTTGGGGGCTAGGTCATTGATACTTTTGAATGTTAGTGATACTGTTTTAAGTTTAATTTTGTCCGCTGTAGAGAGCCAGTTAGATCGTCTTCTGATGCCTGATATATGCTCTCTTCTTGGGATTCCTAGTGCGCCTCTAAGGGCGATGATCTGCAATCAGAAGTTCACTTCTGGAGATATTGCCCCTTTGTGTGGTTGGCTTTTAGAATAACCCACTATGCAACAGCTACCTCCTTCAGATGGAATCTTGGCAGTCTCTTTATGTCAACTACTTTGGTTTCTATCAGCTTGGGATGCGCCATAATCACCAACTTGTTTTATATCACTTCGGTATTCAAAAGGAAAACTGGATTCAAGCAACGGGCAGCCACAGAGCGCTCTGGAGTCGCAACAGAATAGTCAACTCACCGAGTTCAGCATGCGCGTCCGTCTGCCTTACTGCTTCCAGCTGATCTGCTTCAATTCTCTTGCACTGTCCGGCCACTTCTCCTGCACGACTTCCTGCGTCCCACACTGGCTGCTTCCTGAGCCCTAGCGGCTTCCCCAGCGATCCGTTGCTCGCCTGCTACCGCTTACCACTTAACAATCGGAAGAGTCACTACTCAGTGCGCTTTCCGCTGCGTGACCTCTGGTGCTTGCCTGTCACTGCTGAGTCTTTTACAGCAGGGAAAGTTACACAAAGGCATGCTTTCCGCTGCACGACCTCTACATCTGAAATCTCGAGCCCATACAACCCTCTTAGGACCGGCATCAAATTCTCTCGCCACTCTGGACCTGGCTCTTCTACGATTTTCTTCCTCTTCTGCTTCTTGGAGGCTTCATAACTCCTCCAAACACTACTACCACTGACCTCCTGCTGCCTTGGCATCTTAATGAGCTTCATTGCATAACCTCGCACCTCTGCAGCCCTCTTCTTTGTCCTAGTAATCTGGGACTTGAAGTCTTTACCACAAAAGTTAGTTCCATCAACAGCTTCGATTTTACAATGGGCTACTAGAAGACTAGGGTCTTTGAGGAAATTACCTAAAGTCCATTCATCCTGGCCTGTTTCCCCTCCAATGTGATCCTCCCGACTAATAACGCCCCCAGGTTCAGGATCAGAAAGCGTCTGCCTTTCCCTGATAAAATGGGAGGGGTTCCAGGTTAGGTTTCCTGGGTGAATCACTTATGATTCATCTCATAACATATTGATATAGAGCTGTGACTTTGAACCGGATATAGTCGGGAAAGTAATTATTGCGGCTATGTCATACCACAGAATTGATCTTTGTCTCCAGTACACTGTAACGCTTTCAACATTCTGAAACGTTTGACTGTGTCTATATATTGTGCTCAAGATCTTTTTTTCTAGCGCATTAGTCTTCATTCATCGGTCCATGCTCTATTATTCTACATTTCCTCATGCACTACATCAGGAGACATTTATATTTGCATATGAAGTCTATAAATTATGGTTTTCACATACTATTTTCAGGCTCAGTAGAAATGTGCAGGTTTGCTAATACATAGTTCATACAGATGATTGTCACTGCTTGATCAGTAAGGCTGCAATTTAATAATGCACATGAAATCTCATAGTGGGTGAAATTAGATGCAAGAAACCCTTTCTCGGTGTGAAATGTAATAAGTATTAACTTCTAAAACATTTATATGCCAGTGTGAAGCCATTGATGTATATTCGTAAAAAATAGCACACATTTTGGAGGAGCCGGTTCCTGCCTAGTTTATGGGTGGGGTCAAAAATTCAACTGTTCTGTGGGGACCACGATTTTGCTCTCCCTTGATGCCTGTTATAGAAACCTGGTTCTTGGACTGTTCATCAGCAAACAGATGCTATATGCGCTATAACATTTTTGTAAAGGAAGACGTCGGACTATAATTGAAAATGTAGGAACACAATTTCAACACACTTCTTCAGTTTCCACCTTTTTGCTTCTAATGTTCTGAGTGTTCAGATATGTTTTCACTCTCTCTCTTTCTCTTTGTTCTGGATGAGAGTCTTTAGTTCGGGAGCTCTTGAAATTCTGATAACTATCTGAGCCCGTGTGTGATTTTGCGGGTTCTATGTCATTTTATCAACACCCTTTCTTACGATGGGTGTTTTGCCATGAAATATTTGCTGAGAAAACATTTAAACATTTTTTAAGGGATTCTTTTTTGGAGAGTTTCCCCCGCAACTGCTGATCATTCACCTGTTTTTTATTTTATTTTTATTCCTGAACCCCACAACCGTTTATATGCTCTTGCCCACCGGCCCAAAACATTTTTGAAAAGTTTTTTGATGCAAAATGTTTGCAGCAAAATGCCTGTCATCAAAACGGGTGTCGATGAAGGACGCTATACCGATTTTGCGACTGCACTCTACAGGCTTCAGTTGTATTGGTTCTTCGGGAGATGTCCGCACCTGTCCGCTACTGTTGCTAAGATTTTAGAACACAATTCCAACATACATTTTTCTTGGTGCTTTGTATGTTCTCTGTGTCACTGCAGTATTGTCCCTGGAATTTTAGAATCCCTTCCCAGCAGTCATGCCTCTTTTTGTTTCTTTTGCAATTAACTGGCTCTTCTGGTTTTTCTTTACTTTCACATCACCACTGCGGATTGGTCAGAGTGTTAGAACCACAGAACCTAACATTCAATGCTTCTTAGATCTTTTCTTCAGCAATGCCACTGGCTAGGTTCTTGGAATGTGAGAACCACAATTCTCAACATTCATCTCTGCTTTAAACTGTCTTCTTCCCTTGGGTCACCTTCTAACTCTTTAGTTGTTATCCACATTCTCGCTCCACCGTTTGTACCTTTGTGTGGGCCTGCCTTCTTTGGCTGCTTCTTTTGTGTGCCCCTCTCAAGGGGCTCTGCCTGTTAGCGTTTTGTTTCAAAAACACTCTGGAAACCATATGCCAGTATGCACGGTACAGTTGGCCCCATAGATCAGCCTCAAAAGTTCTCCATTCTCCTTGTAGCACAATTGTTGCTGCAGAAAGGGCCTTCATCAGGGCGTGGCCAGCAGCGCAATGGAGCAGACGTGAGTTCGATCGGCTCTGTGACCGCCGCAAATATCCTGTCTTTTATAGCCTGATTCCTGAGTGTTCTATACACTTCTGATACCTGCATCGATAGCTGACGCACTGGGGCACCATTGGATGCAAAATTCAGGCAAAATCGGAGCCCCAAGAGCGAACCCGAGGCGAGTCAAGAGCGAAACGGAGAGGGCTACCGCGCTCCCAAGATGGCCGCCGCCGGCACGTAATGCAATTCAGAGCCTGTCGGGCTGCGGGGAACGACGGTACTGCAAGCAGACTTGACGGAAAACATTAGGACAATCTCTGGCCCATGAGGAGCTCGACTGCCGAGCCGGGAAGACTCTTACCGCGACATCCAGCGAGGCCGGTGAGTGGCCCCAGTCACCAGCCCAAACCCACATATTGGTAAACCCGAGGTGGAAGCCCCTCTCTGAGCCACACTTGCGAGAGACTTCGGCTGAAAAACTCGCCTGACCGGGACTGCCGTCGCACACGCTGTCCTACCCGATCCAAAGCAAGTCTCGGTCCCTCCCGAGCGCACACAACCCCGCGAAACTGCCTCTCTCCAAGGATGGGCAAAGACAAATTGAAAAAAAGCCTCTACGCAAAGCAAGATGGACCAATTTGCGGTGGCACAGGTCCAGGCCTCGCAGTCTCACACACCACAGACACCCCCCCCCCGAGGACGAGACTGCCCTCTCCCTGAGAGACATGATGGCCGCCATTGCCAGCTCCCGCTCCTCGATGGAGATAAAAATTGACAATATAGCGGCGGATGTCTCCTTTCTGCGCCACGACTTGCAGAAACTCTCCTACTGAAGATAACATTAGAGGCATTAATCAACCACTCTCCCAGACACTAAATCGTCTGAAAATGTTAGAGGCCAATGTGGATGAGGGGGAAGGAAGATCGCGCCGCAACAATATACGCATCCTCGGCCTCCCGGAGGGGGAGGAAGGGCCCAGTATGGAGCTCTTCCTGGAACAGTGGTTGGCGGACATCTATGCGCCTCACCCCTTCTCTAAATTCTTCTTGGTGGAGAGAGCTCACAGAATGCCATCGGGCAGCCCTATACCAGGCGTACCACCCAGAACGATCAAAGCCAGATTCCTTAACTATCGGGACAGAGATGCACTCCTTTAAATGGCTCGCTCTAAGGGTACAAACGCCCATAACGGTTCCCGAATCGCCTTTTTCCCTGACTACACCCGGGAGGTGCAGAGGGCAAGACAGTCGTTTGAACCACTGAAGAGGCAACTATTCCACATGAAAGTAAGATACAGACTGCTGTTTCCGGCCCAACTCGAGATCCACCACAAGGGAACCACAGTTCACTTCACGGATCCGAAGGAGGCCTGGAGATGGGCGGAAACGCACATTGAAGGGGACTGGACGGCAAGATCGACGGATCGGGGAAGGAGACCCAGGCCTGGGGCGGATTGCCTCCCTCCCGGGGGGCACCCAGAGGCCCAGGAACCAGGGATCCTGGAACAAGCGGCAAATCCCACCAATTAAAGCGAGGGAAACCAACGAACACTAGGAAGTGATGGAATATCGAACCAAAGAGAGACCAACCTCATAAGTGAATCCCTAAGAACTACGGAATGCTCAAAGGCGGTAGGTTGCTGCGGACCAGAGGGGACCTCCTTTGTTCGCCTGCCAGCCCCAGGACCCCAAGTTTGAGCTGACACTCTAGTTCCGAGTGCCACCGATGTTCGGGCGACAGGTACTTCGTGTTTGGGTGGAGTATAGAGAGGGGGGGATGGGTGAGTTTGTTGTTTTTGTTATAGTATTAATATGTTTATTACGCATTCACGAACTTAATGAATCACGCCAGCCAACACACCCGACACACAGCAGTTCCATGTAACAACCCATAATGTCTGCAAACCTGGTACTGTACACAATAAATGGCGACCACACTGACCCACGCATCAACCCCTGAGCGCCCCAGATCTCTCAAAATAATCACATGGAACGTGAACGGGCTGGGGTCTGGAATCAAGCGACGTCTTGTTCTGCAATTCTTGATCGGACACTCTCCCAACGTCGCCCTGATAAATGAGACACACTTAGCTGGGACCAGCTGCACTTTCTTTCGTAGAACCAACTACCGATTAGCCCTACATGCGGGATACACTATGGGATCCAGAGCGACTCTTATCCTGATACATAAACGCGTCCCATTCACATCGCTAATAGTTGAACAAGACCCCCGGGGTCGCTATGTGGTGGTTATAGGAACACTGGGAAAAGAAACACTGGCCATTGCGTCAGTGTACTCCCCGCCAGGACTGGGAGTTGAATTCCTGGAGGAGTTGGTCACCCTTATGGCAAAACACCAACCTGATATGTGGATTTTGGGGGGCGATTTTAATGACGTCATGTGTAATATAAAAGATCGCACTCACATCAGGGACCGTAACCCGAACACTCCCACCAAACTAGCAAAATTTGCGTCGGCCCTGGGCCTTCGGGATGTGTGGCGGCATCTCCACCCTGTGGACGAGGCCTACTCGTTCCACTCGGGAGCACACGGGTCCATGTCCAGACTAGACTACCTCTTCCTCCCAAGCAACGATATACACAGGGCGACCGCTGCAGACCTAGTCTCCGAGGCATCTCAGACCACTCACCCCTCATGGCGGTACTGCGCATACAAAGTGAAACCCCACCCCGATCATGGAGGCTGAATAGCTACTATCTGGGCTCCCCTGATCTTGTTGACCACCTCACGGAAGTAACTAATGAATATTTTGAAATTAATACCCCTATGGTCGATGACCCAGTCATGATATGGGAAGCATACAAAACGGTATTGAGGGGGGAGGCGATTTCCTGGGTTGCGGGTAACAAAAGGGAGCGACTTCGGAATCTGCTAGAGGCAGAAACTGATGTGGGCGACTGGGAAGCCAAATATGTTTGTGACCCAAGCCCGGAGTCTCTCAGATCCCTTAAGGGTGCTAGAGAATGCCTTCGACATATCGAACTAGACAACGCCAGGCAAGCCCACCAAGACTCCAGGGCAAAGGTATATGAACACGGGGACAAAGCTGGGAAAATGTTGGCCTGGCTCGAGAGAAGAGATGAGGGTCAGCGCTACGTTAGAGAGATCCTAACCCTGCAGAATGGGAAATGCCACTCAGACAGGGATATAGCACAGGCTTTTGCTGACTTCTATGCTACTTTGTACGTCGCTCCAGTGTCCCCTCTGGATCCCTCCCTACTAGATAATATCACCCTGCCATTCCTATCGGAACAACAGAGGGCACAACTGGACTCGGCTCTCACCGAAGCCGAGATCGCTGAGGCTGTAGCTCAATTGCAGTCGGGGAAAACACCAGGCCCCAACGGGTTCCCGGTCGAGACCTGGAAGAAACTGGGTGGGGAGAAACTGGCACCATACCTTCACAATATGTTTCTCGGGGCCCGCGACCAGGGCGCTCTCCCGCCGGATCTGCGTAAAGCCACAATAGTCGTTATTCCCAAACCAGGTAAACCACCCGAGCAATGTGCCTCCTATAGGCCTATCTCATTACTCAATAGCAAAACCAAAATCCTTGCCAAGATCCTGGCCAACCGGTTGCAAGCGGTAATTACCTCCCTGGTCCACCCGGACCAATGTGGGTTTATGCCACATAAATCGACACGTATGAACTTGTGGCGCCTTCACCTATTGCTGGAAAGGGCCCCTATCCTAGACAAACTGCTTGCACTACTTGCCATAGATTTTGAAAAGGCGTTCGACTCGGTTCGTTGGGACAGCCTCTGGGAAACTATGCGAAGAATGGGATTTGGGGACAACTTCCTGGGATGGGTACAACTTCTCTACACAGACCCACAAGCAGAGGTGAAGGTAAATGGGTGGCCCTCTGAACTTTTCCCCCTGGGCAAGGGCACACGGCAGGGATGCCCCTTGTCCCCCCTTCTCTTCGCCCTCGCAGTAGAGACACTCGCCCTGTGGCTCCGCCAGAGCAAGGACTGGTTGGGATTCAGGTGGCCGGAAGGGCACCAAGACAGGGCGTCTCTGTACGCGGACAAACTCTTGATATACTTGGGTGACTCGATACGAACCTGCCCCATAGTAACGCAAATGCTCAGCCGATACAGAGAATTTAGTGGGCTGAGAATCAACTGGGACAAATCTATCCTGTTCCCGGTAAAGGGCGGTACATTGGCCGTCCCCCAGGAATGCCCATACAAGGTGGAACCAAGCGGTTTACGGTATCTTGGGATTTGGATATCGGAGGACCTGACACGCTACGCAGCCCATAACCTCCAGCCGATCATGGACCGTTTTAAAGACGATGTCCGCCACTGGAGGCTTCTCCCCTGACACTAATGGGTAGAGCCACCCTCTTTAAGATGATCACCCTGCCCAGATTCCTCTATGTATTACAAAATGCACCACTGGAGATTCAGGACGCTGAATTTGACCGCCTTGACTCCCTCCTTAGAGACCTAATATGGGGAGGGGGGCAGCCTCGTATTGCACTGGCTACACTCCAGAGATCGGTTTGGGAGGGGGGCTATCGGCGTCCCCTGTCTCCGAGCTTACTACTGGGCCTCCCAACTGGCGGTGGTTAACGACCTATTACATGGGGATAGGGAACTCCCGCACATAAAGGCAGAAATTGCAGCCATCCACAACACTGACCCATTACCCCTGCTCTACCAGCGCCTCCACAGACCCCTACCCCAAACAATGGCAACACATGTCTCAAGGGTCTGAAGACGGGCCCATGCCTATGTGGGATGGAAAGACAAGATCACCACGGCACAACCCCTGTGGCACAATAGTAACCTGGCTGAACTGGGGAAACTCAGACCATGGCCCAAATGGGTGGAGGCCGGAATCACACGGATTGGGGATGTCTTGATACATGGGGAAATCGCCTCCTTTGTAGCATTGCAGCAGAAATTCCACCTTCCAGCAACCGAACAATATCACCATACTCAACTGACTCACGCCCTACGAACACATATCCAGTTAGACCCCACTATTCCCGAGTTTACACCCATAGAACGCAATAGCGGGGTCTAACTGGATATGTGTGAGTCAGTTGGGTATGGTGATATCGTTCGGTTGCTGGAAGGTGGAATTTCTGCTGCAATGCTACAAAGGAGGCGATTTCCCCATCCATCAAGACATCCCCAATCCGTGTGATTCCGGCCTCCACCCATTTGGGCCATGGTCTGAGTTTCCCCAGTTCGGCCAGGTTAATGCCATATAATGCCATGTCCTCCTTTGCTACTCCGGAACTTCCTCGTCTTAAATCCAAATGGGAGGACGATGTGGGAGCCATAGACCCGGAGGACTGGATCCAGATCCTAATGCATCCTAGGGAGATTGCTATCTCCTCCAGACTCGCTTGGTCCAACTTAAAATCCTTCACAGAATATATTACCCAAGAACCATGATGCATGGCTGGAAACGTGCCCCAAACCCGAACTGCCTCCGTTGTGGGGGGGGGAGGTCAGTACATTCATAAACATCCTCTGGGAATGTCCGCGGATCCAGACTTTCTGGGGGAAATGCTGCAATGAACTATCCAGGGTGCTAGGCCGCAATATAACAATGGACCCGAAGGTGTTGCTGTTGGGCTCTCCCAATGAGAACACTACTGATAAATGGGAAGGATTGCTCCTATCTACGGCTGCAGGACTGATGAAGCGGAACATTGCACAAAAATGGGGAGCCCCAGAGTCCCCAACACTGGAACAATGGGCAGATGATATGGACACGCTTGCAATGTTAGAGCACAGAGTTTATAAAGCAAGAGGCTGCCCGACCAAAGCTTCTAAGATTTGGGACAAATGGGAGGAGAGAGAATCCCAGTAACCTCATGATGCCCTATGACACTAGACTGAACTGTAGATGGAAAGGGAGACAAATGGAGATCATTTGACTCTTATCGTGCCCTCACTTATTGATTAGTTCTTTGAATGCGTATGTTTTGATCTTGGTTTTTTTTGTAGTTTTTGTTGATTGTGTTGTTGTTTAAATTCAATAAAATGCATTATAAAAAAGGGCATTCATGAAAGATATAGATGGAACAGTGTGAGTAGAAGCAGTATTGCCAATATCTGCACTTCTATGCAGAATTGGAGCACTTTTGAGAATGATCTGTAAAGGCATCTGGGTGGTGGGATTGCAGCTGTGCTCACTGGTAGCTTCCATAAACGACCAGAATACAGCCTGAGAGATGCCAAATTCCTTTCTAGATCAAGTTATTGTTAATACTTGCATGAGAGAGAGAAGATGCTATGTGACCTGAAAAGAAAGATTATACTGATCCGTCTTTGCGGGAGGGGCACACAACCTCATTCATTCCACCTTTCAATGCTGTCAGTCTAACTGTAGCTGACAGACACACACTCTATGGTGCATTAATTTATTTCAAATGGCATTCTTTCCTTTGAATGTTAGGTTCTAGTGCAGTTGCAATTGTTCAAATGCCCATACAGTTTAGGGGCTTCCCAGCAAATGTTCCCATCTAGGCCAGTCGTATGTCTCCCATTTTGAAAATAGTCTCTGCAGTGTCTGCTGATGCAGCAGTTGAATAGTCCTGCCTCATTTCACAGAATAAAGCCTACATTTGTGAACGGGGGATAGCACAGGGGCAACACGCTGGTCTTGGAAGCAAGAACACGCAGAGCAACAGAGGTTTGAATCCTGGATCTGTGCTTAAAAACCAGACTCTGGTACGGTATTAAGCGCGTTATAAAAAAACTATTAAATAAACCAGCTTCTCTTTGTGTTTGGTGTATACAGAACTGAATAGCTAAAGGTTGCTGCCAATGACAAAGTTCAACTTGTGGAAATGAAAGTCAAACATTGTAACCATGTACATACACAGAACTTTGTCCTTTGGGAAGAGGGAGAGCATTAGATGCATAGTAGGACATTGAGCCCATTGCTTACTAAATAAAAATAAGCCTAAAGAGAGATTCAACAAAAAGGATCTCTATATATTTTTTTGTTATAGTTCTGTTGTATCATTTGGGCATAGACTTAGCCACGTCTTCTGACTTGGAGGGTAACGTGTGGCATGTTTAGAGCGTGTCATTCCAAGACATCGTTCTCCCTAAGGACAAGTAAATCAGATGAACAAAGTTCAGTGGATCTAAAATCCCAGCACATACGTTTTTATGCTACTGGGTGATACCCTTGTTTTCCAGTGATTTCAAAGTCTAATCTTAGCTGCAAAATCTTCACTCATCTTTTCAAGCCAAGAAATTGAATTTAACAAATCTGCTACATGCTCAACAAAATGCACAATTGATTGTATCAAATACCCATGTAGTAAACTATAGATGGATGAAACGATGAGGCTGACTAAAGAGCGATTTGGAGCACATAAGATTTGTGGCACATAACAGCAATATCGAACAAAAACACCCGGTGTCCATGTTTTGGGAATGTAATGATCAGATTACAGCGTTAAAGCTTCAAATTATTGACCTTGAAGAATAAGCTGCAGACAGACATTAAACGTTACTTTAAGATTTTTGATTTGGACAGATAATGAATGATATGAACGAGTATTGACATGCACGTTTTTTTTCTCACAAAAATATTACATACCAGAATACAATATTGGTAAAGTTTAGATAAAGGATCACTGCCGGCGGGTCATTTTTAAAATTTTTATTGGGGTGGCATACATATTCCTCCCAAATGTACAAGAACGACCGACAGTAGCGATGGATCCCGAACCAATCAATGATGGTTTGGGGGGTGTGTGGGTTCTGCATCCGAGAAGGTTTTTTAAATAATGGGTTAAATTGGTGCATTTTACAGCATACTCTAAGTAAACAATTGGGTAAAAAGCCAGGAAGTTTACAATTCGTTCAGGGTACCTCCTGAAAATTGCAATAGTTGCTAGTCACCAACAGTACACAGGAGCATTTCCCAACTCATTTGATGCCTTTGCCCTATATATAGGCCAGTACAAAACGTTTTCCCGCAGGCTGCACCAATATATGCCAGTTTCCTATTTAAAAGCATACTTGTGTTTGCTTTGTGCATAATGATACTAGAAGAAAACATGTCCACGCTGGTTCTGCCAATGTATGGCAGTACCTCCAAGTACGAACATACTCCAGTTGGCTATGCCATGCCAAAATATGGAACCTGTCCAAACTGCCTGCAGCGAAATGGAAGTCTAGCCATGTAATAAACACATCATGCTTTCCTTATTATAGATGCCCAGCAAAAAATGCCCTGCCAAATAAATATAAAGACTAGCTGCACCAAAATGCCAGTCTATCTACGTAATAAGTTACCATCATTAAGTTACTATGCTTGCTTTATCAAAGATGACCAATAAAAAAATGATGCTGTCATGGCATCATTTTTTACTGCCCACCTTTGATTTTGCCAGTGCATCCGCCTCCTCCCGAGCCCTGTACCACCACACACATCCATGCAACATTCACTCGCTCTTTAACATAGCATTCCACGGTGCATCCATACATTATACACTGGCTCATTCATACACGCGCCCACGCAGCCATACACTCATTCATCCACACGCTCACACTTATATGTAATCCAGAATCTTACTTTCACCCCCGTTCCGACTCTGCTCCTCTACGTGGGCCAGCCTATCTTGAAACACAGAGGCCCACTGGCTGCGGCACCACGCGAACAGGAAACCAGTAAGTAATTAGCACTTCCTGTTTCCTGCACATGCGCGGAGGAGCCAGAGCACTACCATATCACCGCCCCAGAACCTTTGAATGTATCGGGAAGTGCAGGAGCTCCCCCACACACATTCAGAGGTGCAGACCCCCAGCCTGAATCGCCAGTGGGCTAGGCAAAGCTGGGGATGCAAAATGCCCCCGGCCTAGCATGGTCCATTGGACATGTGCGCTTTGGAACAGAAATGGTCAAAGGGAAACCAGGTTTCCCTTTCACTGTTTAATCCAACCCTGGAGCGATCCCTGAGCAGCAGAAAGCAGCTGGGGGTGCACTCTGTGTTTACGCTGGCCTGGCATGGCTCCTCAATAGTGAGCGAGGATACTGCTGGACATATTAGGGACGAGCTGCCTGTGTAAAGAATAGAAGTAAAAACTGGGTAATTGGTCTCTATCAACATGGAGCAGACGTTGCCTAAAGAGACTAATACATGTAGTACGCCAGGTGGAAAGTATCGGAAATACAACCTACGTAGTTGTTTCTAATTGAAGTGCACATGCATGCCAGAAAATTGAATTACAGATGAACCAACGAAAGTTGAAGACTTGAACTTGTAAGTAGATGTTTTAATCTCAGCTTTGAGTGTGATTTAGTAAACCTGGGAGAAAAGTTGAAGCATGTGGTTTACATGAAGGCCACGTAATTCTACTCCAGATACGAGCTAACTCAGGTTGAGATGGCCTAATATTGTATTTGAGGACATGGAAGCAGGGTATATCGTTTATATATCTGCACCGTACAGAATGTCAAGTTACAAGCTACTAGCAAGCCTTCAAAATGTCACTGGACCACCTCAAGTCTATATATGCATACAGGCTGCAGACAATTTCTTACTCGCCAAGAGTTGATTATCACAAGCCCTTGACTAGTGGCGAGTGCAAATTTTGCACCCTATCTATGAATTATGGTCCTATAGACATGGACTGTATCCCAGAAGCCAAACTGGAAAGTCTGATGTCAGAAGCTGGTGGCTGAGGTGTGCTATTTAAAACCTTATTACGCTTCATTTTATTACATTACTTGTCATGGTAGGAAAAATACCTTTTATTAACAAAAAATATTCGTGTCCCTTGTTTATTGAAATCAGACACCGGTAGCATATTTTTATTTACCGAAAAGTTGAGAACCAGTTGCCATGTAAATAATTAGAAAATAATGAAATCCATTTGGAAATGCAATTATGTCACAGATGACACAATAATTACTCCAAGTTGTAGCAGTGGCTCAAGGGTTTTTATTGAGATACTTTTGGGCCCTAGGCCCATCCCATCCCTCTCGTTTTGTTTTGACCCTCCACCCTAGCCCATTTGTCCCTGACCCCGGGTTAGTAGATGCAAATTGTGACCTCATCCAAGATGGCACGCAGACTATGGTCTTTAGGGTAAAGAGGAAACTAGTGTGACGGAGAGCAGGAAAGGGGAAGAGTGCGAAATGTCAGGGAGACAAAAACGTACATACTTACCTTGCAGCATGTAGGGAAATTAAACCCTGCATTTGAGTGATAGTCATCGCTAGGATCAATGTATAGTTTTCAGTGTTTTGACCAAAAGAAAGTATAATCAAAGGAAAGGGCTTCCCTTATTGGCCGTCAGAAATTTCTTGAAGGCAGTTTCTAGAGTGGTGGTGTTACATTAACTCATGTTCTGGATGTGTAAAGACCTTGAAGGGTGTTGAATGTGGTCTTATTTGAACCATGTTCATTCTCAAAAGAGGGGTGCCCTCACTAGTTAATTTTGTGAAACTTGGAGCTTCAGCCTAAATTAATGGGTAATCCGGACATGGACCTCTTGCTCATTGCACCTTAGAGAGACTCTGCGTTACCTTACTGAAGACGCCCAAAAAGGCCAAAACACGTGTCTAGGGTTGATGATGGTTCTCTTGTTCAGAGAATTGACTAGCTTTTTGGTGCTGGACTGCCCTTGTGGGTGGGACCAGACGGATATACAAATGGACATTTCTCCTCTGTGAGGGGTGCAGTGAGCTAAAACGTGGTTGTAGACCCTCCCAAGTGGAAGAAATTCCACAGAACAGGTTATTTGAACCATGTTCGTACTGTGTAGGGGAACCCGCACACACTCCCTCCTTTTTGCAGTGCCCAGCCAAATACTTGAACCCATATTTTCTATTAAAAGCTGTCGGTCTTCCCTTTTCTGAATGAGTCTTGCATACCCGTTACCTCACCTGCATAATCTGTGCGCCCCCCAGATGGTCCAAACCCACATTTTGAAGGCCATTGGTGTAATGATTAATTGGTCAGGCACCCTTGCTGAGGGTAATATCTGGGCACTAGAAGCGCCCTCTTCTTACCTGTTCATCGATTAACGTTAGTGCTCAAGGTAAGTGGCGAAAGGGAGTTGACAGTCCTCAGTTAGAGGACTCACCCTTTCAAATCCGCAGAGACGTTGAGTGTGCTTGCTGCACAACACCAAAAAAGAGGTCTACTGATAAATCACCATTCTCACCAGCAAACAAAAAGCTCAGTAGACCCATGAAACACAGACGAGCAGGTTCTTGCCCTTGATGCTAGGTGCAGTGCCTCAATAGATTCCGATCAGTGGCCTCAGCAGAATGTGCCAAAAAGAGAAGCTCTGCTACTTACTCTCTTGCCTGTTATGAGCCCGGCTTTTATGGTAAATGCAGATTTTCATACACACGAAATACCAACCACAAAATAAATGTATGGACGATGGCAAAAATGTCTAGGTTTTTAAATTAAAATACGTTTTTGTTTCCCTAAACCTGTTGTGGTTTAGAAGGTTGAACAACATTGTATTATTCCTTAATAATAATCTGTACTAACAACATCCAAAAGTGAGTAAAACATTACTCCCGCTCACCTCGTATCCGTAGCTCTGGATCTAATAGAAATGTTGATTGCCGGAATGACTGTTTTCACTGAGTAGATGGATAGAGATTGCTTATTACTGTATAAAATAGTGATTAGAGGCACTTATGATGTGCACTTTAAAAACTGTGCTTGCTTTAATTGGCATTGTTAATCTAATTTCCAATTCATCAAAGCAGATCCTTAAATGACTTGGGCACACTTTGGCCTGGTATTCAAAACTGTTCTAAAAAAGTAAATGAGTAGAACCACTTTTCGGCCAGTTGGATGTTATCGTTTCTTAATTTCATGTTCTCTTCACAAACTGGATTTCAGTGCATGACAATTGTGAATAGCCAAATGTTATGGATGCCAACATTGTTTTTTTAAAGTTTTTTTTTTTTAAAAAGAAGCAAATTCTCTGAAACTTGAAACTTTACATAGTGAACTGTCTCAGTTGATAGGCGAGCAATATAGCAATGCGTGTGGCCTTTTCTTGGCTTTAACAAACCCAGTCACATCTCATTTAAGGACAAGATCTGTGGTGGAGAGAATTGTATTGTTTAACATCTTTCACTGCTTGGAGAAAGAGAAGTAAAGGCAGATTACTCCTCTACCCCTGTGCCTTCAGTGGGAGGACACAGGTCGAAGGTTTTGTTTGTTTCTGGGTTGCTTTACACGTTGGTAACTGGCCTGCGATGGGATTAAACCATTTCTTGGTGCAGATTGGTCGTTTCTTCTACTTCCCTTAAACGTAGACTGTCTGTTGGGCTTGAAATCGCAGCTGTGTGCAAAAATAGGATCGCCAATCATATAATAATGGCCTGTCAGAAGGCAGTGTATGCTTTCTTTCCCTGAAACCCCTAGATGCAAGCTAGCGATCAGGTTCTGATGGGCAGAGGAAGTGCACTAGGGATGTGCGAGATGGCAATCTTCTTGACTAGCCGGAAAAAGAGAGTAATTTATCTCGCAATCCCACCATCACTTCCATGTATAGTGGCTAAAAAGAAGCCACAAAAGCTTTGTGTTAAAAACAAGTCTCTGGGAATAAAGTGTTAGCCTACTGCTGTGCGCAACCATTACATCCATAGGGCATCATGCTTCATGGCTGTCAGACGTGTCGACTATTTGCTTCCTTACTTTTGTTTAACATTGTTTTTATAATTATTTGGGCTGAAGGAAAAGTGCTGCAGAATCACGCACTGGACCAAAGACTAATGTACAGGATTAGGCTTTTGATCCTCAGCTACATGGACACCAAAACATGTTTTCCTGTCGCTCGGATAAACCTGAGTTTGGTAGCTATGGCGTTAATTCTGTGTGTGCTTTTTTCATTTTGGTTGTAGAATTTATGATCAGACATGTTCAAAGAGCTCCTGTCTTGCAGTTCTAATTAAGCAGAAGATGACAGAAATCCATTTGAACAACTGTGGAGATCTGAGCTCCCATTATTTGCGAATCCTCCAAGCCTGATTTTCAAATTCGGTTAGACAGGATCTTGACTATTTGGCCCTCCAGATATTTTGGACTACAACTCCCATCAGGCCTAGCCAGCATAGTCAATGGTGAGGAATGATGGGAGCCGTATTTCAAAATATGTGGAGAGCCACAGATTGCAGACCCTGTAGACTTGGTGTGCCTTTTTAGAGGAGTGTACGTTTTTTGAAAGGGGTAAGAAGTGTTAGGGTTTCCCTCACTTTACTAGCGTAGAAACACGTAATCACGCAGAGATAGCTCTGTGGACCTCAGCGCAGCTAATCTTTGTGAAACAATCCTCTCACTGTGGAAGCAGTTTTAATGTGACCATCAAAGGTCTTGTTTTTCGCTGGTTACAAGATTATCACATTGCTGTAACACTTACTCTAACTTAGTTATAAGGTCCTGATTAGCTCATGAGCTTATTTAATGCCGTTAAAGCAGCGCAGCTAAATGGAATCTGGTAAATAATCAACATTTGTATGTTTAAAGGGGGCAAGGAATCGGATGTTTGTTTTATTTTTTAATTCTTTCTCGTCAGTGCTTCTGGACATGTGGAGAAAGGTTTGGTTTATCTGTTGGATCTTGCTGTTGCTGCTTGGACCATGTACTTTTTTGGCTGCTTTCTTTATCTCTTTAAATCAGAAATGTGCGATATGCCCCCTTCTAGTTTTGAGTTCTACCCTTGCTTTTACCCATTTAGAAAATGGAAGGGCCTTGTTTGTTAAAACTGTACACTTCACAAAATGGGCACATTCACGATCAAACATTTAAGGGTTAAAGCCCAACAGTGACCGACTGCCCAGCTGTCACTGCTGTGAGCTCCTCTTCTCAGCTGCTGTGATATTAATCTCTTCTGCTTGTGCGCTGCCGAGTGGAAGATACTGCAGAGTTCATGCGGCAAGCTGGGGCGTATTTCAAGCCCTTGGGTGATTCCTATTTCATAACCCATTAATGCCTTTATCTGCCAGCAAGACCATGGTGTTAGCCGGCTAATAGCTTCTCTTCAATTAAGAGAACATCTGAATCCACCAGAAATGGACTGCAGAGAAATTTTAGTTTGTTTTGTGATCATCAAAGGTTCTTTTCTTTATGGTAAGAAGGTAAGACGCTTTGCGTTCATGTATGGAGCTGCCCCAACAAAAAGGTGCCTTGTGTAGTAGACCTTGTTTTGTCATGCTTTGTGTACAGTTTACAGTTGAAGAGTCTGTTTCTTCACAGCTGCACCATGGAGCTTTCAGAGAACCTCATTTAAAAGGAACAGCTTTAGCCTTTGTGTTGAAGGGTGTGCCTGTTGGCAGTGCTTTGCTGATGCAGACTGACTGGCTGGTGATTAACAAAGGTCATTAGACTTTGGAATCTGGCGAGCCGTGTCAGATGGCATGTCTTCTGCGTGCAGGAGGAGGACGCTTCCCAGGAGCGCAGAGCCATTCTCGGCAGGGGTTCCCTGCCCCCTCTTTGTGCTCAAGGTCACACTGGTTCTTCCTCCCTTGGCACCGAGCTGGGGCTTGCAGCATTTCTTTTCTTTTAACGTGGAGGCAGGAGAAAGCATGGTGTGGGAGGAAGAGTCCTCCAAATTGTGATTTTTGCTATCTGGTGGGCTTTTTTCACAAAGCTAATAGACGGAGTGTGACATGTTGGAAAGAGGAGAATGCAAACATGTTTAATATGAAGTCTATACACATTTCCTGTGCCCCACTGTCATGACATTTAAACTTCTGCATCCGTTGGTTGTAAGAGGAGCCTCCATGTTGTGTGCAGGCTGGAAGCTCTGAGCTTCTCTGTGCTTGTGCTGTCTGAGCTAAAATGGCTGCTCCTCAAAGCTCAGAGGACTAGAGAGGCTTACTGAGTCTTAGAGCTTCAGTGACGCAGGAGCTCCTGCCTCTTGCAGCTATGATAAACATTCTGCAGAGCTCTGGCTTGCCTGGCTCCGAATGAAAGGACTCAGCTAGAGGGGGATGGTAACGAGAAGTGGATGATCTTTTTTTTTTTTTCAGCGAGCCAGTGCTCTGAATGCAGGAGCTGTCTTCACCATGGAAAAATTTGCTTTCAGATCTAATGGGCTGTGCTGAAAGGAAGAGGTGGGGTGGGGTTTCAGGCTCTGCTGTAATCTGATCCAGAGCAGATAGCAACCACTGCTGCTCACACAGAAATGCTTGAAGGATCTTGGATGTTGTTTGACCAGAATCCAGTTGCAAGGTTACGTTGGGGAAGGAGGAACACAAGATAGATGCTTCATTATGTATTTGTTAGCATGTGTGCTAACCCGTCCATAATGTTTGATGCCAAAATATGCTTAGCAGTCTACAGAGGGAGCATTCCTTCTGATAAAAGCCTGATGCAGCATGTGTTTATATAAATGGACGATCTTACCGTTACTGCACCTTTTTGTTATTGAAACGGTGTCTGGAGCTGAGGTTGTAGGCTGGTGCATTTCACACTACTTCTGCTGTACGTTTTCAAATCTGTATTCAAGGGAAGCACGTGCTTTTGATGCTGCTGTGCCTTTCATTGTGCAAGAGGTGGACAGGCTTTTTGAAGTGTTGCCTGATGGTGCATTATTTCTTGGCGTACTTAGTGGGGAGGAGTGGTCTTTGGTCTTCCAGATTTTGAGGTTCTTTGTTGTTGCTTAGTAAAATTGTTATGCTGTGAACGTTGCTTCAACATATTTCTAGGTAGGTCAGGGGTGCAACGAGTGGAGTCCTAATTGAGTGCACCTTTGTGCAAACAGTGATTGAATACTTTCGGGGTATGAAGAGGCAAATGGTCACTGTGAGGAAAGATTTTAAACTCATTCTTTTTTATTCATGAGGTTTCATGTAGTTTTAGGATAATTATATATTTTATTTGTATCGCGCTCATACACAAGTGTAGTGAAAACACATACTGACCCGACTAAAGCTAGAACGACATTGAATTTGGCAAGATTTGGTATTCTTTTCATTGAAGTTTAATCTGCGAAGATTGAAAACTATGTCTGGCATGTACAATGACAAACTGCAGCTATGGCTCCCAATCGAACAAAGAGTGATTTAAGACCTTGTTCATCCGAGATCATGCATTTGAGACCATACACCCTGAAAATGTAACCACAGCAACCATGAAGTACATGCAAAATCAAAAACTAAGATCAATGTCTCTCGGAATGTTGCACTAACTAGGTCACCATAGAAGACAATAAAATATGCTATGGTCCTAAACTGGCCTGCAACTATAGTACGTCCTTCAGAACTGATACTACAGGACAACCACCTAAAGGTTAGGAATGACTTAAAACGAGCCTTTTCCAATAAGCCTGTCCAATCTAAAAACATGTAATTTTACACCTAATGTAAGCTCATGAGCCAAGCACTGTGAGCTAATAGATGGTTGCAATGCTCTGAGTTAGGCAAAGGAATGCACCATATCTGCAAAGGATGCCTGTATACTGACTTCACTCCATGTTTCTCCCTAGCAGATTACCTCACAACTCTTTAAAATGTCTTGCGTTCAATGGCTGGGTAATGTCGACCAATGGCAAAAAACGTTTTTCAGAATGTGATTTGTGAATGTTTCTTTTAGAAGAGATCCCAGAACTGTGAAAGTTGGATTATTGTTTGGAACACCACTGTATGTAGAACAAAATAATGATATTGAGGTCCTGTGTTGCAGTTGGCTTTTTTAAACTCCTTCGTCAGATAGACACTGTCATTTGGAATCCCTGGGCAAAAGAAAACCCCTTTGGTCTCAATAATGCATTTCCCATAAATTCACATACGCAAGCAGTATGTGATTATTCAGATATACCTTTCCAATTAACTATGATTATTAGTTGTCGATTTACATGATGAGGGCAAATAATAAAGCCTACTTTTTGTGTTGAGTGGCCTTCAGATTTGCCATCATTAGACCTACTGAATTGAAGAATAAATTCACATATGCTTAGATGGCATGATCTACTTTTCCTTTGCCGTTTCCAGTGTGACAGCATTGCGAGCAAGATAATATCCCAAAATTTGCCCAGATAAAGTGGAGCACAGAAAGTCCTTTGTAAGATGTGATAATCTTCTCTAGATACATAGAACATGCTAGAGTTGTAAAGTAAAATGAATAGTATTTTATTTAAGCAGAAGCTGGGGACTTCATCCAGAAACTCAATAGTCCCTTTATTTTGGATAAGAGAGACCCCCTACCAACACCACCCTCCGCTCACCCACTGCACTGTCAAAAATCTGCTCGACTTCTTTGTCAAGTCTCCTTGTTCCATAGTCCGTCTCCTTTAGGCTTATTCTTTGTACTGGATTTTCTCCTTCAGTCTTTGGATTCAAAACGGATGAGTACCTGGTTCACTATTCCACTCCTAACTCAGGCTTTCTTTTAATAAAACCTTTACCTTCACAGTAAGGAAAAGTCTTTGAATAGCTTACCTATTTCTTTCACTGGCGCTAGACTTTGAATCTCATACATCGACTTGCAATCTTTCAATGCGCGTTAGGCTGAGGAAATATTTTGTTTCCCAGCATGTATTACCTATCCTCTTCACTTTCAACATCATCAGATTTTGCATGGACTTTGGTTCACAGAATTTCGAGTGTTCAATTCCCATTTACTTTAGAGCACATGGCTTCATGTCCCAACATACATCACTTCTCCCAATGTTAGTGTAGGCCAGACTTTGCCTCACTTTTTTGATCAGCTTCTCAGGAGCTCAAGTATTTACCAAACAAGATGTCCCAACATGCATGTGTTCTTATTCTTAGTATTTACTACTCATGTCCCTTTTCTGTGCGAGACTGAGCTACTTGGTTCAGTTCCCAGTGGCTTTGTTTACTCTTTTTTTGTGCAGGTCTGCATCACACTGTGACTCTGTGGTCTCATTCTCTGCCCCTCCATGTCCTTCTCTGGGCTTCTCCGCGTTATAGTGCCCTTAGTCCGTCTTGCCCTTACTCTGTCTTTACAGCTTTCTTGCAATGGGCTAGATGTATATGTTAGTTTTCTTCTGCACTTTGAAAGACCCTGTGTGAGCAGCACCAGTGCTGGTTTATGGGCTTCAGTTCTGCTCGTTTGTTCAGTATTTGGAATTGTGCCTGTTTTCTCAGGTCTTAGCGTCTGTCTCTCTGTGCTTCAACTCAGGTTCAGCAGCTCATTGCCCAGTGGCCAAAATTGAAGATCACCCTTGAAGTGGCGGGCTTCTTTCCTTATTCTTGCCAGGGTACCCATTACCCATTCCCCATTCGCTTTCACCTCTCGCTAGTCATTTCTTTCTTTGCAACGCACACAAAGAGAGATTATGGTAACATGGTGGCGATACAAATTATTCCTGCCTTCAAATGTAATAAGATAGTGACAAACATTCAATCAAGTATTTCACCTTTCTTCAAAAAACGCAATAAACGTTTGGCAAAATTGTTTTGAAAAGGAAATAACTGAGAATTGTCTAGAAAATCAGCTTGCAATGAAAAGCGCTGGGCATGGGGTGAGTATTACCAGTCCTGTGTTGGCTATCAGAAAGGGGAATCCTTGACTAGTAAAAGGACTCCAGTGAAGTTCAAATGCTTATCGTGGTGCACATCCATTCAGGAAGCAATGGTCAACAAGGTGCAGAATATTAGGGAGAAGGTCAGGGAAAATCTCATGGGGGCTTAAAACATTGACTCCTCAAACGCAGAACACGAATTTGGCATATCCCCTATTACTATGTCTGATAGTATGGTGGAGCCTTTTGTGTTTCTGTCAGTAAAGGAAGCTGAGGTTGCTGATATTATTGTACAGCTTAAACCGATCACCTGTAAAGGCGATGTCTGTCAAGCCCTTCCGGTTAAAGCTTGTCCTCCATATTTGGTTCCCCTTATTATGAAATTTTTCATCAGCTCTTTTTCAGAGGGAAGCGTGTCGGATCTTATAAAGCAAGTGTGGTTACTCTGTTATTTAAAAAAAAGTCTACTATGGATCCTAATGCCACTACCAATTATAGGCCCATCATGAACCTACCATCGTTACTGAAGCAGTTAGATAAAACTGCATATCTTCAGGTTCAAGAACATCTTACTAAACAGAATATCCTAGGCAAACACCAGTCTGCTTTAGGCAGGCACATGGCACCTAGACTGCCACGTTGGACCAGAAAACCAATATAATGCTAGCTACGGACAAGGGCAGTGTCAACTTACTGATGCTGTTGGACTTGTCAGCTGCCTTTGACTTGGTGGATCATAGCATCCTGGTCGACATATTGTTGCATTCTGCGAATTTCTCGCTTTTGGCAGCTAAATGGGTGAAATTCTTCTGCCTGAGTGTTCGGTGGTGCTGCAGCAGCAGATGCTGTTAAATTACGTTATGGGGTACCACAGGGTTCCCGCTTATCGGCAACTCTTTATAACATCTTCACTAAGCCGCTGTTGAGTTATTGGATACTAAGGGCATCACTAATACCAACTATGCCGATGACACTCAGTGCCTTATCCCCTTTTCAGGGGATTATAAGAAAGATACTGAAGTCATCAACAAGCTCTACTCTCACGTTCAGCAGTGGGCCGCTCATAACGGCATGGCCCTGAATGATTCTATGACTGAACTAATTTTAGCTGGAACAGCCAGTAGAATCAAATCGCTAGATACTGAGTACAAAAGCTTTGTGAAAGCTGCCTGGACCATCACCACTCGGAAGAAAGTAAAAACCTTAGGCATTTACCTAGACTTGGAGATGAGTATGAAGGCCCATGTTAGCAATATCGGATCTACCTCAGCATACCATCTAAAGCTTCTGAGTCAGATTCAACCCTTCATATCATATCCCAGAACGGCTGCTCAACTTCGCCAAGAGCAATTATTGGAGTAAAGCTAGACTTTTGTAGCAGCTTACTATACGAAATAAGCAAAGGAGAGTTAGCTAAACTGCAATTAATTCATAATAATGCTGTACATGTGGTTGAAGGTATAGGTAGGCGAGCAATTTCCATCTCCAGGCGAGCGCTTCACTGTTTACCAGTGAAAGCTATGATATCTTTAGACTTCTCAGCGTTACACACAAATGTTTATTTAGCAATAGTCGGTGTTACCTATCGGAAAGGATTTCCTAGCTATCGTTCCGATGAAAACTGAGGTCTAACTCTACCAACTTGTCTGTGCCAAGAGCAAAATTGGAGTTAGTAGGTCAGCGTGCCTTCGATGTTGCATGCCCTAAGATCTGGAACATCTTGCCACCTCATCTGACGGGTTGTTGTTCTTTGGCCTCTTTTAAACGAGACCTGAATACTTATCTTTTTGCTTCAATAGTTCTTGGTAACTAACACTAAATCTTGCAATGTGTTTTGCCAAGATTAATGCTACTCCATCTCTCTAGTTCATGTATGTGTATTTATTGTTTTTTTGTGAGCACCCTTATGCCCCTGGGCTTGTTTGTTTGGCATGATACAAATAATAACTATACATACATTATCCGTGTCATCACTATGCCAGAATCCGTCATTCAAAACTGCAAACAAGACAATGGTCTGGCCCTCCTAGAAACAACATAACACCCCAAGACGTTTTTCAACAGGATAAAGAAACATAATTGCATCTTGAATATGTTTTGAAAATATACCCTGTGAAGTATGTATGGAACATATGAAAATCAACTCAGAACCCAAAAATCTATTGCATCCATCACCCTGTCCCCTCAACATTGGCACTGTCACATCTGTACTGCCTCATATATAAGACACCAACATTGAAATAATTCCTCTCACGTAAGCCTTCTGAAAATATTTGTGAGGATTGCATTGCAATGTCTACTAAATCCAGTGTGCATTCAGAATCCTGTTATTCACTGTGATTTGTTATCACATGACCGACCATCCTTGTGATGGCTGCAGAAAATTTCCTGCTGATGATGCAAGCTTAGTTTGTGTGTAGGATCTTTTAAATTGCCCAACAATCTATACGCTCAGAAATTTGTGTAAATATTACAATCTATATTCAGCAACAAAGTCGGGCCTTGTTTTGCCATTTGTGTGCAGTTTGTTGTGTGTGGTCTTTCTCACCTGGACAGTACTATGATCGCTGCGTCTTCAGAGAAGTTTTAGTCTTTAAGGTACCTCTGCTAATTAAGCACTTACAGCTGAGCTGTATATGTCCCTTGCAGGCCAATTGGAATAGAATCATGGCACATCTTTCTTGGCCCTTCAAACTGAGGTCATTAAAAAGAGTTCGATTGAGTGTGATAAAAGTAAGTTTGTTTACCACAACCTTACTGTAACAAGCACTTCATGGTAACAAATTGTGTATTATGTTTTCTAACCTGAAGTGTCTTCAGTATTTATTAGAGGATTATCTCATTCAGCCTTTCTTTCCCTTCCAAACTTTTCAAATGCAGTTTGGGATCTGCATTCTTTACTCCAAAAAGATTCCTTTATCCCTGGGTCGCATCTCTATTTAAATTGCGATCATTAACTCGGGCCCCATTCTCTTTCTCCTTTCTCCCTTCATATATATATATATTCCTCTTGAGCTCTGTCATGATCTCTAGCATCAATAGTCACCTTTTCAGTCTTTTGAATCGCTAATAGTTCTCTTTTCATTCTCACCTGCCATGTCCTGTAATCGTAGTTCACTGTAAGGCCTTTGCTAGCAACTCAGCCTCACTGTTAACTACTTGACAACTAATCAAATAACCTTCCTCTCAGGCTCCATTTCTGCTTGCTCAGCTCCCAATTCCCTTTGCCTCATATTATAGAGCACTCTTTTTATCGTACAAAATGATCCTGACCCGTTCGCTACCTGCACAAGGGGGCATTTCTCTTGGTAAGTTTATCTAATTGTGCAACAAGTTATTATTTTTCTCTTTCTCCCTCAACTGCCCACATTTCATTTAGGTGTGCTACCTATGCCACCCCCCACTCACCTTCCCCAGAGACCCGGATACAGCCCTGAAACAGCAACCATCTAGTTTGTCAACTAATATTATATCATGGACAAATGGAGCTCATTTCTCCTAGTCCTGCTTGGCTTATAGAAGCTCTCCTCAACTATCCCAACATCTCAGTGGCTTAATACACAGATTAGAAAAAGCTATAGCTAAAGGTTAGCTATGCCAAAGACATCACAGCCTAAAGCTGTTTCACACTCTTTCAAGCCTTCATGTCAAGCACACATGTAACCCAAACCTTCAAAAGACCACATCACCCCCACTTTTCAAGACCTACAATGGTTGCCTAGGCCCTCCAGGATTCTGTACAAAATTGCCTGCACTACATAGAAGGCAACCACTGCCTGCATTTCTGCTTAGCTTGCTGCCAATCTTAAAGCTTCTGACCATCGCAAGGCTTGAAATAAAACCAGTGTGCAGGGAGAGGACCATCTCTTGCTTTACCCTACCACACTGGAACGCTATCTTGGTTACGATTGATACTGCTCCAATGCCCTTGCTCCAGAGCGAGGTTTGCTATGCATGAAACACACATATACATTGATTGTACCTCCCTTCTGAACACACCTGTGTAAAATAAATCCATTTCTGCCACGCTCTGGTATCAGGATAGTTGTCCCATCCTTAGTTCTATCAAGTGTAAATGGGGGGAACTCGTTTTAGGGATATTCTCCCTCAGCCTTCAATGCCCACAATTATCCCTCATACTCCTTAGGCTCTGATTCCGGGTGGTGGTCAATCTTCAGACTCATTCAGACTCACCCCTGCTTCTGCGGGTCTGGCTGGCAGCCCTTCTCAGCCCTATTTGGGCTCGTAGGTTCCACTAGTTCTTCCAGGGCCTTCACATTCTCAAGTTCTTTGATATCCCCTCACAACAGATTCCTCAAAATGAGCCCAGAACCATGTCAGCTTTCCTGGTAGCATGATGGGCGGAAATCATGGGTATTTCTCTTCTGTAGAATGTCCTGGCCGAAGCACAGAAGATGTAGCAGATCCTTATACTACTCATGCGTGACATTCGCCACAGGTTGCTGCAGCCCGATAAAGTATGTTTGGCTGTGCACTCATTGACAGAATGCCTTCTACAAAGGCGCATGCTCCTGAGTTTCTTTCGATGTTGTACAAATAAAGCAAAGGTGGTTTCTGCAAGAAAGTGCTCTGACTAATAGACATGCAATCGTACTATGCCCTGTGGCTAAAAGTGGCTGTCACTGAATGGTTTTGTAACTCCATTCAAAAGTCTTTGTTAAAAGCCATTGGTATTTCAAATGTTCAGTAATGCCTGGTGGCAGTGTCCTTGCACCTAATGAATTGGATGCTAGCTAAATCTAAAGATGGGGCAACATTTTGCCAAAGGATAATGATCTAGTCGATAAGAAAAAAACAAGCTATGGCCATATTAGTTTGAACAAAAAAGAAGTTACTAAAGTGTTCATCTACTTATTGGTCCAGAAGATTGAAGGGCCTAAGGTTGTGAAAGCAGCCCCCTTTCTTAGCCAGTAGCAGGCAGTCTGAAAATTGCTGCAAAATTAGGACAACTCACACAAGGAAGATGTCTTTCTTGGATCCTAATAGGGGACCTGAAAGCCAACAATCATCTGCTAGGATAATTGTATAAATGTAGTAATACAGTCCGCTCTGTTTACAATTTTGGAGTTATTGATCACTGTCTCCTCAATAAGGTGAAGACAACTGATAGAGTTGGGAGACCGATCCGTCCCTTGGGAACAGAAGGGCGATCAGCAGAAATGTCTTAGGCCTTGCCTGCACCGGAGGACCAGAGACCAGGACACTTAGATACCCAGAGAGATAGTGGGCCTGGAGTTGTCTTGATTACCTCCAGCCTGCGGTGAAGAAAGTATACCCTGCCACTACCTCCAAATCTAGAAGCATACCGTTTGGCAGCTGCTCTTGCTCAACAGAATCAAAGCACATTGTGACAGTTTTAAGCCCACCTTCAAATAGCCTTCGTACAGAGAGGCGTCTTTATGCATCAAAGAACATGTATGTACCCCAGTCCTGATGCGCTACACCAACATGTATTCATTCGATTGTTAGAGCATTAAGTATCAGTATTACAACACGTCTAAATTATTGTTTACCATTTTTAATAATGGTATGCCAACGCGTGTTTCGACCTATACCTGGTCCTCTTCAGTGCCACAATACCAATACACATTAATTAACAACACATATACATTACCATATCAAATTAATGTCATACATTACTCACAAGATAGAATTTCCATAAATTTTTCAAAGATTCCACCAGATGGGTAAAATAAAAATTCCCAGCATGGGTTGTAGAAGAAAAGCAAGAGGTGACATAGAATACACTGTTATACATTTGTATCCCCTTTCACATTCTTGGATAGTTAAATGTTCTAACAATCTGAAGGAATACTTGTTGGTGTAGGGACTCTGGTCCGGGGCACATACATGTTCTTTGTACTTTTATTCAGTGACTGGGGGCTTTAGTCACTTTTTGGTGACCAATGCAGCTATACTCCACCCAATCTCACACAAAACTGTTAATATAGGTACCAGCTCGGTGGGGTAGAGCCCAAAATTAATTTCTTTATGCAACAGACTGCTGCTTGAACCTTTAAGGCCAGTTTCACATGTCGAGCTTGGCTCTTTTGAAGTAGTCCATGCCGCAATCAATCCCAGCCTCTCAAATCCCAGAACTTCTGCAGATTGTGCCGCCCATCGAGATGTCTAGCCTCCCAACGTAAAGACACTACTGCCTTGGCAGAGTGAAGTGCTGCAGTTGAGGCATCTGTTCAAAGACCTGTGCTTTGGTGACAGAGTAGTATTGAGTATTATCAAGCCAACCCAAAGCTGCTATAACATGTGATAGCACTCGATTCAATGCCGTTAAGCCATTAGCACAAAAGCTCAAGGTAGGGCTCTTGTGGGCTAGCAGACAACAGCAGGCATCAAAAGTCAATCCCTTCCCCCCCACGATATGTCTACTGGACACACAACAGATTGCTCACTAGTACCAAGTATACATTTTGAGGCCTGTAACAATATTGTTGCTGTTTGGAAGCTTTAGCTGCTGATCTTCTTCGTACAGTATAAACTGTCCCTCGCTCACATTGCCAAAGTAAGAGGTCTGGGTCCTCTTTCAGGGCTAGGGGATTCCCTGAGTGTACTGTCTTCTTTTGTCTGTTTTCCGGTATGACTGGAATATCTCAAAGACAAGTTGTGGTGTAGGTTTGTGCTTAGCCCTTAGAAGCTTATGCCCCCCCTTGAACCTTTTGTCAGAATAAGATTTTGTCTTGCACTCACAACCCCACTTCTCTGTCGTGGAGGCTACCATCTGTTATACTATGACTATATCTGCAGCAGAGGCCTCAGTGGCACTGTTAAAGGAGGACAAACTGTTGAATGGTATAGGGGAAAATGGTCTATCGGAACTCAGGCTTTTACCTCAGGCCTGCAAACTCTGCTCTTCTAGTGGGAGCAGACCTAAAATGGTTTTGAAGGGGAATGCCGATTTCAAACACTTCCCCCATCTTGAGCAGGAGTAGTTCAAATCTTGCATTCCGGACGCTCATTAGCTGGCTCTGGACACAAGTCTGTAGTTTATGGTACATTGAGTTATCATTTGTTAAGCCTGGAGGAGGGCCACAAAGTTCAGCGACCATGTACTAGAAAAGATTCTTGACTTGAACTTCACTAGAGTGGATCTCGTTCACTCCTATACAGGCGACAGGCTAGTGTGTAAGAAGACCAGCCATCAGACAGCAGTGCCTCTGGTAGTCCCCAGAAATCCCTTTGCTAAATCATTTCAAAGCTTCTCCTAGCAGCGTCAGAAATTCAGGTCCTGCTCCTACAGTGGTTTTCATGTCTCCCTGTATAGACTCGGCAGACAAGAAGACGGCTCCCCAAGTTCACAACACAGGAAGAACGACCTGCATGCACATCCTTCTTGACTACCCAGAGCTTAACTTCTACCACCTTATGGTTCAATCAATCTGTTGCAAATTCAGTCAACTTTCGCTCAGCAGAAAGGGACTTGTCCAATGGATCTAAAGCATGCTCACCCCCACATCCGGATCTAGGCTCTCTGCCATTGCTACGGGTGATTGTACATAGGACGCCAACATTTCCAGTGTGAACTCATTCCATTTGGGCAAAATTCAGCCCATGAGTCCTAAACAAACTCATGGCTGTGATGGCCTTTCATTTGTGTGTATGGGGCATTCACATTTAAACATACTTGGGAGGATTGTCTAGTTTAACAGCCAACCCTCCAAAATCTATTTGATCCATGCAAATCTTACTGGAATTTTTCTGGGGCCTGGCTGAGTCAATGGAAGTCCTTTTGGTCAGCTTTGCAGAGCCTGATGTTTTTAATGTTCATTGCCTTACAATGGATACAGCAATGTTCTGGGTCTTCCCCACCACAGACCTTGTCGGATAGCCAAGGAAGGGGGGGCAGCAAATAAGTGGGGGGATCTCTTTTTCAGACCAGCTTCTGTTTTGAGCAATCCTGATCCATCCCTCTCTGTTGGTCTGGTATCTTCTACAGTGAACAACCTCCAGGTACACAATCTATGGTCCCTGTCTTAGAGACTAACACATAAATGTGCTTTAACTAACTACGATCTTCAAGGCACTGAAAACCTTTCTGGATAAAGTTGTGGAAAGGCCTGTGTTCCCATGTACATCACTGCCATGTAACACCTCAAACGTTTGTGTTGACAAAGTCTCCATTGTGAACCTTGAATCACAGAGGTGGTCTGGGTCCTCTTTCAGGGCTATGGGTTTACCCTTGTGTATATGTTGGCAACCCATCTAAATTGCAATTCTGCTGGTTGCCTAATGAATGAGCAAAGATCCGGGATACACTGTCGCAATCTCTTGCCTTCCATCCGCTTCCGCTGATCTGCAAAGCTCTCGTGAAATTTCAAACATTAACCTATTGGCCAGGTTCTGATTTTTTAACGTCATGGTTTGAGCAACTATGGCCCCGTTTTATCTGCCTCTGCGGATAGATAAGCTGTCTCAGAAGGTGGTTTAGGGCACCGATCCTCATCCCCTTCCTCCTTTATCTGAACTTCGAAAATTGGCATCCGGGCAGCTCACTCTTTACCACGTGAGAGGTTTGGCAGCTAACCTAGATGCCATTAAAGAAAGAGACAGGACTCTTTAAATAAGCAAATGGCTAAGATTCTGTAATAACTGTCTGCAAACTCTCACCAATGCCCAGACCTGTAACTTAAACACTGTACCATTTTTATTTTATTTTATTGTGGCCTGGCTATGTCAGGCAATCAAATTGACTCATGTCGAACTTCCCACTCGTCCCTGGAGGTCTTCAGGAACTTTGAGAAGTATGTTTTTTTTTTTTGTTGAACCTATTGCAGAAAGGCACATTACTATTATTTGTTTTTACTATTTGGCATTTAGTTTATTTAAACCAAGAAAGGCGCATAATGGGATTATTCAACCCTTATCCCCCAATCAAAGGCCCACACTCCTCCAGGGACTTGAATGTGCTCCTCTGACCCTTGGTCATAAACCCTTCGAGCCTATGACTGGTATCTTGGAGCACTGCTTTTCTAGTTGCTGCCACGTCAGCATTCTGAGTGAGCAAGCTTGAGGGCCTTTTGACCTCAAAGCCCTTCTCTGTCTTCTATAAGGCAAACTGGTGCGAAGTACCCACCCATCCATTATATTGAAGGCCCTCTGATTTGTAGCTCAACCGAGGGACTGCTCTTTCAATCTTCTTCCCAAATCCATCGTCACAAGTGGAAAGGGGTTTCAGATTTAACAAAGGTAGCAGGCGCCCCTCTCTCGGAAGAACAAGGCATGATAACCTGTTCAGTGGTTGTTAACCACATTGAGAGTTCGCAGCCATCTACATTTTGCTCACTGTACCTTTCACAGATGGGAAATTTCCATTTGCAGATCAGTCTTTGTCCTGCCCACATGGGCAGTCCAGCACCGAAATGCTATGGCAATTCCTCTCTGAACAAGAGTACCACCAGCAACCCCATAAACGTGTTTCAGCCTTGTTGGGCTTCATCCATGAGGTGAAGCTGAGCCTCTCTAAGCGCAGTGAGCAGGGAGTCCACATCTGGTTGCCCCAAGGTAACCTAGGGTGACCAACCCCAAGTTCCTTCAACAAATTCAACAAAGGTAGCAGGCGCCCCTCTCTCGGAAGAACAAGGCATGATAACCTGTTCAGTGGTTGTTAACCACATTGAGAGTTCGCAGCCATCTGCTTTTTGCTCACTGTACCTTTCACAGATGGGAAATTTCCATTTGCAGATCAGTCTTTGTCCTGCCCACATGGGCAGTCCAGCACCGAAATGCTATGGCAATTCCTCTCTGAACAAGAGTACCACCAGCAACCCCATACACGTGTTTCAGCCTTGTTGGGCATCAGTGAGGTGAAGCTGAGCCTCTCTAAGCACAGTGAGCAGGGAGTCCACGTCTGGTTGCCCCCAGGTAACCTAGGGTGACCAACCCCAAGTTCCTTCAACAAATTCAACAAAGGTAGCAGACGCCCCTCTCTCGGAAGAACAAGGCATGATAACCTGTTCAGTGGTTGTTTCAGGGCTTTCAGAACATGGACCTTCAGAGAGAACACTTAAATTCTACCTGGACAAAGGATGAAGTAAACGCGCTCCTTTTGACAGGCTTTTTGTGAGCTATGGGGGACCTTTTCTGGGCAAGCAAGCTTTTAAACCTAACATAGTCCTTCTGGATTTTGTCATGTTTTGTGGAGATTTACTTCTTGAAAACACTTGTGTAAGGTGAGGTTGGAAGGAGTTCTCTGAACTGGCATTGCAAAAGTGCTGCTAAGGTAAACTGTAGTTACGTAGTCTGTGAGGTGTGGATTATCAGAACCCATTTTGTTGTGTGGTTAAGTTACCTAGATGTAGGTGTTTCTCTTGGTTGCGCAGGGGCTTAGTAATGCTGGAAATGTGCTAGGAACATGACCGTGCGCAATAGTTTGCTTGGTGGTATGTCATGTACAGCTAGTTAGTCACCTAATATTAACGTATAGGATTGGGGTAACTGATGGTGAAATCAAGTAGAAATAGGCGCATTCAGACCGCATATGGGAAACCTTCAAAAGTGATATCTTGAGATGAGCAGACATAGTCCATGGAGTACACTGGGCAAACCAATGACACATCTGTAAAATAGGATGTGACAGCCCTTCTCTGTAACACAATAAACTGTATAAGTGCACTAATGTTCTAGCCCATCAAGGGTACCCTATATGTTATGTTTGGAACCCAAGGATCCAGGTGATGCCTAATATTGCTATCCTCTGTTCTGTCTTGTTCTGTGCTAAAACAATATCAACTACTCCCCATCACCTTTTGTTGATGGGGTGGGGCAGGGTAGCCCACCCTCCTTTGCAGACCAATATATTGACACCTGTGTGTGATCTTAAAAAAATGCCTGATCATACCGGAACTAACGAAAATCTAACAAATTACATTCATATTTGTAAATGTCTTGTTTGAAGGTGGGCTGACTACGGGTCAGCCCCACCTAACTAATTGCTTATAGCACATACTCTATAGTGGATCTAACATTGAAAACGTTTAATCAAAGCATAACTAACGGGCATCTAATGAAACTGATCATTTTAAAGATTATGAAAAGGGGCATGGGCTAAAATGGGGAGGTCTCGTTAGTCGGTACAGTCACCGCTTAAAACTCTTTCAGGAATAGCAATTTGTTACTCACATTGTTAGTTTAAAGGCTAAAGCCTTCTTATTGCTTTCTTTGCTTGGTTGGACAACTGTTCGGTGTCCTTTCCTGTGTGGGCTCCTTGACAAGAGACCACCTGGGCATAAGTATTCCTTTAGCATCTATTAGTTTATTGTTGACAAGCTTCCAACTAAACTTTTATTTTTTGTTTTTCTTAGGGGACCGTTTATGTCTTTTTGCCCTTGTGTAAGTGATCGGCCTGTCTGATTTCCTGTTCTCACTTGTTGCTGTTCTTTTCATGAGCACTATGCCATCCGCGCACCTTTGGCAAAGTACTTGGTCTACTAATTTTGGTTGATGACTTGCTTATTATTAGGACTCACTGAGCCAGTCCACTGCATTAAAGGATTCCCCAATTATTATTATGCGATTCAATCTCGTCTTTGGCCACAGGAAGCTCAAGTATATGCTAATCGGTCATAGCAATCTTATACATTATTAGACGGAAGGCTGATTCAATCCAGAAAGATCCTTTTTCGATTGAGGTATGGGGTATTTTTTTGTTTGTGTTAGCCAAACCCTTATTCTATTAGGTCTGTGCCTGTAGGCTACTTGTGTGCGCAGACAATAGCTTGTTCTTATCTGACTGAATCAGGATGCAAGTAGATATTGGTGAAATATTTTCCGTAGCTATTTCACCCTATTCCAAACCTGTGGGATTGCTGGTTTGTTCAGGATTGTGTCGTTTTCCTTGGTGGTTCAGCGTTGGGGCTTGCAGTTCTCTTTTTCTGTTGATCATATCACATCACATTTTTATACAGACATTCTTACGGGATTTTTCCTATTTCTAACCTCTATTATAATGTGTAATTACCCAATTTAATGATGCTCAATTTATTGATCTTGGAACAATTAATGGCTGCATGAATCCTAGTCAGATTTTCGCCCATGACCACATGTTGCACACATTGCAGATCTCTGAAGCAGGGGCTTAATTTACTGAGCTATCTTCGTGATGCTGCTTCATTTCAGAAAGCTTTCCTTAAGAGGCGTGGGAAGATTGACAGATTATACAAATGTGTTGTGAGGATATTTTTACCAAGCTGAAACACTGTTAATGCATACCTGCACCTATTTTCAAAATGTGATTAAGTATTCAGCAAGAAGTAAGAGGGGTTCAAGAGACAGCAAACGTGATATTTGGGCATATTTCTGGAGAATATCTGACAAAGGAAAGAAGCAGCTGACCCTTTGCTGAAAGTGAAGAAATTAAACATGTAATTGTTAGAGGAACATTATCTGCTGGCCCCTGTCTACCTACTGGCAAATTTCCTGCAGAATCAGATGGCTGTGACAGGAGCCTCCATGTTGTGTGCAGGCTGGAAGCTCTGAGCTTCTCTGTGCTTGTGCTGTCTGAGCTAAAATGGCTGCTCCTCAAAGCTCCGAGGACTGGAGAGGCTTACAGAGTCTTAGAGCTTCAGTGACGCAGGAGCTCCTGCCTCTTGCAGCTATGATAAACACATTCTGCAGAGCTCTAGCTTGTCTGGTTCAGAATGGAAGGAGTCTCAGCTAGAGGGGGATGGTAACGAGAAGTGGATGATCTGCTTTTTTTTCCTTCCAGCGAGCCAGTGCTCTGAATGCAGGAGCTGTCTTCACCATGGAAAAATTTGCTTTCAGATCTAATGGGCTGTGCTGAAAAGGAAGAGGTGGGGTGGGGTTTCAGGCAGTGCTGTAATTTGATCCAGAGCAGATAGCAACCACTGGTGCTCACACAGAAATTCTTGAAGGATCTTCGATGTTGTCTGACCAGAATCCAGTGGCAAGTTTACTGTAGGAGGAAAACAAGTTAGATTTTGTATTGTTTTTTTGCATATGCTTGCTAACCCGTCCAGAGTTTTTGATGCCAAAATATGCTTAACAAACTACCAGGGGGAACATTCCTTCTAATAAAAGCCTGATGCAGCATGTGCTTGTATAAATGCGCGTTCTTAACGTTACAGGACCTTTCAGTTGTGGAAGCAGTGCCTGGAGCTGAGGTTATAGCCTGGTGCGTATTTCTTGTTAAGTCCTGGAATTTGAATTTAAGCGAAGGGCTTATTTTTCCTCCCTCTTTCTATGTGTACGAGGTGTGGACGGTTGCCTTTTATTTTTATGTTGGTTAAGTTTCTTTTCTTCTCCATGTGACTTCTTAGTAAAAGTTAACTGAGTGATCTTGCTTGAACAAATGAAGGCATTTTTAAGCCGTTTTCTGCATCTAGTTCTTCCCTGATGTTTTGTGTGATTGGGTTTGTAGGCCCAGGAGTACAATTTGTAGCGTGGTTTGCAGCTGTCTAATTCTACAAGTTGTCACTTGACACTTTTCTCGGTGCAGAGTGGCAGGGCGTCTCCATTCTGAGTTATTTTGAGGTAGGGCTTTGGCTACCTTCCGATGTCGAAAAGAACTTGAAGGCAAGTCTTTGGATAGTTTGTAAAAGGACTGAGTTCTTACAGTGTGGCAGTTGTCAGGCCTATAGTTTTATTAGGCAGGCTCCATGTTCTGCTGAGTCCTAAAGCAGCCAAATAAGTACTTAAGTGAAGAAAGAAGTAAGGGGGAAGAATTATGTAGGACCAATATTAGATTAAAAATTCCAGGAGGCGGAGAGCTAGAATACTTGCATTTTTAAATGTTGCAATTATCGTATGTTTAACTTTTTCCAGCTGGGCTGATTTCTAGGGTTTTTTTGGTGGGTTTCGTATCTCCAGTTGTTTGGTGCTGGTGTATGTGTGTCAATTTTACGCCATTTTTGAACACTTGTACACCTTGTTCTGATGAATGCGTCCACAATCGGTAAATGTAGCCTTTGTCTGGTAAGAGCAGTTTGTACCGCCCTGTTATTTGATTTGTGCATGGCGCTACCTGCAGTTTTGCGTTTTCCCATTTGTGAATGCTGGACTAATAAGTAGCAGACTCCAGTGAAAAATGAAATGAGGCACAAGATAAAGGGCACCATGATCTAGTGTTCATGATGCACATAATTTCCATAGTAATTCGGTTTACTCTTTTTTTTGTTTTTTTTTGTTTCAGAAGCTTCTAATGTAAAACATTATTGGAGATCATGGAGGTCCTGCAGTGTGATGGGTGTGATTTTCGAGCTCGGTCTTATGAGGAACTGAAGGGCCATATTCAGGATGTTCACACAGCCTTTTTGCAGCCGACAGATGTTACTGAGGAGAGCACCAACCTGCCTGGATCTGGTGATTTCCACACCAGCAACCAGTTGGAGGAGGAGTTTTCACAGGTCAAGGATGAGTGTGCCGGTACAGAGGATCCAACTGGTAAATCTACTTGGTTCATGTACAGATATGGTGATTTGGTTTATTTATGTTGGGATAGCCAGGTCCAGTTGGCACAATGATGACTTTTAATTTGCTCTTTGTTTTGACCAAAATGTTAAGTCCTTTGCATGTAGAAGTAATTGCCCAGCTTGCATGAAACTTAGTAAAGCGCCATTGCCAAGGTTCCCAATTAGCACCATGTGACCTTGGGCATACCATCAGAGCTCTGTGTGCTGCTTTCACTCTGGGGAAATTGGAAGCATCATTAGCACAGGGCTTGAAGGTGATTTTAAAAGCAAAAAAAGCTATCATTTGTTGTTGCCATCCTCTTTTGCATCTGATTTCCCTTGCCAAAGCTGAACATACCTCCTACAAAAGCACAACGCTGCACAAGTGGTGGGGTTGATTTCACTCATAATTGAGCCTATTGGGGTCAACGAAAACCAGGCCTGCCGGGACAGCATTTCGTAGAACATCTGTGAGTGGATGCCTGCTCTCATTCCTTGCGAACATGAGGTCTCCCCAACAAAGGTTGTTATGCCTAAAATTCCGAATATAATCTCAAATTTTCAAGTGGATTACCTTTTTTGGATGAAGGCTTACTTAAAATAAAAGCAATTGTTCATTGTGAGGAACCCCTTTATGCCACAAAGGGACATTACGCAAATATGTAGCAAAAGGTAAGGCATCATTGATTGCTGGTACTCATATTTTACTTTGCACTCTGAGAAGACAAGTGGTTGTGTCTTCGGTTTACCATTGTTAGAGTGTAAGCCTTAATACATACCCACTCAGTTCCACTAATGCTATATTCAGTGCACAACTTGTTTTTACCGTCTGCGCCCAGATGCAGATAATTCTGCCCTGTTCTTCGCATTACAAATACCAATACCAGATTACTTAAAATTACTTATTATATTGTGAACCGACAATGCCATATGCAGGCTTTCCTATGTCTACCCCTTTCTATAGGCAGATTACAAGTCTTTAACAATCCATGCACTGAAATTTTATTATATGAAAATGACAAGTCAGCTTCAGAATTGTTTTGGAATATGGAGTATTCTAGTTCTTGAAGGATGTAGGGATAGGACCTTCTGGCCTTGTTCATAATTGTCTCCTCACTGTCTCACATTCCATACAAGAACATCTAGTAAAAGGCATTTTATTCTGAGAGATTTCCATAAATATTCGGAGAAATAGTTATGTCTGCTGCACTCACAATTTTTGTGTTTTCTTCCCATAGGGCACGATCCAATCCATACTGTTAACGAAAACTATTATGGGCACAGCTCTGGATTTTATGGACAACCCATGTCCCCGCATCCAAAACCAACAAACAAATTCTTTCAGTGCAAATTCTGTGTCCGTTACTTCAGATCTAAAACCCTTCTCTTGGAGCATACTCGAAAGGTACACGGTCATGGTGGAGGAGCTGGATCAGTACATTCTGCAAATTACAACATTATGACGCATGAAGGTTTTGGAAAGGTGTTTTCGTGCCAGTTTTGCACCTACAAATCACCAAGGCGTGCAAGAATCCTCAAGCACCAAAAAATGTATCACAAGAGCAGCCTGAAGGGATCTGTAGCAATTGCTGCTCCTATTGAATCCGTGTCCTTGTCCTCTCAAGAAGCCGTCAAGGAGATGCCAACAGAAGTAGTTGAACGCAATATTTTGGAATCTATGGTCAAACCTTTAACAAAATCAAGGGGTAATTTCTGCTGTGAATGGTGTAGCTATCAGACTCCAAGGAGGGAACGGTGGTGTGACCATATGATGAAAAAGCACCGTGGCATGGTTAAGATACTGTCCAGTCTAAGGCAGCAAGACACAACTAATATGTCTGATCTAACAAAAAAAGGTGCAGAGAGCCCTCCCTCCAATGCTAGCTATATGCCCCTAAGTGCTGTGGGACATGAGATGTCAAATACCCATATTTCGCAGTTCAGAAACTCGTTGGGCAGTACACTCCCTCGAACAAATAGCTCTGTAGCATCCAAGTTTTCCCCATTCTCCTATCCTTCAATGAAACCCAAGCCCCATTACAATGCCGACATGGTGAATCTGGAAGATGGGCATCCGTATGGAATGGCGGACATGCTTAACTCAAGTGGTGACATGGATCCTAATGGAATGTTGAATGATTCCAGTTCAGATGAGGATCTCAATGAAATAGATAGTGAAAATGGCTTCAGTTCGATGGATCACAGTATTGTAGGGGAGGGCGGGGAGCCACTTTTGGGATCTGAAAACAACAAACTGCTGGAAACCAAAGGAATTCCTTTTCGAAGGTACATGAATAGGTTCCAGTGTCCCTTTTGCCCTTTTCTTACCATGCATCGACGGAGCATCTCTCGTCACATTGAAAACATCCACCTCTCTGGCAAGACTCCAGTGTACAAATGTGAGGAATGCCCCTTCACATGCAAAAGCCCAATAAAACTGGGAGCCCATAAACAGTGCCACACAGGAGGCACTGCTGACTGGGATGCTCTCAGTACCCAGACGGACAGTATGCCTCCTTCACTGAGTGATAGCTCGGCAAGCTACGAGGTTGGGAACATGAACGGCAGGAAGTCTGGACTCATTATGGAATCTCTTGCAGATAACCCCTATAAATGCTCAATGTGCAACTACTCCACAACCACTCTAAAAGGTCTGCGGGTTCACCAGCAACACAAACATTCATTTTGTGATAACCTGGCAAAAAAAAATGATTTGGCAGGTGTGTCAGTTGATAGCGAAGCAGAAACAAATGCCCCTTCCAGCACTGTAAAGAAAAGCCAGACCTCTATCCTTGGGTTATCATCTAAAAATAACTTTGTAGCCAAGACCTCTAGAAAGATGTCTGGTGACTTCCCTCTGGATTTGTCACCAGTGAAGAAAAGGACGAGAATTGATGAGATTGCAAGCAACCTGCAAAGCAAGATTAGCCAAAATAAACAACAAGAAGATTCCATTATCAATGTAGAGGATGATGAGGAGGAAGATGAGGAGGAGGAGGAGGAGAATGAGGTGGAGATAGAAGTTGAGTTAGAAAGGGAGGAAGAGCAAACCGAGCAATCGTTGAATACACCAGATTCTTATGCTCTTCAGCCAATATGGGCAAGAGGTTCTAATGAACCTCACAAAGAGACAAACTTCAGAACTATCCCACATGATTATGCTTCTACCAATGGGGCAGAAATTGAGTTGACTATATCAGAGGATGAGGAGGAGTACTTTTACAGTGACGTAAAGGATCAACAAGGGGATAATTTGTCAGGTACTCCGTCTGGGTTATATAGTGGGCTGGACCACACAAACGAAATTGCAGAGTACAGTGAAGAGTCTGGTCATCTCTATTATTGCAAACACTGTGATTTCAGCAACAAGTCTGCTAGGAGTGTTAGCACCCACTACCAGCGAATGCACCCGTATATTAAATTCAGTTTTAGGTATATTTTGGATCCCAATGATCATAGTGCAGTGTATAGGTGTCTAGAATGTTACATTGACTATACAAAATTTGATGACCTGCATCAGCACTATGTTGAACATCATCCTGAAGCTATGAACGTTCTCAATTTCGATCAGTCAGACTTAATATATAGATGCCGCTTTTGTTCCTATACGAGTCCAAATGTTAGAAGTCTGATGCCCCATTACCAAAGAATGCACCCCACAGTGAAAATTAATAATGCAATGATTTTTTCCAGCTATGTTTCAGAGCAGCAAGAGGATGTAAATGCGGAGTCACAAACGTTAAGAGAAATCCTTAATTCTGCCCCTAAAAATATGACCACGTCTACACCAGTTTCCCAGCCGGTAGGCGAAATGCCACCATCATTTAATAATGCCCCTTCTAAGGACGCAGAAGCACCCAGTAGCGAGATTCAGAAGGAACCATCAGTTAATACAGTTGTGATTTATGACTGTGACATATGTTCATTTGCAAGTCCAAATATGCATGCAGTGTTGGTTCATTATCAGAAAAAACATCCTGAAGAAAAGGCCTCGTATTTCCGAATTCAGAAAACAATGCGCATGGTGTCTGCGGAGAAAGCTGCTGCAATTTCACAGCAGGCTGTAGAGCCCAGCCCAGCAGTGTCTCCAAAAGCTCCTAGTGCAGCACCCCCACAACCAGATTATAGCTATGAGCTCTACTACTGCAAGCATTGCTCCTACAGCAATCGTTCAGTTGTAGGTGTGCTTGTCCATTACCAAAAAAGACATCCAGAAATCAAGGTGACTGCAAAATACATAAGACAAGCACCACCCACGGCAGCTATGATGCGAGGTGAGGCACCCCCATCAAAACCTCCACCAAAGAAGCCAGGACCAAAACCAAAACCAAAGCCCAAAGGGAAAGCTGGCCCTGTGCCTCCGGAAAGCCTGATGTACTTTTGTCAGCACTGTGATTATGGAAACCAGACCGTTAAAGGAGTTCTAATCCACTATCAAAAGAAGCACCATGATTACTCAATGAATGCTGATGCAGTAAGACAACATGCAGGTGAAATTAGAAGCCTCTGTGACCGTGGAAAAAAGAAAACCGCTGGCAGCACACAGCCCACCGCTACTGCCACTCAGCGAGAAAAAGCTAAACTTAGAAGTCTAAACTGCAGGCAGTGTGCCTATTCTTCGCCATATTTCTATGCTCTCAAAAAGCATATGAAGAAAGATCACCCTAATTTGAAAGCAACAGTCACCTCCATTATGCGTTGGGCATTTTTAGATGGATTAGTGGAGGCTGGATTTCACTGTGAGTGGTGTATTTATTCACATCCAGAGCCTAATGGTTTACTTGTGCATTACCAAAGAAGACATCCTGAGCATTATGTGGACTACACGTACATGGCAACTAAACTGTGGGCAGGTCCTGATCAATCCCCTCCATCTCAGGCAGCCCCGCCAGAGTCAAAGACCTACAAATGCAAGGAATGTGCATTTGAGGCCTCTTCAATCTGGGATATTACAAACCACTACCAATCTTTTCATCCTTGGGCTTTGAATGGTGATGAATCATTACTGCTTGATATCATCAAGGATAACCAGGATAATGCCACAAAGGCCAATGAGCAGACTGAGGCAGATGCACATTCTCAGGGTGTTTCCACACAGAAAGCCATTTCACGTGATCCTTTGGAAAACAAGACTTCAGAACGGCTGCACCTTCCACATGAAAAATCTTTTCATTTATCTTCAATGAATCCTGCGTTATCCTCTTCTCCTTACCTGTGTACTGTGTGCCATTCGGAGTACAACAACTTGCATGGCCTTCTCACCCACTATGGCAAAAAGCACCCTGGCATGAAAGTGAAGGCTGCAGATTTTGCACAGGAAGTAGATATAAACCCAACATCAGTGTATAAATGCAGACATTGCCCATACATTAACACACGCATCCACGGCGTTCTCACGCACTACCAAAAGCGTCATCCGGCTATCAAGGTCACAGCTGAGGACTTTGTGCATGATGTGGTACCACCAACTGAGGTATCGCAGAATGAGGCAGAAGACACAAATAGGGTTTTTAAACAGGGATATGGTGCATACAGATGCAAACTTTGCCCATACACGCATGGCACGCTAGAAAAGCTTAAAATTCATTATGAGAAATATCACAACAAGCCAGAGTATGATGTGTTTTCAGAGTCCTCCCCAAAATTTGACTCTGCAGAGCCAGAACCTGTCAATGAGGAACCGTCTCCTGAAGAAGTGGTGGAAGAGGAGGATGCGGATATTGATATACATGATCCACCCTATTCTACTTCACCTCTAAATTCTCACACTGTGTTCAAATGTCAGCTGTGCAAGTATTTCTGCTCCACAAGGAAGGGGATTGCTAGACACTACCGTATCAAACACAACAACGTGAGGGCACAGCCAGCAGGGGAGAATAACCTTTTTTCTTGTGCATTGTGCACCTACACCAACCCTATCCGCAAAGGCCTTGCAGCTCACTACCAGAAACGGCATGACATTGATGCCTATTACACCCATTGTTTAGCAGCCTCCAGGACAGTCAGTGACAAGCCACACAAAGTGGTCATTCCATCCCCTCCAAAGGACGATTCGCCGGAGTTAAGTGAAGAGCTGAAGAGCGCTGTGGAACGAAAGAAATGCTCGCTCTGTTCGTTTCAGTCTTATAGCAAAAAAGGTATTGTGTCTCATTACATGAAGCGTCATCCCGGGGTGTTCCCCAAGAAGCAGCATGCAAGCAAGCTAGGCGGATACTTCACTGCAGTCTATGCAAGCGAGATCAATACTCCAAGCCTCCCAGATGAGAGCAATGATGTGGATGTTGAAACATTGGAGGAACCGGAACCTGAGCCGAAGGATACGGAGCTCCTCCCATTCCGCTGTGTGAAGTGCTTTAAGCTGTCTTTTAGTACTGCTGAACTCTTGTGCATGCACTACACTGACCACCACAGCAAAGATTTGAAAAGAGACTTTATAATACTGGACAATAGCACACGCTCTCACAACAGTGCCTTCCAGTGTAAGCATTGTGATAGTAAACTGAGTAACTTGGAAGACCTGACTTTGCACTTAAACGGCCACAATGAAGAGTTCCAGAAACGAGCCAAAAGACAAGAGAGGAGGAAACAACTTCTTATCAAGCAGAAATATACAGATAATGCTTTTGCTGACTTCAAACTAGAGAAGGTAAATTACGGTTTTTAATATTGAAAATAAATGTAACTTAAATTGAAAATAAGGGTAACAGTATGTTTTGGGGTGATAACTCTAAAGCAAAATTATGTGTTTCTTTAGTGTAAATGTATTATTTTTCCCCAACCAGTTAAAGAATTAATTCAGTACAACTGTTTTTGGACTGCATGTTTCGAGGTAGCTACTGCTCGTCTGGTGAACAGAGTGCGTTACTTTTGTATTAGTTTCTGCCTCTTTCGTTTGTGATAGTGTTGGTATTATGGTAAAAGCTAGAAATGGAATTAGCCAACAGAAAAATCTGTGATGTATGTAACAGTTGTAGTACTTGTATGTCCCTCAGATGTACCTGTCTGTGTCTTTTTTGTCACCTAATTATTCCTAAAATACAACTTAATGTAATGAGGTTTCCTTTCTCTTTTTTCAAGGTGCTCATTTTAGTGCTTGCTAGTAACCCTTTTCTTTTTTCTTAGTATTGTTCACAATTCACATTGATGTGTCCACAGGCTACCTTTTCTAGATTTTAAACAACCAATCTATCTTTCTAACAATGCATACACAATTTACTGGCCAAGAAATACAGGCGGGATCACCTATATGTTTGGCTGAACTTTAACTGAGTGTCTGAATAATTGAGTTGTGATAGAGGAATGAGGTAAGTTGGACCTAGTACCAGAAACAGTACTTACATATGGATAGAGGTTTGGATTCTTTATCCGGTATGTGAGCTCTCCGAAAATGCAGTTTCTGTTTCTGATTTAGTTGTTACTGCCAATCCATTGCCATGTCCTCTTTGAAGCTGACCCCATGAACCTCATAACCATGAACAACATACCTTCAGCTATCCCTCCGCAAATACCTCCCATCTCGAGTACTCCACTCCTATACCTCTAACTGCGACAGGGTCATGCGTTTCTCAAAGAAACAAACTGGGGATAGATCTGTGTCTTCGGCTGGGGCTTCCCTCTGGAACAGCCTCCCTGCCACTCTAAAACCTGAGGAGAACCATCTCCGGTTCCGGAAGCACCTCAAAACCTTCCTCTTTGCTTCTGCCTTCTCCTCCCCTCTATCCTGTTGATTCTACTCTCCCTCGGCACCATGCACCTGGCCACCCTCTGTCCTCTGGGCCCAGGTACCTGCTCATCTTGCCATCCTCACGCACTGCCTCCGGGCCACCCCCTGCACTGGGGTCTGTATCTGTACCCATACAGCCCTCCCCTTTTCTTCCTGCACTTTCAGACCTACACGGCCTGCTGCCATAAACCCAGCACTTGCCACTTGCTGGCTGCACTCCCATTGTTTGTTGCCTTTTTATTTATTATTTTATTATTATTTTTGAAGTTATAACCAACTTGGAAAAAAACGGAGTAAAATACGTCCACGTCAGCATGTTATCTGTAGCCCTACCTGTATCTGCATATCATCATTAGTGTTGTACGCACCTCTCCAAGCACTTCTCTCTTTTGGTCGGTCTATATGCTCTCAGAAGTGTTTTTTTTCTTTTTATATAATATAATGCATGTCATTTTCTTTTTTTACTCTTAACACAACCAACCAAAATGTGCTAGTGCACAACATAGGAATAACATTTAAAATAATACAACAAACACAATTCTCCCCACTTCCCCTAATCTCTGAAAAAGAAACTCCTCTTGCAATACATATCTCCAGTTCAGGCAACAGCGCTATGGTTCGTTTGGAAACTCCTCTGGAACAACCCAAATAAGGGTTCATATGTTAACTAAAAGATACACTTGCCCCATATCTTCTGATGATTTTTCCAGTCATCGTCGCAATTTTTATTTCCTTGCTCCCAATGAGCAGCACCAGTCCATGCCTTCCTTTTGTGTCATTATCCCTGGGACTTCCCTGGAACCCTAATTGGAGACCTCTCTTATCCACCATGAAAGCAGTTGTTATAAATTTCTTTTCAGTTCAACATACTTTATTTTGTTTGACCGTGCCATAAAAGCAATAAATAAATACATACAAACACATCAGAACAAATCAACTTTCTCCTACTCTTATAATTATTTTTCACAATACATAAACAATTAAAACCATCTTGGATTTAATAAATGTCATAGTTAAAAATCTGATTCTATTAAAAGCACAATTTACACGGTTTCTAAATTCTGTTTCTCCTAGACCAAGCCCATCCAAAATATTTTGAAACGGCAAAAACCACATCTAATAAGTTGAATTTGTGTACAATTCTTCTGCCAACTCCATGGTTATCTATGTTTTCAAGTTCTTACTGCGAATATAGTTTTAGACCATTCGTTCTGTTCATTTACAATAAATCGTCAGACCATTTTGGATACAATATTTAAAAAATTGCTCCTTTAGCTTTGTCACGCCATTTGGGGTATGCAACATCTAAAGAACATAGTCAGCAAACCTAAGTAAACCAATACTTTCTCCCTCCCCCCCTACACCAAGGTTGGAACATCCGTGTTCATAAATGGTAATTATTCAATCACCCCATCAAAAAATTAGGCAAATGTAGTTGGTATTAGTATATAGGTCTTAGACTTTTTTCAACCGTAAAGGATTTTGTGCCCCCAACCCTCCAAAGCACTGAGGAAGAGCCATTAGAATAAAATCCAGTGATTGCCTTCAGCTATAGTGCTGGGATGCGTTTCTTCCTTAAAGCTATCCAAAGTTCTATCCTGGGTATACCATTGAATGCTGACTTAAGGTCTATAAACAACAAATATATTGTTCCACTGTCAATGTCTTCATTAATTAATACATTAAACGTAAACACTGGTCAATTGTGCCTACCCTTTTAGTAAAACCTCCTTGTAAACGAGGTATCTAATTGTTTTACTGTATTCGCTCTCGGACGAACTTAATAGTAGAATAGAAAGGTAATTATCAGGAATATCCCATCCTCCTTTTGTTTAAATAGGGAGAAGTTCCACAGAGTTGCATGAGTCTGGGAGTGTGCTCAATTTGGCTACAGAGTTAAAAGGTAATACAAATTATGTTGCCCATATATTTAGCTCTATCTTAATAAATACATCCACAGGAATCATGTGTGGTCCAGGAGCCTTACCCAGGGATTGACTCTTTATAGCAGCATATACTTCAGTAAGTGTGAATTCTAAAGATTGACATTCAATTGTATCAGTGCGTAATGATGTCTGGGGGTCTAACAGGAAAGGGTGATCTGTCCTCATAGGAGTATAGAAACATTATTAAACCACATTTTGTTTGATAATGGTGAATTTAAACGGGTTTCCCTCTGTAATTACTCCTTGATATATTATTTTCCAGAAGGCCCGAGCCTTTTGAGGCCCATGCAAGCTTTAAGGCGACTCAACTTTCTTCTGCTTTGACTTCTATTATTTTGTTTGATCATGATCTTATATTAATTTCGAAGTCTAATCATGGCCCTATTAACAGAGTGATCAACCGATTTTAGAGCCTTCACGGTCCAGCCAACTATCGTTCTTCACTTGTAGCCTTGATACTGTTTTTATAGTTATAGTCCATAAAGGGGCAAGTCTAATGCAGTTTCCTCGTAGGAATTCCATGTAACAAAGGAATGTTCTTGTGATGCTCCCAACACTGACTCAAAGAAGGATAACAATTCATTATACATAATTCTGGTCATTGTGTTCAAATCATGTTCATCCCATTTAGTCTTGTACTATTTACACCTTGGCCCCTTGCTCCTGCTTTTAATGTTAAGTTATGTTATTGTGGATTTGTATATCGCCTTTAATACCATTGATATGATCTCAAAGCGTTGTGGGTTGAACGCCCTCTGGGACCTTAGTCCAGGTCAATGGAGAAAGGAGAGTAGTATAGGTGCTTGGGTGAACTCAGTACGTCTGCAGCTAGTGCATTGTGTAGCTGCATAATAATGGTAGGTGTGCTGCGAGTGGCTGTATTAGGTCAGTAGAATGTGTTCAGGAAGGCCGTTGACCTTGGGGTCCGCATTTTGGCAGTGGTAGTACCTGTGAATGATAGGAGTGCAGCTAAGCCGTGAGGTATAGCTGTGTCCTAACATCTGTTGAGGTGCTCAGGAGGTGAGTAGTCATGTGTGCAGCTAGACCAAATTGATAGAGGGGGTATAGCTGCATTCTATTGTTTGTTGGTGTAGAGGAGCGAGTGAGCATATTGGTATGTGTGTATGTCTGTGCGGATTTGATTGGAGGCCCCTGTTTTGATTTCATTCCAGTATTCACTGAGTTGGCTGTGTCGGTTCTGGTGGAGCGCTGATTCTCGGAGAGAAATTCCAGCCTACTGATCACTTTCACTTCTTTGATCAACTGCCACTTCTCCAGCATGGGGTCTGGCATGGATTCACATGCTCATGAATCTTCCCGTCGTCAAGCCGGGAATCCTTGGTAAAAGAAGAAACAGTTTTCGCTTTCACCTACAAACTGTATTTCTCCTCTAAATAAATCACTACACTCTTGGTCATACTGCCCCCAGCCAATGACTGCCCTCTCCCTAAGCACCTCCTCTGGCAGCATCTTCAGATTTTCTCCACACGTTTAATTGTTGGGAGTCGACGAGTTTTGCTCCGTGAGCTATTCTACGATTTTCACGCGTTTTTCGAGAAAGTCCTATTTTTGTCAAATCAGAGCCTGTGTGCTCTTCCCTTCATCGACCGACAAGCAGGGATCTGGTGTCGGTGAATTTCAGTGCCCCTCAAGGGCAAGAATCGTCTAGTTTTAATCATTTTCCAGAAGGCCATCAGGCCTACTTTGCACCTCCGACCATGACGGACGAGAAGGAGGGATGTTCCCTCTTCAAGCTCTGCTTCAGATGCGGACCGCGGAACGTGTTCGTGGAGGGTAAACATCTTCACTGCCTCTACTGTCTTCACCCTGACCATAAAGAATGGGATTGCGAGATCTGCCTCGGGTTCTCCAAGAGAACGATGAAGTGTCACAGTAGACTGGCGGCGTGGCTAAGCGCCAAGGTGTCTGCCCCTTGTCCAAAGCAGGGTCATTCCTCACCCAGGACAGGCCGGTCTGAGGATCGGGCTTCTAAATCCTTTGAGGGCGCTCCATCCGTGGGGGTCTAAGACCAGGCCAAGCACCGCACATCCGTTCCTGTTGGGGTCGCCACACAAGTGGGTCCCACGATGGGCAGTTTTAGGCAGGTTTGTATGCAGTAACCCTCTGGGAGACTACACCAGTCTTGTCCTCTTGGTATTAGGTAACGCACCTATTGCTATAGGTCTTTACTACACAAGTTGGTAGAATGACTGCGCAGCCAGACTTATCTCAAGAGGGGTAAATGTGAGCTGTAGCACACTTACTCAAGGTTTTCCAGTAAAAATTAATATTGATTTAACGGTCAGTTTTAAATAAGCATTCTTTAAAAAGGGCAATGTGCCACAATAAAAATACACTTATAACATGTTCTTAGAATCAAGATAAGCAAGTAGATACTCGTTGGAGATGCTTCATACACCCTTCCTACACACTGAGGAGACTTCAATTACTAGGACAGTATTGGCATAATTATATCACTTTTTACACTTAGTAGAATTCTGATCTTGTGAAAAAAGGAACCGATTAGGGAAGGAAAAAGATTAACAGATTCTCAGAGCTTGTGAGCGAGCACTTTTCAATCTCCCAATGAAGTCTAGATCGAATCTTTCCCAACAATAGTTAGTTAAACCAATGTATCACCTACGGGGGATAGTTAGAATCAAAGTCAGTGGGTCAGAAAAGTCTGCAGGGAGCCAGGACAGCCAAAGTCAATTTGAACAAAGTCTATGGAGAAGAGGCACTTCTTAGATAGCACAAAAGTCTTGCACAAAGTTAGAGAGTTGTAGAAAATCACTGTTGGGCCAGAAGCTGGTAGGCGTTTTGAAAGGTAGAGATGAGATCAACTCTGGAAAAAGCAAGTCTCAAGTGAGATAATGCAAGCTACAGACAAAAGAGGTAAGCACCCCTTAGTCACCACAGTACCTTAGGTTAGAAGAAGAGGATCCAGCTGGCTTCTGTTCTGGTTGCAGTCTTCAGATCCTGGGTCCCTGGGCCTCAGTCGTGGGGACAAGAGGGAGGATCTCTGGAGGACTCTTGCATTGCAGTTTGAAGGTTGGCAGGAGCTACAGGCTCTTTTCAGTTCAGCGGCACTTCGCTGATTTCAGCTACCGGCAAATAGCACCACTGCGGATCTTGGACACTTGATGGGCATCTTCGCTCCTTGAGTCCAGCACTCTGGTGAGGTGACTTGAGCTTGGGTCGCCCTGCTTCAGGAGGGTCCTCAGGATCTTCCTGGAGCTTCGGTCCGGCTTAAAGACGATGCACTAGACTACAGATTTCTCTACCCCTGGCACTTGCTTCCAGCAGCAGCAAGGAAGTACAGCCAGCTGGGGAAGGACTTCCAGCAAAGTTCGTCTTGGGGTTAGTTGGTCGCACTAACCCAAAGGAAGAAGTCGTCCTCTTCGGAGCTTCTCTGGTCGATTTGGAAAAGCATTTTCAACACAGCATCAGGGCTTAAGTGGGCAGTTCAGCGGTCCAGGAGGATGCAGCAAGGTCCTCTTCACGATTCCTTCATTGGATGTTTCGCTCAGTGGTCTACTCTATCTTCAGTTCAAGAAGCCTCGCCTTTTATGCAGGTTTCTCCCATTCATACACAGCCTAGGTGTCACTCGTACAGCAGGTTGGCTGTCCTGCAAGGACAGCCAGCTAATCAGTACTGGGTGCATTCAGGTTACCAAGGAGACAAAGGACAGGGAGTTTCGGGCACCTCACTCGCTCCCTGCCAGACACACTGCACCCAAAGGTGGGTTTCAACACTAAGCCCGCAAAAGCAAAATTAACGAAAGGGCTAAACCTGGTTTGGTGTGCAGAGTAAAACCCAAGAAAGACCACACAAACAAGAAATGGTGAAAAAAGATGACGGAGCCATTTTGACAAAATGATCACCCACGGGTGCTATACTGCAGCGGAGGATTCTGCCTGCGGTAGAAACGCACAATGGGAGGAAAATTAAACCACTGCCACCAGCCATTAAAAGTCATGAGGGTTACATACAAAATGTTACATGAGTAAGTAGGAAAAGGGGCTACTAGGTAACCTCCCAGCCCTCTACTTTACTACTCTTTGGAACACTAGTTCACCCAAGAGAAGGTATTTAAACATTAAGAGAAAGGTTTTTTTCTGTGACACTGCACTGAAGGTGCTGTGTGTCACCATACAAAAAGTAGATGCGTATGGAGTTTGTCAGAATCCAAAAACAAAAGAAATACAGAGTCCACATCAGATCAAAATACATGAGGAAGTGAGAAAAAGGTTGCACTCACTCCATGGTAAACATTCAAAAGTCCGTAAGTCCAGCAAAAGAGCTGGGGGTCTCTAAGGTTGAAGGGAATTAGCACAGAATTGAGAATTCTCCCTAACAGGCAGGGCGCAATCAACCTCACCATCGGCCTCCATCTCTAGCCATTGGTCAAGCTAAGCCAGAGAAGCCTGGGGTGTAAGAAAAGGCATCAGACCTGCCCTGGAAGGCTCAGGCGGCTCAGGAAAAATAGTCGTTGATGATTGAAATGGTGGCAGTCGCCCTATCGAAGGCCAAAAGGGCTGACTCTGTGAAGGTAGCCCCCACTGCGTCCAGGGTGTCCCTTCCCCCGAGCCGGCAGGCCTCGGCTGGGGCGGTGCCAAAGACACCGGAAAAGAGGATGCCATCGCTGAGCCCGGCTTAGACGCCTCATGGTGCAAAATGGGGGAGGGTGGAATGAGGTCCCAGGCCAGCTACAGGCCATACCCCAAAACTTGGATGTTTCTTCCTTGGATGAGGAGGACCAGGAGTCTGTATAGGCGATCCATGAGGATGTGGAGCACGACTATGTCGGATACGCTGAGGACAACGGTTCGGGGCCTAGTAGGCATACCACTACGACTCCGCAGAGAGATTTATTTCTGGACATCCTTTTGACAGTACACACGTTGGTGTCAGATATCCAGAAAGGGATGCCCCTGACCCCGGTGGCCCCTGATCAGCCTCCTGTGAAAAAGAGGAAGCACCATCCAACACCGCCGCATCAACCTCCACACCCGCGCCAGGTGCCCTCCCCCCGATGCACACAGAGACGGACACAGCGATGATGGACGAGGACATCGTCACGGCGGGCGGATCGCCGCAGCACAGGGCATCCCCACCGGATGAGGTGGGGTTGTTTCATGCCATAGTCGCCACAGGTTCCGAGCTCTTCCAGCTGACACCAGAGGAGACCAAAAAGGACTGCTTCCTCTACCGGAAGCGCTAGGCCAAGAGGAAGACCATCATGGCAGTGCCCCACCTGGACAATGTGTGGGAGGAAGGCCATGGCCCCAGCCAAGGAGGATAGGCTAGAGAAAAAGTACTGGGTGCTGGAGTTCGCTCCTAGGTGCCTACGGTCGCCATGAAGAGATAGTCTAACCCCTCGTCATCGTCCTCAGTCCCTCCGGACAGCAAGGGCAAGAAGTTGAACGCCATGGGGAGAAAAGTCATCTTCTCTGCGGTATCGACTGTCAAGCCAACCAACGCACTGGTGATCCTGGCCAGGTACGACATTGAACTGTGGTACAAACTGGTCCCGATTCTGGAGTTCCTGCCCGACGACAAGCGGCTGGAGGCGATCACACTCCGCCAGGAGGGGGAAGTGGCTTCGGACCATGCAATAACAGAGGCCCTGGACATCACTGACACAGGTTTCCGACTGATTGGGAACGGAGTCTGCCTCCGCCGTCGAAGCTGGCTGAAGGCCACCAATTTCTGCCAGGATGTCCAGACGATGGTAAAGGACATGCTCTTTGACGGGGATAACCTCTTCAGTAAGGCCAATGACGAGTGCTTGCAGGCCATCAAGACTGATACAGAGACAGCTTGTGCCCTGGGTGCTCTTCAACAGCACTACTCTTCCTTTAGAGGAAATTTGGGCAGATCGACAAAAAGGTTTTGGTGAAGGCTCTTCGTCATACCGTCAGCCCTCCCGGTCCACTGGCCATTCCAAGGCTTTCGGTGGATGTAGTCAGCGCTGTTGTCTCCCCCAAGGCGGAATGCAAGTGCAGAAGCAGGACTGAACCGGCCAGGAAGTTAGGGCCCCACCCATGCACACCAGTGGGAGGCCGGCTGGCGGGATTCATCAGCGAGTGGGAACAGATCTACACAAACAGATGGGTGCTGGACTCTCTTGCCCAAAGACATACCTTGGAGTTTCAGCAAAAGTGTCTGCGGATCTCACCTCTGACCCGGCAAAGGTGCAATAGAGCTAGTTCCGAGACGACTCCGGGGCTCCAGAGTCTACTCCAGATACTTCTTAGTCAAAAAGAAGACTGGGGGCTGGAGGCCTATTCTAGACCTGCGGTGTCTCAAGTACTTCAAGTCCCAAAAGTTCAGGATGGTCACATTGTAGCACGTGCTCGCCCAACTGAAGGAGGGAGACTCCTTGACGCCGCCGGATCTGGAGGAAGTCTACCTCCACGTCCCCATTCACAGGAAGCATTGGAAGTTCCTACGCTTTGTGGTGCAGGGAAGGCAATAGCCGTTCAAGGCCTCCCTTTCAGCCTAAAGTCAGCTCCCAGGGTGTTCACAAAGTGCCTGGCACCAGTAGCATCGCATCTACATCTACGAGGGATACACATGTACCCGTACCTCGACGACTGGCTCACCAGGGCCAATTCAAGAGAGGTAGCCGTCGAACACACAGACGACCGTCCGGCTTCTGACTGATCTCGGGTTCTCCATCAATTATCCGAAGTCCTGCTTGACCCCATCGCAGAACTCATTGTTTCAAGGAGCCAGTCCCAACACGGTCTCCTCCCTAGCTTTGCCCTCTGAGGAGAGGCTAGCGGCTGTGCTCTGCAACGTCTGTTGTCACTGAAGACCGCCACGGTGTGGGCTATCAAGTCGATGCTTGGCATGATGTTGTGCATCTACCTTATACGGCTATGCAAGCTTTGTGGACAAGATCTCGCTCGATGAGGAGTTCCGTCGGGTGGTGAGATGGTGGGGTGTACACTCCAACATCACCTGAGGCACAGGGCTTCAAAACCCTCCATACCAGGAGATGCCCACCATGGACGCTTCTCTGGCGGGCTCGGGAGACCACACCGGATAGCTCCACACCAGAGGCCTGTGGCTGACGGAGGAGAAGGCTCTTCACATCAATATCATGGAGCTGTGGGCACTGTTCTGTTCCCTCAAGTCTTTCCTTTACATCCCTGAAGGGCAAGGTGGTGAGGATCTTCACGGACACTACCTTGATGTTCTACATCAGGAAGCAGGGGGGCACCCGATCTCCAGCGCTCTCCAAAGATGCGCAGAATTTGTGGCGCTGGGCCATCGGACAAGAGATGTGGACCACATCTTCATCAAGTGGAGAAGGCCCCAGATCAAGCTGTTTGTGACGGTGGCAAACTCCAAATGCCAGAAATTCGCCAGCAGGTTCCACCAGCCGAGGAGCATGGGGGACACGTTGTCCTTTCTGTTTCCGTGGGAAGACCTGTTTTTGTACGCATGATGTCCCCCGTTGCCTCTCCTGCTGCGAGTCATCCGTCAGCTCAAACAGTGCCGATGCAGGATGATTCTAGTCACCCCGGCATGGCTGAGGCAGATTTGGTACCCAGACCTTCTCAGCCTGTCGGTGGGGCCCCAGTCAAGCTGCCAGTGGTCGCCGATCTGCTCACCAGAGAAGGAGGCGCAATCCTGCACCACAACCCATGATCGCTGAACCTGGGGACTTGGCTCTTGCAGCCCTAGTGTTTGGTGGATACGAGTTGCCAGAGGACTGCAATGAGGTGGTTGCCAAAGACAGAGTCGTCAGCTCTTAAATGCTACTGTCACAAGTGTAAGCGTTTCGCTACGTGTTGCTGGTTGCAGAACATCACCCCTCCGAGGGTCATGGCCCTGCTGATCCTTCCATACTTGTTGTTGTCATTGGCCAAGGCGGGGCTGGCGAATGCCTCTATCAAGGTGCATCTGGCGGCTATCTCTCGTTACACCAAGTCTACTGGAAGATCTTCTCTTTAGTCCTATTGTCTCGTCAAGGAGTTTTTCAAAGGACTGTTTTGATCTTTCCCGCCGGTGAAGGCTCCTGTCCCGGTGTGGGAATTAAATGTGGTGCTGGCGAGGCTCATGGGAGTCCCCTTCGACCCTATGCGCCAGGCCCCTCTCGTTACTCTCGTGGAAAACGGCTTTCCTTGTGGCCATCATCTCTGCCAGGAGGGTGGGTGAGATCCAGGCCCTATCTTGCAAACAGCCATATCTGTCAACGAATTGAGGGTGGTGTTGTGGAAGCACCCCTCCTTTATGCCAACGGTTCCATCCGAATTCCACCTCAACAAACCTTTGGTTACCTGTGTTCTTTCCGAAGCCTTTGTCACTGGCTGAAAGGGCCTTGCACTCGCTTGATGTTGATTGTGCCCTGAAGTTCTACGTGGCACGCACAAAGTTTTTGGAAGATGTCTTAATTGTTTGTAAGCTTTGGTCCTGTGGACCATGGGAAGGCCTTGTCCAAGGTTTCCATCTCCAGGTGCCTCTCCGGCTGTATAACACGCTGTCATCGGTTGGCCAACTGATTGCTGCCTGGCCATGTGAGAGCCCATTCCACCGGAGTGATCGCTGCGATGACAGCGTTCCTGTGTGTTGTGCCCCTGCTGGACATCTGCAGGGCTGCTATGTCGAGGATTATGCACACCTTCACGAGGTTCTACTCCGTGTTCAGGTATTCCAGAGAGGAGTCAAGGTACGGCCAAGCAGTGCTACAAAACCTGTTTGCTTGAGGGGAGTCTGTTCCAGAGGTAAAAGTTGATTGCTTCTGTTGAGCCTTGCCACCGCCCATGGTTGTGTAATGTGGTGCTGCTATGTAGTCTTTATGCATGTGCATATGAATCCATGCGAGTCCCCATGCTAGAGAAGGAACAAGTTACTTAGTTGTAATTAATTATTGTTCTGCAGCATGGGTCTGGCATGGATTCACATGCAAACCATCCCTCCTACCCCTCTGCGGGTCTTCTTGCTCATTCTGCCACTGTATGTGCTTACCAAATCTCAAAATGGCTGCAAGAAGAGTGGTTTAGGGAGAGGGCAGTCATTGGCAGTGGGCAGTATGACACAGAGTGTACTGATTGGTTTGGAGGAGACATACAGTTTGTAAGTGAAAGTGAAACTGTTTTTTGTTTTACTGAGGATTCCCGGCCTCACGCCGAGAAATATTCATGAGCATGTGAATCCATGCCAGACCCATGCTGGAGAACAATAGTTAAAGGTAAGTAACTTGTTCCTTTCTGCACACATTTCCAATTGGCCAAGCTTATTAAAATAGTGTGGCTTAAATCATAATAGATCTAAGAAGGAGAAATGTCACCACTTATTCTACCATTACAGGTCCGAACACCAACCTTGACAAAAATGTGTGCAGTCTGGAAAGCATGTTTTTAATGATGTACCAATTTAGGTGAAATTTATTTTCATACGTGATTGTAGCAGTATATCCCCAGATATTAAAACAAGCCATTGTAGGATATTCTTGTTAACTGGTATTCCAAAATCCAAGACAGTATAGTTAACACACTTTTCCAAAAGAACAGATTTCTGGGACAATTTCACACCAATTGAAGGAAGTCACCCCCTCATCTGCACATCTTAGACATTTTGGATCTAGGGCTCGTCCTGTCATGTAAATACACACCCTAGAGTAAAAATATTTTATGTTGTACTAATCCTGATTTGCTACTAATTCCCACCTCTCTTGCCGACATAGTCTTCAACCTAATCCTCCTCTTTTAAAGCACCCAGATCTCTCAATTTTATTAATGGTAATGCAGTAAATTCTGTGATCATTTTGTAGAATACCAATATGGACCATTTCCCCTTCTCGTACATGAGTACATTTATCTCAGATTGTAAATTCAGGAATATCAAATCCCCATTTATACGGTTTCTCTAATTCATGTTTCAGAGAGATGTAGGAGTAGAGTTTGTCCACCGGTGAGTGGAACCTTTCACACAGGGATTGGAAAGATGACCGTTTATTCTGTACTATCAGATCTCCCAGCTTCGATGTATCCTTTTTTATCCAATTGGGGAAGTTTCCAATTATTTTACTTCAGTATGTCCAGGTTGTCCCAAAGTGGATATATAAAACTGGACTTTCCTCTCCAACCCAACCCATAGTATCAGTAACTTTCCTTCTAGCTTGTATGATGACAGTGGCAATGTCTTTCTACCCGGCCCCTCCCATATAAGATTTGTAGTGGTGAGCTTTCTCCCATCATTTTTATTGCCAACCTCACATGTGCTGTATTGCATTCACCGAACAACCATTCATTCACCACCTCTAATTGAGCCACCCATTAATACCAGACGATTGATATCAAAGCGCTCAAAGTTACACAGGGAGTCCCATTCACACAAATAATAGTTCCAAGTAGATCCTCAATTTATTTAAAAGTAGCTTGTCGTATTTTGACCTGGGTGTTCCGTAGGTGAAATGCAGTTATGGTAAAGTATTCCACCTTAATGGGTTGGCTCCACCCATAATAGATGGTGACGGGTTTCACCACTATCCTGCATCCTCCTTTAACTTTTCCAGGACTGGATCTAAATTTTTCCTAAAAAAACTGATGTCACTGACAGACATTCTTACACAAATATTTAAAGGATCAGTGTTTATTATGAAGTGGGCAGTTTAGGTCTGCAAAACTCTTATCAATTCCATCACTCTGGTACCGATTATTTTGGTTTATCCAGATAAATATGCAAATGATCGGCATACAGCAAAACTGGATTCCCTCCCGACCCAAGCCACCCAAAGCTCTTAAACACCTGGTCCGTTCCAATCCATTCTGCTAGCAGCTCCATATTGATGAATAACAGCTGGGAAAGGGGGCAGCCCTGATGTGTGCCCTTTTGAAGTGAAAAACAGTGCGACATATGTCAGTGGACCTGAACTCAGGCTTTTGGGTTAGCATACAACAACTTTATGTAACATGAACCGGCATCCAAATGACACCCTCTGCATCACTGCCCAAACAAACCACCATCTTGTTGAGTTCCAGGACTTCTCAGAGTCTAAACACATAATGAATGGCCAGTGGGCCCTGTATCATGGGCATTGACCCTTCTCAGATTTCATTCTTGTAGTCCTCCCAGGGACAACCCCACATTGGCCCAATTTTATGAGATCCCTTGGTAACTCGCGTGTCTTAGCCAGCAGCTTCTTATATCATTCCTGAGAGTAAGATGCAAAGGCCCCAGCAGTCTTCTCCGGTTGGCGCAGTGATTTTCCTCGCCCACCTTGTACTCACTTCCCACTTTTTCAACCATTCCACCACCCTCCCTTGTTTGTCCCCAGCATTTAAATTCTTGCCTTACGTCCCAATAGGCTTGCCTAGCATCATCTGTGGCAACTGCTTTATAATGATTTTAGTAATTGTTTGAGACTCTCTAGCACCATAAGCCACATGGTCTACCCTCCCATATCTTGAGATCTTTATCCAACTCTAGAAGTTATGCTGGTCTCTTTTTCTATTTAAGTAGATGGCCAACATCTCCCTCCCCTTTAATACTGTTTTGAAGGCTACCCAGAGGGAGCTAAAACTGTCAGCGGACCGTGGAAGAAGACCGGCCCGTCGGGATGGATCCCGACGCAGGTGACGACGACATCGTCGAGGGTGCCGACGGGGCCCCTGATCGCCCGTCGGATTCCCCTCTGCCAGTGCCGCAAGACAACTCAGCGGCCATTTTGTTGGCTATACAGTCCTTATATTCAGAGATAAGGACGAGACTACCGTTGCCGACGGAGGAACCTCTTCCGTCGGGGGATCCTGAACCGGGACCTTCTGGTGCTCCCCCGCCCAAGAAAAGAAGGATTCACCCTCCACCTCCTTTTCAGCTGTCGCGCCCCATCCAGCCCTCCTCCCCGTCCACCCGAGGGGATGATACGGGGACTGACACGGCAGCGACGGGTACGGACGACGAGGTATACGACGAGGATCTACCGTCGTCACCTCCCACCAGGGCTTCTCCGCCCGACGAGATTGGATCGTTCCACTCCATGATCGCCAGGGCATCCAAGCTTTTCCAACTCTGCCCTGAGGAAAAGAAAAAGGAAAGATTCCTTTATCAACGGCGCGAGGCCAAGAGGAAGACGGTCCTCGCGGTGCCTCTACTGGATGACATTTGGGATGAGGGCCTCGCCCTCCTCAAGAACCCTTCCACGACGCCAGCTAGAAGAGACCGGTACGAGAAGAAGTACCGGGTCCCGGACGCGGCCCCCCTGTGCCTCCGGGCGCAGCCTACCCCGGACTCGGTCGTCTCCGCGGCGGCCAGGAAGAAAGCGGGGGGGGGGTGCGGCCTCCACATCGACTTCCCCACCGGACGGCGAGGGAAAGAAATTGGACGCTATGGGACGCAGGGTCATCTCGTCGGCAGCGACGACGATTAAAGCGGCCAACGCCTTGGCTATCGTGGCCCGCTACGACAGGGAGCTATGGTACAAACTGCCTCCCCTGCTGGACTTCCTACCGGACGACAAGAGGGCGGATGCCCTGGAGATCCTACAGGAAGGCGAGGTGGCGTCGGACCACACCATCACTATTGCGACGGACATCGCCGACACTGGGTTTCGCCAGTTGGGCAACGGCGTGTGCCTTAGGCGGCGTGGATGGCTCAAGGCTACGGACTTCCGTCAAGACGTACAGACCAGAGTCCTGGACATGCCGTTCGATGGGAACAACCTGTTTGGGAAAACAGTGGACGATTCCCTCCAGGCCATTAAAGCGGACACTGAGACGGCCCGGGCCCTTGGGGTTCTGCAGCAACGACGGACGCCCTTTCGGAGCAGCGGAGGCAAGGGCGCCTCCAAAGGTTCCGGCGGCGGTTTCTCCACCTACCGTCAAGCGGCCCGCTCGTCGTCTCAGGAGGCCTACAGAGGACGAGGCAAGTCTGGCGGACCCCGCCGTCGTCGCCAAGGAGTCAAGGCGGCAAAGCCTCGTCGAAACAGGATTGAACCGGCCGTGGGGTCGGGCCCCCACCGAAGCACCCCGGTGGGAGGCCGGCTGGCGAGCTTCGTCAGCGTGTGGGAGTCCATCTCCACCGACCGTTGGGTGCTGGATGCCTTAGCCCGGGGCCACGCGCTCGAGTTTCAAAGAAGGTGCCCGTGCGTCCCCCCCGTGGCCAGGAAAGAGCTTCACGTCCCTCAGCTTCTCCTGGAGGTAAAGGCGATGCTCAGGAAGGGCGTCATCGAACTCGTCCCAAAGAGGCTTCGGGGCTCCGGAGTTTACTCGAGATACTTCCTCGTGAAGAAGAAGACGGGAGGATGGCGCCCCATCCTAGACCTGCGACGTCTGAACAAGTTCATCAAGGCGCAGAAGTTCCGTATGGTCACCCACCAGCACGTCCTGGGGCAGCTGGAGGAAGGAGACTTCCCGTCGTCGTTGGATTTGGAGGATGCCTGCTTCCATATTCCCATCCTAAAGGGGCACCGAAAATTCCTCAGGTTTGTGGTCCAAGGGCGTCACTACCAGTTCAAAGCCCTCCCCTTCGGACTACGGTCGGCACCCAGGGTATTCACCAAGTGCCTTGCACCGGTGGCGGCGCAGCTGCGCCGCGAGGGGATCCACGTCTACCCCTACCTGGACGACTGGCTCATCCGAGCCAAGACGAGGGAGCTCGCCGTGGAGCACACGGCAAGGACCATCCAACTTCTCACGGACCTGGGATTCTCCGTGAACTACGCCAAGTCCCACCTGGTACCCGCGCAAAACGCACTGTTTCTGGGAGCGAAGCTCGACACAGTGTCCCTTCTGGCCTCTCCGTCGGAGGAAAGGACCAGGTCCATCCTGGGCAAGGTACAGCGGATGTTGGTTTCCGACGCGGCCAAGATGAGGTCCATCAAGTCCCTCCTCGGAATGATGTCTTCTTGCATCTACCTCATTCCCATGTGCAGGCTCCGGATGCGCCCGTTGCCGGAGTTCCTGGACGCGCGCTGGATCCAAACGACGGGCGGCTTCGAGGAGAGGATCACACTCGACGAGAGTTTCCGCCGAGCGGTCCGGTGGTGGGGCAACCGCGCGCATCTGATGGCGGGCATGGACCAGACCCCAGACCACCAGGAGACAGTGACCACGAATGCCTCCCTGGAAGGGTGGGGAGCGCACACCGAAAATCTGCACGCGAGAGGCCTTTGGCTCCCGACGGAGAAGTTCCTCCATATCAACGTCCTGGAGCTCCGTGCAGTGTTGTGGGCCCTCAGGTCCTTCCTTTCGTCCCTCAAAGGCAAGGTGGTGAGGATCTTCACCGACAACACCACCACCATGTTTTACATCAGGAAACAGGGCGGAACCAGGTCTCCAGCGCTGTCCAAGGAGGCGCAGGACCTGTGGCATTGGGCCGTCGGCCAAAGGATGTTTCTGGTGCCGTTTCATCTGGCAGGGATAAAAAACACCATCGCCTACTCACTCAGCAGGGAGCTGCGCTCGTGCCGCGAGTGGGAACTACGGCAGGATCTAGTGGATCGCCTCTTCCGACGGTGGGGCACACCCCAGATCGACCTGTTCGCGACGGCGACGAACTCCAAGTGTCGGAGGTTCGCCAGCAGGTTTCCCCAGGCGAGGAGCACGGGCGATGCCTTCTCGTTCCCCTGGGAGGGCCTGTTCCTCTACGCGTTCCCTCCTTTGCCACTGCTAATCCGGCTCGTCAATCAGCTCAAGAGGTCACGGTGCAGGATGATCCTCGTCGCACCTGCGTGGCCGAGGCAGATATGGTTCCCGGACCTTCTGGACTTGTCAGCGTCCCCGCCAATCAAGCTGCCGGTGGACGCGGATCTACTCTCCAGGGAAGGAGGCGCCATCCTCCACCACGACCCGAAATCGCTGAACTTGCAGGCCTGGCTCCTGCAGCGCTAGAGTTTGGAGGATACGACATACCGGCCGACTGCAGAGAGGTTCTTGCAAAGGCCAGGGCGTCCTCGACTCTTAAATGCTACGGACACAAATGGAAGAGGTTCTCTGTCTGGTGCCACGCACAGAAGATTAACCCTCTACGGATTACGGCGCCCCAGGTACTGCCGTACCTGCTGACGCTGGCCAAAGCTGGACTGGCACACGCGTCCATCAAGATTCATCTTGCTGCGATCTCCCGATACACCAGAACCACGAGCCGGACGTCCTTGTGGTCTCATCGTCTGGTGAAAGAGTTCATGAAGGGACTGTTCAGATCGTTCCCGCCGGTGAAGGCGCCGGCCCCGGCGTGGGAGCTCAACGTGGTGCTGACCAAGCTCATTGGACCTCCGCTCTGCACTCGGCCCCGTTGAAGTTTCTGTCATGGAAAACAGCGTTTCTTGTGGCCATCACCTCCGCACGACGGGTGGGAGAGATCCAGGCCCTTTCCTGCAAGGCCCCGTACTTGACTTTTCACGACACGAGGGTAGTGCTCAGGACGCACCCCTCCTTCATGCCCAAGGTTCCGTCGGACTTCCATCTCAACGAACCCTTGGTGTTGCCTGTGTTCTTCCCGTCGCCTTCGTCGCCGGCTCAGAGGACTTTGCACTCGCTGGATGTGGCTAGAGCGCTGAAGTTCTACGTGGACCGCACGAAGTGTTTTCGGAAGACGTCACAACTCTTTGTGAACTTTGGACCTGTCAATCAGGGGAAGGCTCTCTCGAAGGCTTCCATTTCCAGATGGCTCTCCGGCTGTATCATGTACTGTCATCGGTTGGCAAACCGACCGCTGCCTGGCCGTCCGAGAGCCCATTCCACCAGAGCGATCGCAGCTACCACGGCGTTCCTTTCTGGTGTGCCCCTGCTGGACATATGCAGGGCTGCTACGTGGAGGTCGACGCACACCTTCACGAAATTCTACTGCGTCGATCGGGATTCCAGGGAGGAGTCCAGGGTCGGCCAAGCAGTGCTGCGCAACCTGTTCGCCTGAGGTGAGCCTGGTGAGGAGGTAAGATTGCTTGATGTTGAGTTTGATGTAATGCTTAATGTTGAGCCTTTACCACCTCCTGTGGTTGTGCATGTGTGTACTGCTATGCATTCTTTATTCATGAGCATGTGAATCCATGCCAGACCCCATGCTGGAGAAGGAACAAGTTACTTACCTGTAACTGTTGTTCTCCAGCATGGGTCTGGCATGGATTCACATGCGAACCCTCCCGCCTACCCCTCTGCGGCTCTTCACTTGGTCATACTGTCACTTCACGTGCTTCCAAATCTGAAGATGGCTGCCAGAGGCGGTGCTTAGGTAGAGGGCAGTCATTGGCTGTGGTCAGTATGACGCAGAGACCAGTGATTGGTTATTACTACGAAAGACAGATCAGAAACGAAACTGATACTGGTTCTTTTTTCTTTACCGAGGATTCCCAGCCTGACGACTGGGAATATTCATGAGCATGTGAATCCATGCCAGACCCATGCTGGAGAACAACAGTTACAAGTAAGTAACTTGTTCCTTGCCCCGCACTATCGTTGCATCCACGCCGTGGTTTTTCCTTTAAGTTTTGTATATTCTGTAATATTTCTTAAGTCAGAGGAGGTGGTGGTGCATAGACACACAATATACTAATTGCTTCGCCCCATAGTTCCCCTTCCATCAAAATATATCTGCCCATTTAATCTCTTTTCACTAAAGATACTGCAGTGAGTGCTGTATCAGAGAGGCCTTCCCCCTCCCCCAACCCAGAAGCCCCCATGGAATCTTGCATGCTTCCCCAAGATATTGACCCCTGACCACGAAGTTGCTGCAGGAGCCTGCCAGGTGAGCATCTTGGAACAAACCCATGTCTGCTTTGTGTCTACCCAAACACCTCTCCACCAGCCCACGCGTAATCTAGTCATTCAGCACATTTACATTCCACGACAACCACTTAAATGTGGTTGTCTTTCTTCTCAGTCATTTTGTAAACTATTTATCGAAGTGCCAGTTGCTCTTGTCTTAAATAGTTGGGACTCTCATCAAGGGGGTTCGTTCTACCTTTGACCTAGCCAATGCTCAAATTATTTCACACCTCAAGGATTACCACCCCTCCCGTCCATCATGGCAGACTGGTGTTGCTCTTCCATAGTTCCCCCTTGCCTCTCCAAATCTCCCCTCCCCTTCAATTTCCTACTTTTCTTCTGCATAGTTAGCTTGGCCCAGTACAGAGTTTCTTTGGGGTCTGCAAATAATTTGTTTTCATTGTCTCCCATAACCTTGAACACTGAGCCAGTCTCTGGATTGACTGCCAATGCTCTGAGGGGCTGGTTTTGCATATTAGTCAATCTTGGCATGCAGGGCAGATTTTCTGTGTTTCTTGTTGGCCATGGATCTCATGTTCAGAGAGGGGGAGCCAGTTAATGAACTCCCAGTCCTCAAGCTAGTCGCCAATTACCTCCACAAAATGCAGTGGTTATGCCCACCACTGGAAGTCAGCATGCGGAACTAGGTCCCCCAAACCCTGTTTGTTTGTACGAGGTACTAAAATAGTCTGATTTCTTTGAGGTGGTGATTGTGAAAGAGGCGGCTCCAGCTTCTTTACATAAAATGATGTGTATTTTATGTACGTTTCTCCATCACGTACTCTGCTCCATCCTGATTCCCGGGAGGGTATTGGCTGGGTCCCAGGATCATGCTACCATCCCCACGCCATCAATCTCCCATCGTATTCTCACCTGTAGGGCTATTGGAGATCTTACCACCAAGCAATACAGTATTTCCTTCCCTTGGTGAAATCTGCTTGTCCTCAAGGGTCCCCAGTGAGGCTGCGGGAGACCTTCCCTTCCTAGCCCGGCTCACAAGGCAGTCTTCCGGCGCACCAGACATTCTTCGTCACACCTCCCAGTGTGTGCCATGGCTCTGTAACTCACAACCTCATTCTCCCTCACCTCCTGCTGTGCTGTGCAATCGCTGATGTTCCTGTTCCGCAATCCTTAGGTCCTCCTTTTGGGAACACTGGCGTTCTTCCAGTTTCTAACTGCTATTAGTCCATTATTATGTGCAGCTGACCGCCATATAGCCGGGCAGCTTTCTGCCTCTTATGTCCAAAGCTGCTGCTTCACAATCCTGCCTTCTACTTGCCTCCCCCAGTGCTCCTCACCAGGACTGCCATCTTCATTTCCAATGGCACTTGCTGCCACACTCTGCTCCTGGTTGATCTGGGTGCCATACCACCAGTGGCTACTCGTGTGTTCAGCCTGTTGTTCCTTACTGACCTCCAAGTTGGAGAAAATGCACAGATAGTTGAAAAAGGACCGGTAACTGCAAAATATTTACTTGCATCAAGAAGGTTGGAGCAGAGCAGACAAGCCACATGCCTAGCTCATTTTGCTGTTCACCAGCTCCTCCACGCTATCACATTGTTGTCTGGGGTAGCTTGCAAACAAAAAGAATGCCTACAGTAAGTGTTGACATGATTACTGCAGATCTACTCCTTGTGCTCCAGCAGGCACAAACACCCATATAATTGCCCGTCTTCCCAGGGTGTCTATCTATATGTTAGCCTCAGTTTGTAGAAATGTTTCAGCCATTTCTCCTGTGAACTATTTGATGTCTCTGTAAGCATGTGCATCTGTCCTATGTCCACTGTCCCTTAAATGAGATATCGAGCCTGGATGACCTTTAGACGTCTTAGAATGTGCTAATCATTGTTTGCAAGATTCTCTGTGCCTTCTATCACCCCCAACAAAGTGGCTTGATGAAATGGGATGATCCTGTTCAGGCTTCTTGTTGTATTTTGGTTCTGTCACATGCATCCATCTTGTGACATGAAAAAGCAAGGCATGTTATTTCCAGCAAGCATCAATTTGGCTTATTCCTTCCTTCATTTGTGTGAGGTACTAAGTCCCTCAATTCCTTCATCAAACATCTTGCCAAACATACATGCTTGTCAAAATAAAAGTCCCTTGTATTCAGAGGCTTTTGGAGGAATTACATATTGGCCTGATTTATTGATTTATAACATTGTGTGCTACCATATTTGTCATTTTGTGGTGTGCTTTGTATCACTTTTAAATAAATGGGTATGAAAAAGAGAAACCTTACAAAAGTGAACGTGGTGGATAAACAAACATCGAATACAACTCTGTGGCAAGGATATTCAATTTGTTCTAAACCATTTTTCTGGTAACGGTGTAGTTGTACATTGTTGTAAGAAAATAAAATAAAGGATTACATTACACCTTTTCTTTTTCTGTAGTTGATATCCTTTTTTGTTGTATGCAACACTCAAGTCTAAAGTACATAAGTCTAAAATACATACATGTTGATTCAACAAGCTCTACACAATGTGTTCTTGTATTGACAACATTGGAGAAGAGCCCTCAATTATTGTAAATTAAATTTGGTTGGCCCCACGATTAGCACAGAAAACCAAATTACATTTACAAACCCCTCACCCCACTAAGTCATCCAGCCCTCTTTCCCTATTCTTTTACCCCAATGAAGCTGATGAAGAATTATTTTCAAATCTCTAATTTTTCTAACACAACCAGAAGAGGTGCCTAAACTACCAGAGTCGCCACCTCCTACGCCATCACCGGTGGAGCATCCTCTAGAACCAAAGGAGGATGAACCACACCCTCAGGCACCACAACCGGTAGAGCCAACAGAACCTCATGGTCACAAAGTAGATACTGATACTTCAATCCATGCTTTCCATTCTCAAGTTCTGGACCTTGTGTCATATTTGGACATTCTGAGGCCAGAATCCCCCCTGCACGAGGTGAGAGTTTTAGCAAGCACTACATCGCTACAAATTCTGAACCAGTCAGATTTGGTCTTGCAAAAGGACAACCTGGCAGAAATAATTGTGGGAAAACCCACATTCGGAGCCACACTTTAACAAAAAAATGGATTCTTCATGCATGCCCCTACAACTTGTCTGCAACCATCAACAGTTATAGGAGCTGCTCCTTAAGCAGTATCTCAACTTTTTTCTTTTTTTTTCTTTATTATGACCTGGTTTACAGAAAAACCTTCACAGAAATTAAATACAGAAAAAAAGAGAAGAAAGAAATAGTAATAACAATGAATAACAAACCTCATACAACATTACAATTCAGTAAAACAATAAAACATCTATTCTCAATTCCCTCAAAATTCTCCAAGAGAAATCTGCTCAAGACTAATATCGGGAAACATTCTGGCCCCACATAAGGCGAGACCAAAAAAGATCTCCTGCAAAATCTGTTCCAAATGGAGTATTATCCTTGAAATGACAGTCTGTTGTCTTCATATATAAAGCTGAAAGTATGTATGTATGTGTTTGTTTGTCCGACTATACAAATCCACAGCGTTGAATCCACATCTACCAAATATTGAATGGATTCCTCTTTTGTCTGGGGCTAGATCATAGCCTGTTTTGATGCAAAAAATGTACTCCGTATACACCCTCATTTACTGATGCTCACCCCGATTCACTACAGTAGGTACTATAAAAGGAGGCAAAATTTGGAAAAGTGTCTGAAGCAAAACTTTCTATATTTTGTATGTGTGCATGTATGTTTGTCCGGCTATACAAATCCACACAGTTGAACCCACTGCTACCACATTTTGCATGGATTCCACATTTGTATGGGGCAAGATTGTAGTCTGTTTGGATGCAAAGAATGTACTCTATAGACACCCTCATTTACTGATGCTCACCCTGATTCACTGCATTAGGTACTAAAAGGAGGCCAAAATTGGAAAAGTGTCTGAAGCAAAATGTTCGATATGTTGTTTATTCCTTTAAAATGTATTAAAGCATTTTTAAAGGGAATAAAAAAGGTTTTATTATTTTTCTATCACACTACTCAAAATATGAGAAATGTTAAGGTTACAGTTTACTTAAGTTCATTCCCGAGAATAGAGCACAATCAATCAATCTTTCTTGGACATTTTCTCAAATGGGCTGAAGCCATTAAGTGACTGAAACATGCTGCACAAAAAAACAAACATCACTTAGAAAAGCTCTATCTGATGCAAAGCGAAAATCAATGTCAAGAGCTTCTGAAACACAACAAACAGCAGCACGACTTGGCGACCAGAGAACATGAGCACCTTTTTCCAGGGCAAATGAGACGCCAGAGCAAACTGAAGCAAGATTTGTCGACAAGAGAACAAGAGTAACATCCTCCAGGGCACATGAGTCACCACTCGATCAGGACATGGGCAACACCGGGTACCCCAGCTAGTACATCGGAAGCGGTGACCCAAGTGTCTCAAAGTCTCTGGCGTGCCAACACCGCCAAAAAAGATAACAATCAAGCCCCAGATGTAAATGGGCTTTTCAGAGGCCTATACATTCCAGCGTGGCCAACTGATGAAGGCAAAAGCGAAGGTGCACATTGTGCATTTTGTTAGAAGGAAAAAGGTGTAGGTACCTAAGCAAATCACCTTTCTTTGTCAGGCATTTTCATCATATTCTTTAGAAGAGCTGTAGGCACTAAGTTGGTCAATAGTTTCTAGCCAGTCCTGCCTAAACAGTTTGTTTATTACTGGCAGAGCGTGTAATAAGTTAGTCTTATGTTGCGCTGATGCTTTCTAACAGATTTGTCATTTTAATCTTAAAATCATTAATAGTTTCTGCATTCCTATCCCCCATCATTATCCTCAGATAGATTTACAAGTAATTCGGATGTTGAGAGATTATCTTCACATAACTAGACCACTGTTGCCATAAAAATCTTGTTTGCAAAGAAATTGGGCCCAGTTTGTGTCTAAGGATGGCATTGGGAACAGCCCTAGACAAGCCCAGTGTTTGTTTCCATGTTTGTCCCTATATCACATTTAGGTAAGGGCCCAAGTCCATGGTGGACATATCCAGCCCATACAACAAAATCGGGTAAATCTTGGCCAGATAGAAGTTTTGTTGTGGAATGATGGAAAATGTACACAGCTGACCATAAATCCTCTTAAAATGAGACACAAGAGGCTGAGCCTTATCTCTTAAAGATTGTTTCCAATCTGCCAACAAATCGACATTAGTAAGGTTGTATCCCAAGTATCTCAAAGAGGACACTGTCAATCCTATGGCCACGATTGTGCAGTACATTATCTTTTGCTTTGTGTTCGTTGTAAAAATGGCAATTTTAGATTTTTGTCCATTCACTACTAAACTATTGATATAGGCATATTGGAAAAACAAGGTAAGCCTTCCCTGAATACCAATGGCTGTCTTATCAACACAAACCACATCGTAGGCAAATGACAAACAGTTTAACTTTAGATGACCCAAGTTCACTGGAAAGATGTTGCTGAACTTTCAGAGAAGGTTAATGTCACTGATGTAACTATTAAATAGGACAGAGGCCAAATCCCTTCCTGTTTAAGACCAAAAGATGTTATAATGAACTTTGACAGACAACCTTCCCTAGAGAGCCTGACCTTTTAAGTTTGAGAGACACCTGGAATCCAGTAACTTGTCCCACAGGGTAGAACCCTCAATCAGCTCGAGCGCTGCTTAGATCGAAACATGCCATATAAATGGTTCCATTCAAAGCTTTCTTCATGGTAGCTTGTAAATGTGCCATAATGTCACATTTAATGCAGTCCCATATGGCGTCTAAAGCCCACTTCGAAAGATGCAATTGCACCCAATTTTAAAAAAAAAGTTGTTAAGGTCTCTTAACAGCAAAAAAACAAAAATGTTTTCTTTCTGTGTCTAGTAAGGCTATATGCCTGTAATTATCCAGTTTAATACGGTTGCCTTTTTTGTAAATCGGAATGAGTATAGATACCTTGCGTGGAGGTGGAAAAACATACAAATATATATACAGTTCAACAAGGCCTTCAAAAAAGGAAGCCAAATATCAGGAGCGCTTTTCATCGTTACTAGAGCCAAGCTGTCCGGGCCAGAGGCCCTAGACAACTTGGCTCTAGATGTATCTCAAAGGATGTCCTCCTCGCTCCAGGGGAAGTCACCCAGGGCTATAAACCCTGTTGTAATGTGATCCCTGGGCATAAACCCCACCTGAAGAGAGTATTTACTGGTAAAATATTCTACCCAGTCATTTTCAGGGCTAGGACATGACATATGGATCTGAACCTTACCCAGTTTGTTGTTAATTCTTGCCCAAAAACTAGCTGAGTGTTTAACCATGAAATGCTTTAAAATTGTCTGGTTGTCCCTTGTAAACATGCAAGATGATATGATACCCGACAGCTGGATAGTATAGCTGTAGGGGGCCACACCAACTTCACAGGTCATCTGGCACATGCATATGGTCGATCCACGAGTGACTGGTCCCTCGGTGCCAAGTGTAGGGGTTTCTACCTCCAAGTCCTCATGCAAACTAACCAGGGACATCCCCACCGGAGCATAAATTAATCCCACTCAGCTCCTCATAATATTTTTAAAGGGGTAATTGTAAGTGGTACAACCGAGAGTTCATTAAGCTTGGCACTTTCAGCACAATTCGAGTTAAAATCCCCTCCTACTATTATGGGAGGCCTTGGTGGTGGCCAAAGATGACCTAGAAGGATTCCAATACAGGTTGACTAAGAATTTCCAAATCTCCTGGTTAAATAACAAGGCCTTCAGTTAAAAGACCCTCATTCAGAGAGTTGATAAAACAAGCCTTGCCTCTCAAATGTCTATCTAATGCGATAGCCAACCCATACCATAGCTCCTCCAGTGGCCGACTTAGTAAAAGTAGTAAAACCCTCTAAATCAAAATGTTTTAATGCCATAATTTCTTGGACCATGATCATATGCTTGTCCTTAAAGTTTGAACTGAAAAGAATTGGTATCCGATAATATTATCCCCATATATATGGTCGCCATACATAATGTCGCCGGGAAAAGGTTGTGGCAACATTATATATGGGGACCCTATATATATATATATATATATATATATATATATATATATATATATATATATATATATATATATATGGTCAAGGGGAGCAGGGGTTATAGGGGTGTCCCCTGCTCCCAACAGAAAAATCAATGTAATAATGTCCCTGCAAAAAACTGCTATTTTTTGGTGACTTTTTTGCCAGGCGACATTTTTGCAGGGACCTTATCACATGGAACCGAAGAATTTTAGTCCAATTTGCCTGCCCACAAATATTCCAGGAAGGTCCCTCCAACCATGCCCAGTCTTGAGGCATACCCGTAGCTGCATTTGCTTGAATAGCATTAGGCAGTTTTTCAGAGGCAACTTCAATCAGGGGTGCACATACTGCTGAAAGAAACATTGTAATCTCTTCTTGAGTAGTCAATGTGAGGCGGTCATAGCCTAAAGATCTCAAAGTGGCTTGCTCATCCAAAACCAGTGGAGCAACTAAAGATGAATACAAATAATTAACCAATCGATCCGATCCTTGTTCAGATAACGCTACATAATCTGTGTCAGCTGTGTGAAGAAGCCTCCGGGACGGAATATGCTGAAAGATATCCAACAATCTGCAGCGATTCATGGGCTAGGACCTGTTCACTTGTATCAGATTTTCCCAGCCAATAATGCCTGAAGAAAGAGGAGAACATCCTGGAAGTAGTGGGAAAGAAATTCTAATTCAGCATTCCAGCTTAGACAAATGAACACTGATGCAACCTTAGCCGCAACCGATTTGGAAAGAGTTATCTGACGTCAAGCAATATATTGCTTTAGGAAAAACCAGAACATTTAAAAAAACAGTCTAGAATTCTCACACAGGACTTTGATATCTGAAGCACATCATGTAGATACTTCAGCTAGGGGATTGGCAATAGGAGTGGATACATGCCATCAGGCATGTCTACATGAAAGTATATTTGCAAAAGACTTTCAAGATCAAGTCCTTGACCTTCCTTTTGATGGTAAAGCCCTCTTTCATAGCAACCTATGAGGAGCTCATGTAGAGAAAAACCATTACCTTGACGGCGAAGTCTCTGCCTATCCTAATCAACCCCACTGGCCAGTAGTCTGCATTGTTCGTAAAGTTCTGACTTTTTCTGAAGATCCTTTGCAGGGTTTCACAGTTTTCAGGACTGCAAATCTAGACAGCCGGATCGCTCTCCCCCCGCCGTCTAACATCGAAGGTAGCAGATAGATTGGGTGGGTTGGGGCTTGTTCTCCCACTCTTTATCCTCCACAGGGGAATCTTCTACCACCACTGACAAATGCTCCAAGTGGTGGTCATGGATAGTCCCATGAAACTCTTGTGGGGGAGGGGGAGGATTGAATTTCCCACCCTCTGGAATCATGGAGGATCATAACATCAGATGCATGGGTTCTTTCGGTGGCTTGCAAAACCTTCCGCTCCCCCGTCTTGTTAATCCTTCCCATCCCCCTCTCTCCCAGGACGGGTTCCCACCTCTCCTTAAAGGGATTTCAAAACATCTCTCTATGAAGGTAATGGAGGAAGTTCCAACGGCAGAGAAAGGCGAGGGATTTTATTCTTGTCTTTTTAAAGTTTCCAAAGCCAACCAGGCTGGCCAGGGCACAATATTAGACCTGTCGGATTTCAACTGTCATCTTCCTCAAAAGATATTCAAGATGATCACCCCCACCCGGCACAGATCCGCTCTACTCTTTAATAGGGTGATTTGCTCTGTGTAGTAGATCTGAAGGATGCTTACATCCACATTCCGATCCCAACATCAGAGATTTCTTTATTCTCAATTGGGGATAATCATTTCCAGTGCCGAGTTCTCTCTTTTTGGTTTGTGCTCGACTCCAGAGTTTTCATTAAAATGATGACAGCCTTCCACCGACTTCAAGGAGTCCCATTGTCACCAACCGTTAAATCTCCATATCCATCTCCAGTCCTTATTCCATATTCTTTACTGCCTCGGCCCATCAGTGAACTGGAAGATATCCTTTATGATGGTCTCTCATGACCTGATTTTTCTTAGGATTTCACTGGAATGCAACAATGGCCAAGTTATTGTGACGGAGGAGAGAATACTGGACCTCCATCAGATGTGCACCATTTTCCTGCAATCAACCTACATGATTGCCCAATGGTTTCAGAGGCTATTGGGCTTAATGGATTCCTGCGCCCTGGCTATACCATTGGCGAGACTCAAGATGAGGCGATCGCAAATACCATTGACACAGGCTTGGTCTCAAGCATCACACCCTTCGTCTCACTTAGTCCCTGAGACATCAGGGATGTGAGACAACCTGATTTGGTGGTTGAATCAATGGAGCCTAATGAAGGTAACCAGCTTTTCGGAGCTAGTCCCTTATGTCACCATTGCAGCAGTCTTCTCTAGGTTGGGGAGCCATGCCGTATCATCTGGTAGTGTTCGGCCTGTGTTCTCTCAGGGAGAGAAGGGAACACATAAACGTCCTGTAATTGACAGCAATTTTTCCGGCTTGATCATTTTTCAGTTGAATATCGCGAACAAAGTAGTGAGTATTCACACGGACAACGCAGTATAAATATTTTACGTGAGTAAACAGGGTTGATCCAGATCTTACCCCCCATTCCCCTAATTCAGCTGGCAGTGCAGATGTTGGAATGGGAAATTGAGAGAGGAATATGGCTGCAAGTAGATCTTACTCTGGGACTGGATAATTCAGGTGCAGACTTCCTCAGTTGCTTTGCAACAGCGAACTACAAAGGGGAACTGAACATCATCCTCAATCCGATATTTGGCGAATGGGAACTTCGCCCAGTTGACCTGTTTATAACTGCATGCAACAGGACAATTCCCTTGTATGCCTCAAGAGCAGGACTGGGCCCACACAATAGATGCTATGGAGATATCTATCTCGGAACAGCTGGTCGGCTTTAGCGCTTCCTCCTCTACCGCGAATCCATCAAGCTTTATTGAAGTTTAGAAATTCAAGGAATGGCATCTGGGTGATTAGAGCCCCGTGGTGGCTGCCAGGTTATGGTTCTAGGACCAAATGAGTCTTTCGGCCTGCCATCCAGTACACTCCTGGAGATTCCAAGCCTTCTCAGCAGCCTGGTATGGCACCCCTCTACACAATCGCTATACTTGGCGCCGTGGTATCTGAAGTTAGGCCATTGGGTCACGTTGACCTTTCTGATGAGAATCTTTGCGTTATGCAAGCTGCGCCCAAACCATCTGTGCAAGCCCAGTATTCGAGGAAGTGGCTCCATTTTTGTTATCTTCCTTAGACCAGGTTCTTTCATTAATTTCAGAACTTGCAACCACTGGGATCCAAAGAGTCAGAAAAACTCCTGTTCTGTTGGAACCGGAGGGGCCTGTTGTACCACTCCTGAGTTTGCATGCTGGGACCACTGTCCCTTCCCAAATACCTGCCAACCTCTCTTCTAGACAGGGTTCTCTATTGTTTATTTCAGAACTATGGGTCCCAGAGTGCACTCGAGTGCAACCAAGAAAACGGGGAACAGAACCAAAAATCCAGAACTAAAAGGGCCTGCACTGAGAAGGGGTGCAGAGAGGTGAGAAGGGTGTGTAGAGCCGTGGGGAGAGTGGTGCAGAGAGTGTGTGGTGAGCAAAGGGGTGTTAGGAAAGATAATGTTTTTGCTGCTTTCCTTCCATAGACCTCTATCGCCCACCCTTTGTTTTTCATTTGTTTGGATTCCTGGTGTGATTTTTTTGGAGGTAAGTAAAGCCTTCTGCTTTACTTCATTCTTATGGGGAAACTGATAAGTCCATAAGACTATCGGTACTGAGAGATAATCTTTCGCTTAGTGCATTTCTTGCATTGTTACAATTGTACACATCACCCTAAAGTGAAGTGCAATTAGGATACTTTGTATCTTTCTATCTTTTCCTGTAGTGGCCTTTTGGTTACATTTACAATGTGCCTAGGAATGGCTGGTGGCCGTTTGACCGGGTTTTAAACTTTGTACTTGTGCACTTTTGCATTTACTAACGATGGCAGGCACCCTAAGATGGCCGCACCGCAAGGTTTTTGCCTGTCTTTTAGCCATATTGTGTTTTGGCCTTCTTCCTACCTTCTCTGGTACGATATTGCAATATATGGGAAGCCCTTTCCCGGTGAAAGCTGCTGCTTTCCCAGGCAAAGAGATGGTTTGTGTGTGAGCCCGCGTTTGGAGGATGGGTCTGTCTGTTCCCAGTACACATTCTGGCACCTGAATGTCTGTTGCTGGGCAGAAAGTGTGGCCAGTGCCTATCCATGATTGGATAGCCACTGCCTGTTTGAACGGTGCAGTTCCTTAACCATTGGTGGGCTTGGCATGCTCCCAGCCCATATCTTGGATAAAAGGATGGCTCCTGCTTTGACAGATCATTGTTTGGAGCCTAGACCTCTAGGAAGAAGTGCAGTCCGCTGACAACCCAAGAACACCTCCTGACGCAGACCAGCATGAACTCCAGTACTGTCCCGGTGAAGACGTGCTGTGTCCTGATGTCAAGAAGACCCTCCTCATTGCTTCCATATCTGGAATAGTGGGAACAAGGAATGTCTACCCCTGCTCAAGGGTCCATGCCTTCTGATCCTTTAGAAGTGTCCTTAGACCAACTGGTGGCATAACCAGCTTGTGGGCTACCTCAATGCAGCCGTCGCCATTCCAAGTGAATTCTTGAAACTTGGAGGATCTTCAACTTGTGTAACAAGGTGCTTGCTCCTGCATTTTCAGCCTTCTTGCATGAACGGAAGCTGTGCTGGTCCTGCTCCTTTGCTCATCCATTGAAGATTGCCTGTCACCGCTGGACCATGGTGACTCCCATTGCAACACTACCTTGATCCCTAGACTTGTCCTGAGGTGGTCTGTCATGCAGAAGTCTTAATTGTTCCTCGTTTGGGTGTTCTGCTGGAAGCTGTCTTAAACCGATTCATTACCACTGCAACTGACCAAAAGTAACTCCTGATGCCAAAAGTGATCTTTGCAACCGTGACCTCTGGGCCTTCCTCAACATAGCCAAGCACAGGAGATTATGTCCCCAACGGATTCTGAAACACCAGCAGTGGTCTCTGGAGAACTCAGAGTCTCCAGTGGTAAGTTAACCTACTTGATTCTGTCCCCTCCTCCCCCATCCTCCATAGGGTTACATGGCTGAAATGCCTGGTCCCGAGATCACTCTTTCCTGACTTTGGTCTGTAGATGCATGGTCATTTAATCCTTCCTAGGACTATCATAAGGACTGGAATTGAATGATTTTACTTAACCTGAACTTTATTTAACTTTCTGTCTTGTTAATCATAACGGGTGGTATCACCGATCTCTTAATAAACCTACCTGTGAAGTATCTACTTTGGAATTGGTGACATTTGAGCACAGCTCCCGGACTCCTTGGACTTGAGAGCGAGTGGAGTTGCCCTATGATTATCTTTAGTATTTCTATGTCTAATGCTTCCGAGTACTCAACTGTGTTTCACTGGTCATTGAATCAAATTATTTCCTGGTTCCCTATGTATATATCTGTTTTATTAGTGTTGGTGTGACAATATTTTACTAGATGTTTACTTGTTTAGTGTGCATTTCTATTAAAGGCCTAATACACTATTATGTATTTGTATACTTACCTGTCTAACTGGAATCAGAGCACAGAATTCGGTGTAGCCCTAGACCACTCTCCTACCCTTCCCGAGACTAAGCCTTGACCACTTTGCTACCTTACCTTGATTGGTTTTGGCTAAACTCTGTTTCTTCCCTCTTCCCCATAATGGCGTGGCCTGCCAACATCCCCCCCAACGGCTGATTTTGGAAATTCCTCTTCGCATCATGAGTAATGTAAGGGCAGGGTGCATATTGTTGGCCTTGAGTGAATGAAGGTGAAGAGCCCTGAGCACTGCTCTGTTGCATCCCCCTTCCTGCTCCAAAAAAGGTACCAAAAAACCACAGCCTGAGTAAGTAGGCAGCCTACAATGATGCACCCAGTGAACACAATTGTGTTGCTTGCACTCAATGAGGGAAGACATACGAGCAGAACTGATAAAAAGGTATGTTTTCAAGGGCATTGTATTCTTTGCACTTCTCGCACAGTCCTCAGCCTCTGACATTGGAAATCGTCCCGCTACACCCTGAAAACACGTGGACACTAAGTCCAGGCCACCCCCCCCCACCCACCCTGCCAAACACACACCGAAATAAGGATGCCCAGAAAGGAGATTACTCTGGAAACAGGAAAAAGGGAAGCCAGAAAAGTATAGGGCATAGGGGAAGACTAGAGCAGGTAGGACCGAGAAGTCAGGTTTAGTTGTGGACAGAGGAGACTGGGCAAACAGGAGTGTACAATGGTAGGATAGTCTAAGTAGAGTGAGAAGATGAATAGTGGTCGATAGACTAACAGAAATACGCAATGGGAGGCATAAAAGAAAAGTAACCCTAATACAAAGGAACTTGAAAAAAGAATATAAGAACCTTCTTGTAATGGATTTGCTCAGACTTGTACAAGTGCTTTATGCTATAGTGCACATCTGTATCTATCAATAGAAGCTCTTCTATTAAATGGAAAACCATCAGACACGAAAAGCTAAATTAAAAATGAATAGAACGTTCAAGTATCGAGAACAAAAACAAGTCTAGTTTTGGATTGAATGAAACAATACCTTTGAAAGACAATGGAACATTTTATTAAATGATTAAATGGAGCAGTGACGATAGAATGAGTTCACATAGGGGAATACATAATGGGAGAACAGTTAAGGTGTAAGCAAAGATGAACATGTATAGGATTTTTCCCTTTCTTTGGGGTGAGGTCTCCCATAGCTCTTGGTTGAGGTTTCACTGTAATGGTCAGTAATGTGATTTCAACCCAGCACTTCACCTAAGTCAATGCCTAGCGTGTGATGCACAGCTGAAACCCTTTATTAATTATTTGTGTCTATGGTCTTTTATTTCTGAACGATGTACCACTTGTATCACGCCCCTCCCTTTGAACCACTCCCGCCCCCCATCCCCCCCAGGTCACACTGCGCCAGGAAGCAGGCTGGTTTGCAAAGTTAAACATTTCTATTATGTATTGCACAATATATATATATATCACACTATTTTTAATGGTTATACATGACACTGCACAGTGGGACTGGACTGAATCTGCTCTGGTTCTGGTTCACAGCTATCGGTTCACAGCACGGCTCTACTGGGTTGGATCTTTGGATTCTGGCAATAATTCTTAGCAGGACAGCAGCACAGCACAGCCAGGCTGTTCTTTGGTTCCCCTTAGAGGTCTGGGGTAAAATCTGGTTTCTGGATTTTTAAAGGCCAAGCTGAGAATGGTTCAGCTTTGGAAATGGGCCTTTCTGCTTTCAAAGTTTGTGAAGTCTGGAGTCTGGAATATGGATTTCTCTTGCAAAGTGCTCCGCCAGCAATCGGTTGGTGGGTGAATGTGTGTTTGTCTGTGAGCCCTCAGCTGTCCCTATTTATGTATTTTCTAAAGGGGTGGGTATGCTGAATTATCCTAGGCGCACCCCCTAGGTATTCTATTGGCTAGGATCTTTCCTCTCCCTTGATTAGAGAAGAAAACAGAGTGTCATCCTGACAATGTGGTTTATGATGCAGGAAAACCCTCCCCTTTGTTTTTGCACATGAAATCTACTTTTCATATAATACATATTTACAATTTTACAAACTTGATGGCAATAGCATATCTAGATCACATATTTTGTGGAGCAAGTATTCATCCAAGCCTCCTCTCTGTAGGATCTTGGGTCTGGGTTTGACAGATTTTTGCACTTTTTGTCCGGGATACAATATCTATTTTGTCCAAACTTGGTACACATGTGCGCATTGCATACAGGCATACGTGTGTGAAGTTTCATATTTCTAACATCAATGCATTTGCTATAAAATCACCATTTCTATGGTTCTGTCCCAGAACATAGCACAGATTTCTAGCACCTCTTAAAATGTGCACCCAAAATTAAATTCAGAAGTCCGGGGTTTCTATATTTTTAACAATTGTCCACAATAAATTTATCAGTCTTATTAGGTATCTGATTTTTGTCCATTTGTGAATCAACAAAAAGGTCTATCTTCCCCTCCAAGGTTCTCTTGCAGCACCAGCAGTAATCCCTGCCTTCTTCCTTCTGGCAGAGAGCAGTGTTGACACGTTAATCTGCATATCCTTTCAGCCCAGGAACCCCTTTGTCTCTCCCAGGAGCAGCAGCCCAAATCTCCTCCCCTCTTCATCAACACCTGAATGTAAGTTCCTGGCCTTTTGGCGGGAAGCAGAAGGGAGGTGTCTTTCCCAGTGGGGGAAGTTTCTTTGTAGTTTTGGCTGAATCAGGCTTACTTTAAAAGTAAATGTTACATTTTTCTTTGTTGCAAATAAACTTACAATTTTAAAACAAACCTCTAGAACACGGATTCTAGGCTCTAAATCATGAAGTTTAAATGGCGACAACCTAGTTTATTAACAAGTCACTTATATTTGAGACATTAGATCTTAATGGTACAACTTTTACAGTTTTAAAACAGGCTTTTGAAACAGTCACAGGCGGCCGCTGGTACTGTGCCCAGATTTTGCCAGCTTTCCCAGGCAGGCAAACTAGCTGTGGATGTTTTTTTGACCAATTCAACTTTCCTGGATATTGCAAATGCACAACAATTTCTTGTATTCCATAGCATGGGACACCCAACAAGAAGATGGGATGTTTGCGGGTGTTTGGGACCAGCATTCTGTATTTTTTTAGCAACCAAGAAAAGATTTAAAAGCAGATTTCGGATTTCTTTCAGCAAGCACTGCTTTTCATCTGTGCTCCATTTTTACATGTTGGACAGCCCAATGACATGTTTAAGAAGTGCGGTCTCCATTCCACCACCGACAACATGCATGGTATATTTGGCAGCCATCTTTTTGTGCTTGGTAGAGCACAATTTCCTTAGGTTTTGGCATTTTCACGGCCATTCTGCTGATTCTGGTGCCAACAGCACACAGTTATGCCGCAGGGCAGAGCCTAGTGGGTCAATACATCCCACAGTAACAGTCCTAATTTGGCGTTTTGTCTAAACCCGCTTTGGCTAGAAATCAAATAAATGGTAGTTGCCTGTATACAGTGATTTGCGTTAAGATGATACAGATTAACCAAAACAGAGTTTTGATTACTTCCCCCTAAAACTTTCTTCCGCATCAGTTTATAGGAATATTACAAAGAGGATATTTAGAGTTCAGAGGGATAACTTTAGTGAATAAACAACGAAACTAGGCTAAAAAGTGGTAGCATCAACCAATAATACAGTTGCAAGAAGTGAAAAGGATGTAAAGGGGTTGCTAAGAATTTCATTCATCTGACCTCTGAGCGTGCACACTTGCATAAAGAGGATTTTTCTGTCTGTCCATTGAATGAAAGGCTTGAATGTCTAAAGCCATGTTCATCTGTTAGGATGGTTATGTCTCTGGGAAACTCTTAAGCCTTCATGACCATGGCGGGCTATATGGAACTGAATATCAAAACACTTTTTTATGCTAGAGGGACTCAAGATGGTGATGTTTAAAGATGACGATTCTAAAAGTCGTAGAATGTCAGACTGTGCAATATGCTGCTTTTGTATTGAGGTTTCCAGATCAGGCGGCTGCAGGTTTAATTATGACTGCAACTACATCAATAGCCACTTTCAAACAGTCTGCACACAAAGTTTAAATTGCAATGAAAATGTGCACTGCTTGTGTTGATTGAATACAAAGAGAAGAGGTACAAGGGTCTTAGGATGATGATTCACTTGAGAATTCCTGGCATTGGCAGAGCAGGGCACGGTGTGCTGTTGGTGAATACTTGGCCATTGTAGCTTTCAGAATGCCAGTTCTGAAAGGTGTTGAGCGCCCATTTTGTGGCAGCTGTGCTGCTGCTTTTATTTTTCTGCTCCTCTAGTGACGGCAATGCATTCCTGTGAATGGTAGAATGCCCTTTCCCGCTTTTTATATTTTATTTACAAGAAAAAACTTTTGCTGGTGGCAGAACGGAAGAATATGAAGTGGTGAGAATAACATCCATCTATTCATCAAAAAAGCCCAGTAAAGATGCCATAGCTGATGATGGTCATAGTCTTTTTAAAAAAAGGTGGACTGGGTTGCCGTCAAGTAAAGCCCTTGAGTGTACGAAGAATACTAACAATATGATGGTTCGTTAAGGGCTGGCGGTGGTAGGGCAGAAACCTAAGTTGTACGCCATGATCTTGTAAAACTGATAAAGCCTTTTCTGGTAAATTAGAAGCAGTGGTGTACTGGTTGCAAGGTCTCGGGAGCTGTTTGTTGCGCGTGGCAGCACCGAGAGACACAATGGAGGATGGTACATAGAGAAGGGAGCTTGGACCTTTAATTAGCTGATTCAACCTGAATCCTTTCAGTGCGAATGGAGATGCACAGCTGGGTTTCAATGGTTCAAAAGTACAAGCTAAAGTGTGTTTTAGCCAGGTTTGGTACGGGCTACAGATTGCCACACCTTTATACGGAGTGCTGGCAGTAGCCTGTTCTGGGAAACCTGTGCTCTAAAAAGGTTTCACAATTAAGTTTTTCTCATATGCTACCCCAGCTTGCAAAGTATGACGGGAATATGGGTGATCTCCCTACTGCTTACCAACTTATTGGATAGCAGTCACTTCCAGGTGCGTCTGCTGCAAATATGCAGTGTCTTTACATATTCTTTAACAGCTTCCCAGAAATAGTGTTTTGCAATGATTCACATTCTTTGCGTAATGTTGCAGTAGAAATGGCATCCAATGTGTGTTTTTTGTTGTTGTGGTTGTTGACAATGGGCCTGTTGAATGCCGCGAAGCCCCTCATATTTGCCCTATTTCTGATTATTATTCTCTGTTCAGTCCATATTATTGATGATACTTTAGGGTATATTTATGTTTGGAATCCTTCATGTCATGGTCAAGTGTTTTCTGACATTGCATTTGGGATCATATGGAATGATGTAAATGCAATATTAAAATATGGCACCAGAGACCAATCCTTTTTTGGGATGTTTTTGACTTAAGCCTGCTTTTGAGGAAAGACGTTCAGATCTGCATTGGTACAGAAGGCATTTCGATGTTGCGAAGACTAGCAAAATCCTTAAAGATTCTGGTAGCATCAGAATGCCCCCCAAATGTCAGTTCTTTAAAGACATGCCCCTTGTGTCAGTCATCTGGCTATAAATAAAAAGTTCCTAGGGCTAGACAATCAGAAGTTGTAACCTGTGTCTACCAGAATGAAGAAAAGCATTGTGTCATGACCGCAGCCTCCAAGGAGTCAGGTTTAGCCCAACTGCCTCGGAAGCTGGGTCACAACTTCATTTCCAGGCACCCATCGGCTCCCATAGGGGCCTTATGGACCTTGTCCAGGCTCATAAGGGGACCCAGTCCCGGCACAGGACGTGCCGGGCTCATGATGTAAGGAATGGTGCTTGGGTGGACCTACCTGCTGCAGACCATGCTGCTCACTCACCTGCAGGGTGAAGTCCTCATCCATCCATGGCTGGAACTACTTTACCTTCTGGGTGTGGCCAGCACCACTCCCTGGGACTGGATACTGGAACTATTCTGGAAGCTGGGACTTCTTACCTGGGCGAGGCTGCTGTGGAAGGAGACACCTAAGCACTCCAGTAAGCTATTTAAACCACGCCCGATCAGAGCAACGTGCTTCGCATTATTCTGCAATAGCAGCAGGACGCTCACCGTGTCAGCTCCAGAGAATCTTCAACTTCTGCATCTGGGGAAGAGAAATCCGCAATCTTACCTTCCAAAATACCATCTTCGTCTCCAGCAGCATCTGAAAAGGGAAAAGAACACCAGGTTAGCACAAGATAAAAACCAGCGCAGCACTTACCCAGTCCATCGGTGCATCTCAAGCCACGGGCTGCAGCTTTCCATTTTTTCCGGCACCCTGTGGAAGCAAAGACATTGGTTAGTAAACCTCCGTGAAACTTTCCTTACCTGCGCTGCATTCTTCTCGCCTCCGCCGACGCTGCTACTCGCATCTGCAAAACAAAAGGACATCATTAAGAAATACAAAACTCCATCTATACGCACGTGTTTTGGGCAGCGCTCATCTTTCTCACTCTTCGGTGCATTCCTCGACATCCATTTTTCTACCCAGCTGCTTCTGCGACCTGAAAAAGGAAAAGAGACATTAAGAAGTGCTTTTAACTTCGAATTGACATTTTCTACTTACTTGCCTGCAATACCTTCGCCATTCCATCGCTCTCCGGATCTCCATATCCAAGCAACCGCCGTTCGTGCTGCTAACAACGGCCTAGCTCCAAATCTTCATCCTCTGCAACCAAGAGGCTGGACAATTAACCAGTGAAGTAACTGGCTTCGGCGCCCCTGCACAGACGCAGGATGGAGAGCTCCGCTTTCACCTACATAAGGTGAGCACATTTAGCCTACAAACTACTTGGGAGTACCAGGAAGGGGAGGCAGCTTACCCAGTCAGGCTTATATATCCATATTAACCCATTGCTCTCATAATTGCAGACACCTCACCCTTCAGATCAAGATCTCAGTGAGGAAAGGGCCTTTCCAGGGTGGCATTCGAGGCCTGCGCGTGACCCTAGAAGACTCCGAGAACCCCCAGCCCAGACCTGCGCCTCCGAGGGATTCAGGTGAGCGTTACAGAACGCGAAGCCTACCGCAATTTTCCCACCCAGGCGCAATGGAAGCCTCGGACACAGATCAACTGGCTCAATTGCTTGGGGAACTAAGGGCAGAAGTACACGCATCTCGCCAAGAAACAAACGCTTTACGAAGGGAGTTGATCATTGCCAAGGAACGGACGGATGATCTGGCCAGACAGTTGCTACAGGCTCAAGCGGGACAGACGCCACTGCCTCCCTATGGAGGGGGCGGCACTCCTACAACCTCAAGTAATCCGGTGCAAATTAATCTGCCAGGGAATGTGATTTTGGCCCCGCCCGAACGTTTTTCCGGTGATCCAAAGCGATATGCAGTATTCATCAATCAATGCCGCTTGCACTTTCTGTGTAGACCCACCGCATTCCCAACGGACCAAGCCAAGGTAGCGTTTGTACTTTCCTATCTTAGCGGTAGTGCTGCAGATTGGTCCATTCCTCTCGTGACACAGGATGACCCGCTCCTCTATAACTTTCAAGACTTTCAGACCAGTATGGAAAAGTTGTTCGCAAGACATTCACAGGGGCAGGCCTTGGACAATGAACTCCTGTCACTCAGACAAGGTAATCAGGATCTCCTGGCTTACATAGCGTCCTTTAATAGACTGGTGGTTGAGACCAGGTGGCCTGAAGATAAGAGAATCACGCTCTTCTACAGAGGTCTACGTGGGGAACTTAAAGACGTTTTAGCACAGGTGGTTAATCCGCCGCAAGACTGTTCAGATTATATCGACCTAGTAGTCCAATTAGATCATCGGCTACAGAACAGGAAGACCAATCGATCCAGATTTGAAACCCGGGTACTTTCAAGACCTCAGAGCTCCGCTAAAGGGAATGACTCCGTGGAACCAATGCAAATAGGAGTAGTAAAAGGACCATTAACTCAGAAAGAACGGGAAAGAAGAAGGCAATTACAGCTGTGCTTATACTGTGGGAATTCTGGACATTTCCTTTGTGATTGCTCAGTGAAACCGGTCAAGAAGACCGTAGGAGTTTCTGATAAAAATGCTGAGAAACTGGAATCGGGAAACGACCTCGCCCGACAAGCGTAGAGGTCCGCTTGCCGAGCGTTAAAACCAGTTCCTTGACCTCGCATTTGGTAATGCCTATGGTCCTCATAAGTCCCAATAGACCAGATCGCATGCATGCTATCAAAGTATACATTGATAGCGGAGCAATCGGTAATTATGTGGACCAAGACTTGGCTATCAGGATGGATCTTCCCCTACGTCCCAAGATGGTAAAGGACGTAATCACTACAGTGGATGGTACTGAAATAGCTTCCGGACCAGTTTCTCATACCACCATGGAGGTAACGTTGTTATGTCAAGACGGACATCGGGAGAAGATCGTGTTTGATGTAATCAAGGCCCCGCAGTTTCAGGTGATTCTGGGAATGCCTTGGTTGGAAAAGCACAATCCTCAGACTGGCGAGCCAAGGTAATTCGGTTTCCAGAATGCGCTTCAACCTGTTATCCTCAGCCCGAAATCAAGCTAGCAGCCATCAATTCCGAGGACCCCCGATTACCTCTGGAATACCAAGAGTTCAGCGACGTCTTTCAGAAAGATCAAGCCAACACCCTGCCTCCGCATCGGTCATACGACTGCCAGATAGACCTAATACCTGGGTCCACCCCTCCTTGCAGTAGAATATATGCCCTCACTGAACCAGAAAACCTCCATCTCAGGCAATACTTGGACCAGTACTTGGCTAACGGATTCATCCGCCCCTCGAAATCCCCGGCTTCCTCAGCTTTGTTCTTCGTCCCGAAAAAGGAAGGTGACCTAAGAACTTGTATCGATTATCGCGCCCTGAACCAGATTACAGTCAAAAACCGATACCCGTTGCCCTTGATTCCTGAATTATTGGACCAGGTAAAAGGCACCTGCATATACACAAAGTTAGACCTCAGAGGAGCTTACCATTTGGTACGCATTAAGGAGGGTGACGAATGGAAGACGGCATTTCGCACTAAATATGGATTATTTGAGTATCAAGTAATGCCCTTCGGACTATGTAACGCACCGGCCGCTTTCCAGTTTTTCATGAATGATGTCCTCAGAGAACTTATTGATGTGTGCGTAGTCGTTTATATTGACGACATCCTGGTATACTCAGCCTCAGAAACTGATCATCGTAGACATGTCACAGCGGTTTTACAGAGACTTCGCCAGCACCGCTTGTTTGCTAAACTGGAGAAGTGCACCTTTCACGCAAAGGAAGTGGAATTTTTAGGGTTCATCTTGTCACCCAACAGAGTTCACATGGACTCAAGAAAAGTGGATGCTAACACCAAATGGCCTTCCCCAACTTCCGTGAAAGGTGTACAGAGCATGCTGGGCTTCGCTAATTTTTACCGAAGGTTCATTCCTGAATTCTCTCGGGTAGTCCAACCTATCACGGCTCTTCTGAAAAAGAATAAAAAATTCGAGTGGACTCCAGAAGCCGAACAAGCCTTCCAAGAATTAAAAGCCAAATTTATATCTGCTCCAGTCTTAAGGCATCCCCGTCCAGAACTTCCCTACATCGTCGAGACAGACGCTTCCAGTCTTGTAATGGGGGCGGTGCTGTCACAAAGAGACCCCGAAACGCACCAGTTAAACCCTGTAGCCTTTTGGTCTCGCAAATTTTCGGCTCCTGAGATCAACTACACAATTACGGACAAAGAACTCTTGGCAATTAAGTCCGCCTTTAAGGCCTGGCGGCATTATCTTTTGGGAGCCCGGCACACAGTATCTGTAATCACGGATCACCGTAACCTCCAGTACCTGAAGTCAGCTAAAGCTCAATCTTCGAGGCAACTACGCTGGGCTTTATTCTTCGCAGAATTCGATTTTGTAATCACATATCGACCAGGCGTTAGGAACGGAAAAGCAGACGCCCTTTCCCGGATAGGGGTAGACGAACTTACAGCTAATCCGGAGCCAGTGCCAATAATTCCTGAACAAAAGATACTAGGAGCAATCAACACACTATCCCTCGAAGAGATTAAAGCAAGGGTCAATCAACTCATAACTCCCGAAGATTCATCGAATTGGCAATTGAAAGGAAAGGATTTTACAATAGATCAGAACCTATTGTATTTCCAAGGAAGACTATTCTTACCCTGCGTTGACTTACAAAAACAGGTCATCACCTGCTACCATGATTCTCTAATGGAAGGACATCCTGGAGTTGCCAAAACCTCAGAGAAAATTAAAAGGCATTTTTGGTGGCCATCTTGGAGGAAAGATGTTAAAAAGTTTGTGGCTTCTTGTGGTATCTGCGCACAAAACAAGAGTCAGAAGGAAAAACCAGCAGGATTACTACGTCCAATAGACATTCCACCAGGCCCTTGGCACACGCTCTCGATGGATTTTATCACGGATTTACCCCCTTGCTCCGGATACAACACAATTCTAGTGATCGTGGACCTTTTTTCAAAAATGGCTCATTTTATCCCACTGAAGGGTTTACCTACAGCTTCCATTCTAGCTCGAGAATTTCTTGAAAACATTGTCCGGTTACACGGTTTCCCTTCAGTACTAATCTCTGACCGAGGGAGCCAATTTATTTCCCATTTTTGGCGGAGTTGTTGTCGTTTAGCACAAATTGATGTACGACTTTCCACCAGCCATCACCCTCAAACCGACGGGCAGACTGAGAGAACTAACCAAACTTTAGAACAATATCTGCGCTGCATGTTGCATCAATCCGAGGGTACTTGGAAAGATGTCCTTTGGATTGCTGAATACGCTTACAATAATTCAATCCATTCTGGGACGGGAAAAACCCCTTTTTTCCTGCTGTATGGAAGTCATCCTCGAACCTCAAATCTGGACCCACCTCAAGCTCTCGGAACACCTGCTGTTGACCATCTGCATTCGACGATAACTCAAGCATTTAAAGAAGCCACAGCTCATCTTCAACGAGCTAAAGAATCATACAAAAAAGGAGCAGACCAACATCGAAAAGAGGCTCCTCAATATCAAAAAGGAGATCAAGTCTGGCTGTCCACTAAACATTTATCTTTAAAAGGGCCACGCACCTTCAACCCAAGATATTTAGGACCCTACTCGATCACGGCCGTGATTAACCCAGTGGCTGTCAAACTAGAATTACCTACTCGAATGAAGATACATCCTGTCTTCCATGTTTCTCTCCTGAAACCTGTGCAACCCGGAACCCGTTTGACTAAACCTCCTGAGCCAATCCAAGTTGACGGAGAATCCGAATTTGAAATTCGAGACATCTTGGACTCCAAAATTTCCAAATCAAAACTATACTACTTGATTGATTGGAAGGGATATGGACCCCAGGAGAGATCTTGGGAACCCTCAGAATATGTACATGCACCTCGTCTAGTCCGAAAATTTCATCGGGCTTTTCCCAACAAGCCAAAACCTCCGGAAAAGACAAGCTTGGGAGGGGCCTTGAGGGGGGGTGCTGTCATGACCGCAGCCTCCAAGGAGTCAGGTTTAGCCCAACTGCCTCGGAAGCTGGGTCACAACTTCATTTCCAGGCACCCATCGGCTCCCATAGGGGTCTTATGGACCTTGTCCTGGCGCCAGTGGCGCCAGGCTCATAAGGGGACCCAGTCCCGGCACAGGACGTGCTGGGCTCATGATGTAAGGAATGGTGCTTGGGTGGACCTACCTGCTACAGACCATGCTGCTCACTCACCTGCAGGGTGAAATCCTCATCCATCCATGGCTGGAACTACTTTACCTTCTGGGTGTGGCCAGCACCACTCCCTGGGACTGGATACTGGAACTATTCTGGAAGCTGGGACTTCTTACCTGGGCGAGGCTGCTGTGGAAGGAGACACCTAAGCACTCCAGTAAGCTATTTAAACCACGCCCGATCAGAGCAACGTGCTTCGCGTTATTCTGCAATAGCAGCAGGACGCTCACCGTGTCAGCTCCAGAGAATCTTCAACTTCTGCATCTGGGGAAGAGAAATCCGCAATCTTACCTTCCGAAATACCATCTTCGTCTCCAGCAGCATCTGAAAAGGCAAAAGAACACCAGGTTAGCACGAGATAAAAACCAGCGCAGCACTTACCCAGTCCATCGGTGCATCTCAAGCCACGGGCTGCAGCTTTCCATTTTTTCCGGCACCCTGTGGAAGCAAAGACATTGGTTAGTAAACCTCCGTGAAACTTTCCTTACCTGCGCTGCATTCTTCTCGCCTCCGCCGACGCTGCTACTCGCATCTGCAAAACAAAAGGACATCATTAAGAAATACAAAACTCCATCTATACGCACGTGTTTTGGGCAGCGCTCATCTTTCTCACTCCTCGGTGCATTCCTCGACATCCATTTTTCTACCCAGCTGCTTCTGCGACCTGAAAAAGGAAAAGAGACATTAAGAAGTGCTTTTAACTTCGAATTGACATTTTCTACTTACTTGCCTGCAATACCTTCGCCATTCCATTGCTCTCCGGATCTCCATATCCAAGCAACTGCCGTTCGTGCTGCTAACAACGGCCTAGCTCCAAATCTTCATCCTCTGCAACCAAGAGGCTGGACAATTAACCAGTGAAGTAACTGGCTTCGGTGCCCCTGCACAGACGCAGGATGGAGAGCTCCGCTTTCACCTACATAAGGTGAGCACATTTAGCCTACGAACTACTTGGGAGTACCAGGAAGGGGGGAGGCAGCTTACCCAGTCAGGCTTATATATCCATATTAACCCCTTGCTCTCATAATTGCAGACACCTCACCCTTCAGATCAAGATCTCAGTGAGGAAAGGGCCTTTCCAGGGTGGCATTCGAGGCCTGCGCGTGACCCTAGAAGACTCCGAGAACCCCCAGCCCAGACCTGCGCCTCCGAGGGATTCAGGTGAGCGTTACACATTGGCTGCATATGCAATGGCACTCACTCTGACTTCCATGGCAGGTGTATCTTTGAAGGCAGCCCCGGGGAGAGGAAGTCTTGGTGAGTGAAGTGGGCGCACTCTGATATTTGAGAAGACCAAGCCCGTTTTGCATGATCTTAAGGTCAATATATGGAAAGATGGCTTGTTTGAAAATGTTCCTCCTAAATGTATTTCCGCAAATCCTCACTATAGCACTGCTTACCACATCTGATGGGCCAGTGAACGCTGATAAATGCTGTCTCCAGTGCATAAGATCACCACACACCGCACATCCTGCAGCGTTGTGGTAGCCATTGATCCGGTCGTTCCCTGCTGATTGGGTTTTGTGAAACTTCCCTGGCCCTGACCCATTGACCAACGGCTTAGCCTCATTTACGTTGGGTGCCTGAGGTGATGGATGTTTAGAGGGCTGCAGTGTCTTTGGGTCCTCTTGCTTGTGAGAAGTACCCTGTCCTTTAGGGGTCATCCCATGTGACACTTCATGTTTAGTAGCTACTGTGATCAGCATGTTGTCCATAAATCTGAGTCAGCAAAGAGCTGCGATAGATCGTTGAGGTAAGCATGTAAAATGTGATCTACACAAAGGTCATAAAGCCCCTCATTTGAATCCATCTTTACCCTTTATGAATCTTTTCTAGTTCCTGATGGAGTCATTCAGCAGGTGTCGCAGCATACTCTTTCTTTCTGGAGTCTTGGAATGTCTCTGGTACTGACAGAGCCCCTTTCGTGTGATTGAAGCTACCCTGCTCCTTTCTATTCAGTTTAAGACTTGCATCACATACCTTTTGAGGCAGGTGACTGAGTAAAGAGACTGCCATCCTCCTAACTCACCTTGTGCATTTGCACAAAGGAAGTGCTATTCAACGGAAGCCTGGTTCCCAGAGATAAGTAACCCACGTCTGCCTGCCGAGTCAAGGGAAGGGAGTACTGATGTAGTTCCCTATGGTTGTCTGAAGAGGTCCAAGTTAAGAAGAACCTAGTAGTACTTAGCCAATAATTGCAGGGTCAGAGATGCTTCATTAGAGCCACCATTGTCTTCCTCAGATGAGTCCTATTCGGCTCCTTCAGGATGAGTTCCAGCGATTGACAAAGGTATGGTGCAGATAACCTATCATTATACCGTTCTTGGATGCTGGATGTACATAGCATCCAATCCGATATGGTGTCAACTTTCAAATCTTCAGGGGCTAAGACTTGTGATATACATTTACAAATGAATGCCAGAAACCCATTCTTGCATTCAGCCAAATCTGGCCATGGCTACCTTGAACTCTCAAGGCCATAAATATGACACAGACTTGTTTCCATGCTTATCGGCTAAATACTGCCTCATTGTAGAGCCTCTGTGGACCTCTAAAACTACCTTTAATTGGGCTTGTCAGACAACCAGTCTTGATACTCTTATCACAAAATAACTGCATCAGTGTGCACCCGGCCAAGGACCATCACAAGAAACCGAGCCGCTTGACTTCCTTGGGAAACATGACCACTTGGTACAGTTGATACTTTTGAGGCATTCTGACCTGGTAGTCCTAGCAACTCAGACACATTGCTCAGAGTTACATTGCAGTGAGTCACTGTTGCGTAGAAGGACTTACATGGGGAATCTAGTCGTTATAACAACTATGTTACTAAACTGAGCACAAGTAGATAGGAAAAGAATCGGATAGACTGCTACTTCCACATCGGCGGCTAAGACCTAAAAACAGTAGGCGTGCCATTGAACAGATTTCCTCTCACACTTAAGGGGGAAAACGAGCTCCCTGCAACCGCTCGCACAGCTGTAAATTACCTTTAGACAAATTGGCATTGGGCTTTGCAAATCCTTAATGACAGGATCTTTACTAGGTATAGCCAACAAACCTGCAGACCTGTCTCAATGAACTTTTCAGTCTCAAGTGGGTAATCAGTGATTATATAGTGTTGAACATTTTCCAGCAATGGGGTACTCAAAATATTGATTTTTTAGCAATAAGCAAAAACAAAACATGTCAACATTTTGCATCCAAATGTTCAGACATGTTCATAAGGGAGCACATTACGAATACGTTGGTGTGAGGCATTTGTTTATTCTTTCCAACAATGCTGCATTTAGTGAGGAGGATGCAAATCTCGTATAGTGCATTGAGCAAAAAGTTGCCTGTAGTCCTCCAGTGTAAAGGAGATGCTGGTCTCTCATTCTTAAATGGGCCACTAACACCAGATCTACTCGCATAGTGGATGGTTTTTCACCTATGCCCACAGCTCTGAATTTAGAAGCCTGGCTGTACATTTGTATGGAGAGTTATGGAAACCGATCACTAGGACATCTGATTGTGCATACTGTTTTATACTGTTTTCAAAAGAGAAAATGTCTATGAAGGAGTTTCTCACACGGTTGCTGACGCTAGAAGAAAGAGAATTGGGGCACATGTCCATTAAGGCATTGACCGCATACTTAGAAACAATATATGTCCTTATTTAAAATGGAAACCAGGCTTAGAACAAAATTCCACCAACAATATGGCCAGCTTCTGCTTGCCAAGGCTGCCACTGGCAGAGGTTAAACCAATTTACACAGTCATGTTACAGAAAGCAAGCTAAGAACCTCTTGAGCTGCATTCCACATGCAAAAACAAGACATCCACTAAAATCCTGCATAGCAAAGATAGCCTTTGAGCGCCTCAGCAGGGCTGCTATAGAAATATTCTTATATTCCTTTACTAAGCATTAATATTCAGATATTCACTGAAGACAAGATTCTTTCGTTAGACCAGTAGCTTCCATACTTATGTTTGCAACAAACTTACCATCACAGGCCTACCCCAGGGAAAAACCACTAGTTTAAAACAAGCAGCAAGTGACTAAAACTGGTTCATGCTGCAAATGGAAAACATAAGTAGAAAAGTAGTTTTGCAGCTTCGTACCTGCCATAGGTTCACCTGTAATCTACCCTAACTTTCTGTTGCTTAGTTTTGCAGAAATGTGAATGCATCCACACACATAATCGGTGATAAAGGTTGAATAGTGCAAAAACACGGGTGCACAATTCAGGTTTCAAGCTACTAGCTAGGCATAGAAAACCACTATATGTGTCAATTCTCCATATGCATACACCACATCGTTTCTCATGCGCTAAGACACAATTACTAGCCAGTGGCGAGTGAAAGTTTTGAGGCCTGGTAAAAATATATATATTTACATATATATATTGGCGCCAGTCTGTGGGGCATCGTGATGCAGTCGGATACATCGTGAGCGTGGTTATATGAATTCCCCCATGGCCCAGCCTGTGTAATCCACCTGTCAAGGGTACTTTTGCAGTGGTGACTGCCCTATTGGTTATTGATTTACTCTGCAGGGTGCTGGAGTTGGGCTTGGGTTTTTTGAGTCCAGTAAGGGTGGAGTGGGACCACAACTCCCTAATGTTATATTTAAACAGCAGCGTTTGGAGGCTGCACAATTAAACTCCTTTTAAGAATCTGGGCCACAGTGTGTCACCTCACCCACTTAAGTGGACTTTCTTAAACTTTAGAGGCATGTACAAACAATGTAGCCATAACAGCAGCATGACCATTTGCCCTTTTGAAGTCTCCTGATAGTACATACCATGTATTACTGAAAGAATATGATGCCTTAAAACAAATTATAACTGTTTGGTTAAAGGGACCAAATGCCGCCGACTCGTTAAAGGGTTAGTTTGAAGCCCACTGCATTAGTACATAAAACAGCTTGCCTTGGCGTTCTTCACCAAACCCTCCTTTGTTAGAGCCAGTGTTTCAGCCCATACCACAATAAGAGGCTCTGATCTGGACCAAGGCAGAGCAACTGGGGTGTGCAAGGCTTAAAGTCCATTCTCCAACAAGTGATTCTAAAGCTTTCAGGGGTCTGGCTGTCTTTGTCCTAACTCTGCCTGTCACTGGTATGGCCACATTTATCTCTCTCCCTTCTGGACTATATTTTTTAGATATATGCCTCATTTATGGGACCAACAGAGTTCAGTATTCAATCTGTTTTGTTTTTGTTATGGAGTAGGGTGATGTTCTTGAAGACCCAGAAGTTAGGAACGACCTGGGTCACAACATAAATCAGCCTGTGTAAATTCCCACCAGATCAAATGATTCCTTTCCTGTGCAAAATGCCTAATATAGTTATTATTTGAGCTGAGCCCCCCTGAACCTAGCCACAACTTTAAACCGATTTCTTTCAAAAAAGGAGACGGTTGACTTTTCCCTTTTTGCTGATGACGCTGTGATCGTGACAAAGACGGATAGGACACACTCAAACGTTTTAAATGCCATCAAAAGTATTGTTGAGCAAAAAGCCTAATAGGTATGTAAAGTCTAATATATGGCTTTGTGGAGGATGGGCGACTGAGAATGTATGCTTATAAAGGGGTCTCATTGAAGAGTTTTGTTTCCTGTGCTATCTAAGCGTCCTCCACTTGCTAGCTATCATAGGCCCGGCAACAGAAGAGCAACATTGCCCTCTTGCAGACACTAGGCGCTATCCTGCATTGTAACTAAAGGTTGGGCTGTTGAGTCATTAAAGAATCACAAATAGTATACTAAGCCAACACAGTCCTGGCCTGTCCTACAATGGTGTTGCCTACTGTGCATACTGCTAATTCCAGATGACCCCACCAGCTGGCTCATGGGCACCTCTTTTGGTAGCTTTATTTATCAGGCTTGTGACCATTAAACATGCGTTTTTTGCCTACAAGGGTCTGGGTGAATCAATGTTGTTCCTGCTGGTGATTTCTTCCTCCTGGGATCAACGGTTTTCTGGTTGAGATCTGATGAACGGGAGATATTCCTGTGTGTAGTGATTATGATGCAGGTATCTACTATGACACCAGCAGGTAATCCTCTGCGGTCTAATAGCACAGAATGCACTCTCAGGCTTAGGGCCTTAGCTGGTGAAGCACAATCCCACCCTTCAAAACCCCACTCTATGGCTCATTATGTAAAATCAAACTCTCTACTTACCTAGGGTCACTCATTTTCATGACTGTCCCACTCCTGGCTTCTGCACACTTCTAGTTTCTGTTGCGCTTCTTGTGCACCTCTTTGAACGGGTATCATTCTCTTATCCCTACTATACATCACTACATAGTGTAGCCTCCCACAGGTGGCACTGTTTGCCCTTTGATTAGCTGTCCGCTTATACGTAGCCTGGGGCCCCTTGTCCCTCAACCAGCACAGCACAGGCAACCTACACACCCAACTCGGAATCCTCCCCTCACGTCCTTGCATCTTGGCCTCAAGTGATGCATCATACTGCTTACTGTATGATGGAGTGCTCTTCACAATGGCATCATTGTTTTGAAAAGACTTGCATTAACCTGCTTTTTGTTAACCCTCTTGTTATTCTCCGTGGCAAGCAGACTGCATAATCCTCATTCGGAGTTCATGCCACTAAACAAAAGATGGCTTGCAGGAAATTTTCAAACTGGTGTGCACGCTACACCAGAGATGGTTTTCCTTGGCGTACACAAGCAATCTATAACATGGCCTAGTTAAGAGACAATACATTCCTACAGCAAAACTCTTCATATTTGGGAAACAAAGATGGTTACTAGATAACTTCTGGTGTTGCCTGCTTACTCGGCTCTCAACATACTCTGGCAAACAAGGTGTACAATATGAATGGGATATTTCTCTGTCCACCTATTGCCTTCATGGAAATTTGTCGCGAGAGACCCACATCAGCTAAAGGGTTGAGAGATGAACCAACCAGGAGCTACTGCCCTGCATTTGATCATGAGAACAGCCTTTGGAGTTAGTTTGGACTTTTACTATTAAATAGGCTCAGAGTCATGCTTAGTGAGGAATGCACAGACTTGCTTGCTTACCGTGCAATAATGATTCTGCGTGCAGGGCCCTTGCTCACCCATACAGTAATTGTTCTTATCTTTCTTGGGAAAGACACAGGGGTCTAAGGGCTGGAACCTAAAAACCTACTGTCTGCAAGTTCCCTGCAGACCCAATAGGTTTTCTCCCAAACAGATATGGCACTAATGAAGAAGAGATTAAGTAGGTGCTTTCTGGAGTTGGATTATAGGAGGCCAGCTCTGATTTCTATGGCATTTATTTACTTGCGTTCTGACTGTAAGGGTTTGAATCTTACATAGAACATATTTTATAGTCCTTTGTGTGGTGAATGTATGCCACAGTTCCCCTGGGACAATTGCCACTACCCACAGTGATACATAGAGCAAGGACCCTACCAAGAACTGCTTTTGGATGTGAGGTTAGACTGCTTTTCCCTCTTTGATCTGTTGTATACCAGTGTTTGAAGGCGATAAGGGGTTTCAACAACTTCATTTGGGTGATCCTGCTTAGAGATGCAATTTTCTTTTTCACTTTCACAGTAAAATATTTGTCAAATGGATTGTGTCCTCCCACGAATTGTTCGTCTATGATAGTCGTATCTCGCCAGTTTTGCTGCTTCGTAGTACAAATAGATTGTGCCACGCCCGTTGGCTTCAGTTCCGTTTTTCCGGGCTTTGCTTTGAAAACAACGGCGCACTTTGTTTTTTCGTTGAGAAGAAATGTCCTCTTCTACTCATTCGACCCCTAAATCGGGTTTCTAAAAGTGTGAGGACTGTGGGGCGAAAATGTCCATCACATACCCGCACCGTTGGTTTCTGGGTAAAGACCATTGAGTCGAAGACTCCGGCTCCTGTCAATCTATGAATGGAAATGCTCTTTGCGAACAAAAAGGTAAATTAGTAGTGCGGTGGGATACTTCGAAGGGCTCTTTGATGAAATACAAAAAGACTGGTGATTCCAGAGACTCCACTCGTCATAAACACCCAAAGAGGTCTCGATCGAGGAGTCGGTCAATGCGTTCTTCAACTTCTTCTTCTAAGAAGTCAAAGAAGAGATGTCACAGGTCTCCCTCTTCGTCATCAGACACCTCCACTCAGATTCCCCCAGCAAGTGGAATGCTTTCATGGTGGAAATGATGCAAATCTTTGAAAACACGGCCTCAACCCCCTCAAAGGAGCCTCGCAAGATTCAGACCCCGGTCGCTCCCTTGGACGATGCAGGCAGGCCAAAAATGACTTCGACAAGTAGTAAGTCGGAGTCTCGACATTCTTGACCCGACAATAAGAAGTCGAGGACTTTGACCCGGGAATCGAGTCGATCCCAGGTTCTGTCGAAGAAACTTGAAACATCAGTCTTTCGATGACTTCATCAATGTCAGCAGCGCCGATAGATTTGACGCTGAAGTAAAAAAAATCTTCATCGAAGAAACCATTGATGCCTTCGACGGTTCCTTCGAATCCCCCGAGGCAATTTCCGGTACAGGAAAAAACCTATGAACCTGTTTCGAGGTATGACTTTTTTAAGTCAATATCCTCTATTTTTAAAGAGGAAAATGTCTCTGAGGAGGATGTTTCTCCGTTAGGAGTCAAATCTGGCTCTAGGGAAGTTCCTGAGGAACTAATTGACCCCGAGTCAAAGTTGAACGACCTCTGCGATTCCCTCCACTCTGCCAGTGGCCTAGATACGTCACCAGAGTTGGAGTTTACAAAACCTGACCTTTCAGAACTTGATGATTCGGGGTACAGGAACCTTATGAACAAGGTGACTGAATTTATGGGTTGGAGCAGAGCTTCACCAACCTTCGCGCAGGACGATATGACAGACATCCTGAATCAGGGTCCGCAAAAAGACCCAGTTGTACCCTTCCATAAGGCTCTACAAAGGAAGGTAGAAACTAACTGGGAGACTCCTGAGTCTGGTTCACCTATTGATAGGAACTTTACCAAAAAGTATAGACCATCTTCCAGCGACCCTGATTATCTCAGGAAACACCCTACACCTGAGAGCCTGGTAATCCAGGCTGCGACTTCTTCCAGACAGTCAGCCTATCCCTCTATTCCCCCAGATAGAGAGGATAAGAAAGTGGACGCTTGGGCCTGCAAGGTGTTTACCTCGGGCAGTATGGCCCTAAAGTCCACGAATGTCACCTGTACTTTAGCCAGGTTTACCCATACCCTGTGGGACTGTATTAAAGGGGCGGCTGAACATATTCCAGAAGGCGAAGAAAGGGAAGGCTTTCTGAATATAATTAAGGATGGCAAGGAGGTGATGGGGGGAGTGTCTGCAAGCAGGGCTGGATACTGCTGACAGCATCAGCAGATCCATGGCTGCAAGCATGGTACTGCGCAGATTTGCGTGGTTGAAAAATTCGGGGTTTGCACCGGATGTGCAGGCCAGGCTTCTCAACATGCCTTTCGATGGCTCGAGTTTGTTCGGCAGCAAGACGGAAGAAAGCTTGGAGAAGCTGCAGACCTCCAGCGCAGCGGCTATGTCTCTTAGCGCTTCCATTCGGCAACCTCAGCAACCTTATTCGGGCTCATCTTCCTGGAGAGGTGGTTCTTTTTGTTACTACTCCTCCTTTGGTAGAGGAAAAGGACAGGCTGTACAGAAAGGACAAAGAAAGTTCGCTCGTGGTGGGTGAGGAAGGAGTGCTAAATCAGCCTCAGCAGCGGCATCTTTGCCCTCAGCCGCTGCTGCAGCCGCCTCTAAACCTCTCTGAGCCGTTAGCCCACAAGACCCCAGTGGGAGGCAGGATCTCTCAGCGTCTGAACGAATGGCGGGGCATTACTTCAGATGCTTGGGCACTGGGAACAGTTTCCCAAGGTTACTGCCTTCCTTTTCTGAAGAGGCCTCAGGATCATCCACCGGGAGCCAGCTCTGTCAAAATTCCAGATCCATTTCTTGTGCAGGAGATATTAACCCTGCTAGAGAAAGGTGCAATAGCACATGTACCTTTAGCGAAGAGGAACAAGGGTTTGTAGTCTGCTTATTTTCTCATCCGCAAGGACAGAGAAACAAGGCCCATCTTGGACTTAAGAAGCTTGAACAAGTTCCTCAGGAAGGACAAGTTCAAGATTGTCACACTTTCTCAGGTCCTTCAGGCTCTCCAACTCCAGACTGGTTGGTATCATTGGACCTTTAAGATGCTTACTTCCATGTGCCAGTAAATCTCAAGCACAGAAAGTACCTGAGGTTCTCGGTTGGCTGCTCTCATTATCAGTTTCGAGTTCTGCCATTCAGGCTGACCTCCGCCCGAGGGTTTTTACCAAGCTGATTGCAGTAGTGGGAGCAAGTCTGAGGGGGGGGGGGGGATTCACGTCCACCCCTACCTGGACGATTGGTTAATCAGGGCTCGTTCACCCGAACAGGCCCAGGAACATCTGAGGATCACCTGCCACTTCCTACACAGACTGGGCTTCTCCCTCAATTACAAGAAGTCCAATATGATACCATTCCAAAGACTCCAGTTCATCAGAGCTGTCTTGGACACTTCCTCAGGGAACGCCTTGCCTCCTGAGGTGAGAGCTCAACACATTCTGCAGATGGTAACAAAATTACAAAATGCCCAGCATCTACCGACCTACGATTTTCTGAGGTTGCTCGGCCTCATGGCATCCTGCATTTTTCTGGTGCCGGAGGCCAGATTGAGAATGAGATCCCTTCAATGGGCCCTCAGGACTCCATGGTCCCAGTTTTCGAGGAATATGTCCGATCCTCTACAGGTCCCTAGCAGAGTGGCTCAAGAGCTTCTAAGGTGGGCCTGCAGGGACAATATTCTCATGGGGGAATTTTTTTGGCAGCCATGGCCAGAGATAACGGTTGCGACGGACGCCTCACTCACGTGGTAGGGAGCCTACGCCAATGATCTGACCATCAGCGGTCGTTGGTCTCCATCGGAGTCCAAACTGCACATCAACCTTTGAGAGCTAAGGGCGATCAGACTAGCGCTGAAAGCCTTCCTGCCCTCTGTACGGGGATATAGCGTCCTGATAATGACGGACAACACAGTGGCCATGTACTACCTCAACAAGAGAGGAAGCGTAGGGTCACTACCACTGTGCAGAGAGGCAATGCAGCTCTTGTTCTGGGCAATACAAGAAGGAATCTCTGTCGGCAGTTCACCTAGCCGTGGAGCAGAACACAGCAGCGGACGCTCTGAGCAGGCACAGCACAGTCTCCTATAAGTGGAAACTAGCTCAGGAAGTCCTTCAAGAGATCTTCACCCTTTGGGGAATTCCTCAAATGCATCTGTTCTCGACCGAGGTGAATCGGAAGTGCAAACAGTATTGCTCAAGGGAATTTCCTCTGAGAGGAGCTCTAGGAGACACGTTCGTAGCGGACTGGGAATTTCCACTCCTGTATGAGTTTCCTCCAGTCCCCGTCATTCCTCATGTGATCAGGAGGTTGAGAAAGTTTGGAAAAACCATGAACCTAATTGCTCCAAATTGGGCCCGGATGATGTGGTACCCGGACCTTCTGGACATGTCCATCTGCCCTCCAATACATCTTCCACAAAGAGAGGATCTTCTCTTGCAAGAAGGTTGCGTTCTCCATCCAGAGGCCAAGGCACTCAGCCTTCACGTATGGCTTCTGAGAGGCTGAGATAGGATTGGGAACTCCCGGACGACGTAATGTAAATTTTGCTTTCGGCCAGAGGGCCAGCAACAAAATCCTTGTACCGGGGTCTTTGTAATAAGTACAGTAACTGGTGCAAGGACAATAATGTGGATCCTTTTCAATGTGGCACAACTATAGTGCTGTCCTTCCTATTGCATCTGGCCAATCTGGTGCTCCAGATTGGTACAATAAAAGGATACTTGGCTGCGCTTTCCATCTTTATGTGCTCCTCTGAGGAGGTTTCTTATTTCAAGATTCCATTAGTTATCCAATTTCTGAAGGGACTCACTAACATGTACCCTCCAGTACCATTTCATGTCCCAGCCTGGGATTTAAATCTTGTGTTGAAGTTCTAACAGGCATACCATTTGAGCCTTTACATTCCTGCTCATTAAGGCTCTTGACATTGAAAACTGCCCTTCTTGCAGCATTAATATAAGCCCACAGGGTAAGTGAGTTGCAGGCTCTTTCATGCAAACCTTTTTATACTATCTTTCATAAGGAAAAGGTAGTTCTTAAGGTTAAACCATCTATCTTGCCAAAAGTAGTTTCTGACTTTCAACTGTCACAAGAAATAATCCTTCCAACTTTCTACCCTCCCCCTCATTTGGGCAAAGAGGAGGAGAGGTTGCACAGACTAGACTCAAAAAGGGCTCTGAGTTTTTATATAACGAGAATGGCAAGATTACGCCAAGATGACAAGCTTTTTGTGGGCTATCCTGGTCCTAAATTAGTATTAGCGGTGACAAAACAAACTATATCTCACTGGATTACTCTGGCTATTGTAGAGTGTTACAAGCTTGCGGGGAAGGAGCCACCGGAAGGGCTCAGAGCACATTCCACAAGGGGCATGTCTATTTTGCGGCTCTACAGTGGGGAGTCCCCGTAATTGACATCTGCTCTGCTGCAACTTGGGCATTAATTCATACCTTTGTTAAGCATTACTGCTTAGATTCTTCATCTTCTCAAGAAGGCCTATTTGCAAAAGCAGTGCTTCATTCCATCTAGGATAAAGCTAAATAGTACTCCCACCTCCTGGATTCTTACTGCTTTGGGAGCCTATCCAAGATGAGGAATACTTGGGAGGACACAATCCATTCGAAGAATAAGTTACTTACCAACTGGCAATGTTCTTTCGACTGGATGTTCCTCCCATGTATTCTTCATCGTCCCTCCCAACCTACCCTGCTGTACAATTTACGTGATTCACACTTTGCATTTGCGAAGAGCTTACAGTCTGGGGCACGCCTGGATGGTTCCTCAATTTATTTAATGAAAAAACAGAACTGAAGCTAACGGGCGCGGCACAAGCTATTTGTACTACGAGTGACGTTGACACGCCACGGCGGCCCTAGAGGGACATTGATGCCACGACGTCGTGCACAGCGCCCTCTGCCGAAAAAAAAAAATATATATTTTTCTGAAGCAGTATAGCTGGCGAGATACGACTATCATAGATGAGGAATAGGTGGGAGGAACATCCAGTCGAAAGAACGTTACCAGTTGGTAAGTAACTTGTTCTTCTCTGCCATTTCTCTTGTTCATTTGTCACACATGGAAACTACGAACACGCTGTTCTTTCAGGCTTGACATGAAACCCCCAACCTAGAATGCTAGTACTTAATTTATGTATTGTCTTTTTGAACAATCGCCAAAACAAATTTTGATTTGACCGTCTCTTGTCAACTCATTTCCCACCATGGATTAAAAAAGTTATGCTTGTTACTGACTAGTCGCTGTGGAGAGGAAGTGGAATGGCTGTGTACATCTGTGTACATCTTCAGGGTAGTTTTATTTGGAGGTCTCAGGATGTTTCTCTGCACTAGGGCACATTCGTGACACTCCTATCCATGCAGGTACGATTGAGTGGTTCAGAACTAAGTTCTGTGTTGCCTTACCAGCCCTTTCCTAGTCTTTGATTCCTGGGTACCCATAATCCTCTGTTCATCGGGGCGCATGGATATTTGCATGAAATGAGCTTCCCCTCCTCCTTAGAGGGCTCATGAAATGAATGATGCCATCTTTCACTTATTATTACACAACTACACCATGGCATTGGGGCTCCAGAAGGCTCTTGGCCCAGTGACCTCAAACCAAATAAAGGAGGATGATATCCATTCAAAATCTCTAAGTATAACCAAGAGAAGACCCCCTCATGTGACTTATCTCCTTATATTTGATCTTTACTGGTAGGTCTCCCGGTGGAACCTGCTGAACTCTGGTCCATTCAAGACTTAAATCAGTGTAAACATATCTAGACTTTCGCATCCTGCAGCCAAATCAGAAAAAAGTGCTGTAAATCAACCTGCTTTTTTATTGCACTGAGATGGTTAAATTCTAGTCTGTGCTTGAAAAATAGCATGATGATCTTTCTGGAAAACCAAGGGAAGGTGACCTACTCCCATCTGTATTGGTAAGTCACTATATATGTGTATATGCTTTTTTTCTGATCTTCAACTTCTAAATTCTATAAATTATGTGCCAGTAACTCACAACATGTGTACAGAATATTAAAGCAAGCCCATTCCTCAGAGAGAGCAGAACCGTACGTTGTCTTGTTAAATATTTTACACCTGTTTCTTACTCATTAATATATTTCTTCTACCAGCCAGAGATTTTTTCCCGATATGACTAATGAACAAGCAAGCATTAAGGAAGCGCTATATAAGAACACCAATTATTGCGATCATCACTTGGTCAGGTTCCCCTATGTTCCTTAAAATCTTAATACGTTTGAGTCAGGCAATCCTTGCAAAATAGTTTGGAGCGCCTTCATATTGATGAACTGTTTGTGGCACTCCTTGCTAAACCAAGGGTTTTGATTTCCTAGAAGAGAAGGAGTTTTCAGCCCTCCCAACACATGATTACTTCAAGCACCACACCCTTGAAAATCTACCCTTCTACTGACAACCCTAAGTTTATGAATACATCTAGAAAGGATTGTAAAACATTCCTGTGGAGATAACCATAGCTTTTGTTTTTTATTTGGTCTTGCATGCAAAAAGTTATTCTATCCGTTGCACTATTGGTGATTATTGATTGCGTTTTCGGCTTACTGTTACATTTTCAGTTTTATATGGTGGGTGTTTAGTCATCATTGGGGCATACAGCAATTCTCCAAAAGAATCTTTCATAGTGTTAGCACTGAATGTATTTTCGTTGCCTGTATATTTTTTGTTTCTCTTGTTGGGTACCCTTGCTATTGTTTGGCCTTTTTGATTAAGCTTTCTTATTGAGCCTACAGCCTTTCATTATATTAAACTGAAGGCCTGAACCTCGTTTTGTTTTGTTGCCCCTTGGGGCTTTGTGCTTCTGGTTCCGTCTATACCATAAATGATCTTGGACCATGAGATAATTGTGTTTGGCAATTATATTTATATCATCCTTTGTTTTTTCTGCAACAACCAGAAGATCTCATTCACTGTTTTCTTTCTCTGGGCCAGTTGGGGAAATGCAATGTGAATTTAAGGAGATGTAAACCTTGTGCATTGAATGCTCAGGACAGAAAGTTTTCCAAGAAAACAGCCATCTGGATATCAATGCCCTGTTCAATCATTGTGTCATAAATCTGCATCTTCTCCTTGATTTTCCTATTCTCCGATGCATCTCTTTAATACAAAATCTGTTCCCACATGTATGGTATGGTGTATGATGTTTATGTATCTGTAAATGTAAACAAAATGACTTGCTTTGATTGTGCCTCTTTATTCGTTAAGATGTTTTCATGTGTGCGATGATGGAAATCAATCCTATTCTGCAATCAAGGTGTGCTGCAGTAACGTTATGCTCTTCAAGCAACACAGCATTGGGGCATTTGTCTTTTTTCATCCAGGAAGCCTCTTCCAACTTTGATTTTACTTCACTTTTGTTTAATGCATTTATAACACCCACCAGGTGACCCAGAGGCATATGGTTGCACATAAATGACAAAAACAGTAAACAAAACAATCAACGAACATACTAAAACCCGTAACTAATAGGGCCTCTTATCTAGATAGCAAGGTTTTATGCTTCTTCATAAACACATCTGTAGAATCTGTGTTTGTCGGATCTGGCGGTATGGCACCTGCATGCTTTCAGCGCAACCGCAAAAAATGCACACCTGCTAACCTGAGGGAGCTTGCCTCTAGGTACTATCAACTGACCAGTGTTGTTGGATCTTAGTGCTCTTGCAATCGGTTTTTTATGTAGGGCCTCCACCGAGTATGCTGGGATAGAACCGGCCAGGCATTTATGAGTGACCAAGAGTAACCAATATTCGATTCTGGCCTCTATGGGGAACCAGTACAGTTCTTGTCTAGCATTGGAAATATGATCTCTCGTTTTTAGGCGCGATATCATCCTCACTGCACTATTTTGTACCACTTGTAGTCTGGCAAAGTCCTTTTTACAAATTCCAGTTAATAGACAGCTGTAGTAATCTATTTCAGAGCAAATAGTGGACCTAGCTATCGTCCTACAGTTAACTTTTGTGAGAAAGGGCCTTATCTGAGCTAGCGGCTTGATGTAATAAAAGGATGCCGAGACCAGACCATTCAATTGATCCCGTGTATTGAGATTCTGATCTAGGGAGATTCCTAGAGTTTTTACTTTTGTTTTAGTGGCAATTTTGCATCCAACCACTTGAAAGCCTTGAAATAAGAAGAGTATGGTTTGCTTAATGAAAAGCCGCAGACAGGTCCTGCAGTGAGCAAAGCTGATTGTCCATTATCCATTATTGGCAGCAATCTGGATTTTAAATCCAGTAGCATTGTTTCTGTTCCATGTCCTTTCCTGAAACCCGACTGTCATTTTTTAAATAGGTTCTGATTATTCAAGTGATTTCATATTTGATTATAAGCCACTCGATCTAAAGCTTTTAACAGAGATGGTGATGGGCCTGTAATTTGTTGGTACCAGGGGGCTCCAACCATTTGTTCCCACATCCGGGACAAGACTCTCCTTAAAGGAGGCATTAACACATTTAGCCAAGGCTGCTATGAGAGAAGGGGAACAGACTTTAATTGTTAATGCTGAACATCTATCCCCTTTACAATTTGTTGGCTTTAGTTTGCTGATGATCTCAGATAGCTCTGCTTCACTGACAGGACTGAAACTGAACTTATGCTCCCTGTATTTCTCCACAGGTGCATTATTAGGTGTCTCATCTTGGCCTAGTATCTTCCTCTTGGGATCTATATTGTGTTTGATCAAATTCAATGGCCCCTTGTATGGATGTACACCATACAACGTCATTCTCGAGTTCATCTTGCTCCTTGGGGACAGGGTTTTCTAGATGTTTTGAAATCTTAAAAAGTTCTTTGGACTCCTATTAGGCGTTCATTATTCTGGTTTCATACATAGATTTCTTAGCTGAGATAATGGCTAGTTTATATTCCTTTGAGACATTATTATACGCAGCCTTGTCTTGGGCTCCTTGTTATGTTTCCAGACATAGAAGCATTTGTTTTTCATTGCTCTGAGCTTTCAAATATCTGGACAGAACCAGCTCTTGTTTTCAGCAGTGCGAAAGCCTTTGTTGCTCTTGATAGTGTCTTGATATATTCTAACGATTGCATCGGCAGACCCTGCCTTGGATACCTTTTCTAGCAAAGGGTTGATCCAATCTCCCATCGCTGTGGAAGATAGCTTGCGAATATTTCTGGACATGATCCAAATTTGTTTAGTTTCCTTGGTCTTTATACAACCCTCACACAGGATATCCATCTGTATGAAAAAGTGATTAGACCATGGGCACGGGTGATGGCTAAATCTCTTGTTTTAATGGTGTGAGGGGTTTTAGTCTGTTTTGTTTGGATATTTATTTTTAGACTATCAACAGGACTTTGAAAACTACCTAAACAGATGGTACAATGTATATTATTGGCCAGTGCAACCACCTTAGATTATCCACTCATAGAGTGCCCATGTTTTGTTAGCCAGGATACTGTTGGAACCGTTGGTCTCTTTTGATCATAACCATTTGCTTTTGAAAAGCCCTAAGTAGTTCTCATTTTGATAAAGAGGCATAGTGAATTTACGGAATCGGCTTATTTTGAATATTTGTCACCTACACATTAACCAGACAATTGCCGATCTGTTCACTTTCCAAGCCCTAATGCTATGTCAGATTAAACTATATTGCATTATCCTACTGCTTATAGGTTTAATTAACATTTTTTTAAATGCCAGGCTATTTATCACTGTGGGTACCTGCTTCTAGAGTCTCTTTTTCAATCTGAGCAGTTTACTTTCATAGGGAAAGCCAAAGGTTGTGACATAACACATCTTGCATCAGCTTAATGCACTTCTTTAGCATGTTATTTTTTTGTTAAAGATGTCCCCTCTTCATGTGCCCAGCAGATGGGATACATTTCTAGTCATTGTCATTGCTAAACATATATGTTTTCCTAGAAGTAGCAGGATGCTTTTCATCAGCATATCACAGATTCCTCTCAAAGTTACTAAAACTGAACACAGTCCATCATCTGGTATTTGAACCTTCCTGCCTATTACAAACACCTGCCCTTTAGATTCTCAAATCCTCCATCGCATCATCACGCCTAACTCTTTCATTACTAGCTTCCAATTAGGGTCTTTCACTGTTTTGGTCCCGAAAATTGAAATTCTCTTCCCATGCAAATCTGTTCGATTGTGATTCTGAAATCGAAACATCCTGAGAAATAAGATGTGCAGAGGAGATACCGAAAAAATGCAGTGATTGTAAGTGACAGCCCCTTCCGATTGATATCAACCATCTCCCCTTCGCTGGCATAACTTGAACTCTCACCTCATAAGTTGTTTTTGGCAGTAGCAAACTAGTAGAATCTAGTGCAGGCATTTTGCTGAAAAGTGACTCTCAGTATGTACCTGAGAATGCAGCTCGTTCAATAGTATCTGGACTTACAAGAATCTGTACTTAAATTGGAACCTAGGGTAAAGAAGGGAGCGGCTAAATATCGCCAAACTCAGAATAGATTTGATCCAGACTGCAGCACTCGGAACAAGAGATTTTGTTTTTAGTTGATCAAAACAAAAAAGTATCAAGAGATAATATGAAAGCAGTAGATAATATTCTTTACAGCAGCAATCTGGCTGCTGAAGAGAGTTGTAAAATCTGACCTTCGTTTGGTGTAACCTGTTTTTTAAAATGTTCGACTCTAGAAAGAGAAGATTCCATCACACCCACTTTCAGAGTTCTAAACGGTCGAATGGGAAGGTAGCAAAGTGGAGCTGTGTGCAAATTCTCATGAATTTGAAGATGGATCCTGGTGCAGAGAGGGATATAGCCATTTAGGATAGCCTTCACTACTTTGCGTTTCCATTCAGACAGTTAATGATTATTCAAAACAAATGGTCTATTGTAATGATTTTATTATTTATGAGAATCATTATTATATAAATTGGCTAGCATAATTCAAACCGATAATCCATGTCAACCATATGCCACATCATTTCTTCACATAGTCACCTGAAATGTTGGTTGTATTTTGTCTGTAGTTATACCTGTGCAGACAAATATCTGTGCAGAAACTTCTACATACAAGATATTGATATTTGATTCTGGTTGCATGTTCCATTTAAAGACAGTTTGTTTAAAAATAAATTAATTAAATGGGTTAAGGTTTTCCACATAGATGTCAGGGTATGTTTAAAAAGTTGGAAATTTGTGGAGAGTATTTAAAATGTAGGCAATATATCACATTTGGCCAAATATATGCAGCAACGACAAAAGGTAGTAAAATGTTTATTTGTTTCAACAGAATTTGGGTCAACCGGATGACCCACTGAAGCCTGTTAAAGAAAAGACGGTTGTAGGCTACAAATGTAAATTTTGTGTTGAGGTACATCCTACTCTTCGAGCAATTTGTAACCACCTTCGCAAGCACGTCCAGTATGGAAATGTCCCGTCAGTGCCAGCAGAACTCAAGGTGAGATGTTGGTAGAAATGTTAACCTTAAATTGAAGGTACTGTGAAACCAAGTTCGCGCTGTGTTTCTACACGTGTCTTCACATCTAGGTAGTACTTTAATATTATGTAGTAGTTGCAAAGCTACTGCAACAGTATGTAGTGAATCACAATAGAGCTAATGTGCTATCCGGGGTCACTTTTGTGCCAAAATTCATAAACACAACAGATGAACATGACCATTTTTTTTAAACCTACTCCAAGTCTGGTTATGATTTTCTGCTGGACTTACTTAGTTATTAAGTGATGTAGTTCTAATAATTTAATACCAGTTATTTCCTTATATTTTGTTTTTACATTCAGTGTCAACTATGTGCCCAAAAGGGGTATTCTCACCCTGCAAAATGGCAAAATGTGCACCTTCAACTGAACCACCCTTCCTGAGATCATGCTTTAACATACTTTTGATCGTGGGGAGGATAAACATACCATTAAAATTCAATGAAATCCAACGCTGACAACTGCCTTAAGGTGCTCTTACAGCCCCTGTCCCCCATGGGCCATAGTTCAATTGATGTTCCTTACAGCCAATAAAAGGTGGTAGACATACATTTTGCTAGGCAGTGAGAAGGAGAACAGGATTTTAATGTCCTGTTGTAAAGGGATCATATGAGAATCCAAATTAAACCTCACCAAATGAGGTGGTTAAGGGGAAAATGAAGAGGAGACTGAAGACAGAGTCTTTGGGATTCCTATAAGTAATACAGTGGGGCAAAATCTATTACAACAATAGGAAAAAAGGGTATGATGAGTTAGGAGTATAATCAGAATGGTGCACTCTTCGGGATACTTAACATAGTCAGTTTTCATTGATCAAGGAATCAAAGACTGTCTGCAAAAGGGCTTTTGTGATGAGTGGTGGATATGACAATAAAAGACCAGACAGGAATTGACTTTCTAGGAAACCATATATATGTTATTTGTGGAGGTTTTGATGTGAGGGTGATTGGCGAGACTGTTGAAGATGCTTCTTTAAAGATATTTAAATAGGATGGGTAGAACGGACTTGTGGGGGGGGGGGGTTCTTTATGTATGGGTATGGTCATGACTGACATGAAGCAAACCATTAAACCATGGCAAAGGCTGAACAATCAAGCTTGGTGCATCTGAGCGAATGGATAGGGAGCACAGATGATTTGTAGGGCAAATGGGGTGGCTTGCCAGGTGATGGCCGATATGTGGACAGTGCGGTTTGAAGGAATTGAATACGAGGTGAGAACAGAGGGATGTTTTATCCATGGGTATATTGGCTCTGATTGATGGTTGTGTCGTTGTCTTGTGACAAGGTTAGGGGGTGGTTAGTATGTTACTTGGTTATAGAAATGATGGGGCAAGGGTTTTGAAATTGTAGGATTTTGGAAATGGGAGGATTTTGCAAGATCATGAGTGGTCATGACTGATAATGAGGTTATAGAGAGTTTGTATGTAGTACATGGCATGTGGATCCTCATGGTTTATGGGTGAATTGTGGAGATGGTGGAGGTGTGCAGTGGGTTGTAGGTCTAGAAGACTGTTTCTAGTGCATGGCATAATGCCTTTCAATTATTCAGAGTGTAGTTGATTGAAGGGGCAAGTAGCACAGAAAAAAACTAACATCAGCAGAATAGGTTTTGATGGACACTACTCCGGCCCATCTGAGGGAGGATTGATTTATGGAAGGAATGGGTATAAGTGAGTTTTACATTAATGACACCTAAGGAGTATCTGCTTCAGCGAATGGACAGTTTGACGATCCTTCAGATGGCGTCACTTATCCCCAGGAGGATCTCTGCCGATAAGGACGCGATTGGGAATCACAGCCCCTTTATACCCCAACCCTTTAGGCTGACAACAGGACTTAAACCTCATGGGACTAAGCTCATGTCTAAAACCATGTGTTACTGTGAAACATCGAACCACCCTGATGGGTTAGTTACGTAAACGAAGAAGCTTTCAAACGCTACTGTCATGCAATTTACCGGGTCTGAGAGGCGGGGTCCTCGGCTCTGGCGGCTCCCATCATGGAGGCTTTACCCCCCCCCCCCCCTGGCGCTTTGGTTGGGCTATTCGGGTCCAGGTCCGCGGCTCCTTGGGCACTGCCGTTTTTGCAGGTCTGCTAATGCTGGAGCGTCCGCGCCTAGCCCTCCCTGCATGCGCAGTCCGCTTGGAAACTGATGCTTGCGTTCCAAGCCTCGCTTTTGGTTCCCGGCCTATTTCCGGGTGCCGATTGCAGGGAATCGCAGAGTCTCAATGCGGTCAGAGTTACTGATTATGTCCCTGGCCCCTGGTCAGTCTAGCCCTGCCTTGTGCTCTGCCTTGCCTTGCCCTGCTTGTTTGCTCTTTCCTGGTTTCTCCTTGTTTCTTGCCGGCCTTCACAATTCCGTTACTGCCTGCCTTCCTGGGTCTTGGATGGGTCCCAGTTCCTTGGTTCTCTGGGTCTGGGGGGGTCCTAGCCCCTGGATCCCGGTTTCTCTTGGTGGGTTCCCTGCTCCCTCGTGCTTCCAGTATCTCCTTCTTTGCTACCTGGCAGTCTTTTGTCTGGCTTTCTTTCAGTCTCTTGTTCTTGCCCTGCCTTGTGCCTTGGTTAGTACCCTGCTCTGTGGAACCTCGCCATCTGCACCGAACTTCAGCTGGTCATCCGGAAACCACCATTGTTATTTGGACTACATCTGGCCTTCTCGGTCAGTGCTTGCATTGTCCTGACATCACGCAAATCAAGGAACTGCCGTGGTGTTGAGCCAGTCCAGCCCCATCCTTTTGGAGATTAACAGGAGGGTGTTGGGTTGGTACCCCGAGTTGCTTGTTCTACACCTGAAGGATACGTCGACAGACTGGCAGCCTCACCACCCCGCTCACCTGGAACAGGTAACTTGCGTTCACGAGACGCCTATTTTAATAGCTACAAGCTACCGGGAAAAACACCAGAACAGCTGGTTCCATGTGTTAAAATTGCGGCAAAAATGTCAGTTTACACAAAAAATCGCAGCAAAAAGGTGGTGGTTTTTCTGTCGCAATCCATGTAAAGGATGCGGGGCACCCCTGCAACCCCCAGACCCATTATACCATTTAAGGGGAGCGGGGGGACACCCCCGCAACCCCTGCTCCCCTTAAATGATATGATGGGGTACACCTTTACTGGGTCCAACCACAGCATTTTTGCCGTGATTTTTTGTAAAGGCGACATTTTTTCCGCAATGTTAGTACTGCATACCGAAAACGTCACACAAGTCAGCACTATGGAAGGACGGAGATTGGGTCGTGGTGGCGTGACCTGTAGTGGGTGGACCGGGCGGTCTAGCAAATGCACCGAAACTGCTAAACCTACCCGTTCGCACAGCTGCCTACACAGACCTGAACAGTATCCAGATAGGTGTGGTGGCTGGACAATCGATACAAGGAGAGAGGGCTGAGACCTTGGTCCGCTTCTCGAAAGGCAGCTGTACAGGACCCAAGAAGCGAACTGGAAGAAAACAGACAATGAATGAACATCGTATTCAAGACTGGCTAATGCACATGTTGTGTTGGTGGGACAGGGTTTTTGGCAGTTTGTAAGGCCAGCCTGATTGGCTGGCAACCAAAATCATGTTGTAAATGATGTTGTCTGATGGGAAGGCTGGATTAGGCCAGTCGAAGAGTGAATGGATATATCTGACCCTTTCTCATTTTTCCTTTATTTCTGTTGGTATGCAACAGATTTACTTAGCAGTTGCTGGAGGTTTTTTGCATTCAAGTCATCCTGTTTACTTCCACTGTACTCCGGTTTCTGTTTTTGGATGTTGGATTCATCGTCCTAGTGTTCCTCCTCACTTGCTGAGCTGGAAATCCTGTGGTGGGAATATTCCTGGGCCGTTTTACGTCTGTCTTCCTGAACTATTGCCTTGCTTATGCACCTTAGAGTAGGAAGCGGTTGTTGTCCAGAACAGTGGTGGCACACCACTAACCCAAATCTGCTGTTCGTTTGGGCTGTTCTGGCACATCCCATCGTTTTTTCCTTCATGAGACCGTTTTGGCTGTCTGCGTCTCTTTGCCCGTTTAGGTGTCTGGATCTGTTAAGCTAGCTATGTTCCTCTGTCTTCCCGGCATCTTCGCCATTGTTTTCACTCCTGGTTGATGCATCTCACACTAGGAAAGGCTGTTTGTTCTTCTTTTGGGTCGCCCGAGTCTTCATTGGGCTGAAGCCTCTGGAAACTGAACATGCAAAAGAGTATTTCTTCTCACTTGCGTCACTGTTCCTGGGCCATGTTTTCTGGAACTGACACTGTGAATAGTTACCTCTGGGCCCTGAGCCAGTGAGTTATTTAAGACACGTACCCTTAGGGGTCCCTGTGGACCTGAGTTTCTGTAATTACCCTTATACCACATTATGCCATAGACTGCATGGGCGCAAAACCTGCTTTGTTTGTTTTCTTCCCTGTGTTGCTGGATCTCAAACCTGGCACTGGAGCTCTTTAAGAGGGTGTCATCTGGCGTCTCCTGGGTGTGGGGTAGAACTCAGATTTACCTAACTTTTCCACATAACCTTGGCTTTGTCCAGTTTAAACTGTCCAAAAACTCTTTAAAAGAGATTTGGAAGGTACTTACCTGTACATTGACATTTATATTGTACTCCTCGTGTTTTTAGTCGACATAACAGGAATTCCACCCACTACTGGTCTAGCATGTACCGTTAGTTTTAAATGTATTTTTGAAACTTCTACATTACACCTATGGTCTAGAAATATCTTAATAATTTGTTTTAACTTGTGGTTCCTTTTGTACCATTCTATGCCTGGGTGCAGTGAGACCTCATGGATCAAGTGCTATGTGACTCATTTTGCCTTAACATTTGGTAGCCCACTGGGCTTGAGTACAAGTCCTATCCCATTTTTCCTCCCTCTAGGAGGAGCTCTGACTATGTAGTTTGTCATTTGTAATTTTCATATTACTATGTGCTCGCGGTTAGGCGAGTTACAGGGCCTCATTACGAGTGCGGTTGTAACCGAGCCGGAAAAACCGGCAGGTTACCGCCGGACGCGTATTACCATTCCGCCTCTGTGATTCCCGGAATTACCGGGGCATTACGACCCCGGTGACCCAGGAATTCCGGCGGCGGAATTCTGGAAGTCCCCATTCCCACAGAGTCCCAGAGGACTCCGTGGGAATGGGGAAGTGGAAACACTGGCACCATGTTGTAATGGTGCCAGTGTTTCCATGTCCGCCTGCAGGCGGGTGGTGTTAAACCTGCCAGGTCAGACCTGGCGGGAGTGACACCTCCCACCTGCAGGACTCTTAATCAGCCGGTCCGGAAAGAACGGTGGTGGCAGATTTACCACCACCTTTCTTTCCGGACTGGCTGACTCGTAATGAGGCCTACTGGTTCTGTGAGCTTCATTTTCAGACTTGATTATGACTTTATCAATGTGTGTGTTCATGCTATAGAGTTCCCTTTTCTTCTCAAACATTTTACTATGTGTATCGTGACTACCACCAGTAGATGAATTGCACCTTATTACTAGGATGGGTTGGAGCTTAATTGACCATTACTGGTTTTGTATGTGCATGCATTGTATTTGTTTGTAGACTACACAACGACCCATGAGTATTTCAGTGCTTGAACTATAGGCAACAAGGCTGTTAAATAAGGAATTAAAAAAGGAGGGATTTAATTTTGTTTGAGAGAGAGCAGCTTCTCCATATGTCCAAGCTGTCATTTAGTGACTTCCAGTATTTGGCTCCGAGGAGCGTTTTTGCGCAACCTATTCCTCAGGCTCATTTAAATATAGGATTGGAATGTAGTTTTTTAAAACTAGATCTTAAGGAAACTATATATTTCCAGAACATTGTTGATGTGGATTGGTGTTGATATTATGTGTTCGGTTTGACTCACGTAGGTACTTGAACTGATAGACTTTCTACGTTTGATTTAATAAGTGTACATTTTTCATTAAACCAGTGAGGTATATTCATTGGGTATAACTGTGGGCACTTGCTGTACTTGATTACTAGCCTTCCTCCCTCCCTTGAGTTAAAACTGACTGCTTTGCCACAGCTGCCACTATAGAAAGATCTGGTGCAACATTTGTTTGGAAAATTGTGTTGCCTTTAGGTTAGGTGGGTTCACATCCCTAACCAGAGGACTGTGGAAAATATCTTCAGCAATAAAATATACTCAACATGGCTGCTCTCCTTGTGGCGCCAGCCCTGTTCTTTGTGTCTACTTACCAGTAGTGTGTTGATTTTATGGATTGCTTGTGTCCACTAAATAGTATATTTTCGTATTTGTCTGTGTTGACCTAGGTCCCTAAAAGACCTCATGTTCACTGGCTTCACACCAAGCCTGCCTCCTCCCGAATATAAGCCCAACTGCTCTGTTACTCTACCATTTAGAGACTAGTGTAAAACTGGGGGCACCTTTAGGTTGACTTCTCAGAACTCTCTGAAAAGAGGTGTTTGGCAGGATGAGTAATAGGAAGAGACAAAACCATCCATAAATAGAAGAGGTGTGGGTAGGTACTCTATGGCTGTTTTAAAATCTACTACCCCACTTGTGTTTGAGAGCAAATTTGATGAAGGGCGAGTTACATTTGAATGGTACTCGACCTTGCTGGTGAGAATGAGCATATCTGAAACTTTTATTTGACATTTACTGCAGAAAACCTTTGTCGGAAGGTCGTCGGCAGCTACAGGATCTTTTCGGTTCAGCGGCACGTTGCTATTTCAGCGCTTAGCGAACAGCACTGATGCAGATCTCGGACACTGGTTGGAATTCCTTCATTCCCTCAGTCCTGCACACTGGTGAAGGGACTCTGAAGTGTCCGTGGGAGGCTCCTTGCTCTTCTATACGGATTCTTTCCACAGCAATTGTTGCACTTGACTACAGACACTCGACCCCGGACATTGAGCTCTCTCAGCAACAGAGGATGGTGGTCCAGTGGAGTTCGTCTCGGGGTTAGTCAGTCCCACTAACCAAAGGGGAGAAGTCGTTCTGTCCGGAGCTTCTCTGTCGAGGTGAAAAAGGAGGTCCGCACGGCAGCAGGGCTTCACCTGGCAATGTAAAGATCCAGGAGGTTGTAGCAAGCTACGTTCACGGTTTCTTTGTCGGGTGTTTCTCTCAGTGGTCGACTCTGCCTGTAACCCAAAACCCTCGCCTTTTAAGCAGGTTTCTCCCATTCATGCACAGCCTATGCTGTCAATCACACAGCAAGGTGGGTGCCCTTAAAGGCCAGCCAGCCAATCGGGCCTAGTTGCATTCAGGCATTCCTAGAGACAAAGGACGGGGAAGTTTCAGGACTCTCCCTCACATCCTGTCCTTCAGACACACTGGAGGCAGGGGCGGGCTTCAAGGCAGATGCCCGCCAAAGGCAAGACAATCAAAGGGCTCAAACCTGTCTCAATGCACAGAGTAAACCCCAAGAAAGACCTCACAAGCAGAAAATGGCAAAAAAAGAAGACAGTGGCCATTTTGACAAAATGGTCACCCGTGGGTGCTGTACTGCAGCTTAGCGTTTAGCCTGCAGTAGGAAAGCACAATGGTAGGAAAAAGTAAACCACTGCCACCAGCCATTTAAAGTAGGGTAACAAAAAATGTTACATGAGAAAGTAGGATAAGGGGCTACTAAGTAACGCCCTAGCACTCCACATAAGATGTTGTGTGCTGGAACTACAAAGAGAAAAGGTAAGTAAAGTCAATTTCACTTTACTCTTCTTGGCAACTGTAGTTCACCCAAGAAAAGGTATTTAAACGTTAAGAGAAATTGAAAGGATTTCTCAGTGACACTGCACTGAAGGTGCTGTGTCTCACCATACAAAAAGCAGATGCCTATGGGGTTTGTTGGACTCCAAAAACAATGGAAACACAAAATCCAAATCGGTTAAAAGCACATGAGAGAGTGAGAAAAAGGGCTCACTCACTCCAGGGTGAAAATTAAAGTCCTAGGTCCAGCAAAAGAGCTGGGGGTCGCTAAGGTGGGAGGATTTTAGCACAAAAACAAAAATTCTCCCTAACATCTGGTACCTAGGGACTTGATCCCTGGACTAGCGACGACACAGACGGGCAAAAAGAATAATCATCTTTTGTACCCAGGAGGACGACCAAGCAGGCAGAAGCAGCATCAGTGTTTGTGAATGCATCAGGAAGAATGAGGAAGCTGACCAAGGCGATCCGGGCTGCAGAAGGGACAACACAGGGCAGCCAACCAACAAAGAACTGTCCCACGATATGGCTGTTAAATTAAGGAAACTCAGGACGGCCCAAGACAGCTGAAGTGGAGTATTGGTAACACCCCACTCTTCCAGTACAGGAAGACACCTGACCTCGAGGTGCTTGGTTAGGAAGATTTTGCAGCAATGACCCAAATCGTCCCAAGATGAGACAGCTGGTCCAGCCTCCATGGAGTACCATGTTGAGGGGGAGGAGAACTCCAGGAAGACTTCCAGCAGCCTTAGGAAGAAACCCAAGCAAGGACAAAGGAGGCAGTATGGCCAAACCAGGTCCTCCGATGCAGCAGCCCATCTTCATGGCAATCCTCTAGCAGTTCAGGTAAAAATCTACTGATCTGAGGAATGGATAGTTTATCCTACCGAGGCAGATTCTCTGGGGGGCCAGTCTAAGCCATCCCTCCGCATGCAGATGGATACATGCAGATATTTTGTCAGCCAGCCAATCAGGCAGGCCCCAAAAAACACCAAACACTTGCGTTCCCCCACATGTGTATTGTGCACATCTGGGGCCAAAAACTATGCTAATTGAGTTTAAACCACATTGGAGGTTGCAAGGCTGAGCTCAGTGAGCCGAGGTACGTACAGCTACCATTTTGGGCCTGACTCTTGCCCTACACAGAAAACAGGATGGCCCAAAAAATGGACCGATTAGGGGGCAAAAAATAGTTTAGTACCCGTCTCGCTACCGTACTGGTGCATTGGGCTAATAGTGTGGAAAAAAGGACTGGTGAAGCCAAAACGAAATTCTTCCCCTATCGCTTGTATGGTGGAAGAAGCTCTCTGGGCCAAAAATGGGGTGCTTAAAAGAACCATTTCGGCTACTGGGGTAGCACATCACAATAAGGGTTTCAGTGCATGGGGCCATCAGTAAAAGTCCCACCTGCCACCAAAGGAAATTAAAAATGAAAGAAAGTAAAAAGTGCCCTAAACGTAAAAATTGAATTCTTTCCTAACAATTACGGTAGCATTTTTCCATTACCCTAAACTCCCTAGACAGCATCTTGATATGAGGCCTTCTTACAAACCTTTTAAGGTATTCTCTCTGCTGTGCCTGAACCCTTATTTGCTTAACTAGATAATACATTTTAAATAGCAGTAGTGATAGAGCATTGCTAATAAAACACTTTCATACTGCTCTTACATTTTAGTATCGTATTCCAGCCTGGAGTGTCTCATTCAGTTTGTCGCCTTTTTCTCGGGTTGGCAGAGGCCTGGGGGGGTCGAGAGGAAGGCTCACCCATGCTGTGCAAATGTCACTACCTTTTTTCATGCTCTTTTGCATTCCACCTTTTCCCCCTGGAAGATTCTACCCTTCTGCTTTTTAAATGTACTCTATTTCTTCTATGTGCAGCCTCATTTAATTCCCTGTGACCTAATTTTTCCATGTTGGGTGTTCCACGTTGTCAGTAAATCCGGAGTCAGAGACTGTCAGATTCCAAGAGAGCAGTTAAACAATAGCACCATTGTCTGGAAATCTGTAGCTTCACTGTGTCGCACAGGCATTTGTGCCATCGGTTATTGAGTGGTTACCACTGCTCATTTCCCACACTTACAAAGATTCAGAATATGTTGCTTCCTTTTCTCCACACCAGGCAGAGAGATCTGAGTCCAGTGTTCGATTTTGGCCCACCAACTTCCTTCCCCAGGTTAGGGATTACTTTAAAGGAATTTTGTGCAGCAGCTCAAGTATCAGCAGCTTGTTTTGGCTCATGTAATTTCAAACAGTGAGCTCATTGCGCCATTCCTTCCACATGAGGCAAGCCTCCACTGCAGCCAGACAGACTGAGTAGCACCAGGATAATTTGATGGCCTCTCATTCCCCAATATGTTAATACAACACTTTACTTTAGTATGCTTCCAGTTTACTGACGCACTCAATGCTGTGAGAATATACACTTTATCCTTTCTGTTTACGCTGTCGTGTGATTTAACCTTTTCTAAAATAATCAAATAGAACTGTTGTGGGATTTTGGTAATGTCTACAGAGAACATATGCTTTAGACAACCACGTTGTATAACTGCTTGCCATGCCCTTGGTTAAGAACTTTCTGAACCAAGATGTTAAATAAAACTAAATGCTATAGTTAATGTGTTATACTTGTTCCTATTCAATAAGTACCAGGCATACTTGGTGATCAAATAGCTACCAGATAAAGCTAAGTGTCCTCACTGGAGAATCAGATGGTCAGTGGCCATTGCATGATCTTAAATGTACCACAGAGCCTGCACCTGAAAGCTAAATACATTGATTTGAGCTGCTAATTTGGTTCCAAGTGTGAGGTGCACGATGAGGAATGGGGGTATGATATGTTAATTTATTTGTATTGCGCTCGTACACAAGTGTTTCAGAACGTGACAAGGCAAGGGAGGGGAACAAGGGAGAACAAAAACAGCGATCTTACTAGGCCCTAATTGGTAGTACATGTAAAAGAGAGAGAAGTGACATGTCGGCAAGAACATAGGCTCAAACAGGAAGTCATAGGAATGCCTATGTTTATTTCACATCAGTGACATTTATTTTGTCTGTGAGACCATTGTTGATTTATTGAATCTGGGAACCACTGGTATGTCCAGTTTTAGTAACCTAAACAACTTAGTGTGGGTGACTTAACCAGGTATTTTGGTCTTGCACTAGGGGATAGTTTTGTGGTGCTGCATAGTTTATAACATAAACATTCCTTTTTTTGAAGGTGAGAGTCAGTCGTAAGAGCGATGGTAATGTGATCGGCCTTACCCAGTCTTAACAAAGGTTGGGCATCTGTATAGTGTAGCGTTTGGTGTTGAGCTTTTAGGCAAAAAGTAGCCACAGATTTAGATCATTAGGATAGCCTTAGTATTGCTTTTATGCCCTTCCTTTCTGCAGCAGTGAAGTAAACTTGCATCGAATACAGTTTTAACACAGAAGTGGCGAGTGTACTAACATATATGTAGTAACACCAAGCAAGGATAGCAGTAAGTGAATATGTTTGTGTGGTGTCTTCAATGGAGTTGAAGAAAAAATCTCCATGAATCAGAATAATTTTTAACATGCCCTTTGAGAATGAAGGACTAGATAAAAGCAGGAACATGACAGTTGTAAAAGGCCAAAACACATTATTGTTATGAAGAAATGCAATATGTTCAAGTAAAACAAATTTTAAGAGATGGGTTGAGAGAAGTTGTATTTTAGTAGATGAAAAATACAACTGTTCCATATAATGTGGTGTGCAAGCATCCAAGCTGCTGTGCTAAACATAATAGACCTCCTCTAAAATAAAATCCAGGCTCACTATAAAGCTCTACAAAACCAAAACATGCCCACACAAACCACGCCTGTTCACAAATCCCCCCCACCTCCCTAAATTCTCCTTCAAGGACATCACAGAACTCGAAGTAATAGACCTTCTCAAACACCTAAAACCATCACTCTGCAAGGGAGAAATCTGCCCTCCGAAAATCGTAAAAGACTGCACCGCTGTCCTTGCCTCTCTTCTCACTTGCCTCTCTTCTCACTGCATTCATCAACTCCTGATTTAAAACTGCCATTGTTCCCACCAGCCCTAAAGAGCCATGGGTGCGCCCCCTTATGAAAAAAGCTATGCTAGATCCTACCCAGCCTTACAACTATCGACCTATAACCACCGTCCCGTTCCTCCTCAAACTACTGGACAAAGCAGCTCATACTCAGATCCAACTATACCTTGAGACCAACTCTGTCCTAGGAAAAAGACATTCTGGATTTTGCAAAGGTCATGGCACCGACACTGCCCTATTAGACTTAAAAAATCGAATTACCCAAATCCTAGACAAAGTTAAGCCTGCCCTCCTCCTCCTCCTCCTCTTAGACCTCTCGGCGGCCTTCGACTTGGTTGACGACAAAACTCTCACCACTCGTCTCACTCAAGCAGCACAATTCTCCAAACAAGCACCTTCTTGGATTACCTCATTCTTAGAAGAAAGAGTAATGAAAGTTTTTACAAATACAGCAAATGCAGCACCTACCACAATTCACTGTGGAGACCCCCAGGGACCAGGTACTGCGCCAACTCTGTATAATCTTTTTACAAAGCCTCTTTTTGATAAGCTTGAAGTACTTGGGATCGCATATACCAACTATGCAGACAATACCCAAGTGCTTCTACCGCTAACTGGCTCATACGACCTTGATGCGGCTGCTCTACGCTAAATCTACGCCACCACCCAGGCTTGGATGGGTAAAATGGTCTTTGCCTAAATGGAGATAAGACCGAGATTCTCATCTTGGGTCAAAAGACTACTTTAACTAAACTAGATGGTCTCTACTCTAACTTTAACATAGATAACTCCATCATCCCGTCCTCAAGTCTGTCAAGACCTTAGGTGTTCACATTGATGTCACGCTATCCATGAATAAGCAAGTCAATACCATAGCCTCGGCCTCCGCCTTAAGCACCAAACTCATCAATGCCATCAAACCCTTCCTAACAAAGTCTAACTGCCTCTTAATTGCTAGAGCCACCATAGGTGCTAGGTTAGACTACTGTAACCCACTTTTAGCAGGCACCTCCTCAAAAAATGTAAACAGACTCCAGATCACGCATAACAATGCACTAAGAGCAGCACTATGCATCCCGAGAAGAGACCACATCTCTCAAGCCAGACAGGCAGCTCACTGGCTTCCAGTCAAAGACCGCATTACTTTCAAAATTCTTACTACAGCCCACAAATGCATTAACTCCACAGCACCTTCCCATCTATCAGAAACTCTCTTTAGATCCACCTCCGCAAGACCCACTAGAACATGCTACACCAATCAACTCACTATCCCTCGCATCAACAAGGCCAAACTAGGAGAATTAGGCTTCCCCTACATAGCGCTTAAGCTTTGGAACGCTCTTCCCACTTCTCTCCAAGCTGAAACTTTCCTCTATGCCTTTCAGAGAAACCTGAAAACCTTACTCTTCAACTAACGCGCCTCTTCACATCTCCTCGCCCACATACCTCACCTCGCTCCTTTAACTGCTGTATATATTGTATTAATGTGCTATACTATCAAAAATTGTTAAATGTATACCTGCTACTACTGTAACTAAGCAAAGCCTATGTTCTGTAACAAGCGCCATGATGCCCAAGGTCTGCTGTGCGCTCTACAAGTGCGAATAAATAAATAATGTACCATTCATAGCTTTTTTTTTTTAAAATATGTTTATTTATAGCAAGGCAGTATAGGTTACAAACAGTATCGGATGGCAGTATAACATAGCAAGAACAAGATTTAGGCTTTGTGTCCCTTTTCCCCTCATCATTCCGGTTTTCCCGGGCCAGAGATTCAGTCTATCACCCCCGCCTGGTGCGTACTCTCCTGGTCCCTCAGGGCCCAACGGGCGTTGATTGGTTTGAACGTCATTGCGGGAAATCGCTGATCATAGTCCAGCACTGGGGCCCATACGTTCTGGAAGCGGTACAGAGTCCCTGCTCTCGCTGCGGTGACCTTTTCCGCTATTAAAATGTCCCATAATTTTCCCCACCAGTGGGCAAGGCAGGGGCCGTCTTGTGACTTCCAGAAACGGGCCAGAACTGTCTTGCCCGCCAAGAGGCATTGTGTGAGGAGCTTAGCCCTATTGCCGGAGCGGGGGTAGATTCCGGGGATCGGGATCCCCAGTAGAATTGTTCCAGGGTCCATCGGGAGGGCGGAGCCGGTGATTTGTTCAATGGTCGAGAGACACCTGGTCCAGAATTGCCGGATCTTGGGGCACGTCCACCACATGTGAAAGTAAGAGCCTGGTTGATTGCAGCCTCTCCAGCAGGCGGGGTCCACTTGTGGATTCATGTGGTGGAGTCTGAGAGGGGGGTAATACCAGCGCAGGGTGAGTTTATATGCGCATTCTTTGTTGGTGACGCAGGTGGAGGAGGAGTGGGTGCGGGACCATATGTCTACCCAAGTTTGGTCATCAATCGGATGGCCTAGGTCTGCCTCCCACTGAGCCATGGATCGAGTTTTTGCCGCCAGAAAGTCCCTCGAGAAGCGTCTATATATGGCTGAAGTTCTTCCTCTAGCCGGCAGGTCCATGAGGGTTAGCTCCAGTGGGGTCGGGGGGCGAGTTGCCGCCTGGAGGGTCTGGGGGTGTGAACACCAGTACCATTCATAGCTTTAAAGCAGACCAAATTGAAGTATGAACCAATCGCCCTTAAATGGTCTCCGACCTAAAGCTTACCACTCACACAAGTCAACATGTTGAACTTTTTGTCTGACTGATTTGTGAAAATCTTTATGTAACCATGCACACTTTAGTTGTATAGTTTAGACACACCAATGAAATTCATAAAATTGGTCTTAATCATTAGACAACTAGATTTGTAACCTTATCCTGAGCTGAATAACATATTTTCTTGTTTTCATTGAAAACGTCTAATAGAAGGCATTGAACACCAAGTCATTCTCGTGCTTTCTGCTGCAGCCATGTGATGTGAGACCATTGACAACGGTGCACATTTAGATACATTCACTACCAGAGCCCATGTGCTTTAAAGGGCTGAGCTGAGGCTGCTCGAAGAGTTATCCACACTTTTCCTTTCATTGTTAAATAAGTCCCTAAAGTAAGCAAAGTGGCTATATGATTTCACAAGGGGAATTGTTTTGTTCACTTCATGTCTATGATAAAGTGGGTAATGTTTCTGTAAAAACATTTGAGCCCCAAATAAGTGTGTATGTTACTTTACAGATAGTGATGTAATTCTTTCTCTTTTTACTTGACATTTCTTTGTGCAGGTCAGTTTCTGGAAACTTGGGGGGACAAAAAATGTTGTAATGCAAAACACTTCAATTTCTGGTATAAAAAAATGATGAGTTTGAAGGAGTACATGTATTTGAATGCACTTGGACAAACATTTTTTGAAAGCGTAAGTATGAACTGCAACGGATCACTTCTGGGTTCTTTCAGAATTCCATTTGAGGATTCTCCAGTAGAGAAGTTTTTTTTAATTTTTTATTTTTTGCAGTCCCTCTTTCCTTAAACATTTTGAAAGGAGGAGCAATACAATTATTTTGGTGGTCCTTAGTTGTTTTTCATAGCCACATGTCAAGGGCTGGGTTGGTTTTCAATATCATAAAAGACGAGCAGGATCCAAAGATGTATTCCAAGTTGGAAAATGTAGAACTCCCAGCCAAGAAAAATAATGTAACCTCAGTTACCACATCACACAGGCCACGTGTGGCTGCTCCTCTTGTAACACATATACTAAACCAAGAGCACACACGGCCCACTGCTTACCAAGTGCTTTAAGAACAAAGTCCTCTGAACCCCTAGTGTAGCTGTTGAATTTCTGCACCATGTGTCCTAAATCGATTGGAATGAGGCATTTCAATAGATATGATAGGGCATATTTCTAAAGGAATACAAAAATAAATTGCTTACCAATGATGAGGGCAGACATGGGTTAAAGTAAAGCAGTTTAATGTACAGACTTTGTAGCTTGACTTCAGGAGTGGCCCCTTCTGTTCTGTATACAGTTCAACAAAACCCTGTCCCCTTAAATTATTATAAGTGATATAATTTTTCTCTCTGGTAGGCATGTACATGTTGAATAAGAAGTGATAGGGGACAGAACTCTTGTGTCAGCTTAACACCAAATTCTACAACACATGCTACCTGCATAATTTTATAATCCCCATTATGGAAAAGTAATTTTGTTCGCTAACCTTTCCACTGTCAATTTAGAATGCAATGTTCAGCAGTGCAGCATGCTTCTGCCATCCATGAAGTAGCAGCATCCCACATCTCATAACTGACCAAGTCTTTTCCATATAGTGCCATGTTAAAACCAGTGTTGTCTTAGTTCTCAGTCAGTACGGCCAATGTTAGACCAGCAAGTAATTCTTTCCTTAACACCTTTAATTTTGAAGCCAGTATTTAGTTATTATTATTTCAACTGTAGGCATTGGAATGTGTGATTTTAAGCATGGGGTATTTTCTTTTAGACATAAGTCCTTGAGTCTTGAATCAGTCCCTGATAGGAGGGTCTTCCCCTTTTCTAAACCCATGGAAAGTCAATGTGCTGTTGCAGGTCACGGACATCTTCAGAATTGCTCAGCTAGGCAAGGTTCAATTCTGCCGTTGTTTGAAAGTTGATCAAATAAAGTGCTGGGCGAAAATGCTGTGCACTGACAGTACGTCAAAATAGGACTCAAAGTTATAGTGAGGTTGTGCTGTGTATGATCCAATTACATTACATTACAGAAGAAGAGCAACCATGTTCAAACACATCTTGACTCGCCCTGGAAGGGAGCTGCCCAACCCAAACTGGCAGGTCATGTCCCATCTTCACAGGCGCACAAGCAGCCCATACATGTTTTAGCCTTGCCTAGTTTCATCCTTGAGGTTCTGGAACAGTCCCAAGGCAGAGTTCGCTTGGGGAACCCATATATGGCAAAGCCTCCCATTTGGGCAGTGAGAAACACAAATTTTGCCCGAGCCGCACGGGCTGAATGGAGCGACAGTCATGCACTGTGATGGCCTGCCTCGTGGCCGGCGAGGTGGGCCCTGCGGAAAAGTCCCCTCCCCAGCCGCGTATGCCAAGTGTCCCGGGAGGTGAAGTCTGCTCGCCCCTCGACAGAGTTTTGAACAAAGTGTAGAGAGGGGAAACGGACCAGAAGGACTTGGGCTGCTCTATGGACTGCAGCACACAGGCCAAGCATAAGTAGGGTAGGTTAAGGTTTGAGTATAGGAGTAACTAGGAGAATGTATATAGAATTAAGTAGATAAGGGGTAGGAGGTATAGAGGACGTTTGTACCCTGGTGTGAGGCAAGTACGGTAAGTGGTGGCCTGCTAGAGGCTGCCTAGGGGATGGGACCACCCATTGAGGCCATCCTTTGGATTCCCTTTACAGAGGGTGGTACCAGGGGTAGAGTAGGGATCTGTTCCACCATGTCGGTCTGCCTGTGACTCCTCCAAGGGAGGGTGGGCTGATGGGGCAGAGAAAGAGCTTATGCCAGGGGGAACTTGGAAGGGGGATTAGTAATTGGAAAGGTATGAATGCTGGATAAGAAATTTTTGTTTTTCATAAATATGAATAACAAAATCCACCTTAGTGTCTCTGTGTGAAGGAGTTAACGACTCAGCGAGTAGCCCATCTCCTGCTAACAGAGGATTTATTTTGCAGGTGCAGAGCCCCACCCTGTACAGCTGGCGTGAGGGGTGTGAGTTGTTGGTTCCCTTGGGGATTGCCCCGGGTCTGCGATAGAGGAGGCACGCTCCTATCCTGGACCATGGCCACAAATCAGGGCCAAAACTGCTTAACCTCTGGATTTGTTATCTTCATTATTTGTCCATAGTTTGTCTTTCAGTACTTAGAGGGGATCTCCAACACAGTCGCTCCATTTCATCAAATACACCAGTAAACCGTTTGAAACGGAATCTGCACATGGATTGTATACTGCAAGAGATATGTGCCCTGGTGCTGGTTACATTGTTCAGTTCTTCATATCATAGGTGCTCGAGTATATTTATTTGCTCTTAAGACAGGCGCACTTTTCTAGAACGTGTACAGTGAAATATTTTAAACTGCAATAAGGTCATTTTTTATAAAGACAACACTAAACTTGAATTAACTTTTGTTCCAATATAACAAAAAGGATGTTATTTGATAAAGCATTTGCGCTGCACCAAATTCACCACCTTGGTGGTCTGAGTGCAGAGGGGTTCCTGGAAGTTGGTGTATTGCCCCAACCCCCCGCGCCTGCACGGCAGGGGCATCCATACTGTAATCTGCAGATTAAAAGGGATAGAGGGGCAGAAGTAGGTTAAGTGGGCAAAGATAACCAGACAGGGATTCAATCAGAAGCAGGTAAAAGAGAGATGGATTATGTTTCCATGACACGAAAACAAAAAAAAGATACGGTGAATGAACTCGCACTGTATGCTTGGCATCCGTCAAGGAGCCAGATGAAAATACTTATAAAGTGACCTACAACGTCTCAAAGAAATAGAGTTAAACACAGACAACAAACCAATGGGAACGTATTAAGTACTGAAAATACTAGATATTTACGTCCTGAAGACGGCCATTAACACCAACAGAACCAACGGCACCGAGAGTGCACCGTATGAGTCAGAAAGGCCGAAACATATGTCGACTTGCCAATATGAACCCTGTATAGCTTTGTTTCCTATCTCTCACGGTAACAATTTAATATAGGGTATTTGGTGTTTATAAAGTAACCCCTTTTGCCCTACATCGACGTGGCCAAACAAAATAGAGTGGTTAGTAAATGAAATATAGGATCACACGAATGATCAACCGCTCCTGTTAAACCTATGAGGTACACATTATATTTGGTAGGATCAAATATGCCTGATCCCTCTGTTTGATTATATATGTCTATATTTACAGTATTACATACTGGTTTTTCCCATTTTTTTCCTTTCTCTATGTATTTTTTAATCGTGAAAGGTTTGGTGTGAAGACACCAGTTAGAGTGTAAGTGATTAGCACAGTTTTTGTTTTTTACATATATAGGCACTTGCGAGCCTTTTTTACTCTGGGCATAAAATGCTCCAGCAATAAAATGAATTTTTCAATGAATATTGCGTGTGGTATAAGTAATCTTAAAATTGCACAAGATTAGCTTGGATTTAACCCTGTGTTTCTCAGGGACTTAAGGTAGGGGTAGTGAATTCTTTTTGGCCAGTTGAAGATATTTTCCTTACACATTGTCCTTTGTCTATAGTCTGAGGTTCAGGATAGGATGTTTTGGACAGTTTTTCAGTTACTGATATCCGTACACAGACAGATCCTTCGTTTTGATTTATATGCAGGGAAACTCCTCTTAAGCATAGGATCAAAAAGGCATTTTTAAATCCTTTTAAAAAGAATATATATCTTTGGTAAAAACATGACAATCTTGGGTCCGACTCTCATTTCTGACTCCTCACAGAACCGAGATGAAAGAAAAAAGAGATAGGATGTCCTTCTGTATTCAGTGAAAGCCTAACACCCTAATAGTATAAAAAGCTATAGCCATCCTATGTTTGTAACCAAGCGATTTGTCGAGAAGGGTTCTAGAATCCTAGAACTCAATCCCACATCTGTCATAGGGGAGCATAGACCATTTTGTCTGCAACTAAAATAATGGCCCTTGCATTGTAACATCAGTCCAGGTGAAGAACGGCGGTCAAACCCAATATTGGTTAAACCTCATATTTTCTGTGAAAAGAAAATATAACATTTCTAAATTGGCTACATGCTGTACAGTAGGATACATGTCCATGGGTAAATGGAGTTTTAGAGACTATTCAGAAATAAGTAATTAGGCACCATCCTTCCAAAAAAGCATTATAAAAGGAAATACATTTACATATGCAATTGACCAAAAGAAAGTAGTGATGATGTATAGAATAGAGACAGTAAAAGCAAGTCCATGCTCAGCATACATTGTTTAAAATAAACCCATGAACAAATATTAGTGCAAACCAAATGACTCACTCATTGTTCTATACATTAACGTAAACATTTTCATCTACAAGATAAAGTGACCCAGTGTCCATTTATGAAATAGTTACATATAACCGGTTAGAAGTACAACAAGAATTAACTGATATCCATGTATGCAAAATGTTGTTAAAAGAACCCACTGAATATGCGTCTTGGCCCGTGAACAAATATTGCCATGTTGAAATAGTGGATATTGTGCACATTGAAAGAATGCTCTAGGATGTGATTTTCTCATTCGATGTAGCTTTCTTTAAAAATAAAAAGATAACCTTTCAAACTGGGCCCCTGTATTACATTTTGGTGATTTAGTTCCCTCATCGAATGTGTCCTTTAGCCCTACAGTCTGTAAAAAATAATAGTGCATACTCCCACCTGGGCTATGCCATGGGAGGGAACCTGGGCCTCACCATCTTTCGTGCCAACCTAAATGTGTGCAGAATGCCTTTCTGTGACTTTTAATAAGGATATTGTTATGACAGATTTTCTATACTGGTGGACAGATGTATACAAGGCCAACATAGTATTGTGACAGGAACAACTTTGAGAGCTGTACTCAAAGCAGTTCAAGGTAGCAAGGCAAGTGGTCTAGGCTCAGTCCCAAGAAGTGGTGAGCTTGTAAGGGGTCCACAATGAGTACACACAGTGAAACAGTCGAGGAACACTCTTAGACAAACCGGTATAAAAATACTTCTTTATGTATGGCCAAATAACAAAATGACTACAAATCAGTAATAATATAACACAACACTAATGATAGATACATATACACAATCACTGGAGTAGGGCAAACTGCATAGCAAACCCCTGAACATTTAGGTACAGATTGGTATAAGCACTACAGGTCCACAGAGTTACAATCCTATCTTCAGAGATCATCCCTAAGATGTGTGGGCCCTTGTGCCCAAAGGTTCAGCAAAGGTCCGTACAGTCTAGTCTCAGGGGTCCAATGAACAGTTCCAAGTGTTGGGGGACAAGTTAATATAACTAACAAACGTGTCCCCAACACATGTTTGTGTGAACATGCAGTGGCAAAGCAAAAGTAATACAAAAGTTTATCAAAGTTATCACTTTTAGAGAGATATACGGGTGCAAGTATCGCTACAACTCATCCCCCATACTCTGATTCTTCATTGGAATTGGCACTTGTGCTGAAGAGGGGCCACGGTCGCTTTTCCTGCCGTGAGCCTCAGCACTTTATCCACAGGTGTTGCAGTTTCGAGCACTTCTCCGGTCACGACTAATGCTGATGCAGGGTTTTCCAGTTTGAAAATGCAAAAGAACTCGATGCAGGGCACCTCTCAGGACAGGACTGGATGCAGGTAAGCAGTTTCGCACAACGGCCACCGATTGCACCGCAACGCAAAGGGATTCACTTGCTGTGTCAGACTTTGCCTATCTCGGGTCCCCTTAATGCTAAGACCACGACATTTTTCAGAGGTACATCTTGTTCCACAAACCAAAGAACCCCCCTCCCCCCAAGTTCAAGGCCTCGGAACAGCGACGTCTGTAGCACGGTAGCCCAAACTCAGAGGTCGTCAGCCTCTGGATGTTCCAGGGGCACTTCCAAAGGCTCTTCTTCGTAAGACTCTGAGCTGATGTTGCAAATGGATGCTCCCTCCACTCCAAGGGTCGCAGCTCCTTTGCAGGACTGCTGAAGGTCACCTACAAGACAGGGATCTTACAGGACAGCAGCAGAAGTTGGTCGCCAGGCATTCTTCAAATGGGTCTCCGGTCTCCTTGCGGGTCTTGAAGCTGGATAGGAGTCTTGGCTCCTTCGGTTTCTTACAGGATCTCTCCAGAGTGGGTGCAGGGGCCCTCGTCTTATCCTAAAAGCCAGATAAGAGCTGAAACTCCCACTAGCCAATGACGGATCCGGCCTACACACACACCCCAGCAGTGGTCCAATCAGGACCACTGGCGGAAAAACTCATGCATACCACTCAGACACTGATACCCATTTGTGGATTGGGACCAGACAGCCCACTTCCTGCAGCAAACGCACATAGCCCTGCAGTAGCCTGCCAAAAGCCTCTGCTTTCCCAGGCACTGGAAGTCCATAAAAGGATTCTCCTGGCCTCACAGGCCATGAAGAGGGGTAGAACAAAAGATGGCCAAAGGACAAGTGAAAAACCTTGTGGCATGGCCATGTTTGACCACTAGCCACAGTTAGTAGCCAAACGCAGTAAGGCTAAAACGAAATACCACAAAAATAGCAACAAGTAACTGCTGCCACCGGTTTTCCCTCTAGTGCACCTAGAGAAACCAAAAATCCTCTGAGTGTTAGTCTAGGGCAAAACAAAGTGTACCCCATTGTACTGCATTGTAAGATGCATTGAACAATGTTAAAAAATGACCACGTGATCACAAGTTACTAAAAGTAGTAACAAGGTAACAAGACTAAGGAAACCATGTTTCCCTTTACTTACAACCTAAAGGACATGTACGTTTCCTCATGACAGATGAGCAAAAATAAGTGTAGTGAAGCTCATGATTACAGAAAACAAAAGCATGAACATTTAATTCCATTTGAGGAAAAAATATGAGAGTGGGCTACTATAATTTGTAATGCCATATCACTGTAGCCACTATTTAGAGGACATATAACATGCAGAATGGATTTTAAAGATTGATGCCATTACTTAACGTCCTGAAGACGGGTCCAGCACACATCCCATAGCAGTTCAAGCCACCTATAGAGTGTTGTCTAAAATTGCTGCTAGAACTCAGAAACACATTTTTCTGTGTCGACGGAGTCGAGGACAAATGAATAATTAATTGAGGATATAAGTAATAGCAACATGTCTACCTCACATTCTTACTAACCTCACAATATTGTTTCAATTTAATAATCTTGTTAGGGTTGGTTTGTTAGAAAATATCGATTTTCATAAATTGTGTACTTTTTATGTGATGTTTCGTGTAAACAAAATGCATTTTTGTCTTTTTTATGAAATATTTTGAGTGTTTTTATACTTACAAATTAAAATATGTTTATCACTATTTTTCATGTTTTGATCGATTGACTTACATGGTTGATAGCACTTGTTGCAACTAGACACACTCAGGCCGTGTGTAGGCGGGTAGCTGTTCTCAGTGGCATTTCTTTATATATATATGGCAATAGGCAGTCAATGGGTGGCTAAATAACCGAAGAACAGCTATAAGCTATGTGTGGCTCCTCATCTGCCATTTCTCTCTAGCTGTACTCTAATGTAATAGTTCCGGCTTACTTGTGGCGCAAACTCCACCTAATAGCTAAAACTAAAAAAGGACATACAGTGGCAGATATGTTCCCGTCTTGCATTCAAACTCTAGAACGCTCTTAGTTTCCCCCTTTTGGCTACCTTTCTTCTCAAAACAGTCCAATGAAACAGCTTAAAGACCTTATTTTCACTAAATAACATGAATAAAGTGGTTGGGGAACTACGCACAGCACAAGGGTAGAATGTGCCCAATCTGCTTCATAAATGCCCATAACACTAAAGCGTGCCCATATAGACCCTTCCATGCTTGGTCTGCACAGTCTGTGACACAGGGGACCAGTACCTGCTAAATTGATGTCTACGCTGAAGCCCAACGTATTTTTGTTGTAGAGCAATGCCTGCTTGTGTGGCGTCCGCTGCAGTTGCAGTCATTTGCTGCTCCTCTTTAAAGTAAATTGAGTGGGTATTTCAGGAGCAGAAGTTCCCCATTACAGTTCTGTTGCAATCATCCCTTTTTCAGTGACTGAACTTGGTTTTGATATGTATTTTGTAATTTGCAGGCGCAGTATTATATTACTTTGAGATATGCATGAGTAATCTGTAGAATGAGAGCTCGGGCTTTAGGCTGTTAGTAAAACCAGACAAAACTGTTGAGTTTTATTTTTTTTATTTTTTTGCAGGACTTTGAAGGCTCAGATTTTCTGGATGCAGAGCTTGCTAAAGAACTTGAGGCCTCGGCTGAAGCAAATGAGGATATCGAAAGCCCGGTGGAGGAACGGCGACACGACGGCTACCCCTGCTCCCAGTGTGACAGAGTACTAATGTCCATGCAGGGGTTGCGCTCCCATGAGAGGAGTCACTTGGCATTGGCAATGTTTAACCGTGAAGACAAGTACAGCTGCCAGTACTGCTCCTTTGTCTCCGCTTTCAGGCACAAGTAGGTTTTGGTGACAAATGATACACTGTGGACGCCATAATGTGTGCATAGCTGTGATCTCATGGTATAAACTAGAACTGCCCTCTCCCTTTCTATGTAACCATAATACATGTGGGCATGTTTCATTGATTGTGAATCTTATACTTCCCAGACATGGGTGACTGTAAAGCAATGGATTGCAAGTAATAGACAGGTGCAGGCGGACTCTTGAAGGATGATGCTAGATAGCTGTCAGACTGTCCCTTTCCTGTGCATTTAAACCTAGCTCAAGGTACAAACTGAAGTCTTGCTTATGGTCAACTGATTGTGTTGAATTGCCCCGGACTGCAACGTTGGCTCTGTATATTTGGCATCTACTGTAGGGGTTCATTGTGATCTCATAGGAATCAGAAAATATAGGCATGGAGTATAAATGATTCCTGGCGCATTCAGTCCCATTTCCCCCTGATTTGAGATGTCATGGCTGCTGTGACAATGACCAGATCATATATATTTCTGCCGTACATTTACAATGAAACTTTCTTGAATACATGTCTGCATTTTGTCATTCATCAGGTTTGAAAGCCCGGCCCTACTGTTTTCATGTTGATAAACAATGTTTTGTAGTTGGCCATACCTTGGAATTTCAGCAGTGGGTATACCTCTTCTCAGGATCGAGGCTTTTCATACCACCACAGTACTCAGATTCCTCTTCATTGCAATGTGTAACTATGCCTTTGAAATCTTGGGTTGTAAAGAAACCCCTCTAGTTACTATAAGCCATTTAGTAATTTACTTAATATTCGTGTGCATCTCTTAGGAAAGATGTTCTTTTTGCTGCTTTCCTCCTATAGGCTTTCCTCCTATACACTTCTATGGGACACCTTTTTCTTTTTGCTTTGTTTAGGCTCCTGACCTGACTTCTTGGAGGTATGTAAAGCCTTCTGCTTTACTTCCCTTGTCTTTTGGCCAATTCCTATGGGAAAACTGCTTAGTCCATAAGAATATCAGTACTGAGAGTTTGGGTCTCTCTTTGAATTACTTGTATTCACCGTAAAGTGAAGCGATATATGATATCATAGGTTATTTATAATGCGCTTAATACCAAGAGGTTTCTAAGCGCGGACCGAACCTGTGTTACTCTGTGTCGTCTTGCTTCCAAGGCGAGCATGTTGCCGCTGAGCTATCCTCCCAAGACAAGTGTGGTTAGGATACTTTGTATCCTCATAGCCTTTTCTTTAGTGGCCTTAATACTTTTACATTGTGCCTAGAATTAATTGTGGCAGCAGATATTTTTCTACCGGGTTTTATACTTTTTACTCGTTCACTTTTCATTTACTGCAAAGGGCTACTAAAGTTGGCCGTGCCCTGAATGGTTGCTCGTCCTTTGACCTTCTTCCTGCCTGGAAATGCCACATGTGGAATGCCCTTTCCCAGGGAAGTGTCCCTGGACCAACCGGTGGACTGACCTGCTCCTTTCCCTGGCCAGGAGGCGGTTTGTGTATGAGTCCGGATGTGGGGGCTGGGTACTGTCTTGTCCCAGTGCACATCCAGGTGCCTGAATGTCTGTTGCTGGGACGATGTGGTGGCCAGTGGCTATCCATAGCTGGTGGACGTTGATCTGTAACTGGATAGCCACTGGCCGTTTGAATGGTGCAGATCCTTACCATTGGTGGACCTGGGCGAGTTTCCAGTCCAGATATTGGATAAAAGGACCCCTAGTCTTGAGATCACAGCTGGAGGCAAGTCCTCTACTAAGAAGAGGAGCCCATGGAGGACCCCAGCAGCTGACCAGCACCAACTCCAGTAAAGGCCTGGTGAAGCCCTGCTCGTCTTCCTGTTCCCATGAATACCCCTGGACCGTTGAAAACAACCAGTCTCGGTCCCTGCCCGAGCATCTGTACCTCCTGAGCCTTCGGAAGTGTCCCTGGACCAACCAGTGGACTGACCAGCTTTCTCTCTGCAGCTGTCAAATGCATCCTTGGATTTTGGAGAATCTTCAACTGGTACAACACAACACCTGCTCCTGCATTTTCAGCCTTCTTGCATCAATGGCAGCCTTGCAAGACCTGCTCCTTTGTACGTCCCTTGAAGATCTCATGTCACCATCTGACCGTAGTGACTCCCATTGCAATCCATTTTCTTTGCATCCAAGAGGTGTCCTGCAGTCGCCTGCATCGCAGAAGTCTTCATATTGTCTTTGTTTAGATGTTCAGCAGGAAGGTGTCTGGAACCGATTTCATAAGCACCACGACCAACCCAAACTAAATCCTTTTGACTCCTGGGCCTTCCTCGACCAGACCAAGCATAGAAGATTGTGTCTTTAACAGATTCCGATACCTCAGCGGTGGTCTCTTGAGAAATCTGCGCCAAGGGGTTAAGTTAACATAGCAGTTTTTTTCACCCCCTTTTCTCCATAGGGTTACATGGGCGTAAAAGTCCTGTCTCTAAACTACTCTTTCCTGACATGGGTCGGTGGAGGCCTGGTCAATGATCCTTTCCTAGCCTTCCTAGGCCTATCCTAGCGAGTGAGATCTGGTTTACTTACCTGAACTTAAATTTCCTTTTTTACTTTTGGATCATAACCACTGGCACCTTCCAAATCTCTTAATCAACCTACCTGTGAAGTATTACTTTGGAACTGATGAAGTTAAGATGCAATGCCCCAAACATGTTAGGCTTGCATTTATTAAGTGTTAGGGGTGTAAGTGTTTAGTGTTAGTTGTTCCTGAATCTCATGCATGCAAGTACTTGCTGGTGTTTCACTGGTTATTGAAGTGTATGCTTTCTTTCTTCTCTGAACTGTGAATGTGTGTTTCTGTTTGTATAGAAAGTGTGTGACAATATTTAACTAGTGGTTATACTTGCTTGGTGTGTATTTTAAAGGTCTAATAAATCATTGTATATTTGTGTACTTGCCTGTCTAACTTGAATTATTTCTGGTGTTCTGTGTGGACTTGTTGTAGCCCCAGACCATGCTCACAGCCCTCCTGAGATTAAGCCCTGCCGCTCTGCTACCTTACCTATGTTGTGTTTGGCTAGTTCTCAGTGCCTTCCTGTTCACCATAATAGGGTGGCCACCCAGAATCCATCTTAATTGCATTGATGCTTCATTCTACCATCTAGAACAGGTTTTTTTCTTTATGGCTGTGGTGTTTTTATCGTTAGTCTAACTTTAAAAGCACACATGAGCTAAGAAAGAGGGGTATTTGCAAAAACAGTGTCGCTGGCTGCCAGAAGATAGAAGATGCAGGTGTGTTATAGTGCAAAGCACAATACTTCTGTAACATTAGCTTCTCTGCTTACATTGTAGTTTGGAACGCCACATGCAAACTCATCATGGACATCACAAGCCATTCCGCTGCAAACTCTGCCCATTTAAGTCATCGTACAATAGTAGACTGAAGACTCATGTTCTTAAAGCTCATCCTGGTAAGTGTTCCGATAAGGTGCGAAATGCTTAGGTTTATACTTGTTTAAATTTGGACGTAGCTAATAGTTATGATGTGATGCTTATGGTGGCAACACGACAGGGAGTTTGGGTGTTTTCTTGTCATCTAAAGCAGATGGTGAAAGTTGACAAACTAGTTATGTTTCTCAGTGAACGTGCCAGTCCTTGGGGATGTTTACCAGTTAAGCTTTAGTCTCTATGTAATGTAAGTCTTCCATCTCTGCAGCGTGTGTTTGACCAGATGTTTGTAGTCCTATTGGTACTTAATTTTGCATTACCTACACACACATATGCATTTTATTGTATTCATTTCATGATACTTGACAGTTGGATCTGTCTATCTCTTACAAACAACGTGCAAACTTTTACAAAGATTAAAACTTATGAATATGGGAATCTTGGGTTCAATAGCCTGGCAGTTGATGTGAATTTGTTTTATTCTCTCAAATAGGTCGAATATGACAGTGTAAGAATATGGACATTAATAGACAATTATGGCTGTTCTTACTGTGTAGCATGAATATGTGTAAAATGAACTGGATTGGTGTAGCATGTAGTGTAATATTAGGTGTAGTCATGTGCATTTTCTCACTGTTGGGACCCTGACATCACGCTGTTCTGGCTTCTCTTTTCTCTCTCTCTCAGGTGAACACGCTTACAAATGCTCCCAGTGTTCCTTTTCCACTATGACAATCAGCCAACTAAAGGAACACTCTCTGAAAATACATGGGAAAACGCTGACTTTGCCACGAATGCGCACTTACCACCAGATGTCCTCTGACAACCAAGAAGGCACATTCCTTGATGGTGTAGATGATGATGATGAGAAATGTGAAGGTAAGGAGCAGCGACAAGGCCTGTCTGCATATCTTTATAAAGTAGTTCTGTGTTCAGTACTGTAACAGTTTCCTCGGGTTTAGTTGATAAACTAACCATGTGGTGATTTTATAAATTTAAGAGGCACTCCCTGTCATAGAGTAGCCAGAGTTATGTTACATACAAGCTTCATTTTAAATCTCATGGGGCTTACATTTGTTAATTAATAGCCTCTTGCCTTGTTGGCCATACCCAATATTTTCCACAAGGCCTACTTCTGAAACCATTGTGTGCCTAGGGGTATTATTTGTACTACACTGTCTTGTCCACCTTTATTTCAGACCAGTTCTACTACACACTCTGGTGTCTGACCAACTTTGCTGGAGATAATCGTAGAAAGCTCTGTAATCTGCTCCCTTTTCCTACTACTTGTCACCTTTTTCTCCATTCCCACTGTCACTAAATCACTCTAAACACACATTGTAACCTGCCTTTCTGCCAACAATTGCCACGCCGGCAAATGCCAGAATTCTCCATTTTCCCTCAACATTTGCCACCAAATCCATACCACCTCCTTCACATTTCCTCTTAACTTATTCTCCCCAACCTTTCCTCCCATGATGTTGGGATTCACTGTAACTGCAAAATTAGGTTTTCAATTGATGCCACCTCTGCATTATCTAACTAATATCAGCTGTTGCACACATGCAAGATTCTGACTCCGCCCCACATTTCATATAGCAAAAATCCTCCTGAATGCTCTATTCTTTTGCGAAGTGTAGACTACTGCAAAATCATTAGTCCCTCCTCTCAATGCCTTTCTTCCCTTTGAGAAGTGTCTCTTCTTAATGCCATCATGCTGGCATTCCATAGGTCTACCATTATTCGCTGTAGAACTTGCAATTTCAATGTTCAGTTGTGCCAATGGCATTGCCAAATGCCTGCATAGCACATACTGTCACCCTATGCGACCTGAGCTACACCGTACCTCTTAAATATTACCCTCCTCCCTGATAGTGTAATTAAGTTTACTAGTAGTAGTAACAGATAACCCAATGCTTTCAGACACTCTTGCAGAAGGTATGTTTACACTGCAGTAAAGGCAGCATTTCATTGCATCTTATCCATTGATAAAAAGCCAACTGCCCATGTAGAGTGATATAGACTTATTTGAATGCTTTCCTGACTTCTGATCGTACCCAGAGCTACTAAGATAACAGCCAGATATGTCTGATTCTTGGACTCTATCTTTCATCTGTCATTAATTTTTCGTATCACATTACTGAAGAAGTCCAACATTGACTCACAGTAGCAGCAGTAGTTACTGCAAGTCATCAAAATCAGTTCTGCTCTTTGCATCCCACCCATTTGAATGTGCTTGACAAGATCCAGAATATCTTACAGAGCTCCAGAAAGGTCTCCCATCTCCGTGCCAGATTGCAGCTTATGCCAGGGCTTTGTACATGCCTTTCCCTGTTGAGGATTAGCTCCTGGGGGTAGGCATATCTGCATCCAACCTTTATGCAGGTTCCTATAGGGTAGATCTTGGCAGAGGGACTGGTTTTGTGCATCTGTAGAATTGATACGCCTGCCCCTCTGTATAGAAGAACCCACCTAAATAACTTTATTCCTACTGCCGCAAATAGCTGATTAATGCCACATCTCTAGAGCTAGCAGTGCTCAGAGCCTCCATTGTCCTCAAATCTCTTTAATATGGATCACTAATAAATCTGTGATGCATCCTTATCACATTCCGTGTAATTAAGGTAATATTGACCACAACATTGAACACATATTTTCCGTCCACTGGATTAGATCTTTGCAATCGGATACACCTTTGACTGTTTCAAGTATATCAGCATGCTGCTAATAGTAAAAGCCACATCTCGTTGCCTCCTGCATAAATCTAATCCACCACGTTTGAAATGCATATTCAGTGGCACTCAGCTGTGTTAGGTCAGGAGAATCGGCCTGTAAAAAGGAGAAGGAGCTACCTGCATTCCCAAAGCCCAGTAGATCTTGATCGTGTTAGACCCTGAAATATACCTACATATGTGTGAAAAGGCATTCTGTCATAGATTTGTATCTAGGTACTGTCAGAAGGGTGAGGGGGATCAATATCTAGGACAAGACGCACAATAAGAGTTAAACTAAGTTCCTTTATTTTTCTTCTGATAACAGGCTGGGCAAAACTGCAAACAAGGCACTATAACAGTAACTCGAACTAATTGAGACTTCCTCTGACTTACTAAACAAAATCTGGGTTTAAAGGTGTTATTGGACCCTTGATCAGATTTCCTTCTCAGGAAGTTCTCCCTGAGACTCAACGTTGCGCTTATGGATTTCCTCCACAATTCTCTGTGTATATGGTAGAGTCTCCTCTTCCAAGATTCTCGGCCCGGGCTAAAGGGGCTCCTGCACCCTTTTAACCTATTTCCTGAATCTTGTCCCCTTCAGTTAGAGGTTTAAGGAATTCCTGCCTCCTTCACACGCTTTTTGTTTTTTAATTTTTTTTTAATTTCTTTATTGGGTTTTCAACAAATAGTAACAAACAAAGGATCATTGATTAGTCAATGCAGTATGCATAATTCAAAAAACAACATAATATAACATTCCCAACCCTCCCGCCCCACCCCCCTCCCTCCGAGACCTCAGTTACATCCACAGTCTTCTTCTGGACCTCGTGCCAGGCCGGGACTGTCCGTACTGACCGAGGCGCTGTCTTGAGCTGCTGGATGGAGCAATGGCGCTGTTAACGCCACCCAACGGTGTAGTTAATCACTGCAGTCCAGCCTCTGTACCTGAATCGCTGTCTCCCAGGCCGCGGTCTAAGCGGCTATCCACATTTTGAGGTCACCCCACCAAAGGGCCTCGCTAAGGCCTCTGGCGCTTTTCCATCCCATGGCTATGCGTCTTTTCGCTGTTATGTATATCAAGTCAATGAGTTTATTTAGGGGCTTATTCTTACTGTTTCGCTTGCAACTTCCCAAAATGCAGGCTGCTGGCTCGTGAATTTCCACTTCAATCTCCGCGTTTGCTACCCTCTCTCACCTGGGCCCACAACCTCTGGACCATCGGACAGCCCCAGAACATGTGTGTCATTCCTGCCCTCGGCTCGTTGCATTTGGGGCATGTCTGGGTTGTGGCTCCTTTGAACCTCGATATGGCGCCAGGTGTAAGGTAGGCCCTCTTGGTAATGTACAGGTGGATGCGTTGGAGACAGGCATTTCTAGAGATTTTTTTTTATGGTAATGGGTTATTCTCTCCCCTGCTTTGTCCTCAAATTCAAGGCCCAACTCCCTCCCCCACCTCTCGTTGCATTTAAGTTCATTCTTGGTCATGCCCTGCAGTAGGGCTTTGTATAGTCTGGAGGTTGCGTGGCCCCCCTCAGCAGTGTCCAGCATTGACTCAATGATTTCGTTCTCAATTACTTGGTCGGTGGCCTGCGGCCATCTGTTCTTCATGGCCTGTGTTACTGCTCCGTGGAGCAAAAACTGGCCTGTGGGCAGGCCTTTGGACTCGCTGAGGTCGGTGAACGTCATGAGCTCCTGTTCGTAAGTGAGGGCTCCTAATACTGCCACCTCATAGGGTTCCCACTGGGTGCGTGTTTCTGTGTGTCCCCATGAGAGCTTAGTCATGACTGCCGCAATGGGGATCTGCGGGGAATACAGGTCTGTCGCCCCCACTGTTTTACAGGCCCGCTTCCAGAGCTGGGTTCCAAGCCTGACCAGGTATGGGTAATGTCTCAGAGCCCCCTTCTCAACTCATAGTAAGTGTCGGAGTAACAGTCGAGGCAGAGCTGGTTGGAGAAGTCGGGTGTCTGAGGTGGTTTCATCTGCCATCCATTGCGTCACATGCCTTAGTTGGCTAGCCAAGTCGTATAGTTTGAAATTAGGGACCTTCAATGCCCCCCTCTCATAGGGTCTATGGAGAATGTCCAGCGCCACCCTGTGCCTACCTCGCTGCCAAAGGAATCCCCTACAGAGTTTGTTTATGTCTCTGAAAAAGGAGCGGGGGATGTTAAAGGGGACGTTGGAAAAGCAATGCAATAAGCGGGGGAGTGCCACCATTTTGAGGAAACCCGCCCGCCCCGCTACCGAGAGTGGGAGCTTACCCCAAAAAACCGTGGACTTTGCAAGGGCATCTTTAGCCCTAATTGTGTTGAGAATGTGTTCGGTGCTAGGGTTACGTGTATGGTAACACCCAAGTATCTAAAGGATGTCACCTGCCATTGAAGGTCTAGAGGGGGCAGGCATCTGTGCTCCTCACTATACAATGCAGCAAGGGGGTAGAGACAAGACTTGTCTTTGTTGATCTGAATGCCCATGTGTTTGTGGAAACAATCTAAAGTCTCTAAAATGTAGAACAGGAGGTGCTCAGGATTGTGCAGGTACAGCAGCATGTCGTCTCCGTACATAGAGACGAGGTGTGTCTCCCCGTCTAGCTCAATGCCTCCGTCCCCATACTCCTGCCGGAGATATGCAGCTACAGGCTCGGCAGCAATAATATATAGCATAGGGGACAGTGGGCAACCCTGCCGTGTGCCTCTGTAAAGGGGCCACTTCTCTGAATATGTCTTATTGGTGCACACTCTGGCAGTGGGATTGGTGTAGACCAATTGGGTCCATTTAAGAAAGGCGGGTCCGATCCCCATCCTAACCATGGTGGCGTATAGCCATTCCCATCTCACCGAATCGAAGGCCTTGGTGGCGTCTAGTGACGCCACAGCATATTTCTGAGACCCTTGCTCGGTGCTGTATATGATGTGGTGGAACCTGCGCAAGTTTTCGGTGATAGAGCGCCCTGCCACGTAGCCAGTTTGGTCCTGGTGAATCAGCAGGGGGATCACTCTACGTAATCTATTTGCAAGGAGTGCAGTCAGTATTTGTTATCTACATTTAACATAGATAGTGGTCTATATGACCCACAGTCCGTCCCATCTTTTCCAGGCTTCAGCAAGGGGATTATTATGGCTTCTCTCATGGAGTCAGGGAGGACACCGCGTTCGTAAGCCTCGTTGTATACTTGCGCTAGCAGTGGGACAAGGGTCTCCTCATATGACTTATAGACTTCCCCGGGTAGGCCATCCATGCCCGGTGCTTTCCCAGATGGTAAGGATCTAATTATTGCTTTCACCTCGTCGGGGGTGATTGGGTCATCTAGGGCCTCAGCCATTTGTGAATCTATTTTGGGTAGCTCTATGCTATGCAGGATATCCTCGATCTCGGTGTCAGTGGGGGGCAGGGTCTTGGAGTATAGGTCATGATAGAACTCGGAGAAGACCGAGTTAATCTCTGCCTGGGTGTGCGCTGTGGTGCCATCAGGTCTGAGTATGTGGCAAGTATGAGTCCTAGGGGTTTCCCTCTTGTAAAGCCAAGCTAAGAGTTTACCGGGTTTATCTCCCAGCGTGTGCGTTCTTTCAGTGTGCTTAGCATAACTTAGTTTCCCCAAGGTTTCCCAGTGCGACATGCAGGTTTGTCGCAGTTTGGTTATTTCCTGTCGATGTTCTGTAGTCGAATCTGCCCTGCTCTCCAGCTACCCCAACTCTCTTTCTGCGCCCACCAGGGAATTCGTGATGGACCTTTGGGCGCCCCCCACCACAGCTATCATCTCTCCCCTCATGACTACCTTATATGCCTCCCACGCGGTACTGACACATTCTACGCTGTCCAGGTTGTTTTGCCAGTATTCATCGGTACTGTCTTTTTTATGTGTTCACGAAAGGCTGCATCGAGCAGGGCTTCGGCCCTAAGTCTCCACGTGGGAATTGGGGGTCTGGGCGGGTGTACCTCCCAGGTAGCCAACATGGGGGAGTGGTATGACCGCACCCTTGGTAAATACTGTGCGTCGCAAAACGTGGCTTGCTGCCCCAGACTGACTAGAATATAGTCCAGCCTAGTGTGGACGTTGTGTGGCGGGGAGAAGGAGTATTCTCTTCGCTCAGGGCCCTGTTCCCTCCACAGATCACATAGTGACAGCTGACTTATTAATTTAGACAATATTTTGGCTGGGGGGGGATGCGCGGGAGTGCTTGGAATCAGACCTGTCTTTGAGGGGGATCTAGGGTGCAATTATCGTTCCCCCCCCCCAATCATATTGCAGTTTACATAAGGGCTCATTCGAGAAAACAGGGAGTGGAAGAAAGCGGCGGCATCATGATTAGGAGCATAAGTGCTAACCAGGCATAGTTCCCTCCCTTCCATGGTACCTTGCACAAGTGCCATCCTGCCCTCGTCATCCGCCTTGGTACTCACTACTCTGAATGGGATAGTCGGGTCCATCCATATCAGGACCCCTCTTGCATAAGAGGAGTAGGAGGATCCGATCAGGGTCCCTCGCCATGGCTTGGCTAGCGCCTTCAGTTTTTCCTTCGTTAGGTGTGTCTCCTGGAGTATAGCAATTCCAACCTTGCATTGTCGCAAATATGCGTGTATCCGGCGTTGTTTCACAAAGCTGTTCATGCCTCTGACGTGCCACGTCATTACTTTTATTCTTTCAGCCATAGGTGTGGTGGTGTCCGTTGCTCCTCCTCGGCCTCGGTCGAGGTCCTGTTAATGATGTATCTGTCGTGAAGTTATCCTGAGGTCTCAGTGTTTTTTGTTCAAATTTCCCAACGTGCTAACTCTCCGTTTCTCCCTCCATTTTAACAAACTTCCCAAACGTAGAACTGGTCCAGCGAGGTGACCCTCGTTATGACTGTCCCGTTTCCGCTCCTTAGGACCAGACATGGTCTTCGGGTGCCCTACGGGCGGGTAAACGTACCCTGAAAAAAGAAACTCCTGGGGGTTGGGGGAGCTCTTGCTTCGGCGTTCCGCATAGTAGGATCATATCAGCCGCTTATTAGGCTAGGCCCTTCTGCTGATACTCAGTTGTGTTAAGAAAAGTTCTCCTGCAGTTTTTGGAAGGTGGTTCAATGCAGCTTCCGCCTTTTGTCTTCGATGTCAGGTAGTTGCTGTCCATCCATCCAGTCCTGTGCCTGTTCCGGGGTGTCAAACAGGAGGGCCCTGTTGTTGTGTATCACCTTTAGTCTTGAGGGGTATAGACGCATGTATCGCAATCCTGCTGCTTTCAATCTGGCCTTCGTATGTATGAACTGAGCTCTGTTCATCTGTACTTGGAAGGTGTAATCGGGATAAATCGCGATCTTGGCAGAGTTCCTCTTGATCTGGCCACCTGATCGCGAATACACCAAAATGACCTCTCGGTCCCTGTAGTTCAGTACTTTCGCGATCATAGGCCTAGGTGGACCGCCTGGTGGTGGTTTCTTGGCAAGTGACCTATGAGCCCTCTCTATGGAGAAGCCCTGCAACAGCTTTTCCGCGCCGATCTCTTGCAGCAGGAGGTTCTCCACATAGTTGGTGGGGTCCGTGCCTTCAGTGCCCTCCGGCAGGCCGAGAAGCCAAATGTTGTTGCGGCGAGCCCTCCCTTCTGCCTCCTCCGCTCTGTCCTCCAAATTTTTGACTCTCTGCTGGAGGCCATCCACGTCGTGTAGGAGTTGGGTTTTTGCTTCCGTATTTTCGCGTACCTGGGTCTCCAGCAATTCGGTTCTACCAGCCAAGGAGCGTACGTCCTGGCGTAGGAGGCCTAGATCTGTGGCCACGGCGTCGATTTTGTTCACCATTGTTGCTTGGAATGTCTTAATGGCCTCCAGGAGTTGGGTATTGCTGGGTTCGGCCACCGATACAGTGGGGCCAGTTTCCATCTCAACAGATGCCGTGTCTGAGGCCTCAGGGTTGGGGAGTCCGTTGGCCGTGAAAGCGTCTATGGTGGTATGGCGCTGCTTGGGCCTAGCCCCCTTCCCCCTCGATTTGTCCAGGTGCTCCAATACCTGAGAGTTCGTAGCGCTATATAAATGCTTAATTATTATTAATAATAATAATATTATGAATGTAGCTTGCCACTTGATTTTCAAAAGAGGCTTTAAGAAGGCCTCTGCTAGCTTCCCGCTTTAGGGTCCTGCTGCTTGGACGCTTTTCTCACAGCCAAAGTCTCCCTCTGCCTCCTTCTGCTGGTTCTCTACAAGTGCCTCCAAATCGCCCACCACCTCCTCATGGTATTCACCTCTAAGCGCTTCCTGAAACGTTCCTCTTTCCACTTCGATATGGTTTTAGCCAGCCACCACCTGATGGTCTCCTCCTTTCATCCCCTGATGTTTCATCTTCGATTTGCTAACCTCCTCCAAACTTTTTCTGCATTCTACAACTGCCTTCAAACCCTCACGGATCTCTCCACCTCCTCCAAACTTTCTCTGGTTGACAGTCCTCCTCCTTTTCTCATGATATCACCTCCTTCTTACACTACACCCACTGTTAGACTGAGGACTTGGATTTTCATCCCCTGTTAACTCCTGCCCTGCAGTGAGATATATTATGAGATATATTGTGAGGTATATTGTGAGGGTGTGCAGATATGTGATGGTGATCCAAGGAGGAGTTTGAATTGGCTGATCTTGGTGTGTACCATGGTGCTTGTAGGCAGCACTAAGCTTTCATACCTTGGTCCAGCATTTTGGTTTCTATTTTCCATTTCTATATGCAAACCAGCGTGGAATGGCAGCTGGGCCTACGGCAGCAGTGGCAGGTCCAGTGCTCCCCTCACGGACACGGCACCTGCTAAAGGTAGGACAGACCAGACAGCAAATAGGGCCAGAATAACAGTGATTTGCTGTTATTTGACAAATAGGATCAGAGAGCCGGGTCGTTGGGCATCAGTCTTACTGCATGGCGTCCAAAGCCCCCAGGAAACCCTGGAAAACAGACCTGAATCAGCACCAATGGTTCATTACTGCTTTGGCAGACTTGTTTTGCTTCAATACTGGTAGTGGTAATTGTCATTACTGCCAGTGATGGTCACAAAAATCCAACCAGTTACAGCTTTACCACTAATACAGTGGTAACGCTAATAGAATAACTGGTATATTGCTGGTGGTATCGCATGAATATCACTTGGTATATTTTTAACATTTTGTCTCTATCCTGTCCACCCACATTGGGATGGTGGAAAATGGATGACAAATAGTTATGAAGAAAGTCTGCTTTTCTTCACTTTTGTGAATCCCCCTCTGCTTTTTGTTCGTCCTAAATGATGTCCTGACCATTTTGTCACAGTGAATTCCAACAGAGCCTCATTGTGGATGAGACTCTTGTAGGTTTGGTACAATTTGTGGGTGCTCGTGCACTCAAAGAACAGGAGTTCCCGCCAAGGACATTTGTACTAGTTATGGAAGCTGCCAGTGTACTTTAATATAGTGCCTACATGAGTTGAAGCCGTTTTGGCTCACATTAAGCCTTTTCTTGGAGGTTCCAAAATGGAGCCTCTAGTGTTGTGAAATCCATTAACTAGGCAACTGTGCTTTGTTGCTTTTGAGTGTGATTTGGTGGATACCAGGAATTAACATGCAGGATATTATCATTGACCTGAGCTCTGGCCATGAGTGTGATTACAGGGGCTTGCTGGCAGGAGGTCCTCTGGAATACACATCTCCTGAGTTCACCTGAGAGAATTCCTGTATGTGGTGGCCAGCACTGGTCGGCCTGACCCCAAAGGCTGAATTGGGTGAATGTGTCTATGGTATGATTAGTAGTTTGGTTTACTGTATAACCTTTGGTTTTGCAAAAAAACCAATGCTCTGCACCAGGAAAGCTGTCAACTGATGGTTTTCAATCTTTTAAGAAACCGAGAGATGACTGACCCGATCTTTTCGGGCTCTGAAAATCCAAAAGCAAAGCTCTGCCTCTATACCTACTAGAAAGAAACTGTAAACAGTGCTCTTTTCCTCTAATCCACTGGGGACAAGGGGCAACTGGATCCATTCCTCAGGAGGATTTTTGGAGGCTCTCAGTCTGTCAGGACTCAACTGTGCTGCTTTGATTCCTGAACCTAGCCACTGCATCCTTCTGTCTTTCCGGTTTGCTCTGCTGGACCCTTTCCTCAAGGATTTATCTGTGTTGTGGGACCCTGCTACCCTCTTTGTGTCCTACTGCACTTCTTCTCAACTGAAAGCAGAGACCCTTGGGTATGGTCACCCTTGCTGGCTCTTCATTCTAAAGTCACAGTGGGGCCATTCCACTGTGTACACTTCTTGACAACGTTCCACTGACCTGCGGTAGGCATTCAGGTCTATTCCTCTACGGTCATGGTAATCTACTGAAGACCCTGCCTCTCCGTCTGTCAAACCATGAACGTCCCAGTGGCTGCCCAAAGGGCCCTATTCTTCAAGCCCTTCTCTGGAAAATCTTGGACCATCTTTCTGCCTCAGGATCTTCTGTTGGGGGTCCCCTGACTCAGCTGTGGAGGTTGGTTCCATTCGTCTGTGGCCGTAGAGCTCCCAAGCTGGGCTAGCCCATTCTAGAACCAAATTGTGATCTTCCTTGAGTGTGATGTCATCACTCATCTCAGCAACGTCCCTTTCTCAGGGTTGGCGCCTGTTGGGGGAGTTTTCCTGAAGTCCACTTGAGTTAAGACTTCATAAAACGATCCCAATGGTATACAGGTCCCCAACTCCTAGTATTAGTCTGTACTACTCATGGAACCTTGGTACAGTAGCAGAGCAGTCGGGCTTATCATAAGAGGAAGATGTGAGCTGTAGGTAAGTAAACTGAACCCAGTTAGTACAGTAGTTCAAAGAAACACTTACACCAATAAAGTTAAATAAAAATATATGTTTATTATATTTACACAAGGATGTTCTTAGAATACTTAGTACATTGAACCAGCATGCATAGGATTACTTATAAATACTTTTCAAAGGCCAATGCTTAGTTTGTAGTTCGCTGTTACAATTGTTAGAGCGGTTGCTACTAATGACAGTTCTGCCTTGTTATCGGTAATAATGAGCACTCGCGCACAGGCAAAGACATACAGTTATTGTATTTAGTTAGCAAAACCACATTAGATAATGTCATTTGGAAAGGAAAACAGTTGGTTAGTCAAACAGTAGCATGGTTTCAGAGCACTATGTAGAAGTCAGTTTGGAGAGGGCTCAAAGTCTTACGACGCAGCAGAACAGCAAAGGTTCCTGTGGATACTTTCAAGCTCTAGTTAAAATTGCTAGAAGAATAACACATCGTGTTAAAGGACCCGCAAAAGGGAGACAAACTGGCAGCTTGGGTGTGAGGTAAGAGTGGACACACTGGACACCTCTTTGTGCACTCCAATGCTCTGGAGTAACTTCTCGGTTTAAATTAAGCACTGCATTTTCATCCCACAGTACCTTAGGTTAGAAGAAATGCTTGTGGCTGAATTTTCCTCTATGCAGCAGCGATCTAACTGGTCTCTGTATACCTTGGTGTGGTGATGAAAGGCAGGACACTGAATGGGATGTCTTGGCAGCAGTCCCGAGAGGGGACCTCTGGCACAGATTTCTTCAACTTCTCTGGTCAGTCTGCGGTTTTGGTAACTTTTCTGCAGCATCAACAAAGGACACAATTTGCACGGTCCTTCTTCGATTCTTGTAGTCCTGCACTCTGGTGAGGGGACTTGGATGAGTCAGATTGTGTCTCTGGAGGTTCACCTGGAGCTCAGCAAAGACTGGGACGGTTTCGGCCTCAGCAAAATGTTGCAATGCAAATGGGTCAGAGGTCTTCTGGTACTCGCTGTCTGCAGCTCTGGAAAGGAACAGCATTTCGGGAGACGGCTCCGATTGTAGTTGGTCTCAGGGCTGGTTGGTCCCACCAGCCAAAGGGAAGGAGTCGTTCTCTTCAGAGCTCCCCTGTCGCATAGAAAACTGGGTCAGGAAAGCAGTGGTCACTTCAGTGTCTCAAAGGATCTGCATGCGTCTCTGGCCATCTTCTTCTTCGGTTACTTCAGTTTCCAGTGGTCAACTTGCCTTCCACCTCAGGAACCCTACCTTTATTCAGTTTCAGCACACATTCCTCTGCAATCTCTCTCAGCAGTTTACAGAAAGGAGCGGGTGTCCAATCAGGACAGCCAGCCCCCCAGTGGGCACTGGTTCCATTCAGGGACTCAGGCAGACAAAGGGCAGGGGAGTAAAAAACTCCTGCCTCACTTCCTGCCTGCTCAGACACACTGGAGCCTGGGCAGGGACACCCAAGGGTTCCGGCCAAAGGCAAAACACACACACAGGCCTCCCCCTCGCAGAATGGTAGAAGAATTGCTAACCAAGAACAACCACACTAGAAATGGCAAAAAGAGAAAGGAGCCACCAAGTTAGTACTTAGATGACCATATTGTGCACAACCGGGACTGAATACAGTCTGCGGTAATAAAATGGCGGTGATGCAAAGGGTTGGAGTGGGCAAAAGCTTCCTTAGGTGGATCTGTATTATATACAGGGACCCGCTGGCGAGAGTCAAAATGAGGCAAACAATTTCCAGGGCTTGGCTCATCCGGACAGGCACCAGACAAGTCTGCCCGCTCTGACATGTGCTTTTTGCAATGGCCATGGAAACGTTGGCGGCATATCTTTGTGTTGAATTTGCGAATGCATCAATCCAAATAGGGGAAGCATGTCTTTTAATATCACTGTATGTGGATGATGCACGTTTGTATGTTAACAACCCAGACGTCAACCTGCCGTACATCCTGGCAGTGATTGGACATTTGCGGTAAACTCTCAGACATAATGATTAATCAGGAGAAGTCCTGCATATTCCCATTGGCAGCTCTAAGACTTAAGCTGCAGATGCCGTTAGTGTGGGAAAAGGACTCGTTCAGGTACTTCGGAATACAGGTTCACCACGAGATCATCTATACGCATAGTTTTATTTATTTTTTGCATTTTTAAAGTGTTCACGCAGCCCGCGGGCATCGAGGCGCTATTACAGGAATTGTTAGTTTTTTAGTTGCGTAATTGTTTTTTTTTTCTTCTTAGGTTTCTAAGTGCTGACCCGGGGATAGAACCTGTGTAGCTTTCTGTCGTCTTGCTTCCAAGGCAAACATGTTGCCGCTGAGCTATCCTCTGAGGACAGTTTTAACAGGCAAAAGGCATTAGTCGGCATGACACATGATTAAACTTTGAAGAAAGTTACTGCTTTTTCTCATGGATCGGATATCACTGGTTAAGATGATCCTTCTCCCTCGGATGCTTTATTACTATCTGAATATTCCAATAGAAATAGGCAGAAAACACTTTGCAGAGCAGAAAGGTAAAATAAGAGACGTGCAAATATAGAGTGGGGTTTGTAGGCTGACTCCTTTCGCCTAAAGTTAGTAGTAAGAATTAATAATATCTGTTGTTAGGCAAAGTTTGAGTGCAGTACCCTCTGGGAACACTACAAACAACTATGACTACAGGTATAGGCAACCCAACCTTTGGAATAAGCTTGTACTACACAGTTTTGGTAGCGTGTTGAGCAGCCAGGCTTATCTCAAGAGGGGAAATGCGAGCTGTAGTGGAGTTACACAAAGATTCACAGTTGCAGGTATTCAAATAAACTCTTACACTCAAGGGTTCCTGCATAAACAATTAATAATTTATCAGTCAGTTATAAAGCCTTCTTCAGAATGGAGCAATAAAATGGTAATACACAAATATACTTCAATACTGTACACTCTGAATTTCTGAATCAGACAAGATCCTCTTGGGATGGCCCGCAGACACAACCTACACCCATAGATGACTTCAGTAACAAGGGTGCTGGGGACATTAATATCTTACTGTTGGCATTCAGAATATTCTTAAAAAGTAAGTAAAAGGCGAAGGTTATTGGAACACAAGAATTTACAAATATTCATAAGCAGGGCAAAAACGTTCAGATAGCACTTCGAAGAGTCCTTCAATTCAATAGGCTAAACCAAGTCAATAGGCCAAAGTCTGTTTATAGGATGCAGCACTTCAGGTAAGTAAATTGTAAAGTATTTGCACAATTTCATAGGAGTCTTTGATAAAAAGAAGAATCCAATGTAGGCCACAAGCTGATTAGTCTTGTGAGTTGCAGAAGTTACAAGCACTTCCACAGTAAGAGGTAAGTTCTCTTAGACTTGTTTTATAGTACCTTGGTAAAGAAGAAAAGATGCAGCAGAAGAATTCTGTTCCTGTGCAGCTCGGCAGATCTCACTGTTCCTGGGCCTTAGTCGTGGGGACAAGAGGGAGGACGTCCGTGGCCTCCTGCACTGCACTGGCACCGTCAAAAGCTGGCAACCGGCAAACTTTACTTTCAGTGGCTGTTTCGCGTTTCAGCTGCTTGCAGTACAGCATATATCAATAAGCGTGGTTCCTGGCTGTCAAGGTGGACTTTCCTCACATCTGAGGTCCCACACTCAACTGAGGGCGAGTCAGGCTTGGTCAGTGCTGCTTTGTGGGAGTCCGGAGGATCTTCCAAAAGCTTTAGGCCAGCTTACAAGCAACACACACAATCTGGTGTTCCTCTCCCTGGCTCTACGGTTCCCTGCAGCAACTCTGAGGAAATTCAACCAGCTCTGAGATGGGTGTCCAGGTGGCTTACTTGGGAGTTAATTGGTCTCACCAACTCAAAGGGAGAAGTTGTCCTTGCAGGCCTCTGTGTCGATGCAAATTTTGCGATTCGGACCTGCAGCAGGGCTTCACTGGGCAAACTAACGGTCCAGGAGTTGCAGCAGCCGTCCTCTTCAAGCTCTTCTTCAGTTCCTTCGTCCAGTGGTCGACTCTGCCTTCCAAGTCAAGAGACTTGCCTTTTATTCAGTTCTCTCCCATTCATTCCAGCCTAGCTGCCACTCACCCAGCAGGGTGGCTGTCCTTGTCGGACAGTCAGCCAGCCAATCACCAAATAGTGCTTTTGGGTCTCCTAGGAGACTAAGCACAGGGAGTTTCGGGCACCTCCCTCACTTCTGCCTACCCCAGACACGATGGAGCAAGAGGCGGATTTCACTCCTGAAGCCCGCCAAAGGCGAATGAACAAAGAGACCAAACCTGGTTTGACGCACAGAGAAAAACTCTAGAAGGACCTTTCCACAAAGACCTGGCGAAAAAAGACCAGACACCATTTTAACAAGGATGGCTGGATGCCACTTTGAAAAAGATGACTCCCGTGGTTAAGGTTACCGGGTCCGCGAACAGTCGCAGTAAATGCAAACCTTGGTAGTTCAAAACAAAACCACTGCCACCAGCCAGTCAATTGAGGAAAGGGTAACTTAAAAGATGTTGCATGAGCATTTAGACATAGGGGATACTAGGAAACCCTGGCAGCACTCTATTGTAAGATAGGGTGTGCTGGGTCTAGCAAGTATAATGATAAGTAAAGTCAATTTCACTTTCCTGTTCTGGGAAACAGAGGTTTATCCCAGAGAAGGTTTTTAAACCTTGGGAAATCTAAAAGACTTCCCTGTGCCACTGCACTGAAGGTGCTGTGTGACACAATTGTAAAAGATGATGCCTATGGAGTTTGTTAGACTCCATAACAAAAAGAAACAGAGGTACAATTCACACAAAAATACACGAGAGAGTGGGAAAAAGGGTCACACTCTCTCCAGGTTAAAAAAAAATCAAGTCCTCAAAAACCAGCAAAGTTGCTGAGGGTCTCTATGGTGGCGGTAATTGGCACATTTTTGAGAATCCTCCCTAAATACAGAGAAGGAGTGCCCCTTCCTTTATCTAGAAATGTATGTTTAATTGTATTCTAATGTTGCGCCAGACTTTCATTACAGAAATACAATGGTATAGTTCCACATTTTTATTTAGGATTTTCTGGTCCAATATTGCAGGATTGATTGGATTGCCCTTAGTGGTTAACACGTGTTTCGGCCATTGGGCTTTTCACAAAACCGGGCTTAATTGAGATTAATCCATAATTAGTTATATTAGGGTCCGGTAGGTGTCCTGGCCTTAGCATGCTTTGCTTGTCACTCTATATTGGTCAATTGCGCTTAAATAACTGTGTTAGATGCCTTTAAAATGCAGTACATGGCAGTGACGACGTCTGCTTTCACACCTGCCATGTACTGCATATTAAAAGGGATCTAACCCCGGTGTTTGAGCGCAATTTACCAATATAGACCACATTACTCCAGGCCGCAAATTTCCCAATACACATTGAAGAAGGCACTCTGGGTACAGCCCGATGGTAGTACAAACAATTCTGACCTTTGTGCTGGGAAAATCCATACTAACATACCCCCCTACATCCCCATTTCCCCCCCTCCCCCTCCCCCTCCACCGCCTGCAGCATCCCGATCCCCTGAACCTTCTTAGGACAAGACGATGATGCGAGACCATGATTGAAGAGATGAGGAGAGAAAGGACTGGACGTCTGGGCGGACTTCTTCGAGGGTGGCAATTTACTAACCTACTCAGAACCAAGGGACAGTTATGATTTACCGCAAGGGTAGTTTCTGACTTATGCTGCAGTGACTGGCAGGGCAAGAAGAGGCTGGGTGACACTTCCATTAGAACCAGAGGCAGTCTACTGGTGAAACTGTATGAGGTCGCCGATGGCCGTGGCATGGTATCACAGCTGTATACGTCCATACTGGTGGCTGACTCTGAACAGGAGCTCCTAATTTTCAGGCGGACTGTGAACAGGGCTTAGACACAACTCTAGACGAAGAGACTTCGACGAGGATACTAGCGTACCCTCAGATGGTCTAACGAAAGGCCAGATTTAATCGGACGCAATATTACCTGCCACATAGGGTTTATTTGACCCAGGGCACAAATGTCTAGGATATATGGGACACTCATCGAAATGCTATAGGTGTAAACAGACGAATGCTGGACTATTACATATATTCAGGAACTGCCCGGTCCTACAAAGGTACTGGATGGCAATACACAGTAAACTGAATAGTTTACAGGTAACAGACTATTCTTGTACCCTGGAGGTGTGCCTCCAAAGCATGTATCCCAGAGGGGGGGACACATAAGTAGGAAACACATCTTGAGATTGCTGGATATGGCTTTCGTGCTGGCAAAACGCAGGGTTGCAATAGAATTGTCAAGGACAAGGAGACCCCAAAAATAGACAGGTGACTGGAGGACCTGGAAATATGGGCACCGGCTAAAACGGAAGTGTGGCTAAAAACCACGGAAGTGTGGCTAAAAACCGGAGACCGGATGGAAGTGGGGGAAGCTGAGGTTCTCAAGGCATGGATAACGTTGACAAACTCACTATTTTACCTGGGATGGGGGTGATGTGTGCTGTCAATCTAGGGAGATTTTTCACAGGGCTTTGCAGGAGGGATCATTTGGGATGCAAGGGGGAGGGGAGCAATAATGAAAGTTAATAATGAAATTTCGCCTACAAGTATACTAAAATGGATCCTTGTAGAGAGGAGGATACTTGTATTGTTAACGGTTGGAAAACAATAAAGCTATGTTTAAAAAAAAAGGAAAGTTATTTAGTGTTCTCTGTAAACCACTGATGGTGCTCTACAGCGGCTCACCTCATTACACCTAGAAAACCCGCTTGAATTGCACAGGCCAAACCGCCTACAGTTTAATTGATTTTTAAAAAGAGGTCCACATATTTTGCACGTGATTACAAGCAGTGGTGTGCCCGAAGTTCTTTTATTTTAATGATAACACTCCGTTTTGAAATAATACTGTTTTATTGCAGTTCCTGAGATCTTTCATGGTGCATATTGCCATTGCGTGTGTGTGTCCTAGATATTCTAAGGCAGCCAATCGAAGGTAAAATGGAGAACAGTATTGCGGCGAGCAGCTTTGAAAACCTGCCTTAATTGCACATTTCACCGTGCCTGCATACCTTATCTAACTTGAATCGCCATGCTGCGCTCTGCGCATTTCTACTGGTTATTTGTTTTAAATATGCCATATTGAGGCCTGATGCCTTAGACCATCCAAGATGGCCGTGTGCTGGGCTAGGTTTTTGAATTGCTGTTGTTTCTGCATCTTATGGTGCCAGCTCCCGCCTCCCTCCCCCATTGGTTGCCATTGGCCCCTTAAGCCAATGGCTGCAACGGGGAGGCGGGAGCCGGCCGCAACATCAAAGGCCCACTTCAAAGGCCCTGTCTACCGCTGTCCACCGCGGTATGCCGTTCGTCCGTCCCCCTCCGTGAGTTGTTTGCGTGCCCCCCTGCCCCTCCGTGAGTGTCTGCGTGCCCCCCTGCCCCTCCGTGAGTGTCTGCGTGCCCCCCTGCCTCTCCGTGAGTGTCTGCATGCCCCCCTGCCCCTCCGTGAGTGTCTGTGTGCCCTCACCCTGCTTGCTCCCCCCCTCTTTTTGCTCTGTTTTTCACCCCCTCTCCTGCCTCCTTCCCTTCCACCCTCCTCACTTCCATCCTCTTCCACTACCTTCCTACTCCCGCCTTCTATATTCTCCCTCCTCTCAGACTTCCCCTCCTAGCACTTACTCCTATCATCTGTTCCGTGACTCTTGATAGCAGCTGGTCAGTCTCCCCTCCTCCCCCCTTGTTCTCTCCCTCCGCCCCTCCCCTGCTCTTCAAATTTGTCACCGACATTTTTGCTCAGTAGCGTGCCTTGTTCTCCTTCCCCTCCGTCCCCTTGCCCCCCCTCCCACCCCGCCTCTTGTTACCACCTGCACTGCGTAAATTGTCGTCAGACATAGTAATGTTACTGCTTGCTTTGTTCTCCTTCCTATCCATTTACCTCTTGCCTTGTTTGTTCTATGCACTTGCACTATCGGAAATGTCGACAGGCCTATTACGATAGTTATTTTTCACATTCTGTATTGTTTCAAGGACTTTTTACTGAATGTAACTGTATTTTCCTATGTCCCCTCCCTCCTTGAAGCGCTTTGAAACACATTGTGTATAGGCGCTATATAAATAAACTATCATATCATATCAATGTTGCCACTAGGAAAATGGTTGAACTCATTTCCCAAGAAGCTATTGATTGTGTAAATGGTGGGTTGGAGGGGTGCAAGCTAAGAAAATTAGTAACAAGGTTCCTAGAACTAGCAAAAGCCGAGATGTTTTAGGGAAGACCCCTTCCTGCAAAAAAAACGATATTTTCACAATGTAAAGAAAGGTTTGTAGAAGAAGGTGAGGAGAAATGTTTCATTTCCCGAATCGGGCCTGTACTGGGTTGTGTCTTGACACTTGAAAAACATGTATAGTGTCTTTGTGAGCTTTCTTATTCGTCACATTGCTCATGGCAAGCATCTGGCATCATGGAATCTTCCTCCATGCTGGAAGTGTCAGGCAGCTGGAACTGCCCAGTGTTGGATTGCATGATCTACTGAGAGAGGATGGCTAAAAGAGAGGAAGTGCTGAAAACAAGGAGAGTGCCGAGTGAGGTCTCTCACACAGTAGGATAGTTTTTGAGAAGAGGTCCGCTCAAGTAATGTTTTACTACCGTGTGTTTTGTTTCCATTTGATTAGCTTTGTTCAAATGTATTTTCAATGTGCATACAATACGATTAAGCAAGACTCTGAGTTGTATGTTGGAAAGAAATCTAAATCAAGTAAGAAAGCATTGGGAATTAGTTATGTAAGATGTTAAGAAATAGATATTTTACACTTTAGCAAATATAGGTGTTGAAACGAATTGAAAACTGTTTTCTGCAAGTACTCACCAAGGTTATACAATCCAAGCAACAATATTTCAAAAATAAGTGGGTTCTGCAGTTTGTTCTTAGTATGTTGATAATCAATGTTCAACTCAGTAGCATAGTTTATCCCAGCTTGGCATTTGTGGAGGAGAGAGAGCTTGAATGTCATGCACATGAAGTCCCTGTTACACTGAACATACAAGTACGGTAGGTACTGATGAATTGAAGTTGATAGTAGCCAAACTGTCTGGTAGCACAATCTAAACATGCTACTGTCTTGTTCTTTCTGAGGCCAAGTCTTTCTGCAAACAGATATCGATTCTTGTAATGTAGAAGTTAAAATTAGTGTAAGCTCTGCCCTCTGCAAACAATAAAACTGTTAGCAATTGTAGTGCTTTGATAAAATACTCTTGCATCTGCACTGGCAACAACTTTGCTGCATTTTTTCAATCTCTTTCAAGATTTCTACTATTCTGCACAGAGGAAGCGCAGACCCCGGGAGTCTTGGAAGAATGCGAGTGACACTTACACAGGTCGGTACACAGAAGCACAGTAGAAAAGAGTGTTGTTTCAAATTCTTATAAGTATTATCACAAATCATGTGAGGTTACCATGTGCACTTTTTGAGCTTCACATTCAGATAGCTTTTCTTGGGTCCTCCAACCCTTTCTAAATTGGCATGGATGAATAAAGAGCCCTCTGTACTTGAGAATTCAGTACCCCTTGAAGTAGACTTCATGTTGCATCCGTCAAAATGTTTGCCCTCAGGGAAACTTTTTGCCATGACAAACAGTACCTCTTGGAATGTTAAGGCCGGTTACCTTGTGAATGCTTTTGCAAATAACGTTCCTGGAGGTGAACTAGGTAATGATTATGAAAGACTAGTGAAAATGTCAAGTATTTCAAGGTTAGCAAAACGTATGGCCCCGGCTTGTAGCATTTTCATTGAACCCAATATTTTCAAAGGTTGAATTAAAAGATTTTTCTAAAATGCTGGTAAAGAAAAATGAAATAATATGCCCAAAGTTGTACAAATGTATATATGTCTCAACCAGAAATCTTTATTCCCAGCAATACCGAATTATTTCCTTAAACGTTATTACTCTAGCCTAGTAAGAATTGTTCAAACTCTAAAGACTGGACAAGTGTAACCGACTCCTGTTTTAAGACTGTTTTTGTTGTTGTTTGTTTCATCCTGGGGAGCACTTATGCATTATAATCTTAATGTTTTAAGGCAGTGTAAGCTTGTTGTCACATGGTGAAGGGGGCTCGAGTCTAGCTACGCATAACAATTGCCAGCTGGTTGTGTTCTAATAGTTTGGGACTAACTTTTATCACTCTGTATTGTGTACATCTGCTGTGCCTACCTTTACCCTTTCCTTACTCATTTTTCTTGCAATGGCTTTCGATTTTTGCAACTGTATTCCAGTAGTTTTGCATGGCTGTCTTCAACAGCTTTCTGAAGCTGTCGTCCCTTTGTTCTCTTCTCATCTCAGCGCTCTTACTGTCTCTTGGCAACCTTTGCTTTCTGCGCCTGCATTCTATCCTGCATTCATTGCTTTTTGTTTTTGCATTTTGTTAGGTACGTTTTTCTAAAGTCCAACTGGTGGGGAACTTCATAAGACCTATCTCTTGGCATTAGGCACCCAACTCTTAATATAGGCCTGTACTACACAAGTCGGTAGACTGGCTGAGCAGCCAGGCTTATTTTAGGAGGGGGTTATGTGAGCTGTATAGCAGTACAAGGAAATCGGTACATATATAGACCCAAGAAAATACTTGCTCACTTAAAAATGATATGGAGAAATATGTATTTCTGTATACACAAGCAAATATAAAATGCTGCAACTAACAATAACATTGAATTAGAAATGGAATCAAATTCTACAAGGAACACTAACGCAGGTGAGTAACATTTTATATGCTTTACATATCCAGCACACAGAGTGATGTCAGTTAAGGTCAGCAACAGCACTTATTTGTATCACCTTTGCAAAACTGAATTTGGAGGGAAAACTGTTAATAACAAGTACACTCTTCCAGTGGGATATAGGCATTCTGTGCCCTAACTATAAAAGTGTTCACAATTAAAGTATAAGGTGGAACCAGCATTGCCAAAGCTAGTACAATCAAGAAAATGGACCTTTGGGAAACCAGTACAGCCAAAGTCAAATGGACAGTTCTGATGAAGATCCTCAGAGGAAAAGCTAGTTAACCTGTCAGTCATTCATTGAGAAAACACAGGAGCTCAAGAGGTGCCTTCCTGATGGCCCACAGGCTGTAAGACCTGCACAGTGGAGTTGAGGTCAACTCTCAGTTGAAGAAAGCAGTACTTCCCATGCAAGGAAACGCCAAAAATGGCACACAGTAATTACAACCGAAGCCTCACAGTACCTTAAAAGTGAATAAGAAATTGTAGCTGGCTTCCTTCTAGGTGCAAAGTTGCAGACCCTGATTCCTGCTCCTTGGTTGTGGTGACGAAAGGGTGGGCGCCTTTGGCAGGCTTCTGCAGTAGCACTCTGGAGAAGGGGTCGGCAGCAATAGATTCCGCTCACTTCAGCTGCTCTTTGTGGTTTTGTAATTGGTTATTTATAACGTGCTTAATACCCAGAGGTTTCTAAGCACGGACCTGGGGATCGAACCTTTGTTGCTTGCGCCGTCTTGCTTCCTTTTTGTTGGCACCAAGAAGAAACTAATATTGCTGGTTTTATTCTCTTTGATTACTCGGTCCTCAACTCTGGTGAGGGGAATTTTGGTGCAGAAATCCTGTCTCTGGAGGTCCACATGGATGCCTGCAAAGTTTCAGCCAGATTCGATCTTCGGAAGACGATGCACTCGATAATGGTCCGGGTACCCCAGGTATTGGTGTTCTGCAGCCCAGGAAAGTCGGAGCGCGTCTTGGGATGGCCCAAATGAAGAAGGTCTTGAGGCTAGTTGATCCCATCAGCCTAAGGGAGGAAGTCGTCCTTGGTGGGTCTTCCCTGTCGAGATGGAAATGGGGTCAGCACAGCTGCAGGGCTTCACTGGTGCTTTCTGCGGTCCTGCAAGGTGCTGTTGGTATCTCTGCTCATCTTCTGCTCCGGATTTCTTGTTCCAGTGGTCGACTCTGCCCAAAAATCCTCGCCTTATATGCTAGAACCCATTCATTCACTCCAATCGAGCTGCCTATAACCTAGGGTTGGATGTCCTGAAGGACAGCCAGCCACTCAAATTAGAACTGGTTTCAGCCAGGCAGGTCTACAAAGGACAGTGAAGTTTCGAGCTCCTCCCTCAATTCCTGCCTTCCCAGACACACTGGAGCCTGGGCGGGCTTCAGGGCTGAAATCCGCCAAAGGCAAAACTCGCAAAGGTCTTAAATATATTCTAAATGATTGAAGAAAGGCACAGAAGGAACTGACAAATGAGAAATGGTGAAAAAAGAAGACGGGCCATTTTGAGAAAATGGTCACACATGGGTGCTGTACTACAGCTGAGATATAAACCTGCTAGTAACCTGCACAAAAGGTAGTAAACAGTAACCACTGCCACCAGCCATTTAAGTTAGTCAGTGTAACAAAAAGTGAGTTACATGAGGAGTGGGACAAGGAGTTACTATGTAACCCCAGGCAGCCCACATAAGGTGGTGTGTGCTGGACCCACAAAAGAAAAAGTAAGTAAGATCAGTTATCTTACTATTCTTGGGAACTGTAGTTCTCGCACAAAAAAATGTATTTAAACATAAAGAGAAGTTCAAGGGACTCCTCAGTGACATTGCACAGATGGTGCTGGGTGTTACCAAGCAAAACGCAGATGCCTGTATTAAACGTATGGAATTTACCAAACTCCATAAACAGTAGAAATACAAATCCCAGTCAGAGAAAAAGAATGAGTGAGTGGTAAAAAGTTTCACTCACTCAGGAGTTTAAGAGAAAACAAGTCCAGAGTCCAGCAAAAGTGCTGGGGGTGTCTCAGGTTAAAGAGAATTAGCACAGAAACTGAGAATTCAAAAAACACATTTTGTAGAATGTGTTTTTGTTTAAGTAGGTTTTTATTGGCATTTTCCAAGTAACACAACATTGTTAACTCTGTTTCTACCCCCCTCCCTGCATACCCCCTCTAATCCTTTCCCAACTGTAACCCATTGCACTCCCACGCTTTTTCCTCACAACGCCTCCCTCTCCCCACCTTAATCCCTGAAGAACCCCTTTGACCCCATCGTTCTTCCCTGCCCCGTTGTCTTTCTTGCAGCTCTCAATTGTGGCTCTTGTTTCAACAACGTCCCCAGACCTTGGCCTCGGCAGTCCCGGCCCCTTCCGGTTCTACTCAATTTCTACAATTGGATAACCCCCAAAATGTTCATTTTTCTTGGGCACCATGCTCCTCTGGAGTTTTGCTGAAGAAACATTTCAATCCAGTCCCAGTCTAAGAGGAACCGTTGGTGATCTCCCTTGATAGAATATGTGACACACTCTAGAGCTACGAAGTTCCATACCTTCCCCACCCATTCATGCTCATTTGGGGGCGAAGGGGTTCCTTCTTTTTCCATTTTTGGGCCAACACCAATGCTCCTGCCATCATCAGGATAACATACGTCTTTCTTTTTGATTTTGTTGGTAGTTCAAGGATTCTCCCCAAAGATCTCTTCCATTGCTAGTTGGATCATCGCCCGAAGGGTTGAACGGATGGGCACTCCCACCGAATGTAATCCCATGTCCCCAGCCCCCACATTCCCTCCAATGTCTATCTGGGACCTCCTGATTAAAATCTATGGCGCCTCTCCGAGGTGCCATTGAACCATTAATTTTCTCCATTTCTCTTTTATTTGGACTGCCCTTGCTAGCTTGGGGATCTGCGCCCATAGAATCGACCATTCCTCCTCCTCAATGGGATGTCAGGCTACCTTTTCCCATTTCCCCATGTACGCCCTTTTCCCAGTTTCCTCCCCCTCCTTAATAATACCATAAGTTGCTCCCACAATGTGTTTATCCCCTCAATGTATCGTGACATTTTTTTCGAAGGGGAAAAGTTCCCTGGTAGCAGCTATCTTAATCGTGGGATGCTGTAGGCAGTGTCGTAGTTGAAAGTAGTGGTATCGCTCTCCCTCTCCTAGCTCGAAGCCCTGCTTGCATTGGTTATAAGACTTCAGCTCTTGCCCATTAAACATGTCTCCCAGTTTCCTGCAGCCTCCCTCTTGCCACTTGTCAAATTCTTTCCCCCCCATGCCTGGTGTGAATTGAGGGTTTCTAAACAAAGGCATCAGAGGAGAGGGGAAAGTGGCCATCCCACGCCTCTCCCACCAACTCCTCTATTTCACTACAGTACATGTTTGCTGGTCTGTCCTCCCTTTGTCGCCATAGGACCTCGTCTAGTGGGGCCCCCACAACTGCCCTATCCACAGGTCTCCAAACCTTCCTCCTATCGTCCCTAAACCAGTCCTAATCACATTAATCTGTGTTGCAAGGTAGTACGCTCTGAATCTGGTTCTCCCAGCCCTCCTTTACTTTTCAATGTTCTCATGAGTTTTCTCGACACCCTGGTTTTTTGTGTTTCCATATGAATGTACCTGTATGTTTTTATAGGGCCCGGGAGTAAGTATTAGGTACCCGTATTGGCAGTGCCATAAAGTGATAGAGCGGTTTCGACAGGATTATAATTTTTAGCACATTGATCCTCCCCAACCATGATATTGATAGGGGTTTCCTGTCGACTAGCATCTTTCAAATTTTTTCTAACAGGGGCAGGTAATTTGTATCATATGACGTGCTATCTTTTTAGTGATAGCCATCCATAGATATTTTATACCTGTTTCTGCCCACCTGCATGGGAAGGCTTCTTGAAGTTCTTGGGACGTATGTATCGGGAGCATCGGCTTCAACACTTGATTTTTGTGCATTGATTTTTAAGCCAGCTACCTCCCCAAACTGTCGTTATGCCTGATCTATTGCTCCTAGCGACTTCTCTGGGTCTGTGATCATGAGCAACAGGTTATCCGCAAATGCTGCTAACTTGTGGTCTTCTCCACCAGAGGGGATCCCTTTTATTTCCTTAGAGGTCTGAATGGTGGCCAGAAGGGGCACCAGGTGGATAGCATAAAGCAGCGGGGAAAGAGGACACCCCTGTTTTATACCTCTTGAGACCGGGATACTCTTAGAGAGCCTTCAATTTTTTGCCAGTCGGAGTCTGAGATTTTAATAATTAGCTTTTATTATTGCTAGGAATTTGACCCCAAACCCCATCCTTTCCATGGTGTTAAAGAGTAACTGCCATTCGACCCTGTCGAAGGCTTTCTCTGCGTCTAAGGCCCGCACATGTGCTGGATTCCCTGACTTATTGACCTTTTCAATGGGGTGAAGGACCCTTCTAGTGTTGTCGCAAGTCTGTCTACCTCTTATGAACCAGGATTAGTCCGAATCGAAAGGCCCCGGAGAAGCCGGTCGAGTCGGTTTGCCAGTATTTTTGTGTACATTTTTTAATCAAAGCCCATTGGGCTACAAAGGTACTATTTAAATCACATAACAGTGATGTATATACATTTGTACTCGGCTGTTTCTGACCGATAAATGACCACTTCACATATCTGAAAGGAAGAGTTTCCATATGTCTTCATACCTGTGTACTCTTGAATTTGCTGAGGCTTTCAAAATAAAGCATTGTTTGCTTTGCCTGTTTTCCGCAAAATAAGAGGGGACAAAATAGTCACTTTATTCCATGCCATATCAAAGTTCTCACATAATGCTGTTAGATTTTATGTTGCATTGGGTTTTAAGGTTCTCTAAAGGAAGCCAATGTGCTTTACAAAAGTGGCTTATTTGCATGTCACTGAACTCTTTCCCAGTTGTTTGACTATTTCTATGTTGAAAACTTGTCTTAAATCCATATTGAACACAAAGTAATAGGGAGCACAATATATGTATATTGCAATAAGAAAATCGTAAAGCATGATAAGATGCTACTTTTATGTTTGACAGCATTAAACAATATTTCAGTTTATATAATTGCAAGATTAAATTGCAGGTGCTAAATTGGGATAGCCATTGGGCAACTTAGAATATTCATTTATGTGAACAGTGTGTTTGGATATGAGGAATCCTTCATTTGGTGGGCCTACCCTAAAAATAGATTTTCAATTGAAACATTGCCGATAGATATATCATTGAATATGAAAGGGAAAGCATCTTTTATCAACAACCAACTGCACTATTTTCAGTCTTGTCTTTGAAACATAACATTGCAGTTACAGTGGTTTAGATGTTGTTGTAGTTCTGCACCACTTACAGTGAAAAACGGTGTCCTTGGTTTCAGAGTTGCCATAGAACTTGTAGACATTGCAGAAAAACTTTCTATGAGGTCGCCATGCAGAAGCGTTGCTGGGGGGGGGTGGCTACAGCCCCGGTTCTTTTGGTTGTGACCCCGTATAGAAGCTCAGGGGTTACAACCAAAAAGGCTAGCTAGCCCCCATTCCCGACAGTCCCAAAATTAGCATAGCACAGGATCTTTTCCAGATCTAGCAACGCCCCTGCCGCCATGCCTGTACAGTTGGTGGTGATAGTTTATTGAGCTACTTTAGCCATCTCAGTAAAAGGACACAAGCAACTTTCTGCCTTGATAGAATCTTCTGCCTTGAGCACACACCCTCTCTGTACAACTTGTAGAAAGATATGTAGTTTGAAACGCTTAGCCTGATAGCAGCTTTTACTTTCTAACTCAGCCTTTGACCATACCATGTTGGTCTGATGTCACCCAGAGAAAATGGCAGAGGGTGAGCAGTAGTAGCTGAAAGTCTTGGTGATGCCAGTTTTGAGACACCTTAAGCATTAATATACAGGATTTTAAAGATACTAGTATATTATCAAAACAGTAATGCCTATACAATGACTTCCCTATCCCCAATGTCCATATGTGAGACCTTTGCCAAGGGAAAGCACCCAACATAAAATAACAGATGAGGTGGGGAGAACCGGCATGCCACACAACCTAATAAGTAGTGTGGTGTGTCAGAAGAAGAACATGGACTCTGATTTTCCATCTCACTGTTGTTTGTTAAAGGAAAGGTGAAAACTCCTACCTTTACTTATGCTAATGGTGTTCCCTACCTAACAAAACTAACAGAGGTGCTCATCAGTCATCTGTGAGAGTCCAAAACAAGATCAATCCACTGAACAAACTAATCTATCCTGACTACCACTACTAGAACCACACAAGTACAGGGAAATTACTCCATTCTCCTGTGAGTTGGTTTCTTCACCATGCTCAGTTCAATTATATATCCTTTAGTAGTTCTTGGCAACTGCTTTTATCAAGTCATACAGTTCTGGTATTGGGCTCTTCTAGATTTCAACAATCTCTTTCATTTGTTTACTCTTTCTCCACTTCCTGTTCTCTTATTTTATTCTAATAGTATTTGTCTCCTTTCTTTCTTGGGACAGGTTTATTCCTTTTCCTTCACTCAGATTTAAGGTTCTTCCCTTATTCAATATTCAATGTCCACTCTATCTTGACTGGGATGAGTTTGAGCGTTCCAGTATTGAGTCTCTTGTTCTTCATTCACTCTTAATGCTATATCTCTACTCAGACAAAAAAGTTTTCCAGTAAATGACTCTCGTTCTTTTTTTACTCTTGACACTTTGTCTCGACTGGGATGACTAGGACCATTTCAATGATGATTCTGCCTCTCTTCATTTACTCTTGACACTTTGTCTCAAGTAGGATGAATATAGGTGTTCCAGTACTGATTCTCACTCTCTTCATCTACTCTGGATATTTGCCTCGACTGAGACGAGTAGGAGCATTCCAATAATCTTTTGTCCCGCTGCCTGGTCTCCCGCTTTTCCCATTACCTGGATTGTTCAGGGATAACGTCACTGGAATTCTTAACAGTCTAGGACCCTCTCATTCGCTTTTCAGGTTGACTTCTTGTAACTTCTGCAGTCACACATATAGTTCCCCCATTCTTTCTTCGGTCGGTTCACTTTGGGATCCATCAAAGGAAGTAGTATCTGTGTTATTCCTGGACCCACCGGTCCACCACAACTTGTTAGTGATCACATCACCACTTATCTTTCATTCGTGATCAGTCTAGTACCCTAGTTATAGTGAGCAGTGGAACTCTGAGAGGCTATCTAAACCCAGTCAAGTTAAGTGTGGAGAGTGGTCAAAGCTTAGTGTCAAGAGAAAATGAGTGGGGTCATGGGTCCACAATGAGTCCACTCAGTGAAGCATACAAACATTCAATTTAAACAGCCAAGTACAAAATGACTATTATGAGACCAAAAACACACATTAGAACAATGAGCCCAGCAGGTTGTAATGTAGCACAATACCGTTATAAAACATATATACAGTCACCTGTTGGTTTTTAGGAATGCATACAATAGCTAAATCGATGAAAAGAAGGTAAGTAGTGATGCAGTAGAATGAAACCAGTTGACAAGAATTAAACCCTAACTTTGTAAGTCCAATACCTATGATGGATCGGGCCTTATGCGCAAAAGTCACAATACCTCTTAAAAGAGGGGACAGGTGGAGTTGTGGTGGGGAAACATTTTCCAGAAGATATTTAAACAATGTTAGAGGTCAGTACACTTATTGTCATATCTTTCAGATACAGTTTTTAGATCAAACGATCAAAAAAGTGATGTAATGGAATCACCAAAATGAGAACAGGGGGAGGAGAATGCGTTGCAATTACCTACCCTGCTGATTCTGATTTTCCCTAGTGACTAGGAAGGTCGACTGGGGGTCGCTGAAGGTAGGTTTTCCTGCCATTGGATCCAAATGCCCAGGAGCAAGGATTCTTCCAGTCAGTTCCCGGGAGCAGAGCGCAATCCTTCGCGAAAAAGAAATGCAGAAGGCACCAATACAGACCTCGTCAGGGCACTTGACCAGATGAGAGAAGGCGAGTTACAGTGACTGCTACGCTTACAGGTGACACCAGCAAAGGATCCTTTGATGCTGGTAAGCTGAAACTTGGCAGGAAGGCAACTTGTTGCACGAGCTGGCGACCACCGAAGTTCTGATATGCGGAACGTCAACGATTCTACTGAGGTAGGCCACTGGAGAGCTGGTCAGTCCACTGAGTGGTCCAGGGACACGTCTGAAGACTCAGAATGGCTGGATCCTTGAGAATGCAGTGAGACTGGTTGGTCCCACCAGTCCAAGGGTTGAAGCTCCGCAGAGGGCCTTTACAGATCAGGTAGTCCAGCCGGGCTTCACCAGGCCAAACACAGGAAGGGATGCCAGGAGGACTCTTCAGGATTCATCCACGGATCTTCAGCCGGCTGCTCTTCTACACTATACTTGGCTCCAAAGCTGATCTGAAGAAATTGCTGCAGAAGTCCTCTTCTTATCCTAAGTCTTGGCTGGAAGCAAGTCGAAGCCCACCAATGGTAAGGATCTGCACCATTCAAACAGCCAGCAGTGGTCCAATCAGGGACCACTGTGGGTTTCACTCATGCCCAACACCTAGACTCCCTAGCACCACGAATGTGGAGTGAGACCAGACACTCCCACCCATTTCCTGGGAGACACGCACGCACGCACGCACGCACGCACGCACACACACACACACACGATCACTAGCCCGCAAAAGCAGCAGCTTTCCTGAGAAAGTTCATGACCTTATATGGGATTTCCTGACCTGAGGAGGTAGGAAGAAGGCCAAACAACAATATGGCGAAAGGACAAGCGAAAAACTTTGTGGCACAGCCGTTTTAGGGTACTAGCCACGTTTAGAAGCCATACGCAGTAAATGCGAATGTGCACACTAAAAATAATGTAAAAATGTATCTGCTGCCACCAGCTTGTCTTTAGGCACATATAAAAGTAACCAGAAATCCGAAGTGTAAAAGACTAGGATGATACAAAAGTATCCCCACTGCTCTGCATTGTGGGATGCTGTGTGCACTGTTAAAAAGTTACCAAAATGTTGAAAAGACAAAAGGGAAAAATAGTTATAGTTTCCCAGTACTGATAGTCTGAAAGACTGATCAGTTGCCCCATGAAAAACATGACCCAAAGGCCAGGGGAGTGAAGCTGAAGGCTTCACTTTCCTCTAAAATGTCAGGACTGGTTCAAAAGCAAAAAGTACGGAGGTCCATAGAATATGGGGGGGGGGGAGTTGTCTAAAGAGAAATCTTTCCCAACACCCTCCAACCGAGAACATGCCTGCGTTATCAGGCTTTTTATGAAGGCACACCCAATTTTACCTTTACGGAGGTCTAGCCTAGAGACCCAGTTCATAAGTTTTTGTCTCATTGAAATTAGTTGCTTCCAGATAAGGATGTTGTAACTAGTCGGCACCATGTTCTGAAGTATTATTCGACAGTGGATATTAATTGTGAATAACGATTTAGTGATAAAATCTATTTGCAATGAAACATACATGTGAACGTTTCAAAGTTGGGTTGTCAGATTTGTGAATATATAAATATGTACATAATTGTACAGGAAGCGCTGTAAATAAATGTAGATATGTTACTGACAGTCAATTATTTGTATTGATTTGTCATGAATTATCATGTCTTGACAGTTTTACTCATTGGTATTAAGACAAAAAGCCGGTGTGCAGCGGGACTCCTTTTAGGTCAATGGATGAATGGTGTGAAAAGAAAATCTTTACGAAGAACTTGTTAGGAGGATTTTTCAGAACTACGACTGAAGTGGGGTACTGGGAAGTCAACCATAAGGGATCAGATGCATACAAACAAAGTCCAGTTATTTGTGTGCCTTCAATATTCGCACATTTATGGAATTGTGCCAGATAGAAATTCTAGATGAAGTCACCAAAATGACCCAGAAGCAAAATCATATCCCTAACATTGGCCCTACCTACCTTAAACTTTGTCTTGTCACCTTTATTTACCTGTATTAAGCATGCAGCATCAGGAGCAGCAGCCTGCCCAGCCGATCAGAACCCTGTCCTTCCCTCACTCTATTGTGTGTGAGAGACTAGATCTCAGTTGATATAAAATATGTCCTGCCATATTGCTAGGGTATAACTTGTCAAACTTGGTACTCTAGGGACCTGGTTGACCTTGAACTGTGTGTTTGACACATGTACGGCCAAGAACAAACCAAGAACACGCCTATTCTTGGACTGTGACCTGTATAAACCACATACTTGCTAACTTTTAAATAAGATTACATGTATATTAATAATACCTCTGTGCTGAGCTTCCTTTATCCAAGATCATATTGTTTTCCTCTATTGCTGTCCACCGAGCTCTCATCCCAGACGTGGCCTTAATCGCTCAACCACAGGTGCAACTAGGTTGTATAAAGGTAGCCCCACGCCCTCAACATAGAGCTAGGTGATTCCTCCGTTTACAGCAAACACTATTTTCGAAGACTTGCTGATACTTTGGTATTTTGATACTTCTATGTTGTGTGATTTCTTCTTCTTACCACATGATTGCTTACAGGGATGCAGGAACTTGAATACATCCAAGCCTATTTTTTTAATTAATTTTGTGTACACATTGAAAAAAACGTTTAAGAACAGTGTACTCCGTAGACACAGCCAAAAGTAGTCAGGTGATGCAGAGGATCGAGCCAGCATTCACATTAGGTAACGACAGGATATAAACTTGTTCCAGAAGGTAATGAATAAACAAAGCTACTTCATACCCTAGAGGGCAGAGGAGAAAAGAAAATTGACTTTGCCTTGTTTTAATTACACATATTGCACCAGGAAGAGACCTTGCAGCTTCATCTCGAATGTCTTTATCTGTGACAAGGCCATACATCTGCAGATATTGAAGGTACATAAAGGGTTCCATGTGAAAAAGCAGTCAGCGAAAAAGAAGTTTTTAAACATGTAGTCATTTAGTACAAGCAATGCAAAGTGTGAAAATGTTGCTAGTAATAAAATTGCCAAAAAGCCATTTTCAAATGCCAACACATACAAGGCTGTAACTCTGACCTTTAACAGAACCTCCACTATCACCGTAACTGCGTTCCTAACCCTTAACCCACCTCTAATTACAACCCTTAGTCTACCCTGAAACCTTAACTAACACCTTTCAGTGCACTAAAGCATTTTATTTCCATGTGACTCAATACACATCAACATCTCTCCACTAATGCCAGAGCCCTTGCCCTATCCAAAGCCCTTGTTCTAATGCAAGTTTTAGCCTTACCCTAACCGCAACTCTAACACTTACCCTAATGCTTACTGTACCCTAACACGTAGGTTTATCCTAACACCTTTCTTACACCAACATCACCAGCCTTCTCCAACCTCCCTATCTTTCTTTAACACTTACCCAAACTAGTACTGTTTTAGCCCTAGGCTTATCATAACCCCTATGCTATTACTTACCATGACACTCCATTTAACATCCCAAACATCACCAGCCCTCCCACAACCACCCTGACTTTCACTCTACTCCTGATTCTAACCAAAATGTTAACTCTACTCTTGACCCTTCTCTTACTCAAACCCCTATCTAACTAGAAATCAGGCAATCACATGCCCACTAAACCCTCCTGAAGCCTAAAACTTCCACTAGCAGCATTGTTTTTTTTTAACTACTTTTTGCTTGTCGACTTTTTCACTGCAGAGATATTTTTGTTGGCAACATTTTCACTGGATAGCACATAAATCACAGGACCGTCACATCACTTTACTCTTCACCTAGCTAGGAAGATCTGATATAAACAATAAGTGATTTCTGAAAATATTTATGTGACAAGCGATCCAAATGTGAGGAGCCATTATACATCTAATTTTACCCTATTCGGAGCTGGATTTGCCCTATTTTAGTTCCTTTCACTTACAGAATTCATGGGTGAATTCTGTTAGTTTTTGATTTCCATGCTTTCAAGGATTGGGTTGTTGTTCCACATTAGAAAGCTGAAATATAAGGGAATAAAAATATGTTGACCTTGAAAAGCCTTCAGTGTAGAGGCTGAGGGAATTGGGAAGAGGAATGCCAGATATGGTATCTAACAAGGCAAGGCAAAGCAGCAGTTAAAGACCCTTTTTGTCTGCATCTTGGCCACAAACGTGACCTTTGCTTGCAGACTGTCATTTTTGCTGCTAGCGTTGTCTTGGGTGGGGCAGGGGAGGTGGGGGGGTGCACTGCAAGTCCCTAAAGTATTTTCACAGCAAAAATATATGTAGCTGATTCTTCACTTGTATGGACGATAATTGTGCCAGAACCAAAGCTAGTAACATTTATACAATACGATAGTAATGTGCTGGACTTATTAGAACACTAGTACTGCTTTTGGTATGGGTTACTCACTCTACCTACAGTTTTTCCTTTGTTGGAAGAACTGTATGATTGTGATGAAATCATGCATTGTATTTAAGTCATGCATCCCACTGATTAGGTTTTGTTTTAGTGTAGGTATTTGGGCACTTGCCTAGCTTCGTGAAGCAACAGAGCACTGTACACGAGTAGCTGTTACAGGCATACATCATATGGTTACTGGGGCGGTGGCGGGGGGGGGGGCAGTCTTTTGTGTAGCAGGGAATTGTTAACATTTACAGCTAGTGAGGAAAATGCAACAATGCCAAAAGGAGTTGTGTGTGTGCAACAGGCAGTTTGGCTGTAGATTTGATAATCGGGAGGTATACTGGCCTGGGTGGGTTCAGTGGGGTGTGTACTTTATGGAATGTGACAGTGCTCCTTGAGGAGAATGGTTCTTTTCTAAATTGCAGTATGGTGGCGGGATCAGTCTGATAACAGTCTGACGTTGGCTGTCAGAGGGTGTATGCCGAGAAATCTTTCTAGCTCTTTTTTTTAAGCGTTTCTGCTGCTCTCGTCTGGCCAGGTCCTGACTTCTTGCAATATGCTTACCAGCATAGATGGTGACTTTATATGTCCAGCAGGAGGAAGTGTGGACTGCAACGCAATTTTGTATGATACATTTGAACTGCAAGAGCACACGCTCGCTCTGCATTGAATCTCTTGGCTAATCAAGGTTGTCCCTTCTCGCATCTTCAGTGGTTACAGAGCATGAACCTCAACTTAATTGTGGAGATGCTCTTCATTACCCATGGGATCAGTTCCTTTTCTTCCTAAACTTAATAAAAATTAGATTTGCAGCGCAGTCGCTTTTTAGAATTTGCTGGTTTCTGTTGTACTCTGTTTCCTTTTCACTTTGGATGGGGATTTTCCATAATTCTGAGGTCGTTGGCCTCTGCTGCTTTTCTTTGGCTTCATAAAGCAAGTAATTTGTGAGAAGCTGTTCTGCACTACTGGCCTTCAGTTCTCTCTCTTGTTAGGGGAAACCTTATCTGAGTCATTTTCCGATAGGTCTTTGTGGGGGATTTCTCAAATTACATTGCAGCATAGATTTCTAGCAGAAGTGAGAGAGGAAAGGGTCTTCTACCCTAGACGATAGGTGTTATAAAGCACACAAGAGCACGCTCAAGTAAAAGGGAGACTTGGTACCAGGTGCAAGGCAGTGCTCTGCACTAGATTTTTGTTATTTTTTTTTAGGAATTTAGGAATCGTCTTAGCCACTGTGCTGAATTGTCAAATACTGCTTCATCTAGAGGACCTGGGTCTCCTATGACGGTAAGCCTACGTAGGAGGATCCTCAATGCCCAAGTACTCTTAGCACCCAGGGGAGCTTGCCCAACTAATCAGTTGGTGCGGAACGCGTAACAAATCTGTGACTACCCACATTTCCTCAGCCATCTGTACCTCTCTCCTAGCTATACCCCATTACTTCTGCCTCCGAGCCTCATCTCACTCACCCACCACCCTCTATCTCCTCAGAGTCCTGAATCCTCACCCCTCCAACTGTGCCCCTGACTAGCCCCCAAGTGACCTGTTCACTTTTGCTAGCTCCTCATCCCCCCTCCACACCCCTCGCTTTGGCTTCTGCATTGCACCTATGGAAATAGTAATGGGACTGTGCCCTATTACTTTTTCTCCCCGACCATCCTTGTTTTTTTATTTATTTAAGGGAAATTGCACACACCTAATCAGCATGGCATGCATCGCGCTTATACAAAAAAAGGCAATTCGCACCCAGGGTAAGGCTGCAGGGTGCTAATAGCAATAACCTCTCTTTTGGGGGTGGACAGGGCCCGAAAGGGCCCTTGGCCCTTGCTACATCAAACTAAGTCTACCAACTTATTTCCGGCCCTGTCCATCACCGAACATGGGTATTATCGGTAGATTATTCCCTTGCTCCATATGACTTGTTTACTCCTGAATTCATTGGGCCTCATGAGGACCCTAGCGCTCCCGGAATGAAGGGAGCCGGTACGGGACCGTCCCTCTTCATTACGGGAGCGCCGATTACGAGCTTCCCTTTGCGGGACCCGGATCGGACGCCTGGTAAAACCAGGCGTCCTTTCCGGGTCCCGCGAGGGGAAGAGGTAGGTAACAACGGGACACATGTAATGTGCCTGTTGTTACCTCCATCCCCATTCCCATTGAGCCCTATGGGTGCTCAAATGGGAATGGGGAATGGTTCCTGCAAGGAGGAATTACCGGTTCCTCCCATGTAGGAATGACCCGGTTATTCCTCATTGCAGGAACCCGGTAAAGGAGCCCGTTTTGGAGGCAGCCATGGAGCTAATAGCAACATGGCTACCTCCAAACTCTTAATGAGGGCCATAGTGTGGTTTACTTTGACTTGAAACAATTGGTTTCCATCTGTAAGAGTAATGTATTTGGATTTCTCCATGACCAACCAAAACATCATCACAGTTGAATTACATAAATCATCAAATGTACATTTAGATATTTTAAAGACTGCATCAAGAGCCTCTCAAAAAAGGTTTACCACGTAACACCCAAATATTTACATTAATTTACAATTCATATTTATTTTCTTCTTTTTGAAGCTCACACCAATATTTCCAGTGGTTACATAATTGTCATGTAAAATAATATTTGGCAAACATGGCATATCTGCATCTCTATAATGTACCGCTGATCTAATAAACAAATGTTTAAGCAACAATTTCCGAAGATCAGGATTGTTGCGGTAGCAATTGATGAAACCATTATATAAATCCTCAATTCTCCCTTTTCTAGATTTTACACAAAATTTCCTTAATCTGAACTCTTCCTCATTTCAACCCAATTACAGTCATTCTCATTCTTGTAATCCGTTTCCTAAATTGAAGTTACTCCGTTAGTTCTCCAGAGCACCTGAGATGCTGACTTGCGTATAAAGATTGTTTATTAGATTGATGGAGTCCAAGTCACATTCTCGAAAAATAAATGTGAACACATCCGACCATGTGAAATGATCCGTGATAGCTGAGAGACCGAATTCTGCTCATTACCCAACATCTTTTTTAAATCTTGTTTTGTTGGGGCTAGTATTAACAGGAATTTCAGACTGATCATGCCCATCTCCAACAAAGTGCTGCTGCTATGTAAACAACCGGGGCTGTTTAAAACAATGCTCAAGTAATTACTTAGTCATATTCAGAATACACAATGCCAACATATAAACAGTCAAGGTACTCCTACACAGCCTCTAATACTCAGTAGAACAGGTAACCACAGGTAAAGCATATACATAAGTGTAGTACTAGAGGAAACAAAGGGGTTACCAAATTTAACAATTCCAAAAGGGTCACCAAACGTCCAGATATAAATGAACAAATATCAGACCTAAATACCCTCAATGCATCCTGAAAAATAGTTGTAAACAAAATAACCAAAGTTAGATTCCGTATCCCTGTGCATGGATTTTCTCTGTATCCCCGTGCATGGATTTTCAAAACCATGCCTGGGGAGGATTCAGCAAGGCCACCACAATTGATGAGAAGGGTATTAGACATGCAGGTCTAGCCAAACGATCGAGGCTTTGTGCCCCGAGCAGTAAGGCATACTTAAGGATATATGCGGGTGGTCCAATAGTACGGGGAAACACATATAGAGCAATAAAACAAGCCAGGCAACACAGAAGTACAAACATACTATTTTACTAGGCCCTTAAATCCCAAAGCATGTTCAGTAAAAGCTAACAATCCGTTAAACTCACTATAAACACGTATTTATACACAGGTGATCCTGAAAGTGTGATCACTAACACTTTACACTTTAAAACAGTATCAGTAGTTAAAGACCATTGAAACAAGTAAAACGGTAGACAGTAAAGTGAAGGAAACGGTGCAATGCAATCGGGGAAAAATATACCCTGCCTTAAAATTGTAAGTCCCCTATAACATAAGCAGCCCTTCCATACTAGATAAGGAGGCCTATTGCCTCTAAATGAGTCAATGTTCCAAGTAAGTACCTTTGTATGGAATCTGAAGTAAAACTTCCAAATGTAAAGCATTTCAAAGGATTGAAAGAAAGTAAATGCAGACATACTCTACGAATCCCACCTCACTAGGTGCAAGCCATGTGGGGGGAGGTCCTTGGATGGAACTCCACCGATCACGACTTTTCAGGGGTGAATTGGGAACATTGCGCTGTCTTTTATCTCTGTTGTGAAAGGGGCGTGCTGTGAAGACTCCTGTGCATCCTTCACTGAAACCCTGCCTAAAGTCTCCTTCCAGGTGGTCAGATGAAGGCAGACGCTTCCTGATCCCAACCCTGGGAGTGGTGTACTGCGGGAGGATCATCTAGTTGGAGACAGGGCCCAGGGAAATGAGGAGATTTCGTGGGACGACAGAGTATTCTACCTCTTAATAGGGAGACTCTTACCACTGGGCCAGAAGAGGGTATGGCCTACTGTAATTTTAATATCTGTAAATCTCCTATGGACTGTAAGGTGGTAAACCCATAAGTTGTAACACCAAAATATATTATGCCACATCTTTATGGTACCTAAAATGAAATGCCCTCCTCATTATCAAAGGTACACTACAGGGCATGGCGGAAATGTTGTCTTCTCTAAATCATCTTCCTCGTACTCAGTTAAAATGCACAGCTCCTTTGTTATAATTAATAAAGTAATTAAATCTACCTTTAAAGATTCTAAAGAAGTAGAAAAACCTGCCTTTGATAAAATAAACATGTCCCAGAATCCTATAGGGATGAGACAAAGAAGAGGGCTGAAGAGGCATGTAGATATAGTGGTTAGGCAATTAATCTTAATAGCCTTTGCACATGTCAGACAATTGAAACTTATGTCTCACACCTGAAGCCAGTTGCCATGCCTGTGAAGCATAAAAGGCTGCTGTTGGAGAGGAGAGGAGAGGAAGAAGGAGCTGGCAGTAGAAGCAGTAGTAGCAGAGCACGAGGCTGGGAGTTCACAAGGAGGTGTGATCACAGAAAGGACGCCTGAGCATGGAGACAGCAGATTTCACCTGCAAGTTCTGAGAGGGTCCTGTGTTCTCAAACTCTGCATTGGCGTGGCTGCACTGAGAAAGACGTATTGAGAGTGGAGCTTTCACCATGTGCCCCTAGTAGCTGTGATTGCAGAGCCATGACTGTGCTGAAGCACGAGGCCCGTAGCAGAAGGAAAGCCAGGGGATTGAGGAGTGAATGAGACTCCCAATTAACATGGCCAGACCCCCTGTGCTGCCAAAGAGTGTAGGTCCACGAGTGCCTGAAGAAGAAGTAGTAGTAGTAGTAGTAGCAGCAGTTGAAGTTGGGAACGTGAAGCAGCCCGCAACTGCAGAGTTCCTGGAGCCAGTGAGTGAAGCTTGGTGTTCAAGTTCACTTTTCAAGCCTTGCCGGTAACTGTTACTAGCTAAGAAGTAACTCTTGTAATGTCTTAAGTGAGTATAAACTTCGCCGTAGTGGGAGCTCCTCTTAATAATGGGAATGGAAATAATGGAAATGCATCACATGCACCGTAAGTGAGAGCAATAGTGTTTGTGTAAGAAGAAAAGCCTGTTAATTCCATTGTCGAACAATATACTGTTGCCGGGGTGGTCACGTGTCTCTCATAAAAAGAGGAACATTTGTCATAGCCACTCCAAAAACCTTATTTTAACTTCCATAAGTGCTACAAGAGTTGTCTGCATTAAAGGAAAGGTTGCGTGTGAATAATTGTATTTCCTTACAGGAATCGGAAACTGTCTCTGCGATATTGAATAGGACATACAATCACTGGTATCTCGTTAAAGCTAAAGATCTATATGAAACTGTGATTGCGTGTACCTAAATCTTGTTTTTCTTTGAAGACTGAACATAGCAAACATTTATTATTGAAGTCTTCAAAGTTGGTGCATTGACTAAAAGAACAAGCATTACCCAAGCCAAGAGGCAAACCCTTTCCATAGTGAAACCAGCCTTATTAAGAACTATCCACCTGGTTTACAAGGTTGTTAAAGGTCCAGTGTCCTCTGATACAAGTGTGGCATCATTGCCCGAAGCTGGAAGAGTGGCAGTACAGCTTAAGGGTAACTACTGGAACAGGGAAGGTGTGAACAAAGCTGGGGAAATGAGCTGGGTGCTTGGAAAGAGAAGCAGATGTTTTTAAGTGGCGGTAAGGCAGACAGAAGAGGCAAAGAGGCAGCCCTTTTCTTGAAGTATAGGAAAGAGTGCCTTGCCTACCTGTAGAGGTAAAAGAGTCTTGTCTTTATATGCCTAATAATTTTGAAGTACACAATTATAGAAGAAGCAGAAGTACCTGAACTGTGGTGGTGTATAAACTGTCAGTGGATGTCACATTGAAGTTGGCTGGAGTAGTAGTATACTGTGGAACAAAGGAGACTGTTCCCACGGTAACAGTAGTAGAAGGGTGATTGTGAAGAAGAAAGCAACAACCCAAGAAAAAGTATCCTGACAATTATACCAAATGTATTGCATAGGTCTTAATCAATTGTAAAGTTGTCTGAGAAGAAGTTGTTAACCTAATCTTTGAACTGTGGCTATTTATCTTGGAAAACGAACATTGAGGATTACCATTGGTTCTATTTTCTTAGCTGAACTTGGAAGGGGATCTTTTCAATTGAAAGCTGAAGAATTGTTATCAGTGGAGTTTTGTTTGATGAACTTTTATATTGACGTTGAACTCATAAGAACTTGTTCAAGACTTTGAATTATCCTGGGGAAGGGATCTAACCAGGACAGGTGAAGGTCACCCAAAATACTGGTTAAATATTCTTTATTCTTTCATGTTTTTGATTTCCTTTGAATGTTCGGTTGTTTTTAGTGTGAGGGCCAGTTTGTTAGTTATTCCTTTAGCCTTTAGGTAGGGAATTCCCTGATAGAGTAGGATTAGCAAGGATTTATTTGCCAATGTATTGCTTAATAAAATGTCTATTCTTGAGAAAAACACAAGCAGTTGTCCGCCGCGCATTACTGACCCCTCACAGTGCACACAGGTATGCAAGCTCCCGCCCCGATTCTGCAGGTACCGCAGAACAGCAGCCACAGCAGGTCCCATGATGAGTGGAGACCCTCTAACACACGGCCGAGGTGGGCAGTAGCCCGGTTAAGCAGGCTGAACTCGTGTCAGCAAAGAAAACACAACTTCAGGGAGGCTCCTTCATGCAGGAGAGCAACTACAACAAGGGGAGATGGTCTTGAGCCACACGTTGGTGGCCTGCACAGTCCTATGCTGTAACTCGGGATGACGACTGATGCACTGAAGAAACTTTCTGTGAAGTTGGGCACCTCACAGAATGGTCTTGGAACTCTTCCGACTGCTACTGGCAGCAGGCTTTCCAGTGTAGGGTTGTGGAGTGGTTGGTTCTGTCATCCCAAGGGTCAAAGTACCCACAAGGTTTCTCTTAGATCATTGCAAGAGAGGCAGGGCTTTCCCGGGATTTGGCTGGAAGTAATGCTGATCGCCTTCAGCACCATGCTCCTCTTCTTCGTGGTCTTGGCTCCTGTTGACAAAATGGGGAACAGCTGCAGGATTCTATTTACCCCAGATTAGAGCTGGGGGCTACGCTACCACAGCCCTACCAATGGTAATGATATGCAAAGTTCAAACTCATAGGTGCTGTCCAATCATGCTTTACATATAACCAGCCACAGACCGCTCCTGGCTGAAATGTGGATTGGTTTAAGATAGTCCCATCCACCATTTCTGGCCAGGAGGCAGACACATCCACTTTGCCCAGGAACTGCAGGCTGGGGCCTGCGAAAGTACATCACATATATTGTATTCCTGCCTGACCCAGGAGAGGGCAGGAAGGACGCCAAGACACAAGACAGCCAAAGGACATGTTGAAAAACACTGGACACAGCCATTTTGAGTATACGGTATTCAAAATGGCATTATGCAGTAAAAATTAAATGTGAACGCGAGTACACTGAAAAAAAGATAGAAAAAAATCAGCTGCCACCAGCCCGCCCTGAACACATCAAAAATGGCAACAGAAATGTTACCAAAGAAAATAGTGGTCATGGTACCCTTGCAGCCTTTTTTACATAAGGTGATATGCGCTACGTTGAAACAACACAGGAACCGCTCCAAAGGGACAGACCCCTTGCACTTCTAACCATAAAGGCTGATAATTGCCTTCAAAGTAGGGGAGTTGAGCAATGGACCTAAAGTAGCAAGGCTTCACTTATCTCCAAAAGGGTTCAATCCATAGCAAAAATCAGGGGGTTCCTTTGATATCAATGAGAGGGAAGTTGCAGAAAGAATCTTTCCTACCAATCCCTATGGACAGGAGTGTGGTGCAGTGATTTACTATAGTAAAATATATAATGATTCATAGGAAACTACTAAAAATCCAGTCTTTGGTAAGAAACTCCAGGAAACAAAGGATGCTCTTGAAACTTTGCAAAAGTCAGGCGAGTACCCTTTTTTATCCCTTTGTAGTAATTCCAACGTTTCCATATCCGTAGGCAAACCACAGTTATGGGTTAGAGCCAGTATTAACATGGATTCCAAAATCGACCCTGGGGGTGGATTTTGGGAAGCCACCTATTAGGTGAACAGGAAAGATACTGAAGCCTGGCCACCTTCAGCTTCACTTCCCTTGCCTGTTATGGGGAAGCGGACTAGTCCTTCAGACTGTCAGTACTGGGAATCTTTGCTTCTCTTTATTCTTGTATTTTGGCAGTTGCACACATAACCTTACAGTGCCATGCAATGGGGAATACTTGTTAGCCTCCTAACTTTTTATCTTTTGTGTTTTGGTCACTTTTTGTATGAGCATAAGAGAAGATGGAGGCAGCAGTAACATTTGTACTGGTTTTACTTCATTTTAGTTGTGCACTTGTGCATTCACTGCAAATGGCTACCAAGGGTGGCCACGCTAAAAGGTTTTAGACTTGTCCTTTGGCCATATTGTAGTTTGGCCTTCTTCCTGTCCTCACAGGTCAGGAAATCCCATATAAGGTCATGAACTTGCCTGGGAAAGCTTTTTCTTTGCAAGATCTCAGGAGACTCTTGTCAATGCTTCAGCCCTTGGACTAGTGGGACCAACTAGTCTCGATGCCTACTCAGGTGGCATGCCCCAAGAGCCTTCGGAAGTGTCCCTGGACTGGCCGGTGGACTGACCTACACCCTCGTGGGCTACCTCGACACGTCGCCGTTCCGCTTTCAAGCCCAGGAACAGTAGTGATCATCCTTCTCCCACATGTTCAGCTTCCTAGCTTCAAGGTAACTTGTCCTAGAGCTGCTTCTGTGGCAGCAACCAGAAGAACGCCTTTTGTTGCCTGAACTGGAACTCATCTTTTTCCTTCCCGTGAAGTGTCCTGAAGGGATCTGCATGGTGAAAGTCTGCACTTCTACATCCTCTGGTGTTGCATCTTGGAATTGTACCCAACCGAAAGAAGCACTGAAGCCTGCAACCCCTGGGCGCCCCTCATTTGAACAAAGGACAGTAAACAGTGAGGCTCATTACGGGTTTGGTGGTATCTTGGCGGTAATTCTGCAGAGATACCACCAAACTGTAATCCCATTACCGCCCAATTGGTCCAGCAGTATACCGCCAGATTACAAGTAGTGGTGGCAGTGTTAGTCCTTATTTAATAGGAGTCCATAGGACTCCATGGGGGATTTCTGCAGAATTACCATGGTGCTAATTCTTCCGAAATTTGGTGGAAAGGTGGCATGTTTTCCTCCAACTCTGAGCTCGAGGGGAATCCTCCAACTGTCCGCTATTCATATAGTTGGGTAGTGCGGTAATGCAGCAGTAACAGTATTTACACCGCATTTTACCCACACTGCCCAACTCGTAATGGGGCTGCGTGTCCCCAGTGACCCCCATGGAAAATCGGATTCAGGGGGGGTAAGTGCAACTGTTCCTGTACCCCCCTCCCCCATGTCCTCCATAGGATAACATTGGGTGCAACGCCTTTGTCTCCTAACTACCTCTTTACTTACCTTTGGTCGTCAATCCCTGGGTTAGCTTTGGGACTGAAAGACGGAGGAGAGCTTGCCTGTTTTTGGACAAATAATGATTTCACTTTTAAATAATTTTGAACTGTTTGAAATCACCACCGCAAGCCAATTGCACCCTTTTGGAGAATACCTTTCTGAGAAACCTGTGTTACATTTGGGCACTAGGCCCCATATATCTTAGGGCTGGACTTCTTAAGTAAAGGTCCACCAAGAAAGTTGAAAGATTTGGTTGAATAATATGTGCTCCCACCAGCTCATCCTGGACACATCATGCAAGTAACTATAAAGTTACTAAAAGCAATAGAGAAAGGGACACAAAGTACCCCTACTACACTTCAACTTAAGCTGATTTGCGCAGTGTAAAACAAGCAAGGAATGTCATAAAGGGGGACAGAATGCCCCGGCAATAATAGCCGTAGGAATTGATCGCTGTCCCCAAAACAGATGAGCTAAGCAAGGTAAGTAACAGCCTGCAAGGACAGCCAGCCAGTCAGGTCTGGGTGCATTCAGGCATTCCTAAAGACAAAGGACTGGGGAGTTTCAGGAACCTCCCTCACTTCTTGCACTTCCAGGCACACTGGAGCCAAAACGAAAAACAAACAAAGGGCTGAAACCTAGTTTGGTGCGCATAGAGTTAGGCAAGATTGTGTGCAGTACCCTTTGGGTGCACTACATCAACCTTGGCCTCCTGGCAATAGGAACCCAACCTTTGGTATAAGTCTATGCTACATAGGTTGGTAGTGCTGCTGAGAAGCCAGGCTTATCTCAAGTGGGGTCAATGTGAGAAGTAGGGTTGTAACACAGAGTTTCACAGTGACAATTATTAAACAAAACACTTACACTCAAGGTTTCTTAATTTAAACAATTATTAATTTATTTGACAGTCAGTTACATAAGCCTTCTTCAGAAGGGAGCAAAACATGTAACACTTAAAATTCACTTCAAAACACATTCTTAGTTTCTCTAAATCAGATGATACCCATTGGGGATGGCACACACACTTCCTACACCCTCAGGTGACTTAAATAGTTAGGACACTGTGGACATTGATTTATCACTGGGACATTTAGAGCAATGCTGAGTTTGGTGCAAAGGTTAGATAGGGGGAATAAAACAAATGTTAACAAATTATTCATAAACAGGTAAGTACTTTGTGAACCTTCCAATGTCAAGTAAATGTAACCCTTTTATGGGGTTGGGGGGGAGGGTAAAGACACAGAGTCAAAGGTAAGAAGAGTCTCTCAGGGAGCCAAGACAGCCAATGTTAGTTGAACAATGTCTAGGGGAGCTGGCGATCTTCCATGCAGGTAGGTAAAAGTCTTGCACAACGTTTTTAGAAAGGTTTGTAGAAATAAGATTCACTTGAAGGGCCACAAGCTGGGAGGCCTGTGAGGGGCAAAGATGCAAGCAACTCTGCAAGGTTCACCAAGACAAGTCTCAACTGAGAGCAAGTAAGGCTACACCACAAGAGGTCATTTCTCTTAGACTTTACAGTACCTTTGTTTAGAAGAAATGGTTCCAGCTGGCTTCTGTTCCTGACAGCTCTGCAGATCCTGGTGTTCTGGGCATCAGTCGTGGGGACAAGCGGGAGGACGTCTGGGGATTCCTGCACTGCAATGTATAGGTCAGCGGCAGCAATGGGCAAACATCAATTCAGTGGCACTTCGGCGTTTCAGCTCCTCGCGTCTGACAGCACATAGCAACATTGCGGTTCTCAGATACCACTTCAGACTTTCCTCGCATCTGGGGTCCAGCTCTCTGTTTAGGTCACTCAGGCTTGGTCAGTCATGCTTCAGGGAAGTCCGGAGGATCTTCTTGGTACTCAGGTCCGACTAAAAAGTGATCCACTCGATTTGGTGTTACTCTTCCTGACACTTCAGTTCCAGCAGCATCAGCAGCAGCAGTGAAAGTACAGCCAGCTATGAGAGGATGTCAAAACAAGTTCACTTTGCAGTTGATTCGTCCCACCAACTCAAGGGGAGAAGTTGTCCTTGCAGGGTTTCTCTAGTCGAAACTAATTCAGAGCTTCAGCACAGCAGCAGGGCTTCACCGGGCAAACCAACAGTCCAGGAGTTGCATCGGGCGTCCTTTCCAAGTTCTTCTTCGGATTCCTTCGTCCAGTACTCTGCCTTCCAAGCCAAAAAGCCTTGCCTTTCATGCAGGTTTCTCCAATTCATTCCAGCCTAGCTGCCAATCAGAGAACAGGGTGGCTGTCCTTGCTGTACAGCCAGCCAGCCAATCACCTTTGGGTGCATTCCTGTACCCAAGGGGATTAAGCTCAGGAAGTTTCGGGCACCTCACTTTCTTGCCCCTGCCAGACTTACTGGAGCCAGAGGCGTGCTTCACTTGTGAATCCTGCCAAAGACAAAATGAACAAAGGGACAAAACCTGGTTTGGTGCACAGAGTAAATCTCAAGAAGGACCTTTATGACAAGAAATGGCAAAAAAACAAGACTGGGGCCATTTTGGCAAAATGGGCACCCATGGGTGCCTTACTGCAGCTGCGAACGCAGCCCGCTGTAAAAAAACACAATGGTAGTAAAAGGTAAACCACTGCCACCAGCCATTCATTGTAGAAAGGGTAAGATAAAAATGTTACATGAGAAAATAGACAACAGGTGTACTAAGTAACCCTCTAGCACTCTATGGTAAGATAGTGTGTGCTAGGTCTAGAAAGTTACAAAATTTAAGTTCACTTCACTGCTCTTGGAAACAGTAGTTTCACCAAGAGAAGGTATTTAAACCTTTGGGAAATCCAAGAGACTTCCCTCTGCAACTTCACTTAAGGTGATGTGTGTCACAATGCAAAGATGATGCCTATGGAGTTTGTCAGACTTCAAAGTCAAAAAGAAACACAGAAAATAAATCACAAAGAAATTACATGAGAGATAAAAAGTCCTAAAGTCCAGCAAAAAGAGCTGGGGGGGTCTCTAAGGTACAGAGGAATTGGCACATTTCTGAGAATTCTCCCCAACAGAGTAAACCCCAAGAAATACCTCACAAACAGAAAATGGTGGGAAAAAGACCGGGCCATTTTGAGAAAATGGTCACCTATGGGTGCTATACTGCAGCTGAGGAATCGGCCTGCGGTTCAAAAGCACAATGGTATGAAAATTAAACCACTGCCACCAGCCATTTAAAGTAGTGAGGGTAACATAAAACATGTTACATGAGTAGGTAGGAAAAGGGGCAACTAAGTAACCCCCTAGCACTCCACATAAAATGGTGTGTGCTGGACCTACAAAGAGAAAAGGGAAGTAAAGTCAATTTTACTTTACTATTCTTGGGAACAGTAGTTCTCACAAGAAAAGTTATTTAAACCTTATGAGAAATCTAAAGGAGTTCTCTGTGACACTGCACAGAAGGTGCTGTGTGTGACCATACATAAATTAGGTGCCTGTGGAGGTTGTCAGACTCCAAAAACAAAGGAAACACATAATCCAAATCAGGTCAAAACACACAAGTGTGAGAAAAAGGGCTCACCCATTCCAGGGTTAAAATTAAAAAGTCCTAAAGTCCAGCAAAAGAGCTGGGGCTCTCCAAGGTTGAAGGGAATTAGCACAGAAATGAGGATTCTCTCTAACAGTTGGGACCGTCGACAGGCTGTTTTACCACCAGCTACCCGGTTTTTGCCACCATGGATGACCGGCCTGGTGCTAGTTGCTGCTGTCCTCTGGAAGAGTGTTGAGACCCCAATTCATCTGGGGTGCCCACACCATAGTCTCCACCATTGGTGCTGTTTCCTGTGTCTGGGCACTCTTGTTTGTTTTCCTGAGCTGCCAGATCCAGCTTTACCAGGATTGCCCACCTTTCAGTTGATTCCTCACTTCAGATTGTGCTTCTGGATTCATAAGAAGGGCACTTTTTCTTATTGGTCCAGGGTTCAAGTCCCTGGCTGTTGCTGTCCTTTAAACCGCACCTGGAATAGAAGCTTTATATTTACTGGTTGTTTAGCCTTCCTGGAGCCAACCTTTCAGGAACAAACACAATGAGTATGTACCTCTGGGCCCTGGGATGGTTGAATATTCAAATGCTTTACCACATGCCATGTGGACCCCTGTGGGTGAGTCTATTTGCAGGTGAGGCTTAGCCACTTGAGAGAACAGGCCAGCCAGAGAGAATGAGCTGTAGAGCGAGAGACGCTTGAGGAGGGATTGTCCTCCTTGGAGGCGAAGTCCAGAGACATTGCCATGCAGGAGAGAAGCATGCAGAACACTGTAATGGTATACACTTCCAGGTGTCAGAAGAGCTCCACCCTGCCGAGTCCAGAAGAGACGTGACCACTGCAGAGCCGGTCAACCTGCGCCTTATCCAAAGGATGTCGAAGTCCTGTTGAGGATAGAGGAGGGGAACTGGCCCCCACGACGAGACTGACAATGTCTGAGAGAAGTCGAAGACACGATTCTGTTCCAGCATGAGGTATTGCCTTTTCGGATGAGCAATGCCGCTAAAAACCAGGTACACAGCACACAGAGAGAATCTGGAGGAGGGCGGTGAGGCCAAGCGATACTCCACAAGGGGGGTGCGAAAGCTGCAGGTGCAAGAAGGATCGACAAAGCAAAGCGTTCCAGTTGGGCTGCGAACCAAGATACCCCACGAGGGGGTGAGAACGACAAAATCCAAGAGGGGTTGACAAAACGAACTGCCCAAGTCAGGCTGAGAACCAAGATATGCCAAAAAAAGGGAAAGAGACTTTAGGACCCCAGAAGGGTGGACATTCCAAATACCCCATGCTGGGATGAAAGACAGTAGTTATATAGGTCTATGGCCTTGTTTTTGTGATCAGATGGACGTCTACTGAAGTCCCACTGCTGATAAACACTTTTTCCTATGCTGTCCTATTGTAGCCCATATAACTCCTAGGAGAGGGGTGCTTTGTAAGCACCACACCTTGGCCCTACTGTGACTTTATCACTGTACACTTGCGTTTGTGGAATTGGCTAGTGGTGACTGGATTTTAGTTTTGGCTTCACCAGGCATTCAACTGATTTTTCTGTGCCCAATGTACCAGTATGGTAACTGTTGGGAAAGAATTTCTGTTTGCACCTTTCCCTCCATAGATTCTATGAGACACCCTTCCTTTTTGCTTTTCTTGAACCCTGTCTTGACTTTTTGGTGGGGTCGTCCTCCAGGTGCACTTCTTCATAGAGGTTTTGGCTCCAACAATGATCTGTCTAATAGCTGCAGTAGCCCTCCTTTTAACCAAGATCTGAGCTGGGAGCATGTCCAATCCCAACACTGTTGAGGATCTGCACCATTCAAACAGGCAGTGGCTTTCCAATACTGGACAGCCACTGGCCACAACATCTGGCCAGCAACAGACATTCAAGCACCTGGGATGTGGATTGGGACTAGACAGTCCCAGCCCCTTCCTCTGGCCACCCACACAACCAGCCCCTTTCCCACAAAAGCCACCCACACAAACTGCCCCTTCTCCCACAAAAGCCACAGCTGGAGACCCTCAAACCGACTGACTAGATCTGCCAACACGTTCTTACTTGAAGTCCCGAGATTCAAACTTACCACAGCGGGTGGATCTAGCTTCCCTATTAGAGCTGCACAATCATGGAACATACTCCCACCTGACCTCCGATGCCCATTACCCTACACTAGATTTAGATGTAACGCTCTCAAATGGCTGCCCAACAACGATATGTAACAATATTCACCCTTATCTAGCTGATCATGTCATGCATATGTTAAGACTGTATTCTTCTAATACTTACCCATTATGATCCTATATGTACTGTATCATTTGTTGTAAGTTACCTCTGTTTTGTAATAGCCTGTGTCAGGCACTGTAACTAAGCTTCGAGTCTATTTGTATCGTTGCGCCCAGCTGCCCAAGGGCTTGGAGCACATTATCAAATAAAGTAAACAAACAGCTTTTCCCTGGAAAGGGCATTCCATATGAGGCATTTCCTGACCCAATCTTAAGATGGATTTCTAGAATCTGGCCTGGTGGACCAGTGAGCTGAGATTTTAGCCAAAACCCAATCAAGGTATGTTGGGTAAGATTTAAATAATTATGGAATCTTTTCCCCTCTCAGATAGTTGTTTACTCTTTTTATGAGTGACCTATTTCTGGTCTCTCCATAGTGTATAGTTGGAGTTATAGTTTCCTACAACTTTTGGACTTAGGCTAGGTTGCCCCTTTGGGCTCCCCTGTTAATATCTCTTTCATATACTTGAGTGAACTACTGTACACCCCACCTTATATGATATGGCATTTATAACGCGCCTATACACAAGTGTTTCAAGGTGCGACGAGGCAAGGGAGGGAAGACGGACAACGATCCTACTAGGCCAGGTGTCATTCAGATCGCACAATGTATCCCCTTTCTTACTTGCCTGGTAACATTTTTTTTAAATTTGCAGGTTTACTTGAATGGCTGGTGGCAGTGTAACTACTTTTATTACTTTTAGTCACTATTACTTGCAGGCTGTTAACCCAGCCTCGGTAATGCACAGAAGGGCCACCATTTGCTAAATTAGTGGGCTCCTTCTATCTTCGCCTATTTGTGTGTGATTGCTGTTTCTGAGGTTTTCCCCTACCATTCTAGGTGGGAACTACCTCACTGGAAGGTTTGGCTCCGGCAGGAATCCTTGGTATTCCCAGTCCAGGCTCCAGAGTGTCTGAGAAGGCAGGAAGCGAGGGAGGAGTCCAAAACTGCAGCCCTTGTTATTCTACCTTGTCTGAAAGGAACTAACTCCCAGTGGGTGGGCTGGCTGCCCTGATTAGACAGCCAAAACGCCCCTTTCTGTAAAATGCAGGGGGAGAGTGCAGACATTGTGCTGTAGTTCGTGATAAATACTCCGAACCTGCAAGCTGCTGACAAGTCGACCACTGGAGCTGCAACCGATGAGGAAGATGAAGTAAAGACGGCTGTAGCAATTTCCAGCGACCGGAGAGCCTGCTGTGTAACCGTAGCCTGTTGCAACCGTTCCTTCCAATCGACCTGGGGGTCCTGAACGTGACGACTCCTACCCACAGGCTTGAGAGATCCATGAGTCGCAGGAGGACCTGCATTTTGAGCCATCCCACAACCTGCTACGACCTTGCTGGGCTGCAATACCCCAACACCCATGGACCTCGAGCCATTGTGCGGTGCACAGTCTTCCGAATTATGAATCTCGCTGGAACATTGGTGGCATCCTGCTGGACCCCAGAGCTATGATTTGAATCCCTGAAGTCCCCTCACCGGAGTGCTGTGCCCGATAAGTGACAAGAACCTAAACAGTGATGTTCAGTCTCCTCCTGGCTCCTGAAAAAGTGTGCCAAAACCACAGAGCCGCAACCAGCCTTGAAAACATTCTTGCCTGAAGTCTTCCCCGTTGATCCCTTCTGCAAATTCCCTTCCAGTGTCCTATCCTCAGTCACCGCAACAAAGAATTCAAGGACCGAGTTTTTGGCTGCAGATCTTCAGCTGCAACTCCTCTTCTCTGCTGATGTACTGTGTTGGCTTGGGTATTACTTGCCTTAAGCCTTGTGTGATTTCTGTGAGGCTTTGGGGGGGATTTGTGTGATTGTGAGTTCCCTCATCGAGTTCGCTCAGGTCCAATACTGGAATCCCTCTACGGTGTCTTCTCCGAAGTCCCTGGACCCTTTTCTACAACTCTGAAGTAAAGTACCTGCTTATTTGAAGAGCCTTCCTCGAGAACTCTGACTGTTCAGCATTCTGTGCCTATACTGACCCTGCCAAAAGCTGGCTTCTAGGACACTAGGGTCCCTCTTCTGCCACTAAGAAAACACATGCTTCAATATTAGGGAAGGACTTAAAAGGTCAGCCCTTTCGCTTGAACCTTATACAGGTGTGTATTTTACTGATATGAGTTGGCTTAGTAACTGTACCTCTGAAATATGAACAATTACAAAGGTTCTTACATTAGACTGTGTTCTGCCATTCCTAATAGTATATACGGTTACTCTACTTACCTGTGATTCTCAAAAGTAATACTCTGGCTTCACTGCTTTATTTCTTTCAGAGAATAAGTGTATACATTCACCAACTCGGTTTTGCTTCCCCTGACTTGCTTTATATTCAGTCTAGAATAAGTCTGCCTTGGTTATACCAACCCTGAATAGCTGTGTGCCATTCAGAATAAGTGTACTGTGGGTTCTACTGACCTTGATCTGCTTTGTGCAATCTTAAAATAGTGTAAAGTGTTATTGCTTACCTTAATTTGTGTTTTATTGATCTTAAAAGCAACTGTAATAGTTTATTACAACATTAGGTCTTACTCACCTGGTATACCGCCGGACCAAGTGGCGGTAATGGTAATTCCGTTTGGTGGTATCTTTGCATATTTGGCATCAAACTTATAATGAGGCACATAGTCTCTCAGTACTTCTAGTCTTAAGACTGATCAGTTTCCCCACAAGAATGAGCAAGTGACAAAGGGAAGTAAAGCACAAGGCTTGACTTGCCCCCAAAAAGTCAGGACAACGTTCAAAATCAAGCAAAAAAGAAATGGTGTCCCAGTGGAGGAAAACCACAAAAAGAATCTATTTTCTAACAGCCATCCCTTTGTTTATGTAAACCACAAGGCACACTTAAAGTGGCCATTTTACTATATGAGCTTGCTCCGAGCCCTGCCCAGGCAAGGCCAAATGGCTGGACTCCAAAACCTATGTGTGTGTGGTGTGTGATTGGAGGGGTGGCTTCGGCCAGCTCATGAGTGAATGTGTATATCTAGGGAAAACCTTGTCCACTTCTCAAGTCTGCTGGTTTATTTTTGGAATTGCTGGATGATTTGCCAAGAAGCTTGGCTGCTCAATTTTAAAACCAGGTTTAGCCATGCTGGTTAGGCCCAAATTCCTTCATCGCTGGTTCTGCTTTCATCTTTTGGCTGCTGGATGTCCTTCCTCTGCCGTTTCTCGTCGTCCTTCTGCTCCTCTTAACTGGCTGGTCTGGATGTCCGATGCTGGGACTGTGCTGTTTTACCAATGTCTTCAGTGATACTTGTGGACAGAGTACCTCGATGTAGGAAGCCTCTATCACACAGAAGGATGGTGGGAAGCCATTACTCCACCTCTGCTCTTCGTCTGGGCTGTCTTGGGTTTTCTTCAGTGCTGCCCCCATTGTGAAACCTTTTTCTGCTTGCTGGCTACCATGTTTTGCCTGTCAAGCAGTCTAAATCCGCTTGCTTGGGTTCCTACATCCTTCTCCATCGTTACTTCTGCTCCTGGCTGGTAGGTCACCCTCCTGTGAATACTAATGTATCCTTCTTTTGGTTTGTCTCAGTTGTCGCTGCACAGGGTTTAAGTCACTGAGTATGAGATTCTGCAACTCTCCTTGTAGAAGATGCTCACTGGGTTGTTTTGCAGTTCCTGAGTAAAGACCTCCAAATCGGGTATTGTGAGGTTATTCAGTGGATTTCCCATCAAGGCTCACCTAGGTCCTGGATCGGTGGTGTGTTGCAGAACCCATTCCACAGCAGTTCCCCATTGACTTTCATTGGTCCGAATCATCCTCCGCTTTCTTCCTTCTATGGTTGTCTTGGTCTTCACTTTGGCACTGGAGCTCTTTGCTGGGGGTAGGCTGCTGCCTTTCTTGATTCATGTGGTAGAACAGAGACTTGCTTGACTTTATTCTATAACAGTAATTCTGTCTAGTGGATTTCTCAATTTTTTTCTTGTGGGAACTAGCACAACATGTTTTGCTCCAGAAAATGCAGGTTTACCACATAAACGTACTTAAGGAGTGGGAACAGACCCGGGGACAGTTCTCTAGATAAGGGAGTATTTTACTCCCTATTTTTTAGTTAAGTTGAGATTGAAATGTTTTTTTAGGGTGTAAAAATGTAAGTCAAATTCCCAATGATAGTTTCTTATAAGCGAGTAAAAATATGTTTTAACTGGAAAACGGAAATGTTTTTGTAATTTTCTTTGAACCTAGTTATTCATGCACATTAAAAGATAGGTTTACTTCTTCTGATCAGGCAATTTTAATAGTAGTTTCTTCCTGTGGTACTACGTGCACTACTGGTCCAAACATATCCCTGGAGTTTTGTGGGTGTAAGCAGTATTTTTACTTTCTATTTTTTATTTTTTAGGAGTACTTTGCTATTTTTAGGGAGTGAAAGTGGGCGATACACCCCTTATCTGTAGGTCTGCCCAATGGAGAAAACTACTGTAACCATGGCAGCTCTCCTTACTGATTCCCCTAAGGAAAATGCATTAATCTTCCCAGAGCTATCACCCAACAGGCCGATCTTCAAGACTTGGTAGAGTAGTTTCCGGACGTATTCTTGGATCAGCCAGGAATGGTTACCTACTTCTTTAACTTAATTAAAACACAGGCTGGGAAGCTTGTAAATCTTACACTGTATAGAATTCTCGAAGCCCAAAGGAGGTGATAGAACAAGAAGTAAATAATATGCTGGAGGAAGACATCATCGAGCCTTCAAAAAGTCCTTTGTGTTCGCCTGTAGTCTTAGTTTCGAAACCCAACCAGTCTTGGAGGTTTTGTATCGACTTCAGAAAACAGAACTCCATATCCTTGTTAGCCAACTATCCAATGCCAATGATTGATGAACTCCTAGAGAAAGTAGGGTCTGCCAAATATATATCAACCTTAAATGTTACTAAAGGATATTGGCAAGTCCCACTGAACCCTGACAACTGAGAAAAGACTGCCTTTTTGACCCCAAAGGGTCTGTTTCAATTTACAGTTTTGCCCCTCGTCCTCCACTGGGCCACGGGTGCATTCCAATGATTAATGGACAGAATTTGTAAACCTTATTCTTCCTTTTGTGGGATCTGCCTAGATAATATTGTGATCCATAGTGGAAGTTGGCCAAAACATCTTTCTCAACTCAATGAGATCACTAGAGCCCTAAGGAAAGTCGAAATCCCCGAAAATGCCATGTGGGCCAGTCTATAGTGAAATATCTAGGATTTACCGTGGGGAATGGGCTTATTAAACCACAAATTGAGAAAGTGGCAGCAGTTCTGAAAACAGCCATCCCTAAGACGAAGAGAGAACTTTGCGCCACCTTAGGATTGACTGGTTACTATCAAAGGTTCCAAATATTCAAGCATCATCTCAAATCTAACTGACAAATTGAAAAATGGCCCAGCCACAGAAATTGGTTTGGAATAAGGAAGATTATGAGCACTTCAGTGGCCTTAAGAACATCATTTGCAGCAACCCATCTTAAAATGCCAGACTTTAATGAGGAATATTTATTAGACTGATGCTTCCAAGGTCTGATGAGGGCTGGTGCTCTTACAAGAGTATGAGGGAGTCGAGCATTCTGTTTTATATACAAGCAGAAAACTTTACCCAAAACAAATCTTACACTGCTGTTGAACTGGAAGCTTTGGCCATAAAGTGGGCTATAACCCACTTAAGATATTACCTGACTGGCAGAAAATGTAGACAAATCACTCTCCCCTGACCTAGATGAGTTTACGAAAAGATACCAATGCCAGAGTAATGAGGTGGTTCTTGAACTTGCAACCTTTATGCTTTTCAGTCTCGAACATTGAAAAGGATATCAAGGGAGCGTAGATATCCCAAGACGCTTTCCCATCAACCTGGAAGGAGAAGCCATGGAGCTCGGGAATGAGGATATGATGAATCAAGGGAATGTGTATCTTCTCCCCAAGGGTGGAGCCCCTTCCTGTGAGGCTAGGGAGGTGAGCCTGCTCCACAATACCCTCCCTAGAGGTAGCAGCAAGTGGGACGTCAGCAGCAGAGACTCCCCCTTTGGGGACTAGGACTCCCTTTCCCATGAGAAACTCCCTAGTGATAGCCACCTTATCGCCTACATTATGTGTTCCACCACCTCACAGACTTCTAACAACTGTGATAAAGAAACACAGAATAGATGCCCAAATGTTACAAACAAGAAGCATGTCCTCTTAAATCTTAAGGTCCGATAAACTGGGATGAGTAGGTTCAATAATGGATGTTTGGTGTACAGAGAGGGAGAAGGTAGAGTCAACACAAGCCAACAAGCCAGCGCAGTTGTATCTCGTCTGAATCAGGAACACGACAGACCGAGAGAGATGGGCCGAATAGAGAGAGTCTGGAACGCCAGACCCAGGGCACCAGCCGTGCACGAGAAATCCCAATTCGGGAACCAAAGCCAGGATGCCAACCGAGCAAGAGAAAGTGGGACGGTATCCCAACATTAGGCGGTGGCGAGACCACGGGAACCCTGTGGAGGACAGCCAGCCCCGCAACGTCGCCAAAATCGGCCGAGCAGCAATGGACACCGGGTATCCGATGGCTTGTCAACAGACAAGGAAATCAGCAATTAGAAAAAACCAAAGGAGAAGCCGAACGCTGAAGTACAGGGTACAACAAACAGACTGCAAAAGCGACCACAACGCAATAAGGCTCCCCGAACCGTTCCCCACAGAGTAGAAGGTAACGGGTTACAAATGTCATGGGTTGCCAAGAAATAACCTGTATGTTATGGAAATAATTCCTCCCTGTAGAAATCACGGCACAAAAGTCCCTTTTAAGGAAATTACTTCAAACTATGGGGAGAAAAGAGGAAATACTAATGTAAGAGAAAAGAATAACACATAGAGAAGCCAATTGTCGATAACCATGCCCTGGTTAACTGAGAGAGAGCTAAATCAGATACACAAGAAGAATAGGAAAGCAGTAGGAATGTTATGGTGAACCTGAATTGAAAGAAATCAGACAAGTGAAGTTGAACAAGAGATCAACATACCAAAGTAATAAAAATCTTTATTGGCCAGGAGAAAATGGCTATTCTGACCTAAGAACCAAAAAGGGGAAGTCTGAGGATAAAGGAATACTACAAGTTGCCCTTGAAGAGTTACAGAGACTGATGCAAGATATCCAAAGAAACTATGAGGCTCATTACAAGTATGGCGGTGTGGGAAGAAATTGGTGGTAATGGAATTACCGCCACATTTCCCGCACTGCATGCTAAGAGTATGGCCCTGGAGTGGGGGATTTACCTTCAGCATCTTGCTGGTTGTATTCTTCCACTTTCTGCTGAAAATCAGAAGAATTGGTGGAATAACCGCCGGAGTAATTCCACTAGCTGTAATTCTGCCAAAAATGCCCCAAAAAATGGGGATCAACTATGCCACTGCCACCTGTAATCCAGCGGTAATTCCACCGGACCAAGTGGCAGTAACGGTACTTACTGTTGAAAGAACGCTATACACTGGTACTAGCAGTACTCTAAGGAGAAGGGAGTCATTCTCCACTTATAAGTTAGTTCATATAGTGGTAGGGTCATTTAGGGTCGTTTTGGACAGGGGACTATTTCCTTTTGGACTTTCACGACAGACCGACGAGCACATTAGTAAAGTAGGCAGGGACCACACATAGTCATAGGGAAAGTTAGGCCTTCTATCATCTTTTGGATAAATAAAAATACATCACAGGCATCTAAGAGTCTGTGTCCTTCTTCTGACTCACCACAGAACGTTTCAGCATCTCTTAAAGTCCACTAAAGCGATTTTACACAGTATTTACCTATACAATGACGTTTCTGCAGGGATGCCCTTGGGTCCTGTATGGGAAATGGGTTTTTGGCAGCTTTCACACTACTGATTTTCAGTGACATGCTCCACATATTTGTATCCGTCCTGGATTCCTGGCTGACGTGTGTGGTAAGTAAAGGCTTCTTAGTTACTCTTATATGCATCTTAAGTGATGTGTTACATGGATTCTTTAAATCCATTTTTCCTTTTGGGACAAGCTGGTGACAAGCCACCCATGTTTTACAACTCTTTCCAGTGAACTACCATGCACCATCTTTTTTTAACATTATAATGACATTTTAAGTACCTTATACTCAATGGCTGACCCACGTGTTTTAAGACCTGTCCTTTGGACATCTTGCATCCTGCCCCCTCAATCCTGAAACATCTAAACAAGGGCATGCTCTTCTTTGCGGGGTTCTGCACAGGTCCGGTAACCACGCGACCTGCATCGGCTGCTCTCTATCCTGAATAGGGACCTTCCTGGAGCCTGTTTTCTGCTGCCGCAGCAAGCTCAGCATGGGGTTTCTTCACTGCTTTCCTTTGCCTGCGTGTTATGAGACTGAGGGACCATCCTCGTTCTGCGAGTCACAGTGGTCACTGTCCCAGGTCGCCTGGCCCGTCTTGCCGCAGCTCTGCTGGAACCACATCTGCAATGGATATCGGAACGACCCGACCTTCACCAAAAAAAGGGTGATGACAAAAAGGAAACCTGATCAGAAACTATAAGGTCAGACTACATTGGGACAGTTCCAGGAGGGCCCCTTTCTCTTCAGGTGCGAGTCTTTCCAAGTCTTTCTTTCATTTCTCTATTACTCCATCATTGCTCTCTAGTGCACCTGCGATGCTTGAACACGTGAAAGAATCCTTACTGAAACGACTGACACTGTGGTAACCTTGGGGCTATCTGCCGCTTTATCCCCTGCCGAACAGCCATTACATTTCTATTACCTCACATTCTTAATTCCCATTGTTTGATTGCCCAAACTCTGCGTTGCTTCCCAGCACCCAGGCTTCTACTGCAGTGGCAGCAGTTACACTGCCAGCTGTAATGCAGCCCAGCTTCATAGCAATGTGCCAGCCGCTCCAATAACTGTAGCCTCGTGTGAAAAGTACCAGCAAACCCTAATAGAGGTGATTTCATAATCCTGTTTTAATAGCGGGGTTCTACTTCTACATTAAATGTCCATGTTCAAAGAGAAATTCACAAAACCTGGGGAATGAATGTAAGAAATGTAGACACGTGGAATACCTAAACCGCCAATAAAGAAAAGTTACACTTAGGCACACAGAATGGAATTATGTGTTCACAAAGATAAGCATTTTAATTGTAAAGTTGGTTGAAATGGAAGTTTTAGCATGAGCATGCATTGGGTATAATGTAAAAAGTGAACAGCTTTTCTAAAGGAAAGTGGGAGCTTTGTTGGTTATTTTAACTTTCACTTTGGTGCTTAAAATTGTGGATGTAGTCTGTCATGTTGGAGATGCAGTGAAAAAAGATTCTCCCAAAGAGGGAGGGGAGGGTCTTGTTGAAACTAATCTTGCTGAGAAACTGCATTTGTGTTTCTTGAATGCAAATGCTTTGTGTGTCCTTCCCTCCTCTCCCCCGCCCCTCTGCTTCTGAAGTCAGAATGTTTGGAATGCAGGCAATAGGAATAGCTCACTTCTGCATTCCGTGCCTTATATTGAATGAGAGGAGTTCCGGAATGACCACCATGTGCTAATATTTCCTACTGGCGGTCATTGTTTAGCCACATGCCTAAGTAGTAGAGGCATGGATAAGATTAAAACCTATTAGGATCAAAAAGTCGAACAAGGGGTTGCGATATTGAAGTCAAAGATGGAACGATTTCTGTTAGTACATAAAGTAACTAGCTAAAAGTGCCCATAAATCCCACGGCTTCTGTAGACAGACATGATAACACTCTTATCAATTGTTGACAATCACAGAGCAGACGTGGCGGGGGGGGGGGGGGTGGAGAATTGGTGTGCTGCAGCATAATGGGACCTTCTGTGCGCTCGACCCACTTGTCTCCTCACCCTGGCGCGGCGCAGTATGTTGCGGTTCAGATATCTCAGAAATGGTGTCCTAGTGCCTTGAAACATTGAGCCTTCGGGTTTGTTTCCTGCCATCGTGGCGGTTATAATGAGCTTTGTGCAGTCTTTCTATGACAAGATTGATGATTTGCGCGTTGGGGGGGAAATATCGCAGAAACAGTGTGTCCTAGGGCCTTGAACGTGGTCTTCAAGACCTTGAAGTTCTCTTCCTCATGTCAAGACGCTTGTAATGAGCTCTGGCCGGTCCTTCTGCGAACACCTTGATGTTTCACCGCTTCCAGGCAACCGTCTCATGTGTGTAGGCAGGGCCAGCCTTAGCGGCCGTATCGCCCTTGGCGGTAAAACAAAAATATGGCACATCAACTCCCCATTGTTATTAAATGCGCTGCACTCCCCAGAGTGGAGCACATTTCATTTCAATAAGGTGCCTCCTGTGCATTCTCCCACCACGCCAACTCTGGGGAGACCTTGAAAGACTCCCCCAAGCTGGCGTGATGCGGGGCAAATTGCAGGGTGCCCCGGGGGCCCATCCCTAAGGCCGGCCTTTTGTGCAGGGGCTGAAATACGGGGAACGAGGAGGGTTGTCGACATTTAATCTAGCTAGTGACATCCAAAGGGTCATAACAGGTAGCTGTGCAAAATTTGGTGCAGAGTGGTGCAACAGTGTGATTGTATGAGGAACAGATTTTTCTTTTATATAGAGATCGATGGAACGAATACTAGAGATACATAGATGCAGCGAATATCAGAAATAGGGAAGTAGAAATTGTGAGGGAGGCTCGAAGTTGTAAGAGGGCAGTTGCTAATTCTGGATCTGGAGTGCTTGGTACTGCTTTCCCCTTTCATGTGTTTAAGGCTTAAAGCTGCAGATTTTCCGGAAGTAGATCATGGCGTGCAGCCGTATCTTCGGTAGTTTTGATTTGTTAATCTGTTTTAATCTTCCGGCTCCAGTGGAGCACGCACCTTTCGAGATTGACGTAGATGTTTTGAGTGCCCACACCTCCAATCATAATCTGCCCTCGCAAACAGAGTAGCTTAAAACCGAGTTTCGGGGTAGATAATAATGGCCTGGTTTATGTGAAGAGGTAACTTTCCCCCTTGCCATCTCTAGAGGCTTGCACCTGGGGGAACCGTTAACAAAGAATAAGCCACTGTGAATCACGAGGAGACTTGAGTGGTTTCCATTCTTTATTTTTGAAACGCCAACTGTAAAGAGGCCTTTGTCTGCTTTTCTGGAAGGTTGCTCTGAAACCCAGCTTTGTTACATTCATGCACAGACTCTATTGTATTCACCGTCCCCGGGCTTTTTGCAAGACAATATGCAGGCATTTCCTAAACACCTATTCAGGGGCAGCAGGCTGGAAGAGTTGAAGGCGGCCATTTCCTTTTGAGGCGCTCACTGGCTTGACAGTGTATGTTCTTAAATGGCCTCGTTAGAAATGTGCTCGCAGGGCTCTAGTCTAGAGGGACGAGAGGTCCTTTGCTTCCATCAGGCTTATCCATGGTAGTTTGGGGGAGTAGAGTGTTTATCTACTTTGTCCGTGGCTGCCTGCCATGTATGTAACCAGGAAAAGGCAACACTCGTTAGCGTTTTGTTTGTTCAAACACATAATGGGTTTACTAACTCTTGCAGTTAACCAAAATGCCTTTGCAAATGAATCGTTTTCTCAAAAGAAAGCATGCCAGAGCTTTCAAAACAGCCATCTCACATTTTCAGGATTTTCACAGGGTTTTTTTCTTGTTGGTTCACTCTTTCCAGTCCGGTCCCGTCTATTGAATCTCAAAATGTTCTTGCCAATTTCTAATTTGCTGACTTTTAAAGTCGGTGGCATGCCTCCAACCCAAGCCACTCCTCCCGTTATTGCTCCTTGAGATGTATAAATAGCATGCCTCCTTCTTGCTCAGCTGCTTCTAACTGCAAAATTGTGTCGCTGTCGCACCAGGCAGAATCACTGCCTTTTTGTCCAGCGTTTTAATCAACTGTGGATCCCAACCCTCACTCATTTTACCATAAAATAGAAACATTTTTGTCCAGCAAATGCTCTTGGTTCGTTTAATAACCCGAGCATTTTGGCTCACTTTTCCAAAAAGGTGGCAGATCTTCTCTGCACTGTGGAGATTTTTCAGGGACTCTGAAGGACATAACGAGCTAAGCTGTTTCCACAATGAAGCCTTGATGGGTGGTCAGCAGTTTTTGGGCTGGTTTGGTTATTCTGTGACATGCTTTTTGGCCTCAGCAAGTGGCATACATTTCAGCAGTGGTCCATGCCACATTCACCTGGGCCAGGGCAGGGACTGAGTGATCTGCTGGAGCAGTCAAAATGCAGGAAGCACCATTTACCATATTGTTAGAATTAACCTTTCTCTAGGTATGGTCAATCTACGAGCCTTCCACAATTTCCACAGAGACACTGGATGGTGGTTCTGAAGAATGCCATCAGTCGATTGGCCATGTAATGCAACTTAAATAGATTTGATTCTGAACAGTACTGGTTCCTTTTAACTTAGTTTTTTCAGATTGCCCCTCTTGTACTTGCTGTAATGGTGACCTCAAATACTAGCTGCCTTCATGTCTTTCCAGCCTAGTTTCCTAGTCTGATCTGTTAGATTTGTAATCCGTGATCTGCCTGGTTTCCACAGTGGTCCTCGCAGTCTGGCCTCTTCTATACTTATTAGCATGTGCTTGCCCTCTGAAAAGGCCGGTGACGGTAGGTGTCCGTAGCCTATGCAGATCATTTTGTAGGACAACGCTCTTTTGAGTTAAATGTCGTCACTGAATACGCTGACCCCAATACCACTTTATTCCTAGGAAAGATAACGAATTTGTACTCCAGCATGTCGCACCCCTCCAGGCTTCCAGTAAGGTCAGGCGCTTAGGGTGCTTATTGCAGAATTCCTCCCCCTTTCTGGTTGCTCAGATTTTCTGTTCAAGCTGGAATGTTAATACATTTCACATGGCGTCGCAAGACATGCCGGTTTAATTTTTGCCTCCATTCCACAGCCACATATAACACCCCAAAAATATACATAAAACGAACATTCAAATTTGCTTGCACAAACAAAGGTAAAAGAAACGTGCAGTGTGGTAGAGGGTTTGCATCTTTCTCACGGAGTCATGTTTTTACTGCGTGTCCCACTGAAGAGCTTTTCAGAGTAAGTCTAATTGTCCCTTGTCTTTCCGCAGAAAATGCCTACTCGGAGCCTCCGGATGTCCAGCAGCAGTTGAATCATTACCAGTCGGCCGTGCTGGCCAAAAACAATGGCCGCTCCGGGCCGGTAGCTCGTTCTGGGAGCACTGCTGGTCCAGAACAGAAACCAGAAGTTGTCCATAACTGTGAATTTTGTGACTTCTCATCTACTTACATTCAGAGCATAAGGCGGCACTACCGTGATAAACATGGAGGCAAGAAGCTCTTCAAGTGCAAAGACTGTCCTTTTTATACTGCGTATAAGTAAGTTTAAAACCATGCAGGTTTTCATTGAGTCTACTGAATGGGGATGTGTGTGTACATTAGGCAGCACTGTGGGCTGCCAAGCATCGGGTGCAGTAGTTTTTGGGATGTGTGTTTTTTTTTTTTGTTTGCATCACTGCCTGGTGAGTATCTTAGCAACATCTGTTACAATTCAAATTGTCCCTGGTTCTTGGGCAGAGAAATGTAATTTCATTAAAGGCACAGATGCTGTAATTCTGCAACTCGAGTCCTTGCAGCAGTTTCTTCATACTAAGCCATTAGGCAATCATTGTTGAGGTGTATATAATCAATCTCGCACTCTTGCTTTCACCTAAGATGTAACCGCGCAGAAAACCGTAGTAACTACCAAGGTTACTCAGATGGTCTGAACGGGAGGCACGTAAATCTCCACGTCCTTCTTCCGCTATACCTGACCTGGAAGAAGTCCTGATGATGGCAGGTCCTAGAGATGTATCATTGGTCTTGGGGCAGCGTGGCGCCCCTCGTCAGAAGTAACCTCCTTTATAAGAGCAGCCTGACTGAGCTGGGACGGAGGTAGAAAGGCAGGTGCACTTCGGTTGGATAACTTAATCTATGGTGTCATTGCTGCAAATTGTGCCTCTATGGTCCCCAGCTACTGTGTGATCTTTGCCATCCAGTCAGTACTCATGTTAGTATCATTTCTAATCACCGCTTAGCTTTTGACAGGAGCAAGTATATAGACTGTCAGGCTGTTTGCATGCTACTCTTTATCTCGTTCTGGTTGGGTTTTTGATGGATAACAATGCAGTTAAATGCACAAGTTGAACCTCCTTTCTGCACAATCATGCCGGCCTCGAGGAGATGCCAACTCGCCACTACTCTTAATATTTTTTTTTGTATAGTGTTCGAGAAACATATGAATCATAATAAGCATTAATTCACTAGCCTCCTAATAGCATCATTTTGTTTCTGATATTTTAATTGTGGGTATGGAGCGCCGTATTTATGTATTCACCCTCCACTACCCACCTAACCTGAGACTGGGTGATATGCTCTCCCCTGATCCACCCCTGTTTGATTGTAGATCCCTTGGTGCCAAAGTGACAACCCTCCCGCTGCCCCGTTGTTAGCGCCCCACGCTCTTGTATCTCTGCTTCCCTCACTGTGTGCCCCCCCCCCATGAACTGTAAAGCGCTCCGTTGTTTCATGAAGCTAAGTCTGCGCTCGGTAAATAGCCTCAGAAATCATAATAATAATTCACACAAAAGAATGCTGTAGTGGGTACATTAAGTAGCCTAAGTATTTGAAACCCAGTTCGCATTATTGTTTTTGTTTTTTTGTGACTGAAGGCCTCTCACCTGGTATGATAGAGGTGTGGACAGACTGTGAAGTAGGGGCAAGAAAGGCAGGGAGTTAGTACCAGAAAGGAAGGCTAGGTTAGGAATATGCACAATAGGCAGTTAGTATCCAGCTGGGTGTATGGTGGGTACCACTTCACTGCATGCCTCAGCTCCTGCAAGTGAGGGGTGTTCTCGATGGTCAAAAGCAAGTCTGAGCAGCTCGGGTTTCAGACGTTGTGTAACTAGCTGTTCAGTCTTCCGTCCAGGGTTTAAAGTCTGCCAATGCTGGGTCGCTGCATGCGACTGTTTCTACCGCCATGTTTTCAGTGCTTGAAGGAGGTTTGGTTGGCCATGTGTGCTTGTTGACTGGGATTCTGGTTTCAGTGTAGTGAGGTGTGAGTTTTTGCATGTACGTTGGTTCTTTATTGCAGTAGGCCTCGTGCATTCTGTGCAATACGTTGAAGTTGATCCTGGAGCCAATGAAGGACTTGCAATGCTGGTGGTTTCACATGATCAGGCCTCTGCCTGGTTTCAAGTGCAGACTGATGATTAAGCTTCTTGGGGAGCCTGCTTTGTTGCAGTATGTAAACCACACATGCAGAATGTGGCAAACATACAGCAGTTTTGTAGTCTGTGCTCTCTTTGTAAAGGTAAGAAGTCCCACATTGACCTGTCATTTGAAATCTCATCTTGAAAATAATCCTTTACGCAAGCTACGCACTGCCAAAAAGCATTTATTCGCCTAACCTCACTGTTGCATTGCAGAGAAGAGGGCAGCCCATTTCAGACTTTGTTTTCTGCACTGTTCGGCATAGGATACTCTTCTGAGGGCCTAGCTGGGGATTATGCTGGTCTAACTACCACCGCTGCTCCTCCTTTTCCTTGTGTCCAGGCGGCAAACATTTTACAGATTGGCAACCAAGGCGATTTTGCCAAATTGGAAGGCATGCGTGGAAAACGGTCTCACTAACCTCCAAACAAGCCCCTTTACGTAGTTAACTACTCAACAGTGGTGTATTCGTGGCAAATCACTATTTTTGTAAATAGCTTCATTGTTATTCAACCAATATGACCAACGAATAACCTCTGTTGTCCTGGATGGTTCCATCTGTATTTTTCACTTCTCTATGTACAAACTATGCAATACCCCCGGGTCTGGGCGTTACACGAAGGCTTTGCATACATACACTGTGTGAACTGTGTAAGTGACTGTCTATTCTTCTCACCCAACATGTGTATAGATCTGCTTTTACTATGCATGTGGATGCTGGGCATTCGTCAACTCCAGAGGAGGGACCCAAAGATCTGCGCTGCCCTCTCTGCCTCTATCACACCAAATATAAACGCAACATGATTGATCACATAGTCTTGCACAGAGGTAAGGAAACTATTTTCCATTATTCACACTTTCTTTGTTTAGCAGTGCAGCAATGTTGTCTTCAGTTACTTGGAATAGGTTATTTAGAAAAAGGTGCATATTTTAAAATGTGCTCAATTAATAGGTTGTGTACTTGATTGACCTAAATGTATTCCTTGTTGAACATACCACCTTTGTTATGAGCAGAGGACGAAGAGATTCTTTAGAATTATGATTTCTCAAACGCTGGTAGAAAATATAGATTGATATTGATATTTTATTTCTATCGCGCTCATACACCAGTGTTTCAGAGCGTGGCAAGGGAGGGGAACAGGGGAGAACCAAAACAACGATCTTACTAGGCTCAGTGACATTGAGAATGCGCAAGCGCATGGGAGAGGGGGAGGGGAAAGTGCATATACGAAAGCTATGGGAACTCCTCTACCGGGCACTAACGTGGCCAAATAACCTGTTTTCAGGGCAGGCTCCCACTCAGGCGAGTCTACAACCACGTTTTTAGCAGTAGTATCTCAAATAACCTCTTTAAATAAACGACTATTAAGAAAAAAACGATTTAGAAAGACCGCTCCTTGCCTGCCTGCTTTTCTAAATAGAACTGCCACCTACAATCGGCCAAAAAATATCGGCTTTTTTGTTAGGCGATCTACAAAAAGCGAAATTATTATATATAACCGTTTTAGCTCACTGTACCTTTCACAGAGAAGAAATAGCCATTTGGAGATCAGTCCCACACTTGTTTAACTGGCAGAAAATAGCATGGCTCTAAGTTGCACAAAGGTGTGTAGTGAGGCTCTTTGAGAAGTGGGGCGACGCACATATTTTCTTATATTCTTTTTTAAGGGCAATATCCCAAAGAACCATGGACCTGGGGAAGCACTGAAGAGTGATGGCTGGAAGACTTTGAATGAAACCACTGGCATTGCTCAGAACAAACCTTTTCTTACACGGTCATACCTTTACAGACCAGATAAAACTGCTATGTAGCATCCTTTATGTATGACACCACAAGCAACTCCCGGCATGTTTCGTACGCCTAACATCCTCTGTTAGGTTTAGTTTAGGTTAGGTTTCTAAGCCCAGCAGTCTCGAGTCCTGTTACTGGGTATTACCGCCCACTTACAGTGACAAACACAATGCTGGAGAGTGATGACTGGAAGGTTTGGACTAAATGGACTTTGACCCCTCTCTTCAGAGAGCTGCCTTTGATAATGAGGACTCAGTGCTCCTCGGTTTACACACTGGTGCTCTACACTGTCCAAGCTCCCATAACCTCCCTCAGGCAGTCCTGCTTTTGAGAAGGCAGGTGGGTTTGGTTTGTGCAACATAAATGGTGGCTTGCAGCGGGAAAGAAATCTGTGTTCAACAACACTTTGATTTGTGAATTCATTGTCTCCTCCCAAGGACCTTACATTCCTGGGGAGGATGTTGGGTAAGATTTTCATAGCAACGATGAATCTTCCTGACCTCAGTCAACCCCAGAACCTTTTGCTTTACTGGTGGATTATTGTTCCCTATACTTCAGTGAGTGGGAACCTTTTTCCACACTCAATCTTTTACTCTTTTTAAAGGTGTAATTTTTAAGACTCCCCAAAGTGCCTTTTTAATGTTATAGGAGGTCATTACGACCTAGGCGGTAAGGGGTTAACAGCGCCGGTAAAGGTGCCGGAGCCGTTAACCCCTTAACGCCTCATTATGAGGTCTGCTCGCGGTACCCACTAAGGCTGCCTGGTAAAACCAGGCGTCCTTAGCGGGTACCACGAGCAGACCAGGTTGCTAACAACGGGCCCGTTAATAACGGGCCCGTTGTTAGCACCCTCCCCATTCCCATTGAGCCCTATGGGGGCTCGGATGGGAATAGGGATGGGTTCCTTGAATGAGGAATTACCGGGCGGTCCAAGGTCGGAATGGCCCGGTAATTCCTCATTCAAGGAACCCAGACCCGGTACCCGTTAAGGGGGTAGCCATGCCCCTAATAGCGGCATGGTTACCTCCTAACTCGTAATGACCCCCATACTCTGACAACTTTTGGCACATATTGCCTACTGTTGCTGGTTTGCCCTTGGGGCTCCACTTTTAAGTGTAAAGTTTGTTACAGGGGCAACCTTACCTTTAATGGCTGGTGGCAGTGAACTTTTTTTCTAATTCAGTGCACCTTTACCGCGGGCTGGTTCCACAGCCCCCCATTAAAGGCACCCAGGTGTGCTCATTTTACCAAAATGGCCCCCGTCTTCTTTTTATGCCATTTCAGTGTTCCTTGACATTTCTTGTTCTTTCCCCTGACCTCCAGGGCTGGAAAATCCTTTGTGTCAATTTGGTCTTCGACAGGAATCCTGTAGATTCCCCACCCAGGCTCCAGAGTGTCTGTGAAGGCAGGAAGCAAGGGAAGAGTCCAAAGCTCTTCAGCCCTTTGTCTTCCAGCCTGACTGCGAGAATCGCGTTCATGCTAAGAGGCTCTGTCCTGAAAGGACTAACAAACACCCAAGTTTTACTGTTGCATGGCTATTTGATTGGATTGATTCCTGCGTAAATGTCAGATCCTGGAAGCTGAAGAGCGAGTTGGCCACTGGAACCGAAACCAAAGAGGATGATAAAGAAAACACAGCAGGGATGATTTCCAGGATGGTTTCCCTTCCTTCCAATCGACCTGGGGACCCCGACACCGAGCCTGGTGAGTCCCACTAGACTCAAGAAGACCTGCATTTTGAGCCATTCCACGTCGTGCTGCGACCTTGCAGGCCTGCAATGCCCAAATACCCTGGGACATCGAGCCATTGTGCGATGCACAGTCTTGTGAATTCCAAATCTTTCTGAAACTTTGTGGGCATCCTGCTGGACCTCCAGAGAAATGAATCAAGTTCGAAAAGTCCCCTCGCCAGAGTGCTGGATCTTGCAAATGACGGGAATCCGACCAGCGATATTCAGTCGTCTTCTGGCTCCCGAAAAGGGCACCAAAACCACAGAGCTGCATCCCGCTGTGAGGAAATTCTTGTCTGGAGCCCTCTGCTTCGATCCTTGCTGAAAAAGCCTATCCAGGGTCCTGTCTTCTGTCTTCATGATAAGGAATGCAGCACTTGGGTTTTTGGCTGCAGATCCTGAAGTCCTCCTGCCTCAAACGCTTCTTCTGTGCTGAGGTACAGTGTTGGCTTGGGTATTAGATACCGTAAGTCTCTTGTGATTCCTGTGTAGCTTTGTTTTTTTCTCTGTGATTGGGAGTCCTCTCGTCCAGTTCACCCTATACCTTGCTGGAATCCTCCTACAGTGTCTTCTCTGAAGTCCCTGTACCCTCAACTAACTTTGAAACTCTGACTTTGCCTGCAACTGAGCCCTATCTCACCCTGCCTACAGCTGGCTCCTAGACCGCTAGGGTCCCTCTTCTGCCTCTGAGAGAACTAATGTCATAGAATTGGAAAGACCTGTATAATTTAAGGGGTCTGTCTTGAAAAGTAAAACAAGTGTTGCATAGTTTACTTGCTTGTGAAAGAGTTTGTTGGTAACTGTAGCTCCGAGAGTGAACATTCACAAAAGTTCTTACTTAACTTTAAAGTGTTATTCCACTTGTAAAAGTATATGTAAAGTTATTACTTACCTTAGATATGTTTAGCCATTCTGAAAAGTATATATGGGGTTTACCTACCTGGAATCGCTGTGTGCCATTCTGAATACTTAGATACTGTCTCACCATTGTAAAAGAAAGTAGATAGTAGGTTAATTTACTCACCTGTGAATTGTGTTCCCTCTTCCCAAAAGTAAAGCTGTTGGTTCCACTGTACTATTCCTGTTAGGATATAAATGTATGAATGTCCCCAATTGGTTCTTGCTTGTCCTGACTTGCTGTTAGCCTGTCCAGAAATAAGTCTGCCTTAGGTTATACTGAGCCCTAAGTTGCTGATAGGTCCTTTTTAAAAGTATATAGGTTTTACCTGCCTAGAATGGCTGTGTGCCATTCTTGAAAAGTGTTCTTAGGTGTAGCTAACCTTGATCTTATAGAGTAATACGTTCTTACTGATCTTAGACTGTGTTTCGCTGAGTCAACAGTATGTGTAATTGTATATTAGACCCCATGGTTCAATTCCCCTAGAATAACTGAATCAGAGTTATAGGTTTTTACTGTTCCATGAATGAGTGTTCCACTATTCAGAGAAGTATATTGTCCAGTTGATGAACTCATTGATTTCTTGATGAGCGTCACGGTACAACTGCTAGCGTTTACTACCCTTTTATTACTGAAGGTGATCTAAAAACTATTGGTTTTTACTCTCCAAGAATAGGTGTGACCTATACTGAATGTGTATAAGAAGGTTTGATTTACCTAGACTACTGTTAGTTTTCTAAACAAGGTTTGAGGTCTATGATTTGGTCTGTGTACTTTAAATAGTGTTGTGTTTTTCTATAATGTGTTTATATGACCTGTGATAGTACGTATTTCACCCAAGATTTATCTAGGCCTACTTGTATTTAAATAAACCATATATTTTGTACACTACATAGTGTTTCAGTGTTTGTTTGGACCATATGTGTATTGCAATTTCATGGTACTGATTCTACAGCCCTCTCTATCTCCTAAGATTAGCCTGACTGCTCTGTCTACGCTACCATATACTCGGTGAAGTGGTGTACTCCCTCAGTTGAATGGTTTTACTAAGCCCTTAGTTGGACGTCAGAAAAACTGTCCTAACAGAGGAGACCCAAGCTGTAGTAGCTTATAGTTATCAAATTTACACAACAAAAGTAGGAATAAAGGGTGCAATAAAATTATATACATAATATCCCGTACCATTTGATAAGTATGGCTGTAATACCATTGTACTTTTTCTTTTATGCAAGTTGGAGAAGGCTTCCTTGTTGTACGGGGTATTCGGTGGCGCGTTTCAGTTTGCGGAGGGTGATGAGTTCTTCAGTGAACCTTTTGTGGTGAAAGCTTTTTTTGCAAGATGTAGTTTTGAGGGGGGCATGCTGGTCCAAAGCATTAGGAAGAGCTGAATTATAGGCATTGAGAATGACTTCGGGGTCAGTGCTGTTAGGCCCTGGCTCTAGAGAAGCGAGAATGGTAGGTTCCAGTATTTCCTTAGTTTAGGAGTATGGCTAGCAGTGATGGGTGGTTGTTCATCAGTTGTTTTGGAGGTTGTGGGTGTGATAGAGAATTGAATCACGGAGTGGTCTGTCCAGGTACAGGGTTAATGGAGGTGACTTGGGCGGGAGTGTTGATAGATAGTATCCAGTCAAGAGTTCTGCCTTTGGAATGGGTCAGGGGGAGACCGCTTGGGTGATGTTCATCTCACCGAGGGCTGTAGTGAGGGCAGTGGACTTCTGGTCTGTGGGGTCATTGAACCCTAGATTGTAGTCACTCAGGAGCACCAATTTGGTGTTGCGTTTCAGTAATGGGGTGATGAGCGAAGGTATGTCAACATCTGGGCAACTGCTGTTATTTGGTTGTCGGTAGAGGAGGAGGTTGATGGTGGTTTGAGGGTGAGGTTTTATTTTTGCTATAAGGAATTTATAGCCTGGCAGGGAGGGAGAGGAGAGGCTCTGATGGGCAGGGCAGTTTTGGCTATAATGGCAACCCCTCCACCTGAAGAGCCATTGTTGTCAGTTCTGAGGATGGCGTAGCCAAGGGGTAGGGTGATGGATAATGACGAGCCTACTGCTTCGTGCAGCCAAGTTTCCGTGATGGCGAGCAGGCCGAGGTTGTGGTCTTGTAAGAGGTCATGGACATCGAGCGCATGTGCGCATATCGAACGTGTGTTGGTCAGGGCGCAAGCAAAGTCGTTGGGCTCAGTAGGGGAGGATGGGGTGTGTGTTGGGTAGTGATGGGGGGTGAGTCTTTTGGACATGGATTGTGGGGGCGCTGTGGGCACCACAGTTCAGGATCCGAGGCGATGTAGTCTGTCGATGCCTATGTGGGTGTTCCTCGGGGAGGGGTGGATAGGTGGTGGCAAGTTTCAGGGGGTTAAGAGGTTCAGCCAGTCTGTGTAGGCGTGTGGAGCCCAAGCAGGGTACTGTATACCTTGCAGTGTGTGGGAGTGGGGTAACGGGAAGTAAGGGCAAGCTGATGATGGGGGCTAGTTTAGGTGAGTGAGTCTCAGTGGGGGGTTTGAGGTGGGCTAGCATGGGTTTAAATCCATCGGTTGGACTTGGTTGGTGCTTCGGAGTGCCAATCCATTTTGGAGTGGGCAGGAGGGGTGAGGGCTGAGGGAGGGGGTGTGATGTGTTTCTGACACGGAGTAGCAGAGTCTGGTGTGTTGTAGGGTTGCTGCAAGCCATCTCAGAGGGAGGTGTGTACGTTAGGATGGTGCTGGTGTGAGGGATGTAGGGGACAGTACTGGTCTTCTTGATCCAGAAGTGTGTGAAGGGGCGGGACAATTGTGTGCCGAGCAACATAATGCAAACATAATTTATTTAGGTCTGCATAGGGCAAGGGGGTAATAAGCAGCTTACTGCAGACCTTGGATACTGTGGTTGTCGTACATGAAACATTTACATTGCAATGGCTATCAGCATCTACTCGGAGCAGCTTAGGCAGCCTAGTACAGGCATTAGGAGCAACAAGTGAGGTATATGTAACATTTTCCTTGCAGCAGGGGTCGGTATCTGCACTGGACAGCTTAGGTGTCTTAGCATAGGCATTGTAACATGTATCAACATGTAACACACAGGTGATTTAAGCAGTGTGGGCTATGCCAGCACGGGGTGGAGGGTATCTAGTAGCCTGTGAAGGGTATTGGTGGTCTTATGAATTGTGCACAGAGCAGCTGCAATGCAGCGTGGTTCATCGAGCGATTTTGCATCTAAGCGTAGTGCTGGTGTAGTCATTGGAGGGCCATTTTATGCCACAAGATGAGCACGCGTTGAGGGATTTCAGGGAAGGCTGGTGGCTCGCTTCCGCAGGGGATTCAGTGCAGATACGGTCATCTGGGTTGCGGTTGCTTTGCGGGTCAGGTAGGTTTTGGCCAGGGGGTTTCAATAGGGGAAGAGTTTGAGCTGGAGCAAGTTGCAGGGGGCGTAGCGTTCCATAACTAAGGAGGTAGGAATCTGGTGGCGGGTGGTAGGGGTTGTGCAAAGTGGCACTTTTGGCCATGGGGAGAGGGGAATATGAAATGGAAGGTGGCGCAAGAGCTAAGGGGAGATGCCCACGGCCGGAACGCGCCTCAGGAAAAACGGGAGACCCTGAATAAAAGCGGGCAGCATCACACATGGACCTGGGGCATCTCTTACCTTGGGCCGGGTGCATGAATCCGGTTGGCTAGAGTAAGGTAGGTGGGTGGCAGGCTGTTTGTTGGGAACCTATAGATCAGGTACAGCGCAGCAGGATCAGCAGCCAGAGGAAGACTGGGAAAGACTAGATCCTTAGGCCAGATTTAAGATGCATTATTGCAGTGCCAGTCATCTGTCAGCATTATTTATCTCTATATGGTGTATAGTGTAAGGTATCATTGTAAGGTATGGCCAGGCATTTCTGTATGTTGGTTGGGCCCTCAGTATATTTGATATAAGCCAAGTTAACCTTTCAAACTCCATTGTTTTTCCTGCTAAATAAAATACTCTCAGGGTGGAGAGTATTGTATGAATGCTTTAAGTGATCTCCATTTTCATGTTGATATGCATGTTAAGACTGTGGCCACTGGATGTCGGAAGCATCATTTAAGCAATATTTTCCTCTGTCCTCTTTCACATGACCTGGAACTTCACAGAAGAGAGAGTGGTGCCCATAGAGGTATGCCGTTCCAAACTGTCGAAGCACTTGCAGGGAGTGGTTTTTCGCTGCGATAAATGCACCTTCACATGCTCCAGCGATGAGACCTTACAGCAGCACATTGAGAAGCACAACGAGCTCAAGCCTTACAAGTGCCAACTCTGCTATTACGAAACCAAACAGACCGAGGAGTTGGACAATCACCTGCGGGATGAACATAAGGTGAGCTTTCCTTTCCTTCAGCGCCTCTCTCACCTCATATAGATGTCTACTCTTGGCACTTAGTTGGGAGCCTTTCTGGGTAAGTACTGATTTGTGCAGAATATTAGTTGACCATGTACACAATTGGTCACAGGGTATAAGCATGGAGTACAGTGAATGATGTACATGCAGCGTTACATCCAAATGGTGTTCTTCAAACATATGACTGTCTCAAAGAAATTGTTAATGAGCTGTCCAATTCTTGGCCAGATGAAATGGTTCATATGAGTAGGAATTCACTTGCTGGCCCATGAAATTTTTGTTCAGGAGTGGCAGTTAAACTGATTGCAAGCCAAGTGGTAAATAGTGGAAATCTTCAATTTAAAACTGATTATCACTCAGCCATGGATTTTCGCATGTGGAATTTATATATTGGATTGAATAGAAGCTGTACGTTGTGCTCCAGTTAATGAATACTAGTCATAAAAATCTTGATCTTTTATCTTGCAAGTCATTTTCTCCACATAATTATTTATGTTGCTTAAAGCTTCCGTGCACACTATGGTAGCTAGGACAACACATATAAGCGCAACATCCGATTAGTCAAGTAACTCACCTGTCTTGAATGGACATCAAAGGAGAAACAACCACAACGTTTCAACTGATCCTTCTGAGGGATCCCAAAAGATTGTGTGGTGGGCTCCTCATTTGGTCCTTGAAGACTGTTAACGCTTATAACACCCAGACCTATCCGCAATCTTCGTTGCTGGTTGGGACAGGATTCCTATGAAAGATGACGCCATTGGGATTAATGTCCCTTTAAAACAGCAGAAGCATAAAAGGGCATTCTGATGTTTGTTAATCTGCTTAGAATCACATGCTGTGCATATGGTCCAACATCCAGTGGTAACCGCAGAGTATTGCATCTTGTCTTTCGAGAATTGAAAGGGGACGTCGACATGGGCATGCCTGTAACAATATCCCTACGTGATGTGTAGTGTACCCAAGATACCTCACGCGTCGAGGTCCCTCAGATTGTTTTTTTCCGTCCAGCATACTGGTCGCCTTATGCGGAGCTCGTCTAAGACATTGCTTATTGCCCCCTCGACCTTTGGTTGAATAGTTATATAAAATAATTCAGATCACCCTATCCGTCCATTATTTTGACGGCTGTTGCAGATCTCCGCCAAAGACATTCAGAACTTCGACGGACGGAGATCCAGTCGGCGCTGCCGACCACGTGGCTGGACCTTCCCCCGGCCTACACAGTAGGGAGAGTGTGGTCGGGGGGTGGACATTTCTGTACAATTTGAGAATGCCTATCTCTTTCCTTCCTCTTTCCCTTGAGGTCTTTGTCACTCTACCCATCCTCAGCTATGGAGAGGACTCCATTTAGGTTTTGCCCCATTTGTAATGGCACATTTCCCTGGAAAGATGAGCACAAACGGTGTAACCGTTGCTTGCCCCTCGATCACAACGAAGTAGGATGCGCGGCTTGTAAGCTCCACCGCCCTAAGACATTAAAGGAGTGCAAAGTCAAGCGGTGGGCGGCCTACGGGATGTCCAAGGCCGAGTTCTCTCCCGCTGCTGCAGCCACCAAATGTGATGACGGCGAGAGTGACGATCAGACCACTGAACCGGAGCCTTTCAACAGAACGCTCTTGTTCCGCATCGTCTGTCCCCAGCCCCGCTAGGCACGCCTATGGCGAAGTCACACCCTGGCGACAAAGACGAACAATTACACAGCACTAAACACACAACCCCACGGCAATCTTCGGCCAACTTCAGCGCCAACGGGTACACCGGAAGCTCCGGTGGCAGCCGCCGACCGTCAGGATCGGCTGCTCTCCCCGCAGCCGCATATGCGCCTAGCGACTGGGCCATCAAAAACAAAGGGCGCTACCCCTAATATAACAGGTTCCGTCGAGACGCATCACAAGAAGGCGTCCGGCAACAACAGGGTTTTGGCTCTGCCGAAAAAGGCGGTCGCCGAAGACAAGGCCCCGGCACCGCCGAAAAAGGCTGCCGCCGAAGACATGGCCCCCTTCACAACCGCAGGCTGAACCTACGCGCCTCCCCTCTGCAGAGGACGTCACCGACCGCTTAGCAAGGATTGTTTCTGCCGATTCTCAGAAACGGCAGTCAAGGGATTCTTCGAGGCCTACTGAAAAGGCCAGGGATCCGTCGAGATCCAAGGATAGCCTAAGGGGAGTACCGAAACCCTCTCATAAGCTGAAAGAGAGGCACAGGGATGTCCCACCTCTGTCGGTCCGCCAGGAGGAGTTCTCTGAGGGCGAAGAAGGGATGTCTTCGCCGTTGAGACAAAAATCTCGATGTTTCACGACAGAAGAGCGTTTTCAAGACCCTTTTCCACCTCCAGACCATTCTAGGTCTTCTGTTTCTAGTGAGAAGTTTGAAAATTGCATGGAAAGGCTGTACAGGTTTGTTTCCCGTTCAGAACATCCCACACCAAGAAGACCACGGGATGAGAGCCCTTCCGACCCTGTAGCAAAATTCCCAAGGCTCTTTGACTCCTCTCTGGAAGAGGATATATACAACTATGACCTAACTGAGGAAGACATTCCTGCAGACACTCAGGATGATCAATTCACCAACCCTGAGAACATGCAGGATCCCATAGAGGGATAGGAGGAGAACCCGGATATGGGTGACCCTCAACCATGGCAGTCTCCAGATCCACAAGATCCTGATTCCTGTCTTTGGATTCCCCACAGGCACACCGCCACTAGACAACCCTCGCCAGTGTATGATCAATTGATGTTTGTCAGGTTGCGTAAAGCAGCTGAACACTTTAAGATTGCCACAGATGAAGCTATCCCTGAAGCTGACTTTGTGGAGGACATCCTCAAGGAGAAGCTGCCGGCCAGCCAGGCTATCCTCTCCTCAATTCAATTAAGAAACTTCTGGCTCCCTCCTTATCAACACCTGCCCTCACAAGAGGCGTTAACCCAAGAATAAAATCATCCTTCTCCCTCAGACCCTCTGTATATCAGAGGTCACTCCACCCCAGACTCTGGTGGCGACTAATACATGAAAGCGGGTAGGGGTCCCTTTTGTCAACAGGCGAGGCACCCCTGATAAGGAAGGTAAAAGACTTTAGGCCCTTGGGAAGAGGGTCACAGTCGCAGCAGCGTTTTCAACACGTATTGCCAACAACACAACCTTGTTGGCCAGCTATGCCGATGCTCAGTGGGCCTTACTACAAGAAGGCATACGGGAGGTTCCCGAACCACTACATACTCGTCTCCTAACCACGGTCACTGAGGGCAGACAAGTGAACCAAAGCATGCTTAAGAAAACATTGGATTCTGCCGAGACGGCTGGTCGATACCTGGCTCAGGGCACACTCATGCGTGGCTACGGAACTCTGAATTGAAGCCAGAGACGGTGGCGTCATTTATAAATAAACCCATGGAAGAATCCAACCTGTTTGGGAAAGCGGTCGACGAGGCCTTCGAGACCGCAAAAGAGGAGCATGACACCCTAAAAACACTAGACCAAATTACACAGAGACCCTCTACAAGACGAGGATCTGGGTCCAGATGGCTTTTTCGCCACCAACGCTTCCCTCAACAACAACTACGCCTTTTTGGAATTCTCCACAGTGAACCAGTGGATACACCACCCCGTATACCCAAAGGGGTCAGTGTCGTGGGAAAGGAAGGGGCCGGAACTCTACCCCTAGAGGCTCCGCGGGCTCAGGTTCAAAATGACCCAAAGATTCAGGTCCCCTCCCATGCCTCCCCGGTCGGGGGCTGGCTAACATTGTTCCTTCAGGCATCAGAGAGGATAACTACAGACCAGTGGGTGCTAAAGACCGTGGCCCACAGGTACTGTATAGAGTTCAACCGGTCCCCAACATTCAGGCCTCCACGAGCAAGACGACTGACACCAGACCATCTTTGTATCCTTCTTCAGGAAGTCGAGACACTACAAGAAAAAGGAGCCATAGAAGTCGTACCTCTCTCACAGGTAAAAGAAGGTATTTATTCAGTGTACTGCCCTGTACCCAAAAAGGATCTAAGCATGCGCCCTGTTTTAGATCTGCGCCCAGCGAACACATTTGTAAAGCCACAAAAGTTCTGCATGGTCACTCTGCAGGAATTAATTCCCCTGCTATCACAGGGGGATTACATGGCAACACTGGACATGAAAGATGCATACTTTCATATTTCAATGTTGCCAGCGCACAGAAAATATCTCAGATTTATGATACAAGACCAGCATTATCGGTTCAAGGTACTACCCTTCAGCATTGCATCTGCACCAAGGGTATTTACAAAGGTACTAGCGGTGGCAGCAGCACATCCACACAGGCATTCCATCCCGGTCTATCCTTACCTTGACGACTAGCTCATAACAGGGGACTCTTACGAAACATGTCTGTCAAATACCCAAAAGACGATAGATCTTTTATTCAGTCTGGGATTCTCTATCAACGAGAAAAAATCCAGCCTAGACCCCAGTCAGGTCAAACAGTTTCTAGGGGCTCTAATTCGAACAAAGGACGGCCTCGTCTTCCCCTCCAACGAGAGGGTTCAAAACATGTTATTTCAAATCCTTCAGTATGTAGCCAGTCGAGAGATGACAGTACGCAAGGCTATGCGACTGCTAGGAATGATGGCTTCATGTATCTACTTGGACCTAAACGTGGTGTTGACTAGGCTTGTGGGGGCTCCTTTTGAGCCCATGCACAAAGCAAGGCTTAAAGATCTTACCTATAAGACTACTTTTTTAATAGCTATTACCTCCATTAGGAGAGTAAGTGAACTACAAGCACTCTCAGTCCTAGATCCCTTTGTAACAGTTCCCAAAGATAAGGTGGTTCTACGCACTCACCCTAGGTTCGTTCCTAAATTCATTTCTAAGTTCCATGTGAACCAATCTATAGAACTACCAACGTTCTTTCAAAATCCTTCAAGCATGGGTGAAAGAACCCTGCACACACTGGATGTACGCAGAGCTGCCATGTTCTACATTGATAAAACTCGACCACTAAGAAAGACTAATCCGTTTCAGTGGCGGCAGGAAGAGGAGACGCAGTCTCCAAATCCACTATCTTTAGGTGGATTGTCAAATGCATCACACTCTGCTACAGTCTTGCTAAGAGAGAGCTGCCCTTCAAGCCTAGAGCATATTCTACTCGAGGCACTGGGGCATCCACAGCATTCATTGCAAATGTTCCTCTTGAGTCCATTTGCAAATCGGCAACCTGGAGTTCTGTACACACCTTTACAAAACACTATTGCCTAGACACTCATTCTAAGTCTGATTCTCAGGTGGGACAGGCAGTACTAAGACATCTTTTCACTACTGTTCCTTCTCACAACCCACCTCCAACTCTGGGTACTGCTCGCTAGTCTACGCACAGCATGTGATTCTAAGCAGATTAACAAACATCAGAAGATATGCATTACTTACCGTAAAAGCATTTCAGATGGTTGTATCTACTTATATTCACATGCACCCACCCTTCCTCCGCGCTGGGATGGAAAGAACATAGACGTTTTACCATTTTCGCTCTTTTCTGTACTCACTCATGATAGTCATAAGGTTCCATCACGGCAGAAAAAATACAATCGGAGGGACCTCGATGCGTGATGGATCTCGGGTACACTACACGTCACGTAGGGATAGTGTTACAGGCACGCCCCTGTCGACGTCCCCTTTCGATTCTCGAAATGTCGGACCATATGCACAGCATGTGAATCTAAGCAGATATAACCATCAGAAATGCTTTTACGATAAGTAATGCATATCATATTGCTGTGGTGCAGTCAGTTGCTAATTTAATATCGGAAGATTATGACCTGTGCCTAGAGGAGGGAAACTAGCGCAGAGTCTCATCAGAACAGGAAGCCAAAGGCACAGCCTGACAAAGAAAATCAAATCATCTATAAAGGTCTGACTGAACGTTTTGGCATAGTGGTGGTGAGAAAAGTGAAAATCTCTGTTGTCTGTATGTATTCCAGTGCATTCCTGAAAATGGGTGGGCCTGCCCCTCATGGCTAAATCGCAAAATTTGATGTTTTAGAGTTTACTTGCCAACAAAACACCTTCTGTACAAAGGAAAGCAAAAGCATAACGTTTCCAGTTCACAATTTATTTTGTGATCCCTCTTTATGCCGGCCTCCCATATTACCTCCTTGCACACGTAACTTTCTATCTCAAAGCTAACTTCTTGGGACTGGTGATTTTTCACATATGTTTCTGTAGTGTGGTTCAATTGCACCACAAGGTTACACTAGAATGTGGGCAAAGATAAGCTTAGGTGGGCAAGTGGGCACAGTGATGACATGCAAAAGGATATAACCTGCAAACAAATCCCCTCTTTTAGCAAAGCTAAACATAAGTGCTACCTGCTTATCTCCTCCCTTCTTGCCTGTCTCGCCAAGATCCTGCCATTTGCTGGGTCTGGGACTAGCTGAGGGGTAGCCGAAAGGAGGGAAGGAAAGGTGGTGACCGGTAGAAAAAAGTTATCCCAATTTCCCGTTAAATGCAAAGAACACCCTCTCAAACATCAAACTTAAAATAGCATGGCTTTAAATAAAGGAGATACTAGACATAGAACACAGTGCACAAAATGAGCGCTGATGTACTTTTTTTTACTGTTCTCGGATTGCTTTAGCACTAGGCCAACTTGGTGAGGGATGTTGCACCAAATTAGCCAAAGGCGTATTTCAGATTTCTCATATAAAATGTAATATGAACCCAAACACAGGACTACAACTCTCAGTATGCACTTCAGTGATCTATTGGCAATATGTTGACTCCTGTTCAGGCACCCAACCTCGACGTTATATATCCCAAAAACCATGAAGGCAGCTGCAGTTAATCTATATGAAAGGAAACAACTGCGTGTGAATTTAAAAATGCAGAATTACTGTTCGTTATATGAATGCAGTATGGCTCAGAGCTGATAGTGTCCTTTGATGGCCTCATGAGGTCTGGTGTGAGGCAGGGCAGTGAATCCAGCCTTAATTGACAGCCTGGCCCGGTGGGGATGGGGGGGGGGCTTGCTGCTCAAAAGTAGCAAGTGTTACATTGATACTTGTCCAGGGATCCTGCAAAGCTGGAAGGCCTGGGAGGCAAGGTGGCCAAATGTCTCCCACAGGAGTAGCGCCAGAGGGTGGTGCTTTCCTCCCAATGCTCCCAGTGAGGCTCAGGAGGCGGGTTGATGACAAGTAGGAACACCGGTGCGGTCAGCCTACGAGTGGCTGTGCCTTATCTGAGTATTGAGGAGCGGAGAGCACTGTTCCTCCCAGCAGGCATTTCCTCCCCTGTGCTGCAGTGATGTGTGGAGCCAGTTGCGTACTGATTACTTGCAGGGATTAGGTATTTTGATTGCAGCCCCTTTAAATGTCCCTACACCGATGCAAATCGAAGTTAGAAGCTGCAGAGTGAGGTGAAGTTCCCTCCAACTACTCGTCAATAAAAAAAGTAAAACAACCATTACAGAAGTGTCCTGGCGGAGTTCATGGCACTCCTGAGGGGAACTTTGGGAGATACCACTGCTCCACAAATATGTGTATCTATAAATAGTCACATGAGGAAATTAACTTGGGCCTCAACAAATTGATTGCAATTTGTCTATGCCTATTTGTTTGCCCCAAAGGCCACTGTGATCTGGCTATAGTGAAGGACACTCACTAGTAATACTGATTAAGCAGTGTTGCACCACCCACATTAACTCAAACCACATGTGAATATGTTTATTTACTGTACCAGGGTTCTGAAACGTGCGACTTGCCAGATGTTTTGGACTACAAACCACATGATTTAACTCACCATTATTATGCTGCGTGGGGATAATTGGAGTTGTAGTTTAAAACATCTGGTGGACCAAAGGCCGTAGACAATGCGGTATGCAAAATAGAGGCTTACCCACTACATTGTCTGACATTAAAATAAGCGATTATAATAGCCGAAACTAAGCAGGGCATAGTAATTCTCCCATCTGCTGGCCGATGGTGCCTAAATAGTTTGTTTGGTCATTCAAGAGGATTGTGAATAGGAATTACAATTGATATTAATAAATTGAAAGATATTCGCAGTTAATAGAGGGCATTTCTTTACATCTCCGAATGCAATGAAGGGGCTGGGTTTTTTTCAAGTTTACATTTCCTGCATTTTAATGATGCATGATGATGCATGGGGGCTGATGGAAGGGGTAGGTAGAGAGTGATGTACCTTTAATGCTGATACCTCTTGAAACGCCAATAGATGCAAGCACACTTTACCTCCTAAAGTGAAATATGGTCTGGTTTGCAGGTGAGTCGGAACTTTGAGCTTGTCGGGAAAGTTAACTTGGATCAACTGGAACAACTGAAAGGAAAAACCGAAAATCCCACCAGTGATGAGGAGAAGGATGAAGAAGAGGAGGAAAAGGACGAGGAAGAAAATGAGGAAGAAAAGGATGAAGAAGAGGAAAATAAAGAAGAAACTGAGAAAGCTGACGAAAGTGGTAAGTATGTTAGCGAATTTGCAGAAACTACACTTGTCCCACCTTTTGTAAAACGCAAATAGTTTTTCAATAAATACACATTTTGCGAAAATCCTTTTATTTTTGAAAGAGCATGGAATGAATAGAGCAATACATCTAGGAGGGCTCCAGGTTCTCGCCCTGCAACACTTTATCTCACCCTTTTCCATGGTAGTTGTGGGCCAAAACATCCAACGGCCCCAGCTGACCCACCTCTGCTCACTGTTCCTGAGACAACCCATCTAGAAACACACCTGCACATGGTTCCTGGTCACTACTAGACCACCTTATAACTGTATTGTGCCTTAAGGTCTCTTACAGACTATTCAATTGTGTTGTGCTTTAAGGTCGTTTACAGACTATTTCAATTGTGTTGTGCCTTAAGGTCTCTTACAGACTATTTCAATTGTGTTGTGCCTCTTGGTCGCCTACAGACCATTTCCTGTCCCTGCCAACTAGCTCATAGGGAACCCACTCTGGCAGCCAGCACCACCATCATGCACATCAGCGTGTGCCTTCTATTGCACTACCTCCTTACCACACATCTGTCCCTACTCACTCAACCACCCAAGTCAACCACTCCTACCACTGAGGCTAATAACCTGGCCTGCCCTTACCCACTTGACCTAGCGTCACCCACCGTGACCTTGACACCCTCACCAAGTCCTTCAGTAACTACCATTGACGCTCACCACCCCTGCAACCAGATTAACCAATACCTCAATGACCCAGCCCTCTGGCTCAAACACTTAGCCACAAAACCTACCCCCAACCAACCCTGCCCTCTCACTCTCAGGAACACGAGACTAGGCACCAGATTCCGCATTCGTCCTTCCCGCACCAATAATACCAAGCAAGCCCCACGCACTCCACCCAGCCCACCTTCGCCCACCGCCACTTGCAAAACTAAGACCACAGGGGCTAAATTGCCTGTGTTCAAGGGTGCCCTCATCAATGCTAGATCTCTCACAGCACACGCTCTTGACATAGCCGACCTTATCACCACTGCCGACCTTGACTTCATTGCCATATCTGAAACCTGGCTACATGCCGCCTCTGGCCCTTCTCTATCCTTGGCCTTACCGCCTGACTATGGCATCACTCGCTGTGACCGCTCCTCTACCCATACTAGAGGTGGCGGCGTGGCATTCATCCACAAAAACTCCCTTGACCTAAGAGTGGTTTCCGAATCCAAACATGAATCAGCTGAACTGCTGACAATCAAATTACTACTGACACCTAACCAAACGGCCACCCTTCACCTTATCTACAGGCCTCCAGGGCCGGCACCCACCTTTGTCAGTGAAATTTCCACTCTTCTTCTTGACAAAACAAAAAACAACTCCCAAAAAATCATCTTAGGTGACTTCAACCTTGGTCGAGGTGACCCTAAGGATCCTGTAGCAACTGATCTGGAATATGCTCTTACCGACCTTGGCCTCACCTTGTACATACAAGAACCGACCCACATCAAAGGCAGGACCATCGATTGGTTAGCCGGTTCCAATTGCAACATCCAGGTCCTCAATAACTCCCCTTGCTTATGGTCTGACCATCACATCATAACATTTAACATTGAAGCTACCCCGCGAGCCCTAACACCCATAGCCCCAGCCCTCCCCACCCGTAATAAAAAAAACATAACAAGAGAACAACTCCTCCCACTGCTACTCCCCTCTCTTAATGCGGCGACCAACGCCTGTTCTGATCCCACCTCCCTAGCAGACATCTACAACCAAACGATGCTCACGGCCATTGACACCATAGCACCAATTAAAACCAGGAAGGCTAAACCACGAGCACATCTGAACTCATGGTTCACTCCACAGCTAAGAATCCTCCGCAAAGCCAAACGCTGCGCGGAAAACCGTTGGAAAAGCCACCCTTCTGATGAGCATAAAGACGGCTTCCTTCTCGCCTCCCTCACTTATAAAGACGCCATCATCACTGCTAAAAAAGAATCGTTTAATAATCGTATCATGCAAGCCGACTCTAATTCCAAGGAACTCTTTAGAGTCCTAAAAGAGCTCGAAACCCCAGTCTCCCCGCCAGACACTTGCACGAAAGACAGCAAATGGTGTGCTAACATTCAAGCAGCCCTTCTAAACAAAATCTCTACGCTCCAATCTAAAATAAATAAAAAACAGGACTGCCTGAGGCGGGACAACCGCTCATTCTCCCCCACTAGGCCCACCTTCTCCAACTCTGCCAACATCAAACCTTTCACCTTCGCACTGCTTACTGTCACCGAAGTAGAAAACATCATCCTCAGGATGAAACCTTCCAACTGCCAAGGTGACCCGTGCCCAGCTCCCATCATTAAGGACTCCGCCCATGACCTAGCCCCATTCATTACAACATTCATTAACTCATCCTTTGAAACAGGTATTGTCCCGGACAACCTTAAAGATGCCTGGGTGATCCCGCTACTAAAAAAAAGTCCCTTGACCCAAGCATACCCACGAACTTCCGACCCATCACTACAGTACCATTTCTGCTGAAGATACTGGACCGGGCAGCTTATCTGCAGATCCAAAACTACCTTGAATCTAACAATCTGCTAGGTCTACGACAATCCGGATTCCGGCCCAGACATGGGACCGAAACGGCTTTACTAGACCTAAAAACCCAGATCGAAGTCCTGAAGGACAAGGGCAAATTAGCAATGCTATTACTCCTCGACCTCTCCGCCGCATTTGATTTGGTTAACCACCTGATCCTTTGCAGGCACCTCCACTCTGCTGCCAACTTCTCTCCCTCCGCAGCGGCCTGGATCAAATCCTTCCTGAGTAACAGATCTATGAGGGTCTTTGCACCTTCCGCTGCCGCAGCTCCCTCCCCTATTCATTGCGGTGTTCCTCAGGGTTCTTGCGTGTCACCTACTCTTTACAATATCTTCACGAAACCACTCTTTGATGTGCTTGATTATCTGGGTGTCTCCTACACCAACTATGCGGACGACACCCAGATACTCATTCCCATTTCTGGTGATTATCTTGCTGACACCAAGGCCCTCAATGACGTCTACTTGGTCATCCAAGCCTGGATGGCCCAGCACCAGCTATGTCTGAACGACGATAAGACGGAGCTACTTATCCTGGGTACTTCACAACGCCTTAGCAAACTTGAGCCATCCTATCAGTCATTCACCATAGACGGCAACTCCATACAAGTCTCGAAAGACACTAAAACACTAGGCTTTTACCTAGATTCCACCTTATCCTTGTCAAGACAAACTAATGCAGTCAGGTCCACCTCCGCCTACACGTGCAAACTCATTTCAGCCTGTAGACCTTTCCTCACCACCCACTATAGCGTCACACTAGCGAGAACACTTATCATGGCAAAAATAGATTACTGCAGTGCTCTATATTTAGGCACTAGCCAAGAAAATCTATCCAAACTCCAAACCACCCAGAACAATGCAATTCGAGCGGCCCTGAACATCCCTCGTAACCACCACATCTCAGAAGCCAGAACTAGCCTTAAGTGGTTACCCGTGAAGCAGAGAATTTCCCTAAAAACGCTGGCCCTCGCGCACAAATGCCTAGCCAACAAGGCTCCGATCTATCTCTGCAGTCGGCCTTCGCGCCACTCCACTGCCCGTCCACTAAGAACTGCCCAGACTAACTGCCTTACTATCCCCAGGTTTAAGCTCCAAAAAGCCGGAGGCACCAGCTTCCCTGTCCTAGCATCCAAACTTTGGAATACTCTCCCCGCTGCCATCAGAGCTGAAGACTCCTTCAACACCTTCAAGAATAAAACCAAATCCTGGCTCTTTGACCAGCAATAGTTGTTTCAGACATTTGTCCTACTTACCCAGCCCGCCTGTTCCCTTACATGATTTCCGGGCTGCTACCCTCCCAACTACCTCAGGGATACCTCCTCTGCTGAGCCTAGGGTTACTGTACCCTGTGTAATATTTGTAATTATTAAGTTTGTTTTTTGCTGTTTTGACACACTTCTATTGTAATTTATATCCCTGTATGTTCTGTTCTTGCAACCTTGTACAAATTGCGCCCTGATGTCCTCGGGCCTGTTGGTTTGCGCGTTATAAATAAACAAATACAAATACAAATACTTCCAAACTCCAGGCTACAAAACAGCAGCAACGCAATCTTACATTTCCCCACTAACCAAACCCCCTTTCAGATCCTCCTGAACGCCTGATATTATGCAAATGGCAGCGTGCGCTGTATAAACCCAGTACCATAACACAATGGGCCTCATTACGACCCTGGCGGAGTGGGTTTACGCCAGCGTTATTCGCGGCGGACCCGTCCGCCCTACTACGAGTTCCCGTAGCGCCATGGAGCGTTTTGCGCCTGGTTTTTCCGGGCGGAGAAATCCATGGCGCTACGGGACCTTGTTGTTAATTACGCCACCGTATTTTACGGTGGCGTAATTAACGCCTTCCCCACTCCCATTATACCCTATGGGGCAAAAATGGGAATGGGGAAGGGTAAAATGGGGAATGGGGATTTACCGCCCCGCCAACGTCGGAATGGGGCGGTAAATCCGCCAACCCCCATGGCGCTATCGGCAGCTTTCCGCCGTGCTCCATGGTGCATTTTGCACCACGATTTCCGCCAGGGTCGTAATGAGGGCCAATGTAACTAAGTTGGGTCTCGGGCTACCTTCTGGCATAGCTCACAATGTGCACATTGGCAGACCAGTGCCTCATCCATATAACCATTGCAAATGCCCACCTTGGAACAAGCTCACACAATTTCCATATTCCAGCCTCATCATGCCTTTGATTGCCAATACAAAAAAACAGTTTCTAGTAATATGGTACAAGAGTTTGTAGGAATACTGAGAAATATGTCTAGCAACATAGTGTTGCATCTAATAATTCCAGAATGTATGTAAAATTTCCGCAAAAGGGTAGAGTCGTTGAAATAAAATGAAGCCCTCCCTGCTAGGTGAGGGTTCCATGCCCATCATCAAACATACACATTGATATGTTGTACTTTCTGCAAGGGCAATGTTTTTTTTTTTATCTTAGCAACACTTCCATTATACATGTTGGCTCAATGTTCGAATGAACACTGCAAACTGTTTATTTTAATCGGCCGTTTATTGACAGGGGTGCTTGCGCCTCCACCATGGCAGAGGTAAATCATTTATTCAACTTAAGTCGGTATCTTCTATGCTAACTACACCTTTTCATTTGGGGTAACACTTTCAAGTTGCTAGCTACTTGCCAGATTTAAAAAGTCACTTGCCACCTTAATTCTACACAAACACACAGCTTATCATTTCATACTCATGAGTCAATTATCACTAACGAGTGGCTAGTGAAGAGTGCAAATTTAGAGCCCTATTTTCCTTTCTCTGATGCTGTGAAACCCACATGCTATTTAGCTGGTGCTATTCGACAGCATCTCTGTCTTTTCCTTACTTTAGAACACATTGCATACCACTCACTTGGGGGAGAGGTGGGCAAAGATCTGCTCCCACGTATACTGTTACCTCCCCAAGCCACACTGAGCAGGTATATAGTGACAATGACATCTCCACAAGCTCCTGAGAGAAACCTGGTGCAAAGGCTTTGGTACAGTAGGTGACAGGCCAATTAAACCTTTTGGTGTGGGAGAGGCTGACTGCCTGGGAGAAGACATGTAGACAGGGGAGTATGTAAATTCCGGCCCTGGCAGAGAACCTTAGTTACTGTTAGTGTGGTAGTTGAAGCATTTCTTTTGAAAACAAAATCAAGACATGCTGCAATATGCCTCCTCATGACAGTCTGGGGATCCAGACTGGTATTTCCTCCCCACACCACTTTACATTCTTTCCTCTGGAATATGAAAACATATTGCCTTCTCAAAATGGAATGGAGTACAGGCCCCTCTGGAATTGTGTGCAAGCCTCCAAGATAGTACCTGAGCCACCAACATTGGGATCCGAGCCTGTGTCTAGATTTTGGCTAGAGGGACTGACCGAGACAGTATTAGGGATGACTGAATTACTCCCCACTTAGTAGTTGAAGGAACTTGATCTCTCACCTTGCAACACACATAAGGCACATGTTTTCTAAAACATGGATGGTTACCTACACACTTCTTCTCTCCTATGCCTCACTCCATAATGTTAGCAACAATAACCTGACTCCATCCAACAACCCTTCCAACCCCCTTCTCCAGCATTGAATCTTTCATAAATTCACATGCTATGATAATTCCCCGTCGCCAGGCTGTGAATCCTCAGTTAACGTTTTACAATAGTAAATAAAGAAAACATAGGTGTCTATTTTGTATCCTATTTTGCCCTCCTTTTGGGTGCTTTTGGACCCCACCAGTGGGACGTCGAGTATGTAGCTCTTCCCCTTCATCCTCCCTTCAGATTCTAACCGCATATCCTGCTGGAAGGAGCCCTTGTGTTGTTTCTCCTCAGAGAAATGTCCACACTTCATTACTTCAAGTTTCAAGATTTATCTTCAGGACCATCTCAAATAAGTGGAAGGGGGAGGAGAGATGGAAGGCAAGAAATCCCTGTTTAAAGCCTGACCAACTGTGGCTAAAAAATGTTTTTGAAGGTGACCGACGTGAAGAATATATTTATTGGCTGCACCCACACCACTCAGCCGAAGAGTATGACATTTTTAAAGGTTTCAGTACTAAAACGCTCAAGGACAGAAAAAGATGCCTGGTGTGCTGGCTAAATGAAAGCCATCGCGCCCCATCAGAGGCAGAGTCCTTGAGGAGCCTAGCAGCCGCCAGATGCCCACGGAAGAGAGAACCTGGGCCAAAAGGGCAACGTTTTAAGAAAGCCCATCTTAAAGACCTAAACTAATAATTAAACTGATAGTTTATAAAAATGCAAGCGCCACCGTCAACGACTCCGCACTCAAAAATGGGTCACTCGTCAAAAAGGGGGTCTGTCGACAGGAGGACGGTCAGCGGCAGAGCGGTGGACAATGACCAAATGCCCAGCAAAGAAGCTTCTTCCATCGACGAAGCACTCATCGATGGAAAAGCACATGCCGACGAGCAAGCCCGCGACTACGAGGAATCCTTCATCAACGGAACACCGCTCGACGACAGACGAGCACTTGTCGACGGAGAGGAGCACGCTGGAGACAGCAAAAGGATTGTCAACGACAGGTAAGGACACGTGCTGGTCAACATACAGGTAAGAACCTTCACAGAAGTATGCGGGGTAAGTTCACCGACGCATGTAGTATCAGGACAACAAGAAGAATCGGGCGTACCAGCTCTTGATACAGAGCCAGCCCACCATGTGCCACATCACCAACCAGTGGAGCAACGAAAAATCCAACTCCAGCCAATCACTGTGCCAGTCTCCCCAATTACGTACTTGCAGGTCATGTCTGAGGACATCCTGCAGTACGAAGTGGATTCTGAGTTTGAGGCACGGCATGCAGCGTCGCCGGTTTTCTCTGATTCCAATGACTCCAGAATAATGGAAGAGCCTTCCCGACACACACCTCCACCGTTGAGGTTGCCACGCCTCCCAAAATGGCCACGACATAGACCCAGGGAGCTTGGGGCTATCCCTCTGGCACGGCCACAGGAGCCGATGTTCAACCTGCAGGCACTTCTCTCACTGCAAGTTTTGTCCACACAACAGAACCTGCTCACTCAACTGGACACCAGGCTACTGGCTAGACCGCAGGTGCCTACGATTCCATGTGGGCACCCAGAGACATGACTGGTAGCATCCGCCAAGCCCCAGCCAGAAGCACAAAGACCAAGGTCACCACCTCGCAAAGCGGCTAAAAAGCGGAAGTATAGTGAAAGGTCAAACTCCCAGCACCATTGCAGCCAGAGCCCGCAAACCTCATCCAAGGGCAAAAACTCTTACACAACGGAAATACACCAGATGGTAAACGTGGAGTGGGAACTCACTGATACTGGCACAGACCAAAATCCACAGGATACAGTATCCTCCACTACCACTGGATGGCCTCCCTGAGATGACCAATGGAATACAGACGATGACCAGTTGGATGACCCAGCTGCAGAGGCCCTGAAGCCATTGCCGCCCAATGAAATTGTGGCGTTCCACACACTGATCGTAAAGCATGTCAAGAGTTTGGCCTCATCCCCTCTGAAGAGAAAAAATAATGTTTTCTCTTTGATCATATGCACAATGGAAGACAATTGGTCGTAACGATCCTGATCCTCAACCATGTGCGGGAAGAAGGGCTCTGTACCATGAGGCACCCCTTCACAGAACCAGCCTTCAAAGGCATACTAGAGAAAAAGTTAAAAGCACCAGACACCATTCCTACGTGTCTCACATCACAACCTTCGCCGGAATCTGTGGTCTCAGCGGCAGCAAGCAGAAACGCGCACGCCAAGTGTACTGTGCAACCGGAAACCGAGATCCAGGGGAAAAGGTGCTCACGGTAAGAGCCACTACAGTAAAGGCTGCCAATGCGCTGTCAATTACGTCCAGATATGACTCTGGCACAGGTTGGCACTGGCACCCCTTCTAGAGCACTTACCTGAGGAAAAGCATGCCCAAGCTATTGCCATCCTAAAAGAAGAGGCCGCAAACCATAATAACAATGTTGCAGTGGATTTGGCCGAAACAGGCTTCATGCAGATTAACAATGGGGTAATACTGCGAAGGCAAGAATGGCTGGACTGCACCATTTTAGACCTGATCAACAAAAAGTCTTAGACATGCCGTTCGAAGGTGACAGTCTGTTTGGGGCCAAAATCGATGAGGCGCTAAATGCGATAAAAACTGACATTGACACCGTCCAGTCTCTCACCACTCTTCAAACCAAACATACTTTCTGTACGTTTCGGGGAGCAGCAGGAAGGTCAACCTCCTCCAGGAACGTTGGAGGCGCCAGGCAATGTTGGAAAACCTTGCACTATCCGCAAGGATACAATAAACAATCCCAGGGCTACCAGCGCCTATGGGAATGCAGACCACAGCAACAGCGGAGAGGATCCTCCGACTCTCAGAGGGGCAGAGCAAAACCTCAGGCTGGACTGCACAACCAGAACAGCACAAGTGGGGTTCTGGGGGAGGGGGGATTGGGAGGGAGTTTCACATCATTTACATCAATGGCACAAAATAACAACCAACAGATGGGTATTGCAAGTGGTCAACTATGTTAATGTTAAAGGTCATTTGTACCGCACACTATCACCACTGGAGTGGTCCCCTGGCGCTCTGGTGGATCTGGAAGGAAGGCGTGAGGGGGTTAGTAGGTTATAGCAGGAATATGTAGAGCGAGATTTGTAGTGTCCTGTTGACAGCTTTAGTTCGGTTTGCACCGTTCACTGAGCTTGTGTGCGGTTTACGGGTCGGTACAATTCCCATGTGCTGTTGGTGATGGCTATGTGCTGTTTGTTGTTGCAGTGTGGTGAAGTGCGTGCAGGTTGCTGTGCAAAGAGGTATTTGTGTTTGTTTGCGTTTGAGAAGTGTATGCAGAAATTGAGGTTTTGAGTTGGTTAGTGGGGCTTTTCATTCTTCATTGTTTTGGACGTTTGCCCATCATCTGTCTGTCCTGTTTGGCGAATGTTCGATAGTGGTTTAATCGTCTGGTGCTGCGCATGGTGGTGGCTTTCCTCTTTAATTGTCTGGCGATTTGTGAACATGAGGTTGTGGCACCCTCCCCCACACCAAGGCTGGGTGTCCAAGTTTAGGGTTTTGGGTGCCTCCCTGCGTTTCTTGTGCGGGTCCCCACCCACTGAGGACCGGGTGTCTGTAGCTGGGTTCCTGTCTCTAGGGTAATGATATGGGTGGGGATTACCCCACCCATATCATTACCCTAGAGACAGAGTGGTTCTTTCTTGGGCACTCTCCCTGGCTTGTTCCTTCCATGTAAGCTTGTTGAGGTGTGCTCTGTTTCCAACTGAGTCTTTGTTTCCTAATCGTTTCCTTCTGTCTCTGAGGTGAAGAGGCATGTTTTAAGTAGTTTTCTGAATTGTAGGTGATCCATTGTATTGCGTATGTCTATTGGGAGGTAGTTCCAAGTTTTTGCTGCCAGGTAGGAGAATGACGACCCCCCCAAGTTCTCTTTTGTTGTATGGTTTTGGTTCTAGGCGCACGTTGTTACTAGATCGGAGTGTTCTTGCCGGAAGGTAGATGATTATTATTATTTTTTCATTTTTAGGAATTCTGCTCCTTGGCTGTGGATTGCTCTGTGCGTTATGCACATTGATTTTAACCTTATTTGTTGTTTGAAGGGTAGCCAATGTAGCATTTATAGCGCTGAGGTGATGTGCTCCCTTCGTGGTAGTCTGAGCAGGAGTCTGGGCGCTGCGTTTTGGATACGTTGTAGTTTCTTTAGTAGGCATTCCGGCATCCCAAGGTACAGGCTGTTGGCATAGTCTATTCTGGACATGATGAGGGAGGTGATGGTAAGTGTTTTATGGGTGAAGGAGAGGAACGGTAGGATTCCTTGCTGTGTGCAAGAGGCAGAAACATTTCTTAATTGTTGTTTACTTTTGGTTCTAGTGTTAGTTTGTTTGCATCAAGACACCAAGATTGCTTACTGTTGTCGACAGTGTCAGTGCTGTTCTTAGTTCAGTGGGCCATGGGATGTAGTGGTTTTTTCCCTATTTTTGGGAAACCATTACAGTATGGCCACCTGCTAGAGTACAACAGTATGGCCACCTGCTAGAGTACAACAGGCAACCACCAAATATCTCGCCGTTAAAAACCTCCAGACTGCATCTAAAGGTGCTCCAACAAGAAATAAAGCAAATGTTAGCAGAACATGTGATGCAAAAGGTACCCAGACAGGCGAGGGGGCAATGGGGTTTACTTCCGAGATTTTGTAGTGCAAAAGCCAGACAAAAAGTGTCGCCCAATGCTGGATCTTCACAAGCTGAACAATTTTATCAAAAAGCAGTGCTTCAAAATGGTCTCTCTACAGCAAGTCATACAGGTGGTGCAGCTGCACAATTTCCTAGCATCTCTGGACCTAAAAAGTGTATTTCTACGTCCCAGTGCACCGGAAACATCGAAAGTATCTGTGATTTGCAGTAGCAGGTCAGCACTATCAATACAAAGTGCTCCCGTTCTGATTAAAATCAGCACTGCAAACGTTTACCCAAGTGCCTGGCATTAATCAGGGCAGTCCTTCGAAAGAGGGGCAATAGTGTCTATCCATATCTAGATGATTGGCTGGTGCGGGTACATAACATTGCAGTAGCTCACGCATCCATCGCACAAGCGCTTGCTGCAGCAGCTGGGATTTGAGATAAACTTTGACAAGTCCTCTCAGTGGCCATCCAAAAGCCTTGTTTTTCTGGGGGCTCACTCCGCATTGGCCAAAGCTCTGGTCTGCCCCTTCAAAGATAGAATAGGCACACTAAAGCTAATACCCCTTTTCATACCAGGAAAATAAATGGTTATCAGTCAGAGTGCATGGGGCTGCTAGAATTATGGCCTCCTGTATTCCTCTTATACCGCATTGCAGGCTAAACATGAGTCCTCTTCAGGAGTTCCTGAACAGGTGGTCCCAGGTCACAGGATGACAAACTAAAAATCACACCTAAACTCACACGCCAACTACAGTGGTGGGCAAACACAGACAACATCACCATAGGATTCCAGTTTCAAGACCTCATACCGCGCAACACTCTGGTAACGGACACCTCATTATCCGGCTGTGGAGCGCATGTAGGCCCTTGCCGCATAAAGGGTAGGGTAAATGGACAGCAGAAGAAGCCAGTCTACGAATAAATGTATTAGAACTCAGAGCGGTCGGCTAGGCTCTAAAATCCTTTCTACCAGTGCTATAAAATACTCCACGGTACTGGTTGTGACCGACAACAACGCAACCATGTTCTACCTCTGGAAGCAGTGGGGATGAGGTCTCCAACCCTTCCCCAGGAGGCACAAAAGATTTGGCACTGTGCCATTTCCAACAAGAGAACCCTACATGTTTTTCACCTGCCTGGGATAAACAACTAGGTGGCAGACCGTCTTAGCAGAGCAACCAGCTAATGCCACGAGTGGGAATTATGTGACAACCAGCTCAAACAAATATTTGCTCAGTGGGGGCACCCAAAAGTCAACCTATTCGCAACAAAGCAGAACACAAAATGCTCACACTTTGACAGCAGGCTGCAGCAGCAAGGGTCCATGGGGACCACATTCTCGTTTCTGTGGACGGGTCTCTTGCCACAATTTCCAATCATTCACAAAGTGATCAGGATGATTCAGGCATGCGCATGCACCGTGATACTAATAGCTCCGAACAGGCAGTGGCAAATATGGTACTCAGACCTGCTGCACATATCCAGAGGCAAATAGATCCTTCTCCACAATCGAGCCAACATAATCTCCCAAAATCACAGAAAGGTCCTGCATCACGAACCGCACTCAAGTTGACCGCGTGGCTTCCGACTTCGCAGAGTTTGGACACCTAAACTTATCACAGGAGTGCGCAAACATTCTAAAGTCGGCACAGGCTTCAGCTACAAATCGCTCCTGTCAGACAGTGGAAAGGATTCTGTACCTGGTGCGCAAGGCCACCAAATATTCAACCGCTCTCTGCAAGCCCAGAGGCTACATCCTGCCATATCTCTTAGCATTAGCCCAAGGAGGGCTCTCCAATGCATCAGTCAAAGTGCACCTGGCCGTCATCTCCAGATACACCAGAAAAAGGGGGAAGATGCCTCTATTCAGTGATTGACTTGTCAAGCACTTCCTCAGAGGATGGTTCAGAACCTTTCCGCCCAGTAAAAAGGTTTCCACCACAATGGAGTATCAACATTGTCCTTTCAGGACTCATGAAAGTACCCTTCGAGCCACTAGTAACAACGCACCTCAAATTTCTTTCATGGAAAGTGGCATTCCTCATAGCCATTACATCAGTGAGAAGGGTTTCCGAATTGCAAGCACTGCACAGAGCCATACCTGCGCTTTTACAAAGAGAAAGTGGTCCTTACAACCAACCCGCACTTTATACCAAAGGTGCCATCTGAATTCTACAAACGCGCATCAGTTACGCTACCCGTTTTCTTCCAAGGAGCAAAAACCCAGGTGGAGATTGCGCTGCACTCCTTAGACGTTAAAAGAGCGCAAAAATCTACACAGGACAAAGTCCTCAAGAGATTCCGCTCAACTTTATCTGGCTTACAACCCTCCAAACAAGGGAAAGGCGATCTCTAAGCAAGGAATTACAAGATGGATATCCTCCACCATCTCCGATCAAACCATTAACTGGACCCGCCGAGGCCCATTCAACAAGGGCCACGGCAGCAATGTGGTCGGGGGTGTCGTTCCGCATATGTTTACTAGGCATTACTGCCTCCAGGAGCTGCTGATGCAAGAATGGGAAAAGCAGTCCTGCAGCACCTGTTCAAATAAGATAGGCTTTTTTCCTGTTATATGCCTCCATCTAAGACCTTGCTGCTTTAAAATCTGTTCATAGCATGTTAATCTATCAACGATCCAGTGCTGGAGAAGGGGTAAGTTTCTTACCTGCAACTCCATTTCTCCAGCATTGGTATCTTTCATAGATTCACAGGTGCCCTACGGCCATGCCCTACAGTTGAAAAAGCTGTCTCAAATACTCTGAATCCAGAATGTACTGGGTAGAATCTGAAGGGAGGCTGCAGGGGAGAAGCTACATACTCGACGTCCCATTGGTGAGGACCAAAAGCACCCAAAAGGAGGCCAATTGGATACAAAATAGACACCTATTATTTTTCTTTATTTACTATTGTAAAAAGTTAACAGATGATTCCTAGCCTGGCGATGGGAAATGTTCATAGCATGTGAATCTATGAAAGAAACCAAAGCTGGAGAAATGGAGTTACAAGTAAGAAACGGACCCCTTTTCTTATAGGACCCCAGGTTTTAAGAGGCAATGCACATGTCAGAAGCTGTGCTTGCTATTTAAGAGCTAATGTTATATGATGCTCTGAAGAAAGCATTCTTTTCAGGGGTTTACCTTTTTATCATATTTGAGTATATCTGCTTGAACAACCCAATTTACCACAGCAGCCTTCCATGTGTTTACAAAGCACTTCTACTCCAATTTCTGTTGGCCCTAGTTAATGGCTAGCTATATGATATTGCAAATATTGGCATATTATGCCTGTTGCTCCAAGTTTGTGTAAAAAGAATGTATGTGACTGCTTCTCCAGCATGGGGTCTGGCATGGATTCACATGCTCATGAATATTCCCCGTCGTCAGGCTGGGAATCCTCGGTAAAGAAAAAACCAGTATCAGTTTCGTTTCTGATCTGTCTTTCGTAGTAATAACCAATCACTGGTCTCTGCGTCATACTGACCACAGCCAATGACTGCCCTCTACCTAAGCACCGCCTCTGGCAGCCATCTTCAGATTTTTACCGCACGTTCATGTGTTGGGATCCTCGTGCTATTGCTCTCGAGCGTTGGTGCTATTTTTTCGCGCTTTTTCACAAAAACTTCGATTCTTTCGGTCAAAAGAGCCTCAAGCTCCACCGATCCTACATCCGATCAACGGGGACCCGTGTCGGATTCATCTGTGCCCCTCAAGGGTGAAGATTTCGTCGAGCTACACTTCGGAGGACTCCAGAAGCTTCTCAGGCCCGGTCTCGGAGATGGCCCAGGAGAAGGGAAGCTCGACGCCCGGAAAGCTGTTCAGGGCCTGCCCTGGATGCCAGCTGCAGAACGTCTTCAAGGAGGACGAACACTCTTTCTGCCTTTACTGCCTTCATGGGGACAAGACGCACGTGGAGAAGGACTGTGCGTTTTGCGGCAACATGTCGGAACGGACCATGAAGGACCGCCATCAACGTCTCGCCAGCTGGCTGGAGGGTAAGAGCCCGTCTGGCGAGAAGAAGAAGAAATCTGAGCGGTCTTCTAAGACCTTTGAGGGCGCCCCGGCGACGGGGGCCCAACATAAGGCCAAGCACCGCGAGTCCGCTGGCACCGGGAGCGCCGAACGGTCGGGCTCTACGGGCGCCAGGCAGGGCGCACCCTCCCCGGCACCATCAACCACGAGCCAACGCTCTGGGTCGGGTAAGAGGAAGGCCGAGCACCCGGCGAAACTCCTGGAGAGACCCCGGTCGAGCTCTAAGGCAGAGGAGGAGCGTGGCAGTGCCCCCTCCCTCAAGGATAAGGCGGTGAGCGCACCTAAGGTGGTGAAGGCCTTGATCCATTCGACCAAGCCCTCTATCGAAACGGTCGCGGCGGCCCTGGCCCAGCCTGTGGAGGCTGCACCAGTGGTGGCGGCCTCGGGGCCCAGAATCTCCCTGCCTCCTCGGAGGGAGTCTTCTTTCGTGCCCATCGATAGGACCCCCGTGAAACCCTCCGTGGGGAAGAAGGGGGGGCAGGGCGTCGTCGTAGATTCGGCCTCAACCTCAGAAGAGGAACTGATCGAGGTCTTAAGCCACGGCCTAGGCGTGGAACAAGACCAGCCCGTCGGAATGGGCCCCGACGCAGGTGACGACGACGACATCGTCGAGGATACCGACGGGGCCCCTGCTCGCCCGTCGGATTCCCCTCTGCCAGCGCCGCAAGACAACTCAGCGGCCATTTTGTTGGCTATACAGTCCTTATGCTCCGAGATAAGGACGAGACTACCGTTACCGACGGAGGAACCTCTCCCGTCGGGGGATCCAGAACCGGGACCTTCTGGTGTTCCCCCTACCAAGAAAAGAAGGATTCATCCACCGCCTCCTTTTCAACCGTCGCGCCCCGTCCAGCCCTCCTCCCCGTCCACCCGAGGGGATGATACGGGGACTGACACGGCAGCGACGGGTACGGACGACGAGGCATACGACGAGGATTTTCCGTCGTCGCCTCCCACCAGGGCTTCTCCGCCCGACGAGATTGGATCGTTCCACTCAATGATCGCCAGGGCATCCGAGCTTTTCCAACTCTGCCCTGAGGAGAAGAAAAAGGAAGGCTTCCTTTACCAACGGCGCGAGACCAAGAGGAAGACGGTCCTCGCAGTGCCTCTGTTGGACGACATTTGGGATGAGGGCCTTTCCCTCCTCAAGAACCCTTCCACGACGCCAGCGAAAAGAGACCGGTACGAGAAAAAGTACCGGGTCCCGGACTCGGCCCCCCTATGCCTCCGGGCACAGCCTACCCCGGACTCCGTCGTCTCCGCGGCGGCCAGGAAGAAAGCGGGGGGGGGTGCGGCCTCCACGTCGACTTCCCCGCCGGACGGCGAGGGAAAGAAATTGGATGCCATGGGACGCAGAGTCATCTCGTCGGCGGCGACGACGATTAAAGCGGCCAACGCCTTGGCTATCGTGGCCCGCTACGACAGGGAACTCTGGTACAAGATAGCTCCCCTGCTGGATTTTCTGCCGGACGACAAGAGGGCGGAGGCCCTTGAGATCCTGCAGGAAGGTGAGGTGGCCTCGGACCACGCCATCACCGTGGCGACGGACATCGCCGACACTGGGTTCCGCCAGATGGGCAACGGCGTTTGCCTTCGACGTCGCGGATGGCTCAAGGCTACGGACTTTCGGCAGGACGTCCAGACCAGGGTCCTGGACATGCCCTTCGACGGGAACAACCTGTTTGGGAAGACAGTGGACGATTCCCTTCAGGCCATCAAGGCGGATACTGAGACGGCCCGGGCCCTTGGAGTACTGCAGCAACGGCGGACGCCCTTTCGGAGCGGCGGAGGCAAGGGCGCCTCCAAAGGTTCCGGCGGCGGTTTCGCTTCCTACCGTCAAGCGGCCCGCTCGTCGTCGCAAGAGGCCTACAGAGGACGAGGCAAGTCTGGCGGACCCCGCCGTCGTCGCCAAGGAGGCCAAGGCGGCAAGGCCGCGTCCAAGCAGGATTGAACCGGCCGTGGGGTCGGGCCCCCACCGAAGCACCCCGGTGGGAGGCCGGCTGGCGGGCTTCGTCAGCGTGTGGGAGTCCATCTCCACCGACCGTTGGGTGCTGGACGCCCTGGCCCGGGGCCACGCGCTCGAGTTTCAAAGAAGGTGCCCGCGCGTCCCCCCCGTGGCCAGGAAAGAACTTCACGTCCCTCAACTTCTCCTGGAGGTAAAGGCGATGCTCAGAAAGGGCGCCATCGAACTCGTCCCAAAGAGGCTTCGGGGCTCCGGAGTCTACTCGCGTTACTTCCTCGTGAAGAAGAAGACGGGAGGATGGCGCCCCATCCTGGACCTGCGACGCCTGAACAAGTTCATCAAGGCGCAGAAGTTCCGGATGGTCACCCTCCAGCACGTCCTGGGTCAGCTGGAGGAAGGAGACTTCCTATCGTCGTTGGATTTGGAGGATGCCTACTTCCACATTCCCATCCTAAAGGGGCACCGAAAATTCCTCAGATTCGTGGTCCAAGGGCGTCATTACCAGTTCAAAGCCCTTCCCTTCGGACTGCGGTCGGCACCCAGGGTTTTCACCAAGTGCCTCGCACCGGTGGCGGCGCAGCTGCGCCGCGAGGGGATTCACGTCTACCCCTACCTGGACGACTGGCTCATCCGCGCCAAGACGAGGGAGCTCGCCGTGGTCCACACGGCAAGGACCGTCCAACTCCTCACGGACCTGGGATTCTCTGTGAACTACGCCAAATCCCACCTGGTGCCCGCGCAAGTCGCACTGTTTCTGGGAGCGAGGCTCGACACAGTGTCCCTTCTGGCCTCCCCGTCGGAGGAGAGGACCAGGACCATCCTGGGCAAGGTGCAACGGATGTTGGCGGCCGACGCGGCCAAGGTGAGGTCCATCAAGTCCCTCCTCGGGATGATGTCTTCCTGCATCTACCTCATTCCCATGTGCAGGCTCCGGATGCGCCCGTTGCAAGAGTTCCTGGATGCGCACTGGATCCAGACGACGGGCAGCTTCGAGGAAAGGATCAAGCTCGACGAGAGTTTCCGACGAGCGATACGGTGGTGGGGCACCCGCGCGCATCTGACGGCGGGCATGGACTTCCAGACCCCAGCCCACCAGGTGACTGTGACCACGGATGCCTCCCTAGAAGGGTGGGGAGCGCACACCGAAAATCTGCACGCAAGGGGACTCTGGCTCCCGACGGAGAAGTCCCTGCATATCAACGTCCTGGAGCTCCGTGCAGTGTTTTGGGCCCTCAGGTCCTTCCTTCCGTCCCTCAAGGGCAAGGTGGTGAGGATCTTCACCGACAACACCACCACCATGTTTTACATCAGGAAACAGGGCGGAACCAGGTCCCCAGCGCTGTCCAAGGAGGCGCAGGACCTGTGGCATTGGGCCGTCGCCCAAGGGATTCTTCTGGTGCCGTTTCATCTGGCAGGGATAAAAAACACCATCGCCGACTCACTCAGCAGGGAGCTGCGCTCGTGCCACGAGTGGGAACTACGGCAGGATCTGGTGGATCGCCTCTTCCGACGGTGGGGCACACCCCAGATCGACCTGTTCGCGACGGCGACGAACACAAAGTGCCGGAGGTTCGCCAGCAGGTTTCCCCAGACGAGGAGCATGGGCGATGCTTTCTCGTTCCCCTGGGAGGGCCTGTTCCTCTACGCGTTCCCTCCCTTGCCTCTGCTAATCCGGCTCGTCAACCAGCTCAAGAGGTCACGGTGCAGGATGATCCTCGTCGCACCTGCGTGGCCGAGGCAGATATGGTTCCCGGACCTTCTGGACTTGTCGGCGTCCCCGCCAATCAAGCTGCCGGCGGACGCGGATCTACTCTCCAGGGAAGGAGGCGCCATCCTCCACCACGACCCGAAGTCGCTGAACTTGCAGGCCTGGCTCCTGCAGCGCTAGAGTTTGGAGGATACGACATACCGGCCGATTGCAGAGAGGTTCTTGCAAAGGCCAGGGCGTCCTCGACTCTTAAATGCTGCGGACACAAATGGAAGAGGTTCTCTGTCTGGTGCCACGCACAGAAGATTAACCCTCTACGGATTACGGCTCCCCAAGTGCTGCCGTACCTGCTGACGCTGGCCAAAGCTGGTCTGGCACACGCGTCCATCAAGATTCATCTTGCTGCGATCTCCCGATACACCAGAACCACGGGCCGGACGTCCTTGTGGTCTCATCGTCTGGTGAAAGAGTTCATGAAGGGACTGTTCAGATCGTTCCCGCCGGTGAAGGCTCCGGCCCCGGCGTGGGAGCTCAACGTGGTGCTGACCAAGCTCATGGGACCTCCGTTCGAGCCTCTGCACTCGGCCCCGTTGAAGTTTCTATCGTGGAAAACAGCTTTTCTCGTGGCCATCACCTCCGCACGACGAGTGGGAGAGATCCAGGCCCTTTCCTGCAAGGCCCCGTACTTGACTTTCCACGACACGAGGGTAGTGCTCAGGACGCACCCCTCCTTCATGCCCAAGGTACCGTCGGACTTTCATCTCAACGAACCCTTGGTGTTACCTGTGTTCTTCCCGTCGCCTTCGTCGCCGGCTGAGAGGACTTTGCACTCGCTGGATGTAGCTAGAGCGCTGAAGTTCTACGTGGACCGCACGAAAGGTTTTCGGAAGACGTCACAACTCTTTGTGAACTTTGGACCTGTCAATCAGGGGAAGGCTCTCTCGAAGGCTTCCATCTCCAGATGGCTCTCCGGCTGTATCATGTACTGTCACCGGTTGGCAAACCGACCGCTGCCTGGCCGTCCGAGAGCCCATTCCACCAGAGCGATCGCAGCTACCACGGCGTTCCTATCTGGTGTGCCCCTGCTGGACATATGCAGGGCTGCTACGTGGAGGTCGACGCACACCTTCACGAAATTCTACTGCGTCGACCGGGATTCCAGGGAGGAGTCCAGGGTCGGCCAAGCAGTGCTGCGCAACCTGTTCGCCTGAGGTGAGCCTGGTGAGGAGGTAAGATGCTTAATGTTGAGTTGATGTGATGCTTAATGTTGAGCCTTTGCCACCTCCCGTGGTTGTGCATGTGTGTACTGCTATGTATTCTTTATTCATGAGCATGTGAATCCATGCCAGACCCCATGCTGGAGAAGGAACAAGTTACTTACCTGTAACTGTTGTTCTCCAGCATGGGTCTGGCATGGATTCACATGCGAACCCTCCCGCCTACCCCTCTGCGGCTCTTCACTTGGTCATACTGCCACTTCACGTGCTTCCAAATCTGAAGATGGCTGCCAGAGGCGGTGCTTAGGTAGAGGGCAGTCATTGGCTGTGGTCAGTATGACGCAGAGACCAGTGATTGGTTATTACTACGAAAGACAGATCAGAAACGAAACTGATACTGGTTTTTTCTTTACCGAGGATTCCCAGCCTGACGACGGGGAATATTCATGAGCATGTGAATCCATGCCAGACCCATGCTGGAGAACAACAGTTACAGGTAAGTAACTTGTTCCTTCTGGTAACAAAAATACTTTACGTTGAATGCTTTTGAAGTCCTTGGGCTGCTTTATATTGACATTTATACATATTGTACTGTTCTTTGTGCATGCAATAGTATCCGTCTCTTCTTTTATCATGGATTGGATTACTTGGAAATTATTTAGTTTATTAGCATAACTGTTTTTAATCTGCAAGGTTTACAATAACATGCTACTAACAGCTCTTTCTTTACTCTTTTAGCCACAGTAGAGGTTCCTGCCATTGAGAATCCTGTTCAGGACAAGCGTTTTCCATGCGAGTTCTGTGGAAGAACATTTGCGTTAGACTCTGATTGGGAAAAACACGTGCTAAGACATGGCATGTAAGTTTTCTACAGGATACAAAAATATACCATATATATAGAAGTCAAATACTGTTGGAGGAAGCACATCTTGTATCATTAGGCATGCATCTATCTATAGGCATATGAAACAAATTGTCATGTTTGTCATAATTTGAGAAAGCTAATTCCAGCCTAGCTCCTGAAATTTCTGAATATTTCAGAGATTTGCTTCATTACTCCCTAATTTGAAAATGGTCACTTTGACATCTAGCGCTTAGATTGGAGATGATGTTCTAATGAAATCATAATCGTGCTCCTTTAGAAAAGTAGTTCAGCACATGCCCTTTTCCATTCATAAAAAAAAAAAAAAACAACTGGTAATGTGAATGAAAGGCACCACTTTTTATTTCTATATTTAAAATCTCTGCATAGACACACTGGAAACTGAAATCTTTCATTTTTCTAGAATGGAATTGAAAGAACAGGTTTCTCCAATTATCTGCATTGACTATATTGTTCCTTTTTTGGCAGGGGGATCTTGGAAAATGCTGCAGCTATTTTCTTTAAGTCTAACATTGGTGTTCAGCTTGCCTTGTTCACTCAGGCAATTTGCTTCCCATGGGATATTTCAGTCTTCTCAAAATGTGCTGCCCCCAGTGGAAACCTGTTTCTGTTGCTTTTTGGCACCTTAATTGGTTTTTGCCTAAAAACAGGTTGCATTGAGGCGGTGACCTCTTGGGATGAACTACCCCTGTCGGGGCCAATCAAAAGTTTGAGTAGGACAGCTTCACTGTTATAAACCTTTCAATTCCGAAAAGCATAAAATGATTCCATTTGATAAAGATGTTTTGGACACAGAGATTGGTGGCCTGACGTTAAGTTGGTGGGGCATGTATCGGTTTTATTTTCCTCCTCTCTCCTGGTTTGCAGATGTCCTATACCATGTACAGAACATAGACATCTTTGATCGTGGAATTTCTAAAGTAGGACAAGTGATCATGATCTATTCAGATCTATGTGACCTCTCCAAAGCACCTCAACAAAAGCTACCCATTAGGTCCAAACTCTTCCCCAAAGACCAGAGAGTTTTGTCTCCAGGACCCAGTCTCGCTCACATCGACAGCTGGTACTATCTCAATCTTGTTTAATCATTTTATTTTAGAGGCCAAACATCCTAAGAGCAGGACATGCACTTGTTATGTGAAGAAAAGCATGACTTTCTTGTTTGCATAGTTCTTTACATCCACTTTCTGGTTAAGTTCTCATTGGAAATGTCTCACGTTGCAAAAGGATCTAGCTGACCACTCGTTATGGCAGAGCACAGTATCGGGTAGTGGAGTGAGCTGTGATGAAGCTGCTGTTTATTTACACCTGAAATGTGGTACTTCAAATGTATTGAAAGGAGATTGCATGCACATCATTGTGCACAATGCCCCGGAGCATTTTAATTTGCCATTCTTAACAATTGTTAAGGTTCTTTTGTGCTGAATAATAACTTGACTCTGGTACTACTGTGAAACCCAGAGAATGAATTGGGTCCTAGAGAAGCGGGGCAAGGTGTAGAGGCCTACCTGTCAATCGAAGATGACCAGAAAAATATAATGATACATAATACATGTTACAGCCAATGTAATTTGTAGAGGGAGTGATAGAGAAGGCAACATCCAGACAAAAAGGGGAACTAGTAAATAGAGAACTGCAACTGTATTCAGGCAAATGAATAATAGTAGTAAAAACAGTGGCAAACATTTTAGGAACCTTGTAAGGATGAAGGACTATGACCTGCAGGGGTTTTTACAAGCTCTGTGTATATTTTTCCACAGCTCTCTAAAGGCAACATTTGGTTTCCAACCAAAAGATTGACAAACCTCTTGAAATTGGTAACGTGAGCAGAGCAGTCAGGCTCAACTCAAGGGAGAGAAGGTAGGCTGATAGTGAAGTACGGTTAGTTCCAATATTTGCTGACAGGGAACACACTACACTGGTATACTGAAAAATATACATGTTATTATACAATCATACCTAAAATATCCAGAAGGTCAAGCACATTGGGTTAAATGTAGCACATAGTAATGCAGTATATGTAAAAAAAAACACCAAAGGGCTACTCATTCCTGATATAAATGTATGCCCACTGTTAGGAAAGATTTATCTTCGGCAACTTTATCTCCATATTTCTATGGACCCTGGAACCCTTTGCTTTTGTTTTGGAACCTCTCCTAACTTTTTACCGGGAAGTAAAGCCTTCAGCTTCACCCTCCAGGCCTTTTGCTCATTTTGGGAAAAAAAACGATCTGGAGACCTCAATGCGTGAAGCACAGCACAGTACAGTACACATCACACTATGGATAGTGTTAGCCAAGATTGTATGCAGTACCGTGTGGGAGACTGCACCAGCCTTGTCCTCTTGGCAATAATTAACCCAACCTTTGAAAACAAGTTGGTAGAGACACTGAGCAGCCAGGCTTATCTCAAGAGGGGTCAATGTGAGCTGTAAGGTTGTAACACAGAGTGTCACAATGACAGTTATTCAAAGAAACACTTAAATACAAGGTTTCTGGATTAAACAATTATTGATTTATTTAACTGTCAGTTGAATAAGCCTTCTTTAGAAGGGAGCAATCATATAACACAAAATATACTTCAATAAATGCACACTCTCAGTTTCACTAAATCAGTTGATACCCATTGGGGATGGCACACAGACATGCCCTACACCCTCAGGTGACTTAAATAACTAGGACACTGTAGACATTGATTTATCACGGGCACATTTAGCAATACTGGGTGGGAGGTCAAAGGAAAGGTTTTAGAGAGAGAAAACAATGGTTAACAAATATTCTTCAGCAGGCAAGCTCTTTTAAAAACCCTCCAATGCAAAGTAAATTAACCCTTTCCTGGGGATAAGGCAAAGAACAAAGTTGAAGCTAAGAAGAGTCTCCCAGGAATCCAGGACAGCCAATGTTAGTTGAGCAAAGTCTAGGTGAGCTGAATCACTTCTTGCAGGTAGGTAAAACGTCTTGCACAACGTTTTAGAAATGTTTGTAGAAAATGAAATCACTGTAGGGCCACAAGCTGGGAGGCTTGTGAAGGGCAAAGCTTTAGCAACTCTGCAAGGTAACAGAGACAGGTCTCAACAGAGAGCAAGTAAGGCTACACAACAAGAGGTAAGTTCTCTTAGACTTTACAATATCTCTGGTTAGAAGAAATGATTCCAGCTGGCTTCTGTTTCTGTACAGCTCTGCAGATCTTGTTGTTCCTGATCCTCAGTCGTGGGGACAAGAGGGAGGACGTTTGGGTACTCCTGCTCTGCAATGGGAAGTTCAGCAGCAGCAATGGGCAAACTTCAATTCAGCGGTCCTTCAATGTTTCAGCTCCTTGTGCCTGACAGCAAATAGCAACCTGCCGTTCTCGGATACCACTTCAGACTTTCCTTGCTTCTGGGGTCCAGCACTCTGTTGAGGTGGCTCAGGCTTGATCCATCCTGCATCGGGGAAGTCCAGAGGATTTTCCTAGCGCTCGGGTCTGACTTAAAAGCAATGCACACAATCTGGTGTTCCTCTCCCTGGCACTTCGGTTCCAGCAGCAGCAGTAGCAGCAGTGAAAATGCAACCAGCTTCGAGAGGATGTTCAGATGGGCTTACTTTGGAGTTGATTGGTCCCACCAACTCAAAGGGAGAAGTTGTCCTTGAAGGGCTTCTCTAGTTGAGGCGAATCAGAGCTTCAGCACAGCTGCAGGGCTTCACCGAGCAAACCAATGGTCCAGGAGTTGTGAAAGTCGTCTCTTCCAAGTTCTTCTTCGGATACTTTCGTCCAGTGGTCGACTCAGCCTTCCAAGCCAAAAAGCCTTGCCTTTTATGCAGGTTTCTCCCATTCATTCCAGCCTAGCTGTCAATCACACAGCAGGGTGGCTGTCCTTGCCAGACAGCCAGCCGGCCAGTCACCTTTGGGTGCATTCCTGTAACCAAGGGGATTAAGCACACAGAGTTTCTGGCACCTCCCTCCCTTCCTGACCCTGCCAGACATACTGGAGCCAGAGGCGGGCTTCACTAGTGAATCCCACCAAAGACAAAAAGAACAAAGGGACCAAACCTGGTTTGGTGCGCTTTCCATCAAGAAATGGCAAAAAAAGACGACAAGGGCCATTTTGACGAGATGGGCACCCATGGGTGCCTTATTGTGGCTGCGAACGCAGCCCGCGGTAAAAACACACAATGATAGTAAAAAGTAAACCACTGCCACCAGCAGTTGAAAGAGTAACATTAAAATGTTACATGAGAACTAGACAAAGGGGATACTAAGTAACCCCTTCAGCACCCTATGGTAAGGTAGTGTGTGCTGGGTCTAGAAAGTCAGATTCGTTTCTCTGCTCTTGGAAACAGTAGTTTCACCAAGAGAAGGTATTTAAACCTTTGGGAAATCTAAGAGACTTCCCTGTGCCACTGCACTGAAGGTGCTGTGTGACACAATGTAAAGATGATGCCTATGGAGTTTGTCAGACTCCAAAGTCAAAAGAAACACAGAGAATAAATCACATTAAAATTACATGAGAGAAAAAGTCCTAAAGTCCAGCAAAAAAAGCTGGAGTCTCTAAAGTAGGAGGGAATGAACACATTTTTCATAATTGTCCCTAACACGCAGGAGCACTGGCCATGAAGAGGAGAATCTACATGAGCTGTGACAATTGGCTCCCTGGTTGGAGCTGGTGGCAGGAGGTAATCTCAAGCATCATTTGATCTGCGCGCCCCCCGACGGCATGGTTCCCGTTGATGGCAGTTTGACCGTATATCCGGTAAAAGCCTGACTGTTGTTCTTGCTGCCTATCCCCTCATCGCCTGATCGTCATACTGCATTTTATTTCTATTACTTCTTTGGGGGCCTGGTTTCCTGTTGGCTCGGTTTTGTTGAGAGAGAATGGAACATGGGGCGATGGGGGTGGGGAGAGACAGACTTTGGCTGCTCCTCGAGCCATCAGGTGTTCCCTTCCCCATCCCCACCCCCTTCTTGGACTTTGGCCACTGGCTCTGAACTCCAGGAGCACTCGCATGCGACCTGGCTGCAAGGGGTTAAACCCTGTCACCTATTAAACAAAGTTTTAGGCTGAAGAGGGGTGGAAACTTGTTCAATGCTGTGCGCCCTGGTTTGACGGGCATCCCAATTACCTTCATAAGCAGCTGCCTGAACACCTTTTATTTGCGGACTTACCAGCAGGCCACTCGTTGTAGTGGACACTCAGATATGTGGGCCTCTTAAGGCGCATGGCGGACTAAGGAGTAACATTCAAGGACTAAGGTTTTACAGGAAGTTTACATTTTATCTTTTTTGGCTATTTGATAACCTGCTCATTTGTATTGCTTCAAAGACGCAGATTTTAATTATTTGTACGATTGTACTATTAATAGTTACTTGCCATTATTTGTATAAGGCAGCGTGTAGTGTTGTGCTGTGCTCCTGTTTACTTAGAGTGCTGCTATTATTATTATGACAAAGAGGAAAGCAAGGGACGATGGTCAACCAGTGGCGTTGGGAAAAAGTGCAAAAAAAATCCAAGTCATTGAAAACGGCCGGAGAGCTTGCTAAGGTCGAGCCTAAACTTTTGCAACGCTCGTTAGATTCGTAACTAGAGGATATGGCCAGTAAAATAGCAAACAGTATTTCAAACACTGATAGTCACAAGGGCAGTTACCCTAGGCTCCGGAGGGAACAATACATCTCGGGACCCTCAGTACCCTGGCATGGCAGTGGATCACGAAATAGAAGTGGAAACCCAAGTGGACGGGCAAGTGAATGGGGAGGGGTCGGGTTTGAGGAGGGAAGCACGGTTGGAGCGGGAGGTGGAGATTGTACGGATCCATTGGTGTGTAGTCAGAGGGGTAGCTGCCCGGAGAGAGCACAGAGCGAGGACCTAAATTCCGCCTGTGAGGGGGACGAGGACAATCTCTGGTTGGAATCTCTTCTGGATTCTAAGCTCAAGCCCCTTTAGACGGTCTTGGATTCATTGCAGGATTAAGTCTGGGGTGATGCACACTTGCCGATTTTGGATGACTCTATTAGATTCTTAACACAAAAAGTGGCAGAAAATGGTAAAGTGGGGGTTGGGGCGGTGTCGTTGGTAAACAGTAAGTCCATTTCGGGAGGGGAGGTGGTGAGTGCTGTGCACACTGGCTCAGTTATGGCAAAGGATAAGGAGGCAATAGTAGCATGAAGTCCAACAACTCTTAACCCTAATTCCATGGGGTTTGGAAGGTTGGCTCCATGTACTGGTCAACAGACAAGGGATTCGGGGGCCGATGTGTCAATAGGAGTGCAGGATAAAAGTACCCTAAACTTACCACCTGCAGCAGTACCCTTCATGGGGGTCATTATGGGCGTCCCAGGGCTACTGAAGGTTTTTTTTTTTTTTAAATCTACCATCTCATTAATGAATAAAGCAACCCACTGGAACAATAAAACCCTGATAGGGCTGAGTATTAATCCGAATCTGATCATAATGGCAAGAAGGGTGGGATGGGTTGTTAAAAAACCCACGTGTGTGTGTAGGGGGATTGTATTGTGGTTTTCTTCTCAGACCCAACGATAGTCGGTTATCTGATCAATTCTAACTTGTCCAGAGGCTTAAAACCAATACTTATTCCGAACTTCTATAATAGTCCACATAAGGCTGAGGCAGGTAAGCTAGCCACGGTTAAGTCGTTTTTGGATGAGTTACTCGTTAATGAGAGGAATGGTAAAGAGCAATGTATTTGGGGAGGAGAATTTAACCTTAAAATGGGTGCAGGTGTGCCTCATGATACACTAGACCCGTTGGAGTATTGGACACTGAATATCCCCTCGCCGAAGATGATAGATGAACGGGTTTGTGCGAATGATCTCTGAATGTGTTTTTGGTTCCGTGAATGGGGAATATGTACAGTGAATAGACGTATAGCCCTGGACATACCGGGTAATCACACATTCCACAATCATCATGGTCCCTCAACGTTTTATTACTTCTGTATTTTCCTAGAACTGTGGGACAGCGTTGTGGGCTCTGAGGTGCTGATGGTGGTCAGTAGTGATCATCGGCCTATATGCCTAAAATTGAAGGGTGTGATGGGGGGGTTGGGCCACAAAGATACCCCAGCATGCCTGGTAAACCCCACATTCAGTTCTGTCTAGGAAAATTAAATGGGAAAGAATACGGGAAACTCATTTACATTTACACAGTTTGTCGGAGAACATATCCCCTGTTTATGATATTTTGGATAGTACTGCATCGGCTGGTCATGTATTAGCACAGCGGGGTCTTGGCCAAGGGATTCACAATCTTCCACAGGAGGAAGGCTAAGCCCAGAAATAGAGGGTGGTTTGATGAGGCCTATACTGCCGCTAAGAGAGCTCTTCTTGAAAGCTCTGATTTGTGCAAGAAAGGAGATCGCCCAGGCCAGGGCACAATATCGTGGAGAGCTAAAGAGAAGGAAGAAGGAGATAGAAGGGGAGATCTGGCAGAGCTTCCTGGATGCCTTGAGGACGAATGACCAAAAGGCGTTTTGGGAGTTCGTGAAAGAGGGTGTTTCTGGTTCAAAAGGGGAGAAGCCTAGTGGCATGTCTGTGGAAGATGAGGCGTGGGTGGGGTACTTTGGTGACCTGTTTGTTGGCGGGTCTCAAGAAGAAAGTCATGGGAGAAATTACCCTCCTTTACAGTTCGGTTAGAAGAGGTGTCTCTGGCCATCATACAAACAGGCCCATAATCGAGCACCAGGCCCGATGCTATCCCTTCAAATCTCTTTCAGGATCTTTTGGAACTGTGGGCTCCTTTGCTGACTAGGGTATGTAATGCTTGCATGGACACTGGCGTCTACCCACCCTCGTGGAAGTCAGCTATCATTTTCCCCATTTTTAAGAAGGGGGATCCATCTAACCCCATGGGTCCTATAGACCGATCTCACTATTGGATACCTTGTTTAAAATCTTTGGAAGGGTTCTGCTGGGTTATATTGAGTCCTGACTGGTGGAGAGGTCGGTCCTCGCGGAAATTCAGTTTGGATTTGGCCCTGGGGTGGGTACCACGGAACAGAGCTTCAATCTTTATTTTTCTTGTCTCTAATTCAGTGTTCTGTAGGGGAGAGTGAGTGGACCTGCCCTTCACGGATCTGAGCACGGCCTTCGACAGGGTAGATAGTTCAAGACTGTGGACCATGCTTGGCTCCATGGGCTGCCCGGAGGATATCTTGGTATTGCAGGCACTGCATATCGAGAATGAGGTGTGTGCACAGTGGTGTGGGAGGGGACACTGCTCCGCATGTTTCTCGTTTAGATGTCGTTTAGATGTGGTCTCAGCCAAGGATGTGTTCTAGCTCCAATCCTTTTCACCCTCTATATAAATGGCCTTCTAAAGGCTTTTGGAGAACACGAGGGTAGATTTTCTGTATCTGGGGGGCAGGGCATTTCTGGTTCTGGCATATGCATATGACACCACGCTAATTGCCAGAACCCTAAGGGCCCTCCAGGTGCTGATCTCTGCTTATGCGGCCTTCATGGAAGATCTGCGGTTTAAAATCAACACCAAGAAATCTACAGTAATGGCATGCACAGGGCGTAGGAGGTCAGCGAAGATGCATCCAATGCTATGTAATGAAATTATTTCCTGAGTGAATGAATTCGATTATCTGGGGGTTAGATTTTCAGAGACAATCACGGGCATGGCATGTATGAAGAAACAATCTACCAGGTTTAGTCAACAAGTGGGAGGAATTTCTCGATTTCTGTCCCGCGTTAAGTAACAACCCTTGGATGCTGTCCTAAAGGTTTACTCTGCCCAGTTGAAAGCAGTCACTTTGTGTGGAGCACCACTTTGGGGCTTCCAGAAAGTCCCTGAAATTCAGGTGAAAGAGAATGCTTTTTTGAGAAGGCAATTGGGGCTTCCAGGTTCAGCTACTTGTATCTCTATTCATAGAACTGGGTGTGGTATTTTGGGAGGACCAGTGGGATCTGGCTCCTATAACGTTTGGACTAGGCTTTGGGCGAATGAGTATGCATCAGTATGCCATTTTCTTATTAAATCCCTAATGGCTAGGGACAATTGGAGGAAGATCCCATGGCTCTCATATATTGATGGTGCATTGTCCAGTGGACATTTTCAGGCACTTTCACCACCAGTGAATCTGTTGTCTAAAAGCCAAATGAGATCCTATAAAAGCAGTATTTGAGATGTGTTTAAAAGGAAAAGAGATGTCATGGAGTTTGCAACCGATTCAGACAGAGCGCATGCAGTGATCAGCCGAGTGGAAGCGATTCAGCCCTATTTAATCTGGGGCTCTACTATGAGAGACCACTGGCTGCTCACTCGTGCGAGATTTGATTGTTTGCAATTGAGGGGGAACCACAGCAAAATGGAGCAGGCATTTTGATGAGGCAGACTGCCCAGCATGTGGTGTTGTTAGAGAGGACTTGGTACATCTTATTGTTCTGTCCTGCTTATACCAACATCAGGCAGTCTAGTATACTGCCAGTGCTCGGGTCTGCCGATATCCGCACCTACAGGACAGCAGTGATTTATCTCCTGACATCCGATTCAGTTCTGACTGTGTGGGCTCCACTTGTTTTTCTGAAATGAACCATGCACCGAAGAAAGAGGCTGCTCGTGCAACCTCACTGGAACACAGGGCAACTTTAGAATAACTTAGTATTGTCCCAAATGCATTGGGTTGAGAGCTTTGTCTGGGTTCCCTTCTACCCTTTTAGTAACTATTTCTCGTTGTTAAACGTGAAGATTTGTTAAGTATGCATTTTATTGGATCGCATTTGCTCTGATATTTACGCCTTCTGTGCATATTATGTGATTTTATCAACTTACAAAACAAAACGCTGTGTTTGATTGGCCACCTTTTCTGGAAAATGGGTTTTCATATGTAATCTGAGCAGCAATTTTAAGTTATCATGTGTTGTGTTGTATTTTGTATTTGTATGATGGCTCATTTTGATTCGAATAAAAATATCAATCTAAACAAATGTTTTCAGCAAATCTTCCTATTGTAGTGACTTTTGCAGAGTCTATTATGATATTCTTTTCACATTTTCCAGGATTGTGAATGACAGCAAACGACAAGTAGATAGAGAACATCGACAACTAAAAGAAAAAACTGTGGAAGGCATCAATGAATCTCTGGTGGATGAAAGGCAGGAGATGGAACCAGTTGTTGAAGTGGTCTACACCGTGCCGAATGAGACTGAGGCGTGGGATTCAAATTCTTTGCATAGAGGTTCAGCAGAACTCAACATGGAAACGGAGTGAGATTTTGCCAGCTCATTTGAACAGTGGCAGAGGACACATATAAAGGCAACAAAAATGAAACAAAGCTGCTTTTAGGACAAAGGATCTATTTTCAAAGCACTGGTACTCATATGAGTGTGTATATTAAAATTATTTAACATTCAGAATAAATAAGTGGACCTGATGGTTACTCCAAGTCGGTTTATTATTATTTTTCCTGCTGACCTCGGGGACCAGAACTTTATTCACGTGGACCTTAAAAGGCAACTCCGTTATACAGTGTGCTTTGCAAGAGAACTTTTGAATCATCTTGCAGGCTGGAAGCTTTGTCTTTGGAGGATAATGCTTCGAATGGACAGTGTGGAAACTTGTGCGCTTTATTTTTTTTGTTGAAGTTTTAATAATGGTATGCATTTTCTTGATTGTTGCTACTCTTCTATACTGAAATAAAAGCAAAGTGACAACAAAAAAGACTAAAATGTAAAACTGCTCTCGTACCTCATAATGAACTTGGAGAATTCTCTACATTTCTCAGTACTACCTGTTTCCGCCGTGGGCAAATTGCAGAGACTCCTGGGCATGGTCGTTTTGCCTGCCCATGTTGGTGTGAAAAGAACATAAAACCATTCACCCACAAATCCTGCTCAAGATGCCCCAGTGGTGGGGTGTGCTCATTTCTTGAAATACTGTGATTTTCTTTTTGAATTATTTTAGTAGAAAATAAAAAGCAAAAAAGAAGCGGACTACATATTACTAGATAGGTTTTTGAGAATTTGGCAATCTTTATTCCAGCCTTCAGATTCCAGATTACATTTTAGGATTTAGCAACTTCAAATTGGTGACTTTCGTGGTTATTGGCATCATAAGGACTGTCTCCCTTTTCAGGTTCAGAATCTTTTCTGATTAGCCCAATATGCCGCCAGAACAGCACAACTGAAGATTTTTCTTGAATGAAAATTAAAAAGTGGAGTGAAAAGACTATTTTTTTGTATTGTTTTTCTAGGAGTAGTCCTTTTTCTTTGATATGGGGAATCGAGCAGAACTCTGGAAACACCTCTAAAAAAAGATGAAATCAAATTATGTAATGAATTAATGAAACGTCTATGCCGAAAAGCAATGTGATGCATGGTTACAAATACCAGACCCTCAGAATGGTGCTGTAACTTGCTGTGTCTACACGCACAATGAGGAGAGTATGTACGATATGCAAAAAATCTTCTATGAAATGGGAGCAAATGGTCATATTACCTAAATATCAAGAGACGCATTTCATTTAAGAGGACTGATGCTAAGCATTTGCCTTACTATAAACAGGTAGTGAGTCTTGCAGCCGTTTAGACCTCTGTGGATAAATCTGTATTTTCTGATCAAGAACAAAACAGGGGGTCATAGTTATCAGTGCGTATTGATCTGAAAGAGGGAGGGATGGGGAAAGCTAGCAATTATGGATTGGTGATCCCATCAGGACAAATTAAACATATTTACATCTTTGAAGACAAAGTGTGTTTGTTGAGTGCTCCCATGAAAAGCATGTTTATTTTTTTAACTTTTTGCTTTGCAGAATTGTATGATCATTCTCTTTCAGAGGAAGAAAACAAGACTCCTGTTGAAGAATTACACTTGGTTTCAACAAGTATCTTAGATTAACACTTGTTATAGGAGTAGTTGACTCATTCTTCAAACGTATCCTAGCTGTCCCAGCCTGGAGTGGGTGTTTGTAATGGTTTACCAAAAATAAGGCCATAACCAATTGTGAAATTCTTTTATCACTACTTTATTTTTCAAATAACCTGTAAATATTGCATTCCATTGGATTTTGTTTTGCTAAGTTGTTAATAAAAATATGGGACCATTATTATTTTAATGAGACTGCAGGGTTTATTTGTGTTCAAATGTTTTTTTTCTGCCATGACGATATGGCCATCGATTATCATAATCTGCAAGCCTTCTTCCAATAGATACCTTTCTCCCACTCATTATTCCCCTTTGGTGTAGCTGCAAGTGCATACTAAATCTGTTAAGTTTTAAACGGACACCATCACAGTTGGTACAGCAAATGCATTTTTTTCGGTTTCACATTTCAGATTCTGTTGCCTACAATCAATTGAAAAAACATGGAGAGTAATGAGCATCAATAAAAGGCAAGTGGTTTTGTTTTTGTTTTTTAACACAGTAAGAAAAAACATTCCCATACAAGTTTTCCAAGAGAAAGAAAGCCGCCTTTCTAATTTGATGCAGCCTAGTGAATTATCTTCGCGATTTCTTACTTCACATATAACATACTAAATAAAAGGTAATACAAAGTATTGTACATAAGTATTGTAGAATCATGGTGAGAAATTCTAGCAATCGTTTCCTTTTTCACCTGGTTAATCTGTTTTAGTTTCGCATGCCTTGCATAGTCATTCCCAGAGTGGTAACAATGCAGAAAAGACCACAGTGGTTTTGGAACCCTCTCACTGGCTGAGCTACATGTAATTACCATTTTACATGGATTGACAAACTCAGGCTATGCACCCAGCACCTCACGACAGATCACAGGGAGATCTCATGCTAGGTCTGCAAAAAGTTTAAGGCTAAAACTTTAAAGAGCACAAATGAAATGTATTTGGTTGCCTATTCCACGGAGGCACACAGGCCTGGCATCTCTGAGGCTTTCCAGGAACTGGGCGTTGAAGTCCTTGTTGCTGTATTTGGATCTGTAGCATGGCTCCGACGAGACAGAGACCAAAAGGAGGTCTAAAATCAGCACAGGTCTCCTTGCGCAACATTTGGCGAGGAGCACCGATCTGAGACCACACCCTGCTACTTGGACGTCGCACCAATCCTACATAGATGCACATGAAAAACCCCAAGAGAAAAAAAAACATGGTGTTGAGGATATTTGTCTTGTTTACCAATCTTCCCACTATTTCCGTTGATCCTCCAGCACCAATGCTGGACTTTCTGTATGTTCTTGTTGCCTTTGAAGGTAGGTAATTCATGTTTTTCACAATCACTCCACCTCTGCATTCGTTTTATTTTGGGAGGGGTGATGTGGGGTGGGGGAGAGGTTCCCCTTTTTTTGAATGCCAGTGCCTGGAGAGCCCTCCCTTGGTTCTAGCATCTGTGTTTCTCCTTTGTCCACACCCAATACTTTATATGAAGAGATGCCGGGGGCCCTTAGTGACCCGTTTTCTTTGTTTTATGAGTTGCACTGTCTAGCCTATGTATCTGTTAGAGCTGGGGATTGCATTCCCCTTTTTAAATGCATTTTATTTAACTAGAACGGTTGTCATATTCAGTAGTACATCCCACTTTTGAAATTCAGTTAGCTACATTTTCATTTTCCATAGATCTCACTTCCCCCTGACACGAACATCTGTACTCCAGGATCCTTGATTATCTCCACCCATCCGCTAAGAACACCACTTAATTCATAGGTACATTATGTTTACTCATAACAAGGTAAAGTTACAAAATAAACTACCTAGTGGATAATTCTGACAATATACAATTAGGGGCAACCATATCGCCGTGCTCGGGTGCTTTTATTAAACAAAGGGCTTACCTTATCGTAACGTGAAGATTTTGACACAAAGTCCTTGAGATGACCCGAGGCAATGTACTAAAAATCTCTCTCCAGCGATGTTGGGGGAGTTTTGTTAGTTAAGAATTGATGTAGTAACACTGTGTGAGACTACCCAACACTTATCTGCTTGGTTTTAGGTAACCCACCTTTTGGTATAGGTCTGTACTACACAAGTTGGTAGTGTTACTGAGCAGCAAGGCCTATCTGAAGAGGGGTATATGTGAGCTGTAGCAGTTGTAGAGGAGGTCCCAAATACGGCCTGCACTCCAGCCACCCATTTTGAGATGCCAGAAGCATACTCGCCAAGATATGTGACATATAAGGAGCAAATAAACCGACCGAGAGCCACAGTAGGGCTCTCTCCAGTGCCCATCAGAAAGACTTGTATGCCTATTGAAGCACCAATAACCAGACAACCATGGGCTGTATGATACCCATTGAGACAACCGTACCAGCAGCTGACGCGAAATTAAGACTACTTACAAACTGTCCCAGAAGAGACCCAAAGGGCTCTCATTGGAGGCGAATGCTGACGTCACAATGGTCCGGACAGACTCACAGATAAAAGAAGGGACAACCAAAAGGTGATAAACAAAGACGAAATGTTGCGAATAAGGATCTAATTAACATAAAAGAAGAAGAGGGGGCGCTGTTGCCCACGGGAGAAGATGGCCGCTCCCGTGTGAGCTCCGGAGAGAACCAGGGCCGCTCTGCAAATATCACCGTTAAACGGATCCGGTTTTACAAATCCGATGCAGGAAATGTTTGGCAACGACGGGTCAGCACGACCGTGAAATCTGAGCGTCAGTGGTGGCTGGACTTCGAAAATACAGCGGCACGAAGATTACGCCGGCCTCTGGGTCGAGCCGGCGCTGAGAGGGGGGAGGAGCTCGGCGTGCGACAGGCACAATCCGCGCTCTGATCCCGACATTCGGGCCCGCTCTGGGCGCTCCGTTCCGCGCCGGGCGCTTGCTAGATCTCCCTCCTCGCGGTCCATCACTGCCACCCACCGCCGAAGGCTGCTGAACGGGGGAACTCCGCCCATCCGAACTACGACAACGGGGCTGCGGACGCCGGCCAAAACAACACGGATAAGCGCAGCGGCTGGGGAAAGACGCCGGAGCGGCTCGCGGTGAGGGCCTCTACATCGGACAGCCGCGTGGGCGGTTCCTGCTATCCGCTGGGGAGCGCGGCCCCCCCGAGATACTTCACGCTTGGGCCTAGAGGCTCGCGGAGGCTCTGCGGCTGGCCCACCTGTTGGGCGAGGTTTGGCGGTCGGGTCGGAGCTGCCTGACTAACGCGGGCCGAGTTGCTTGGGCCAGGGGGGCAGCGCACACATCACGACGGCTCACTGTGGGACGCCCGGAGGGGGACGGAGCGCTGCACGACCCAGGCAGACACGATAGTACGGAAACCACGGGATAATGCCCAAGAATCACGGACCCAAGAAGAGCAAGGGGACGATCGACAAATTCACCACATCTACCCGGAGGAACTCGGCAGCCGGGATTGAGGAACCAACGACACAGATGGAGCAGCAGAGCCCACTGTCCACTCTGATGGACCCCCAAGCGGTCTTCCTCGCTATGCAGCAAGGGTTCTCAGCTCTGAACGACAAACTTGATGGGATTACCGCTGATGTGGCCTCCATTAAGTCGAAAATGGACAAAACAACGGCACGTGTTACGGAGGCGGAAACTAGAATTTCGGGCGCGGAGGACGCACTCGAGGCCCTGAAAAGTACGGTATCCACGTTGGCGATTGAGCTGGGAACGGTCAAGAATAAGTGCGAGGACTTGGAGGCGAGGTCACGGCGAAACAATGTTCGCATTTTGGGGGTACCTGAGGAGGCGATGAAGGGCTCCATGGAGAAAGGTGTGGAGGCCCTCCTTCGTACGGTGCTGGGGGACCCCGGATGGTCACCCATGTTCATTATCGAGCGTGCTCACAGATCCATGGCCCCGAAGCCGGGAGCATACCCCAGACCAATAATTGCACGCGTGTTGAACTATAGAGACAGGGATCTGATATTACGCACGGCGAGGGAAAAGCAGGAGCTACGATGGGAGACTAGCGTGATACGGATCTACCCCGACTTCACACTTGCAGTGCAGCAGGAGAGGAAACAATTTACCGGTGTCAAGAAACTGCTCCGCGACCGACAAGTCCAATACGCCATGCTCTATCCGGCAAGACTCAAGATTCAGTACAAAAACAAAATTCACTTCTTTACCTTCCCTGAGGAAGCCGCCAATTTTGTTGAAACACATATTCCCGCGTTGCCGGGGAGCTCTGAAGCCAACGGTCAAGATTGACTGGTATGAAGTTACTTAGTTTGAATGTCACTCGCTGTATGTGATTTACTTCCCCGTAGGGGGTCTACAATGGCTGAGGGTGGGCAGAATTTTATTTGTACGATGAGCCTTGCCGGAAACAGTACCCGTGGCCTACCACATGTGTGAGAGCAACGCCGGAACCGGCTACTCGTATGTAAAGATTCTAAGAGCATTGCCCTGGTCATCTCCACAGGCCCCCCTGTAGCAGGTGCATATGCAGAAAAGTGGGGGTGGGGAGTGGGATCCGAAAAGCACAGTAGATGTTCGGGGTACTGTGAGGGTGGGGGTAGGGGGGGAGTTTGATCTGTTGGGAAAGAGTTACGTTACGCATTGGGAGAAAATAAAAAGCACACAGTTACGGTACGTTAGCAAATGTCAAAACGTTGTGAAACAATTTGTTGCAGACGCAAACCCGCAAACACCTTATAGGAATGGCTGACACAAACACCGACAATATTATGATAATGAGCTGGAATGTTCGAGGTCTGGGCTCTAGGGCTAAGAAGCGGAAAATCACAGCATATATCAACAGACATAACCCACAGATTCTTTTCCTACAGGAAACACACATTGGTCCACAACATGGGGAACAGTTGGTCCCAAATTGGGGTACTCACCAATATTTCACGACCTACTCGAAGAAGGCTAGAGGTGCGGCAGTTTTGGTGCACAGAACTCTCCGATTTACCTGCAGTGAGGTGGACTGCGACGTCGGGGGCAGATATGTCTTGGTCCACGGCACTCTACGGGACAAAGAGGTAGTCCTCCTAAACGTGTATGGTCCCAATGTGGATGACCCGGCATTTTACTCCGAGGTCTTTGGGAAACTGGCACACTACCCTACTGCTCACCTGATTTGTGGAGGGGACTTTAATACCATTCTCGACGTGGGCATAGACCGCACTTCGACACAAACGAGGACACTTTCTAGAGCCGCTCAGGCGATTATCGCTCATATGGCTGATCTGGGACTGAAAGATGTATGGCGGACACTACATCCTGCCGAGAGGAGATATACGTATTACTCCACTGTGCATGATATGCACTCCAGGATAGACATGTGGCTGACTGATAGCGCGGTGTTGGCCTGGGTGACCGACACTCGGATGCTACCCAGGACTTACTCTGACCACTCCCCCATCCTGATGGAGCTCCACATACCCGACGTGGCAAAGTGCAGGCCGCCATGGAGGTTCAAGCCAGCCGCATTGCGCGATCTGATCTATAAGAACGCAATAGACCAACATATACTTGAGTTTTTTGAATTTAATGAAAACTCTGTGCCCTCCCTTGCGACACTGTGGCAGACCTTCAAAGTGTTTATAAGAGGTGTATCCATATCTAAGGAGAGTGGTATCCTCAAAGATATCAGAAACAGGCTGCAACGGCTCGAGACGCAAATAACAGTGTCACAATCCCAATATGAGCTTAATCCATCGCCACAACTCGCGTTGGATGTAAAAAATAAACTGGAGGAATACACTGAAGCAGCGGACCAGGAGATCCGCTACTTCGACAGACCAGCAGCTGCACGCCGCTATGGTGAAAGTGAACGCCCGGGGAGGTTGCTGGCCAGGGCTGTCAGGGGAGAGAGGGGGTCAACGGATATCCCATGCATACTCACACAAGACGGCTCCGTCACCACAGATCAGGCCAAGATTCGCAACACCTTCTATACATTCTATGCGGAACTTTATTCGCCCCAATCCAAAGCCACGGAGGCGGAGATTGATCAATATCTCACCCGCATCCCGACAACACTTCTGGCTGACAGTACAAGAGATGCACTGGAGGCACCGATAACTGAGGCAGAAATTATTGAGGCAATTGACGCTCTCCCTAATGGGAAGGCCCCAGGCACCGATGGCCTTAGCGCAGAATTCTACAAAGAGTTTAAGAATCATCTAGCCCCCAGATTGCTAGCTATGTGGACCGAAGCGCTGGAAAGGGGAGAGCTCCCTGAGACTACAAGGGAGGCAGTGATAACGTTGCTCCTCAAGGCAGGGAAACCCCCGGAAGACTGTGGCTCATATAGACCTCTATCGTTAATTAACACGGACGCAAAACTATTAGCCAAAATACTTGCCACAAGGTTAACACCTTGGATGCCATACATGGTCCACGAGGATCAGGCTGGATTCATCCCCGGCAGGTCCACAGCCTCTAACATCAGAAGATGCCACGAGGTCATGACCACGGCACCGCCGGACCAGCAGGCGATAGCTGTATCATTAGACATGCGTAAAGCTTTTGATACGGTGTCCTGGCCATTCATGTTCGGGGTGCTACGCAACTACGGGTTCGGGCCGAAATTCATGAAATGGATAAAGTTATTATACTCGTCCCCTCAGGCCAGAGTTAGAGTCAACGGTTCACTAACAGAAAAACTTAAGTTGCGCGGGGGCACTAGACAGGGTTGCCCACTATCGCCATTACTGTTTGCATTAATAATTGAGCCTTTGGCGGATATTCTGAGGCTCCACTCCGCTGCATGCGGGCTAAAAATGGGCACCACATTACACATTATAAACCTATACGCAGACGATATCCTGCTGTATCTGAGAGAACCAGACAGAACATTGAGGAGGGTCCTGTCCATTGTGGAACAATTTGGTAGAATCTCGGGCCTACGACTCAACCCCAACAAATCAGAAGTGTTCCCAATCACTGAGGCCACTGTCAAACCCCAAGACCTGTATGGCCTACAGTGGTGCCCGACGCATATACGGTACTTGGGAGTGTGTGTAGCCAGGACGGCACAGTTGTCGCGGGCATTGAATTATAACCAACTGGGGGATTCAATATGTCTGAAATTGAAGCGCTGGGGGGCTCTTCCTATCTCCATGATGGGTAGGATCGTCCTAGTGAAAATGATAATTCTCCCAAAGCTATTCTACTTATTCAGCATGGTGCCGGTCTGGCCAGGTCGGGCGCTGTTTACTAAGATCACGGGAGCGTGTGCTACATTTGTCTGGGGCGGTCACCCTAGGGTGGGCTGGAGGGCACTGACCAATGAATACTCCAGGGGCGGTCTGATGGCACCAGACTTTGAACTCTACTATCTGGCTGCACAGGCACAATATGCTTCCCTTTGGGCTACAACATTTAATAATCCGGTGGGTCCTACGCCAACTCAACCTGAGAAAGAGGCCATGCTAGCGCTTCACCAACTCACGAGGTCCACCTGCAAACATTATAACTCACTGAAACCGTCTAAAGTGACAATCACGGCATGGGCCAAAATAGTTGAGATATACGGCACTAACAAGATATATCATCCAAGTATGCCGCTTTGGGGTGCCCCGCAGGCTCCCTTTAACCTAGAGGGAGAGGCAGCCCACCAATGGACAGCTAGGGGCATAGCACAATGGGGTCAACTTTTTACCAGTGGGCACTTTATTCAATGGGAGGACATCAGGGACGTGGTGGGGAACACACCTGGGACCAGACATCAGTACATCCGTATGCAGGCAGCCTCCCAGAACATGTACCCAGCCTTTCCTGATGAACCTCCACTTAACATGGCACTGGGATACGTGTTCGCAGGGGGATCTCATAGGATAACGGCATCGGGTATGTACAGAATTATACTCCAGACACGCCCTTCGGAGCAACGTACAGCTAAGGCCAAATGGGAACAAGACCTGGGGGAGGAGATGGGAGATGTTGAATGGTCCCAACACTGTGCACTTGTTAAACAGATCTCCTGCAACTCCAAATACAGATTGATTCATTATAAAATACTACAAAGAACACACTACACCCCAATGAGACTTAAACACATATACCCTGCAATGACAGGGAAATGCCCGAGGTGCCACGCCGACAACGCAGACATTTACCACATGTTGTGGGCCTGTGTAAAACTGCGGGGTTACTGGGAGGAAGTATGCCAGGTGCTAGATGAGATGGCCGACCATCCCATTGAGTGGACTCCACGAATGTGCCTGCTGGGGACTTGTGAGAAAATGAACCCGATATGGCGGAAACTACTGAACTTAAGTTTACTATTGGCCAAGAGAGCGATTTTGCTCAAGTGGAAAAGTGCGAATCCCCCAACTAAAACCGATTGGATCAGGGACATGGCGTGGGCAAACGATATGGAGGAGGTGTATATAGACACGGTGCTTCCCAGCTCAAGGCCCAAGAATATATGGGGCAGATACAAGGCATACTTGGCCGAGAGGGTCGAGCAAGTTAGCCCTGATCATGAATAGAAAATGTTATTGCAACTGTGCATTATGTGAATGTGTCAATGATATAACTAAGCAACTGTACTGACTGTGTGCAACGAAAAATAAAAGTTTAAAAAAAAAAAAAAACATAAAAGAAGAAACTGCTGCACTATGGAGAAACGTAACCATTTAAGCAGAATGGAAGTATGTTAGTGGCTAAATGCCTGTAAATAGGCTTGAAACGCAAGAAGCTAAGGAAACAATCCTGCTTGCAATACTTAGTAGGAGAATAGAGCGGCAAGCGCCAACTATATATATCTACCTCAAGAAGCACACTATACAAGTGCGACTCCATTTATAAAAGCAGAATTAAGTCTAGGATGATTGAGGACGAACAGGCCAGGATTCATAATTTAGCTCAAAGTCAGACAGAAGAGTGAAATCGAAACTCAGCAAGAAGCAGCTCATGCCTAGGAATTCGAGGTCAACCCAAAGAAGGGAGCAGCAACTCCGAAGAATCGAAACTTAAGAGCATAGAAGCCTGCCCCGTGAAGGTCGAGATAAGGAGGCCCAGGCAGGTGGCAAGGCTGAACAAAGGACCTTACACACAAATAGAGGTTAATTGAAGCCGATTCACTGTGAACTGACACGTGACAAGCTTGGCGCGAAGAGGTGCCCACATCTGATGTCATCCATTCTCGGAGGATGCCATAACTTTTCCGGATAAGAAGTTACAGTCCGAGGCCACTCTCTGCGAACTAATTGACACATAGGCCTGAAGGTAGTGATTGATGGAAGGGAGGCAGGGTGAATCATGGGCCATCCCGCACCTGGGTGTCCATTCTGCATGCTACTAATTAAAGTGGAGATTTATGTCTAGGGGTATAACCGACCGAATCACGATGGACCAAATAATCTAGGGTCCTATAGTAAGTAGAACCAATAACACTCTGTTACCATATACAGATATAGTACCTATACTTGAGTTACCTTTCCCGACCAATAAGATTGCATGCGAAACTTAATGAGTTTTACACATCAATGATAATGAGAATTTGCTATAAAAGTTACTGTTTGCATGAAGAATTTGGAAGTTGAAGCGAGACAGGTGATCGCAGCTCTGATGATTTCCATTTGTTTCCCCGTTTTTTGTACTTGTCATTAAACGGACTTCCCTTTGCCAAACCATTGACTTATCCTTATTGATTGGTGTTGGAGTAAGAGAATCCTGCACCCCATCCTCCTCAAGGTGCAGCTATCTCGTTTTAAGGTGCTGGAGGGCGAGCTCTGAATCTCATGGGCCCGTTCAGAAGTCACTCAGTACACTTGGTAGCAGAGGATGATTTTGACCATCAACTAGTGAATTTTGATTATTGATAAGACACCTATTGACCATCAACACGAAGTAACTCTAGGTCTTCGGCAATATCACAAGACCTTCGCCATTCGGCTGAGTAGACTGAGAAGCTTCCCGTGGACAATGATAGTGTAAGTCCATCAAAAAATGCAGTGGGTCTGAAAGAACCTGCCTTACAAAGCATAACCCTTCTCATTACTACGGGCAGCCGATTGGATGAAAAGACCAAAGGAGGCGGTGATCCCGAGGATCCAGAGAGGAACGATGCAAGCGGGAGTGAAATGAAAAGTGATGCTTTCACAAATGTTCCTAGGCAATAGAACAAGTAAGGGGAAAGGTAACGGAGGGAGGCGGAGAAAACAAAATAGTCAGAAGTAGAGAAGACTGTAAATATATAGGGGAATAATGACTCTAGAATAATTGAATAAAAAGAGCGTATACCGGGGAGGACACCCGAGATAAAGGGAGAGGTTACCGGGGAGGACACCCGAGATAAATAGAGAGGATACCGGGGAGGACACCCGAGGTAAAGGATACGCCTTGTTCCTGCGCTTTAATATAGCAGTCAGAAGAAATGTCAACTCATAGTCCCACATAATAGGGAAAGACTAGGCTACTATGATGATTAAAGACGTCATAAAAGAAGTTTGTTTAAACTCCACGTCGGGGTATTGATTAGAAGGCAGAGATATGTGTCCAGCTGGTGTCAGTCTAGTCTAACGTTCGTCATACTTGTTCTGTCGATGTGTCGCATGTAAGAAAATGTGTTTCTGTGTTGTTTGAAATTGATTAGGGGTTTTTAGCAATTCTATAATTAAGAGGGAATCGCACATGAATTGATGTACTAGAATGAATTGGTGATTTAAAATTTTGGCGGGAGAACATTGGTTTGGAGCTTGCGATATTTGGTGCTCGCTCATATTGGTGGGTGTGGTGAAATTGCATGGAAGTATTGCTAGGACATATTTGAGCATATTACTCCGCTAGCTCACTTGTGTAAACAATTGCCTAAACAAGCACCCAAGCTTAAGAAATACAGTACAGAGTGGGTTAAGGGTACCGCCCACAAGATGTTTATGCTGTGGCCACAGAACGGGTCCTTATCTAAAGCCGTCTTACAAAATATGACGACTTATTTGCATGCCACATATACAGGCAAGAAACTAGAGAAACGCCTCGCTGTTCAAGAACTTTGGAAAATGTTCAAACAGTCAAAGGAGGAAGAGCCACATGCAGACTGGATATTAAATGTATGAACGGAGGGGGGTGAGGCGCCTACCGCACCACCTGCCCCGCCTGAAATAGAAACCGAGGGAAGTAAGTCAGATGGACTATACCCACCAAGAGAGCTCAAGGCAGCTGCAGTGTACAGTAACCCTGCATATGAATCACCCACATACAGTAGAGATGAAATTAAGGGGAAGGATCAAGATACAAATCTTTCCTCCGCAGTCCCAAGGGATAAGGAGAGACGCGATGATGAGAGGAAGGATCAGGCACAGACAAGTGCACCTCTCGATAAAAAGAGAGAAGGAGCGAAATGGAAAGGAGGTGAAGACAGAACTGATGAAATAGCATTCGCGAAAGACGAATGGATGGGAGGCCAGATATTCTTGAAACTCGATGGAAAAGGAAGTGATGATGTGAGACCAAGAGAGAAGTTTGACGAGACCCAGAGAAGGGAGAAGGAGAAAGATCTGGAAATAAGGGACGAGAGAATAAAAAGGAAGGATAGGCTGAGGTGAGAACGGCTATATCGCGAAGAGCAAGAAAAGCAGCTCAGTCGCAACCAGAGTGTAGCCTATAACCAGTACAGGCAGAACCTGGAAAAACAAAGAAGAGCAAAGAGCATGTGAGAAAAAGATAGAGACGAGAAGAGGAAGTTCGAAGGGCAAATGAACGTAGTGTCAGGAAAGGCAGAAGGCCTTGACTACGGCAAGGGGTAAAGTGCACAGAATTGCACAGGGAACAACTTTGGATCTAACAACGTGCATAAAATACCCAAGGCTTGTGTATGTATAAACCCAGGAGTGCAAATAAAGTATTTACCAATATACGAAAAAGGAATGTAGGGTTAGTACTTAAGACCTCCTTATAACTGAAAGGAAAGTCCGCAAACTCTTTACCCACTATGCTCTTACAGATACTGACGGCGCTAAACCCACGTAACGGGCAAGCAAGTACAGATTCTGTGAACTGACACTCTGTAAAATACTGAATAAGTAACATTCAAACAGTACTCACGAGGACCGGAAAGACCACTAGAATGTCAGTAATGTCACGAACCCTGTAGATCAAACAGGAACCCAGAAGGCTGTAAAAGCAAAGTGTTAAAGATAACAAAATACTTTAACCCTAGTAAGGGGCAAGTAAGATTTGTGATATTAACTTGTGAGGCAAACAAAAGGGGATACACACTGGAATATGTTGCAACAACACCCACACCTAATATGCGATGGAAAGTAAATGCTGAAGTGCAATGGAAAATATGGAATGGAATCTGAATGGATCAGGAGCTGGGGAAACGCTATTACAAGGAAAACCTTTCCCACCCAACCAAGGGAAAAGGCAGTAAACTAATACTACAAAAGTAAGGTTAATGCATCAAGTCTTCAGTAATCAGAACAGCATAAAGAGACAGAACGCTCCGGCAACCTGGTCTGCATCAAATAGTAAAGCACAGAGAAAGGCTGTCTGCAGACAGAGGAAGAAAGAAAGGGAAATGCAGAAAGCATGAATCAATTAAGCACATTAATCCGAAATCCAGGACAGAGGAATAAGATACAGGAGCTAAGAACTGGGCACAAAAGCTAGGAACTGGAACTAGGTACAAGGCACGGAAACCAGGAACAAGGAACAGGAGACTAGTCACAACAGGAACACTGCTACAATGACCAGCGCCGGACTGAAGCAAACTGAGGCTTTTAAAGCTGCTAAATGAGCACACCCCTCAGGCGTGCCGCCTGCTGCACCTGCAGCCACAGGTGTTGCCTATTCTCCACCCAGCCTTGTGCTGCAAGGGAGGAGACGAAGCAGTGAGCCAGGCATTCTGGGAAGCAGGAGGTGAAGCAGTGAGCCAAGGCATTCTGGGAAACATAGTCATTTGATTTAAGTAGCATGCTGGCTGCCAAAACCCTGGAATGGATCCGGAAGGGAAGAAACTTGGAAAATAAGTTTGTAACGGTCCCAATTCATCAGAACACTGTAGCATAAGGTTCGAAGGAAATGTCCAGTAGGGAATAAACCCCAAAACATGCCCCCAAGTGGCGGGAACGAAGGGAGCGAGAACGGGAGCGAAGGGAGCGGGCCGTGACACGTAGGAATGAAAGGAGAAGGGAAGTAGATAAGGTCAGAGAAGAAGCGAGGAAGCGCAAAGAATTTGATGATGACATTGAACGTAAGCGCAGACAGAGAGCACCTGATCTCGAATATCTGGAGACGGAAGTTAAAAAATCCAATTCTGTTGTAGAATTGGAAAACATAGAAGAATTCTTCCCTGCGTACGATTCTGTACCAGGCATTAGTGGGACAAATATTGAAGATGACTTCGACACCAGAAGCATCGGGGAGAAGATAGACAAAATATATGATGAAATGGGGTTGGAACCAATATCCCAAAGGGAAAGGGAAGATGAGCGCTTGGAAAGCACTCAGCTGTATGACACTGAAGACGTCACCCGAAGTAGTGGGAGCAGGAGACTGTCCCTGGATAGGCTCGAAATCAGTAAGAACGAAGATGATACAAGGAGCTGCGTGAATTGGGAACAATCAATGTCCGACTCCGTAGAGGAGACGGAGTGTGAGGCAAATGATGAAGGGAGACAGCGCGAAAGGCGGCTCCCAAGGGATAAAGAGGTACGATGGTCAGACGCTAGCGAGTCCGCACCGAGGACATCAGAATCTGCCACACTGTCTGACCAAGCGGTAGACGGGAGAGCTATGTGTAAAGAGAAGGAGTCTGCACGTTCCAAATTCCGCTTCTAGAAAAAGGGGGGGCGCAAGACCGCAATATATTCCATGGCCACACATGGATCGAGAGAACTTGAAAAAAGGGCTTCCAATGTTGACATTGGGAGCTGGGAAGTGGATACCTGAGTTAGAAAAGATGACAGGGGGTGTCACGTTAGCTATAGGGGACATTAAAGGTCTCCTAATTGCAATACTCAGTGAGAGAGCAGATGATGTATGGGCACGGGCTGGGTACCCTGGTGTTACCATAATTAACACTGCCCAAGATGGAGCACCATTCAACAATTGCAGAGCAGCAGTATGGAAAGCGCTACGAGTGCTTTACCCAGATACTTGTGATATGGGAGCTATAATGGCTCGCAAAGTGAAGGAGTCAGAATATCCGCTGATTTATATCCAGAATTTCCAAGATGCGTGGATGCTCGAAACGCATGAATCTTGGACAAAATCCATACCTGTGTTTTACCACATTTTATGCCAAGGGTTGCCAGAACCAGTGCAAAAGTAACTCAAGAAATTGGTAGGAGTTTAGGCTAAACCTTGGGCCGAAATACAGTTGACGATTGAAAGCCTACATTCAGTTACCTGAATACAGTGATAAGGACACAAATGCTTCCACCACAGGCAATTATAGATGAACTCGTCAATACACTCTTCTTCTGCATCATAGAAGAGGGCCCAGCCATTGTCGGAAGAACCACTGACATGCTTACATTCATCAGAGATCCAACAAATACTGAACATTTGAACCAACTGTGGGCTAAACTGAACTACCTGTTAGCAGTCCACGCAGCAGGAACATGCAGGGACTGTTCACGTCAAGAGAAAGGCCTGTGATCCAGAACCCAGCAAGCAGGACAAATGTCCCTGTCACCCGAGGACAGACGATTGGCGCACAACGTCCTATTTCACAGAGTCACTGACTTTCCAGAAATAGTGGGGAGACCTGCCGAGGTTGATGTCATCACCTTCACCAGAGATACAGCTAATGTTGCGCATATGGGAACACTCCTCCATGGTATCATGCTCCAAGTGGAGCTGTCCAACTTTCAAAGAGTATCTGAGGAGATTCCAGTTAAACCTTCCACCGTGGGACAGATCGTGGGATCAGAGATGAGAATGTTACTGTTTTATTTTATCTTATTTTTTTTACTTTGATTTTGATTGATTGCTAGTTTTCTATTTCTTCGCATTGAACAGGTTCCAGCATGTCCTCAGAACTGAAGCAAATTCGGGGGGTGGACTGGGATCTCACCTATTTTGAATATGCACAATGAATGTGACTTGCCAAAGGTGTTAGTCTAATCTTTTTCCATAGTCGAGCAAGGGAACTGTATCCCATAACCAGAGACAATCGTCACCCACAAGGGGGGGGGGACACTTGCGAAGCACCAGATACTTTAAGACACTAACGTTCGAGAACCAACAATGGAGTGAACAAAAAGAATAGAACATTGACATTTTTCTATAATCGAAATGGGGGCCCAGAACAGTAACCTGGTCATCCTTCCAGCAGAGGGGCGCCCCCGATTCCCTGGAAGGAAATGCTGCCACCTGTTTTACTGCACAATCATATGTATATGCATGGTGATTATCGTTGTCCTTTTGTCATTAACAATTAGAACTGCATTCCTTATTGGTGCACGGAGTGGTCCAATTGCAGTGCACCCACCTGATAATGTGTGCATGAGTCCCGTACAGGCGCCTAGATCCTATGTGGTTATTGCAGTCCTGTGAAAATCCGATGGCATGGTAAATGAAATAAAATTGAATGTAATTAGCAGTAATACAGACACACTTGAGTTAATGAATGAAGAGAAAAGCTGGAGACATGGTCAGCTTGGAACGAATGAAAATATAGCACTGACCACTACACGCACCCACATACTAAATGCACACGAGCGAGGGCAAGTGTCAATGGCTGCAGAACCTCATGCAAAGGCAGCAGAGAGCACAAGACTGCCTGCTGAACTATCAGCCTCAGATAGAGAGAGACCAAAAGAAAGCAAGTGGAAAGCCGACTAATGCAGACGTAGGAAAAGCCATCGAGAAGACGGAAGCGGCTACGAAAGAATTCACTGCAATAACACAAACGTTGATAGATCATTTATTCCCGTTCATAGCTAGAACAAAGAAACTCCATGAGGAACTAAAAAATAAACCCGCAGAGACTGCATCGACAAACACACAAGTTCCAACCCAAGGGGCAAGTATCAGACGTAATATACAGCCATATGCAAGACCTGTGTCGGGCTGGATAACATGGGCACTCACACGCAGAAAAGAAAAGATGCATGAGGACCAGGAAGAAGCAGACAGAATCGTGGCCACTCAAATGGCACAGATGAAAAAGCCAGCACCATGGATTGATATGCCTGAGAGCCCTACAGCACAGAAGAGTCGCACAAACGCGGTTAGAGATGTAGTTATAGCTAACTACAGGAAGACATCAAGAATCAAGAAAAGCTCACATGAAGATAACAATGAATTGAACTATTACCTGGACAGCACAGCGCATTTGGGGAACAACATTTAGTACCAGCACATGAAAGAAGTTGGAAGACGAAATTCAGAAGGAGAGTGCTTCGTGTGTGCACTCGCGCCGTACAGCATGGGAAAATCCAAGATCTTCATGGCTATATAAATTGATGTCCGACAGCACACTGTTTGTCACACATAGCAATGTGCAACACCAGAGGACAGTTTACGGGAAAAGATGCCTCACTGATATAGGCAACTGAAACCGCATATCCTGATGAAGATGATTATGTCCAGGACATTAAGACAAGGAACAGAGCTCATACCAGGAATCGCGTGATCAGGTTTGAAAAGCCAGAAATGAAAGGAACAGGAACAAGATGGGAAATTAACCCGAGACTGAACATCTCGGGAAAAAATCCGGAAGAAGCCCAAATTTGGAAGAATAGAGGCCAAATGCAGATTTGGGGAACAGTGCTTTCACCAAATGGATGGGAAGAAGGAGTAGTGATATGCCGAGCGTGGATGGTCCTTGGAGCCTGCAAATAAGCAGTAGAAAACTCACAAAAACTGTGCAAATCTCTATGGCCAAAGTTGGTAAAGTTACTAACCTGGGTCGAAGATAGAGGGGGGCCATTGCAGATAGTGCCACTGGAAAGCCCAAAATTGTGCTTCAGGAACAATGGCACGAGTAAGATGGGAGAGAATCATAACTGCTGATGCATCTTTGAAGCTCCGGATATGACTCACAGAACCGCAGTAATTATGGATCATTACTGGGGGTGTGGATCCAAAGCATACATAAGGCTGCCGAGAAGCTGGGGAGGCGTAGCTGCCGACGACTTCCAATTTGCTGTCGCAGGAGCCCTCCAGACATCCTACCTCTTGTCCCCAGCACTGAGGATCAGGAGCGCAGGGTCTGCATCGCTGCAACTGGACAGAATCTAGATGGACCACTCTTCTTCAAACCAGAGGTACTGTTTAGACTTGGGGTACCTAACCCAGTGTCTCTGAGCTGTGCTTTACTCAGTTGAGACTTGCAGTGGCTTACTTTTAGAGTTGATTCCGACTCTGCTTTTCACAGGCTTAACAGCTTGTTACACTACAATTTATTTTTCTACAGACTCTCTAACTTTATGCAAGACTTTTTATCTAAGAAGTGTCTCAGCTCCATAGACTGTGTTCCAATTGACTTTGGCTGTTCTGGCTCCCTGCAGACTCTTCTAGCCCATTTACTTTGATATTGTTTGTCCCTCATAGGTGGTTAACTTGTTTTAGACTGTTACTGCTGGGAAAGGCTTGTCAAGATTTCATTGGAAGATGTAGTTGTCCTCACATACACTGAGAACCTGTTTAACCTTTTCTTTCCTTAAATGTTATGTTATTGGACTTATATAGCACCAAAGCCCTAAGGTGCCCAGGCGCTAACTTACAGGAACAGAAACACAGACTTGTGAAGCAGACACTTTACATGAACAGTGTGGTTTTTAAGGATGTTCTAAAAGCCTTTCTTAATTTTTGGGGCAGCTCATTCCATGCATATGTCCCCAGGACTGGAAAAGAGTGTCCATTTCCACACACTCTCAAAGCTTTCCTTTCTGCAACCTCAGAATCTGCAAAGTATAACTAGTGATCTATAAATGCCATTACTGTCCTTGTGAATGAAGTCACCTCAGGGTGTAGGAAATGTGCAAGAAGCATATCCAGAGTATTCACTAACTTGTTTGATTTTGAAAAGTATTTTAAAGTAGATTTACAGTGTTGTATATCTTTCCCTTTTTAAAGAACGCTTATTTAAAAATTGATGTTAAATAACTATTTATAACAAAACCTTGAGTGTAAGTGTTACTTGCTTACTTGTATTTGCAAATTTCATTGTGTACTGGAGGGCTGAGTGACCTCTGAACGGGTCCATGATATTCAGAGCTCGCCCTCCCGCACCTTAAAACGAGATAGCTGCACCTTGTGGAGGATGGGGTGCAGGATTCTCTTACTCCAACACCAATCAATAAGGACAAGTCAATGGCAATGGCTTGGCAAAGGGAAGTCCGTTTAATGACAAGTACAAAAAACAGGGAAACAAATGGAAATCATCAGAGCTGTCATCGCCTGTCTCGCTTCAACTTCCAAATTATTCATGTAAACAGTAACTTTTATAACAAATTCTCCTCCTCATTGACATGTAAAACTCATAAATTTGACATGCAATCTTATTGGTCGGGAAAGGTAACTCAAGTATAGGTACTATATCTGTATATGGTTACAGAGTGTGGGGCTTGGATAACTCTTATCGGGTGGGCGTCTATGCCCATCCCTCTACATCACTCGTGATAGACGTCACTAAAAGTACGACGTCTTATTGGTTCTACTTACTATAGGACCCTAGATTATTTGGTCCATCGTGATTCTGTCGGTTACACCCCTGGACATAAATCTCCACTTTAATTAGCAGCATGCAGAATGGACACCCAGGTGCGGGATGGCCCACGATTCACCCTGCCTCTCTTCCATCAATCACTACCTTCAGGCCTATGTGTCAATTATTTGGCTGAGAGTGGCCTCGGACTGTAACTTCTTATCTCGAAAAGTTATGGCATCCTCCGAGTTTGGATGACATCAGATTTGGGCACCTCTTTGCGCCAGGCTTGTCACGTGTCCGTTAACCCTGACTCCGCTTCAATTTCCCTCTATTTGTGTGTAAGGTCCTTTGATCAGCCTCACCACCTGCCTGGGCCTCCTTATCTCGACCTTCACAGGGCAGGATTCTATGCTCTTAAGTTTCGATTCTTCGGAGTTGCTGCTCTCCTCCCTTCCTTGGGTTGACCTAGAATTCCTAGCCATGAGCTGCTTCTTGCTGAGTTTTGATTCCGCTCTTTTGTCTGACTTTGAGCTAAATTATGAATCCTGGCCTGTTCGTCCTCAATCATCCTAGGCTTAATTCTGCTTTTATAAATGGAGTCGCACTTGTATAGTGTGCTTCTTGAGGTAGATATATATAGTTGGCGCTTGCCACTCTATTCTCCTACTAAGCATTGCAAGCAGTATCGTTTCCTTAGCTTCTTGCGTTTCAAGCCTATTTACAGGCATTTAGCCACTAACCTACTTCCATTCTGCTTAAATGGTTACGTTTCTCCATAGTTCAGCATTGTTTCTTCTTTTATGTTCATTACATCCTTATTCGCAACATTTCTTTGTTTATTACCTTTTGCTTGTCGTTTCTTTTATCTGTGAGTCTGTCTGGACCATTGTGACGTCAGCATTCGCCTCCAATGAGAGCCCTTTGGGTCTCTTCCGGGACAGTTTATAAGTAGTCTTCTATTCGCGTCTGCTGCTGGTACGGTTGTCGCAATGGGTATTGTACGGCCCAGGGTTGTCAGGGTATTGGTGCTTCAATAGGCATACAAGTCCTTCTGATGGGCACTGGACAGAGCCCTACTGTGGCTCTCTTTTGGTTTATTTGCTCCTTATATGTCGCATATCTTGGCGAGTATGCTTCTGGCATCTCAAAATGGGTGGCTGGAGTGCAGGCCATATTTGGGACCTCCTCTACACACCCCCCTCTGGTCGGTTTATCGACCACTTATTCTTCCTCCTTTAGATTACTCTTACTTGGATCTTTCACATTCCAATTCTTCGTCTTCTGGGTTTGTACATGATGGTGTAAACGTGTGTTTCTTTGGAGTTTATATTTTTATCACTCCTTTCAGGCTTCCTGCTGTTTTTACATGTTCATCTTTGTTCCAGGTCATAAACTGACACTGACCATTTGGGCTACAATAGATCCATTTTCCTTCATAATGTCTACGTCTTCTGGGATACACAAATTTTGTTCTTTCTGGCGCAAATTCACTGGCCTTCACGCAGTCTCTTATTTCTTCATCTGTTAGGTCTCTCGGCTTCCATCCTGGTTTGACATCAATCATGATCTTCAGGCTTTCTCTACACTTTTCTTTCGTTGTGTGATGATTATCTTGATAACACAAAATCCTAGTAGTATCATAAATAGCAGGTCTCCCAGAAACTTGAATATGTCTGCCATCCATTGTGGGACCCATGAAAATAGTGTTCCAAACGAGCCGTCATCATCAACCTCGTCAGTTTCATTGATCTGGTTCTGTAGGTTTGTCAGCATACTTATGGCTTCTGTTAAAGTTCCATCCTCTTTGTAATGCATAGGTATAAATGTGCAACACGATTCTCCAATTTCTGTGCAAACACCTCCATCCATCGCTGTGATCATGTGACGTACATATCTGTTCTGGAGGGTCATCAGTCGGATTGTTCTTAGTTCTTCCTTAATAGCATTGAATTCTTTTATGGTAGTGTTAATGATCTGCAATAACTCTGCAACCATTTAGTATTTACTCCAACTTGGATCCATGGTATGAGGATCGTTGTGAACACTGATGAGGTGAGGCTGAAGAGCCTGTGTTCATACGGGATTGCATGCAATGCCTCTTCCGATTTGGCAGAAAAGTAGTTTTCTCTCTTCATTTGGGATACCAGTTCTGCAGATCTCCTTTTCCTCAGGAGGTCATCTGCTTTCGGAAAGCTGTCTATATTCAGGTCACTTTTCGGGATCACTAGTGCAGGAACGTGGACATTCACTATTGTGCATTTTCGGTTCAGCAGCACTTTGAGGTTTCAGTGCTTGGTAAACTGCATTGTCACAGACCTTATATACTGGTTGGGCTTCATTCACTCCTTGGGTCCTGCACTCTGTTGAGGGGACTCGAGCACTGGTCATCCTGCTTCTGTAGGGTTCTTAGGAGACTCCTGGAGCTTCTAAACGGATTTCACACATTGCACTAGACTACAGATTTCTTGACCACTAGCACTCGGTTCCTGCAGCGCAAACAAGTCCAGCCAGTCGGGGAAGATAGTCCAGTGGAGTTCGTCTCAGGGTTAGTTGGTCCCAATAACCCAAGGGAAGAAGTCGTCCCTTCCAGAGCTTCTGTCGAATTGAAAAATGAGTTTCAGCACAGCAGCAGGGCTTCACCGTGGAATTCAAAGGTCTAGGAGGGTGCAACAAGCTTTGTTCCCGGTTTCTTCGTCTGGTGTTTCTCCCAGTGTTGGACTCTGCTTCTAGGCCCAAAACCCTCGTCTTTTAAGCAGATTTCTCCCATGCAGCCTAGGCTGTCGATCAAACAGCAGGGTGGCTGTCTTCAAAGGCCAGCCAGCCAATCAATACTGGTTGCATTCAGGCATTCCTAAAGACAAAGGACAGGGGAGCTTCGGGATCCTCCCTCACATCCTGTCCTTCCAGACACACTGGAGCCAGAGGCGGCCTTCAGGGCTGAAGCCCGCCAAAGGCAAAACGAACAAAGGGCTCAGAGTAAAACCCAAGAAATACCTCACAAACAGAAAATGGCGAAAAAAACGACCAGAGCCATTGTGACAAAATGGTCACCCATGGGTGCTATACTGCAGCTGAGAGTTCAGCCTGCGGTAGAAAAGCATAATGGTAGGAAAGTTAAACAACTGCCACCAGCCATTTAAAGTAGTGAGGGTAACAAACAATGTTACATGAGAATGTAGGATAAGGGGCTAGAAGATAACCTCTCAGCACTCAGATGGTGTGTGCTGGACCAACAAAGAGAAAAGGTAAGTAAAGTCAATTTCACTTTACTATTCTTGGGAACAGTAGTTCACACAAGAAAGGTATTTAAACCTTATGAGAAATCAAAAGAATTTTGCTGTGACACTGCACTGAAGGTGCTGTGTGTCGCCATACAAAAAGTAGATGCCTATGGAGTTTGACTCCAAAATCAGACGAAACACATAATCCAAATCAGGTCAAAACACATGAGAGAGTGAGGGAAAAAGCTCTCACTCACTCCAGGGTTAAAATTAAAAAGTCCTAACGTCCAGCAAAGGAGCTGGGGGTCTCTAAGGTTAACAGGAATAAGTACAGAAATGAGAATTCTCCCTAACAGAGTTCTAAAGTCCACTTGAGTTAAGACTTCATAAAACTATCCCTTGGCATACAGGTCCCCAACTCTTAGTATAAGTCTGTACTGCTCAAGGAACCTTGATAGAGTGGCAGAGCAGTCAGGCTTATCATAGGGGGAAGATGTGAGCTCTAGGTAAGTACACTGAACCCAGTAATTACAATTGTCCAAAGAAACACTTAAACATAAAATGTTATATTAAAATATACATTTATTATATTTATACAAGGAAGGTGGATAAATACTTAGTTCCCTTAACCAACGCACATAAGAATTCTTAATAACAATTTTCAAAGGCCATTGCTTCAATGGTAGTTGCTTGTGGTACAATTGTTAGTTTGACTGTAAGGACAGTTCTACTGTATTATTGGTACTACCACGCACTCGTGTTAAGACAAAGATATACAGTAATTGTATTTCTCCAGAATGGGGTCTGGCATTGATTCACATGCTCATGAATATTCCCCGTCGTCAGGCTGGGAATCCTCGGTAAAGAAAAAATCAGTTTCAGTTTCACTTCTGAACTGTTTTTCTACTAACAACCAATCACTGGTCTCTGGGGCATACTGCCCCCAGCCAATGACTGCCCTCTACCTAAGCCCCCCTTCTGGCAGCCATCTTCCGATTTTTACTGCACGTTCAAGTGTTGAGTCCTATAGCTCTCGAGCTTTTACTGCGTTTGCGATTTTTCTTAGAGTTTGCTCTAATTTTTTCAGTCAATCGAGCCTCAAACTCCATCGATCCATCATCCGACTAACAGGGACCCCTTTTTCTGAACTTTCTACGCCCCTCAAGGGCGATTTTTCATTGAGTTCACTTCTTGGAGGATTCCAGAAGATTCTTGGAGGCCTACGCCGCTTGGACATGGCAGAAGATAGAGGAGACTCAATGCCTCTGTTCAGGATTTGCCCTGGATGCGGCCTACGGAACATTTTCCTGGACGATGGGCATTACCTTTGCCTCTACTGCCTGCATACCGACCAGACGCACGTGGAGGAGGCCTCTGCGTTCTGCAAGGAAATGGTGCCCCGCACCATGAAGGACCGTCGCAAGCGGCTCAACAAGTGGCTCAAGCCGGGTGAGCCCCGGTCACCCAGCCGCAAGAATAAATCTGAGCGGTCTTATAAGACCTTTGAGGGCGCTCCGGCGACGGGGGCCCAACAGAAGGCGCCATTGGGGTAGGCTCCTCCGTGGCGGCCAGGGCGGGCGCAGCATCTCCGGCACCTTCGAACACGAGCCAACGGTCTGGCTTGGCAAAGAAGACGAAGTCAGAGCACCCGGGTAAGCTTCTGGAGAAGTCCCAGTCGGCTCCGACGGGGAAGGCTAAAGGGGAGTGTTGCGCTGACCCGCCCCCCACGGTGAATGCCCTGGCGAAAACCTCCATTGAAGGAGTGGTGGCATCCCTGGCAAAGGCTGTTGATCCAGGTTCACAGGAATCGGCCTCCAGAGCGAGAGTTTCCCTGCCAGCCAGGAGGGCATCATCTTTTCTGCCCGTAGAGAAGACGCCGGTGAAGACTATGCCGGTCATCTCCCCGAGACAGTCTTCCCTGATCGAGATGAAGGGGGGGCACGGTAGTCCTGCAAGGCACAGACATCTCCGAGGAGGAGCTTGCTGTTATTAAGACCATCTTGGATGAAAGGACCGTCGAGGCCAGGTCCTACGGGATGGACCCCGACGAGGCAGATGTGGAGAGTGGGGAAGACACCGACGAGGATGAGCAGAGCATTCAGGATCCGGAGGACACTACGCCACTGCCGCCATCCCTTCCACAGCAGCCACCACAGCAGTGTCTGCTGCCTCTGGTGGACATTTTGATGGACATACTTCAGGCTTTGTGCACACTGTGCTCAGAGATTCAGACAAGGATGCCCCTGTCGCCTGCAGGAGACCCTGCGATACCTGGGCCATTGGGAGAACCCCCGCACAAGAAGAAGAGAGTTCACCCTCCTCCTCCTTACCATCCATCGCCTCTCTCCCCTCCACGAGGGACGAGAAGGAACCGGTTACGATGGGTACGGACGACGGCGGAGTGGATCTCCCGTCCCCGCCACCCAGAGCCTCGCCAACCGACGAGATTGGCTCATTTCATGCCATGATCTCGAGGGCCTCAGAGTTCCAATTGGCTCACGAGGAGAAGGAGGGCTTCCTGTACCAGCGCAGGGAAGCTAAGAGGAAGACTGTGTTGTCTATCCCGCTCTTGGACGACATTTGGAACGAGGGACGGTCCCTCATGAAGAACCCGTCCTCGGCCTCGGTGAAGAGGGACCGGTACAAGGTTCCGGACTCTGCACCCAAGTGCTTGAGATCACAGCCTTCCCCAGATTCGGTGGTCTCGGCAGCGGCTAGGAAGAAGTCTGCATGTTTGTCTGCTTGAACGTCCTCTGCCTCCCCTCCCCCCACCCGGACAGCGAGGGAAAGAAGCTGGACTTCATGGGACGAGGAGTCATCTCGTCGGCAGCAACGACCATCAAGGCGGCCCTCGCCATTGTGGCTTGTTACGACAGAGAGCTCTGGTTCAAGATCGCTCCCCTCCTGGACTTACTCCCCGACAAGAGAGCGGAAGCGCTGGAGATTCTGCAGGAAGGCTCGGTGGCATCAGACCATGCCATCACGGTGACCACGGACATCACCAACACGGAGTTCTGCCAGATGGGCAACGGCGTTTGCTTTCATCAGTGGGATTGGTTGAAGGGCACTAACTTCCACCAGGATGTGCAGTCGAGGGTGTTGGACATGCCTTCAACAGGGATAACTTGTTTGGCAAGACTGTGGATGAGTCTCTTCAGGCCATCAATGTGGATACTGAGACGGCGCGCGCTTTGGGCATGCTTCAGCAGCGTTAGCTGTCCTTTCGGACCTCCAGAGGAAAGTCCCAGGCTTCCTCCAAAGGCTTCGGTGGCTTGGTGTCATCCTACCGTCAACCGTCCCACTCTTCGACCCAGGAGGCCTACAGGGCCCGCAGCAAGCCCGGAGGTGGTAGCCGTTGTCGCCAAGGTTCCCAAGGCGGCTTCTGCATAGCGAAGCAGGACTGAAACGGCCGGGATGGCGGGCCCCCACCCGCACACCCCGTTGGAAGGCCGGCTGGCGAACTTCAGCGGGTGGAAGACCATCTCCACTGACCGTTGGGTGCTGGAAGCGCTGGCCCATGGACACACTCTGGCATTCCAACGGAAGTGTCCGTGTATACCACCCGTGGCCAGACAGGAAACCACGTCCCTCAGCTTCTGCTGGAGGTGCGGGCCATGCTGAGGAAGGGTGCAATAGAACTCGTCCCAAAGAAGCTCCAGGGCTCCAGAGTAAACTCTCGGTACTTCCTCGTCGAGAAGAAGACGGGAGGTTGGAGGCCCATCCTGGACCTCTGCTGGTACATCAGATTCCAGAAGTTCCGGATGGTCACCCTTCAGCACGTTAGGACAGCTGGAAGAAGGGGATATCCTGTCGTCGTTGGACCTTGAGGATGCTTGCTTTGACATCCCCATCCACAAAGGACACCGCAAGTTCCTGCGCTTTGGGGTTCAAGAGCAGCACTATCAGTTCAATGCCGGTGCCAAGGATCTTCACCAAGTGCCTGGCGCCAGTGGCGACGCAATTGCGTCTACGAGGGATCCATGTTTACCCCTACCTGGACGACTGGCTCATCCGAGCGAAATCGAGGGAGATCGCCATCGCTCACACAGCGGAAACCGTCCAGCTGCTGATGGAGCTGGGGTTCTCGGTGAACTATGCAAAGTCTTGCTTGGTGCCATCACAAGACACACAGTTTCTGGGGTCTCGACTCAACACAGTGTCGTGCCTGGCATCTCCGTAGAAGGAGAGGATAGTGGGCACCCTGGGCAAGGTGCAACGGTTGTTGACCCTGAAGATGGCAAGGGTGAGATCCATAAAATCCCTTCTCGGCATGATGTCGTCATGCATATACTTCGTTCGACTGTGCAGGCTGTGGATGCGGCCACTGCAAGAGTACCTCGACGCCCGTTGGATCTAGGTGTTGGAAAGATTCGAGGACAAGATCTCTCTTGACAAGATGTTCCGTCGAGCGATACATTGGTGGGGTGTCTGCGCATCTGTCGGCGGGCACAGACTTCCAGACCCCACCTCATCAGGAGATGGTCACAACGGACGCCTCCCTGGAAGGATGGGGCGCACACACCAGAGGTTTCCATGCAAGAGGCCTGTGGCTGACGGAGGAGAAGTTGTTACATAACATTCTGGAGCTACGGCCAGTGTTTTGGGCCCTCAAGTCCTTATTTCTGTCCCTTAAGGGCAAGGTGGTATGGGTCTTCACGGACAAAACCACCACGATGTTCTACATCCGAAAGCAAAGGGGCACCAAATCCCCAGCACTCTCCAGAGAGGCTCAGGACCTATGGCACTGGGCTGTGGCCCAGGGGATATTCCTCGTCACGTTTCATCTGGCAGGAGTGAAGAACATCTTCGCCGACTCCCTCAGCAGGGAGCTGCGCTCGTGCCACGAGTGGGAGCTTCGGCAGGATCAAGTGGATCTTCTGTTCCGATGATGGGGCAATCCCCACATCGATCTGTTTGCGACGGTGATGAACACCAAGTGCCAGAGGTTCGCCAGCAGGTTTCCCCAGCCGGAGAGCATGAGGGATGCGTTCTCTTTCCCCTGGGACGTCCAGTTTTTCTATGCGTTCCCTCCATTGCCTTTGCTACTGTGACTCATCAATCAACTCAGACAGTCCTGGTGCAGGATGATCCTCGTCGCACCGGCGTGGCCAGGACAAATATGGTACTGAGACCTTCTGGACTTGTCAGCGTCCCCTCCAGTCAAGCTTCTGGTGGTCGCAGATCTTTTCGCCAGAGAAAGAGGCGCGATCCTGCATCATGACCCAGGGTCACTGAACTTGCAGGCCTGGCTCCTGCAGCACTCGTTTGGAGGTTACGAGATCCCAGCAGACTGCAAGGAGGTACTTGCCAAGGCTAGGGCTTCGTCTACACTGAAATGCTATGGACATAAGAGGAAGAGGTTCACCGTCTGGTGCCGTGCAAAGAAGATAAACCCTCTACGGATTACTGCCCCGCAGGTGCTGCCGTACTTGCTGTTGCTGGCCAAAGCAGGACTGGCGCATGCTTCCATCAAGATTCATCTGGCGACTATCTCCCGCTACACGAGAACTCCGGGGCGGTCGTCACTGTGGTCGCACCACCTGGTCAAGGAGTTCATGAAAGGACTTTTCTGCTCGTTCCCGCTGGTGAAAGCTCCGGCCCCGGCGTGGGAGCTCAATGTGGTGCTGACTAGGCTCATGGGTCCTCCATTCGAGCCTATGCATTCGGCAACACTGAAGTTCTTATCGTGGAAGGCCGCGTTTCTTGTGGCCATCACCTCTGCACGACGAGTGGGAGAGATCCAGGCCCTCTCCTGTAAACTTCTGTACTTAACTTTAAACGAAACGAGGGTGGTGCTACGGATGCACCCCTCCTTCATGCCCAAGGTGCAGTCAGACTTTGATCTAAACGAGCCCTTGGTGTTACCAGTTTTCTTTCCGACACCTTCGTCGCCGGCTGAGAGGACTTTGCACTCGCTAGATGTGGCTAGAGCGCTGAAGTTCTATGTGGACCGCACAAAGAGTTTTCGGAAGAAGTCACAATTGTTTGCGAACTTTAGCCCTGTGAACCATGGGAAGGCGCTATCCAAGACTTCCATTTCCAGGTGGCTCTCCAGCTACATCACCCATTGTCACCGGTTGGCAAACCGACCGTTGCCTGGCCGTCCAAGAGCCCATTCGACCAGAGCGATCAACTACGGCGTTCCTGTCTGGTGTGCCACAGCTGGACATCTGCAGGGCTACTATGTGGAGGTCGACGCACACCTTCACAAGATTCTACTCCGTCAACCAGGATTCCCGGGAGGAGTCCAGAGTCGGCCAAGCAGTGCTGCGCAACCTGTTCACTTGAAAGTGAGCCTGGTGAGGAGGTAAGAGATGCTTAATGTTGAGCCTTGCCACCTCCCGTGGTTGTGCGTGTGTGTACTGCTATGTATTCTTCATTCATGAGCATGTGAATCCATACCAGACCCAATGCTGAAGAAGGAACAAGTTACTTACCTGTAACTGTTGTTCTCCAGCATGGGTCTGGCATGGATTCACATGCAAACTCTCCAGCCTACCCCTCTGCGGCTCTTCTCTTGGTCCTGCTGCCACTTTATGTGCTACCAAATCTGAAGATGGCTGCCAGAGGAGGGGTTTAGGTAGAGGGCAGTCATTGGCTGGGGGCAGTATGACCCAGAGACCAGTGATTGGTTGTTAGGAGAAAGACGGTTCAGAAGTGAAACTGAAACTGATTTTTTCTTTAACGAGGATTCCCAGCCTGACAACGGGAAATATTCATGAGCATGTGAATCCATGCCAGACCCATGCTGGAGAACAACAGTTACAGGTAAGTAACTTGTTCCTTAGTTAGCAAAACCACATAAGATAAAGTCTTTTAGGAAGGAAAAAGATTGGTTAATCACACCGCAGCAGAGCTTAACATTCTAGAGACACTTTTCGGACTTCTAACGCTTTAAAAGTCCAATCCCTATCTATACGAAAATGTCAGTGTAGGAGTGGATTCAACGTCTTAAGCAGCAGTAAAACAGCAAAAGCCCCTCAGGATACTTTGTCTCTAGGATAAGTTTTTTGGTAAATCTACACAACAAGGGGGACCCTGTGAAAGGGACTCCCTAAAGGGACATAGGCTGGAAAGCCAGGGTCAGAGTTAGAGTGGACACCCTTCACACCTCTTCACTCACTATAGTCACTCTGGATCGACTTCTTGGTTTAAGGTAAGTTATACCTTTCATCCCACAGTAGCTTAGGTTAGAAGAAATAAATGTAGCTGGATTCTCCTCTGTGCAGCAGCGATGGACCCGGTCTCCTGATTGCTCGGTCTGTTGACGAAAGGAAGGACTCTGAATGGGATATCTCAGCAGCAGTCCCGAGAGAGGAACCTTGGCACGGATTTCTTAAGTCTTCTTGGTCGGGCTGCGTTTTTGCCGACTTTTTCTCAGCACCAAAAAAGGACAGTATTTGCCCAGTCGATCTTCGGTTCTGCTTGGTCGGGCTGCGTTTTTTGTGCCTTTTTCTCAGCACCAAAAAAGGATGTTATTCGCCCAGTCAGTCTTCTTTGATTCTGAAGTCCTGCACTCTGGTGAGTGGACTTAGATGAGTCGGATTGTGCATCAGGAGGACCAACTGGAGCTCACCCAAGTTATGGATGGATCCTGTCTCGCAAAGACGTTGCACTGCAAATGGGTCAGAGGTCTTCTGGTATTCACTTTCTGCAGCTCTGGAAAGGCACAGGACCTCGGGAGATGGCTCAATTTGTAGTTCGTCTCAGTGGTAGTTGGTCCCACCAGCCAAAGGGAAGGAGTTGCCCTCTTGGGAAATCCTCTGAATAGAAAATGGGGTCAGGACAGCAGTGATCACTTGACAGTGATTGGAAGGGTCTGCAGGCGTCTCTGGTCATCTTCAGCTTCTGTTGCGTCAGTTCCAGTGGTCGACTTGCCTTTCACTTCAGGAACCTCCACTTTATTCCATTTTCTCACACACTCCTCTGCAAACTCGCGCAGCAGTTTGCAGAACGGGGCAGGTGGCTGTCCAATTAGGACAGCCAGCCTCCACCACCTTGCCCCCCCCAGGGAGCTGGTTCCATTCAGGCAATCTGGCAGACAAAGGGCACGGGAGTGAATAACTCCTCCCCCACTTGCTGCCTGCCCAGACTCACTGGAGCCTAGGCGGGGACACCCAAGGTTTCCCACCAAAGGCAAACACAGACCTCTCCCTCCCAGAATGGTAGAAGGGCTAACTAAGAACAACCACAATATAAATCGTGAAATAAGAAAGGAGCCACCATGTTAGAGCATAGGTGACCCTATTATGCACAACAGTCTATGAATACAGTCTGTGGTACAAAATAGCACAATAGTTGATAGAACATGTCCACTGCCACCAGCTATAATGATAGGGTTGTCTATGTGACTAAAAAGTCCAAAGAGCAGAGAGAAGGGGGATACTAGGTATCCCCTTAGCACTCCATATAATGTGGTGTGTCATAATCTCAAATAGTATAACGTTTTAGGAAGGATACAAAGTAGCCCTCTATCCTTACTAACTGCAGTTAGTAAGGATAAGGAAGGAATCTCAAAGGATAACCCCAAGTGTTTCCAGCAACACTGCACATCAGGTGCTGTGTGCTGCAAAAGTTAAACACAGATGCCTTTAAAGAGATATGGAGGAAAGCAGACACCATATTAAAGGTAAAACACAGAGAATAGAGTTCCAAAAGTCATAGCAAATAATGAATGAGGGGTAAAAAGGCTCCCCTCATTCAGGATGGAAAGAAAAAGGTCCAGAAGTCCAGCAAAAAGTGCCTGGGGTCTCACTAGGAGAGGAGATGAAGCTTAAAAATGATAAGTCTCCCTAACAAGCGAGATAAGCGATTCTTCAGTGACCGTGGAGCAAGGGCACTGCACGCAGCACACGTGTCCCAACGATGATCGGGCCCCAGGAACTCCAAACAAAGTGCATTGGGGTCCGATGCAGGAAGCGGTTGCACAAGGCGCAACTGGTAAAATCTTGCGCGACTGACATGTGCTGGGGGAGGTGAGGCACCGAAAGGTGGTGAATAAGATTGAAAAAGCAAACGCCGGGAAGCAGGCAAAGCACAAACAATTATACTCATGCAAGCTGCCAGGTCTGTTCCTGTCTAAGTGGAAAGGGGGACTGGGGTGAGGCGCCAGGGGGCATAGCTGGTGGGCTTGCCTGTGCATGGGGCTGCGCCCCTGCGTGCTGTGCAGGGTTGGGAGGGGAGGGGAGGTTTTCCACTGCAAGGGGGAACTGCTACAATCTCTGTGTCGGGGGGACATGGTTCCGGATGTATGAGTATAACTTAAAGCCTGCTTGCTCGACATGGAGTAAACCACGTTTATGACTCAAAGTAAACTTGCTACAGGTCTTGGCGCAATCAAACCACGATATTGACACTTTCGGCCTTTATGTAATGACCCTAATGTTTTGGCAATAAATGGCTTCCTACATTGAATCTGCGAGAACCCAAGGGGTTACAGTTTAAAAGCATCTATTAGGAATTTTCATCAGGGGAGAATATGCCTTTCAGATTCCATGGCGGGTGTTTGCAGTTAAATAAGGTTTCTATTCAATAGGGAAGCTTTTTTGAAACTACAATAGGGAAAGTTCTGATTCAGTTTAAATATAGTAGATTAAACATGTCTGCCTTTTGTCAATGTAGTAAATCCTTGTGTTTGTGTTGTAACCAGTGCAACCATATGCGTGAGAAGGAGTCATGCTGGTTGCATACATGCAACCAATATTTGGAAGCATTGCAATCATTTTTTATTTTTTTTATTTTATTTGTATGAATCAAAAGAAATTGATTTTTACAAAAACTTTTCAAAACCTTTTTACAGTTGCGCGAATGTTCTTTAAGATGAGTTAAATGCAAATTTAAAATTTGGTTTAGCTGGTTTTTTCAGCCCTTTTGCAGCCTTTTCGGACTGCTAAACTCAGTAGAAGTGTAGAAAGGAGCTGTGAGTATCCTGGCATCAGAGAGAATAAAGATGTCAAAGACTTGACTCTTTATATTTCTGGTACATCTTGGAATTAGGTCAGGTATCCAACGTGGACATTACTTGTTGGAGAATTTTTGATGTGGCCATAAACCATGTAGGTTTGTCCCCACTGATCATTCTCGACCACCAGCAAGATTCACTGTCCAGCGAGGGGTCGGACGAGAAATGCTGCATGTATTCTGACTTGATTGATTTATTTCGTTTCTGGGCAGCCTAGTAGGAGATGGCGAACTGACTTTTTCGTTTGTGTTTCGGCAGAGTCTACAATGGGCTGTGTTTGAGAGACCTCTGATGGCTTTGATTTCATGTGTTGGTAGGAGATTAAGTCTCGCTCTTAGAAGACAATTTCTGGCTTGCCTATTTGTGAATTGTTTAATATATCCCTGAAGTTCATTCAATTTCTTTATGTTCGGAGGCAAGTGGAGCGTTAGCGTGTTTTCCCTGGCTTTTGCCTGGGTCGAGATCCAATCTTGTTCCTTGATTTATTTCAGGACCTTTGTCGGGTTTTGGACCAGTTCATCCTCATCGCTCTCAATAGATTTCAGAAGCTTAGAAATGTATAGTTTTCTATATAACCTCAGCAAATTACAGTTTAAAGTCCCTTATAAAGATAAGAGACTCAGTTCTCTTCGAATTGACGCTACAGGGGTTGAAGAAGGGAGGCAGAGGACTGTTCTCCAGTAGTATGCTTCTAGTTTTGGCCAAATTTCTCTCGGAAGTAGTAACATTGCCTCTGAACCATAAGTTATTGAAGGAACTACTTTCATTTTGTAGAAGTAAATTGCTGGTATTGTTGAGAAGCGACCACGTTTTTGGTCAATTGCTTTTCCTTGCGCTGCCAATTTTCTGATTTTTGATCTTAGGTGTTCTTGCATAGCGGATTCTTTTTTGGAGTTGTCCAATATGATGCCCAGGTATTTGAAGCTTTTTACTTTTTCAATCTGGGCCGATTGGAAGAACCATTTTGTCTTTTCTGATTTCTTTATTGATTTTTCAAGAATTACTATTTTGTTTTTTTCTTTGATTACTTTCAAGTTGTAGGTGGTTGCGTATACAAAGAGGTTATCAAGTTGGCGCTGTAATCCTATGGGCGTCTGATCAATTAGAATAAGATCATCAGCATAGAGTAGCCTGCTGATTTTGTGTTGGCCCAGCTTTGGTGGAAATGATCTGACGGAGGTTTCAGCTGTTTGGAAGTCTCCCAGATAGGCAAGGAAAAGTGAGGGGGCCAACGGGCACCCCTGTTTGACTCCCCTTTGGATCACAATAGTTGATTATAGGGACCCTTTACAGTTTAATCTGACTCGCACAGTTGTATTGGTATGCAGTGTTCTAATAGGATCGAGGATTTCTTGAGGACAGGATCAACGTTTCAGTTTGTTCCATAAGAGGGTCCTGTCGACCCTGTCAAACGCTTGAGAGAAATCAATGAAGGCCATGTATAGCCTGGGACCCCCTTCTATCATTTTGCTTTTCAAGATACTTATTATGAGGATGTTGGCCGAGGTTCCCATGTTTTTCTTAAATCCTGATTGCAATGGGTCATTGCACGGGGCGTCATTGGCCCAGGCTTGGAACCTTTTCAAGAGGAGGGAGCCGGATAACTTTCCTATTGGATCAAGCAGCGCGATGGGACGGTAGTTAGAAGGATTTTTGATGTCGCCTTTCTTATATATTGGAATTATGGTGGCAGTAGTCCAAGAAGCTGGTATTGATTTGGATTCTCAGCATCTTAAGAAACCTTGACTGATGAAGGTTGACCAGGCTTCGGTGTGGGCTTTTAAATCTATGTTTGTGATGCCCTCAGGACCCGGTGCTCTTGAGGTTTTCAGTTTATGAAGTCGTAGATTTCTTCTCGATCATCAAGTGTTGCCCAGGAAGGCTCACGACTCAGTGCTTTGAGTTTTCTGGCCCAAGGGTAATTTGAAAGTTTCCTTTATGTAGTTTTCCCAAGTGGATTCTCCAATCACGTTTTGGATAGTGTCACTCCTAATAGATGTCGTAGAATTTAGTAGGGACCAGAATTCTCTCGAGTTTTTTGTGCAGCTGGCTCTCAATATGGCTTCGGAATCCTGTTGGTATAGTTTCCTTTGGTGTGATCTTAACCAGGCACGATAGATGATTTTTGCTTCTTTCTTGGCCATTTTTGCTTGCTTAGTGTCTAACTTGGCTGAGAGTCTTATGGCTTTTCGATATTCTCGTTGTTTTTTCGACTAACAGCAAATCATAATTGTGCTTTTTGGATTTAGAGGACGAGCACGTTTTTAAACAGGGCTTTTTGTATACTGTTAGCAGGGGGCCATAGTCAGTCACATAAATCTGATCTCTGGTTTTGGTCCTTTTGCGCTTACTGCATAAGTCTCTGATGTCTTTCGCTGAGAGACGTGGTCTATTTCCTTGTGTGTTTGGTTCGAGCTGATAGGCCAGGATTTCTACAGGCTCATTTATACTTTTCCAGGATGTAGTTAAAGGATTTTGGTCACTGGCCTTAGTTTGAATAACCTCAAAAGACGAGACTAGGTGCAAAAACAGTCTCGAGATGAATATGTGGTCGATTGATGATTTAGTCAACCCATTTGTCCACGTCAGTGGGCGGGAAAGGTTGGGGAAAACCGTGTCCAAACTTTGTAGTTTTCTGGAGTTAATTAGATCAAGCTACTGAGCACCTCTGTGGTCAGACGGAGTGAAGTTTCTTTTGAGTTTTTGTGGTACATATGTGGCATTTAGGTCTGCGCAGATTAATATGTGTGGCACTACGTGTACGGTCAAGATCTTGTCGATTACCATTTCAATTTCTCTGAGGAAGGCTGACGCTTCACTTTTTACCAGATTCCAGTATGTGTTAAGAATAGCTATAGGCATGCACTGCACGTTCCTGTCGAAGTCACTTTTGTGAGACCATTTTAGCAAGACTAAGAGGTGTTGGTTCGCACTTAGAACTTTGTCAATTTTTAGACCATGTCCGATACGGTTTGCCATCAAGAGGCCAGAGGATGGACGGCCCTTGCTGCTCTTATGGGCCGGGGCCAAAGTAAGTTCGTACCCGTCCAAAGTAGGTGTTTTCATAAGCCAAGTTTCTTGTAGGCATAGAATATCGAAATCGCCAAGATTTATTTCGCCAGAGATGGTCAAGTGCTGAAAGCCCCTGGTATTCCAGGAACAGAGGCTTATGTTATGCGTATCGGCGTCAGTTGACTGTAACTCTCCGTGGATGTGGTCCTGGTGCTTGGATTGCTATTTGGACTTCCTTGATGTGAGGGCTTTAGGAAGCCAGGCCCATAGCCCCGAAGTAGTCGGCTTAATCACGTTTGAGTCATGCTCCAATTGCAAATTTTGGACGGTTTGTCTAATTGTTTTTCCCAAAACCTGCAAGGTTTTGTTGGTAATGGAGGTCTGTTGTGTGTTTTTTTTCGATTCTTTGGCCTTTTCCGTCGTGCTTTGGGTGGATTTAGCTTTTCCTTTCAAGTGTGAGCTTTCGGATTCGTGGATGATTTGATCGGAGGTGGGAATAGGCTTTTCCTGGCGCTGGTCAGTTTTTAAAGACGGGCTCTCCGGGTCACTGTAGCCTTTCTTATGGTTGCTGGCTTTACTGGTTAATAACTGGGTTTTTGACCTTTCTTTGTCCCTTGACGTTTGGGTTTTGCTGCGTGATCGTTCTGTTTTCTTTAGAGTCAGTGAGGTCGTACCCAAGTTTCAGGAGTTCTTTTGCTTCTTTCCTTAACAGGTCTTTGACCAATGCGATGTAGAGATAGGTTTGGGCCTTCCCTTTCTTGTGACTTGGGTTGACGATCTTTAGGTCTTCAGTTTTTATTTTCTTCAACTTTGAAACATGGTGGAACAAGATTAACACAGAGCTTCTGTTGAGAATCACGTCGTCGTGGTTTCCTTGAATTTGTTCTAGTTTGAACACCCACCGCCACTCTGGTTTAAAGTTCGAGGTTGTACAGTATTTTTCTGTTTTGGAGTGGTAGTTGTGCTCCTAGCTGGCTGGTTTACGGAAACCAGTATCAGTTTTGGACTTGTGTGTGTCTTTCACTTGTGTCTGTCTTTCTTTTTTGGTGGAGTGATGTCTGGTCATTTTTCTGACCGAAGAGGATCTTGTTCTGGATTTAATCAATGCTCTAGAAGGAGGTGTTGAAGATCTATGGCTTTGGCAGGGTTTGTTGGAAGGGAGATGGATTTTCTCCATTTGCTTTTTGTTTGTTTTGATTTATTTTGTTCTGACGCTCTTCCAGCGTAAGGAAAGGGGAGTCTCGGTCAGAGTTATCATCTACTATTCTGCTGGATGAGCTTTGTGATAGGGCCACAGAGGTAACTTTTCTCTCTGGAATCAAAGGTGACTCCCTTGTAAGGCCTTGCTGAAGATTCTCGTCTAAGTGTTGACTAATGTTCATCAAAGATTTGTGGTCCATGAAATCTTCAATCGTTTTTGGTGATTGTGAAATACCGCTTTGTTTGGTTGACTCATTTTGATTTGCACGAGAACTTGAGCTGGGCCTTGGGTTCTCAGACCGGGCTTTGCTCGAGTTTGATTTTGGTTGTGTCGTAGAAGTCAATGGATTTGTAGAATTTGGTGTTGATTTTCCACAGATTTTACTTGTTTCCTTTCCTGCTTTATTTTTCTTTAAAATCAGGAATGATTGGTCAGTGTTTTGAGCCATGGTGGAGTTTCCGCGAGTCCGGATGGTTGGTGTCATCCACAATCAGTAGCACTTCCTTTTTTCCTCTATTATCGTAGTTGGTTGAGACCGTTTTAGTTTGGTGCGAATCAGTTTGAGTTTGAGTATTTCTTAAAGCTGTAGAAACGGTCAGGTCAATGACTGAAGATATTTGTTCAGCCACGTCTTTTGTGGTTGTTTTTGTCGGGCCACTGGTAGATGGATTAGTGCCACTAGTTTGATTTTGGATTGGAGCGAAATGTTGGTTTTGTTCATTGGCAAGTTTTAGCCGTTCTTCGTAGGCCATAACATAACCATCTAAGTAAATCAGTTTGGTATACATCATTGTCTGAATTGTGGTATGGTCTTTTAAAGTGTCATTTAGAGATTCGTAGAGTTTTTTAAACGGTGTAAGGCCTATTGAGATTGCAGACATGATTGAAAAGATGTCGGGTTTTTTCTCAGGAGGCTCTTTTGTAGGATGTTGTCCTTGGACGCTCTGCTTACTTGGTGAGCGAAGTATGATTGGTGGCACACTTGGTGGTCTTTGATGGTGTTTCGTAGGGGGCAGGTCCAAGGAAAATCTTCTGTGTGACCCGCAGGGCGGAAATAGAACAGGTAGCGCATAGGGTCTGCCAAAGCCATCTCTGTCGCCACTGCTGTTCTCTCCTTCCGGCGAAGCAGCGTTGTGCGATGTTGTGGATTGAGTGTTTTCCGCCACAGGTAAAGCACCGGTCTTGTCACGTGCTTCTGTGTTGTTTAGTTCCTGTGGAAGGGATTGTAACTTTGGCTGATTTTTCTCTTCGAGAGGATTTTTTGGTGAGCAGGGTGGAACTGTAACTTGTGCTTCGAGCGCTAGAGGTAAGAGTTCTGGAACATTTCCATTTGGGTTTTTGTCGTGTTCGCCTGTTTCTTGGACATCAACTGGACTTGGGTGGGGCCATGCCGGTGTCTCTACTATTTCACGAGAGGCCTTTAGAGGAGCTAGCTCATTACCCCCCACAAACTGTGGTTCCAGGTTAGCCAGGACGTCAGTTGGATTGGTGATTTTTGGGGAAACAACCTCGTTGGAATGCTGGGTTGAAATTGTAGGCGAGAGTACAGTCAACATTTGCGAGGGAACCATCTGGTGATCGTACTTTCTATGTTTCAACATGCGCTGACAGTCTTGGAGTGCTTCCAATATTTCCATATCTGTGAGCTCTGCTGTACGGGCTGATCGTTGGAAGTTTCTTTTGTTAAAGAAACTTGTGAGAAGGTTCTGCGTGATAGTTTGATGCTTTGCCTTTCCTGACTTAGTGGAAAAAGAAGTGGTTCCATTGCAATTTTTCTGGGTAACTGTGCCTTTATGTAGGAACAGTCCTCTCTTTTTACATTCTTTCTTTTCAGTTTGGTTGTTTTTCCTTGATTTTTGGGCTTCAAGCGAGTCTCTTGGACGTTTCCTAGGGTTTGATTTAGCCGGTACTTTTGTTATACTCGGCTCGTCTGCCTCAGCAGGTGGAGTCAGTTGTCCATCGCAGTTTGAAGCATCTGGGACACGTTCCAAGGTTGATTGCACAAAGCTGACTTTCAGTGCAGTTTTTTGGAGCCCACGCTTCTGCAGGGCAGAGTTTCTTTCATCGGCGTCCGTGTCACAGTGTATGAGGGCTTGAACTGCGACGCGGGTGCAGGGTACGGCCTCTTCTGGCTCCTCCTCCGCAGCTTCATCCTCGCACTCCAGGCTTTGCCCGCCTGCACCGGCTCCTGGGCTGGGGTGGAACGGATCCTGACTTCTCGAGATGCCACCGCTCTCAGCAGCAAGCCTGGATCGTCTCCGCGAGGCAACGCGGACCCGCTATCCCCTCCGGGAATAACAGGTAAGCGGGCCATTGGGACAGTGTTCACAGGGTTTGCCATGCATGCTGTATGTCATTGTAGCTGCCTCCCGAAGCCGACGGCGGCGTGACTTGTTGGTTCTTGAGTTTATGAACAGGTTTTGCCGGTATACGTTGAGAGATCTGCAGCTCATCGTGTTTCTTCCAGGTTGATGTTTGACGTTTTTTTTAGTTGGTTGGCTTCTATTTCCGATGCGGATGCAAACTGCAGAAAATGATCGTTGCTGTGTGATTTCTGTAGACAAAACTTCTTCTGGACCCAAGTGGGGGCACGAGCCGCGCATCCAACGCCTTTCTTCACTCGGAGGGGAGTTTACAGAGGTGGCAGTCCTCGCAGCCTCAACCACCATGACTGCAGGACTGCCACTCGCCGCCACTCTGCGTCCGCTCCACGGACTGTGTTGGTTCTTGTAGTTAGTCAGAAAAATGCTCTGCCTCCAAAGAAAGGACAGGGAAGATGGACACTGCTGAGTAGAGAATACTGCAGGACTGCCACTCGCCGCCACTCCGCGTCCGCTCCACCGACTGTGTTGGTTCTTGTAGTTAGTCAGAAAAATGCTCCGCCTCCAAAGAAAGGATGGGGAAGACAGACACTGCTGAGTAGAGAATACTGCAGGACTGCCACTCCCCGCCACTCCGCATCCGCTCCGCGGACTGTGTTGGTTCTTGTAGTTAGTCAGAAAAATGCTCCGCCTCCAAAGAAAGGACAGGGAAGACAGACACTGCGGAGTAGAGAATACTGCAGGACTGCCACTCACCGCCACTCCTCAATAATATAAGTAGAGTGTTATGCAAGCTGATGTGCTTTTGTGCACTCTGATCTTTCTTCCAGGTGCACTCTGCTCATTCTTCCGGGTGCACTCTGGTCATTCTGCCAGGTTCACTCTGCTTTTTCTGCCAGGTGATAAGGAGCATATGTGTTTTGTGGTGGGGCTTGGCCTATAAATGCTAAGTTAGAGCCCTGAAAATGGTAGCCTTTGTTTACCTCGCCATTACTGAAGTGCTCCTATGTGGTAGCTATTTTCTACACGTTTGCATGGTTGATGGCACATGATCACTAGGATCTAGTATGTAGCATGATGCAAACTAACTTTGTCTACCCACTGCAAATCTATCAAAACGCTCAAGCACAGACTCAAGCGGCCTTGGAGAACCAACCCCACTCCTCCAAAATAAATCCTCTCTTGCAAGACTGACAAGGGCCTTCCGGTCAATTATGAAAGCCAAAATAAACGTCTGTGGGAACCGAATCATAAACTCCTGCAACCAACAAGGAACTGCACATAATCATCACATAATTCAAGATGCCAGGTTGATCAACCCCTACCCCCCTAATGCCCAATCTCTATGCAACGCCCTGTCCGAATAGTTTCACAACATTGGCACTGATACACTGTCCATCCTTTTTAAAATAGCACTGATGCCCCCTACCCCAACCCACTCTTCACCCATCCCTAGACCCACCTCCCTCTATTCCAGTCTTCTCCTCTTTCTCCCCATCTTACACCATGAGTTCATCAGGCTCCTACCGCAAAGCCGTTCGTCAGGCACTCCTGGAGACCCCTGACTCCCCTGCTCTCCTCAAGAATATCCTAGCAACCTGTGCTGGCAGCATTCCACTGTCAATCCTTAACTGGACCCTCTGCTCAGGAATCTTCCCAAAATCCTTCAAAACCTCCTATTTCAAACCTCTTCTCAAAAAAACCTTGCTCGACCCACCCATTCCCCAGAACAACCTGGCTATTTCTAACACCCGCTTCATTGCCAAACTCTTGAACCGCACAGCCTATAAACAGCTCTACCGCTTCACAGAATCCAACAACCTTCTTGACCCAGCTCAAACAGGCTTCAGACCCCTCTGAGGTACTGAGTCCTCCCCTTGTGTCGGTTTGGGATGACTTAAAAAGAACAGCAGATGCAGAAGGTTCTGCAGCACTCGTCCTACCTCTCTGCTGCCTCCGATAACATTGATCATATCTTACTGAGACAGACTACACTCCTTAGGAATCAAAGACTCCGCTCTAACATGGACCTCCTCCTTTGTCTTGAATTGCTCGCAAATCATGCTCCTCCCTCTTTCTCCTCCATCTCTTGCCCAGTGCCGAAAGAGGTTCCGCAGGGAGCATCCCTGTCAACCCTCCTCTTCAATATCTACCATGGCCCTCTCCCTGCAATCATCCGATCTCATAACTTCATCTGTTAACAACTACACAGATGACACCTAGATCATTCTCAAGATTCCCTAAATCACCAGCCTCTGCCCACCCGGACCGCTCTCCTGCCTTTCTGATATCGGCCAATGGGTGACAACCAACCACCTCCTCCTCAACCCTGGCAAAACAGAAATCCTAGTATGCAGTAAAACCACTCTTTCCCCAGCCAATCCCCTGGCCACACTCCCTAGGGTCCCCCTGTCTTCTTCCCCCGGCAATATCCACTTCTGTGAAAAGCCTGTGATGCATGCTGGACTCAAATCTATCCCTCTTCCACCACATCAACTCTGTGTCCAGAACCTGCTTTTTCCACCTAGTCATCCTCGGGCAAATGTTCACGTACCTCACCTACCCACACCAAATCTCTGCTATGCTTAGCCTCTCCTGCATAGATTATGCAAACTGCATTTATCTAGGCACCCTGGCGTTCCAGTTCAGGAAACTCCAAATAATCCAAAATGATGCTGCCTGTCTCCTCATTTACCTCTAGATAACATATTAGCCCTGAACTCCCAGTCCTACACTGGCTCCCTATCGGTCAACGGACTACCTTTAAAGCTGTGTATATCACTCACTTTACCCTCCACAACACCAGACCTGAATTCCTCCAGGATAAACTCATACACTATTAACACACCAGGAACCTCAGATCTTGCTCTGCTCTTCTACTCGTTATCCCCCTTTACAACTCCACCAGATTGGGAGGATTCTCCATCTCTATCCAAGCCCCTGCCATTTGTAACTCACTTCCTCCCTACATCTGCCAGATTGATAACCACCTCTCATTCAGAAATGCTGTAAAAACTTGGCTATTCCTGCATATAACCTAAAATCCTCTTCCCTGCCTCATTTTCATCACCACTTTGTTCACAAGCACCAGCCTTGCTCTCATCGAAACACCAACAAGTCACGTTTGCAGCAGATGGCAGCTGTTGTCAAGGCAGCCTGCCTTACACACATCAATCACTGACACTCACAAACCCACAGGCTGATGCCGGATATTGTTGCAGCATCCCGCCCTGCAAACTCAACCACTGGGCCACTCTTTGCACATGATCACACATCAGCCCCTGGGCCTCCTTCACTCTGACTGGTGGGCTCAGGCTACCAGTATACAACAAGTGACAGGGTAGCTTGCATGTTACCATTGAAAACTTCAGGACAGGCGATCAGGGCATGAAATATGCACTGGGGTCCCATCCTTACACCTGCCTCGCTGCACACCTAGAGGGCCCATACTGGTACCCCTTCTCATGTCAAATATTTAAGGGGATTGCCAAAAAAGCACTCGCAATGTTAGATTAGTTGGATTTTTGGGGGTAGGAAATGTGACGCACTAAGTTGGATTTTGGGGGTAGGAATGGTGTAGCACTCTCCCGCTAGCCTGTCCACTTATACAGATGTTTTATGATGATATCCCCAGCACCCTGAAGTTCATAGGGAGAACCGGCCAATGCGCCTGAAGTCCTTGGAGGACAGACTGTTAATTGCACCAAGAAGATATATTAGGATTGCCCCTTCTGCGCTTAAAGATCTGTCAGGATAGCTTGCCACTGCTCCGGGGGTCTTCATACTGGACCTGACAGTTCCTTGATATTAGCCCTCTTTTACGCTTACAATAGCCATGGGGTTGTTCCTAGATATGCGAGTATTCTGGCATTGCAACTAGAAGAAAGCACATGCAGGTTAACACATGTGTTACACTTCGAGCATTTATGCCTTATAATGTTAGCCCACCCATGACGCACGAAAATATATGTTGGTAACCCTCCAGTGCACTTATTTTCAGTCTAGAAAATAGATACCTCTACTTTGTGACCGCAAACGTATTTTGGTGGCCGTGGGCCAACCGTCTCATGCACGATATGACAGAATATAGGTTTTCGAGTTTGCCAATGAACGGCCATTTTGATGTAACAAGAATCGCCATTTTGTTTTCTAACCATTGCTCATTGCTTTCTGTTTCTATTGCTTCGCAGTATATTTTCCGCTTACACTGCTCAACTGTAAAACATTGTTGTCTGTACGTAAAAAGGACAAGGCCGCAGGGCCGAGAGGATAACAAGAGTTCGTTGAAACACAAATATAGGCAGCGCCAGGAAGAATGCCCGGTTCCCTCCCGAATGTAGCCTTGAAGCAGAGCTACAGGGCATTTAATCATTTCGCAGCTGCCAGCCAGTCTTGTTATATGGTAGAATATGTTAGAATAATATAGCTAAAGGCTTGAATTATGCTTTTCTTACGGCCCCTCTTTGCTGAGCCCGCTAGAGCGTGTCGGCTCCCAGGACACGATTAGCACCTAATAGATAGCAAGGTCCGGAATGCAACTCTTCCCCCCCGTATGTAGCTCGCTTCCAAGAACAGAAGCGCTGTGTTCTATTCAACAGAAAGATGTCTCCGCACTGACAAATTGCAAATTGTTACTAGAATAGATGTTTGAAGGTGTCATAGTTGTCGGAGATGTCCATCATCACACCAAGTTCAAAGAAACCCAATAAAAGGGGGGTGTTAAACATGTCATAGCTGATTGTGTGATATGCATTTTGTATGTATGTAACTGATGTACGTAATTCACTCCCTCGAGGTCTAGAGATACACGTCGCGGGGCTTGAGACCGAGTTGGCCAACTGAGACTTTTGCTTTGCAATAAACCCTAGCTTTGGGAATACAACCTTGTGTCTGGCGTATCTATCGTGTGTAGTGACTCGCCTTGTTTCCATAGATGTTAGGGACCCCTAGGGGCCCCTTTGAAGATGGCGCCTGAATAGGGACTCTCCCCCACTTGTTCCATCGCATAACGTTGTAATTGAGTAAGGCGGAGAACAGCGAGGACAGGACAATCGAGCCGGGATCAAGAGGTGTTCGGGGCACCCTGTAAATGTGATGAGAGACTCCTTTGCAGATCTGCACACATCTGATCCCTGATCGACGTGCCTGGCTAGGGAACAAGGAGACGAGGGTCCCAAAACAAGGCGGAAGCCAAGAAACGCAGACACGACCTTTGGTGCGTCAGTATACAGACGACTTTATTTATCAGGTGAGTCATTCCCCGATTCAAAGTAATCCTGATATTGGTTGAGAGTTGACTTTGCAAAATCAAACGCCCTAGGTAAGGTTGATTAACCAGGGGGAAAGTTGAAACATGCCTGGGGTATTGTCCACCTTAGCGGGGTTTTTTCGCTGTGGTAGACAATCTTTGGAAGATGGCCAAATTGTACCACCTGGGGGAACGCCGGCGTATGAGATGTATGTGAAGTATGGAGTGGGTGCGATAATATTCTGTGAGACTTGGCATAGGCAAACCAGAAAGCAACAAGACCATCACTGGCCGATTAATGGTAGTTTTGAGATAGCGAGGATAGATAACCTGGAAAGGGTGTTGATAAGAAAGAAAGCGCGTCCTGCAGAATTTGAGACTATTAAAGACTGGAGAAAGGAAGCAATGTTCCGATTTAAAAGCAGAGCGAAGCATGCGCGCAGGCATAAATCGAAAGGTGAAGTAGCGGAAGAGAAAGAAGAGGAGGATTGGACTGAGTCTAAGAAGGGCAGGTAGGCGAGACCAGTTGAATATAGAAAAGATATATCCACAACGGGAATTACACATAGCAGATGTATTGATAGAAAATATATTGACCCATACAAAACAAGGCCCAAGATCAGAAGTGAGGCCAGACACATCAGTAGCTATTGCCCAGACCCCACCCATAGCCCAAGCTCCCCCTCCGGTAGCTCAAGCCCTCCCACAGCCACAGACCGCACACGTAACACTTTCTATTAGCCAACCAGGCCCACAACAGACACTCCCTGTTCCCATTGTCCCAACCGCACCTCCCGCCTCAGACACAGACTCGGTACCGTCTGTTCCTCCTGGGGTTGAAGTTGAAACCACGGGGATGCACGAGGGTAACTCGCAGTGCGATCAGCAAAGAAAGGAAGGTGGAATTGCAGCAACAGCAGGGATGTATATAGACGGGAATGATGGGATGGCAGCATTGGCTTCGATGTATGACTTCCGAAGAAGTAATGAAAGACAGGTAGTGTTGGAATGCATGGGTGAATATTTGGTGGAGAAATGGAAACAGTTAATTGGGAAATTACCACCGCAGCGATTGTTAGATTTGAATGCATTAGCACGCTGTAGGGAGGGGGATGAAGAAGTGAGAGAACATGTATATGGACTTTTTGAACTTAAAGATGAATTAGATAATGATTATGTCAAAATGTTTACTACACCTGCGTACAGGAGTAGAGATATCGGGAGATCTGGGAAGGGGAAAAAGGTGTCACATAATAAAAGGCAGCAGTTACCATCACCGGGACAGAAGGAGATGGTGAACGAATTATCATTGCTAAAACAGGTGGGGGCAGACTTGAAAGAATGTCTATTGAAAACACAGGTACTACTGCAGCAAGTAGCAGGACATAATAGAGGGAGAGGGAACGCACAAGGAAGGAGTAATTCGAATATGCATGGGTGAACAGTGGGACCAAATCAGTGTGCGTATTGTAAGGAGGAAGGACATTGGCGAGCGCAATGTCAGCATCTACAGAATAGAAATGGGTCTGGTCAGAGGAGATAGCATAGAAGACACCCAGGAGCGAATGGACCAAATAGGAATAGTATGCAGCAGCATTACAATAACGGAGGTAATCAAAACCAAGGCCAAAACCAAAATGCCCCAAACCAGAGTCAGGGACAGCAAAATCAACAATATGGAAACCAGAGTGGGGGAAATAGAGGAAAGAGTGGGAACGTTTTCGATACACAGCCAAACATGTATTACAGTAATAGTAATGATTACACATCGGACGATGTGTTATTTCCCCAATAGGACAGGGGTCGGAACCAGTGTCTATTCCCGTGAATCAGAGAGGACCCTACGTAGAAATGAGAGTCGGGAATGAGGAGCACCGCTTTCTTGTAGATACAGGAGCACAGAAGTGTTCAATAGACCACCACTTGGTTCTGGATATACCACTGTCAGGGCAAAAGAATGTTTCCGTAGGGTTCGCAGGTACACCAGTCATAAACCCAGTGTCGAAACCAGTCCCAGTTACAATAGGACCATTTACAGAACATTGTCCTTTCCTTTTAACAGAAAATTGTGGGGAGAACTTGTTGGGATTAAATTTGTTGAAAAAACTAGGTTCCGTTATACATTGCACGGCAGACGGACAATATAGGAAAGGGAACAGTGACTCGAACAGGCAGTTTTGGCCCGCCCTCTATGCCATTTGAGGTGATCCATTTTGATTTCATAGAGATGGAGATATGCCAAAACTTAAAATACGTCTTGGTGGTGATCTGTGCATTCAGTAATTGGGTGGAGGCATATCCCTTGAAGGACTGCACAGCAATGAGCACGGCAAAAGTAATGCTTAAGGAGTACTTTTCCAGATTTGGCTTGCCCCGCGTCCTATGGTCCGATAATGGACCACATTTTGTGGGTGCAGTGGTATTACAGATTTGTGCTGGTCTTCAGATTGATAAGAGATTCCATAGTTCAAGGCATCCGAGTTCTGCCGGTCTTGTGGAGAGGCACAACGGGATTCTTAAATGAAAGATTAGCAAGATTTGTGCGGGAAGCAAGTTGAGTTGGGTGGATGCATTACCAATAGCACTATTATGCATGTGTACGTCTGTACATGCTAAAACTGGGCTCTCCCTGTACGAGATCGTGATGGGGAGGCCGGCAAATGCATGTTGCGCACCACAGCCAAAATGACTTAGTGAGGTAGAACATCCTGTGCTTAGTACTTATTGGATTAACTAAGATAAAGTAGCAGAAAGGGAATGAGAGGCACAAAAAGAGTTATAAATAGATCAATACAAGGGTGGAATAATGTAATAAAAATGCAAGTTCTGCATGGTGATAAGGTACGCACATATCAATTGCGAGAGTAGCACTGTAAAAAAGGGCAAGGGGCTCCTTTTGTTCATTACACAAGTCAAGCCAAAAATAAAAGTCACTTACATATAAAAAGAAATGCAGGGGCACTGGTAAGAATAACCAAACTTGGAGGTAGACTAAAACGCTGTAAATAGGCCTTATAGCACGCCTTTGCAGTAAACGTGTGTTAGCTTTTATCAATCTGCAACGAAGCCGCATTGGCTGGTAACACATTGCGGGTTCCACTTACTTCTTGCCTACATACACTCCTTTTGTGACTACTTATTGGCGAGTTCCAAGGCGACCCCCGACACACAAGTATCCTTCATACCGCACATAGTAGAATCCTTTGGTTACCATTTGTAGAACTTGGAAGATATGTAGTAAGACTATAGAGGTAACCTGTCTATTGCGCTTAGAGAATCGCATTATCCTAGTTTCTACGGTAACCTGTCGGTCCTGCCTAGAAGATGTTCTAGTACAGGCAGTTTATTGCACTTGGTAGACTTGAGGGTAGCCTGTCCCTAGAGCCTAGAAAAGTCTACGAAGGTAGCTGGCTTTTCTTCGCCACAGAAGACTGGATGACACAGCAACATCAAAGTTAAGCTCCATCTGACCTTAAGGTATGTATAACCGCACCTTTTCGGTGGACACCTGCCACAGGCAAGGCTATCCATCCACACCTTTTAGAATGCAGTACAACTACGACACATTTGGTCTAGCTGGTCACATAATTGCTTCACACTGGAACACTAGGCTTGCCTCAACACCTCTGCCATTACAATACAGCAACAACCTATGACAAATTTCAGTCTAGCTGGGTACATATCCAGTCTCCTGCATTAGCACTCTGTCGTGACCTCCTTCAGCACCCATCCACATGCCTGATCTTGTGGGTTGCTTACTGGAGCCTAGCCAGCCCTCCGAAAGTCCTAATCTTGGCTAAACACCACATGCATCTTAAGCCTCCTCTGAGAACTTTCCCATACCTGGACTTCAGTCCCCGAGGATGTTCCTACCACAAAGTGCTTTGAGGCCATACAAATGGTAAAAGGTTTAGTCATGCACAGAGGAATTGGTTTTCTCCGCCACCATTAAATCCCAAACATTTCCCCACCACAAAGAAAAAAGGGTGCCTTTGGGGCTTTTCCAGCATTGGGTGAATGTGATTCTTGCTGCACATAAAAGGTGGGCGATTAGTGTAGCAGTGTTTCCAGTTCAAGATTGTTCTTCCTACCCTGGGCTACCCATTAGAATGAACTGCGGGTCCACAGGTAAAGGGATATCAGTTATTGATGTAATGGTGGCTAAGAACAGTTTCCAAAACTCGAGGGCTTCAGAGCAAGTCCACCACATATGAAGATAGTCCCCCTGCTTCCAACAACCACACCAACAATGTGGGGAATGTGATGGATATATCCTGTGTAACTTGTTAGGGGTAGGAACCACTGGCAGTAGAGTTTGCAGGCACAGTATTTCTTGGTGTTGCAGTTAGATGCATAGTAATTTCTCATCCTGATATCTCACCATATGTCATCAGTAATGAGACAGCATAGGTCACTTTTCCATCTAGCCATGTACAAGGGTCTGTTCACAGTGATATCTTTTTCGAGCAGACTAAAGGGAGTGGAACCCTGGTCCAGGTTATGCCAGCCTCCAAGGTAAGTACAAGAGCTACAGTGCTCTGAGTGCTGCCCATCTCAAATCCCGGCGAAGCCCAGTGTTGCAATTGGGTGTCTGAGAACAGTTACTCCTCTGTAATTTGGAATTGGGCTTCACGTTCTGAGAAGGTTAAAGAGGATGTCTACATGTCGTGCTGGAATAGTCAGTTGAGTCCTCCCACTACACATTGAGAAAAAACTTTCCATTCCTAACCTGGAGAGAGAAGTCTGGTTTGCTGAAGACTGGGCCAATGGATCCAGTATTGAATCAACATCCCATGTATGCAGCGCCCTATGCCAATAATAATGATGCAGTGGTTGAGGTGAATAAAGAGGTCCCCTGCGTGATACCTTGCCTGCTCAAGAAAGGGAGGAGGGGTGTGGGACATAGCCTACTCTATGTAAATCCACTTTTGAATCTGAACCTCCTGTCCCATTCCAAATATATGCAAGAGCTGCTCTGCTAATTGTATTGAATTATATCAAGGGGGCCCAACCCTCTCTGCCTGGCACTAATAAAAGTAACCACTTTTAGGATTCTCTGCTTTTTACACTCCCTCTCACTCCACCCCCATATGAAGGTGAGGATATTATTTTGCAATGTGTGTAGTGTGGGTGTAGGAATTTTGACCAAGTGCCAAACATTAGAATAGAAATCTGGGCAGTATGTTCATCTTAATTGCAACAATATGACCCATCCAGGAGATTGTTTATGCCACTTGGATAGGTCTCCCAATAACTCCTTAAACAGTGTGAGGAAGTTGGCTTTGTAAATGTGGCGGAGGAGGTGGAGCCATATGCCCACAGGTACTCAATGAAGCCACTCTTCCATCGTAGGGGCAGATGTTTTCCATCTGCACAAATGATTCCTGGGGTTTGGAGACCGGTTGATTTAGAAAGGTTGATGAATCCTGAGGCAAGCTTGAATCTTTTAAATTCTTCCATTGTGGCTACTAATGAGCTAGGAACATATGCTAAGGTCACCAGAGCATCATCGGCATAGCACGAGACGTTGTGTGACCACCCATCTATCGTGATCCCTTCTGTTCCAGGGTCATCCCTAATTCTTTTGGCCAGAGGTTCCATTGCTAATGCAAAGATAGGTGTTTGCAAAGGATGACCCTGGTGGTTGCCTCTTGATCAAATTGGGAACAGTCAATTGACGATTTACCCACACTCTGGTTGATGGCATATGTTAGTCATTATATGCAAATAGCAGCGGTGCACAATATACATCAACATAAAATAACATTATTATACGTTGGAAGACTGGGACAACGTTTTATGCTTTTAAAACCTGTATACAACGTCCAATCTGCTCTTGGTGGTGTGGTGTGTAAGTCTAGAACCCCTGTTAGTAGTTTTTGTCTCAGTCAAATTAAGAGCATGTCTGACCTTACCTTGTGTGGATCTGTCTGTTATAAATACCATCTGGTCGGGGTCCACTAAGGAGTGCTGTATCATTGTCAATCTTGTGGGTCGAAATTTTGAGAACAGTTTGGCATTCATATTCATTTAAGAGATGAGTCTATGATATAATATGCAATATCTTAAATCCTTCCCCGGCTTTAGGATCAAAATGGTTGACAATTCAGCCATGCAGAGCTCAACACATCGTGTAGTAAGGAAGAAGTTAAAATGTTTTGTCAGTTATTTAAGCAATCCAGGTTTGTACGTTTTATAGACTATGCTTGTAATCCCATCCAGTCCCAGGGCTTTGTTTTGTAAGGGTGGAGATGGCATTCGCCACCTCCTTTTCCCTAATTGGGGAGTCCAAGTCCTCCTGGTCCTGAGCGGTAAGCCGAGGAAGCCCTACAAATTGCGTATAATACAGTTGTGTGTGTGTGTTTGTGCTCATAAAGGTTCTGCTGATATCATTTCTGTGAAATATGGCTCGTCTCCCTCTTCTTAGCTTCAGTGTAGTGAAGTATGATATGTCATTTATAACGCACCTGTACACAAGTGTTTCTAGGCGTGACAAGACAAGGGAGGGAAGGCAGAGGATCGACAAAACAAACAATCTTACTAGGCCTTGTGTCATTAAAATCGTGCAAGTGCGATAACGCAAATTGCAAGAGAGGGAATAATAATAATAATAATTCAGCATTTATATAGTGCTACGAACCCTCAGGTATCTTAGAGCTGCTTATTATTACCCACGGTTTGTGGTGCTCATTTATCGACCTCAGAAGGATGAAAGGCTGAGTTTGGCCCTGCCGGGATTCGAACCTGCTTCAGCAGGCTCTGCACATATGTCAAAGCAAGCGCTCTATTTGCTCTGCTATCGGACCGACCAGGGAGAGGGAAGGGGGAAGTGCAATCAGGGCAGCATTGCTCTGAGTAAGTGCACTGTGGCTATGTGAAGTGAAAGGAGACTGGGGACTGTTGGGTTACAGTTACAGCCTCTAAGTACTTAGAAGGCCCGGTGGCAGTGCATGGGCGACTGTTCATGGAGGTGCCTGGTACCCAGTGAGACTCCGAGGGTAACCAGGCAACCAGTCAGTCCAGCAGGCCGGTAGGTCAGCAGTGGAGAGAGAGAAAAAAAGCAGAGGAAAAAAGGAAGGTCTTGAGCTGCTTTCAGAATTTCTGGTGGTTCGGCTCAAGTTTGAGAGGGGCAGGGAGGCCATTCCAGAGGAACGTACCTGCAGAGGAGAGAGATCTACCCCTCACTCTCTGCCTGGAGAAGTGTCTGCCCCTCAGAGAGTTAGAGGTGGCTGAGCGAAGGGCTCGAGAAGTAAGGTGTTTTGAAGAGAGAGTTGGATGTAGTGCGGGCTGCGACCCCAGAAAACCTTGTGGACGATGTAATGATCTTGAACTCGATCCTTGCCACCACCAGAGGGAATTCAGGGCTGGAGAGATATGGTCCCTGGGATTGAGGCTAAGGACAAGTCTTGCAGTCCAGTTCTGGATTACTTGCAGAGGGCAGAGAGTAGAGGAAGGCAGATTGAGAAAGACGCTTTTGCAGTAGTCCAGCCTAGAGGGAACCAGGGCTCTGGAGACAGTGAGCTTCTGTGGGAAAGTGTGAAAAGGAAGAATGCCTCTGAGGAGGTGTAGCTGGTAGTGGGCCTTCTTGGCAAGGTCTGTGATGTAAGGAGAGAAGGAGAGATCGGGGTCAAAGATGACACCAAGGTTTTTTGCCTCACAGGAAGAGAAAGGAAGAGGGCCCAACGAGGTTGCCAGAGTGAAAGAGGGAAAGCAGGGGTCCCAATGAGAAGGATCTCAGTCTAACTGGCATTAAGGCAGAGTTTGTGTTGGAGGTGCACCAATCCTGAATCACGAATAGACAGTCAGGTATGAGCAAGAGAGCAGAGGACGCTGAGGGGAGCTTGAAAGAGAGCTGGGTGCCATCCGCATAACACTGAAAGTTAGAGGAGAAGGTAGAGATCAGGTGGGCCAAAGGGCGAAGTAGACATGGAAGAGCCAGGGTGAGAGGTTAGAGCCATGGGGAACACCACATGAGGAGAGACAGGTGGTGGAGAGAAAGGACACAAGTTGGACCTCGGAGGGTCAGTCCAGGATGAAGGAGATCAACCACTCCAGGGCCAGATTCGTGATGCCTAGGTTCTCACAGAGTCGATTGATCAGGATAGTGGGATTGACCGTCAAAAGCAGAGGAAACATCAAGAAGGGTGAGGACAGAAGGAAGGCTTGAATCAAGATTAGTGAGCAGATCGTCACAGGTGCTCAGGAGAGCAGTTCCGTGCCTCTGGCTGCTCCTAAGCCAGACTGATGGTCATGAAGACAACAGATTCAGCGTGGAGAGTAAGCTGGAGATGACCAGCTTTTCCAGGAGTTTGCCCAGAAAGGGAGTGATAGAGATTGGACGATAGTTTGCCAGACAGGTAGGATCGGCCAAAGGCTTTTTAAGGAGGGGTGCACAGGGGAGTGCTTCATGAGAGAGGGGAATGCACCAGTAGCAAAAGAGTGATTGTAGAAATCAGCCAAGGCTGGAGCGAGGGTGTCAATGTGGTCCTTGATGGTTCTGGAGGAGCAGGGGAGCACCTGTTTGGACGACACTTTCATAGATTGGACTTGTCTGGAAACATCGTCCGGTGTAATCGGAGAGAAAGCGGAGAAAGGAGGAGGAGAGGGAAAGGCGGCCGGGAGAGGAAGAGGAAGAGGAGAGACAGAACAGGATGTCCTAAGTTTTAGTGGTCAAGTGAGACGCCAGTGCCATATAGATGTCCTGTGAGGGAACAGGAGAGGTGAAGACTGCAGAAGGATTGGCCAGCTCCTTGCAGATTTGAAAGAGTTTGGCCGTGTTGTTAGAGGCAGCAGAGACACGAGCTTGGATGTGGACTCTCTCCTTGGACAGGGCAGAGAGTCTGTATTGCCTTTGGAGCAGGCAGCAGGCCAGTTTGTCAGAGGATGCGCCCGATGCTTCAACTTCCTCTCAGCCACAATGCACTTGCGTTTCAGGGTGGCGAAGTCAGAGTCATACCAAGAGTTACACTTGGAGGTAGGCTGCAGACGGATTCTCATGACGGGGGCAAGGATGTCCAGAGTGTTGGAGATAGAAAGATCTAGGTTAGGGAGGGCAGTGTCAGAGTGTCCACTGACGCACACTTTATGGGTTGAATGACCAAGAAGGTAAGTGGCAGTGCCGTTGTGGCCTTAGCCAGGGGAACAGAGAGTTTCAGGTGAGGGAAGAGCAGAAAGTGGTCTGTCCAAGAGAAAGGAGTGGTGAGAGGATTTGTGAGGAGGATGTCTGAGGAGATGAGAACATCCATGGTGTGCCTGGCAGTGTGTGTCTGGCCAGAGGGTATAATGGAAAGAAAGTATCTCAGAGATTGCAGAAGAGCCCAGAGGAGGCATTAGAAGCATTCAGGTGGATGTTGAGGTCTCCAAGGAGGAGAAGTTGAGAGGTAGAGGCAAGGAGAGAAGAGGAGAGGTCAGACTACTCTGAAAGGAAGAGGGTGACCTGGCCAGGTGGCCTGTAGATGGTGGCCACAGTCAGAGAGAGGACTGGAGAGAAAGAGAGTCTGCAGACCTGGCATTCAAAAGAGGAGTAGGCCTACGTAGGAATGACAGAAGCAGGGGCCCATTCCAGAAAGCTGCTGCACCTCCAGGACGGTTGGTTCTGGGTTAGGAGAGGATAATAAAGCCATCAGGAAGGAGAGTGTCAAAACTGTTGACAGAGCTGGCCGTGAACCATGTCTCAGTGAGAGCGAGGACATCCAGGTCAAGTTCTTCAAGGAGGTGGCATATGTCCGAGGAGTGTTTGATAGCAGAGCGAGAGTTGAGAGTAGCAACGTGGAGTAGGTTGCCACATTTTAAAGACTTCCGTGGAGGGGTATGGGCATGAAGTACGCCCAGCGGAAGTGGTACAGGAGCCCGAGAGTGGGCCGAGGTGGTCGAAGGAGGTGACATAGTAGCCAGAGAGGAGGGTGCCAGAGAGGTGCTAATAGGAGTAGCAGGAGAAGGAAGGAAGTTGATGAGACGCAAGAGACATGTATCGAAAAGGAGGCAATTGGGCTGAGGGCCCTGGACCAAGACGGTGTCATTCAGATAGACGTAATGATGGTCTTGGAGGAGTGGAAGGAGGCCAAGAGGGCTTCCCACCAAGGGCCCCCTTTAATGGGAGATTAGGAGAAAGGAGCGAGAACAGAGACAATATGAGGGGGTCCATTGGTCAGGAGAGGGAACGGCAAAGAGGTTGTCAGTGAGAGTCTGTTTGGAGAGATGCACCTCATCATGTAGGCCTAGTATAATATTTCTAAACTGCACAGTTTTCAGCTTGTGGGCCAGCAACTTTATTAGCCATATTTCCTGAGGCATAATAAGTCTGCCTAGTTCTGATGATTGCCTGTACTGTCATGTCAGTCAAATGGGCTTCAAACCTTTTACGCACCAATCTTTCGGTACCTAAGTGACTTGTACTTCCTACTCCAGGGCTAGTCTATATTCTTTGTGGCACTTAGTAAAGGCAGCTGTGCAGGTGATAATCTTGCTTCTAATAACCGCCTTCATAGAGTCTCAGACCAAAGCTATTGGGCTGTTGTCTCCTATATTCTCCTGGAAGTATTTATCAATTGCGCTAGGTCTACTTTAGGGCCTTGTCTCTAAGAATAGGGTCATTGAGCTTCTAGGGTGGTCTAATCGGGGGTTGGGGGGCTAACAGAAGTATCAATAACTAGCACCACTGGAGCATGATCGCACAGGACCCTATGTGAGCTTTCGGTAGGTAGAGAATCAGTGCAGAGGATGCTAAAAATGCTTATATTCTAGACGCGCATCTACGCACATGCGAAAAATCAGTGTAGTCATGCTCATGTAAGAACCTCCAAACATCTACAAGGCCCATTTCCCTTAACTGTTGGCAAATGCAAGAGCGTTTTAAAGTCAGAAGTGGGCGGGTGCGTTTTATCTACTGAGGAGTGAGGTACAACATTAAAGTCACCCCCCAGGATTGTCTGTCTTTCAAAGAAAGGCATTATTTCAGTTATAAAGTTCAGTAAGAAATCTCCCTGTTTCTATCGGGGCAAACATGGATTATAATGGTGAATGTATGTACAAATCATGTACACTTAACTCTATTATATTAACCTGAAGGGTCACACTTTGTCCAGTTTGTTAAAGGAGATGAAATGAGCCAGGATTATCCCTTTGCCACCTTTCTTCCGCTCACCAGATGCCAAAAACTGGTGGGGGAATTTCCTATTGTGAAGGCTCTTTTCATCAGGCGAAAATGATGGGTCTCCTGTAACAGAGCAATAGAGATTTCTTCATCCACGAACTGTGCAATATTCATTTCCTTTTTGTGGTCAAATTTAAAGCATGAACATTGAGGGTTGCGATTTTAATGTTCCGCAGGGGTTGGAGGGCCCTCAACATGCAGATGCATTATAAGCAACAATCATGGACAGCCCACTCTCATTTAAATAACCGTTCTCTGCAATAGTCACTTTATACATTAGGGTCACATCACAAACAATTTTCCCATTTTGCCCCAGAAAACAGCCTCAAACCCAATTCCCAACCTGATCAAAACGACCCCAACAATAAACATGATCCTGCAGTGCTATCCCCAATATAGAATAGGGTATGAACTAGAGGACATCGCAATCGAAACGGATCAACTTGACATATGCAATTCTTAGAACCATATATCATGGTATGAGCTACCCTGGCTTACAATATGTTCACTGACATTAGTAAGAAAGGGTAGAGACAAGAGACAGGACAGCCACCGTCGTAAATTAATCCCATTCAGGTATGTATGACGAACGCAATATCAGTGCAAGGCAACCCCATAGTCTTTCATTCTGAAAAAGGTAGGGCACCATGGTCATCGCGCAAGGACCCAAGTTATTTTCTTCTGGTCCACTGCCCAGTTTTGCAAGCTTTTCTCACACGCGACCGCAACTTCCGCTGAGGCTTGGGGACTTGCAAGTCTGCCGTCCACAAGTTGTGGGGAGGATGGCAATCTAGAGACTCTCAGGAAGACAGCTCTTGAAGCCGCGTCACGGCGTTCTTTATGATGGATGTTGTTTTCCCATTACAGCACAAGCCATCTTTCATTGAGGGTTGTGGCGACAATGAGTTCCGTTTTACTTTGTCAAAAGTAACATTTGTATTCCTTTCAATGCACCTCCTGAACAGCCTGGTGGCAATTGACACCTTTTTACCCATTTCCTTGTGGAAAGTCACATGATGCCATTTTCACTGTGATAGTGCATTTAGGAGGACCATATACTCTAAATGGTCACTCTTGTTTTAAGTCCTGTTAAAAATGTCATGGTTTTTGTTGGTCTGCCTGGGGGAGGGTCCTTTCTCTTCATGCACCTTTGTTGGCTTTTCTCTGGTAACCGTAAAGATGATCAGTTTGTGTCCGCTGGCCGGAAATGAGGAGGAGGCCTGCCTGCTCCCAATCCACATTTCTCTCCATGGGAATGGTTGTTGGTGGGCAGAGCCCAAGAGGCTGGCTGTCAGCGTGGCTCTCGTGCTTGCTCCTTCTCTCTTTGACACGCTTCTTTGTCCTCCTTTTGGTACGGTTTCAGTGTCTGAGGACTTTTGACTCAGTCTCCTTCCCTGCCACCATGACTCTGCTGCGACTTGCAGGTAGGCTCTCTCAGTTTTTTGTGGTAGCCTGGTCACTTCCCAGCCATGGCCTCCCCCGAGTATCCCTTTGAAAACTGTTCACAGTGCGACTCAGGCACTTCCTTCTTCTCAAGGTTTGTCTGCGGGTTCCCAGCTTGTCCTGTCCACCTGATTCGAATCTCTCAGGTCTCTCACTCTGGTTCTCTTGGTCCTCCCCTTTTTATGTTGATGCTTTGGGGCTTCCTCAAGTTCTCATGGTAGTCCTTTTGTGTTGGATAAATACTCATTATACCTCCTTTGAGTTTCTTCATCCGAGTACCTAATGGCACTTACTCTTCATCATCCTTAGGGTTTTACTCGTTTCAGTATTTGGCCAGTGTTTATCTTATGCAACGTCATCACTTTAGCAGACATAGGAGGATTCTGTTTTTCTGTCAACTGGTATGTATTGATCACACTTGGGTGTGATATCAAAAGGGAGTTCCTTATTAGAACAGAAGTCCTTGTCTCCAGGGGAGATGGGGAAGTCTCTCCCTGTGAGGCCCCGCTTGCTGCCACCCCTAGGGGGAATGTTGCGTAGCGGGCTCACCTCTCTAGTCTCACAAGGAGAAAGGCTCCCCCTGGGGAGAAGTGACTGAATCTTGTGATTCGTCACAATACCTTTAATGACATTAAGTGTGATTTTGTGTCATAGTGTAACACATTAGTGTATGTTTGCACTTACCTCTGTTGTTCCTTTTAGTTATCTTGAAAGCATCAAGTGCACTGCTCAAAAGTATCCCTTTCCTCCTTGGCTCTGCTTGATTGCTGAGCCTTAAGACAGTGGTTCAGTAAAACTATAGTTGAGACAAACATGTTGTGCCAGGTTGGCTTCTCAAAACGCTCTTAACACAGGGTGGAAGTGGTGAAGATACAGTTGTGTGGACACTGTGAAGCAACATATAAATTATAACTTAAACCCATACCTTATTACACCAAAGTTAATTAAAGAAAAAGTGATTTGCCTATGCAGAACCACACAGTAGAGGCCCTTGCTCAACTTAAGATTGAGAGGCTTAGGGGGGTCCTTCATGGGCCACCAGGTCTCACTGCCAAGTGGTTTAGTGGCTGGAATAATGCAAATGCTGTGGAAGACCCCCTGCTTCTCCTCCAGTCCAACTCCTATCTTCTCTAACATCCTCAACTGTGGACATATTGACTGATAACATGGAGAATTGGAGATTTGGGGAGAAAAATAAAGTGTTGGAGCTGAGAATGTTAGAGGTACAAGGAAAAACATGGACAGTTTAAAGTGAAAAAGGAAACTTGAGATGGAGGATGAGAGAGAAACAGTCTTATCAGTAAAAACTAAGGTGTACAGTGATGTTTCTTCTAATGTGTGTCAGGGTCTTCCAGTGGTACTGGCTGCAGCTTCGCCCCACATCCCAGACTCCCTAGGGACCTGGTGAGTATGTATGATGAGAAGCAGAATATTCTGGATTGGTTGAGAACTTTTGAGTAACCATACAGGATGCGGAAGATGAGTGGCCCTGGTCGGGACATTCTCAGAATGAAACTGAACAAGTGCAATATGAGCAGGTTAAGGAAGTACTCCTGGCCAAGTGTGGCAAGATTCATTTTCAATACTTGAAAAGGTTTAGGGAGTATAAGAAGAAAGAGTACAGTTGGTTACCTGGGTATATGACTCCCTGTAGATTCAAAGGGGTTGGCAGAAGCTGCTGATTCCTGGGTATCCAAAAAGGTAATCCTTAAGGTTATTAAAGCTCTTCATAAGGCTGAGGAGTGTAAGAAGCAGAGCGAAACAGAAGGGTCAGAACAATCTAACCCTACAGAAGGCGCCAAAAAGGATAAAAGTGGAAAACCATATAGAGAAATGTAACTGGTTTAGTGTAACCTCTGGTGCCAAACCAGAGCTTCATCACAACAAGCCTCCCTTTGAAAAATCTTTTGCCAAATATGTGGTTTGTTGGGCTAGTGGCCATGTAAAGGGAGCCCCCCCCCCCCACGATGTAAGAGCAAACCTTTGGTGGGTCTGAACTATCAGTTTAGCATTCTGTCCTGAGTGTTAGGAAAGATTTTACTTTTAGCTGCTTTCCCTTCTTAAGATATCAGAGACTCTCTTCTTTTTGCTATTGCTTTGAACCTTTCCTGACTTTTGGGGTTAGGTGTAGCCTTTTTGCTCCACTTAACTTGCTTACTTGCTTAGCTCATCTGTTTTGGGAGCACCAATCAGTCCCTATAGCTATCAGTGAAGGAGGACTCCACTTTAAAGTTCTTTGTTGTTTTTTTCCCAGCACACATCACATTCATAGATGGAAAGTAGGAAGCAGGTGCCCACGTGGTCGCCGGGCCACCCATTGAAATCATTACCCACCCTGATTTGGGACCATAGTGGGAGATGATATTGGATGCCAGACTCATTTCCGCAACCTCGCAGCAATGACTGGCCCACAATCCACATGCCTTCAGAAAGACTCTAGAGAGTCGAATTACGTGTCAAATTAATTCTAACAATAAGTGTCGCATCAAGAATGGTTTTGAAGACTGCTTCATTAAGACAACACTCATTTATTGAATGACCCAGTGTTGAGGTGAACAGGGCTTGCTCTCCTATTCAAAACCTAACACTTGACGAAGGAAGGGCACCTTCACAAAAGAACCCCACGACAAACAACAGGTTTATCTGTTTAAATACTAGATGATGCTCAGTGATCTACCCATTCTACCACCCTGCAATTACTTGATAATCGTGTATTGGGGCATGCAGCATGGCCAAAACCTAGGTTTGAATGGGAAGAAATATTATGCTTGCGGCTACAGCTTGAAGTGCTGTACTAAATGACAACAAACCTGCGCGAGGAGCATCAGCAAGGACCTGAAAGCATGGTTTTGGAAATCTGTTCTGTATTTTATTTTTCCAAAGTGTCCAAATACAAGCACAAAAAATTGTGATATAAGTTTGGTGCATGGACAATGGGCCTGACCCTCGGCAAGGCCGAATGCCTATTCTGATTTGCTTATTGGGGCATGCAGCATGACCGAAAATGCAGGTTTAAATGGGGGGAAAAAATATGCTTGTGGCTGCAGCCTAGAGTGCTGGACGGGACTGCAGCAAACATGCTCATGGAGCATCAGCAAGGACCTGAAAGGATGCTTTTGCAAATCTGTCCTGTGTTTAATTTTTTTTAAAGTGTGGAAGCGCAAGTACAAAAAAATTGTGATATAACTTTTCTGCGGTGGGAAGTGGCACAAAAAATAGTGATGTAAGTTTGGTCCATGGACAATGGGCCTGGCCTTCTGCAAGGAAGAATGCCTACTTTGATTTACTTATTTGGGAATTGCCGAAGTTGTAGGTTTAAATGGGAAGAAATAATCTGCTTGTGGCCACAGCCTGGAGTGCTGGATGAGACTGCAGCAATGTTGCGGGCATGCGTCATGGCCGAAGCTGTAGGTTTAAATGGGGAAAAAAACTGCTTGCAGCTGCAGCCAGGAGTGCTGGACGGGACTGCAGCAAAGTTGTGCAAGAAGCATCAGCAAGGACCTGTATGGATGCTTTTGGAAATCTGACCTGTGTTTTTCTTGAAATTGTCGAAACATTAAGTACAAAAAATAGTGATATAACTTTTCTGCCGTGGGCAGAGGGTCTGGCCTTCGGCAAGGACAAATGTTTACTCTGATTTGCCTATTGGGGTATGCGCTGCTGACAATGACTCACATAAATATGCGTTGCTAAAAATATGTTTGTTAAAGGTGGTTTATAGTTTCATATTTGTTAAAAGAGGAATTTATAATAACTTATACAGTGATGTAATATTGTGAAACATTTTCACTAATGAAAACATATTCAATTGACAGAAAAAACTTTGTTAAAGGGACCTTACGGTTAAGATGTACCCCACCCTTGGGAATCCTCTGCCCCAGCAGTTAGCTAGTGGCCTCCCACCTTGGCATTTCCCTCCTGGGTTCCTATGAGCACTTGTCCATCCGTACTGCCCTTTTTATTTATACACTTCTGTCACTGCACAATGTATTTGTGCATTTATAGCACTATACAATTTTTTGGTGTAAGTATGGGAGAAGTTGATGCAAAAGATTTGTAGAACATTGTTAAGTTGCAGTCGGTGGGTGGAAGTTTGATATGTTGGTAGGCTAAATGTTGAGTTTTTTTAAGTGATTGGTGGATATGTGTGAATGGTTTAAAGCAGGTAATGAGGGAGTGTTACAAACATAACAGTAAAAAGAGTAGAAGGGCTGTTTTGTGTGATGGTGTGCATCTGCCACCCAGCTTTTCTAATAAGGCATGGGCTATACAGGGGAATGCAGAGATTGTGGATAGTTATAAGCAGCAATTGATTATGGTGTTTATTGTATACTAGTGAGATGAATTTCGACAAATTTGTTTCTGTGCTTTTTCCTTTTTCTCTAGTATACAATTGTCCATTATTTCTATTAGCATAGTAGGAAATGCTAATGGGAATGTTGGAGAATCTTATTGAATCTAACTACTTTAATGAAAGATTGAGTCTATACGCTTATTTTTTTGGTTCTTTGGTTCTATTTTTTAAATGTGAATGGTGGTTCATAAAGGAACCTTTTTTTTTATGTTTAGTTATTCTATTATATTCTATTCGAATACATTTTGATTAGGTGCCAACTCGCCCGCTGGCCTCAGAGCGTTCTCCCAGACAATACAGAAAAAAACAAAAAACATAGAAAGGGGGCCGGGGGGAGGGCTGGGCGATTGCAGTCAGGACCAGAAGTTATGCAACCATGACTCCTGCCACCGCCATGCACTGCTAAGACTAACACCCATGACATCAAAGATGACATTGCATCTTCCTATGGGAAGAACAACCTAACCACAACTATTAATATATATATATATATATACATATATTCAGTGAAAAGACTTTGTTAAAGGGATGTTATGGTTAAGTTGCGCTACTAAAAACCTATGAAATTCAGTGAAAAAACTTTGTCAAAGGGATGTTATGGTTCCAAGTAAAACCGAAAAACCCTTGAAATTCGCCAGTTATGGTAAGCTAAGCAACCATAACTCACGCCACCACCGTGCACTGCTAAGACTAACACCCAGGACATCAAAGATGACATCACAAATGTCATTGATGACATCACATGTGTATGTACTTTTCATGAAATATGTGTACAAGGGATTCTTATTATAATGTTGCGAAACAAGTGTCAAAGATCATTGCAATAAATATCATACCCTAATTAGTGCATTGAACGATGCATTGATATAAATAGCATTCTATTATGGGGTTCTATCTAGTATACTAAGCTACTCATACAGAAACATAACATTGTGTGCAGCGTACAAGATGAAGGTATAATATTCGTAATGTTAATATGTTCAATAATAAAATAATTGTTTTCTTAATAGATTTTTGTTACTGTGAAATATGTAATAAGTAGCTAATAAAACACATGTATTACATAATTGCATTACTATAGACAAAACACAAAGACACAAGAACACATACCAATATGGGTATATACAGGGAAAGTGAAGTTAGCAAAAAAGCACAAGTAGTAGCAGAAACAATTCATAATTTAACTGATTATTTTCATGCAAATAAATGATTGCTCTGTTTCAAAGCTGCTATTTACCCTAGGTATATGTATCACTTGATGTGATTGGACCCTAAGGAAAGTAGTGTGAGTACAATGTATACAAATATGACCATATACAGGGAAGGTACAGCCATAAAAAAAAAACAACAGAACTATCAGAAAGTGCTCATAAGTCTATTGATTATCTTTATGCACAAAAAGGATTGCTGTCTTTCAAGCTTGTGTTTTCCTGTATGTATATGTTTCATATGATGTGACTGGACTCTAAGGGAATTACTGTAAGAACCTACTTGAAGGATACGTCTACAAATAAAATAACATTTTTAGTTTCTGACTGTTACTGAAGAAAACCATGTGGCCTAGATATGTCAGCAAAAGAAAAAAGAGTGAGCCAGACATGTGATGTCATCAGTGACATTTGTGATGTCATCTTTGATATCCTGGGTGTTAGTCTTAGCAGTGCACGGTGGTGGCGCGAGTTATGGTTGCTTAGCTTACCATAACTGGTGAATTTCAAGGGTTTTTCGGTTTTACTTGGAACCATAACGTCCCTTTGACAACGTTTTTTCACTGAATTTCATAGGTTTTTAGTAGCGCAACTTAACCATAACGTCCCTTTAACAAAGTTTTTTCACTGAATTTCATAGGTTTTTAGTAGCGCAACTTAACCATAACGTCCCTTTAACAAAGTTTTTTCATTGAATTTCGTAGGTTTTTAGTAGTGCAACTTAACAATAATGACTTTCACTTTATATACATATCATATGGAACTGACTGAATCTCTTCTACTGTGCTTGATGTCCGCGAACTCATTTAGGGGCTAATTCATAGAATTTAGCGCACAAGTGGCGCACGCGGCTGGCGCACAGTGTGCGTGTGCGAATCCCTGCACCAGCCGCGTGCGCTAAAATCCATTTCCGCGCACAGCGTATTCATGGATTCCAGCTACCAAAACCAGCCGTGGCGCACAGTGGCGCAGCGACCCTGCAGCAGGGCCAGTTACGCCCCCAAGAACGCCTCTTGCGCAGGGAAAAGCCATTAAAATCCCCAATCCAGCGCAAAGGGCTGCGCTAACCCTGTACCAGCATGGCAAGCAGGCTACGTGTATCACTGGGGTGCGCGGGAAGTACCTCACGTCATTTCAGCTGGGTATGTGTATTTCAGGGGTGAGCTGGAAGTTCCACACGCAAATGTCCTGGCTATGTGTATTTTGGAGTGCGCGGGAAGTTTCACACGCGATATCAGCAGGGTACGTGTATTCCAGGGGTGCGCTGGAAGTTCCACACGCGAATGTCCTGGCTACGTGTATCTTGGGGTGCGCGGGAAGTTTCACACGCGATATCAGCAGGGTACGTGTATTCCAGGGGTGCACTGGAAGTTCCACACGCGAATGTCCTGGCTACGTGTATCTTGGGGTGCGCGGGAAGTTTCACACGCGATATCAGCAGGGTACGTGTATATCAGGGGTGCGCGGGAAGTTCCACACGCAAATGTCCTGGGTACGTGTATTTCGGGGTGTGCGGGAAGTTTCACACGTGACATTAGCAGGGAACGTGTATATCAGGGGTGCGCGGGAAGTTCCACATGCGAATGTCCTGGGTACGTGTATTTCGGGTGCACGGGAAGTTTCACACGCAACATCAGCAGGGTACGTGTATATCAGGGGTGCGCGGTAAGTTTCACACGCGAATGTCCTGGCTACGTGTATTTCGGGGTGCGCGGGAAGTTTCACACGCGATATCAGCAGGGTACGTGTATTCCAGGGGTGCGCTGGAAGTTCCACACGCGAATGTCCTGGCTACGTGTATCTTGGGGTGCGCGGGAAGTTTCACACGCGATATCAGCAGGGTACGTGTATATCAGGGGTGCGCGGGAAGTTCCACACGCGAATGTCCTGGGTACGTGTATTTCGGGGTGCGCGGGAAGTTTCACACGCGACATCTGCAGGGTACGTGTATATCAGGGGTTCCGTGGAGTACTATACGTGAATTGGCCATGTGGGTCCTCCCAGGTGTTCGCTCCACAACCTCCACGGCCCCTGCAGGCAGCCCACACCATGGGGGACTAGCCTGCACCCCCACTCGTCCCCCTGCACCCGCACCCCCCAGCACTGTGGGGCACCGTCCACCAGGCCCCAACTCATGTTCCCCTGCACCCCCACCCCCCAGCACTGTGGGGCACCTGCCAGCAGGCCCCCACTCATGTCCAACTCATGTTCCCCTGCACCCCCACCCCCCAGCACTGTGGGGCACCTGCCAGCAGGCCCCCACTCATCTCCAACTCATGTTCCCCTGCACCCCCACCCCCCAGCACTGTGGGGCACCCTCCACCAGGCCCCAACTCATGATCCCCTGCACCCACACCCCCCAGCACTGTGGGGCACCTGCCAGCAGGCCCCCTCTCATGTCCAACTCATGTTCCCCTGCACCCCCACCCCCCAGCACTGTGGGGCACCCTCCACCAGGCCCCAACTCATGTTCCCCTGCACCCCCACCCCCCAGCACTGTGGGGCACCTGCCAGCAGGCCCCCACTCATGTCCAACTCATGTTCCCCTGCACCCCCACCCTCCAGCACTGTGGTGCACCCTCCACCAGGCCCCAACTCATGTTCCCCTGCACCCCCACCCCCCAGCACTGTGGGGCACCCTCCACCAGGCCCCAACTCATGTTCCCCTGCACCCCCACCCCCCAGCACTGTGGGGCACCTGCCAGCAGGCCCCCACTCATGTCCAACTCATGTTCCCCTGCACCCCTACCCCCAGCACTGTGGGGCACCTGCCAGCAGGCCCCCACTCATGTCCAGCTCATGTTCCCCTGCACCCCCACCCCCCAGCACTGTGGTGCACCCTCCACCAGGCCCCAACTCATGTTCCCCTGCACCCCCACACCCCAGCACTGTGGGGCACCTGCCAGCAGGCCCCCACTCATGTCCAACTCATGTTCCCCTGCACCCCCACCCCCCAGCACTGTGGGGCACCCTCCACCAGGCCCCAACTCATGTTCCCCTGCACCCCCACCCCCCAGCACTGTGGGGCACCTGCCAGCAGGCCCCCACTCATGTCCAACTCATGTTCCCCTGCACCCCCAAGCACTGTGGGGCACCTGCCAGCAGGTCCCCACTCATGTCCATCTCATGTTCCCCTGCACCACCACCCCCCAGCACTGTGGGGCACCTGCCAGCAGGTCCCCACTCATGTCCCCCTGCATCCCCACCCCCCAGCACTGTGGGGCACCTGCCAGCAGGCCCCCACTCATGTCCAACTCATGTTCCCCTGCACCCCCACCCCCAGCACTGTGGGGCACCTGCCAGCAGGCCCCAACTCATGTCCAACTCATGTTCCCCTGCACCTCCACCCCCCAGCACTGTGGTGCACCCTCCACCAGGCCCCAACTCATGTTCCCCTGCACCTCCACCCCCCAGCACTGTGGGGCACCCTCCACCAGGCCCCAACTCATGTTCCCCAGCCAACATGTCATCACAATCTAGATCCCTGGTCTCTATGGTCAGCCTCCAAATGCAAAACACCCACCCGAGTATTGCATCCACCCACTTAGAAATGGCAATAACATGATAGAACACCAATTGCAAGTTTGGAAACGAACACATGTCCCTCACATACACCCAATGGGTGTCAGTGAATCTCAAAACCCATATCATGATATGCATGAAACCAATGAGATGATACTACACATTGAAGTTTGATCAAAAAATATGTATTAAAGGAAACATTAATTGAATCAAAAATAAACAAACAGAAATGGGAATGTAAAAAAATAAAAAGAAGCATGTCCGTGAAAAAATGCAAAACCAAAAATCATAATCCAAAGGAATGGTGTCCAAAGTCACAGTCCACAAAAGAAAATCCAATGGGAAATTATAATTGAAAGCCATTGCTCCATGGGTAAATTGTAAAATTAAAAGAAAATCCAACAGTGAACTATGTACAGATGAACAAGCCAGGGTCCAGGATCCCAACAAAAGAAATCAAACCTATCTAACAACACTACGTAATAAAAAAAAAACTATATACAAAAATGTGGCCCATTGTCCAAAAGAATTGCAAAAACAAAGGAAACCTAACACTAACTACATAACTATTTACAAGGGCAGCGGGCTAGTCCAACGGCTCACTGTATGTTGTCATGGGCCAGGGCATCATCGAACTCCTGTTCAATGGCTTGGAGGCGGGCATGCTCCCTGGCCCCAATGTCTCGCAGGGATAAAGCAGTGTCCAGCTCCAACTCCCTGCGAAGACCCTCGAGGCACTCAGCCCGCCTCACCGCCCTCCGCATGGAGTTCTCCGCCCTGACCATTGTGAGCCGTTCCTCCTCTGCCCGCTGCCGCTCCGCACCTATCTGCTGGCCCAACCGCTCCCACACGGAAGCCACTCCCATTCCAGGGTTCTCCTGCCCTCCGGCCGATGCCTGCACCCCTGATGTTGATGGCCCGAGCCATGATGCCTCCCACGTCGAGCCTGCCGCTGCCTCCGACGCAACTGCCTGTGCCAGCACGACGGCATCCAGGCTGATGGAATCCACCGACGCCGTCGTGCACGTGCCCTGCCCGATGATGCCGTCACATCCTCCATCTGCTGGGGTCCAGTTGCTGGTGTGTCCACCCCTGCTGGACCTCCGACTCCCGACTGTGGCAGGGATGGGATCCCCACCAAGCTGGCTGCATTGGTCGGGGCAGGACCACAGGGGGCCCTGGTGGCATCTGGGCAGGAAGACGGCATGGAGAACGACTAGTGCATAGTCTCCACAGAGGAGGAGAGGGTCGCCAGATTGGCCGACATGTAGGAAAACCCCAACCATGGCGATCCCAACTGGGCCACGTCGGCACGGTGCTCTCCGTGATGACGTGCATGCTCCTCATCACGAATTGCACCTGTGCGCAACGCGACACCAATCAGGACCTTCTCCATACGGCCAGGGGTCCCCTCGTCCGCAGGTAGAGGGGAGTCAGATGACATGGACATGCCCCCTACCTGCGGACGGGCCTGGGATGGGGCATCCCTGCTGGTGCATGGTGGTGCAGTCACAGTGTCAGGGACAGTGACATGCACAGGCCCCTCCACGGCGACCTGTGCTGCCTCCTGCCCCTGCCCCTGGACTGCAACACTTGCACCAGCAGGGATGCCCCCACCAGGCCCCATGTGCGCCTCAGTAGCGGCCTTCTCCTCCTCTGTGGAAACCACCAACCTGGATGGCTCCACCCCATCTTCCGCCCTTGCAAGCCCCTGTGGGGGCTCACCCACCCCTTCCGCTGCAGCCGTGGGGGCATCCCCGCCGCTTTGCTCCACAGCGCCGTCTCCGCCCTCTTCTTCACGTGGCGCTGTGTAGACGGAGACATAGAACACAAGCATCAGGGTACTGTGCAATGGTCCCCTAGACAGGAAGCAATAGCAGATGAGTGGCACTGTCAAAGATCACTTCCATCATGTCCCTCCACAACACATGGGTCAGTGCAGGTAAAACACATGCGGTAACAGGCATGGCGCATGCTATGGGCATTAGCATACATGTCCAAGGGATTCTTGAAACATACAATGTTGTTTTGGAACTCACATGCATCATGGGCCATGCCTATCACATGCACACACTTCACCCTAGTTTCATCCATCTGGCCTCGTACACCACAGACACAGTGGATACAAGGATGACTAGGCTGCATCAGTGAACCTGAACATTGCGACAGACATGTGTCATGCATCCCTGGCATTCACAAGTCACAGACACGCAGGTCAGACACACAGACATGGACAGCATACATGTACATGGCATCAGCACCCATCCCTCACCCCCACCCATGTCCAGGAACAGAGACTGGCATGCTTTCATGTGGCCATTCCGCATAGGGCAACCCATGTTGCATTTGAACACATGCACCAACCGTGTGGTTCACACATTACTGGTCAAACATGCATGACGTCCCTGCACACACACATGCATACATGGCCTATGTCACACATACAGGCAAGTATCAGACAACCAGCACACTGCGACATGCCCTGTCTCACACAGCAATGCTTGGCCACTTACCGCTCAACTCCAGACGGGTCTGCCTCTCAAGGATCTGGGCGTGGAGCGCTGGGCCTCCACGTTCCAGGACCCTCATCTGGATGGTACTCATGTGGCCCCGGCCCCCCTCCACGAGGCGCCGGGCCTTCAAGAGGGTCCTGGACCTGCAGTCATCCCAGCGCTTCTTGACATGTTGGTAGTCGCGGACTGCCACCCCCTCCGCGTTGATGGCAGTCACGATGTCTGTCCAGATCCGAGTCCGTCCTTCCTTGTTGGCGCGCTTACTTCCAAAGAGGGCATCATACTGCCCCAGGACCTGCTCCACCAGGACACCAACTTCGGTGGCAGTGAAGCTGGTGCCCCTCTGCCTCTCTGGCCGGGGGTTGCCAGTGGTGCCAGATGTTGCAATGCCCGACATGGCAACCCCAGAGGCAGGAGTGGGTGGGCAAATGGGTCCTGGGGCTGGGCTGTGGAGCAATGGTATCCCAGTCGGGAGTCTTCTGTTCCAGCAGGGGTGGACACAGCAAATGGACCCCTGCAGATGGCTGATGTGCAGGCACCAAATGGCAGGGCACGGTGGCAGCAGGCAGGCAGGCAGCAGCAGATGGCTCGTGGGAGGCTGCTCGGGGCTCTGGGGAGCAGTAATTCGGCCTTTTGGGCAGGAGCGTGGTCTTCCGTGTGCTTACGCGTAGCCAGCTTGATATGGAGTGATTTGGCACGTGAAAATCTTGCACGTCTGCGTGTAAATCGAGGAAAGGCCCTTAGCGCGTATGCGCGTCAGCACGCATACGCGATTTCATTGGACCAAAGGCCCTTAGTGCGTAAGTGCGTCTGTGACGTTTCACGCACGGGCGTTTCCCTGGCAGGGCTTGTAGATCCCACGTGCCTTTACATTGCTCTGTACGTGCTTTTCGTGGGGTGCGGTGCTTGTGTTTTCCAGCCGTTGGGGTTCACACGCTATTACTTCACAGCGGGTGTTGGCTACGCGTTCTTCTACACGCAAGGCAGACGGTGAGTGGTAGCCCGTTCCCCAGGGCCGATCACGTGAAAAACTTCACGCGAACCCCTGTAATACACGTAGCCCGCTCCCCCAGGCCCAATCCCGTGAAAAACTTCATGCGAACCCCTGTAATCCACGTAGCCCGCTCCCCCAGGCCCGATTGCGTGAAAAACTTCACGCGAACCCCTGTAATACACATAGCCCGCTCCCCCAGGCCCGATCGCGTGAACAACTTCACGCGAACCCCTGTAATACACGTAGCCCGCTCCACCCACTGAGTACATTGGACATATCTTACCTGAAATAGTAAGTGTACTTAATTTTATTCATATATTTATAAACTTTCTGTATTAGATAAAAAAATATATTATCTTTTTTTTTCTCTCACAGAAATGTCTAGTACTCTGGAATGGCTAGAGGAACATTTCCCACATGAAGAAATGTCACAAGATAGTGAAACTAATGGTAAACACTTTATAATATAAACCATTTAATTATTATTATTTTGTATACATTTAACATATATATATTTTTTTTTTGGGACAGAGCATACCAAAATAGAAAATACTTCAGAAAAACCTGTTATGGATAACACTTTTCACAGTATAGAAGAAAAAATGGATTTATTGTTGACTAATTTTAATAATTTGAAAACTTTTGTGGAAGATCAATTTAAACCAAAAACCTTGTACCATTGCCCCACATGTACTTGTCCCTCCTCACCATATCCCAGTCAATTATCCCCAAACCCTCTCCATAACCCAAAACGTTTTGATGAGACTTAAAAAAACAATGTAGGTGTCCACGGACAGTGCAGGTGTTCTGAAATGTTCGTAAATAAAAGAAAATGGAGGTGTCCTAAAGAACACTATATCTGTCCGTAGTGTTCGCTAGCAAGTTCAAACTGTTCTAAGAACACACGCGGTGTCCTGAATTGTTCGTAATTAAACAAAAATGGAGGTGTCTTAAAGAACACTATACCTGTCCGTATTGTTCGCTAGCAAGTTGAAAATGTTCTAAGAACACAATTGGTGTCCTGAAATGTTCGTACATAAACGAAATTGAACGTGTCCTGAAGAACACTATGTCTGTCCTTACTGTTCGCTAGCAAATTTAAACTGTTCTAAGAACACACGCACTGTCCTGAAATGTTCGTTTCACGTGTGACGCAATTTTAATTAGTTCAGGACCCGAACAGTGTCCGTAGAACATCAACGCGCATGCGCTAGCAAATCTCTGTGCATTTGGTGTCCTGCGGACATGCGCTTCCTTCGCGGACTTGTTCGCGAACGGATCATAGGATCGCGTGTTCTGAATGCGGACACTGTTCGGGTCCCCGAATAAATTAAAAGTACATTTTCAATTAATCCATAATATTTTTCAATAAAATCTCACCATTTTACAAGTCCCACATAGTAATCCTGAGTTTCTACATACCTTTTGAAACTTTTCAAACTTTTTTTTGTGTTCGATCTGTCCGCGGACAGCGCGCATGTCCGCGGACCGCGCACAAGCACCCCTATAAAAGACCACGCCCTAGAACTTATTCTCATTGTGTTTCTGGCTATTCTTCAGAGCACAGCTATTTCTCCAGCAACTTGCTGATTTACACCATCGAGATGGCATCCCTGGCTGCAGAACTGCCACCTGGTGCTGCACCTGCTTCAACACCACCCCCACCCCCTCCACCACCACCACCTCCACCTCTCCAAGGGCCTGAAGAGGGGAACAGGAGTGAGGATGCGGAGGAGGAAGAAGAGGATGATGAGAATGAGGTAGAGGAAAACCCTACTACCCGCACTAGGCGTGAGTCTTGGGTGTGGCAGTTATTTACCATTCGTGGGAATGTTCCTAAGGCTCGTGCGAACCGTGTTACCTGCAATGAGTGCAAAATGATGCTCAGTCGTGGGAAGCGACAACTGAGGTCATTTCACTCTGGGGCTATTGGCAGGGTTGTACCTTACGAAGAACGTAGCAGGTTGATTTCCTCTACTTCATCCTCTGTTTCTGATCCTGTCACCACAAGGACCACCTCTGTGGGACAGCGTCTTCTTCAAGCTGCCTCACAGGCCATACAGAATGCTGATGACCTTTATCTTTCGAGGGTCACAGTTGTATGTATGTACTGTGACACAGTACTCTGCAGGGGAGAGCGACTTCGTAGTGCTTTTGAGACTATCGTCTCAGAGCACAAGAAGATCTGCTCACTACCCAAATAAAACCCACTCTACATCTTCCTCTCTCAGCTCGCCCTTTCTTATCCCTGTGGTTGGTGTCCCCCCCTTTACCTTCCTTTCCCCTCCTCTCCTAGTGTGTCATGTATAAAAAACCAAAAAAAATACAAAATATCAAAAATCCCCAAAAAATAAGGCTCTTTTCAGAGCCGCCTTTCACAGTTAAAAAATAGAAGTGAAAATAAATGAAGCAGAGCCCTTTGTATTTTTTAGAAGTCCGCGAACATTTAAAAAATTGGGTTGCTACCCCATCACAAACATTGCAATTTTCTCTGGGAGGAAGTGGTGGCTCTGAAAAGAGCCTTTGGGAGGTGTTTGTAAGTCAAAAATTATAAATGCTTAACACCTACTTCAAAATGGTTGTTGTAATTCCAAAAAAGGTCGCAATGCATTTTGTACATTTCTCAGAAAAATCTGATTGCCAGCATAAGTAAGATGGACTCCATCTCTGCGAAAAATGTATGTACTACGAAACATAATATTTTGATTGTGAAAAGAGGACATGACAAAATCTCCAGTCACATGTCCTAAACTGTTCCCTCCACAATGAATTACAATTATGTCTGGATGTTGCTCTGTCTCCAAAGTAGCACAGAGAGGTAGCAAGTCCAACCACTTCATTCCACGTACTCCATGCCAGTGTACTTCCACATGTGGGAATCCAAGATCTACAGCTACTCCACAGCTTTCTGCATGCACCTTCAACCAATGTATCCACGAATCTCCCAAAATCCAAACAATCTGTTTTCTGAAACACACAGCCATAGCTATCTTTTGTTCTCTCAGCAAAAAGAGTATCTGAGAAACTCTCTCCTGGCACAACATACCCACTAAACTTTCCTGACCAATCCCTTTCAGTGCTTATTCTCATTTGCATGACTTCTGAACCCAAAAATCCCCGGATGTAACTCCCGATGTCCGCGAACTACCGCCATGTCCGCGGACATATCGTAACATGGACAGCCCTTTTACCATTTCCACTTCACTCTCTCTGCCATTCCCTCATTGGATGTAGCTAAGAAATCACATGACCACGCACCAATCACATTCAAGACCTCTACATCTAACTGCATCATCATAGATCAGCACTGCAAATGTACTGTGAATCTCTCTGAGTACAAGTGTCATATCATTGGCAACCACCATCTACCAGATATACTGTACAAGTCTCCAAGATTTCTACTTGCAGCTCCATGCATATCCATATGCATGAACACAAACTTCAGGTATGCATATTTTCTGTACAGTAGATGAACACATTTTCAAACAGACTTTTAGCTTGTGTCATCTGTAAAATGAATTTACTGTATTTTTTTTAATTTCCTAAAATCAACTATCACTTATAAACCTTTATACTATTTACTTTCTTTATACACACACACTCAAATCATGTTAAACTAAACTTTTTTAAATTAAATATCTAGACTACATATATTCAAACAAAATTGCATGCAAGCACAATCTATGTTTAAATCTTTAAAAAAATACTTATACAATTTCATATTTTTTTGTTTTTATTTATTTATTTACTTAATTACTTTAATTTAGACATGACATTGAGGCGCTATTACCTAGAACAGCTTACTTACAGAAATAGTGGTATTCACTGGTATATTATAAATTTCACAAGACATAGTAAAGATATTTTTTTTGCTACAGTTAGTCATTCAATACAATTTGTTCATTAAGAACATATTGTATGTACTGAACTGATGCAATGTATCTTATGTAAATAAATTAGTTTAATGGTTTTAAAGAAGGCACTGGGGATTTCAATTAAAAAAATCAATATCTAAATTAAAAACAGCGCTATATACAAACAAAGTTACTAATTTGAAGCTTTTACAATTGCAGTGAAGACCAGTCTCCTGAAAAGAAGCAGCCGAATTCGAAGAACAAAGAAGAACTAAGAAGTTACCTGTTAATTTAAGAAAAAAAGTAAGTAGAATATCACCATAATATTTGTATTATTTATCAAACATACTATAACGTTAATGCAAGCTATTTCGGTGCCTAAAAATAGAGATTGTGTACCATTTTGTCCAAAAATCTCCATGTCTTAAACAGCGATTTACAGCCAAAATGGCCCACAAATTCCTATTTTTGGACACACAAATTACCCAACTGAACCGCTACAATTTTCATATTATAGAACAAACAACTGTTTTAATTGTATACATTAGAATTACTATTTGTACTTTTCCACACCACTAGTTGACTTTTTTTTTGTCATCTGAACCTCAGTTTAGTAACACATAAATTCAAGAATACCTATCCCTACTAGTTGTAGTTCCCAATGCACAATCACACACCATTACATACATCTTTATCATCTTACTCAAACACTCATGCACATAGCACACATACATTCCAGAACACCCCAACCCATATCTTCTTTATTTTTTTCAACAGACCTTAGAGAATGCCTACCAAAAGTCAAGTCTGTAGAAAGCAACGAAAAAGTAGAGCAAATGAAAATAAAAGTGTCCAACATAAGCATCCATCTCTAGCAGAATTTGTAAAAAAAAGTTGAAACAAAACAGCTAATACAGTCATTTAGTGAAACACAAGAAGTTTCAAGTACAAAAACTTTGCCTCCTCTATCAAAATGTAAAACAAACCAAAAAACAATTAACAGAAAATCAGCTATCACTACAGATAAAACTACTTCTTTAAATTTTAAGATAGTGCAAAGTAAGCATACCAAGAAAAGTATTTTAGCCAAAATGTGCCGTCACAAAGTCCTTCAAAATCTTATAAAAACAGGAGAGAAATCAGGTTCAATGCTTAAAACCTATCGTAGGAAATTAATCTTAGAAGCGTTGATGGACAGTGCAATTCTTCTCAAAAGAAAGTTATTTATTTTACTGTTAAACAAAATGAAACCACTAACAAAACTAATAACTAAATTACAAAAAAGACTTCTCAATAAGCAAAATGTCAACAGAAATAACTTCTTAAGTATCTGCGGAGGTGAATGGAATCACACTACGAGCACAGAACCATATTATAATGAAGAAGCGTACAAACAAAAGCAAACAAGTACAATTGCCATAAATAGCAGTGGTCGAGGTTATGAAAAAGTGAATAATACCATAATGGAACAAGAGGTACTCCTTACAAAAATATGCCCTAAAAACTTAGAAATACCCCTCCATTCAACTGAATCAGAACGTCCAATGCAGCAAGCTTTAATTATCTTAGTAAATGGAGTACCTACAAAAGACAAAAAATATGGCAACAGCTGGTAGATTTACATAAAGTTAGACAAGCCTTACAATATCTTAAAGAGAATAATGAATATTACAAAGAAATTAATATTGAAGAAAACTTGAAAGATACAACTGAAATAATTCAAGAAACACAAGAAGCTGGTCAATTTGAGCTACTAGTTCCTGCTACAATATCAAATACTTTAAACCATTATACAATTCATCCTTTGCACTGTAATGACACCGTAGAAGATGCACTGGAAACTTACCAAATGCGTCAAACAAAAGGATCGCCAATCAGCATATGGGAAAAAAGTATAGAAGCACGTGCTTTTCCTCTACTCTTTCCTACTGGCAAAGGAGGAAGGTATGATGATAGACCTATTCAAATATCAGCTTCAGAATACCGCTCATTACGGATGTATTCTGAAGATCCCAGATTTAGACAAAATGTGGAATACATATTCCACCTACTCTTTGAAAGTGAACTAGCAACTTTATGTTACGGAGTTGCACACATATTAAAATCAGGATCACACTTTCAAAATATGACAGCTACACAATTATTAGAAAAAGTGCAACAAAAGGATGAGGTTTTACAATCAAACATTACAAATCTATTAGCAAATATGCGTGGTACTAAAGAGTACTGGTTTCGACGTCATGGAGATGTACGTTGTATGATCAGAAACCTTGGCCCACCCACTTGGTTTGTTACATTAAGTTGTGCAGAATATGCATGGGAAGATTTACATGATTTCCTACGCATATCAAATAAAAACAAAACATAGATATACTAACACCTGGAGAACTTTGTTCTTTGGATCCTGTTAATGTTTCAAGATATTTTGACCATCGCTTCATTGCTATGCTACATTTTATTTGTAATAAAACGGTTCCTCCCCTTGGAGAAGTGCAACACTTCTTTTGGAGAAACGAATACCAAGCCAGAGGAGCACCACATATCCACATGCTTTTATGAATTAAAGATACTCCTAAATTTGGTCAAGACAGTGATGCCACTGTTTTGCAGTTTATTGAAAAATATGTCACTTGTGAAATTCCATCAGAAGCCACAAATAGTGATCTTCATGCACAAATTTTACAATTTCAAAGACACAAATGTGGAAAATATTGTCGTCGCAAATACAAAAACAAAGGGAAATACTACACCAAATGCCGATTTGGTTTCCCTAGACCAGTTACAAATACAGGTCAAGTGAACAACCTCATGTCTTCAGTTAGACATAGTGTTAAAGGTAAGTCACCTAAAAATACATATTACATAAAAAGAAAAGAAGAAGAAAAATATATCAAAGATTATAATGCAATCATTGCCCACTTATGGAATGCAAACATATATGTGCAGTACATTGCAGACAATTCTACTGCAGTTGCACGATATGTCACAGCATACTTAACTAAAGCAGAAAAGACAGAGCTCCAAGACCTCTGGAATGACCTGTCATCAGATAAAACAGTATCTCAGAAATTATACAGCTTGGGCATAAAAATGCTCACCCATAGAGAATGTGGATTATATGAAGCAGCTGATCATTTAACTGGTACTGCATTGTATGGTAAATCTGAAAATATAGTATGGCTAAGTCTTGGTCCAGCTAAATCTAGAAAAAGAGTTCTAAAATCATATGAAGATATAGAAACAATAGCCAAACATGATCCCAACAGCCAAGACATTTTAAAAAACAATGTATTGGACACATACGACCCAAACAGAAGTAATACTTTGGAAAACATGTGTCTATACCACATAGCCCAAAACTACACATACAAAAATAATGTGAAACCTGATGAAAAAAAAGGTAAATATAGAGTGACAAACTGTGAAGGCAGCTTAGTTAAACTCACTAAACCAAATTTAATTAATCATATCAAATTGTCATTAAAGACTCCTCAACATAAAGAAGCATATTACATGTCCCTGCTACAACTCTTCAAACCATGGAGAAAAGAAGAACAATTACTAGATAACTATGACTCATATGAGGATGCTTCAAAGCAAATGAAAGCACTATAACTGATGTAAACTTTACACAGTACAAAACAATGTTGCACAATGAAGAGCAACACGAAGAAGAACTCCAAGCCCAACTAGATAAGGACACTCCTGACAGTAGTCAACCTTCTGTAACAGGAAGCCAAGAACCACTGAGAGAACCACTAATAATAAATGAGACAGAATTAGCTATGATAGAAGTAGAAAACACCATGTGTCAGTATGAAGATAAGGAAGACTTAACTATACTACAATCAAAACTAAACAATGAGCAAAGTAGCATTTTTCAAGAAGTAACAAAACAAATTGCACATGGTGTAAACCATGAAAATAAAGAATGTTCCTGCCATAATTATAAACCTATACTACTGTACGTCAGTGGTGAAGCTGGTTCTAGCTAAACATTCCTAATCAAAATCATTAGTAAGTTCCTTCAACAATTGACAAACAACAAACTGTCAGCTGTTGTCACTGCCCCCACAGGTTTAGCTGCCTACAACATAGGTGGTGTTACATTACACCGATTACTACTATTACCAGTAGAACACCAGAACAAATTAGACTATTACAAACTTTCTGCAGAAGCTGCAATGGAATTACACAGAATATTGAAACAAATGAAAATGCTACTAATAGATGAAGCGAGCATGGTCTCCAACCTGATGTTAGCTTTGATTCACCTCAGATTACAAGAAGTACTCAAAACAGACTATGAAGAGCTCTTTGCAGGAAAACACATTATTGTTTTTGGAGATCTGCTTCAATTAACACCAGTAAAAGGCGAGCCTATTTTTAAAACATTAGGACACAAACTCTGCCGTAAAACTGTTGGCAGCATTGGAAATGTCAACCTTTGGCAACATTTCCAATACAGAAATGAACAGAAAACATGCGGCAAACTGCAGCTCTCACTTATGCCAACATTTTAAAAAGTATCAGAGTTGGTATACTTTCTAAAGAAGCAGAAGCAATATTGAAAACCCGGCACATTAATGGACTTTATGGCGATAATGCATGTGCTACAGATGTTATGGAACAATTAGCCCACAAAAATGTCAATTGTATGGCCTTAATGCCAACTCTTGCAAGCTGTTTCAAATTCAATGAAATCATGCTAAGTAAAGAAATGCAACCAATCATGGAAATTAGCGCCACAGACAAACCAGATATACATGGTATGACACTACCCATGTGTGACCAAGCCACAACAATACTAAATAGTTTAGAAAAATCAATCTCAAACACAGCAGGCTTAGAAAAGATATTAAAATTATACTTAAATTGCAGAGTAATGCTTAAACGTAACCTTGACGTGGACCAAGGACTAGTTAATGGAGCACTGGGTACAGTTGTTGGCTTTCAAACATACCCACGCGACAACAAAATTCAGTTTGTCAATATACTCTTTGACAAACTTTCAGAAGTAAAAAGGATAGGACGCTCAACAGCTAGATTCCTTCTCTTCAAAGATATGTATGTACACAGAGAACAATTTTCTTTTAAAGAAGGCATGAGCTATGTAGCACTATCACGCTTACGGACACTTGACGGTCTATTTCTAATCAACTTTGATGCAAGTAAAATAAACGCTGATATTCCTTGCATTTTAGAATACAATAGACTTCGCTCACTATATACCCCCAACCTAAACACATATTCTGTTCCACAAAAAGTAAAACGTTATAAAAGAAAAATAAATCAAACAGAAATGCAACAGGATGTCACTGCAAATCCTCCAAAGAGAGTAAAAGAAACTAATACTTCATCAAAAAGAATCAATCAGGGAAAGTAAACCAGGTACTTCTTTAAAGAAGGAAGACAAACTCCCAAAAAAGCAGTTAGATACAGAACTACCTGGACCATTTAAATTCTCAAATATAGTTGGTGTAAGTTGCTACGCAAATGTAGCAATGAATATTCTATTTCAATTACCACCAATTGTTGACAACATTTACTTACACAGTACAGACCCATTGTGTTTGCAAATGTTAGTACTTCACAGAAATGCAGCAAACAATCCTGACAACACGTATAGTGTTTATGGAATAAGACAACAATTGGACTACTGTGCTGGAATTGTGAAATTCACTATAAATTCACAGGAAGATCCACAAGAATTTCTAATGTACTTACTACAAGTACTGGAAAACAAAAACATACCTATAAATGAAATCTTTCAGATTTCATACATGTGGAAACATACATACACTCTCTGCAACAATGTGACACAAGAAGAAATCCCCAATGAACGCTTCATATATATATCAATACCAAATTGTGAATCCATTCCATTTCAGCGACTTGTACAAAATGCAAACCATGGTAGATTATGCTCTACCTGCAATTCAGATAATCGCTCCACGTTAGTAATACAAACACATAGTAAATACATAATACTAATGCTTCTACGTTACAATGCAGATGGTACCAAAAACAACTGCAAGCTGACTGGATTCACACATGGTCAAATATCACTTGGTAAGAAAACCTTCACAACAATAGGTATAATCTACCACACAGGAGCCACAACCAATTCAGGGCACTACACTGCATATATAAAAAAGAAATGTGGATGGTTTGAATGTAATGATAGTACCATTACTCTAAAGCAGAGATTACCACGAAATCTTACAAACGCTTATTTGATCTTCTTAAAACCAAAATTTGATGACTAAACTGTATTTAAACCCTAAGTAAACTTGTGTTAAAAAAATATAAACTGTTAGAATACTCCAAAAGCTATCTAACTGCTCAAAGATTCTACAACAACTAATCAGATAAATGAATACCACTAAATTAGACCAAAAAATACACAGTTAGAATACGTCAATTGGTATCTAACTGTCCCAAAATGTAACAATATCCAAATAGATAAATCAATACCACTAAAATATATCAAAAAAATAGACAGTTAGAATACGCCAATTGGTATCTAACTGCTCCAAAATTTTATAATATCAAAACAAATTAATATGTTACTGCTCCAAAAAGGTTTATTTTTAATCCAACATGGATTTTTTTTCTCCCACAGACCCAATGATTTTAGCAACAAATACAGAAACTGAGCAAATTGCACAGTACACTGATTTGTAATCTACTAAATATGAGGGTCCAAAAAAAAAAAGTATATTGATGATACAATGTAATAAGTCATTACAAAATACTAATACTAACATGCTATTTTCTTTTATCACAGAAATTAACAAGAAATACATGTACTCCGGTTACTAGACCAAACAGTAAGTATACAATAATAAGGAGAACCATAGCAGCATATCACATCCATAGTATCTAATACCTTTGTTCCTTTTACATTTGTTTTTCACCCAAAGTTATAAGCAAATATGAATGTGATATGCTGCGGTGGTTGTTGCCAGGGCATAGAGTCTTGGGTGCATGGCCTAAGAACAAATGGCCATGCACCCAAGACTCTATGCCCTGGCAACAACCACCGCAGCATATCACATCCATAGAGTCAAACATTTCAACTATGGTCTATGGAAACTTTTAATGTCCGCGGACATTATGAGTGTTCTTAGAACACTTTCAACTTGCCAGCGAACAATACGGACAGCGATTTCAGGACACCCCTATTTCGTTTATTTGCGAACATTTCAGGACACCATGAGTGTTCTAAGAACACATTCAACTTGACAGAGAACAATACGAACAGCATCTTCAGGACACCCCCTACGAACATTTCAGAACAACGCGAGAGTTCTTAGAACACATTCAACTTGACAGAGAACAATACGGACAGCGTCCTCGGGACACCCCCATTTTGTTTATTTGCGAACATTTCAGGACACTGCGAGTGTTCTTAGAACACATTCAACTTGCTAGCGAACAATACGGACTACGCCTTCAGGACACCCCCTACGAACATTCCAGGACAACAGGAGTGTTCTTAGAAACGTCTTCAGAACACCACCATCTTGTTTATTTGCGAACATTTCAGGACACCGCGAGTGTTCTTAGAACACATTCAACTTGACAGAGAACAATACGGACAGCGTCCTCAGGACACCCCCATTTTGTTTATTTGCGAACATTTCAGGACACCGCGAGTGTTCTTAGAACACATTCAACTTGTCAGCCACAACCCCCATTCATATTTGCGAACATTTCAGGACACAGCGAGTGTTCGACAACGTCTTCAGAACACCCCCTTTTTGTGTATTTGCGAACATTTCAGGACACCGCGAGTGTTCTTAGAACATATTCAACTTGACAACGAACAATACGGACGGCGTCCATAGGGCACCCCCATTTTGTTTATTTGCGAACATTTCAGGACACTGCGAGTGTTCTTAGAACAGTTTCAGTTTGCTTGCGAACAAAACGGACACATATTGAGTCCTCAGAACACCCCCATTCAGTTTAGTTAGAACATTTCAGAACACCCGTGATGTCCGCAGACAAATCGAACTCAAAAAGAATGTCTAACCCATAACAAACACAACTTTCATCCTATCTCATACACTCCCACCCTCCCCAAACACTTCTACACACCAACACACTCTACTAAATACAAATTTTGAACAAAGTTTCACCGCGCTGTCCGCGGACGACCGCAAATCCAAGATGGCGGGCGCTACCGAAAATCTGACGCGCTTCACGCTCCACGCCATCCAATAAGCGAACACGTTGCATGTCCGCGAACATCACGCAAGCCGATTGGCCAATCAGGGCACTGTCTGCGGAGCGAACAGGGAAGTGTGTCCGCGGACCGAACACAGATATCACTATTTTTTTTTTACCTACTTTTTGGTCATTTAAAAAAAACCTACTGGACGGATTTTCACCAAATTTACAAAAGCACGCTTTCGGGACCAAGCCACTGCTCCTGGTCCAAATTTGGTGAAAATCCGTTCAGCGGTTTGGGCTGTAGATGCGAGCAACATTTTTTTCCCATTCAGTCTATGGGAAAAAAAAAAGTTTTGGGACCCCCCTATAACTTTGTCCCCCCCGGACGAATCCTCACCAAACTTTGCAAAGAAATTCAGAGTGACCCAAATACTTTTTTGCAAAGTTTGGTGAGGATCCGACCAGGGAGAGCGAAGTTATAAGCCGCCAAAAAAGTGCTCTTCCTATGGAAACAGCAACTTAACCATAACTACTGTGGCCATGTAATATATATATATATATATATATATATATATATCGTGAAGACATGGAGGAAAGGAAAACCGCACTCCAAGCATGAGGTCAGCAGGTCCCAATAAAAAAATGACAAACTCAAATCCAAAATACAGAACGAGTTTAATACAATGTAAAAAAAGAAAAAAGTATTAGGCAAAAAAACACACAGCAAAACAAGGCAGGACGCCAGGGCAGTGTCCTGAACGATGCGTTTCGCGCTCCTCCGAGCGCTTGATCACGTTAGGGAGACGTGAAAACAATCACAATACATATTGCAAGTTAGTCCTTTTTCCATGTTGCCTTATTATACACATTAACAGCTTTGTCTCAAAACCATGGCGGCCATATTGAAATGTAGCAGAGCCCTGCATTGGCCATTACCAAACAGATTTGAAAGAGCTAAAATAATGCAGAATATAATGAAATGCATCACGAAACCTGCAGAATAATCATCCTAATAAAATACAAGGGACGCATAATGAGAAAGGTGTCAGCAAATCTCGTTAATAGAGAAAAAAACACACCAATCCATAACTGTAGCATAAAGTGCAAGTGCATTCCTATGTCAACATATGAACAAGGTACATAAAGATGCGGCAAATCGCTGGAAAATAAAGTGCAAGTGCATATCTGGCTAGGCATGGCAACATGATATGAATATTCAATTGAGAATACAGCAAGAACGAGATAAAACTGTCTAGTGTGGAATCTCAAATGACAGTTGTAAACAGTCAATATATGCAACCCTTAACATTAAAAACATGTTTCAAGCAAGAGCCAACAAAGTAACAATATATAAAGACAGAGTAATACTGCCAAAAGTGGGAGCTCTATTGACAGTTACAGGAAGTTAATATTTGCAATCCTTGGAATAAGACCATGTTTCTGGCAAGATCCATAAAGTGCGAATAGTAGGACTATTTATAAAAGTGAACATGTGTGGGTTTGTGGCTTGGCGAAGTGTTATTACTTATAAAACTTAAGGAACTCCAGGAGGGACCTTGAACACTATGTTTCAAGGCCCTTAGATGCCCATTTTCTGAGACATTTGCACTGCAACAAACTGCACCATGACAGGATGAGGTGAGACCTGGGGAGAGAGCACAGGAGGTTCCAGTATGCAGCAGCACACCAACTCTCACCTCCCCCCAACGTCTGCTCCGGGGTATGTCAGCCAGCCACATGCGCCCATTCTCAGTGCGGTTTTCTTCAGGGTGCAAAGCACATAAAGCGATAAGCGAATCGGAACAGCCACCTACAGGATCATTGATTTTCAACAAATGATGAGAGTGGTGTCATGTTTGTCCACAGAACCTGTTTGGAGAACAGGTACTTATTCCTAGTATATCTATAAAATAAGTAGTGAATGTTTTAGTGGGTTAATTGCCTCTGGTTTTTAATTGATGAGTTGTCCAAGTCCTAAATAAATAACTATATTTTTGTTCACTCTGCCTAACTTGTATTATTAAGTGCTCTATGTGTGCTTAACTGAACCTTTCACCACTCTTATGCCCTCCCAAGTCCACATTGTAAAATGCACAAAGAATGAGGGGAAACAGACAATCTTATTCCTGCAATGCAGGAATGGGTCAACCCTTGTAGGAACCTCAGGGTGTGAAATCCATCACTGGGGCCTGGCAAACCGGGCCCAAAAAAGATTGGGGAATCATGATCAAAGAGGGTGGGATGTGGGGGCCAGAAATATAAACACAGGTCGGCATTCCAACAAAGAGAGGAAGCTACATCAGCAGGATGGAATGGGGCAGAGAGAAAAGGGTCTGGGAAGGACAGAGGTGAGTGGTAAAACCCGTGGGGAATGGCCTGGATGGGAGTTGTTACTGAGGGCAGGTGGATGGCAGGCCTCAGCAGGTGCTTACCTTATCTTGCCAGAAAGAAAGTTGCTAAGCCTTCATTAAACTGTTAATGTCAGCCTCTCAATATTGATGTCACACTGGTATGTGGGGGCACAGCCAATAGTTGTGCATCTCTTTGTGTGAGCCCAGCCCCAGGCTATAGACCTGTTAAATGCAGGGCAGCTGAGTAGAATCTATGTTTATTTTTGCTGCCATTTTATTGTTTATAGCGGGAAACTACTGTTTTTGCAAATCACATAATTGCCATAAGTTGAATGGTCTGATTGATCATGCCACTAGATATCCAGACACCATCTGACTCAAGATGGTGACTGCCAAGTCAGTTGCTCAAGCTCGGCTAGATATTTTTACAAGAGTTAGTGTTCCATAAGAGGTTGTGTAAGACAGATGCACTAAAGTCATGACCAAGTACATGCAGGCAAAGTGGAATAAATGTGGGGTTTCTTACAGGTTTTCCTTCACATATCCACAAACTAATGGCCTGGTGGTGTTACGCTCACCTGGCTCCCACAGAGGCGTCGATCGGAACTGGACAGCTGCGGTCTCCACCAATGTGACGCGTAGGGCCGAGATGACGGACTGGACTGGCCCACCTAGCTTCGTTTGCTTGGCCCGTAGGAATATTCTTCTGCAAATGGAGAAAGGGAATTAACCACCCGTGGAGTTGAGCGTAAATCCCCCCACCCCTGCTGTTCTCCCCACAGATCGCCTTTGATGTCCCCTCTTATAGTCTCACCTGATGGTTTGAGAAGATGAGCTCTCCATCCTGGGTTGAGCTCAGGGGCGCGTTGATAACCAGTTGCTTAACTGGCTCGAAGGAATTGGTGAGTTCCAGAACAATATTGACTCCGAGATTCCCGGCAAGACGCCGTAAGTATTAAGTTCGTAAGAGTTCAAATGCCTGACTTTCACTCTTGTCCGATTCCTTGCAGGTTGCAGCTTGACCCTAATGAAGAGTTCCTTGTGGCAACCGGTAGTATTCTGGTAAGGATTTGTATTTTCCAATACAGTTCGATAAAATAAAGTCAATATGTAACCTGTTGCTTTCTCCCTTATTCCGGCGCTGAGAGAAAGTATGAAGTCTTGGGGAATAATACCTCCGGCGGTAAAATCAGGTAAGTCTATTGTGGTGAGGAGGGTTTCCCTTGTTAGTCCCTTTGTTTCACCTTGCTGTCCTTTTGTTTCCCCTTAGGTGCCGGGGTTCGGCGATGATGCAGTGGAAGCTGCGCCAACCCGTGAAGAGGAATAGTACCTCCGGTGGTAAAATCAGGTAAGTCTATGGGGGGGGGGGTAACTAATATTCCTCTGTGTATTCCATTAGCTCACCTTGCTGTTCTTGTCTTCTCCTTAGGTGCCGGAGTGCGGCGGGAACATGCAGGAGGATGCAGTGGAATGTGAAGATGCTGCGAAGGCCGGTGAGTTCAGCGCAGCGCTGCATCAGGCGAGGCGACGTGCATAAAATAACTTCTTTCTTCCAGCTCGAAGGCGCGATGGATCGGGAATTCATGTAAGGATTAAAGGTATTGCTCTTTTTCTAACCTTTTCATCATCCTCAACACGCAGGAAACCTCTGGTGAGCTCAAATCCTGACAGATTGAGGTGCCCCAAAATTACTCAAGCTATGGATCCTATGCAAGAGTTAATGAGAGGTATGCAGGAACTTAATACAAGGGTACAAAATCTTAAAGATGAAAATGCCGCTCTTCTTCAACTGGTCCTAACCAGGGATCTCTTGGCACAGGAATCTCCAAAGTTGGGAGCAGTCCATGAAAAGTATGACAGCTCACCTAATAAATTACATTCTTTTTTGAATTCCAGTATGATATATTTCACCTTTAAGCCCCATTTGCACACCACTGATAGGGCTAAAGTGGGTTTTCTTGTGTCCCATCTTACTGGCAATGCATTAACCTGGGCAACTCCTTTGGTCGCTTCCTGGACAATTATGCCAACTTTGTTACTGCATTCAAAGCTATGTTTGATCGTCCTGATGTCGTTTTTACTGCCCAAGCGATGCCATTGGATGTCCAGCAAGGGTCACAAGACATGATATTTTATGTAATCAGATTCAAAAAATTGGCTAAAGAGGCAGATTGGTTTTAGGATGCCTGCTTTATATTGCTCTGCAGGGGTCTTAATGAAGACAAAAAGGATGAGTTGGCCATAATATCCAGACGTCCTTGTTTTCAGGCTCTGGTTGATAACTCTCTACAGATAGATTTACTCCATCCAAGAAAGGAAATTTGAAAAGCCAAAGTATTGCAGCATTCCATCTACACAGCCTTTTCCCATTACAGTTGCCCAGCAGGCAACTTCATTAGGGAATCCTCAAACAGCCAATCCAGAACCCATGCAGTTGGGTTCTCTTAGAGGTCCTTGAGCTTGTGAAGGAAGACATGGAAAGCTTGAGAAAGGCATTTGTTTATACTGCCCATTTTTCAATCATTTAGTCTGTAACTGTCCCATCGCTTCCTCTCGATGGGCGGGGAACGCCATCTCCCGTTCCTGAATGGAGCAAGGAAACACGGAGGAAGCATTTGATGCCAGTCTACAATTATCACCAATACCATTGCAAACCTCTCTAGTAACACCAAAGGTTGAGGTTTTTCTACAAGATCAATAACCTACATCAGCACTAGCTTTAGTGGATTGTGGTGCTATGGGTCTATCCATGGATAGCGAATGGGCAGTCAAACACCAGATACCCCGCCAAGCTAAATCTGCATTCCAGACAGTAGAAGGCATTGATGGACAACCTTTGTCTTCTGGGCCCATAATAGAGGAAACAAAGACTGCAGGATAAAAAATGTACCACCACATTTACCATCTGCATTTGGACATAATTAAGGCAACACACTAACCACTTGTTGTGGGGATTCCGTGGTTACAACGTCATAATCCTTACTTAAATTGGACCGCAGGGACTCAATTTCTAGGATCCAAATTTTGTATTTCTCATTGTTTGGGTAACTCCACAGATGTCTTGATCAGAACTTCCGTAGATTCTGATGAACATATGCCACAAGATCCTTATCTCATGTACATCAAGTACCTACAGAATATCATTAATACCTCAATGTTTTTTCCTCATTGCAAGAAAAGGTGTTGCCCCCCCAGCCCCTCATTACCCTGAGAATTTTGCAATTGAGGCCTTACCAGACGCTATAATTCCTTTTGGGAAAATGTCTACACCTGAGAAGGCCACCTTATGGGAATATCTGGACTTTAACTTAAAAAATTGCCTTATTAGACCATCCAAGTCACCAGCTGGTGCTTCCTTGTTTTTTGTGCCAGAAAAGGAGACCACCAAATTACGGCCTTGTCTCAACTATCGTGGGCTAAATCACGTAATGCAAAAAGACAAGTATCCATTCCCCTAATATCTGATATACTGCAAGTACTACAAGGAGCCATTATCTTCTCCAAACTCAACCTTAGGGGTGCCTATCATCTTGTGCGGATTCGGGCAGGTAATGAATGGAAAACTGAGTTTCAGACACCTTACGGGCACTATGCATACCTGGTTATGCCCTTTGGCTTAATGAATGCCCCAGCCCTGTTCCAACGGTTTATGGACCGGGTTTTCTCAGACATCTTGTTTCAATTTGTCATGGTATATTTAGACAATGTACTCATTTTGTCCAGCACGATTGAGCAACATCCTGAACAGGCCAAGAAAGTACTTTCCCCTCTACGAATGCATCATTTACTCACCAAACCTGGAAAGTGTACGGTCAATTCTTGAAAAGTTACTGCTATCACTGAACGGTCACAACCATAATCTGTGAAACATATTGAATCCTTCCTGGGTTTAGCAATTTCTACAGGAAGTTCATTCCAGGATTCTCCAGTATTGTGTTACCAATCACCCACTTGCTAAAGAAAAGTTGTACCATCCATCTGGACAGATGAACAAGAAAAGGCCTTTCAACATCTAAGCATTTTATTCACAAAGGCTCCAATTCTTCCGAAACCTGACACCACAAAGCCAGTTATAGTCAAGAAAGACGCCTCGGAAGCAGCTTTGGGGGCTTTACTCAAACAACTCCAACTTTTAACAAATTAAGCGTTGCTTAGTTAGAAGGTTGGATCGATGCACAGCACTGTGCGCCACTCTCCGCCTTCCTCATCAGTGCCTGAGTGACGACCCTATTCTTGATGACTACTGCTTCTAGAAGAACTGTAACAATGATGCCTGGTGTTACCTCCTGCAGCACAGCAGGCCGAAACAGAAATTCAATTGGTACCCGCCATGTCTGATCTCTGATTCCCAGGGCCCAATTCAACAAAACCAATACTCCAAATAGAAACCAAGTTTAATGTACAGATACCCCCTTATCACACTATCACTACAGTGTGTATGCAAACACGCTGCTTCTTTTACTGGATACAAACCTGGAGTCCAGAATACTATACCTTCCTCCGTGAAAGCAAATGACATGTGGAGTCTGCTAAGGGAATCTCTGCCCAAGAGATTCGCCGGGGTATCTTTCCAATACAACAATACAACAAAGGAGCAGATACATTTTGTGTACCTACCTTAATATGTAGATCCTCAGTGTAAGGAACTGACAGAATAGCCCCAGCATATCCCTGTGTGTCCATTGTTTTGCCTGCCAAGGAGAACTCACCTTCCTTGATGCAAGATTTTGTAGCCCATTTATCGACCATGAATGAAAATGTTCAATCACCTGCCTGTACACCTACCCGAGGTTCCTCTTCCGGATTGGCAGTAACAGACAGGACTCGACACATGAGAGATCCCTATGGGTTGTCCTAATCCAGGTACATATTAGCACCAGAGAGCAGGAAATGATTCCCTCCAAAAACACTTGCTCCTGTGTAACAAGTGATCGTTGCTTGGGTTAATGGATTTGTCTGTCATTTCTGTACCGGTGCCTGTGCTGGCCCAGTCTGTTGAATCGCATAGGTCTGTGCAGGCCCAGTCGCTGGCTCATATGGCATGGTTGGGTTTGCATCTGCTGGGCAACTACATTAGAAAGCTGTGGCCTGTTCTGACAATCTTGTGCTAGGTGTCCCATACTTCCACAAGACCAACACTGGATCCCATACAAACCTCAACAATGATTTCCCATTGCCCCATTAAACCATGGCCCCATTCCTCTGAATCCCTCCAAATGACCCATTTCGTCATGAAAATCCTCCCCTACCCCTCACAAACCTACCTAATTTGCCTTGGAACGGGAGCATAGCCATCCATCAAACCTGTGTCATACCAAATTTACTATATCCCTATTGTCCCAATTGTCCCTGCTGTCCCTCCATGGAGCTAGTAATCACTGCTCCATGCAAACAGATTTTCGCTAGCTTTTTCTGAACAGGCTTGTCCTCTGCCATTTGTGCCTGTTCTATGCGCTCCTTTTCCTTCTCGTTTTCCAAAAATACACAATATGTGCCTCCATCCCTACTACTTTGTCTAGATTGCGCTTGACTTCTTAGGGAAGTCCCCTATTTAGCATGTGGCAAAAAATGGCCTTTGGAAAGGCATCATGAAGTGAGACAGACAACAGATTCAAAGTTCATATAGAATTGTTTTATTAACTTAAATGTCAGGATGGTTGAAGGCTTATTTGCCTTAGGTGGACTTAAGGAAAGCCTGAGTCAGAAAGTTCAACTTAAAAGTCTGTGTCCAAACCTATACTTCCCCTCACAATTAAAGCTAACAATGTGTAGGCATATAAATAGTGTTCCAAATAAAGTTCAGAGCTTCTTCCAGCTCCTGGCTTATTTTTCAGCTCCTTCCTCCAAGTTCAAGACCGTTCCACAAATCCTCAGGGTTTCCTTCCCCAAGTTCAAGACAGTTCCACAAAAACTAGGGGTTCAATTCCCAAAGTTCAAGACTTGTACTCGTTCACAATCGTTCAATGTTCGAAAAGAGCTCCAAATCAACCATACACTCCTTCTGGTTTCTTAATAGCTCAATCAGATTGTTTTCTCTTGTTTCACTTCAGCAACCTCTTTGGCTTTCACAATTTGTGTTTCCCCGGTCTAGGTACAGTTGTCAGACCACACAGTCCACCCATTACAGGTCGCATAACCAGGAACCCTAGGCTATGTAGCCCACACAGGTTCATCTGTACCTGTGTGATGGTTCACACTCACTTGGCTTCTCCTTATCAGTCTCTTGGCCTTGCCACAATGTGTTTTCACATATAGTTCGCTTTGTAATAGTTGTGTTCCTTCACCACCTTGTTTTCATACTCTCTTGCAATCTTCCATACTTGCTTCCTTCTGTGTTTCATACAACTTGTGCTTACTTTTCAAATAGACAGTATATGAATTTCGCACACACTTATCATTGGGTCATCATTTTGCCAAAAGCTTTCATTCAGTTCGGTATCCAATATCTGTAATCTGTTAATCTGCCACTTGCACATTATATTGTTCTTATTTGTCTCTCAACACATTGTTTTAGGTTTATTTGTGAATGGAGGATAGCACAGGGGCAACGCGCTGGTCTTGGAACCAAACTCCGGACGGTGTAAGGCACGTTATAAAAAAACAATAAAATAAATAAAAAATAAAATGTCAACTTGCTCATGATTTTTCATTCATTCAGTAGTTAATTTTGGGTTCCCCACTGTGCCCGGGAGTGCTCTGGTTTTGCCCTGGTTTTGAGGGATCTTCCTTCTCCACTTAGCGGTCCCTGGCATCTCCTCCAAGCACCGGTGCTTTCTGTTTCAGCTCCGCTGACATGTGTTCCTTCGACCTCTGTGTCTCTCACCGGCAGCTCTGTTCTCTCTCCGTGGACACTGTCAGTCACTTTGCTTCTTTCTTATGCGCCCACAGCTCTGGCTGCAAACCTGCGACCAATGAGGCTCCCCCACTTGTTGCCTTCCCGCGGCCCACCTGGCTCTTGGCACCACAGCGTCCTGGGTTCGTCTGCCGGCATCCTGGCTCTCCTGTAGGACCCGCCTCAGCTGCCTCCTCACATATAGGATTCCCTGCTGATCATCCTTTTGCTGCTGGTCTCCTCTTTTCATACACCTGCAACCGCTTGACAGTTTGGAGGTATGAATTCCAAATTGTAATTGCCTGCTGCAATTAGTGGAGCACTTGAGACATGCTTGACCTTGAAAACACTCTACAGGCCTCTTCCACGTCTAAGTACTAGAGTGGTGAAATAAGTTACTAGTAATGTTCACTACTCCTAGTTGTCTCTCCGAGATGTTTTGCAACAACCCATAAAGGCTGAGGGAGGGTGAGGTTGGTTCTCAATATGGGCAGGCGGATACCATGACTCGCCAATGGATATCCTCTCACCAATTCCCAAGGCCCCTCCCCCCAGGTGATCCTCCCCGCTTCTCCACCCCGAGGGTGAGGATCCAAAAGTGATGGCCTTTCCCTGGCCATCTACGAAGAGAATCCAAGGAGATTAGGTGTGAAGCTATCCCCAGGTTTCTCACACCATGTTCTTATCCCACGCTTCTCTCGTCTCTGCTCTCATATCTCCCGAATTACCTGGATGTGTGCAGCAGGGTCGTCACCTAACTTCATTCTCTTAGCCAAAACAGAATTTATATTGGGCATATCGGGATGCAGGACAAGCAGGGCCCCCAGTACCTGGGTCCTGTAATTATTAAATGCTGCTCCATCATGGGTGTTTGTGTCCAACGGAACTCCCGGATACCCTGCTTTTCTCCAAAGCTTATCTGAATGTTCTCCCCATCAGAGCCGTGAATAAGCTTTTCACGTCCCCTATGGCCAATTTGACCCCAGCAGTGTGCTTTTCTAATGCATACATCCACTTTCCCTCCCCTGCAGTGAGCAAAGGGAGTGTCTTCATAAATTATTCTGTTCCATGTGTGACCACAGGACATAATGCACACACCTCCCTTCACTGGGGTTTCCCACAACTCACTACAGCCATGCGAGTACCACATTGTGTTCTAAGACCCTATGGTGCACTCTCTGTCACTGCTGCTATACCCTGTTCTCCCTGCTCAACAGAATCCCATTCATCTTCATCTCCTACTCCTGTTACCACATCCCCTGATACTTCTATGGGCATAGAAGCATACTCGGAAAAACCATAGGGTGCCGGTTCTTGTTCACCCTGCTCAGATCCTGTACCCATGGCGACACTTTAGTCTTCAAGGTCCACGTAGACCTCCTTGATAACTGACCTATCCAATACAACAAGAACTTGTCCGTTCCTCCACCTTCCTTCTTTTACGTCCTTTACCTTCCTATTCACTTCTTCCCACTCTTCACTCCTCTGCTGTCGTAAGAGCACTACCTCTTCCTCTGCTAGCCTCAATGCTTCTTCCAATGTTTCCCGCTCCTGCGCCTCCACTGCCATTTGCAGCCTATCCTCTATCGTAGTGGTAGAAAGCACAATTTCCCCTTTTTTGCTCATTTTCAACCCTTCATCTAGTCTTCTGGTTGCTGGCCTCCCTTTCCCTCACTCCGCCACCCTTAATCACTACGGTACCCTAGCAGTCTCGTGAGTTATTCCCCTTCCGCTCTTGACCTTTCTAACTATTGAAGAAGTTACCTTTCTACTTTCCTCAGTATCCCATTGTTTAGGAATCGTAGCTGATGTAGGCGTTGCCACTGTAGAAAATGGAAGTTAGAATTCAGGGCCTGTATACCCTTCACCAGACAATAAAGGATAGCAACCATATGGGGCAGTGGGGCACTGTGGAAGGTATTCTGGGACCCTCCTTTCATGGCCCTTCCTCTGAGACTTTAACATTATGGGCCTTCCCGCCTTTCCCATACATTCTCCATAGATATTTAACTGATTCTCTAACTTCGAACCCTTATGGCTGGTGACTAAGAAAGTATATAGGTTGTCCAATATTCCCTTATTGTAGGTCTCCTCAGTAGGCCTAGAATTTAGCATTTTCCCCATATTTTCCCGCAGCCATTCTGGATGGTACTTTAAAATATTTACCTTACAGCCAGGAAGTACCTGACACAAATGATTCAACTGAGTCTCCATCCACCAAACCTAGTCACACCTTCAACAATATTACTTCCAAAATATATATATATTTTTTAATTTGTTTTTATTGGTATAACCCAACAATACACTTATGTCATATCAACTTTACACTTTCCAATACAATCCAACCTCTTAGAGTTACCCCAACAGTCCCCCCTATCCCCATCCTCCCCAAGCCTTCATACAGTGCAGTCATCTTCCGTAGTGGATCTGGTGGTCTGCCTTCCTTTTAGTCTATGCCGACTGGACTGAGTCATTGTCCTTGGCCTGGCAGAACATGGTTACCATGAAAGCTATCCATTGCATTAGGGCTGGGCCAGGTGCTTGCTTCTGCTCACTCAGCGCCTTCTCCCATACTCCCGTTTCGGCCGTCGACCATTTCCTCAAGTCTTCCCACTACTTGTTCACACTTGGAGCTGTTATAGCCTTCCATGCCATAGCAATTCTGTGCTTTGCTATTATATATACAAGATCTTTCATCTTCCTCATTGCTTTCTGCTTCGTACCTCTTTGAAACTGTCCTAATATGCATGCCTCTGGTCACTGTATATCTAATAGAATTCCCCCACCTCTACCTTTGTAGCTATGCTTTGCCAAAATCCCTGTATTGCTGCACATTTGAAAAACATGTGCGTCATGCCTACATTTTCTTCATTACATTTGGGACACTTTTGACTACTTGCTCCTTTGAACTTGGCAATAATCTCAGGTGTGAGGTATGCCCTTTGGGTGATGTAAAATTGGAGCATCTGCATTCTAGCGTTTCTCAAAACTGCTTTATGGTATGCCACTATGTTACCCTGTCTTCAAAGGCTCTCCCCAGCTCTCTCTCCCACCCGCACTGCATTTAATTTCCTCCTTCGAGGTGCACCCAATAAGGATCACATGCAGCCTTGATATGCCATTTCTTCCTTCCGAATTGTTAATTATGGTCTCCATGTTCTCGTTCATCGCCAGAGCTCCGTCTACTGTCGGCCACCTGTTTTTTATTGTTTTTAATATAATCATCTGCATCAGGAATTGACCTTTATGTTTGTCCGTGGATGCATGTAGTTCAGAGAATGTTAACTGCTTGTTCTCTTCCCATAGATCTCCTATTGTCGCTACCACCCAAGATTCCCAATTTTCTCTAACTCCAGCCTGAAGCCCCCTTTTGTCTGCCATCACTGCCGCGAGCGGCGTCTGTGGTGAGATCAGGTCCCTGATCACCATAGCCATGCAGGCCATATGCCAGATTTTAATGCCTAGGGTCACTAGCAGTGGATACTCGGCGGACTCCCGTGCTTGCACCCACAGCAGGTTCCTCAAGTGTAATATCCCAATAGCCGGTTGTAGCAGAGCAGTGTCCACTGTGGCTTCGTCTGCCATCCAATTCACCACATATTGTAACTGACACGGTAGGTAATATAATTATAAATTGGGTATCCGCAGCCCTCCCAGTGCATAGGGTCTCTGTAGCGTGTTCAGTGCGACTCTGTGCCTGCCACAAGAAGCTCCTACATTCTGCATCTAGTTCACAGAAAAACACTCTGGGTATATTGTATGGGATGTTCCCAAAGCAGTGCATCAATCTCGGCAAGGCTAACATTTTAAGGAGGGCAGCTCTACCCATCATTGATAAAGGTAATTTGCCACAGAATTGCATTGACCTAATCAACCCTTCTTTAGCACTAGTGGTATTTAGTTCATGCTCCTGTTTGGGATCGTGGTGTACGTTAAGACCAAGATATTTGAAGTGCGACCCACACCATGGCAGGGGGGGTGTAGGTAAGTCAGTGTTCCTCCTTTTCCCTAACTAGCCTATGGGGAATAACACAGATTTGTTTTTGTTTATCCTTATAGCCGTTAGTGTACTGAAGTTGTCCAAGACACATACTGTAAATTCCCCACAGGGCCCCGTAAGTATATTAACATATCGTCTGCATACATTGATACAATGTGTTCGGTCCTGTGTATGTTTATTCCAATATCACTATATTCCTGTCTCAGGTATGCTGCTATTGGTTCCACCACAATTATGTACAGCATTGGGGACAATGGACATCCATGCCTGGTACCCTTCTGGAGCATGTTTCTGCATGGGCGAGATGATTACTATACTTGAGCCAGTGGCCCTGTGTTTATTATTTCTATAGGCTCCTCGATTCATCCTGTACCCAGCTCGTGATATTACTGGATGACCAGAATTGGGGATTTGGGGCATTTCTCCTTACACACGCCAGAGTCCATATCAGAACAGAAACATGTTGAGACTTTAACCTCTAAATTCAAACAGAGGATCAAATTAACAGTACACGTCAATTAAGTGACTATTGTATGCTTTGACATTTGTTGACTTTGCTGTTTTCCTATAGATGTTCTTCTACGTTGTTCTTAGCACACAGGTGCAAGTTATATGTACATTTATTTAATACTATTTTTAATGTTTGTTTGAATTAAAGAAAATTGTTTTTTTCTGTGAAGGATGTCTGCTAGCTGCCACTTCAGATAGTACAACCTGTCACACTCAGCTCTATCTCCATTATATTATTTTTCCTTCTGGAGTACCCATCTTTCGGAGTAGGTTGTTCCAGTCCTGACCCTTGCCATTGGTTCCATATATATCAGTCTCACCCACTTCATATAGTTCGGGACAAATCCAATTTTTGTCATTGTGGCATACAACCAGTCCCATTGGATTGAGTCGAATGCCTTAGTCACATCCAATGATGCCACTGCGCAATTTTCTCGTCTATCCCTGGTACTATGTATCACATGATGGAGCCGTCTCAGATTCCTGGATATATTCCTGGCGGGGACATACCCTGTCTAGTTTGGGTGTATTATTTTATGTATCACGTTTTGCAGTCTGTTCGTAAGCACTGCAGTAAGTATCTTGCTGTCCTGGTTTAATAGGGACCGGGGTCTATACGATCCGCAATCCGTAGCACTCTTGTGCGGCTTTAACAGTAGAATTATTAGGGCTTCTCTCATGCTCTCTGGCAGGATCCCTGTTTCTTACGCTTTGTTAAATACTTTAGCCAAAACTGGCACCAGGGTACTTGCATATTCTTTGTAATATTCGCCCGGAAAATCATCCGTACTTGGTGTTTTGCCCATGGGGAGGGTCCTTATAGTGGCTAGTACTTCCTCCGTAGTGATAGGTTCCTCCAGCCCCTCTTTCTGTTAGTCATCTAAATTTGGGAGGCTTATCAAGACTAATGCATCTCAGAGTGCCTCATCATTGTTTCTATGAGTGTCTATATACAGATTTTCATAGTATTCTTGGAATGCTAGATTCACTCCTGCTTGTGTGTGTTCTACCATGTCTACAGCTGTTTGTATATAATATATAGGGACCCTTTTATCATTGCTCTTATATAGCCAGGATAGCATCGTTCTGGGTTTGTACCCTAGTGCATGTGCTCTTTCTACATATCTAGTGTAACTGAATTTGCTTAGCCTGTCCCAGTGTGTGAGACAAGCCAGCCGCAGGCTGATCTCCTCATCCAGGTGATCCCCTCCTTCACTGTTGCTCCTTTCCAGCTTTGCTATTTTCGCTTCTGTCTTCTCTAAATCAGAGATGATGGATTTATTTACTCCCCCTGCGTTTACTATCATTTCGCCCCTGTTCGCCACCTTATATGCCTCGCAGACTGTACCCACTTGTTTAACACTTCCTTCATTGACCTCCATAAACTCAATTGTAAATTTCTGAACGTGTTCTTTAAATGCAGTGTCTAACAGTGCATCGCTCCGGAGTCTCCAGTTGGATATGAGGGGTCTTGGAGCCACAACCACCCATGTAAGCTGTACAGGCGCGGGATCTGAGGGTACTCTTGATAGATATGAGGACTCTGTAAATTCTGTTGTGTTACACAGATATAAACAGGTATTCCAATCTGGTGTATTTGTTGTGTGGGGCCCGAGTAGTGGCAATAGTCTCTAACATCTTCGTGCAAAAACCTCCATATGTCTGCTAGGAGAGTGTTTAGTATTTTGGCTGGAGGGGCCGCCGGTCTTTTAAATTTGTTGTCAGATCTATCTATCGTGGGATTCAGGGTGCAATTGAAATCTTCTCCCCATATCATTACTCCGTCCCTATACGTGCCTAGTATTGTGTACAGGGACCTGAAAAAGATTGTGGCATCATGATTGTAAGTGTTTACAATATTAACCGTCTTATTTTCCAGCAGACCATGTATAATCACCGTTCTGCCCTCATTATCTGTTTTAGTGTGTAGTACCTTGAAAGGGGTCGCAGGAGCTATCCACGTAAGGAAACCTCTGGCATATGATGAATAATTAGAGCCCACAACAAACCCCCCTTCCCCATTTTCCAGCCAGTTTCATCAATTTCTGCTCAGGAAGATGAGTCTCTTGTAACATTGCAATGCTCACTTTGTCTACTGGTGAATGCCTTCCACTACGATTTCCATTAGTCTTGTCCCCCCTCCCATTAATAACCACAACCCCACCCATCCCCATAACTTAACACCCCAAAACTCTAACTGTCCAACTATGCATCGCATGCTCTGACTTACTCCGCTTTCGCTAATCGAAATCCCGCCAGCTAGCAGGGCTTCTGGTGCCCAACGAGTGGGTACTACAATGTACCATCAAATAGAGTTCAGGGGAAGCAGCAGGCCCGTCTCAGATATGTCCTGCTTACAAGATTTTCTAGACTGATCCATGTTGCTCCTGCGGTGGCTGTAGCTTCATGTGGCGTGATGTTGCCCAATCAGTATAAGGGCGTCTTCTCTTTTATGTATCGTTGGGGATCCAATGCTGCAATCTGAACACTGTCCATCCAGTCCTGTGTTTCTGCTGGCGTCTCAAAGAACAAGGCCTTTCCGTTGTGCAGGATCTTGAGTGTGGTCTGATAGAACAAAATGTATTGGAGCTCAGCTTTACGCAGTCTTTCTTTCGCCGTAATGAATTGCGCTTGTCTTTTTGCGTTTGGAATGTATAGTCCGGAAAGAACGCTAACCTGGATGAGGCTCACTGCAGATTGCTGCCATTTCTGGAGAATGCAAGGATTTTCTCCATGTCCTTGTAATTGAGGACTTTTGCTATGATAGGCCTGGGTGGAGCTCCTGGTGGCGGTCTCCTTAACAAGGAGCAATGCGCTCTCTCGATGGAGAAGCCCTGGGTTAAGTTCCCAGGGCCCAGTTCCTGCAACAGTAGGTTCTCTGTGTAATTGGTGGGGTCTGGTCCCTCCGTCCCCTCAGGCAGGCCTACAATCCTGATGTTATTGCGTCTTGCTCTTCCCTCGGCATCTTCTGCCCTATCCTCCCGAAGTTTGACCTTTTGTTGTAGCACACCTCAGCGGCCATTTGCACCCTCTCGGCAGTGTTTTCTCTAACCTGTGTTTCCAGCTTGCTTGTTCATTCGGCAAGACCTTGCACGTCCTGCCTCAATAGGCCAACATCAACTCTGACCTCTTCTATTTTGGCTTCTAATGTGGCTTGTAGCATTGCAATGGCACTTAATATCTGTTGGTTCCCTTGGTTAGTTGTATCTTGCGATCCGCTTCCTCTCCTGCATCACCATTACTTCCCTTGTCCTTTCCAGGGGCGTCTTGGCTCTTGGTGTAGGACTCCATAGTAGTTTGCTTGCCTTTAGTTTTGTTGTGTCTGGCTGCCATTGTCGTAATTATTGCTCTTTCACAGTGCCCTTGCCTCGCAGTTTCTCTGTGCACTTCTGTCTTCGTTGCAGGCTGTGAACTTGCTTGCGTGTTTGTGCGGTTCGTTCCATGCTGTGGTGCCACTTCAGCTGCCTTTACTGGTCAACTATGCCTGGATCCCCTCCCCTCTCACCTATCGCCCGAACTGGCGATTCCTATATGGTAGATAGCTGGTGAACTCCCAACCGCAGCTCGCGGCTTGGCCTGTCTAGCAAGTCTGCCTGGTTGGGTTTTCAGTGGTCTGGTCGCCTTCCGCCTCTTCCTTCTTTACTTGCCCAGGGGGTACATTTCTTGGAGGAGGGGGGTGTTCCTCCCACCGCAGAGTCTTCCGCAGGTCTTGGCTCTCCAAATCGTGGGTGATCCACAGCTTCGTCCTTGCCCAGGGAACATTGCTACTGATCTCCAGGCCTTTCAGTGCCCTGTTGTCGGGAAGAGGGGGGTCTGCCCAACGCAAGCCAGGACAGGCCTGTGCAGTATACTGCAGGTTGGGCAAGTAGTTGCCACAGGTAGCGTACCCTTATGTCGCCACCTGCCGAGTTGTCGAATGCGCGGCCAGTTCTGCTCTGGCACACGCTATTGTCTGGGTGCTCTCTCCTCTTATCCAGCGGGTCACTCGTGACGCAGTGGGTCCACCACCCCTTATGGTCGCTGCAATGCCAGTGACTCTTGCCGCTTAGTGTCTGGCCCCCTTCCCAACTCTCTTTAAGCAATGCAGTTATATTTCTCACAGCCAAGCTTTCCGTGTGCATGCAGTTCTTGTGATTTGTCACTTCTACATGAGGCCAGGGGGATGTTAATGCTTCAATGGTCGCTGCTCCCTCCACAGCCATACAGGCGGCTTGCCAAGCCTCTGATTGGCCATGGGCACAGTTCGCTGTTAGAGCCGCCACTCCTTACCACAGTTCAACTCGAATTCAGCCTTCTCTCCGTCCCTGCCTCTGATCAGGTTGCTGGGGCGCCTCAGCCCTGTCTTCCTCTGCGATATTCTCCGTGTGCCGTTTTGTTTCACCTCCACGTCAGATTCCCACCAGCGCACTCTGCACAGAGGACGCTGCCTCCCGCACCAGTCCGGGGCTGCTGCCACTGTCTCTCCACTGGGTGCTGGTCCGCCGCCTTGACTGCTGTGCTTAAGCCCTGGCACGGGCTCTCAGGTGATTATCCTCCGCTTCTCATCCGGGTTCTTTGCTCATGTTCCATAGTGTCTGCCCGCTCCGGGTGTGGTGCCGAAGGGCAAAGCTCCCTCGCGATGCCTCTCCTTACGCCGCACAGAGTTCAGCACTAGTCTGTGCCTCTGGAGACCTCCAGCCCTCACATATCACACTGCTCCGACCGCCATCTTTGGAGTCTCAGGCGGTAGACCAAGTTCTTTGCTGCGTCTCTCGCCAGTCCTGCCTGACGAGACACAGCACGCAACTTTATTGACGGGCGCAGTGTTCCGACATCCCTTTTCATTGAATTGAAGTTGTTTTATATTGAAATGGCATCACATCAGCTGATCATTTCTCAGATCTTATAGAGCTCACACAGGCACGTCTGATTACATGGCTTCTACTTCCAAAATATATGACTTAACACACTGACGCGAACCTGCGGCACAACATTTCAACACAAGGGACCCCTATTTCCCCCTTCCCGGTTCCTTAATCTTTCCCCAAACTATTCACTTTAATTTAACTCACTTTTATACAAAAGACAACATCTTTATCCAAAAAACACACACCGGCTAATCTCTCTGTGATATCACCTTTGCTCGACCATAGAAGGAGCGCAATGTTTTCCACTACAACACTGCTGCTCTCGCTCTCTTCATCACTCAAGGCATAAAATAAGCAGTGTCGCATAGCAATTTGCTGTGAGAGTCTGTACGTTTGCTAATTAAATTGACACTTCTGTAGCAAAACTAGCTATTTAAATTGTCCTGTTCAAATGAAAACACAGCTCCCCCTGTATTTCTCTCTTACACAGAGGGCTCAATATGCCCTTTTTTCTCTGTTCACTGCAAGTTTAAAGATGCTAATGGAGAGAGTGCAGCAGTACTCCTCTCCTCCACTCTTAAGTGCCAAAGGCCTGTGTGGGAGTGCTAGGCAATATTTATTTTCTTTTTCAAATAATTGCAAACCAGAAGTAATTGGGATGTTACTTTTGTTAAGCTAACTATGTTCTGCATAATGCATAATTACAGCATTGCTACTGTAAAACATACTCCATTGGCTCAATACTTCACAGTAAAACATAGGTTAGTGTTTCGAAATCTCAGTGTCAACCATATTTCATTTTGTTGGGGAAGATGCATCACATTGACCATTGAACACTTTTGAAAATGTACATGATCACACAAATACTTTTGATGGCAGAACCAGTTCCGTTTACTTGCTGGTTGCATACATCTGTGCAACTGGTTCTCAACCCATGAGCTAATCCCATACTCCTTGACATTCTGTCTTATCACCTTGTTGGTTCACTCCAGCAAGCCTGAGAGTGAGATGGCCGCAAACTACAATATTCCACATAGTTGCCCAGTTATCTGCTTGCTACGCCATCCACTCTGCTTAGTCTCTTGCCTTCTTTCCTCTTGCATAACAAATACACAAACCTAACTAGAGGTCTACACAAAGTAGTGATCAATAGTTCCATCCAGTTTGTACATCGACAGATCTAGTGTAATACCATACACTGCAGGTTGCTTCCAGATCTCGCTTTGCTCTGATTACGATTGCATTATATATTAGAACCTGCACAAGAGAGCTGGCCAAACTGTTTCCAGGACCTTTTTATCATATCTATTTATTTGTGTCCATTCATGCAGGTAACCTTTCACATTTTACAGACACTCATACAGGGTTCGCAAATTCTACTTGCCCACTCGCATAGTCACAAGCAAGTGCATGTTTGTCTGTTAAACAAGTTCATTGTACAAACGGCTGGGAGGGGCTAGATGGTGCTGTAGAGTCAAACTAACCAGAGTCTCCCTGAAACACAGAATTCCACATTCTTTAAATTTTGTGACAGATAAAAAACTTCCACATATTTCATTACAAATCATCCCCCACACATAATGTGTGTCAAGCCTATACAAAAGAAATCCAATCTTCTCTAATTCCCATATTCTCAGTGGTCACAGTTATTTAGTTGTCATCATCAGCTCATATTCGTAGCACACCCTTTTCCTGGAGTCTTCCATCATAGATCATGACATCATCACATAGTTACACATTTATACACAAACATAATTCATTACAAGTTCCAGTTGGCTGGACGTGATGCACATGGTTTGCAAGAACACTTCAAAGAATATGAGGAGGGGGAGAATAAGTATGTTTCTTTGATCTGGCCATAACTATCTCACCCACACAGGCCTGCTGGCATCCTTGTTTCAATCCAATCTAAACGACTACTAATTCGACACGCAAGGCCTCTGGACAAAACCTGAGAAAATAATTGAAACCCATAAAGTATTGGTCAACTTTGCCCTTAGGTACTCCTTCACCCCAGATGTATTACTCAGCTACGAATAGATGACAGAATTCCCCTGGACAATAAATAACAAGCTCCCATGCACTTAAAAAGATTGCATCTCCTTTCCACAATAGTGCCTAGTTGCAAAAACCGTAGGCCTGCCCGTAACTACTCACTACCCTTCAACCTTGCTAAACCAATGTTCTCAGTCACAGAAAGTTCATCCTGTAAACCCTGGTTGCAGGGTCTGCCCAAACTATGAAAGAGCATGCAGCATATAGATTTTACATATTCACCATGTACCCCAAACTGTCCCAAACATATATCCCTTAAGACCCCATCTATGCATGTCTGTGCATGCATGTTTAAAACTACTGTGGCCTCTTCCCAATGGTTTCTTCATGACAAATCTCCTTTGTCACATGTGCATTAGGAAGTGCCTTGTTGCCCAGTTTGTAGGTACTTTGTGGCACAGCATACCTATATTACATTTATATTTCATCTGCAGTTTTGACATTTATCTTCTGTGTGCAATCTAAAATGTATCAATTTAAAACACAAAGTAACACTAAAAGTAACACATCTCCCATTCTTAACTATACTAAATACATGTGAAGTTGGAACATCGCATCAATATCGCTGTTCCTCCAGTCACCAATATGGCGCGCACAACCTGAATCCCCCTTTCGCATGCAGACCTTTATCGACCACCCCAACATGTCCTTTGGCCAACATTTCTTCTGACTTTCAGCCCGCCCAGGAAGGGCCATATTTTCCATATATAAGCCCTTTTCCAAGGAAAGGTACAGCTTTCGCGGGCAAAGTGGCGGTCTGTGTGCGTGGGCGGATGTTGGCAGCTGGGGCTGTCTGGGCCGAGTACACATTCTGACCAGGGGTGTCTGTTGTTAGGGAAATGCAGTGGCCAGAGGCTGTCCAAGATTGGACAGCCCCAGCCAGTTTAAATGGTGCAGATCCTTGCCATTGTTGGGCTGGGGGCAACTCTAGCCTGGATCCTGTATAAAAGAAGGACACCTGCAGTCGTTCTTCAAATCATCATTGGAAACAAGACCCCCACGAAGGAGAGCAGCCCACCGAAGACCCGGAACTCAACTTTGGTAGATTGCCAGCAACCCTTTCTTCAGGTGCCCAGTGAAGCCATGTCTCTCTGCACTGTCAAGAAGACCTTCATCAGTGCTTAGAATCCTAGGCCAGTGGGAGCAACCAGTCCTGAATTCTACTCAAAGATGCAGTCGCTGGAAGCTCTCAAAACAGTCCCAGAACCATTCTGTGGGATAGCCAGATGTCTTTCTGGGTTACTTCGCTGCAACCATCACCATCCCCAGTTGAACCTTGGGACTCCACAGATCCTCAGCTTACGGAATAAGAAGCAATTCCTTGAAGTTACAAATCTCTAACACAAAATGGGGACTTGCAGGACCAGATTCTTTGTTCTTGCTATGAAGGCTGTCTCCTGCCATTTTGTCCAGGTTTCCATCGCTGCTCGTTGCCTGGGTCGCTTTCTGTGAGTCCCTGTCATGGGAGTTTTGCTCCAGAAGTCAGCATATCCTTTGTGTCCAGCTGTCCAGAATCTGGTCCAACGGAGCACAGTGCTGTGAACTAGCCAGACCCAAGAACCAAATGCCTGCAGAGACCTCTGCACACGTGACCCCAGGGCTTCCTCCAGTGGAACCAAGGCACGAATCCAGAAGGCTGAGCAATTTCAGGAAATCCTATGGTGGTCCCTAATACAAGGGGTGCGTAAATAGGCCTGTTTTGCCCCCTCTCTCCATATCGTTCTAGGGGTGTAAAGTCCTATCCCTGTCACTCCCTTGCATAGCCCTGAACAGTGGTCTTCTTGCCTGGTATCCTTCTCTGGGCCTCGCCTAAGGTAGTTGGATTGGGAGACTGGCTTTTTCAGGCTTTCTTGTTTTTCCTGAACTTTAAACCATTTAAGCCAACACTTGATCAACTTCCTAAAAGCGACTCCTAGCCTCCTGAAACGCCTGTTTTTGGGAGCTGTGCCTCTAAGGGCAATCGGCCCCTTGTTTTCTAGCCAGGGGAAGGACTTTTTAAGATTAGAAGGTTAAGGCAAGAACGCCATAGCAAAGTTAACCTCATTACAGAGTAAGCCATTTGTAGAGAATGCTCTATATTTTTCTCTCAATATGCTCTTCGTTGCAATTGCATTGTATAAAGGAAAGCTCTTTTTAGGAGCTCCAATTTTTCACCACTGTGTCAATGGCGGTTGTGTTTCTGACAACTTCTCCCATTTGGGTGTTCTCAGAGAATCATATTGCTTTAATGTCTTATGTTCTTTTCACAGTCAGCATACTGTGAGAAACACAAAGGGTGCCTCACCTATTAGTTCCAGGGGATCTCTCTCTAAGGTGGCTGGGGCACGGAATCCCCATTGGATCCAGTACCTGGGGCATGACCAGTGCGGGAGGATCACCTGGGGGAGGTAACCAATGGTGAGACGCGGTATTCCCGCCTTTCCTGTTCCCATATCTAATCCTGTCTTATAGGATTCTCTGATGTCCCAACCCCCCCATTTCTGCACAAACACTGGGCCGAGGAAGAGGGTGACTGAGAGTAAATAGGCTAACCCTTACATATCTCATTGGACATGTCCCGCTAATCGGGTCAGATAAAGTCAGGTGCTTGACATTAATCGCATACAGCCGATACCCATTAGCTCTGCCCACAAGGATACAAGGCGGAACATAGAGACACACTCTACGCAAGGTGGAACACGAGCAGGAGCAGATCTTCTGGGGCAAAGGTGGACCTACTGGAGCAGAACAACCGATCGAGGGACAGGAGCAAAGAGTAGAGAAACCCAGGAGATCCCTGCAGGAGGTAATTACCTCCGAAGCGCCATAAATGATACAGAGAGAAGGTCAAATCCGAGATAAGAAGATTGCATTGTGTTTCAAGGACACAATGCAATGTGTCCTTGAAACACATTGCATTGTGTTTTTCCACAATGCAATGTGTTGGATTGCATTGTGATCAACTTCCAGGTGAACAACTGAGTTGGGGAAGCGAGGCCATGCCTGTGGTATTAACCTTGACTTGTGAATTAAAGCTGCAAAGACAAGAAAGGAATGCACACAGCCAGTGAGTTAGCGAACGACATGAAAGGCTGGTGTGTGTTAAGGAAAGATTGTTGCAATAGTGTATCTCACATTTGAAGGATGCTGATAACTGTGAAGCCAGTGAGACAGAGTAGAGGAGTGGCCGGAGAAAGAAAGTAGCGCACTGGAACTCTCTGCGAAATGTGAAATGTTTTGTTATACAGTGGCAAAGTGAACAAACTCTGAAATGCGTAATGGTCAAGATTAAACCCAGCAAAAGGGGAAGTGAAAAGATGTATGGTTGAAGAGAAAGATTTCTTTGAACTTTGTGCTTATGGCTCTGAACTACCAAGACCAAGAGACAATGGGGCAAATAAACATAAGAGTGGGCACTGAAGAGAAAGTCAAAGTGGTCCTGCGTGGGTCAATATTAAAAGCCTTGCACATTCGAAAGCCTTCAACATTAGTAAAAGGTCCGAGCCTGATTGAGGGAGACCAGAAGTCTGATAAGTTAGGGCAAGGGAACCCCGAACGAACGTGAATTAGGCTTGGGGAAGGGAACCCCTGCAAGTTCTGTGATTGAAAGATCTGAGCCTGATCGAGGGTGACCTGCATGAACTTGTTGTTGAACTGAAAGAACTTTTGAAAGCTGGAATAAGTGACTTTAGCGTGGAAGGCCAAGCCGGCCTCGATCCATGTTTTGAACTGCCTTTGTTTTGAGAACCTGAGCCAGAGTGTGTCATGCTGTCTGCGGGGGCCGCCTTACTCTGTGCTGTCCAACGTGGGGAGGTTGACTCAGCCACATTGATTCTTTATATTCTAACATTGATTTTCCTTTGCATACACATTCCCCTTAGATAGGGCAGGCATTAGGTTCTGTTAGTATAGGCATTTAGATTTGACAGAGACTCACTAGGACTGTTTTCTTTATTATTTGATGGTAGTGACTACTCCCTTCATAGTTATAGGGCAAAGTATGAGTTTTTCTAAACCCCAAAAATTGAATAAAGGTTTTAGGAATTGTACCTTGTGTTAGTGTCATACCTTTGATACCATCCCTCCCTTATTTATATGTGACAGAAGTGGGATACGACTCAATTGAGACAAATTGGGGGACCCTACCATTTCAGAAACTTAGTCACAAAGCCTCAGACCCCTCTACAGCCACAAAATAATCCATAGGGTTTGATATTTGTAGCAGCAGAGAAGCCACTATCCCTCCCGGGAAAAGAGGGATGATTCCCACTAACTTAGTTCCAATACCCACTACAAGTTGTTATATATGGCTTGCCCCAAAATCTGGCCTACTCTGGAAGGTTGGTCTAGATGTCCTAGCAGGCATTATAGATCCAGACTTGCAGGGAGACATGAAAGTTATCTTACAGAACCATGGCAAGACCCTGTTTTGAAATACATCCTGGGGATAAAATTGAGAAAGCTCTATTTCCCCTTTTGGAGGAAGAAATTGAACCAGAGGAAACAGAGAGGTCACTTAGGCTTTGGAGAGGCAGGCCAATGAGATACGTACCACCGAAGCATAAAGGAAAGAGCAACCTACCATCCTTCCTGACCCAGCCTTCGCCCAGCGAAATTATCCAATCCTAGCAGAAGCTTTCTTACAAGTGATTCCAAAGGGAGATGGACAAGAGAAGGGAAGCCCCTTTTTCTTCCTGAAACAGGGATTACTATATAGAAGGGAAACCTCCAGGGAAGACCTAACTAAGGCTCAATTAGTAACATCCAAAACCCATTGCAAGATCGTGCTAGAGATTGCATACTCTCTTTTGACAGGCAGACAATCTAAAACCCAACCTCACATCAGTGGGACATTCTATTGTCCAGGTATCCATGCGGACACAAAGAACTTCCTTCAGACATGCGAGATATGCCAAAAAAAACAGCTTGCATATTCCCCTACCTGTTCCTCTAAATCCATTACCAATAAAAGAAGTTCCTTTCTGCAGATTCGAGATGGATATCATTGGACCGTTGAAAACATCTAAACTGGGCAATAAATATGTTCTCGTAATTGTTGATTATGCTACCCGGTATCCATAAGCCTTCCCCATGCGGAACAACACAACCCAGCAAATTTTAAAACACCTATTCCCATTTCTTTCTAGGGTTGGATTCCCCAAGGAAATTGAAATGGATCATGGATCCAATTTCATGAGTAAGCTCTTCACCTTACCACCTTGAGAACCTCCGTTTACCACACGCAAACGGACTGACTGGTAGAGAGATTTAATAAGACCATCAAAATCATTCTGAGAAAGTTAGTAGACGGGTATGGGAAGGACTGGGACTGTATGATCCCAGGGGCCCTATTTGCAGTGAGAAAGACCCCTAAGGTATCCACAGGTTTCTCCCGTTTTGAGTTACTCTATGGTAGAGAACCAAGAGATGTCTTAGACATGCCCCGGGAGACCTGGGAAGAAAGGGAAGGGGTGCCAATCCACCTCTCACAGACAGCTACCCGATTGCGAGAGCACATGAAACTCTTCCGGAGTCTAGTCCACACTCATACGGAGAGAGCTCAAGCCCAACTAAAATGTACGTATGATAAGAATGTAAATCTAAGGTCATCTTCAGTAGGTCACAAAGTGTTAGTCCTTTTCTTTTACCTACCTCTGAAAATAAACTTGTTTCAAAGTAGCACAGGCCATATGAGGTATTAGAGAAAATCGGAACCTTTACCTTTAAAATATCCCAACCTGATAGAAGGCAAAAGACCCACCTCTACCACATAAATCTCCTGAAAGAGTGGAAATAAAATCCTTCTACTACTACCTCCTCTAAATTGTCTTGTTTGGCTGGTACCCGAGGAGATAGACCACTCTGAACTGATTCCACAAGAACTATCTAAACAAAAGCAAAAGGCTTTGAACAACATTATTACTGCACACCATTGTATTTTGTGAGAAGCCAGGGAGTGTACATGGTACTTACCACTATATCAGAACTCCGAAGGAGAAAGTGGTCCATTTGAAGCTATATAGACTCCCCAAAGCACGAAAACAGGCAGTAGTTGATGCACATCATTGAACAAAAACAGAGCTTGTTTACTCAAACAGGTAACCCTAATGCACTCCTGTAGGACAAGCACCCTTACATAATTTATAAAGGAAATACCAACCATAAATATACCTTTTCCAAAGTAACAAAAAATGTAGGTTTATATCACATTGAAAATCAAAGTTCAAAACATAGAATAATTACAAGGTCCTTAGATCCAAAGGAAACTAATTTAAAATATTGTGGGGCTAATCATCACCCCAAGGTATAAACAACAACAAATACATTCTGGAAAGACATCAACTTCAAAGGCCCACATGTGATTTCAATACATTTGGTACAGTGCAATCAAATTATATGATCAAAAAGTCCTTCTAGTTGCCAACGCATTTCGGACACTTAAATGCATCCAGCTTCAGGGCTGATAAGCTGTCCTTCTATTGTCCTGTGCATATCTCCAACTTCCTAAAACAAACAATTTAATATTGTCGCCTCAAATACTAGACTCTGTGTGGAACTCATGGTGGCAACAGTAAAGACAGACACAAGTGATAAACACCTAATCTAAACCTAAATCTAAGATGGGAGCAAGCTACGACCATCAAATAATAATAAGGCAGTCCTAGCAGCGTCTTGTCAAAATAAAAGGGCCTATACTAAAAAAAAGCTATTGCCAATCCTTACCACTAAGTTTACAAAAAGAGTGTGGGATAATGTTCAACATAAAAGAAAAGTGTTCACAAAATGATAAGTCAGGATGGTATGGCTGGGTATCCCTTCCCCATGTTTTTAGCAGGGGACAAGGCAGGACTTCTGAGCACAGCACACTCCTGGACCTCTCCAGCACGAGGCTCACAATTCCAGTTCAACGATACCAGAACCTTCAGGGGCCAAGTCTCTTCTTTGCAAAGCCTGTTGCCTTAGAAGGTCTGCTGGATCATAAACAGCAAACAAGCAAACAAAAGTTCCTTCAGTGTCTTGCACCTTGGGCAATGGCTCTTCGCCCCTACGTTCTCCGTCTGCCAGGCTTGTATACTTCTTACAACATGGGTCTCACTCCGTCGGGTTCACTATGGCCTTTTTGTAACACAGTTCACATGGTTTTTTCAAATCAGTTTCAAAAGAACAACAAACAACAAAAAGGTTCCTTCTGTAATCTTGTACCTTGGACCATTCCTCTTCGCCCCTTGGATCTCCCACTGCTGGGCTTGGATCCTTCTTGCAACTTGGGCCTTCCTCCGTTGGGTTCACTACGGCCTCTCAAATGCAGCCTATAACTTCCCACTGCAGGCAACCCTTGGCTGGGTTCACTCTTGTCTGCACAGTGTTAACGAGTATATTACTCTTCACCCCAACTCACAGGCATCCCTCAAACCGGGTTGGCAAATATATAGTTCACTTTGCGAGATTCACTCTCCTTTAGCTTTCTCTTGGCAATGGGTCAGAGGCTTTCAAGTGTACAAGGGATTTGATGTGACCCTTGTAGGACCACTCTGACACCTCATGCTGCCCTTTCCTGCAGCCTTTTGGTACTTGTAGTTTCAGCGCTGAAGGGTCAGCGAGATTCCTTCAAATGAGCACTCCTGCGGCACCTGACCACGCTGTAGCTGGCCCTTGTCTGGGCTTCCCCCAAAGTTCAAACACACACAAGTTCTTTGTTCTCAAGTTCTTGAACATCTAATGTTGCCACTTGCAACCTTGGGCTAAATACGATTCAGTTTGCTATCAGCTTCCTCCGATTTACCGATTGTGTTGGGTCCGCTGGCTTGGCTTGTTTCTGGAGTCAAGGACGGTAACATGTTAGCCAGCGTGCCTCCCCTCCTGTGTTATCAAGGCGGGAGGCCCCCGTGCATCATTGATATTTGCCACTCCACACATCAGCTGTATTTCACAGTCTTGTAATTCCTTTTTTGGAGTCTTTGCGGGTCTGAGGTGAAAAGGGCAAGGGCAGCTCCTGCTTCGTCGTACTTCCAGGTCTCGCCACTTTACTTCTCCGTTTAAAATACCGGTTCGTGTAGCTGTTTCCTCATGCATTCGGCCTTGCTCGAAGTGTGCTCTCGTTCTCTGCCTTTTATCCCTGCCGGGAAGGTGAAGGGCCATCAGGTGTGTGTGATTGTCGATTGCCTTACTCTGCCTGACCCTTCTGTTGGGACATGTCAGGTTAACGACTTTGGTGTTAGTCCGTGGTCTATTATGATGTGGGAAAGTGTTTTTGTCGCAAAAGCGGGGTGTAGAGCTTCTAAATATTCTACAAGGTAGGATGGGGAAAAGTTGTTACGAGGAAGGGGGTACCACAACTTAAACTTCAGTGTCCCACTTTCAATCCCTGAAGACCCCTCATCCAGGTGATCCTCCCCCACTGGTCCACCCCCAGGAAATGGATCCAATAGCAATGGCTGTGTCCTGGCCACCTGGATGACAGATCCCCAGGGACTATCAAGTGAGACACCTTCAGGTTTCTCACAACTCATATTAATCTTAGTGCCACAATAACATCTTGCACTGTGTCACTGACTTCTTTTAGCTAGCGATAATAGTGATAGTACATTATTATCTCCACATGTCAGCACAGAGAATATTACCAGAGCAATGGAGCGAATATACAACAGTTACAGTTCCTGGTTGGAATGTAATCTGAGAAACTGGGTGAGTGCCATATACTTGTGTACGATTTGGAATTATCATCATACAGCTGTTTAGCGGGAAGAGGTTGAGTAATAGACTTTTACTCTCTTTTTTAGGTCTTGTACAGAAAATTAAGGAGGTTACTAAGAACTAAAAGAGGTCAATGACACGCTGCAAGATGTTATCGTGGCACTAAGATTAATATGAGTCTAGTGTTTGAGGTCAAAATAGTAAATTGTTTGTAATAGGAAGTTGGAGATACGGACAGGACAAAAGAAGGACAGCTAAACAGCTGTGAAGATGGATGCATTTAAGTATCCGATTCACGTTGGCAACTAGAAGGACATTTTGGTCATTTCATTTGGTTAAGATGTACCAAATTCTTTTAAACCACCTATGCGTTATTGGCCATGGAGAAAGAAAATATTCAGACTGACCCAGATCTTCAAATTATATCTTCAACAGCTTCTCATGCAGCAATATAACAGTTCTGGATGCCCTTTCACTGGTCAGGATTGTTCTCAATACCTAGTTTTTCATCACAGAAAGATCACGCCCCGTGGCCACAGGCCAATGGGACGGTCGAAAGCTTTATGGCAAATCTCAAGAGAACACTACAGATATGCCACCACACCAAAGGTTTGTTTTTGCAGGATTTATTTCAGTTACTCTGGGATTACAGAAACACCCTTCACAGTACAACTGGAACTGACACCCCTTTGGTTCTGATTTTTTACCTATTTGTTTATGTGTCTGTTCTGTGTAATGTCTGCACTATTATGCCTCTGGGTCCATTGCTGCCCAATATAAATACATTAAAGTAAAGTAAACATGTCCATGTGAACGGGTGTTCAAGAGAGAAATTCAAACTAGGATTCCAAACGTGTGGAACCAATCTGCAAGACAAAATTAAATGCTATGCCGATATGAAGGGGAGAGCACGGCCAATCTCATTAATGGAAGGTGTGACGAATCTGGTGATGTTGTCACTACTTTCCTGGGGGAAATCTCCCCTCATGTGGCCAGTTTGAAGCAGCCGCTACCTGATCCTCAACCTGGGGGCAGCCATATGAGGGAGGATCACATGAGAGGTGATGACCCTCATGGGCGTGGGGTAGACTTGCCAGATGAGACATGGCATTCTCATCCAGTTTCACCTCCTTTTCTTCCTTCTTCGCTTATGACCAAGAACCCGCCTTCTTCTGCTATTAATATACACTTTCTCCAACCTTCCCCTTCTTCATTTCTAAAAAGTACTGGTAGGAGACAGATGATGATCTACCCTCAAGTGTAGTATGAAAATACAACATTGGGGGCTAACTGGAAACCTGACACGCTTAGGTCTTAAAATATATAATATAAAGTTACATTATTACCACTTGGCCAGCTGCAAGACCATAGGTGAGCAGAAACTCCCCCCCGTGTTTCTAAACAATTGCAAATGTAAACCGATTGCTCCCTGGTCTCGTGTGCTAGTCATAGTATACAGTTATGAACAATAATGTCACTTATTAATTTTGAATGGAATATTTATTGGTTGTCCTTAATCAGCCGACACATGTTTTGACCTCTGATCATTCTCAAAGCTACAAATGCGCTTAATATCAACCAATATTATTTAATTTAATAAATGTTACATCACATTCATTTTTACCAAAATGTTTGTGTGATTTCATCATACCAATTAGTAACTAGGCATGTACCTGATTAGGATTTCATTATGCCCATTGGGCACAGTATAAGTTCACAGTGCATACATTGTTTACAACAAATAGTGATATCCACAGTAATCATGCCAAAATCAAAACCAAAAACAACGCATCCCAAAGTTAAGGATATAAGAAGAAAAGAAAACAAGGGAGAGGAAAATATATACAAACATATATTAGTAATCAGTGAAACTCTAATTCATATTTCATATACATTCTTAGCCAATAATCTCATTCTAATGCAGCCATCTTAAACTACTATGATAAATTGTTTTGTAGCATAGTTATACATATTTGCGCTTTCCTATAGAGCAGCATTCTCCAAAATAGAAACATCACTGCCACCTGGTGCTAGAAGTATCGGGTTCCCCATGTTGGCATCCAAATAGTGCACGGAGAGTAGTTGATCCAAGTAATTAGAAACAAATCAATGGCGCTCCCTCTGATCCTATGTGTGCCCCTCTGTAAATGTGAACATGCTCTCAAGAATCTAATATAAGAGAGGGACACTCACTCCGATGTTATTTCATCCCCATATCCCACGGCCCGGTGAGATATAAGTTGTTGCTCTGTATGGGTGCAACAGTTAAATGTCAGACTTAATGTCTGTTAGTTAACTTGAATAATGGTGATGTAACGCTCACCTGGTATCCACGGGGACGTCACTCAGCCTGTTCTGACCTCTTACAACCTCGAACCCTTCCCTGGTGTCTACTCGACTGAAGACTGGGCCTGAAACACAGGATTGGTAGAGTTTAACTCCCTATTGTCTCTGTGTGCTTGAACCCCTTCTTCCCCGGGGTCCAAGCCTTCCCTTTGATCCACAGCTCACCTTGTTTTCTTGGAAAGTGTGCTCTCCGTCCTGCTTTCAGCGCAGGGGCGCGTTGATTGATGCAGGCTCGTTGCTGCCTAGTTACTTCACTGGCAAGAGTCCGACAGGTAAGTATAATGAGTCTTTTAAACAGTTCTCTAACTTCGTTCCTTTCCTTCCTTAGATGATGGCCGGCGTCCGGGGATGTCGACGTGCTGCTGAGATGAGTAGCGCTGAAGGTGAGTGAGAGCGCGATGCAACCCTTTTGTATTTGTATTGAACTGAGTTCTTTTTTCTGTGTCTTTTAGGTGCCGCGACGTTTTCAGCGTGGATGCCGGTTATGAAGAAGAAATGCAGTGAGTAAGCGCGGTATGCAGGGCCTCTAGATGTTTCCACGCTAACCTGGAGTCTTTTCCCTCTTGCAGGTGGATGAGGAGTTCCGGAGACAGAGTTCCCCCAGAGCGGCTGGGATTCAGGTAAGCGTTTGAAGCTCATACAGTCTTTAAAAATAAGCAAAGATTTGCTGAATGCATACTAATGCCTTTTTTCTGTTCTTTTCCCTTTTCCTTAGGAAGTGGCACGCCGGGATGGGAATGACACCGCCGAAGATGCCCGCAGAACAGAAGGAGCGATGAATGATGGGCAGAAGCGCCGCAAGGTAAGGCTGTTCCTAACAGTGTTCTTGTTATTGCAGGAGCTGAGCGCAGAAGAAAGATGCAGGCCTTCTGGAGACCGATCCGAACACGGTGAGTGTCACGCTGCAGGTGCAGAAAACACAAAGCATGTTTCCCAGCCTGGGCGTGGCTTAAATAGTCTCTGGGTATCCCAGGTGTCTCTGGGCTGAACCACACCCAAAAGACTAGACTGCACATGCAGGGAACCGAAATATGTGGGGGCATCCATCTTGTCCCCATCAATGCACTACAAGTCCAATCCTCAATGTTATCCTATGGGAGTGAGTGAGTCTGGTGCCACAAGCGCCAAGTCTGACTCCAAGTGGGTCTTTGGAGGGATGGAGAGGCCCTTGAGGGCCATGTAGGTGAATGTGGCCTGGCTCCAGCCTGACATCTTGGAGGGCTGGGGACATGAGGCGCAGGAATCATGACAGCGACTATAGGTATTAAAATGATAAAAGTTATCTCACCCCTGATATAAAATTGCAATATTCTCTTTGAGGTCTTTTATTCAAGTTTCCTGTTGAGTTCCAATTCAGTTGCTGTCTACTTCAGTAACTGTAAAAATATGTAAATATATGAAATGGATGATTTTATTGCTATGGATATACCATTGCAATTCTTGCTTCTGCTGTCGCAGAGTGTATATATTTGAATAATCTACCAATGTCCAGAATAGTCTAAGCCCTTTACCTGTTTGAGGATAGATCCTCTCCAGATCTGAAGTGTTAAAGGGTGTCCTGTCAGGATTCAACTTTTAGCGTGCCGCGAGTATGTTACTCACGCCCAACATTTTGAATTTGAAAAATATAGCATGATGCCATCATTACGTTTGGAAACAAAGTTGAATCCTGGATAAATAATTACTTGATCCTTTGTATTAATATAATATGTATGAATCTTAAGTTACATTTGGCTAATGTCCTGTCCTACATTGCATGACCAGATTTGCTCCTCAGATTTATCCACTGATACACAAGTTCCAATTTGAAAAGTTATCTGTAGTACTGCAAAATATAATGATTGGTCCTATTCATAACTGCTTGGATAAATATTTTTTTTTAAAAGAAAATGCCATAATGGCTTGGCTGAAAGATTAGTTGTTTAGCTGAAATTGACAATAGCCAATCATATGATATAATGTTTTCTTGAGTTATTCACCTAAATGGTCTATCTATATATATCTATATATCTATATATATCTATATACATATATATATTCAGTAAAAAAACTTTGTTAAAGGGACGTTATGGTTAAATTGCACTACTAAAACCTATGAAATTCAGTAAAAAAACTTTGTTAAAGGGACGTCATGGTTCAAAGCAAAACCGAAAACCCCCAGAAATTCGCCAGTTATGGTAAGCTAAGCAACCATAACTCGGGCCACCACCATGCATTGCTAAGACTAACAACTAGGACATCAAAGATGACATCACAAATGTCATTGATGACATCACTGATGACATCACATGTGCATTTACTTTTCATGAAATCTGTGTACAAGGGTTTCTTATTATAATGTTATAAACGTGTCAAGGATCTTTGGAATAGATATCTTGAGCTATGTAGTGCATTAGGCAATGCATTGATATAAATAGCATTCTATTATGAAGTTCTTTACAGTATAGTAAGCTGCTCATCTATAAATATAAGCATTGTGTGCAGCATACATGATGGAGGTGCAATATTCATAATCTTCCCATGTTGAATAGTGAAATGATAAATGCTTTCTTATTAGAGTTCTGTGTAATGTGCAACATGTAATAAATAGCCAATAAAACCACTTACTACATAATTTCATTATTACATACAAAACACAAAGACACAACACATACAAATATGAGTATGTATAGAGAAAGTGAAGTACGCAAAAAAGCAGCAGTAGAAGCAGAAAGTGTTCACAACCTAACTGATTATCTTTATGCACAGAAAGGATTACTCTGCTTCAAACCTACTACTTCCCTATGTACAAATATCACATGATGTGACTGCATCCTAAAGAAAGTAATGCAAATACAAATATGAGCACATCCAGAGAAGTAATAAAAAAAACAGCAGAACAATAAGAAAGTGTTGATAACCTTACTGATTGTCTTCATATACAGAAAGCATTGCTATCTTTTAAGTGTGTATTTTTCCTATGTATATGTTTCATATGCTGTGAGTGGACCCTAAGTGAATTATTGTAAGAACATATTTGAAGTATAAGTCTACAAATATAGTACTTTTTGATTTCTTTGTTCCTAACTATTACTGGTCAAGATATATCACTAAAGGAAAAAAGAGCGAGTCAGACATGTGATGTCATGAGTGATGTCATCAATGACATTTGTGATGTCATCTTTGATGTCCTGGGTGTTAGTCTTAGAAATGCACGGTGGTGGCGCGAGTTATGGTGGCTTAGCTTACCATAACTGGCGAATTTCTGGGGGGTTTGGGTTTTACTTTGAACCATAACGTCCCTTTAACAAAGTTTTTTTACTGAATTTCATAGGTTTTTAGTAGTGCAATTTAACCATAACGTCCCTTTAACAAAGTTTTTTTACTGAATTTCATAGGTTTTTAGTAGCGCAACTTAACCATACGTCCCTTTAACAAAGTTTTTTTACTGAATTTCATAGGTTTTTAATAGCGCAACTGGACCATAACCTTCTTTTATCCATTTTAATTTTATTGAATATACATATTCATATTTGTCAAGGAGTTCCCCCCCCTTCTCACCTGAGTACGATCTTTGCTCGATTTCTTGGTCGTTGCCTTCTTGCGGACAGATCGGGTCTTGAATAAGGCTGCACGAGTATCTTCCGACTCCAGCGTGCGTTCAAAGTTCCGGGATGCAATGATCCAGGTATCCGGGAAATTAAGAGAGTGCGCTACTCAGCACATGAGTCCAGGAAGCAAGAAAGAAGGAAAAGGGTCTAGGAATGGGGTTGGTAGGAATAGAACCAAGGATAACAATACAGCGAGCTACAGAGCACACGTCTGGTCGCTACTTCTCAATAGCATTGAGACGTGCGGAGCCGCGGGGGGCGTGGTCTATTAATAGAACACGCCACGTCCAGCGTGTAGAGCGAGGAAGGTGTTTCACGCTGGACAGCCATGTTGGGAGTACCAGGGAGTGCAAGCCCCGTTGAGACAAGGACCAGGAAGTCCAAAAGGGGCACGTTCTGTAGGTCATGACAGCATACCTCCTCCGAAGACCAGTTCCTCCAGGTTTGCCCGGGTGTATGAGGTGAAATCTTCTGAGCAGTCGAGGGGTCTTGAGATTAGAAAGTGGTTCCCAGGTTCTTTCACTAGGAGGATATCCCTTCCATTCAACCAGGTATTGAAGCTGACCCCGTTTATACCTGGAGTCGCAAATTCGGGACACTTCATATTCCAGTTGGTTGTCAACCAGCAGAGGAGGGGGTCTGCAGGATTTCGGGGAGGATTGGATGTAGGGGTTTAATAAGGATGTGTGAAAAACTGGGTGAATTTTCATCCAGGAGTCTGGTAGTTTGATCCGGTATGAGACTGGATTTATAATTTCCTTGATGGGAAATGGACCATAGTACCGAGGGGCCAATTTGTTTGGCCGTAGATGTCGGGGTAATAATTTCGAGGACAACCAGACTTGATCACCAATTGCATAAGAAGGCCCTGGTCTGTGTTCTGGCCTTCTCTAAGTTTTCTTTGGCCTCCTGGTGTACGTTGATGAGAGTTTCGATCCAGGAGTCAACAGGAGGTACCGGTGTAGGATGAGGGAGAACAGAAGGTAGAACCGATGGATGGAAACCTTGGCTACAATAAAAGGGACTGGTCTTAAGTGCTGAATGATCGGAATTGTTGTAGGCGAATTCAGCCACGGGTATCAGGAGTGACCAGTATCCTGAACCTTGGTGGCGAAACATCAAAGATACTGTTCCAGGGTCTGATTAGCACGTTCTGTGGTCCCGTTGGTTTGGGGATGATAACCTGATGAGCGGGCGCGTTGGATTCCGGGCGCGTTGGATTCCCAAAATGCGACAGAGATGTTTCCAGAATTGTGAGACGTATTGAGGTCCTCGATCAGATATGATCTTGGAAGGAAGTCCATGCAGACGGAATATGTGTTCCAGGAAGATTCCAGCAAGTTCGGACGAGGATGGTAGCTTACACAGGGGTGTAAAATGAGCCATATGAGTGAACAAGTCAATGGTAACCATGATGGTCGTGTATCCTCGGGGAGGTGGCAATTCCACAATGAAGTCCGTAGCAATTAATTCCCATGGCCTTGTTGGCAGTGTAGGTTGCAGTAGAAGACCCGCCGGTCTCTTGTTATCATGTTTATTTTGACTACAGATAGTACAAGCTTTGATGTACTGCTGTACGTTGGTCTTCATTCCAGGCCACCAAAACTGTCTTTTTATGAGGCTGAGGGTGTTGGTTATGCCACGATGTCCGGAGTGAAGGGTATCATGACAGAGGTTTATTATTTTTTGTTGTAATATCTGTGTAGGAATGACCAGTGCATTGTCCTTGAATAAATATCCTTCCTTGACTCTTAGGTTCCATTGATTCTTCCTTGAAATATCCTTCCAGAGATCAGAGGATTGGGTTTGCACTCAAATTTCTTCCAGGAGATTGACTGCTTGAGCTACAAATATTGTGTGGGGAAACATCTTAAGATAGGCCCTATCTTCAGTAGCTACTTAGTCAGGACGTCGAGATAAGGCGTCAGCGATCATTTTTGTGATCTAGGAACATGAGTGATGTGGAACTGGTACTGGGCAAAGAAGTAGGCCCAACGCGCCTGACGACTGTTCCGACACTGCAATGACTGTAGAATTTGAAGATTCCGATGGTCCGTGCGGACCTGAACTGGATATCTAGCACCCAGAAGTAGATGTCGCCATTCAGTGAAGGCTTGGCGGATGGCTAACAGTTCCTTTTCCAGGACGGAGTAGTGTGTCTCACTGGGAGTCAGGGTTCGTGTAAGGTAAGCAGTTTATCCTAAAATTCCTGCTTCAAGACCGCTCCTATGGCGTAGTTAGAGGCATCCGTTTCCACTAGGAATGGTCGATTTATGTCGGGTTGCGCCAAGATGGGGGCTTGCGTGAACTCTGCCTTTAAACGTTGGAATGCCTTATCTTGTGGTGTAGACCAGACAAAGGGGGTGTATTTCTTCAAGAGAGCAATGTTCGGCTGAACGATCTCGGAAAAGGTGGATATGAACTTCCGGTAGAAGTTGGCAAGCCCCAGGAAGGATTGAACTTGTTTCACGGATGTGGGAGTGGGCCATGCCAGTATGGCCTTTACCTTTGAAGGGTCCATACCAATTCCTTCTGGGCTAAGGATGAATCCTAGGTAGTGAACATAAGTAACGTGAAACAAGCATTTTTCGGGTTTGGCTAAAGGTTTGTGTTCAGGGAGTCATTGTAATACTGCCTTTACATGTTCTTCATGCTTTTGAAGATCCTTGGAAAAGATCAATATGTCGTCCATGTAGACAATGACGAAGAGGAATAACATGTCAGAAAACACCCTATCCATGAAACGTTGAAAAACTGCGGGGGCATTAGCTAGTCCAAAGGGCATGACTAGATATTCATAGTGACCAAAGGGTGCTCTAAAGGCTGTTTTCCATTCGTCTCCTTCCCGGACACGGATCAAATGATAGGCACCCCAGAGATCCAACTTCGTGAATATTACGGCACCTCTCAGCTTCCAGGATATCCGAGATTAAGGGCAGTGGGTACCCATCTTTGAGGGTGCATTGATTTAAGCCACGATAGTCAAGGCAAAGTCTGAGTTCCTTGGTGTCCTTCTTGGGAACAAAGAACAACGAAGCACCCGCTGGAGATTTTGAAGGTTTTATGGTGCCATTTTTAAGGTTGGTATCCAGGTATTCCCGGAGGGCCTTTTTCTCAGGTTCGGAAAGGATGAACATTCTGCCGAAGGGAATCACTGCTGAGGGATCTGTATCTATGGCGCAGTCTTCAGGTCTGTGAGGGGGTAAGGCCTGGACTATGGCAGTTGAAAATACATCAGCATATCCCTGATAGGCCTCAGGGACTTGTTGATATTGAAAACCATGAGTGGTGTTTGCTGGTCTCCTGGTGGTTCTTTAGGGGGTGTCAAGGAGGGATCCAGGAATAGACAGTGAGACATACAAAACTCTGAGCCTAGGAATAGTGATCCTGCTGTCCAATTTATATACGGATTGTGCTTCTGTAACCAGGGAATAGCCAATACCATGGGGTAATGAGCTGACTTAATGATGTTGAATCTAATCCGCTCTTGGTGATGGTTTATAGAAAGCTGGATCTCTTTTGTCTGCAGTCTTATGGGTCCTGAAGTGAGGGGTCTTCCGTCGGTTGCTTCCACCGGCTGCATGGTGCTTTGTGTTTCGTATGGAATATGATGACTAACAACCCAATCTTGATCAATGAAAATTCCCATAGCTCTGCAGTCTACCAAGGCCGGAATGGAATAGGTCTTATTCTTGGAGGGCGATAAGAAGGCCTGTAGTATCACCAAATTGTTTTGTCCAGGAGAGTTCAAGGATGGAATTGATGTGGAGCAAACATCTCTCTCCCGAAGCTCTGCTCCATCTAGGATCGGGAGCTGGCGTTTCTCGAACGCCGAGGAGGGGCTAGAGGACACTCCCTAACCAAGTGTTTGTCTGAGGCACAATACATGCACAACCCCGTATGAATCCTTCTCATCCTTTCTTGCAGGGATATAGGTCCACGGAAGGCTCCTATCTGCATGGGTTCTGGTTCAGTGACTGAGCCTGGGTTTGTGCCCATCTTGGTGGTGCTCTCAAAGGACACTTTCGAAGGATTTCCTCTGGATTTCTTTTTCTCTGCCTTCCTTTCCTGGGTACGAAAGTCTATTTGCATGGCAAGGTCCATTAGTGCCTGGAATGAGTTTGGGCGAGCCACTCTGGCCAACCCATCCTTAATCTCCTCATTCAGTCCTCTCCTGAAAAGGGTAAAACTCGCCTCAGGGGGGCAATCAGCTTCCTTGACTAATTGCTTGAATCGGGTTACATAGGTGAGCATATCCTGGGATCCCTGCTTAAAGTCTAACAGGCGTTCCTGAGCACTATAGACCTGCTCTGTGCAGTCAAACATGGTTTTAAGGGCCTGTATGAACCCATCATAGTCATCTAGGAGAGCATTGCCGGAATTAACGAGGGGCGTAGCCCAGGTTAAGGTATTTCCTGAAAGGTGAGAAATTATGAAACCCACCTTAGCCCTGGGAGTCGAAAAGTAGTAGGGCTTAAAATTAAAGTGGACCAAACAGGAATCCAGGAATCCACAAAGGGTTTTTGCCGACCCATCATATTTGTCCACTATGCTGCCCAGCAACACACTTTCTTTTGTGGCAGAATCACGGGATAGAACTAATTGTTTGAGAGCAGCGTTTTCCGCCTTTAGATTCTGTACCTGGTTGATAGCTCTTGCATGCCACGCATCAGGTCCTGGACGGCCGCTTCCATGTCCATATCGAGTTCGGTCGGGTGGGTCTCAAACTGTCAAGGAGTTCCCCCCTTCTCACCTGACTCCGATCTTTGCGTGATTTCTTGGTCGATGCCTTCTTGCGGACGGATTAGGTCTTGAATAAGGCTGCACGAGTCTCTTCCGGCTTCAGCGCGCGTTCAAAGTTCCGGGATGCAACGATCCAGGAATCCGGTAAATTAAGAGTGCGTGCTACTCAGCACACGAGTCCAGGAAGCAAGAAAGAAGGGAAAGGGTTTAGGAATGGGGTTGGTAGGAATAGAACCAAGGATAACAATACTGCGAGCTACGGAGCACACGTCTGGTTGCTACTTCACAATAGCATTGAGACACGCAGAGCCGCAGGGGGCCTGGTCTATTAATAGAACACGCTATGTCCAACGTGTAGAGCGAGGAAGGTGTTTCACGCTGGACAGCCATGTTGGGAGTACCAGGGAGTGCAAGCCCGTTGAGACAAGGACCAGGAAGTCCAAAAGGGGCGCATTCTCTAGGTCATGACAATATTGTGAATTTGATAGATGTTTACTAGGATTCACTGACTTTATATACATGTAACATAGAACATTCTGAACCCCTAGCTAGTGATTTTGATGTTCGCAGACTGTGCGTATGTCCGGGGACGGATGCAGACAACATCAACACTACCCAAAAACTCAGGGCGTATCTTAAATTGTTCTATCAAGTCATATAAACACTGCACAAGTTCAAAAAGCAGCATATAAACACATTATATGTAATAATAAATAAGAAGTGGAACCTATATATGTAACACATCAACTATCCATTTAAATACCATATGTACTAAAATGGAATATACCAAAACAAAAAACATATGCCTCCAACATAATTACCTCACAGAAACTGCACAGCTACGAGCAACAGAAGACCTACACAACAGTAAGAACACTATTTACCAGAAGCTAGTAAGTAAACTTCATTTTTCTTCTATATTTCTAAACTTTCTGTATTAGGTACATTAAAAGTAATATATATTTTTATTTTTACACAGAAATGGCCAGTACTTTGGAATGGCTTGAGGAAAATTTTCCACATGAGGAAATGACTGAAGATAGTGATACTAATGGTAGACACTTCTCTTTATAACCAAATTAATAATCATGACTTTATGTGTACTTAACATTTTTATCTTTTTTAACAGACCATACAAACATTGAGAATAGTACACCTAAAGACACATTAGAACATACTCTGCAGCGCATGGAAGAAAAAATGGACATGCTAATGGAAATTTCAAACTTTTGAAATATTTTATGGAGGACCACATACAAGAAAGAATTGAATATCATTGTCCCACATGTACCTGTTCCCCCTCTCTATGTCCCAGTCAACTATCCCCAAACCTTCCCCACCAAGAAAAAACGTTACGATGAGACTTCCATCCCATCATATCCTCCCAACCATCCTCTCCAAACCCCCAATTCCCCTGTGTATGTGTTAGTTTCTACTTCCCCTCTCTTGCATACATTTTATATCTGTATATAATAAAAAAAATATGAGATGTGTCCTTTGTGCCTTATTTTTTTTTAAAGGCAGTTAAGATGTCCACGGACAGCGCGGGTGACCGGAATGTTCATAATTAACCAAAATGGGGGTGTCCTAAGGACACTATTCCTGTCCGTAGTGTCTGCAGGCAAGTTGAAACTGTTCTAAGACCATGCGCGGTGTCCGGGTTTTCCATAATTAAACCAAAATGGAGGTGTCCTAAGGACACTATGCCTGTCCGTACTGCCTGTAGAACATCTATGCACATGCACACCACATCCATAAGTCCTATGAACATCGCGCCTGTCCATAACTGTCCGTCTCACTTCTGTCGCACTTTTAATAAGTTTCAGGACCCAAACACTGTCCGTAGAACACCCGTGCGCATGCGCACAGCCGTTCCTGTACATTTGCTGTTCAGCGGACACCCGTTCCCTTTGCAGACGTGTTCGCGGCGTCATCATGTGACCGCACCCACATGAGCGTGTGTCCTGAATTGCGACACTGTCCGGGTCCCCGAACATTTTTAAAGTACTTTTTCAGGCAATCCAAAGTATTTTATAGTAAAAATTCACCATAGCACATGTCCCAGACAATGACCCTGACTTTCTACATACTTTTTGGAACTTTTCGAGCCTTTTTTGGGTGTTCGATCTGTCTGTCCGCGGAGTGCGCACTTGCACCCCTATAAAAGGCCACACCCCAGAGCTCATCCTCATTATGCTTCTGGCTATCTGACAGACAACTGTCTACTTTGGCTGGTAATCCTCCAGATTTTGCTGCTTTCCATCAGATCTGATGGCATCAATGCTTGCTGCTCCAGCTGGTGCTACATCTGTCTCAGCACCACTCCCTCCACCACCACCACCTCCCCAAGGGCCTGAAGAGGAGACAGGCGTGAGGATGTGGAGGATGATGAAGAGGATGAAGAGGATGAGGTAGTGGAAGTCCCTACTACCAGGACTCGCCGTGAGCCTTGGGTGTGGCGATTATTTACCATTCAAGGTGACGTACCAAAAGCATGTGCGAACAAGGTCACCTGCAACCAGTGCAAAATGGTGCTGAATTGTGGGAGGCCTGGTTCGTACAGCTTTGGTACGACATCTATGAAGCGACACCTGAGGTCGTTCCACGGTGGGGCCATTCGCAAGGTTGTACCTTGTGATCAACGTAGTAGGTTGAGTTCCTCTACCACATCCTCCGTTTCCGCTCCTGTCACCACAAGAGACACTCCTGTGGGACAGCGCATCCCTCCAGCTGCCTCACAGGCCATCCATGATGCTGATGATCCTTACCTTTCAAGGGTCACAGTTTTGTGTATGTACTGCGACGCAGTACTCTACAGGGGGGAGAGACTTCGAAGTGCTTTCGAGACTGCGGTCAAGGAGCACGAGAAGACCTGCCCACTACCTAAGTAAGGCCCACCATACATCTTACTCTCCCCACCTGCCCTTTCTTATCCCCGTGGTTGGTGTCCCCCCTTACCCTCTTTTCCCCTCCTCTCATAGTGTGTCGTGTGTAAAAAACACAAAAAAATATAAAACAACAAAAATCCAAAAAAACAGGCTCTTTTCAGTGCCACCTTTCACAGTCTAAAAATAGAAGTGACAAATAAATGGAGCAGGGCCCTGTGCATTTTTTAGAAGTCCGCGGACATCTAAAATTTTGGGGTGCTGCCCTATCAAAACCATTGCACTTTTCTGTGGGAGGAAGTGGTGGCTCTGAAAAGAGCCTTTTGGTGGTGTTTTTTTGTGTTTGAAAAAATTAAATAGTCAACACCTACTGCAAAATGGATGGCTGTAATTCCACAAAAGGTCGCAATGCATTTTGTACATTTCTCCGAAAAATCTGATTACCAGCATAAGTAGGATGAACACCATCTCTGTGAAAAATGTATGTGCTACAAAACATAATATTTTCGTTGTGGAAAGAGGACATGCCAACATCTCTTAGAAAGGCACAAACAGCCTTATTAACATTCCGCCTCGCTTTCTCCATTTGTGGACCAAATGAAGAAGAGCGCAGCCACATTTGTCTCTGCGCAATACGAGAAAAAATGACTTGGGAATTTGGAAACATGTCCATGACCTTCCCAAGTCCTTCTTTCATCGCAAATTGCAAAGAAATTCCTGACACATGTCCTAAACTGTTCCCTCCACAATGAATTATAATTATGTCTGGATGAAGCTCTGTCTCCAAACTAGCACAGAGAGGTACCAAGTCCAACCACTTTATTCCACGGACTCCATGCCAATGCACTTCGACATGAGGGAATCCAAGATCTGCAGCTACTCCACAGCGTTCTGCATGCACCTCCAACCAATGTATCCATGAGTCTCCCAAAATCCAGATAATCTGTTTTCTGAAACACACAGTCATAGCTAACTGTTCCTCTCTCAGGAAAAAGACTTTCTGACAAACTCTCTCCTTACACAACACACCCAGTAAACTTTACTGACCAATCCCTTGTTCTGCTCATTCTCATTTGCATGCCTCTCCACCCCAAAATCCCTGTATGTAATACGCAGTGCCAGCGGACTACCGCCATGTCCATGGACATATCGTAACTTGGGCAGCCCTTCTAACATTTCCACTTCACTCTCTGTGCCATTCCCTCATTGGATACAGCTAACCAGTCACACAACCATCCACCAATCACATCCAAGACCTCTACATCTAACTCCATCATCAGAGTTCAGCACTTCAAATGTACTGTTGATCACTATGAGTACAAGTCTCATATCCTTGGAAAGCACCTACTACAAAAACTACTCTACAAGTCTCCAAACTTTCTATTTGCAGCGGCATGCATATCCACATGCATGAATACAAAGTACAGGTATGCATATTTTCTGCACAGTACATGTACAACTCTCATAAATGCATATAAACAGGGTAACTGCCACTTAACCTGTATAACCTTTAAAATGAACTTACTGTCATTTTTCCCCTCTGCTATAATCAACTGTCACTTCCAAACCTGTCTGCTATCTATTTTTATTTTTTACACACACACCTTTGTCCAATCCCTTCGATTCAAAAATAACTTTCAATGGCTTGTGATCCGTTCGAATCACAAACTCAACACCCCAAACAAAAGTTTTGAACTTCTCTACAGCCCAACAGCACGCCAATGCCTCCTTTTCTATTACCGAATACCTCAGCTCGGCACCTTTCAACACACGGGATGCATGCGCTATCACTTCTTCAGTTCCATCTCCCTGTTTCTGTGACAAAACAGCACCAAGGCCTCCCTCACTAGCATCCACTGGGATGATGCTCACTTTATCCGTATCAAAACATCCTAGTGGGCGAGCCATGTCTATCTCTTCTTTTATTCTAGTAAATTCTGCATCACATTTGTGGTTCCACCTGAAATCAACACCCATCTCCTGTATCTTATCAACATAATTTACTACAAACTTTTGGTAGAATTCAATCATTCCCAGAAATGAACGTAGTTCACTTTTGTTAACTGGGTTTTCAATCTCCTTTATAGAATTCACAATACTTTCCTTAGGCTTCACACCATTGCTTGACACTTCGTAATCCACCTTGGATACAGCAAACTTGCATTTTTCCTCCCTCAGGTTAATGCCCCTTTCTTTAAAAACCTTCAACACTCTGTCCAGATTCCTGTCATGTTCTTCCATAGTTTTGCCACATATCAGTACATCATCTTGAAAACAAAATACTCCTTCCACTCCTCTAAGCAACCGGTCCATAATCTTTTGAAAAACTGACGATGCCGACACCAATCCAAATGGCATCCTTCTAAACTGAAACACTCCTTCATGTGTGATAAAGGCTGTGGTGTTTCTGCACCCCTCCTCCTATCAACCTGGTGATATGCAGAGGCCATATCAAGTTTTGAGAAAAACTTACCCCGCCCTACCATGGTCAACATCTCAGCCATGTTTAGTAGGGGATGCCTATCCACCATCACGCATTTATTCAGCTCACGCATATCTATGCACAGCCTAAGATCACCTGAGCTTTTCTTTACGACTACAACAGGGGACACCCATTCTACTCCTCCAGCTCTCTCTATGACACCCATGCGCAGAAGATTTTCAATCTCTTTCTTGACCCCTTCTCGTAACGCAAAAGGCACAGGTCTCAATTTTGCCACCACAGGCACGCTGCCCTTTTTTAACAAAATCTGATGCTGAAATCCTTTCACTTTACCTAACGTCTCGTCAAACAACTTGCCATATTTGCTCACGTATTTGTTGCTGGAGACAGAACATGACGATACCACCTGCAACACCTGCTCACTTTGATTAGGATCCAATTTGATCCCAAGATTCTTCTGTTCTCTCCAACCCAGTAGAGATTGACCCTTCTTTGTAACATACAACTTGCCATTGCAACTACGACCTTTAAATTCGAAGTTACTCCACTTATAACCCAAAAGCTCAATCTTGTCTTGATTGTAACCTCCTGGGTTTATATCGGGCTTCATCAAATCAGACATCACACCTTTGGTCTCTTTCTCAAACGCCTCCCTAGACATTAATGTTATCTTTGATCCAGAATCAGCCATCATAGACACCTCTTGGCCATTCACTTTCAATACAGCATATGGATGCTCACAATCATCCACACAACCATCCTCCATAACCACATTGACTGTATTGACTACAATATTCTGCATCAGCATTGTTATTTCCTCATCCGACGATCTGCAATCTTCTTCCTCGTTGATGTATAACACCTTCTTCTGACCAGTCTGCCCAGTTTGATAATTTTTACAACAGTTTGCGAAGTGTCCTCTCCTTTTACACTTTGTACACACAGCTTTGCGGCCAGGACAAATGACTGAGGATGCAAAATGAGTGCTGCTGGCACAACGGAAACTCAATCTTTCCTCTCTTCTCTCGTATTTGGGTGGAGTATCTTGGTTCTTCTTTTCTTCTCCCGCCGTTCGACTCGCTTGCTTAGCCTTCCCCTTCTCTTGCCTTTGCTGTCACCCACACTCAACACCTCATTTTTGTTCTCTTTGAGTTCTCCCGCCTCAGACTTTGACAGCTTGGCAACACAAGCGAGGGAATGTTCCACGCGTCTGGCTACATCTAGCACCTCATCCAAATTGGGCTCATCCCTTAACCATAGTTCCTCACGAATTTTATTGGATCTGCAATGCGTCATGAACTGATCACGAATGTGTTCATCAAATGCGTTCTGAAATTTACATGACAATGCCAGATGTCTCAATGCAGTGACGTACTCCTCCACAGATTCCCCCTGACTCTGTGTCCTCATGCGAAAATTGTATCGCTCCAATATGGTGCTTGTTTTGGGATTAAAATGCTTATCCAATTTCACCAAGGCCAAGTCAAAGTCATTAGCCTCATCACCCACGCCCTCGCTAGACGGTTGAGGGAGGGTCTCGTAGATTCTTTGACCCTCATATCCCAAAAAATGTAGTAACAGCGCCAACTTTCTTTCACTGGAATATGATGTCCCTCCAGCTGCTTTTAAATAATGCGCAAAACCTTTGCGCCATTGAGCCCATGGAATTTTTGCAGAACCCAGTATGGGCATGAATGTAGGTGGACCCGCTATTCCTGGTAGGCCTGCCATTTATGGTCCTTGTTACAGGAAATATTTCGCACGTGGGCTGTCCTCTTTAAAAACGTCCTGCTAAACGCCTTCACCTTAACCTTGCTGCCTCCCCCCTCTCAATCCAGACACAATGAGAATGGTGCGTCTTGATTTAAATATCTTGCTTAATTTCGTCTTCCTGCTTCTCCTTCCTGACCATGAACACAATAAACTTTTCAATGTCACTTGCAACACATAGGCGGGCGGTGGTCACTAGTATGCCCTAATTTCACCGCGCACCCAAGCTCTTTGTTGTGACACAGAAATCTCATATGAAGGGTAATGTGCCTCTATATAGTTTAATACGGTAATCTTCCTTCCCAGCTGGATGCGCCACTATTTTATCACATTTGATGCTTCTCCTGTTTCTTCATGCGTTTCATCCATACAAGTTCGTCGCAGCACAGCCCCCTCTCAGCACAGAAGAGTGACCGCCACTGCTGGTCAGCTGAGATATTCTGACACGACTGCGCTTTCTGGGCGAGAGACGCACGGGTGGGGATATTTCACAATGCCGGCTTAAACAAAAACAGCCTACACGATCGCAACGGCGAGCGGCGCTGGCACTTACTTGGTGATGGCCTGCTCGGCAGCGGGGCTTCGCTTCCTCTTCTTGGCGGCCGCTCGACGTTTGGGCCAAACGGAGCGGCCAGCCGAATCACGATACGCGGACAGCGGCGCAGGCACCTGCTGATAGGTAGGGTTCAGCGGCAGGACTTCGCTTCTTCTTCTTGGCGGCTGCTCAACGTTAGGACAAAACGGAGCAACCAGCCAAATATAACTATGGAGGACACAGGCTTCTCTCTGGACCACGGCAAACACACTAGGTAGGGCAAAGCAGCAGGCGGGCTGAGGACTTTCAGCTTACAATGGGATCATCAGAAATCCCATCCTCGTCGCCATTGTTGTGAAGACAATTGAGGAGGCGAGATTGTCTTTGTAGTATATATTTTATTAAGATATATATAAAAAAGCCCTCAGCTTGACAGAGGCTCCCTTGGTAAACAGATAAGCTCAACTGACAAATATAGAACCCTGGAGGGCTAGCAATGCATAACAACTGTGACCTCATCAGAACATAGCGGGGTCAGTATTCCGAAGACTTAATATTATGTACACAGTAACTTCACAACAGGTACTAAAAACAACTTCAAGCTGACTGGATTCACACATGGTCAAGTATCACTTGGTAAGAAAACCTTCACAACCATAGGTATAATCTACCATGCAGGAACCACAACCAATGCAGGTCACTACACTGCATATATAAAAAAGAATTGTGGATGGTTTGAATGTAATGATAGTACCATTACTTTAAAGCAAAGATTAACAGCAAATCTTATAAATGCTTATTTAATATACTTAAAAACAAAATTTAATAACTAATCTGTGCATAAACATTATTAAAACTTCAATTAGAAAACTATAAACAGTTAGAATACGCCAACAGTTATCTAACTGTCCCAAGATTCTGCAACAACCAAACAGATGAATCAATACCACTTAATTATAAGAAGAAATAAACAGTTAGAATACGCCAACAGGTATCTAACTGCCCCAATATTTTGCAACAACTAAACAGATAAATCACTACCACTAAAAATAACAAGAAATAAACAGTTAGAATATGCCAACAGTTATCTAACTGCCTCAAAGTTTTGCAACAACCAAACAGATAGATTAACAACTTGAGAATATAAATAAAAAGTATAATCAGATACAATTCAACAAGTATCTAACAATCTGCAACAAGCCAATATTAGCCAGAAACAACAAGTAAACACTGAAAACACAAAAATAAATGTACTGTACCAAAACAAAAAAAAAGGTTTTGTTTAATCCAACATGGATTTTTTTTTCCCACAGACCCAATGATTTAACAACAAACACAGAAACTGAGAAAATTGCACAGTACACTGGTTTGTAAACTACCAAATATGAGGGTCGGAAAAAAGCTGAAATGTCTATTTTGCAATGTAATTAGTCCTTATAAACTACCAACACTAACATGATCTTTTCTTTTATCAAATAAATTGACAAAGAATATATGTGCTCCAGTTACCAAACGAAACAGTAAGTATATTATAATAAGTAGAACTCATAAATACTGCTCCATAACACAACCATTGAAGCAAACATGTAACCGTACACCACAATGCAAAATGTTTACTTCCATGGATATGTTATACTGCTGTGCTTGTTACCAAACTCTACAATCTTAATGACATGACGTAGCCAAATCTTCACATACAAACTATACAAATCATACAGTACATAAACTGTAGATTTGCAAATATTTGATAGATATTCAATTTTATGGATGTGATCTATGGGTGTGTAGCCAGGCCCTAGAGTCTTGGGTGCATGGCCTATGGCCTACGGCCTTCGGCCATGCACCCAAGACTCTAGGCCCTGGCCAAAACCACCGCAGAATATCACACCCATAGAATCAAACATTTTAACTGTCTATATGGGCCCACCCATATCCCACTTTTTGCGAAGTTTGGTGAGGATTCATCCAGGGAGAGCAAAGTTATAAGCCACCCACTAACTTCAGTGCATATAACTTCGGTCTTGGGTGCATGGCCTTCGGCCATCGACCCAAGACTCTAGGCCCTGGCCACAACCACCGCAGCGTATCACACCCATGGTGGCTTATAACTTCGGTCTTGAGTGTATGGCCTTTGGCCATGCACCCAAGTCTCTAGGCCCTGGCCACAACCAGCGCAGCATGGCCTTTGGTCATGCACCCAAGACTTTAGGCCCTGGCCACATCCACCGCAGCATATCACACCCATATATATAGAATCAAACATTTTAACTATGCAGTATGGGCATTTTTATGTCCCCGGCCACCTAACGTATTCTAAGAACAGTTTTATTTTGCTTGCGTACAGCACGGACATATATACTGTCCTTAGGACACCTCCATTTTGATTGTTTACTGACATCCCGGTCACCGTGCATGTTCTTAGAACAGTTTCAACTTGCCTGCGGACACAGACAGATATACTGTCCTTAGGACACCTCCATTTTGTTTGCTTACGGACATCCCGGTCACTGCGCATGTTCTTAGAAACGTTTCAACTTGCCTGCGGACAGTACGGACAGGAATAGTGTCCTTAGGACACCTCCATTTTGGATAATTGCGGACATTCCGGACACCGCGCCTGTTCTTAGAACAGTTTCAACTTGCCTGCGGACAGTACGGACAGGAATAGTGTCCTTAGGACAACTCCATTTTGGGTAATTGCAGACATCCCGGACACCACGCCTGTTCTTAGAGCAGTTTCAACTTGCCTGTGGACACTACGGACAGGAATAGTGTCCTTAGGACACCCCCATTTTGGTTCATTGCGGACATCCCGAACACCAAATATGTTCTTAGAACAGTTTCAACTTTGCCTGCGGCCAGTACGGACAGGAATAGTGTCCTTGGGACACCGCAATTTTGGCCATCATTTACGGACATCCCAGACAGCGTGGCTGTCCGCGGACAAGACGGACAAAACAGGGGTGCCTGCCACCTAAATAAATACAGCATTTGACCCATATCTACTCCCCGACGCTCCCCAAACGCTCTTACACACCAACACACTTGCCAAAGTTGTATTTCTCCACCATTTGTCACCACGCTATCCGCGGATCCAAGATGGCGGGCGTTTCCAAAAATCTGACGCACTTCACGCTCTTCACCATCCAATCAACGAACACGCTGCATGTCCGCAGACATGAAGCAAGCCGCTTAGCCAATAAGGACACTGTCTGCGAAGCAAACAGGGAAATTTGATATCACACATTTTTTTTGACCTACTTTTTGGTTGTTTTTTAAAAAACTACTGGACAGATTTTCACCAAATTTACAAAAGCACGTTTTCAGGACCAACCCGCTGCTCCTGCCGCAAATTTGGTGAAAATCCGTTCAGCGGTTTGGGCTGTAGGCGTGAGCAAAGTTTTTGCCCCATTCAGTCTATGGTAAAAAAAAGAAGTTTTGGGACCCCCCTATAATTTTGCCCCCCCTGGACCAACGGCAGGAGCAGCGGCTTAGTCCCGAAAGCGTGCTTTTGTAAATTTGGTGAAAATCCATCCAGTAGTTTTTTTTTAAATGACCAAAAAGTAGGTCACAAAAAAATTGTGATATCTGTGTCTGCTCCGCGGACACACTTCCCTGTTCGCTCCGCGGATAGGACACCGATTGGTTAATCGGCTTGCGTCATGTCCGCGGACATGCAATGTGTTCGCTGATTGGATGGTGAAGAGTGTTAAGTGTGTCATATTTGTCATGCTTCATGATGTCATCAATGACATTTGTGATGTCATCTTTGATGTCCTGGGTGTTAGTCTTAGCAGTGCACGGTGGTGGCGCGAGTTATGGTTGTTTAGCTTACCATAACTGGCGAATTTCTGGGGTTTTTCGATTTAACAAAGTTTTTTCTTTGAATTTCATAGGTTTTTATTAGTCCAACATAACCCTAACTTCCCTTTAACTAAGTTTTTTCAGTGAATTGCAAAGGTTTTTATCAGTGCAACTTAACCATAACGTCTCCTTAACAAAGTTTTTTCATTGAATTTCATAGATTTTTATTAGTGCAACTTAAGCATAACGTCCCTTTAACAAAGTTTTTTCATTGAATATATATATATATATATATATATATATAAATATATATATATATATATATATATTTGAAGGAAGAAACAGGAAACCATTGATGGGTTCCTCAAGGGGATTGCACTCCAACTGAACAAACAGCATCATGTAGCTCCTCAAATTATAAAAAAACAACCAGACCATTAGCAAGTCCGCATAGTGTCCAGTTCATTTTGTGACCAAAAATAGTTAAAAAGAGAAAAACACGGTACAACGCATTTGGCAGCATCCTCGCCGCTTGTTCACATACAAATGTAAAAACATCCAGTGGCAATAAATATACAAACATTTCGTCTCTATGGTTAACATTTTCCAGTTGTCCTCTTTCTCTTTCAGTGATATGTAGCTTGCACATATATACATATTTCTTTGAATTAAATTCTCTCTACCTGTGTGTGGGTATTTGTCAGGGAGGCTCAATATTCAAGTTGTAGTATTATTCTCCATATAATAATTTCCCCATATAATAATTTGCCTGATTATATGTGTTAGCTTTATTCTAGCTAAAGTATGGATGGGGTGAGATGATTTTCAAATCTATCGATCTAAGTATGCAACTACCCTCTTACAAAAGCACCACAGTCCATGTTGCGTCACATTTGTTGTTATTATAACAGATTATAGTTCACAAAAGACATATACCAGTTCATTGCATAAATAAATGTTATAACAAGTTGTAGTCCACAAAAAGTCATTCATCTCATATTGACAGTTTAAACCTGTGATTAAACATAGCAATTTATAAATCATTCTTCATTCTAACTGTCTTAACTGAAGTTTCTGATCCCCACCTCATATGTTAGGTTTCACTTTTTGTAAACCAGTAAATTGTATACCATTCTTATTTTCCATTTGGGGTGATTCTTGCCAGTGAATGGCCAATGGTTATCTCATACCCTGACTATTAATACTTGCCATATGTTCTCGTATTCGGGTACGTAGTTCCCGTATTGTATTTCCTATGTACTTTTTTTTGCAAACACAATTAATCGCGTTTACCACATATTTGGATCTACAATTGATTAAATAGTATATTTTGTCACTAGACCATTCTCACATACACATTCTTTGATATCTGGGTGTGCATAGCTGCACATGCTGCAGGTTCCACATTTAAAGAAACCTTGAGTATGTGGTTTCCTCCAGTCACTTCTGCTGCTTACATGGTCATCTTTAGGTTTAAGAAATGAAGGACTTATCATTTTTCTAATTGTTGGTGCTCGAGTATAGATGAATGTGGGTACATCACCTATGTACTTAGTTAGATCCATATCCATCCTTAATATGTACCAGCGTTTGTTCAACATTCTATATAGGACATTGCTGTCCTTAGAGTATTTGGTGATAAGACTTACTTGTTGTCGGTGTTTAGACTTTTCTTTCACGATTGGGTTAACCATGTTCTGTCTCGTTAGACCTTGAATCTTGTTACATGCTTTTGTTATGCTTTCACTTGTGTAACCTCTTTCACAAAATCTGTTCCTCAGTATATTACATTTTTCAGAAAAATCAGTATTTTAGCTGCAATTCCTCCGAGTCCTATAAAGCTCTACAGAAGGAATATTTAAAATGGTACATTTACGATGGCAACTGGAGGCAAATAGGGTCCAATTTGCCTCAGTGGATTTACTAAAGGTTTTTCTTTAAATTGCGTTGTTTTCAATAAATATATGCAGATCCAAAAAATCAATACACTTGTGGTCACTGTGACCTATTAGTTCTAGACCAAACTCAGTATGATTCAAATAATTGACAACATTTTGAAATGTGTTGATGTTACCATTCCAAATTAAAATAATGTCATCAATGAATTGTTTCCACGTGACAATTTTATCCATGTGTTCAATATTTGCCAAAGCATGGGTTAGCTCAAATTGTCGCATGAACAAATTGGCCAATGAAGGGCATATTTGGCACCCATCATACCCATTTAGTCTGAAAATAGTATTCTTTGTTGAATACAAATATGTTATTATTCAAGGTAAATCTCAAACATTATTTTACCATTTCAATGTGTTGTCTCTTGGAGGTTGAGAATTCTCGATATGTGTAATCGATTGCCCTGAATGCCAACTCATGATCTATAGAGGTATATAGTGACTCCATGTCTAAAGATGCCAGCAGAAATTCTGGTTGCCAATTAGTTTGAGTTAGAATCTGTAAGATATGTGTTGGATCTCTAATACAAGAGGGTAAGATCTCTACTTGTTGTCTAATTATATAATCTATGTATGTTGATAATCCCTCTGTGGCCCACCCAATTCCACTTACGATTGGTCGTACCTCTGGAAGTTCTTAAAAAGTTTTGTGTTTTTTGTCAAGAAATATATTGTTGGTATGATTGGTTCTGTAATGTTTAAAAATTATTTCTCGTCACCTGATAATATGCCTTACCTGTGACATTTCTGTATTAATGTTAGCATCTCTTGCAAAATTGCTCCAGTAGGATTGGATGCCAATTTCATAGAGCATCCTGGTGTAAGCAAATGTCTGTGGACCATTTCTATATAGTCTTCTCGATTTAGGATAACCACATTCCCACCTTTGTCTGCTTCCTTGATTACTATCGAACTTGTATCTGATAGAGTTTCTAAAGCTTTAGTTTCTTCATAGCTCACATTTCGCCTGATAAGATTGGATGGTCGCTTTTTCTTATTCATATGTCTTTTCTTCTACAACTGCCTTGTGGAAGGTTTCAATGATACTCTCCGTAAGTGATTGTGGACTGAATTTAGATCTCGCTTTAAGCTCTTTTGTTTTGATGTTACTATGGTGAAGACCGAGTTCTTCATATATTTGTGACTTTTTGGAGAATCATTTTCCAAAAACAACAATACATGTGTGTTTTCTATATCAGATATAGTCAGTTTACTTTGTGGTATATCTGCCACTGGTGGCTTGTAAGTGGTCACTTTGTGATGGAAGAATTGATTAAGTTTGAATTTTCTAATACATTTATATAGATCAATTTGGAAACCAATCAAATTTACTTCCATAGTGGGGCAAAAGAGAAACCTCTGTTAAGAACAGATCTCTCTGCATCTCTCAAATCTCTACTTGATAAATTAATTATTAAGTCCTGTGTTGGCTTTTTAATATTTGCTTCCATGAGCCTGACCTTGTTACTCTTTTTGTTTGCTTTGGATCTCCTCCCTGTACTGAGTCTACCCCCTCTTATTCCTCTGATGATGTTCCCTGTTTTGATATACCTGGCACAAGTGGAACCTGAAATCTTACATGTTTGTAATTGTTCTGCTGGTTCCCTCTTTTGTAACATTTGATTTCTTTAAAAAATGATGTCTTCTTTTTTGTTCGCAGTTCATGTGTTACTATCAGTAGAGCCTATATAAGATAATTCTGTTTAGTTGATGGTATCACCTTCTGAGTCAACCTCTGATCTACCTGGAGATGAGAATGGTGTTTATTGTCTCAAAGGGTTTTTAATTCTATCATCAAATTTACTTTGAAAAGTAAAGACACAATCTTCTTTATAGTCCCTGTCATCCCTAAAATACTTCCTGAATTTTCTAAATTTGATCTTGTCTTGGTATTCTTTTAAAATTGCATACATTTCAGTATAATTCTTTTGTTTTGTACTTTCCAGACTATCCATGTCTGCTATTTCTTGTTTAAATTGATCAGTTTGTACAGTTGTTCTGTTATGGTCTATCTCTCTGCATGTTCTATGGTTAGCTGAATCATCACTTTGGAACTAGGGATTAAATTGTCCTCCGATTTTTGTGCTAGATCCTGGTTCTCACTATTGCTAAAATTCAGAAAGATTAAGACCCTCAGGCCTCTGGGAAGTTCATATTTTCCAAATAGTTAATCATTGATGCCTTTTCGCAATATTTTTTTATCTTTTTTTTTTACAGTCGTTCAAGTCTAAGAAATTTCCGGCATAGATTCTCAGATTGGTTTGTTCCTGTCCTAAATGCATTGCTGGTATTACCTCTTGGGGCACAGAGAGCTGCCTGATCTTCCTCCTGATTAAGAAGATATTCTGCCATTTCAATGAAATATATATATATAAAATCTAACCGCTGTTGCATTTGTCTAGATAGTTTCAATGAAAATACAAGATGGGGGTCTAACTGGAAAGCTGGCGTTCTTAGGTCTTAAGATATATAATATAAGGTTTAATTATTACCACTTGGACAGCTGAAAGACCAAAGGTGAGCAGAGACTCTCCCCTTTGTCTCTAAACAAGTGAACATATAAACTGATTGCTCCCTGGTCTCATGCGCTAGTCATAAAATCTAGTTATGAACAATAAAGCCACTTGTTAATTTTGAATGAAATATTTGTTGGTTGCGCTTAATCAGCCGACACGTGTTTTGACCTCTGGTCGTTCTCAAAGCTACAAATGCACTTAATATCAGCCAATATTATTTCATCTAATAAATGTTACTTAACATTCATTTTTACCAAAATATTTGTATGATTTCATCATACCAATTAGTAACCAGACATATACATGATTAGGATTTCACCTTCATTCCACTGACTTCAGGAAGAAGACAACCTGCCCTCATAAAGATTACCTTGCAAGTACTGGCATGAGGGCGAATCTCTAAAGAATGAACATTGCCTCCAGGAACCACTCTAAGCATTCTAGTGGTTTCTGGTTTCCTATTGGTTCCCTCCCAATAGAAATAGAGGAAGGGTCGGAGGGTGCTGGGAAGACGTGTGGGCCAATGGGTTTGTTTACCAGCACCCAGGCAACGGCCCCAGGGCCTGTGGATCCGGGACAGGGAGGAAGCCCAAGCACCTTGTCCAGAGATGCACGTGAGGACCATCTGCCGGTGACCATGTAGAGTGGCTTCATGTCCATTAATGTTAAATTGGATGATGTTATGGCAACCATTGGGTCACTGAATTCTAAACTTGAAAAAGAAACTGGCCTCATCAATGAAGCTGAGACCAGGATCGGAGAGGTGGAGGACAAGGTGGGTCAACATGACCGTGACATCGCAGAACTAAGGGCTGAACTCACTAAAGTCTGTGGTAAATGTAATGATCTTGAGTAATGCTTAAGGCGAAACAACATGTGCATTGTCAGAGTGTCTGAAGCGGCATGCAAGGTGCCCATGGAGCCGTTCATTGAAGACCTTCTAAAAACCATGTTTGTAGCAGCGACACTTTCCACGCATTTTCTGGTTGAGCGCGCACATCGCGCGCTTGCCCTGGTACCTAGGCCTGGGGCCCCTCCGCGCACTATTGTTGCAAAAATGCTCAACTATAGAGACAGAGACCTCATCCTGAAGTTATCCAGAGAACAAGGGACACTGGGTTATGAGGCCAACAATATCCATATATACCTATATTTTGCAGCTAGGGTTCAGGTCCTGAAAAGATCGTACGACCCAGTGAAGAGTTTACTGAGGGCCCAATACGTCCCATATGCCCTTATGTTTCCTGCTGTCATGATGCCTACCTCCAAGGAGCCAGGTCCGACCCAGCAACCCCAGAGGCAGGCATCATTCCCCCCAGGGAAGTGCCAGCGGGCCCAAGCTGGGGCCCTTTGGACACAGTCCTGGCGCCTTAGGCGCCAGGCTCATGTTGGACCCCTGTCCTGGCGCCTTAGGCGCCAGGCTCATAAAGCTAGACATGTGTTCAAGTGTTTTAATGTGCACTTACCTGATGCAGACCATGCTGCTACATCCAGGCCCTCTTGAGGCCTGAATGGAACTACTTTACCTGTGGGACTACTTTCCACCTGGGTGTGGTCGGGGAAGGATACATACCTGATCGGTGAAAGGATACATGCCTGGAACTTCTTCCAAAGCTATTTAAACCACGCCCGATCAGCAACTCACGCTTCGCGTTGTTCTGCTCCTCGCAGCTGGATGCTCACCGTGTCAGCTCCTGCATCTGGACTTCAGCCACGCCTGTCAGCATCCTGGGTCGCCTGCAAAGGGAGATAAGAGAGAATTGGTGAGAAAGAAGACCTTACCTGCTAAAGCTGCATCACGGAGACATCACACCGACGATCCTGAAAGGGAAGACATCATTTTAAAAGCATTTCGCTTCGATCGCTGCAGCGCTGCATTTCACTCACCTTTCCTGGGCGCCTCCATCTTCAGCAGCGATCATCCGGATCCGCACCCACTTCCCAGAGCCTAGAGAGAAAAGACAAGAAAACAAGGTGAGAGAAAGAAGGGAAATAGGAAAAGCTCATTTTCCTTCTAAGACTTACCTGTTGGGTCATTCCCATTTCATTTCGGGTCCTGCCGCTTCCTGGCATTCTGGACCCCGGCCCCTATGGGGAAAAAAGACAAAGGGCCTCATTACGAGTCCGGCGGTAACCGCGGCGGTAAAACCGCCTGGTTACCGCCGGACTCGTATTACCATTCCGCCTCCGTGATTCCCGGAATTACCGGGGCATTACAACCCCGGTTTTCCGGGAATCACGGAGGCGGAATGGTGTAAATCCCCATTCCCATTGAGTCCTATGGGACTCAATGGGAATCGGGATCATGGAAACACCGGCAGCATCTCGTAATGCTGCCGGTGTTTCCTCGTCCGCCTGCATGCGGGAGGTGTTAAACCCGCCAGGTCAGACCTGGCGGGAACATCACCTCCCGCCTGCAGGGGTCGGGATCAGGCAGTCCGGAAACAACGGTGGCGGCGGGTTTACCGCCACCGTTATTTCCTGACCGCCAGGGTCGTAATGAGGCCCAAAGACATTGAATGAGCGAATGCAAACCACATTACCTGAACGCTCATCCAGAACTTACACTTCGGGTCGGCGCCATATCTCCGGCATTCCGAACCCCGGCCCCTAAGGGGAAAAAGACATAAGCATTAGCGCTTGCTGCAATAAGACAATGAACATTATTATTAAGCTTGAACTTTTGAACTTGCAACAGAACTCTTACAGCGCCTCACCTGAATAGTCAAGCTTATTTTGAACTCCCATCAAACCTCAATCCAGTGAAGTAACTGGGTTCCAACGCGCCCCTGCATCAGAAGCAGGATGGAGAACTCATCCTTCCAGACCCTAAGGTGAGACTTCACGGGGAATCGTGGAAGGGTATCGTGGAGGGTTGGAAGGGAGTGGGAGGCTTGAGCATTATTCCGTCAGTAGGTAATACTCCCTTTTCACGCACAGGGGAATATTCCTGCGAGCCAGAAAAGCCAGAGTAGAGGGGCCCTTCCTGTCCATCATCAGAGTCCTGCGCTTCATCATTGAAGAAGCATCAGCACTCGAAGCCAGACCTGCGCCTCCTTGGGAATCAGGTGAGCGTGACACCTGCAAAGCTGTGTATTCAAAACGGTGGCAGGGCACATTTTTTTGAAAATCCTGCGGACACCAAAGCTTATGTGGAGGCGTCGATTCAGCTTCCAACACAGGAGCATGGGAATGATCAAAACCATGACCTGAGAGCAGAGGCCGGGCGGAACGACGTGGGAGATTGAATGGGAAGCTCCTACACGGACACCACAGTTAAATTTAATCCGGCGTATGCGGCCGCTTGGCTGGTTGTAAGCATTGACTGCTCGCAGCGTACCCCAGGAATGTTCCACGAATGCACAAGGGTTACATCATCGAGTTGGGGTCGATGGTGAGGGTGGGGGGATAAGATGGGGAGTGCACAAATACCCCAAAAGGCGAGTTATGGGAAGGGAGTTGGGGGGGGTGGGAACAATGAGGTGTTTGGTTCTAAAAATGTTTGTGGGAAAGTAGGCAGACCGGCGCTGCGTCACCTGATTATTGCTTATTTTTGGGAATGCATGCAGGCACAATGTACCCGTGGATAGATTGCAAATGGGCGAACCTGTAGTATTAATGTCATGCAATGTGCAGGACCTTAATAATCCCGTCCAGGCCAGGAAAATATTCGCCTATCTTGATCACCATTCTTCCACGATAATAATGCTACAGGAAACACACACCTTGGTGCCACTACATGATGGATTTGCACCTAGATGGGGATGACAGAGATACTACACCTCCTACTCATCTTAAGCAAGGGGAGTGCTCATTTCGGTGAGCCGATCTTTACCTTTTCAAGCCGAAGAGATTCAACTGGACCGCAAAGAGGGATACATTATAGTCAGAGGGGAACCATCAGGCAAAAAAGTAATATTAGTAAACACGTATGGCCCAAATATGGACGACCCAATTTTACAGTCAGATATCCGAGATGTTGGTGGGGGTGGTGGACATCCCCATTATTTGGGGTGGGGACTTTAACACAATGCTGGACGTGCTCAGACACAGGTCAAGCATCCCGCAGCACAGACCAACTGCTGTGGCTGAGATGATTAGACAGATAATGGATCAGCTGGGATTGATTGACACATGGAGGAATGAACATCCGAGGACAGCGGAGTATACAATATTAATCGACGGTCCATGACACAATGTCCCAGATTGATTTATGGTTACTCTCAGCAGGATGGGCATAGAGGCTGCAGGGCACTAGGATTTTGCAACGCACCCTGTCAGACCACTCCCCGGTAGTAATGATCTTATTGAATGACACACTGATACACCGCCCCATGTGGAGGATGTCTCAAGTGGCTCTACTGAATGACGCATTGGTGTCGTCCTTACAAGAGAAAATAGAAGTGTTCTTTGAAGTGAACGAGGGAACGTGCCACGGTATGGGAAACATTCAAAGTATGACTGCGTGGCACACTGATCTCGGTTACTACAGGGGTACTGATAGACACCAGGCGGGAACTATGGGAAGTGGAATGGGAATTGCGTAAACTGGAGAATCAATACAAGACAACAAAAGACAAAGCTCTTTTGGGGATTATTAAAGGGAACTTGTTAAAGTTCAGCAAGCTGGTGGACCAAGAGGTGCGATATATAACTAAGCCAACCTGAGCTTGAAGATACCGGGAGGAAGACATTTTTATTTGGGGTACTTAAACATTTTGGGTTGGGAGACTATTTTATTGGGTACGTTAGGTTATTATATACCAATCCAGTAGCCAGGGTCTGAACCAATGGGGTCATATCTTGGGCTTTCGAACTAGCTCGACGAACACGACAGGGCTGCCCTCTTTCCCCCCTACTGTGTGCGCTCACTATAGAACCTCTCACCCGATGGATGCGGGAACGGCATGCACATACGGGAATACACATAGTGGGACCCCCTCAGATTGTTTCTCTATATGCAGATGATACATTGTTGTATTTACGAAACCCTGAGGTGAACCTCAAACCGGTAATGGAGGTTGCCAAGTTCACGACAAACTCGGGATATAGGATACATAATTCAAAATCCGAGCTATTCCCGCTAACTGAGGGTACTACCAAACCAATTGATTTTATGGGATTTAAATGGGTCCCAGCTAGTCTTAAATACCTGGGTGTGTGGTGTCCCGCACGCAGCAGATATTATATGAAGAAAATCATGATACATACCTCAACACACTGACGCTTAAATTGAAATTATGGGCCAGATTCCCCATGTCCCTATACAGCAGGCTATCTTTGCTGAAAAAGATAGTGGTCCTCAAGCTACTGTATTATTTCAATACAATACTGATATGGCCAGGATGTAGATTTTTTGTTAAACTCTGGTCTATTGTGGTACAATTTGTGTGGGGGGGTGGAGTGCCCTGTATGAGTTGGGAAGGCCTGGCAGAACCCTATGAACGAGGGGGACTTGCTGCCCCAGACTTTGAGTTATATCACTTGGTGGCACAGGCACAATAAGCTGGACATTGTTATATGCCAGTCTAGGGCACAATACACTTAGCATTGGATCGGTATGGGGCAGTCCCAACGGATCTTAAAGCAGTCATACTGGAAGATCGATACATAGATTAATGTACATTTGACTCAGTGCGCACGACAGTCAAAGCATGGGCGCGGTTGTTTAAACGCCTACGAATAACAACTACTTATAGTGGCAAGATTACTCTGTGGAATTGTCCAGGGTTTCCCCCAACGTACGATCCAGATATACAGATATCCTGGGATCCAGAAGGAGTGATGAGGTTGGGAGATGTATTCCCGGGTGGGAGGTTCGTAACACAAGAAGACTTTACACCAAAATTGGGGGACAGCCCCTTTAGATTATTGCAATATTTTTGGAGGAGGGTAGCTTTGCACCATAGATGGCCATCGTTTACGCAGGAACCAGAAACCTTTCAATGTATAGATGCCACAATATCAGACGAAGAACCAAGGAGACAGGTATCCAGGTTGTATAAGATAGTACAGACCAGCCAGGCACAACAGAACAAGGCAAGGGCAAAATGGGAGAGAGCGATATGGAAGTGAACATTGATGAGACTAAATGTCAGAGGTACTGCCTTTTATCGAACAAAGTCTCACTCAATGCACGCCTACGGCTTATACAATTTAAAGTGTTGAACCAGCTACATTCCACGCGGGCAAGGGTTTCACGATTTTATCCTGGCGCAGCAGACAAATGTATGAAATGTGGCAGCGATGGAGCTGACTCAATCCATATGTTTTGGAATTGCCTAAGGATAGCGCAGTCCTGGCGGGAGGTGGCAGAGGTATTATATATAATCACTGGATCTCCCCCCATGCTCCTACCCCTGAAATATCTACTGGGTGACATAGGCAAAGTCTCTACAAAAATACATAGATTGTTCATTATGGACTGTATCATTGCCAAAAAATTTATTTTGATTAAATGGAAATCCAGAACGGCACCAACATGCCAGGAATGGCTAAGAGAAATGACTTGCTTCAATGAAAGGGAGGAGGGATATGTCATGACAATTGCAGCAACAAGAAGACTTAAGGACATATGGGGCCCATTCTGGGAAAATGTTACCAATAGACAACTAGGAAATGTATGAATAAATAACTATGAAGAAGAATGTTAATGTGCAATGTTAACCAAAGAATGTATCATTGGGTGCAACCTGCCTGCCTGTTACTTAAATGAAGTTAAATAAAAAGAAGTGTCAGTCACTTCCTGCTGCTGGAGGGGAGGCCCTGAACCAGAAAGCAGGAGTACCTTTGAAGGACCAACAGGGGTCCTTACCTACTTGGGAGCTCCAGGAAAGACTGCACCCTCACCCAGCTAACAAGGCAAGATGTGTCTACTGTAGAGGGGAGACCCAGGGAGAGTCAATCCCTCCCTGTAGGAATTGCAAGAAAGCTGCTGACCAAAGTGTCCCGTGACAAAAGGTGGCGTGGTCCCTTAGTGTCCTACAGTCGGCAGGACACCCACAAGGCAGAGACTGGCTGGGTCGCGTGGAAGACTGCTGCTTCCTAATGCAGAGACGGAAGGATCTGTCTGCCGAGCAAAAGGCTGCTGCAACAAGAAGAGAAGCAAGGTGGAGTGTCGCCACAAAGGGTCTGGGACCCACCATTTACCAGGGGAAGCCTGGGAGCAAGAGAAGCAGGGGTGAAGGCCGCCACCTACCCGGGGACAACTGGGATAGATGAATGTGAGGGTTTGGGACCCACAACTATCCCAATAATTCCTGGGCAACCAGAATTGAACAAACCGAGAAAGAGAAACCCAAAGCAAGAGACTCCAAAAAGTGTGAAACCGATGCGGATGAACACACTAGGGGAAGGGAAACCCCAGTGTGTGTGAACAAACAAGTAGGAATACAAACCCTTGTGGAGCTGCTGCTGGAATACACCAAGGGAAAGGGATCAGCCTGGGTGTCCACAAAGTAACACTCTTTGTTTTGCCAAGTTTTCTTTGGAACTGCTGTTAAACATTCTAGGGGAAGGGAAAATCCTAGACTCCTACAAATTCGTAGAACCGTGCCAAGTATTCTTTTGATTTGTCTGTAACCATCCTTAGTTTTAGTTTTGGAAGTAGGGCAAACCCTCTTAGTGGTGAGGGACAGTCAGGCCTTCCCCAACCCCTTTTCCTTTGATTGGTTTCTAAATAAAAGTCTTTAGACCAAACAAATATGCTACCTGTGTCTCGTCTCTCTCCTTCTAGACCCTTACATAGGTGATTTCATGTTGGTGAGACAGCCTTAATTGCACAAAGCAACACCTGCAAATTGCCCTGTGCCTCTGGTTGTAACCGACTTTCAAGGATCTATGATTTCTGCAGAGACTGAAGGTCAGAAGATTACAAATATTTCTTCAAGAAAGCTCCTCTGTAGAGTGATAGTGCAAGTGAAGAGTCCTGTGTGGATGATTTTACTTCGAGCAGCTAAGAAGATGGTGGTGACATTGACAATGTTGGAAGATGTGACAAGGGGCCTCATCATGAGTTGGGGGGTAGCCCTTAAATGCGGTGGTAACACTCTTACTGCTGGATTTAAGAGTCTGCCCAAACATGGGTCTGGAATGTTTACCCCCAGCTTGGAGCTGGGGGTAAACATGCTGGAAGAATTCCCATTTTCGGGCGCAATTAGCTCTGCGCTATTAGCACAAGCTAGTTGCGCCGAAAATTCCCCATTCAGTCCAATGAATCCAGTGGGGAATGGGGAATTACAGTTACCGCCCAACCCTCGATCCAGCACTAATAGTGCCGGACCAGTTGATGGAAACGCTTTATTTATTTATTTGCATTTATCAAGCGCGCTTGCAGCCCATGAAGCATCGAGGCGCTGTTACAGATGATAAGCAGACTTGAGTTACAGGCGGGTGCCCAATGGGCTCATGGTTACGCAGTAACAAACAAATATGCAGGGAATTGCTCAAACCAATTTGTGATAGATATTCTGTTTAGACAAAGAGTCTAGTTTTGATAGCCTTGCGGAAAGCTAGGTGTGATTCAATCAGTCTTAGGTGAGGTGGCAGTGCGTTCCAGTGCATGGCTGCTTGGGTGGGGAAGATGGAACCTCCAGCGCGCACCTTTCGTGAGGTAGGTGTGACAATCGTGTTGGCATAGTGTGATTTTAGGGGTCTAGTGGCCGTGTACCTGATGATTCTGTCAATCAGGTAGGGCGGAGCGAGCTTGTGGAGGCATTTGTGGGTGAGGGCAAGCGTTTTAAAGACAATTCTCTCTTTGACAGGGAGCCAGTGGGCTTGCCTTCTGATTTCAGAGATGTGGTATCTTCTGGCGGTACCTTTGGCTGCCCTGAGCGCATTGTTTTGAGCTAGCTGCAATTTGGACACGTTTTTGCTGGAGAGGAGGGCATTGCAATAGTCTAGCCTTGACCCGATAATTGCCCTGGCAATGGTGAGGGAATTGTAGAGGGCCAGGAAGGGCCTAGCAGCGTTGAGGATTTTAGAGTAATAGGCTGAAGAGGTGGCGGTAGCATTGACCTGTCTGTCCATGGAAAGGTCGGAGTCAAGGTAGACTCCGAGGGTCTTAACATGGTTTGAGACCTTGATAGGAATGTTATCGATGGTGAAGGAGGAGTACTGGTCTCCAAGGTTGCCCAATGTGAAAGGTGATCCTATGAGGAGGAGTTCAGTTTTTTCACTATTGAGGCAAAGCCAGTTCTCTGCCATCCAGGATTGGATGGTGGAGTAGATAGTGGTGAGGGTGTTAGTGTCTGCCAGGTAGTCGCCCGAGAGTGGGATGAGTACCTGTGTGTCATCCGCGTAATTGGTGTAGGATATGCCAAGGGAATCCAAGATGCTGAACAGGGGCCTTGTGAAAAGGTTGTAAAGCGTAGGTGCTATACAGGACCCCTGGGGAACACCGCAGGTGAGGAGGCTCGGGGTGGCGGATACAGACTCCGAGAAGACTTTCATGGCCCTTTCTTGGAGGAAGGAGGTGATCCATTGACAGGCTTTCGGGGAGAAGTTGGCTTGGGTGGCTAGATGGTGGCACAAGGTGTTGTGGTCCACGAGATCAAAGGCCGCGGATAGATCAAGGAGTAGTAGGAGAGCAGGTTTGCCTGCATCTCTAAGATCGTCGATTTGATTCTTAAGGTCTAGGAGGGCCGTTTCAGTGCTGTGCCGTGGGCGGAATCCAGATTGCCACAGGCCTAGGAGCCGGTTATCCTCTAAGAACTTCTGGACTTGCAGGTAAACTGCTTTGTCCAAAATTTTGAGCAGGAAGGGTACAGTGGTAATAGGTCTGTAATTACCAGGGACTGTGGGGTCAAGCAAGGGTTTTTTAAGGAGTGGGTGCACCTAAGCTTCCTTGAGTCCAGACGGGACATGGCCTGACTGGAAGGAGGAGTTGATAAAAGCTGTAAGGAAGGGGGCTAGGGTAGGTGCTGAGTCTTTGATGAGGCTAGCTGGGCAGGCGTCGCCCTTGCAATTGCAGGGTTTGATGGAGTTGAGCAGGGTGATGACCTCTCGCTCAGTGATATCTTTGAATTCAAATAAAGGGGAGGCGCTGGTCTTGATGGGTGGCTCAGCGCGCAAGTTGGCTATAATATTGGAGAGGGCTTTTTGGTGGCCGTGGATTTTGGTTTGGAGGGTGTTGAGCTTGTCTAGCATGGCCGACTGAATGCTATTACACCACTTGTCATCTTTGATGATTGATGGGGGGGGGCAGATGGTTTTTCCAGTTCCCTAAAGATGGTGAATAGTTCCTTGGACCCTGACTTGGCTTCAGCGATCCTGGTGTTAAAGGAGGCGGCCTTGGCTAAGGTAAATTTAGTCTTGTAGGATTTGGAGATGGTTTTGAACTTCTGTTTGGTGGCTTCAGAGGGGCTAGCCTTCCAAGCGGAGAGGGCAGTCCTTTTTTGCGCACGTTGTTCAAGAAGTTCTTTGGAGAACCACGAGTTGGCATGTTTGGCTTATTTTGCGTTTTTTTGGGTCAATGGAGCAATGGCGTCAATGGCTGACGTGATGATATCCTCCTTAAAGGTGTCAGCTAAGGTTTCGGGGTTGTTACAGGAGGGGGCGTGGAGGGCAGGGGTCGAGGAGGTAGGGTGCTAGATTCTCAACTGTGAGAAGGCAAGAGCTCCTAATGTAGGTTGCTGGGCATGTTGAGGGGGGGCGAAGGCCACTTTTTTGGTTCCGAGGGTGAATTGGATGTAGTGGTGGTCTGACCAAGGGATGGGGGTGTCGGCAGTGATGAGAAGGGAGCAGTTGTGATGACTGATCCAGTCGAGGGTGCGCCCTTTTATATGAGTGGGCTTGGAGATGGAGTGTGCGAAGCCGAGGTTGGACAGGGCTTTCTTGAGGGATTTTGCAGGGGGGTCCTTAGGGTCATTCAGCCCTAGGTTGAGGTCACCCAGAAGTAAAACCTGTGATGTTTTTTTGATGTTGTTGGCCAGTGCGTAGATAAGGGTGTCATGGAAGTCAGAGGATGAGCCTGGGGGTCTATATACAATGTGCATGGTTATGGTGCAGTTAGGGGAAATGTCGATTTTTAGAGGGAGGTAGTCGCTGTTGCTGTCAAGCAGGCCTTCAACTTCTCTAATGGCAATGGCTTCCCTGGCGATGAGGGCAACGCCTCCACCTTTCTGCGAGGTGCGGTCTTTCCTGAAGATGGAATATCCAGGTGGGATGGCAAGGGATAGGGCTGGGCCTGACGTTTCATTGAGCCAAGTTTCAGTAAGGATGAGGAGGTCGAGGTTGTCCTTGATGAGCAGGTCTTTGACGTCAAGGGCATGTGCGGGTATGGATCGGGCATTAATCAGTGGGCACCTGAGTGTGTAGGCAGAGAGAGGTGTGGAGGTGGGCGGGCTAGCCGGAGTGGAGAGTGGCTCGGAAATAGTGAGTGGGGTGGAGTCAAGGGTGGCCATGGGGGCGGCATCAACATGAGCAGTAGGCATAGGCATAGCATTAGGCAACATAGTACAGTGAGTGGCCATGGGGGCGGCATTAACATGAGCAGTGGGCATGGGAGCGCCAGTGGGTTTGGGCATTAGTGGAGGTGCAGAGTTAATGTTAATAGAGGTACTTTTGTTTGTGGCAGCCATGAGGTCTTGTTTGGTGGTATGGACATTGAAAGTCGGTCGTAGCGTTGCCACCGAATGCGTGGCAGTACAAGGGCTGGGGTTGTCCTTAGTAAAGCAGCGCGTGATGCTTGGAGGCTGGCTTCTCACGCCAACCCTTGCATTGCGGTACCCTATGTTGGGTGTGTATGTGAGGGGAATGGTAGGCATGGTGCGTGACCGTAGTCGTGCATTCCTGTAGAGACATTGCGTGGTGCGCCTGGCTGTGACCTGGGTAGGTGCACGCAGGGGGTGTGACTTGTAGGCGAAGAGGCGGAGGCGTTACCTTGTGTGAGCTTGAGAGAGCCTGGACGCGCTATCCGCACCGTCGAGCAGCGGAGAGCTGCAGAGAGTGAGCTTGGCCTTTTCTCCTGGCCTTCGCTCCTCTGCGGCTTCCCCTGGCGGTGAGCCCTGTCACGCACTCCACTCGTCCCTCTGGGGGTCCCATTCCTCATCCCCGTGCCCCTAACACCCCTCACCCTCTTGCCCGGTTCCGGGACTCACAGGTTCTGTCTTCGCCCCAGTTGCCACGGCGCCGATTGCCACAAAGCTTGGGTCGGCATGCTGTTTGCCCGCGGAGGCGTCTGCCCCTTTGGCGTCTTCCGTGGCGGCTGCTAGACCGGCTTCTTCCGCGTCACATGACCGCCACCTTCCGCTCACATGTTTCTGGACTAGACTCACGTGATGCGGTCGCGGGTCATGTGACCGGGAGGAAATCGCAGCGCCAGTATTTAAACGACTGTATCGCGGTGCTTCGGTGCTTCACAGCTGTTTCCTCTGATTCCTGTACGGCGCTACTTACCTTTTTGGATCTTGACCTCGGATTTGTTTCACGGACTGGCAGCGGATAACCCTTGGCTCTGGTACTTACTTTTGGATCATCGTTACGACCACGGACTGCTTCACGGACTCCTACTATGTTCCGCCTTTCTTGTGCGGATTCTGGCATCAGGTGGGCCCGGCACTTGCAACGTTGCTGGGATCGCTACACAGTGAGAGGAACAGCCTTGCTGGGTCTCGGAACCTCCCCCATAGGTACAACCGCTACTCCACAGATGCCTTTTGGTAAAACCGTTCCAATTACTTGTTGATTGGTTGTTGGTTCTGTTTTGGCTTGACACTTAACCGGTGTTTCCTTTACAGTGGTTCGGGGTTCCACGAGTACCGCAGTTCTGGAAGAACATCTCCCACCTGTGGCCTCAAAGGCTGTACAGAGAGTGACTTTGATTCTCTCTGTGCGGCACTTGTGGACAGAGGACTCTTCGGCTACACGACAGTCAAGACACAACAAGCCCCCCTCTCCATTAAAGGCAGGAGGGGAGGGGCTGGCTGGAACGGCGGACCAATCGTGGGCCTCAGCAGAGGCTTTTGTGTTCCTGGTTGCTGCGGCAACCACGGCGGCGGCCATCTTGGCCTCTCCTCTCCTCTTGTGGCCGGCAATGGCCGTGAGGGACATCATGGAGCACTCCGGTGCTACGGGGGCAAGGACAGCAGCTGATGGTGATGTGTGGCGTTGCTGTGGGTCGGAGGGGATCTCCAAGCACTCCTGTGCTACGGCGACGCTCTGCACGGCGACGCTATTAGCACAGTGACGCTATTAGCACGGGCGGTAACCCGGCGGTAATACCGCCAGGATACCGCCCAACTCATGATGAGGCCCAAAGTAATTTATTTCCCACCTGAAGTTGGAATGTGGCCTTCTCGCATGGCAAGAAAACCTAAGCAATGATGTAACATCCTCTTTCTTCGATCGGTAAAAGAAAGGAAGGAATGCGAGGAAGTAACACACCATGCAGGAAGGGGACGGGGTACATGGAGAAAGGAAAAAAGAAAATCAGTTATCTATATGTGAGGCTCCTGTGTCTCATTTTAAGTACGCGTGCAATTATCATATGAACGGTCCCCACATTCATAATAGGAGGTTCTCTAAAGCAACAGGGTTATGGATTGTCTACTGATGACAAGCCGCTGCCACATTGCAGGGGTGTGGTGGGATAAATCAGGGAATTCTCTCTGCACCACCCTCTTGTCCAGCATCGCTTGGTGGGTTGCAGCACCCGGCCACCAAGACTATCCCACATTTCATCCCAAGAGCCCAGCAAGGGACTTCATCACGCCTCCCTTGTGGACTAGTTTGTATGATTTCCTGCGCATTGAACTGTAAAGAAGTGCAATTGCGAAAGTGCCAAAGCAGTCATGAGTATCCCCTCAAGACACCTCTCCTGCTAATTATCTGAATTCTTCACCGCATCAAATCATCCTTATTTGCATGGTGTTCAGGTTTGAATGCCTGGCCTCTGTTTCTGCTTTCTGCTATTTACTGTGCCCCCTCATGTGCCTCTTTTGCATTTTTAATAGCCTTTTCAGTCAACTATTTATCAACCACTAGGAAATTAATCTCTTCTCTATTATGTATGTTGTTACCAAACCCACGTAGTAACCATTCACCATACAATTTCAACTCTTTTTTTGGGAATATATGATGTTTGTATTTCTTTGCCCAGCTTTCATATTATAATAGGGGATCAGCTTTCACACATGTGTTTTTCCAAGTGATGTCCCTTCTTTATCCTTTGTAATCGGTTTGAATGTTTTCACCCTACAGTGAGCTATGTTACACTTTGTATTGGGATGTGTCGTGATAGGAGTCGCGTTAATTTCATATGTGTATAAGTGCATTCTTGGGTTATTCATTTTTAATTGAAAAAACCTTTGGCTTGACACTGTTCGGCTAACTGCATCTCCTCACTTTGGTACCTAGCCACTGTTTGTGCCATGTTTGTCTCCTCTTTTCTCCAGAACCCTCCTGGGCCACGCCACCATGCTGCAGGAGCGATACCAGAAGACTGGCAACCCACAACCTGAAGCGATACCAGAGACTGGCAACCCACAACCTGAATCGACTGTCTCCTGATCTCGCTTCCCTCCGTCCCTATGGCCCTTACCATTCTGGTGAAAGCCAGCCTGCCAACTTCACTGGATGGCCCCAAAGGTTATGACCACTCCAAAGGACAAATCAAGCTACCCAAGTAACCTGTTATTCTTGTTTTTAAATGTATTTTTATTGACATTTTCAATCGTATAACATACAAATTCATCGCCCATCCTACCCCCGCACAGTTGCCACCACTGTCTAGATCAAGTCCTTTGCAATCCAGTCCTCTTGTACAATCAGCAAAATAAATCCAAAATTTGTATTCTTTGCGGGCACTAATTCTCTCAAAAGTCTTTATGGAGATTGTCCAGCACCAAATCCCAGTCCTCCGTAAACTTCTTTTGTTCCCATTGTACCACACATGTAACCCATTCCAAAGAGCCATAGTACCACATTTTCATTAACTAATCCTGCTCGGTAGGGGCCGTGGGTTGTTTCCATTTTTGTGCAATGAGTGACACAGCTGCTACGCTTAGAATCATATAAGCTTTCCTTTGGCTCTTTGCAGAGAGAACCTCCATTATATCCCCCAGACCCAGCATTGCTTCCCCATGTCTCTAGGTATTTGGGGACCAAAAATCCCTTTCATTGCCTCATTGACATTTCACCAGCATACCTTCAATTTCGGTCACTCCCACCATATACACCCCCATGTTCCTATTGCCTTAGATCCCGCCAACATTCCCCTGAAACATTTGAGTAGAACGTATGTATTTTCTCCGGGGTGAGATGCCATTGCACCATTACCTTTACCCACATTTCACGTATCTGTAGTGCCCGCATTAATTTCAGAATTCCCTTCCAAATCTCCAACCATTGAGTCTCGGTGATAGTATTGCCTGTGACTTTCTCCCATAACTTCATATACCCCCATTCAACTTGACCGGGATTATCTCTAATGATCTTTTCAGTGCCCCCACCACATGCCTGTCCCCTGGGTCTGTGGTGATGTATTTCTCAAAGGGGGTAAGATACCTTATTATAAAGCGTTTAATTCCCATTCACCTGTGTCGGAGATGGGCATACCTTAATCTTTCTTTTTCGCTCAGGGAGAATGCTTGTTTACTTTGTTGAAGGGACCTTATTTCTTGACCCTTCACCATATCTCCCATCTTTTAACATCCTGCTTCCTCCCATATCTTAAATGCGCTCTGTTCTAGTCCCGGGATAAACTGGGGATTGCGAAAGAGAGGTGTAAAAGGAGAGGGAAACGTAGTAAAACCTGCCAGCATTACCACAACATCCCATACATGTGCCATCAGAGCTGTGATTTTACTAATGTACATGTTAATGGGACGATCTTGTTTTTGACACCAAAGGACTTCCTGGAGGGGCCTACCCACCACTGCTCTGTCCATCCATTTTCTTCATGTCCCCTTGAAACCATTCCCTAATAATTCTGAGCTGGGCCGCCTGAGAGTATATTTTAAAGTCTGACGCCCCCATCCCTGCTTTAAGTACTGATGCTGTTAATGTCTTCCATGCTACCCTTGATTTTTCACCTTTCCAGATATATTCCCATACTATCTTGTTGAGCACCTTGAAACATTTCTGGGGGAACATTATTGTCAGCGCCTGGAACTAATATAATACTTTTGGGAGAACTATCATTTTAAGTACATTTATTCTCCCCGTCCATGAAGTGGTCAGAAAGTTGCGTACCTTAAGCCACTGTTTAATTGACTCCAATAGAGGGAGATAATTAGCTCGATACATTTAATTCAAAGAATCAGTTATCTGGACTCCCAGGTAACTTATGCCCTTTTCAATGATTACAAGCTGGTTCTCATCGTCGTCACGCATATTTTTCCTTCCTGCAATCTCATCATCACCGATTTATGTATATTTATTTTCAGGCCCGCCACATCCCCGAATTGTATCAGTTCTGTTGTTAGGGTAGGCAAAGAAGTTACATCTGACACTGTCAATAATACATCATCCACAAAGGCCATCACTTTATGCATCCCTCCCCCAAATTGAATATCCCTGATTTTATCCTCCTCCCTAATTCTGGACAATAATGGCTCAAGATGGAGCACATATAATACCGGAGATAATGGGCATGCCTGTTTGGTCCCCCTGGTTACCCGAACTTCCTGCAACAGATCTCCATTGATAGCAAGACGTAAGATTGGGGATTGATAATTTGCCCTGACCATTTGCAAGAATCTGGGACCAAATCCCATAGCCTCCATTGTGAGGAACAAGAAGGACCACTCCACTCAATCAAATGCCTTTTTGGCATCTAGCATTGTTACCCCTGCCAATAGTCCTGCTTTATTTATTTTCTCAATCAGATGACTCACCTGTCGTGTATTGTCAAATGTTTGCCTTCCCATGACAAATCCCGACGGACCTGAATGAACTAATTCCGGTACCAGTCTTCCCAGTCTAGTTGCTAGTATTTTAGTATAAAGCTTGGTGTCAATATTGATAAGAGCTATAGGTCTGTATGACCCACACTGGGTTTTATCCTTGCCTGGTTTAGAAAAGCGCACCACCTTTGCCTCTTCCATAGTAGATTTAATAGTGCCCTCTCAACTGAAGGAGTTAAAATGGGGGGTCAACACCGGAGTCAAGACCTCTTTGTAAGACTTATAAAATAGTGTTGGAAAAACATCAGGGCCCGGGGCCTTTTTGTTTGGTAAGGACATTATCACCTCTCGTATTTCCTATGAGGTGATCTCACCCTCCCGTTCCTCCCTATCGCCTGCTTCCAATCTATTCAATCAGTATTGTTCCAAATATGTCGTTTGTGCTTGGGGATACAGGGAGTCGGTGGTGTATAGGGATGAGTAAATCTCAGTAAATGCATTTACAATTTCCTTAGAAAATGAACTAATTATGCATTGCTCAGTTTCTATGCTAAGATTAGTCATTGCCTCTTCCTTCATCCGTACTTGCTGTGCCTGCCAACAAGCGATCAGCCTTATTGGCTTTGATGTAATAACTTTTTCTTTGATACAAGGCTTTCTCCACTCGCCTAGTCTGTAGCAGATCTAATTGTCCGCTGATATACCTCATTTCTTTCCGTATTGTTGCCCCCTTATTCGTTTCCATCTCCCTCATGACTATTTTCAATTAATCTTCGAAATCTTTTTGTGCCGATATTAATTGTATTTCTCTGAGGGCTTTTTTTACTATCAATTCTCCCCTCATTGGGCCTCATTACACGGTAGGCGGTGAGCCATGGCGCTATTAGCGCCATGGCTCATGCCAGTAAAATACCGGCACCGCCTTGCTGGAAAGGGGATTTACCGCCCCATTCCAAGGTTGGAGGGGCGGTAAATCCCCCTTCCACCATTGCCCTTCCCCATTCCCATTTCTGCCCCATAGGGCTCTATGGGAATGGGGAAGGCGCTAATTACGGCACCGCAATTTTGCGGTGCCGTAATTTGCTCCGAGATCCCTTTGCGGGTTGGATTTTAACGCCTGCAAAAAGCAGGCGTTAAATCCCCCAACCCGCAAAGGGACCTCGTAGTAAGGCGGTAAGGATTTACCGGTACCGGTATTTTACCGGTACCGGTAAATCCTTACCGCCATCCGTGTAATGAGGCCCATTGTCTCTTTAAAGGCATCCCCAAACTCACCTTTCTGGTGTTCTCAAAGTCTCATTTAGTTCAAATATTCCCTAATTTGGACCCATATTTTTTAACACAATAACAGATCTCTTAATATGTGTTCTGGAAATTTCCACCCCCATAATCCTGACCCTTCCATATCTTTGAAAAGGTCTAACTTATAGGACCCAGGTCCATTTTCTGTATTCGTCCTATTAAGGAGCCTGAGACCCACATGTAATCTATCCTCGACAATGACCGATGGACATATGAATAAAATGTGTACCCCTGTCATGGTCATGAAGTCAGGGGCACAGGCATACAGGGGTCGCAAGCACAGGAGACCTGGGGCGACATTGTCCTGGCGCCTTTGGCGCCAGGCTCATGAAGAAAAGTAAACAAGAACATCCATTTCACACCAAAAAGCTTTTATTATGGACATAGCACTTCAGATGCATTAACCTTGAACATTCCATCCATTAAGCAGCCCCAAGTGTATTTTTGGGTGTGGCTGCTAATGGATTCACAGCTATATAAGCTGCCCTGATCCTCCAGACAGACGCTTTGAGTTATTCTGCACTTACCAGCAGCGTAACCCTCACCGTCGCCTGAGGTCAGACCTGCTTACCTTTGAAGACCCTGCTTCCTGGACATCCTGCTTCCTGCCAGCATACTTACCAACTGGGGGAAGCTGTTCTTACCTGTACATCTCTTCGGCGAACCGAGCATTCATCTTTACACTTTCCGAAACGACGAAATCTTCATCTTGGCACCGCAGCACGACACGCTCCATCGTCGACAGCAGCGCCTGCAAGGAAAAACAGAAGACAAGGTTAGACATTGAAAAAACAGTCAGTTTAAGGTCACGCTTCGCCATACTTTTCACATTTCCTTAAACCATCACTTACCTGCTGTCGAACGTTGCGGTAGCATCAATCTTCCATCCGGCCGCGTCCCACAGCTGCATTGAGACCGCATTTCCATCTAATGGAAGAAAACAGAAGAAAGACATTGCTGGTATAAGGAGCAACATATAAAGACATTAAACAGAATGAACAGAATCACAAGAGCTCAAGAGACACTTACCAATCATAAGGAGAAGCATAGTCGCAGCTGAACTGGACTAATCCTTATCAGGGATCAGTGAAGGAACTAGATTCCATTCAACGCGCCCCTGCCAGAAGTAGCAGGACAGAGAGCTTACCTTCCATAATTCACAGGTAACCTTTATGGGCCGGCGTATGCTCACAGAAACCGTACTTTGGGGATAAGGGTTCGAGAGGTACAACAATCACAGATTGGCGCACTCACACACTCTTATCTCCACGCAGGAGCAGTATCACCATGTACCACCACTCACCGCTTTTCTACCGAGGGAGAGGCCTGAAAGGGGGTGAGTCAAGTTCAGGGAGGGCTGCAACCGTGCCCCAATGCCTCCGCAGAGACCGCTGTTTCTTTGCAGGCAGATAGATTAGAGATAAGTGGGCCATGCTAGATTGTAATTTTTTCGTGGGGGCCGTTGCGATGTCTGTTCAGCCCCACTCCTGTCAACTTGTGGATCCCAGGCCATATTAAAATCTCCCGTCAGGATTATTTGTCCCTCAGCAAAATGTTCAAGCTTGCCCAGGACCCCCTGGAGGAACCTGTCTTGCCCCAAGTTTGGAGCATACAGTGTAGCAATGGTAAAGCGTAGTCTCCCTATTTGAATTCAGGCAACAATATATCTTCCCTCCTTGTCCCTTTCTATGGCTAATATGTTCTTTCCCACCTGTCCTATAAGGATTCCTCCCATCTTCCCCTTATTGTTCGATTGTAAAATATATGGATATCCACATAGCTTTAATTTACTACTATCTTTCCTACAAACATGAGTCTCTTGTTTCTCACGACTTTGGAATTATCCCACCTTACGCCTTTTGACAGGGGAGTTTAAACCCCTTACATTTAGGATTAAGATATGGATTCCTTTCCTACTTACCATGTACATGTATGTACACTGGCTGTTTCATTGGCAGCCGACCCCCTAGCCCATGAATTTTTATACTCCAGTAACCACTCCCCCCCATTACCGTAGCCCCCCTGCTCACCAGTCAAGCCCTACCTATTCCCCCTCCTGCCATGCATTAAGCCATGGAGCTTGAGCTCTACTACACTCCCGGAGATTATTTGTGCGGATCTACCCAAACCCAACTCTCCCCCGATTCCAAGTGCTGAGATCATCCCCCGCTGCTTCATTCACTCCAAATTCTTGCCCCCCACGAGTAACAACAATTGACTGTATCTATCCCCTAGAGTCCCATACTTCCTAAACTTTAAGATAGGAACCTTTTACCCTCTTCGGTGGGCGTACCTGTCCATACACCTATTGTTGCCTCCCGGGAGTCATTCCTTCATTAACTTTCCTCGTAATATCTTGGTCCATTCCCATCTTTTTTTTTTTTAACATGTCTTTATTAAATGGTTCACAACATTACATCCTCAAACCACATTGGTACCACACAATATTACAATGAGTTACTGTCAATTACACTGCAAGGTACTTGCAACATCGGTTGGGGTGTGACCACAAGCTCTCCTGGCCCAGGTGTTCCCATTCCCCCTCTGGTTAAGATTCTCGACATAGCAATCCTTTACCCCTCTTGTTCATATCTCCTCTCAAATTGGAGCATTGTCCTGTACCAAAAGGTAAGCCGTGAAAGGATCCCAGATACTTTTAGGCCGATTCTGCTGCCCACAAAGGATCCCTGTCAGTGTCGCTCAGCCAGATTAAATCTCTCAACCATTTATTCACCCCTGGCGGGGATGCATTAGTCCACTTCATCAAAATGCACCTCCTGGCTGCTATCATGCAGGTCGCTAATAATTTGCAATATCACTTTGGTACCCCAGGTGACCACCCAAACATGCCAAACAACAGTGTACATGGAACGGTCTGCCCCAACATCTCTGTCCTGACCCCGATCACTGCCTCCCAGTAGGATCGCCAATTAGCACACGACCACAGCATATGTACAGTGTCTGCTGGTTCTACGTTACACCTTGGCTGATTTAGTATTGATTTAGTATTGTCGTACTTGTGTACTCGTGCAGGTGAAATGTAGGCCCTATGGAAGGTTTTAAGTTGGATTTGCTTCAGCCAGGAGCTCAGGGCTCCCTTGTGTGTGATGCCACACATTACCGTCCACTGTTTGTCGGTGAAGGTCTCCGCTGAGTCTTCCTCCTACATACTTTTACAGCGGAGAGGATCGCGATGTGAGTCTGCTTGGATGATCTTATATATTGATGAAATCACTCCTCTGCACCCACAAGAGCTTCTGATATATTGCAATAGCGGTGTTGTGTGTGGAATTTCAGGGAATGCTGGGAACCACTCTCTAAAAGCTGCCTTCATCCTGAAATACTGCAGTCTACGTTGGAACCCACTACCCATTTTATCGACAAACTCTTCCTGAGATTCGAACACCCCGTTCCGGTACAAATCTTCCAGTAGTGCGATAACCGTCCCCTCCCAGTCCCACACCCCAGACACATCGCAGGTCATGCCAGAACTTCTATCTGCCATAGTGAGATTCCTGGGTCAAATTGGTGCCACACCCCAAGTCTTTGCAATGTCCTCCTCCAGGCATGCACCGTACAGGCCACTGGGTCTATTCTACATTTGTCTGCAACTTTGCCAAAGATCAGCACTCCTGGTAGAGAGTGAGGACTCACTGAGCTCCTCTCTATATATACGTGGGGTGTCAGCGGTGCTCCCGGCATCCAGAACTGAGCAAAAGATAACAGAGCTGCCAGAAAATATGCCTCGACGTCAAGGCCACCTATTCCCCCCTTTTCCCATGGTAATTCTAGCACCTCCGATCCTATACGTGGGGCTTTTGGGTACTAGGCCAGCTTGATCAGTTGGGAGCGCACTTCTCAGAAGAAGCTCACCCCCGGCTATACCAGTATGTTTTGAAACATGTAGAGGAGTTTGGGGATTACTACCATTTTAGCCACAGCAACCCTTCTCATGAGTGTGAGTGGGATTCTACACCATCTGTCCACGCTAGTTTTTAGGGCCTGCAAGTAGTTCTTGTGATTGTCCCTGAACAGAGATTGGGCTTTCCTACTGACCTTGACTCTTAAGTATGTAACAACGGACTGTTCCCCTCCAAAACCTTCTGTATTCGGCAGGCGGGTGGTGGCCTTATTCAGGGGGAACAGAGAGGATTTAGAGCGGTTCAATCTGAGACCGGAGACTTCACCAAATGCAGCTATTTCCTGTGTTAATGGTGCCAGATTAACATCTGGGTTCTTGATATAGATAATTCCATCATCTGCATACAGCAAAACTAGTTCAGTAGGCCCTCCCATGGACAGGCCCCTGTGGACGTGAAATCTCTGCAGCCTGCTTGCCAGCACCTCAATTGCAATAGCCAAAATTAAGGGAGAGAGTGGGCACCTTTGCCATGTTCCCCTCCGAAGCCTAAACAGGTCCAACCACGTGCCCCCAATGTTGATCTGAGCGATGGAGCCTGCGTACCGCAGTTGCACTGCTTTCAGGAAGTATGCGGGGACCGCTACCCGGGACAGCACTTCGAACAGGTAGTTCCATTCAACAGAATCAAACGCCTTTTCCATGTCCAATAGTGCCGCAACTGCTTGTGTAGAGGGGTCTATCTGGGCCAATATTGCGAACAGCCGTCTAAGATTCAGAGAGGTCGACCTCCCAGGGATAAACCCAGACTGGTCCCTATGGATTATCTGCATGATATGTGGAAGCAGGTGGTACGCTAGCACTCTAGAGAATTTCTTTTCTATCTAGATTCAGCAGAGAGATCGGGCGATGAGAAGAGCAGCCTAATGGGTCCTTTCCCGGCTTAAGAATCAGTGTTATCACCGCTTTCCGCATCATGGATGGGAGTTGTCCTGACACCAGTCCCTCCTCCCAGACCCCCAGCATATATTGAGCTACCTCTGGACCCCATTCCTTATAAAACTTGGCCATTATACCGTCAGTGACCGGCGCTTTGGAGGAGGGGAGGGCCCGCACCGCACCCAGTATCTCCTCGACCGTGAGGGGAACTGCCAGAGCCTCAGCAGCTTCAGCACTGAGTCTGGGGAGTGCCGCTGCCGCAATATACTCTCTAAGCTCGTCTTCCGGTAAAGTGCCTCTCGAGGCGTACAGGGATTCATAGTACTCGCAGATTACCTCTGCAATGTCGCTTGGTTTCACCGCTACTACCTCCTCTGTTGTTCTCACTGCGGTTATCTCCCTCTAGCCACGTTCGTGTCTCACCAATGCCGCCAAGTGTCTACCCAGTCTCACCTCTTCTCTGTACCTACAAGCCATTGCAGGATTGGCAAAGTATTTCACCTCCTAGTCAGCCAGTTCAAGGAAGCAGTCCAATCCCTCCTTCAGTTTGGCAAGCAAGCTTGATGTGTTCAACCTGTCTGCCTTCCCCCACCCTGTGTTTTATTTCGAGCTCCGTTTCATTTAGTTGTCAACGGATCAGTTTTCACACTCTCATTTCGGTGGACATTCATCCTCCCCTCTGCACCACCTTCAACACTTCTCACAATCTCCCCTTCCCCGATACCATGCCCAGATTTTCCTGAAAGTAATGCTTGATCAAGCTGTGTATTTCGCTCTTGAACACTTTAGCTCTGCTGGCTTGAACCTCCAGCGGGGGCAGGGTGATGCCGTGTCCAAACGCATGGACCATAACACCGGGGAGTGGTCCAAAACATTCTCTGGAGCAGCACACATTCCTCTGTGCAGTGTACTAGGTAGGGGCACACGAGGATATAATCTAGTCTGGTTGAAGTATTATGTACCACGGAATGGTGCGAAAACTCCTCCACTCCCAGGTGTAGTAATCGCAAAATGTGGGGTCATCCACGCTTGGCCCATATATTTTGACTAGTGTGAGCATTGTGTTTCCCACACACCCCAAGACAATGAAAAACCTCGCCCCAAGGTCAATTATGATATCACTAACCCGAAACCCCAGCGACTTGTGTGCCAGCATCATTACTCCCGCTGAGTATGCTGAGTATGTGGTGAAGTATTTGCAGTTACCCCAGCTCCTGGCGACCCCTTCATTCCCTTTTACTTTGAGGTGGGTTTCCTGTAGCATGACTATCCTTGCTCCATGTCTCTTGCAGTATTGCATCACTTTATGTGCTTTACGTGGGTGTTTCACCCCTCGCACTTTCCAGCTGACTACCTTATATGCCATAGCTTGGGTGAGGACTAAAGAGAAGGGCTATTGCGCCCTGTACTCCCAAACCTTCTGAAGACTGAGTTGCGGTCCTTCTGAGACGATGTGAACCTTTTTGAGATACCCCAACTTTGCTGCGGGGGCAGCTTGCCCCCCCTGCCTGCCCCAACTCTACCTCACCCCTCCCACACTGCCTGCCCCCAACCTGCAGTGGATAAAACCCTCCCAGCATAGCAACCCAACAGATTAATCAGCATGGGCAACAGCCCGGGGGCGCCGGACACCATCACCCAAGTGACCTCCAACTCCCTGAACCTCGAGAGGAGGACTAACTTCAAATACATTTTATCAAACGCCACAGGGCTGACTCATTATATTTCTAGTGCTGGTTTATCATGCCCCCTAGGGACTACGGACCACATTACAACTTATTGGGTCAGCTGTTATCCTTAGTGCCTTAAATAGCGCTACACATATGCCGACAGCGAGTGGTGAGATTCCGGTCCTCACTGTTGTGATGCCTAGCAGATCAGTTCGGCAACAATTCAATATATTCGTGCACGACATCCGGGTCGGTAAAGAAGTGCGCCCTTCCATTATGCTGGACCCTTAGTTTGGAGGGGTATTGCATGGAGTATTGTAGCGCTTGGTCGCATAATGCCCTCTTCGCTGCTGCAAAGGACATGCAGGCTTTCTGGATAGCTGGGGTAAAATCCATGCAAAAGGACACTTTACTGTTCTAAAACGTGAGTTCCCCAAGTTCTCTCGCCCTTCTCAGTATAGCATCTCGGTCTCAATAGTTTAGTACTCTCGCTATCACTGGGCGTTCGTTTTGACCCGGTCTCGGGGGGAGCTGCGATATCCTGTCCGCCCTTTCAACCAGGAATTGCTAAGACAGTGACGGCCCGTGCAGCACGTCTCTTATAAAAGTTTCCATGAATACTTCTAGGCTCTGTTGTGGGACCATCTCCGGAATTCCCACCACCCTAATGTTATTTCTTCTCAATCTCGCCTCGAGGTCTTCATTCTTGTCCCTTGTAGCCCTCACCTCCCTTTGCAGCTCTTGTACCGCCTGCATGGTTTCATTACTGGTATCCGCTAGTGCACTGACTCTGGTTTCCACTTCAGAGGTTCTACTACTCGCTTTGTCTATGTGTTCCTGCATTATATATACCTTGTATGTCAGGCCATCCAGTTTTGTGCTGATGGCGGCGAAGCCAGAACGCATTTCTGCGAGGACCAGGCTCAGCTCTGAAGCGGGGGCATCCCCGCTCCATCCTGCAGCTGCTCCCACGTCGGATGAGGCTGTTGCCATTGCAGGGATTTCAGGCGTGGTCGCCAGTTTGTCATTGTTCTTTCGTAGCCCTTCTTTCTGAATGCATGGTAGGCGAGTCTACCTCTTGTTGCCTTTCGCCATAAAGCTACCGCGTGTCTCCATCCTTCCGGGCCCCAGCCCAGTCACATGCCACAGGATTATGCAGCTGAGTCTGTTATTAGTATCTTGCCAACTTCTGCCCTGCCTTAACCTGCTTCACACTCGACCTCTCTCCACTGCGGCCCACACAGGTCGTTGGCGCAGACATATACTGATTCGTCACTTCTACCGGTTACGCTGTTGGGTGTAGTGAGGGAAGTCGCACTCCCCGTATGGCCAGATCCTATTCTGGCTTACTCCCCTGCACACCAGTCATCGCTGTTCATGACCTCGACCGGCGACTGACCTATGGGCTGGTCAGTTCACCATCCCCGAGTTCTGCTGTAATCACCTCAGCTCCTACCAGGTGCTCGGGCTCTCACCATGCCCTCTGCACTTATCTCTGCGATGTACCCGCCCGACTGCCACTCCTCTATCTCCCTCTGTGTTGCTGTATGCAGACATTAATATATAGTCGTGCAGTTTTGTTAGGGGTTGTTTCAATTTGTGGGCTCTACTCCGTACACGCAATCCGTGTCTGTTAGGAATCAAATAATAATTTGCAGCTCCGGGTCCCAGCATAATGTTCCCTGCAGAGGCCCAATTTTGCGGGGATCCGACTTCATGACCTTTATTAGAGCCTCAACTCTTCTGTCCCCAGTGGGCCCATGCGCTTCTGGGCTCCTCAGAGCTGTAGCAGGGCAGGCGACTTACTTATGCGGTCCTCTGGTCTGCGATGCCGCAGGGCGGCGCCGGTGGGCTCGCCTCCGCTCAGACACCTCACTGCTCTCCCGCTCACAGTGGCTATGCTGCTCGCAGCCAGGTCCGTCTGGCCTCTCCCTCTCTGGCACCGGCAGCGCTGCACAGCTGTATGGGTACTCCCCCATTGCTATGGCCAGCAGCTTCGGTGCGTTTCATCCTCAGGAGGGGACCAGATCTCTCCCACTCCTCTCTTCCCCCCAGCACCTTTCCATCCTGCTGGGCCCCCCTTTCGACTGGTTGCCCTGGGCTACTGGACTCCTGAACACAAGTCACCCTCTATCTCACACAGGCAGGCTCTCCCGGGACCTCTTCTGTCCAAGCTGGCCCACATGACCGGTCGCAGTTGGCGGCGGCTGTAGTTGTGCTCCTTGGGTTCTGCCTGCCGAGTCGCGCACAGGCACTCGGATGAAACGTACACCGAGCCACACCCTCGACCTTCCCATGTCCGCAATGCACTATGCTGCAGTGGTGTTTCTGGGGTTCCGATCTCCTCCAAACTTAACTCTCTGCACCTACAGCCTATCGGATGGCTTCAGCAGAGTTTCAGCTGGTTTTGGCCCTGATGGCCCTGATGGGTCGGGTATCAGCCTCCCCTCTTACAAGGCTGCTCAGCAGCTCACGTGAATGCGGCCATCTTGGCTGTGGGTATTCTAGCACCCCCCCATTCCCATCTTTTGTACTTCCCAGTCTCTCTCGAGAGCTGCCAGCGTCCATTTGCAATCCCCCTGCTTCTTCCTCGATCTTTAAAATATGCAGTCCTTCTTCACATGTGGTAATTCGATGTTGTTGTCCTTCCCACGAGAAAAGTAATCCAAATGGTAATGTCCATCTGTACCAGACTTGAGCTTTAATCAGGACTTTTACCACTGGTCCCATTAGCCTTTGTTTCAACAAAGTTGTCTGCGGCAAATCCTGATACTCCATTGACCTGGGTAGGGTTTGCTTTCCTTGCTGCCTGCAGGGTTGCCTCTTTTTGTCTATATCTTTGTATTGCCACAACCACTTCTCGAGGTCTAGCTCGTGGATCCTTGCGTTTCGGGCCAACCCTTTGTATTCGATCTAACAGAACTTCTTCCCCTGTGTCCAAGTCTAAAAGGTCGGCAAACACGTTTCTGGCAGGGCTTTGACCCTAATGTTTGATCTCCTTGATCGAATTTCGAGATACTCCATTTGAATTTCCATATTGTGGGTTGCTACTGCCAACTGGTTGGTCAAAAAAATGTCAATTTTACACGTATCCTCTGCAAGGTCTTGTATCGCTGTTTCATTGGTATCTACTCTCTCAGCCAGATCTTTGATGTCACCCTTCACCTCCTGCAAGGATTGGGAAAGTTCTGCTTTTATAAGTGCTAATTTCGCCTAAAGAGTGTCAGTCATTTGATCTTTGAAGTCCTTAAAGAATTGTATCATTTTCTTAGTGGACTCCTTATCTGACATCTTTGACGTTGAGGCCTCCCTGGGCTCTTGATGCAGTGTTGACCATTCATCAGTTGTCGTCTCTTCCCCTTCTTTGCGCCATAGCTTCGGGAGCGCACCCTCCTGTTGTTTCTTCTTTGATATTTTGGGATTGGGCACCCCCTCTTTGAGGTCTTTAGGACATCCTCTGGACATTTGTGCAGAGGATCGACGGCAGTTTAATTGGAGACTCACACCTCACCTTCAACTTGTCTCGGGAGGATAGCCTAGGGGCAACGTGGAAACAAGACGACACGGAGCAACACAGGTTTGATCCCCAGGTACGCGCTTAGAAACCTCTGGGTATTAAGCGCCATATGAATAACCTATCATATCATACCTCTCCCCTCCTATTGTTGAAATGATCTCCGTGCTTTTTGACCCTACATTTCATGGATATGAGCGTTTCTTACTCAGTCCCCCTCATATTGCATCTCTTATCGCGGGCTGCACTGTCATTGTTCTCACCGGATAAAGGTTCTTGATAGCAAACTAGAAGGGGCCTCCTTCATAGGTACCTCTATGTACCCTGAACTGCAACTGGGGGTCCAATCCTCCTCACCGCTTATCCTTTGCCCTTGCAATTCCGGCGCACCAAACCTGTTTTTCCCAAATGGGGCAGTCCTCACCTCTTCTTGAGATTCCCAGCTCCTCCCCATCCGTTTTGCTGAGTCCTGATAGTTCTTTTGGGTTAATGTACCAATCTCGACCCCCTCACTAGCTCCGGGTCCTATGTGAGAAGTGCCACACCCCAACAAACGCCTCAAACCGATCGCGGTCGGGTACAGTGAAAATCCACCAGCATCGATGTTGCAAACTGCTCTCTCCAGCTCTCGTATGTCCTGATCTCTCCCAAATGCCTCTAGTTAGTTGTCAGACACACCTTTGCTCAAAACGCAGGTGGCTGTGGGAGCCCTCACAGTGTTGATGTCACGGCAGCCATCTTGGAATCCCAAGTAATCCTTTTTGAGTGTCCTTACCCACCACTGTGCACCAGACCTACCGGTCAGTGGCACCCCCGCCAACAATTGGTCACACATGACACCTGCCATGACCCCTTGCAACGCACTCCAGGCGAACGCCATAAGTCCATCAATGAAAATCCTCGTTCCTCTCCTGGACAAATGTATGCCATCCATATGGATCTTGTCATCTCCCTCAGCAGTCTGAGAGCCAGCACTCTCAACCGCTTGTGGTTGGATGCCAGCTGTGCAATCTCACTCTTCAACTTGCTTGCAGAAACATTCAATGTCCTCGCCCACAGGCCCTTGTCCAAGAAGCTTGGGGATCATCTGGAACCATGCAACAATCGCCTAAAAAAGAATCCTCTCGACCAAAGAAAATTCACTGATCAGATTCTCGCTGGGGCCTTATTGACCTAGCATCACTAGAACGTTACCTCCCACATGAAGCCGTCTGGGCACGGCAGGTTGCATTTACTCCTTGTTCCCAACAGTGCACCCCTCACTTGATGCACTCGCATCTCACCAACCTCTATCCAAAAGATAAACAAACTGTCTATGGATGCCTCATTGTCGAGGCCCTGCTCCTGTTAGAGGTTGAACTTCCTCTTCACAAAAATATATCCAACAATCCACACCACATTGTAGGTCACTATTGTCAGGAATGGCACTCGGTCAAGAGTGGCACAGGGTACCCAGGTAGATTTTGGGTGGCTGTGCCGAAGTAAGGTAGTAGATAAGCACACACAGCAGGGAGTTAAACAAGAAAGAAGGGTAGGAAGCTGTAGCTGTGAGCCAAAAGGGGCAAAATATACAAAGGTACAAACATACTGGATTCCCTCTTGGGGTGTATGCTGAAATGGGAAAGAGTGTTCCACGAACCTTAGGAAACTCCAGCCTTCTGCACAGATTGCTATAACAGAGGCCCACGCTGTATGCTCATGGCTGGGAACAACAGCAGTGGGCGTCTGTAACACTGAAAACGCGACAAGGGAAGGGGCAGAGGTTGCCTGCCGGAAACCAACAGGCAAGCTCTGTACAAAGGGATTACATAAGACACATGAGAAGACAAGAACAGATATATCCAGCGAAAAGGAAGTCAATGAGCAATCTAGCAGAAGGAAATGAAGGAAAGGCAGTTAGACTGAAGTAGATAACCTAAGGTGGAGTACAGAGGACTCAAGGAAGAGAACAAGGGAGCAGCAGTCAGGAAAACAGAAGAGCTGCAAAGTAGGAAGCAGGTCTGCAGTCAAGAGTGGGACTAGGTGCAGGCAAACTGTAGTGGACTGCGGAGGACTGTAGTAGGCTGCAAGGCAGGGAGTCCAGAAGAACAGGACAGAGAGAGAGTAGTAGGAGGCGACGGACAGAGAGCCCAAAAGAATAGGGCCGCAAGGTAGGGAGCCCAGAGGAGCAGGGCTGAAGGCAGCTAAGTGTAAAACAGGCTGTACTGCAGAGGAGTATAGTAAGCCGCAAGGCAGGGAGTCCAGAGGACACGGGCTGTAGGCAGCGGAGGGAGCAGGCTGCAAGGAAGGAGCCCAAAGGACAAGGGCTGTAGGCAGTGAAGAGGTGCAGGCTGCAAGGTAGGGAGCCCAGAGGACAAGGGCTTGGAGACAGCAGAGGGTTGCAGGCTGTAGGGCAGGGAGCCCAGAGGACAAGGACTGTAGGCAGCCGGAGTGAGGCAGGCTGCAGGGCAGGAAGCCCAGAGGACAAGGACTGTAGGCAGCCGGAGTGAGGCAGGCTGCAAGGCAAGGAGCCCACAAGAGCAGGGCAGCAAGGAGTGAGCCCAGAAGAGCAGGCCCGCTGGCTGTAGAGGGCTGCAGAGGACTGCAGTAGGCTGCAAGGCAGGAAGCCCAGAGGACAAGGGCTGTAGGTAGAAGGCAGCGGAGCGTGATCGGCTGCAAGGCAGGGAGCCCGGAAAGGGCACTGGATCAAAACAGGATAATGCAGCAACAGGAACAGTATACAAAGTAGTGGGTCAAGGCAAACAGGAGCGGGGAGATCTCAAGATGCAAGACACTGTGCTCCTGCAGGCAGTTGCTTATATACAGCACACCTGATGACAATCTGCCTCCTCCCTCTCTGGTCCTGAGCAGGTGGAAGCAGCACTGGCCGCTAGGGCTTCTGGGGATTGTGATCCCAATAACGATGAATGAGAATAGCCAGGAATTGAGGACTGTAGCCAGGTGCATTATGGTAAATGTAGTTAATTGAATAAAATAAGAACCAAAGTTGAGCAAATGGAAATAAAAGACCAAGGCGTGAAAAGGAGTTGTTCAAGGAGTATTAGGAGGATAAATGAGTACCAAGTAGTCCATGATGGTTGCCAATGCGTGTGCCAGTGGCGCAGGCATGACAGTATGCCCCTCTCCAGGCCCCCTGAAGACTGACCAACAAGAAGAGCACGTCCAAGGCCTGTCACACCGCGAGAGAGTCTTATACCGAAAAGGCACATCACGAAGCACCAAAAACTGTTTAATGCTGCAAGGTGAGAGTCTTGAAGGGAGGAGACATTACCAATGTTTCGAACCTTTGAGGTGGAATTCAGAAAAGACAACTTCTTAGGGACCCAAAATCCAACAGTGCGTTCATGAACTGAGGAACTGTGGAGATGTGCTGCAAGCTCCATGGTATATATTGCTTTGAAAGAAGTGGTCTTCCTTAGGACTGGCAATGGTACAGTGCTGAAAGGTGGAACCAGAGATTCAGCTGAATTTGTTGCTCTAGGACGGTCGTCCAAATTGTCAGAAGCAGCAATGGCAACATGAAGATTTGCGACAGAGACTTCAGGAGTAACAAAAGTTGCAGGAACACCATGAGTTGCAGGAAGATCAGGAATGGCAGTAGGAAGTTCAGATGCTGTAACAGCTGGAAGTATAGGTGTCACAGGAGCACCAGCCGACAGGGACGCAACTGAGACTGATGGCGTCGTGACTGGTAGTTTAGGTGCTGCAGAGGCACCAACAGGATCTACCGGAGCTGTTGCCTTAATAGGAGAACTTTTAACTGGCTTTGCAACAGGTACTGTCCTTGCAGGCAGAGAGGAAGGAGGTGCTTCGACTGCAGTGGGAGTGATCTGAGATGAGGCATCAGTAGCAGATTCAGGAGTACTAGCAGGGGGAGCAGCAGAGATTGGGCTAGCAGATCTTGTAACAAGTAGCATGGTGGATGTAGGACCAGGAAAGGGTAAGCCTTCCGAAGGCTGGCCTGCAAAGTCTTGTGTGCCCAAGTTGATACATGGATCTGGGGTATTGACAGTAGGCAAAGTTGGATTCCAGACAGGTACTGGGTATGTTTCAGGATCTGACTCATGGTCAGGAGTGCCAATGTTCATAGAAGCAGAGTACATCTCAGGTCTGGCCACTTCAGTAGAGGCTGTAAGTGGGAGTAAAGGACTGACATCAAGGGCAAGAATGGAACAATCGTTTGACTCAGCGGAATGTCCAGTCATATGATTACACTTGATCTTTGGTGTAAAGGGCGTGTGAGCGATCTGGCCCACTGAAGGAGTCCATTCTTCACTATCTGAGCAACAGCCTGTGTTACTGTGGCTAGTAAGTGAATGAGCGGTGTCAAGCTTTAACTGGTATGTATATGCCAAGTTCAGGTCTTCCAACTGCTCTGTATAGGTCTGTATCCTCTTCTGTGTTACCAGTACAGGCCTTAATCTGTTAAACTCTAAAGACAGAATGTCGAGTGTTGGACATAGTGTCAGATGGTCTGGTAGATTGTGTCCCTTAGCTAGATTCTTAGAATACAGATAGACAAATTCATTATAGAGGTCTTCGGTTTGTCTTTTAAGGCTTAAGAGTTGTTCTTGTAACAGGTATGTTCCATTAGCCTGTTCTACAGCTTCAGAATCTGGTGTAGCAGAAAATTCGGGTGTTGCAATAGGCAGACTGACCTTAGAGTTATCATGGTTAGTAGTTACTGGGGAAGCATTAAGACAACCGAGGGTCAGTATTGGTCCTTTGTACCCAGGACGAGCTGCTCTAACTTCAGGATACTGAATGTCTTGTCCAATTAAATGAGTGGTATCGGTAGTCTGTGGAGGTTGTGTAGCTTGCCAAGCTGATCTTGAGGCTGTCACTTTGGCAATAACGTACTCTGGTTGAGAGTTTGCCACAATGAGTGCAACATCTTTGGTTGAAGCAGTGTCAAAAGTAATGCCTGAAAGCGCATGAGTGTTATCCACTGGTTGGGCTAACAACATCTGCAAGAATTTGTTATTTTGCTGTAGTTCTTCTACAGATAGAGACTGTGGATCATAGTTGCAAATGTCATAGTAGTTATACATAGAAGGGTCAGAGAGCCAGTGAGTGTAGTACTGTGCTTGTAAACCTTTGTTTACTAGGGCGAGTCTGTCCTTTAAACTAGGGTTTTTGTTTGCTGTCCTTGGGAAAACTTTAGATTTTTGTAGAGGTTTCTTGAACCAAAAAGAAGGCATCTTTGGTCTGTGTGTGCCTTTTCTGCCTATGGAACAAGAATCTTTTTGGTCTTGCATTCTGTCAGGAATGGCACTCGGTCAAGAGTGGCACAAAGTACCCAGGTAGATTTTGGGCGGCTGTGCCGAAGTAAGGTAGCAGATAAGCACACACAGCAGGGAGTTAAACAAGAAAGAAGGGTAGGAAACTGTAGCTGTGAGCCAAAAGGGGCAAAAGATACAAAGGTACAAACAAACTGGATTCCCTCTTGGGGTGTATGCTGAAATGGGAAAGAGTGTTCCACGAACCTTAGGAAACTCCAGCCTTCTGCACAGATTGCTATAACAGAGGCCCACGCTGTATGCTCATGGCTGGGAACAACAGCAGTGGGCGTCTGTAACACTGAAAACGCGACAAGGGAAGGGGCAGAGGTTGCCTGCCGGAAACCAACAGGCAAGCTCTGTACAAAGGGATTACATAAGACACATGAGAAGACAAGAACAGATATATCCAGCGAAAAGGAAGTCAATGAGCAATCTAGCAGAAGGAAATGAAGGAAAGGCAGTTAGACTGAAGTAGATAACCTAAGGTGGAGTACAGAGGACTCAAGGAAGAGAACAAGGGAGCAGCAGTCAGGAAAACAGAAGAGCTGCAAATTAGGAAGCAGGTCTGCAGTCAAGAGTGGGACTAGGTGCAGGCAAACTGTAGTGGACTGCGGAGGACTGTAGCAGGCTGCAAGGCAGGGAGTCCAGAAGTACAGGACAGAGAGAGAGTAGTAGGAGGCGAAAGACAGAGAGCCCAAAAGAATTTGGGCCGCAAGGTAGGGAGCCCAGAGGAGCAGGGCTGTAGGCAGCTAAGTGTAAAACAGGCTGTACTGCAGAGGAGTATAGCAAGCCGCAAGGCAGGGAGTCCAGAGGACACGGGCTGTAGGCAGCGGAGGGAGCAGGCTGCAAGGAAGGAGCCCAGAGGACAAGGGCTGTAGGCAGCGAAGTGGTGCAGGCTGCAAGGTAGGGAGCCCAGAGGACACGGGATTGGAGACAGCAGAGGGTTGCAGGCTGTAGGGCAGGGAGCCCAGAGGACAAGGACTGTAGGCAGCCAGAGTGAGGCAGGCTGCAGGGCAGGAAGCCCAGAGGACAGGGGCTTGGAGACAGCAGAGGGTTGCAGGCTGTAGGACAGGGAGCCCAGAGGACAAGGACTGTAGGCAGCCGGAGTGAGGCCGGCTGCAGGGCAGGAAGCCCAGTGGACAAGGACTGTAGGCAGCCGGAGTGAGGCAGGCTGCAAGGCAAGGAGCCCACAAGAGCAGGGCAGCAAGGAGTGAGCCCAGAGGAGCAGGGCCGCTGGCTGTAGAGGGCTGCAGAGGACTGTAGTAGGCTGCAAGGCAGGAAGCCCAGAGGACAAGGGCTGTAGGTAGAAGGCAGCGGAGCGTGATCGGCTGCAAGGCAGGGAGCCCGGAAAGGGCACTGGATCAAAACAGAATAATGCAGCAACAGGAACAGCATACAAAGTAGCGTGTCAAGGCAAACAGGAGCGGGAGATCTCAAGATGCAAGACACTGTGCTCCTGCAGGCAGCTGCTTATATACAGGCCTGCCCTGTTCTGAGGCAGGCTAATTGACAGCACCTGGGGCAGCACACCTGATGACAATCTGCCTCCTCCCTCTCTGGTCCTGAGCAGGTGTAAGCAGCACTGGCCGCTAGGGCTTCTGGGGATTGTGATCCCAATAACGATGAATGAGAATAGCCAGGAATTGAGGACTATAGCCAGGTGCATTATGGTAAATGTAGTTAATTGAATAAAATAAGAACCAAAGTTGAGCAAATGGAAATAAAAGACCAAGGCGTGAAAAGGAGTTGTTCAAGGAGTATTAGGAGGATAAATGAGTACCAAGTAGTCCATGATGGTTGCCAATGCGTGTGCCAGCGGCGCGGGCATGACAACTATAGTCTACACAAGAGAGAGTTAAACAACTTGAGTCATTGCATCACAATCTACAACCAATTTCCAGAAAACATAACTAGCCACACTTCCCTCCCCTATAACAGATGTGGTTTAACATAATACTTAAATGCCTTTGACCTCTGTCTCCCTATCCTTTTCATTTGCTTCTTGGCTGCTGTCGTGGCAGCCCCTTTCTTAAAGTAATGGCAGGAATAACCCAGCTTATCTGATGTGGCCTCATTGAAGGAGCGGTGGAATAACCTTCTAAATTGGAATTGAGACATGCACTACAACCTGCGGCTCTCCAGATGTTTTCAACTACAACTGCCATGACCGCTCAACACTGAATATGCTGGTTAGGGTTGATGGCAGTTGTAGTTTCTTTTTATAATTGGATATTTGTAAGGCGCCTATAGAACAGGTGGTGTTTCAAGGTACCACAAGACAACAAGAGGGGGAGTGGAGCAATGGAGAAAGATACAACAACAGTCCTACTAGGACTTGTGACATTCAGATCGTGCAAGTGCAGAACACGAAGTGCGAGGGAGGGGTGAGGTGGGAAATGCAGGTCAACGCAAAAAGTGCTAAGGTGGGAAGGGAAGGGTGAAGGGGCGAAGTGCAAGTGTAACGGGGAGGCCCTAGAGCAAGTGCTGTGGAAAGCAGGTAAAGCGCAGGAAAGGGGGTGGGTGGACTGGGCGGCGGGGGTCTGGGGCCCTGTGGAACTCAGAAGGGAACCAGGAGCCAGTCATAGATGAGGAGGAAGGAGTTAGCAGGGGTAGGGGAGAGAGAAGGAGGAGGAGAAAAGGAGGGTCTTGAGGAGGTTCCAGAACTTAAGGAGATCCGGATAAAGCCTGAGAGGGTCAGGGAGACCATTCCAGAGGGAGGCTCTTACGGATGACAGCCATCTACCCCCCACTCTTTGCTTAGAAAAGCAACAGATTTGCAGAGAGTTGGAGCAGGCAGACGAAAGGGCTCTAGCAGGGAGATGTTTAGGGAGAGAGAGTTGGATGTATGAGGGTCTCATGCCCCAGAAAGCCTTGTGGGTGATGCAGAGGGTCTTGAATTTGATCCTAGCAGCAGCTAGGAGCTAGTGGAGAGAAATTAGGGCTGGAGAGATGCAGTCCCTGGGGTTGAGGCCAAGAATAAATCTTGCAGTCCTATTCTGGATTAGTGGAAGGGGACGAAGGGAGGATGAAAGAAGACTGAGGAAGAGGCTGTTAAAGTAGTCAAACATAGAAACGACCAGAGCTCTGGAAACATTGAGTTTCTGGGGAAAGGTGGGGGAGTTAGAATAGGAGATGCAGATTATAGTGGGCCTTCTTTGCAAGGTTTGGGAAGTGAGGAGAGCAGGATTTAGAGGGATCAAAGATGACACCAAGGTTTTTTGCCTCACAGCAGGGAGAGGGGAGGGGCCCATAGAGGGCAATCAAAGGGAGATAGGGAAGGAGGGAGCTGGGGTCTCAGCTGAAAGGATGTCCACCTTACGGGCATTAAGGCAGAAATCACTGGCAGCACACCAAGACTGAATGGCAGTCAGACAGTCAATCATGAGAGAGGAGGAGTGGGAAGGAAGGAGAGGGAGGCTTGAAGGAGAGTTGTATTTTGTCTGCATAACACTGGAAGTGAGGAGAGAAAGAAGAGATCAGATGGGCTAAAGGGGAAAGGTAGATATTGAAAAGCCACAGTGAGAGGATAGAGTCTTGAGGGACGCCGCAGGTGGAGAGTGTGATAGAGGAGAGAAAAGGACCCGGGTGGGTTTGGGAGGGTCTGTTGGAAAGGAAAGAGGTCAACCAGTCCAGAGCCAGACCCGTGATGCCAAGGGTGTCACAGAGCCGATTTATCAGTGTGGTATGATTGACTGTGGCCGAGGAAAGATCCAGGAGGATTAGAACAGAAGGAGAGTTAGAGTCAAGAGGGGCGTGGCTAACTGCCATGTAGAGCGGACGTGTCTCCTGTGAGCTCCGCACCGATGTGCCATCATAAGCTCATTTTCACGCATTTCTGCTAACTTTTAAAAGCTGCAACTTGCACCATTCGTTGCCGGATCTCATCTGCTGTCGCTCGATCCGTCTTTCAGACGGTTGGAGACAACCAACACCGACGTACGTCGAGCTAGAAGAGCCGGAGCCGAGAATCAAAATGGCAGCTCCCGCGCCCTGAGTTCCAAGGGACCCGAGCGCGCCTGCACCGTGGAGGACATCATCCATCGGGGCCTGCCGGGGAGCCGAAACAACCGGCCAGCCCACACCGGGGTTGGGAGAGAGATCAACCGCGCTCCTAGACAGAGCGACCCGCCCCCGATCCTCCATCCTGCGGCGTCCTGCCCGCGGCCGCGGGGCCCAGCGGAGCCCTGACAAGACCTGCGGCCGGCCGGAACCGTGAAGGTGAGCGGGCGGGGGGTAACCAGCGACTGAGGACTTGCGACCGCATAACACCGGCGCCTTGTCCCCCCTCCATCCCTCCGCCAACGCATATCTGCGCCTGGGAGTGTCGCCGAAGCTGACTCCACCACCTTGCGCCCCCCAGCAGACACCGAGAGCGACTCAGGCCCGACGCTCCACATCCACAAGATCTGGCAAATCCCCGGTCTACTCAAACCGACGCCTGCCTCTTCGGATGCGTAAAGCCCCGCTTCGGCGCCCAGATATTGCAGCCTCTCCCCCACCTTCGCCTTCATCTTGGTCCTGGGCCCCGTGGCAACAGCTCGAACAACCCCGCCGCGCCTCTTAACGGCAGCCTACCACCGACCCCCCTGGCGCGAGAGCACTGTGCCCTCACAGGATGGCTGGTAAAAGTAGCAGGCCCAAGCAACGGCAGAACACCCTGGACACATACGCTGCCAACGAATCCCCTAACCCTGAGAGCACGATTTGTGTGCCCACAAGTCTTCAACCGTACCATACATCACCGGCGGTACCTGAACCCTGCAACACCCAGCTCCTCGAGGCCATCAAACTTCTACAAACAACGATGGAGCACAAAATCGATGCTGTCGCAGTTGACCTGGGCCTTCTGCGCCAAGATGTCCGCTCCCTGGCCGGCAGGACTGGCGCGCTCGAAATACAGGTCAAGGAAAATACAGAATCCAAAACGCAACTCCTCCGAGACGTAGACGAGCTCCAGCAAAGAGTCAAGAATTTGTAAGACAGGGCGGAAGAAGCGGAGGGGAGAGCCTGTTGCAACAACATTCATCTCCTTGGGCTACCTGAGGGCATCGAGGGCTCCGACCCCACTAACTATATTGAGAACCTCCTGTTGCAAGAGGTGGGAGCTGGCAAACTCTCCCAAGGCTTCTCTATTGAAAGGGCCCACAGATCCCTTGCTAAAAGACCTCCGCCGGGAGCTCCACCCAGGCCGGTGATCGCGAAAGTCCTTAATTACAGAGATCGAGAAGTGATCCTAGCCTTTTCTCGAGCAGGTGGTCAAATCAAACGAGACTCTGCCACAATTGCAATCTATCCTGACTACACCTTCCAGGTTCAAATGAACAGAGCCCAGTTTATACATACTAAGGCCAGATTGAAGGCAGCTGGGTTACGCTACATGCTCCTGTACCCTTCAAGACTCAAAGTACTGCACAACAACAGGGCACACCTTTTTGAAACTCCAGCACAGGCCAGAGACTGGATGGATGGACAGCAAATCCCTGACATCGAAGGAAAAAAGCGGAAACCTAGATAACGTTTCTCCCGTCATCCCGACAGCATTTAAGCAGCCTTCACCCACCACTGGCGGGCGGAGCCCCCCACTCAGCTGAACGGATCCTGATACGGAGACACTCGAGTCATGGTCCACTCCTCCCCCTGGAAATTTCTTTCCTTTCTTGTTTTTTTTGGGTGTACATACCCACCCGTAGGGCACCTAGTGACCCAAGCACGGCCCTATGGAGCGGAAACGGGATTGTCATAATGAGGGTGACCTCGCTGGGCTAGTTCTATGTTTGGGTTGTTTACAGTTAAGGGGAGAAGGTGGGAAACGGGGAGTTATTACTACAGTTGGGAACCGCAAACGAAAATCACCAAGACCACGGAAGCACTCGTCAAGCATTTCAGCATCAATAAGACTCAGAGTCCTGCCAGCCCCACTCGTCCGACTACGCAACAACTATGGCTGATACAGTTAAGTTCGTCACATGGAACATTAGAGGTCTAAACAGCTTTGTCAAACAACGACGCGTCCTGTCCTACTTGAAGAGATGCAAGGTCGGAATCGCCATGCTCCAAGGGACTCACCTGTCAGCCAAAAAGCTAGACGCCTTGGCCAAAACTTGGCGCGGCACCCTAGTGGGTTCCACATACTCCTCCTATGCCAGAGGGGTCCTGATCTGGATTGCCCCCACGGTCCCCTTCAGGCTCACCAGCACCAAATCAGACAACGAGGGGAGAATGGTTGTGGTTTGTGGTTCCATTGAGGGTAGAGAACTGTGCCTGGTCAGCACTTACGCACCCAACCACGACGCAACTACCTTCTTCCACTCCCTCTACACACGACTCACCCCGTATATGGACAGAATCATGATATGGGGGGGCGACCATAACTGCACCCTCGATCCTTTGCTGGATAGATCCGACAACAAACACGACCGTCCCTCCCCTCCGGCCAAAATACTTTCCAGATTAGTCCACCAGCTACAACTAAGTGATATTTGGAGGGACCAGCACCTGGGGCAACGTGAGTACTCCTTCTATTCCCCCCCACATGCCGTGCATACCAGGTTAGATTATATTTTTCTCAGCCAGACACAGCAGTCCATGTTTGTTGACGCGCATTATTTGCCGAGGGTGCTGTCCGATCATTCTCCCCTGCTGGTTACCTGGGAGGTGTTCCCGCCTAGACCCCCCATACCCACGTGGAGATTGAGAGCCGAAGCTCTCCTTGATACATCATTCAGAGAGCGCATTAGAGACGAGACCGAAGAATATTGGGAGAACAACCTGCACAGCGTTAAACACATAGGCACCGACTGGGAGGCATATAGGGTGGTCATGCAGGGTGAGATGATCGCAGCAGCCGGGGGTGCTCAGAGATCCATCACAACCCTGCTGGAACAGGCCGAGGGAGACCTGCGCACCCTCGAGGGCAGGGCTGACTCATCTCCCGACCATCTACTTAAAATTTCCGATCTTAGACAAACCTGCCTAAAGCACTGGGAAGCCCTTGGTAAACTAAGCTACGCCAAACACACGGAGAGAGTCCATGCCCTAGGAGACAAGCCCGGGAAACTCTTAGCCTGGCTCTACAAAAGGGAAACCCCCAGGCCGCCCATATGCCACAAACTCGCACCAGATGGCACTACTGTGCATACCCAACTGGAAATTAACTCGGTCTTCTCCAGCTTCTACCATAATTTGTACTCTGAGACCCCCCTCCCCTCGGACACGGGGATCGAGGACGCCCTTGACGTCATTGATTTGCCAAAACTAGACCCGCATATGGCCGAGACCCTCGATGAGCCCATTACTCCCGATGAGGTCAAGGTGGTGATCAGAACGCTACCAGCTGGGAAGACCCCGGGCTCGGATGGCCTCCCGGGGGAGTTCTATAAAACCTACGAGGAAACACTTGCCCCTATACTGGCCCAGGTCTACAATGAGGCCTTCGAGCGTGGCACCCTCCCAGATTCCCTGAGCGAGGCCGTGATAATACCCTTACTCAAACCTGGGAAGGACGGAGCAGATTGTGCCTCATACAGGCCCCTCTCCATGCTAAATGTAGACTGCAAGATCCTCACTGCATTGCTCGCCTCCAGACTGCGCAGGGTGATCCCACTGTTGATCCATCAAGACCAGACCGGATACGTCCCCGGACGATCCATTACTGAGAACCTGCGCAGGCTGCATCACGTTATTTATAGTACTGAGGGAAGACCACAGAAACTTGCGGTGGCATCACTTGACGCCACCAAAGCTTTCGATTCCGTGAGGTGGGAATGGCTATATGCTACCATGGCAAAGATGGGAATTGGTCCCGTATTTCTAAAATGGACCCAGCTGGTTTATGCCAACCCCACGGCAAGAGTCCGAACTAACAGAACCTTTTCTGCGAAATGGTCCCTGCACAGAGGCACCCGCCAGGGATGCCCCCTATCCCCCATGCTGTACATCATTGCAGCCGTGCCTGTAGCAGCCTACCTGAGACAGGAATATGGAGACGGGGGCATCACAATAGATGGGACAACTCACCTCGTCTCCATGTACGCGGACGACACCCTCTTATATTTGCAGGACCCCGAACACCTCCTACCTTACATTCTTGAAACCCTGGACAGCTTTCATAAGCATACCGGGATCCAGATTAACAAAAATAAATCTTGCCTCTACCCCCTAGCCGCACTACACAGTGATCATTATGGGTCCCTCCCTCCCCTAGATCTTGAATGGCAGCCAACATCGTTTAAATATCTGGGGATAACCATACATCGGACCCCCGGCACGGAACACATACTCAACACCGTAAGGGCCAAAGACTCCCTCTCGAAGTCCATGGAGTTTTGGGGACGGCTTCCGCTCTTGGTGGCCGGGAGGGCGGGCCTCCTTAAGATGGTCGCCCTGCCCCACCTGTTGCACTACTTCACTAACATTCCCTTCCACATCCCCCCGGCGTTCTTTAAAGACCTCAACAAACTCTGTAGGGGCTTCCTCTGGCAGGGAGGCAGGCATAGGGTGGCGTTGGAGACCCTCCAGAGGCCTTACGAGAGGGGTGGGCTGAAGATCCCCAATTTCGAACTTTATTTCCTAGCCAGCCAGCTAAGACACATTGGGCCTCATTCCGAGTACGGCGCTAACCAATGGCGCTATTAACGCCTTGGTTGACGCCGTACCCGGACCGGCAGCGCCTTGGTGGATGGCGGAATTACCGCCCCATTCCAAGGTTGGCGGGGCGGTAATTCCCCATTCACCAAGGCTCTTCCCCATTCCCAAACGAGCCCCCATAGGGCTCAATGGGAATGGGGAAGATGCAAATAACGGTGACCGTTCATTACGGTCACCGTTATTGGCTTGGAGGCCCCTTTGCGCCCTCGACTTTAACACCTGCTCAAAGCAGGCGTTAAGGGCGAGGGCGCAAAGGGAACTCGGAGTATGGCGGTAAGGGATCACCGCCAGCGGTCTCGTTACCGGTAGCCGCTATCCCTTACCGCCATACTCGGAATGAGGCCCATTGTGCGGTGGATGGCCGATGAGAGCACAACAGACAGCCGCATCCTCCAACCGGCCTTCCCCCAGCTATTGCTCAGGGATCTGCTGTGGACCAAGAGGGGGGCTCTCGTACACTGCCCTTACCTCGTCAAGCTGGGACACCGACTCTGGAAAAGGGCCTGCAAACTGGTCGGGTCTGAAGACCCATACTCCCCACAGATCCCCATTGCTGCACTTATGTCCAACCATTCCTGGGGGCAACTTGAGACCCGTACTCAGTGGGAGCCCCTGGGGGTGGCCACGCTTGGGGACCTGATCCAGGAGCAAACGGTTTTGGCCTTCCCTGACCTTAGCGACGCCACTGGCCTCCCGGCCGGGCAATTCCTACTGCACAGAGCGGTCATACAGGCCCTAACTACCAGGTGGCCCGTCGCTGGCGACCTGAATGACGAAAATGAATGCATTGAAACGATTCTTAATGCCGCCGAGGGGGGCCACGAAACCTCACGTATCTACGAGGCCTTACTGTGGGGTTCCACCAAAGATGACCTCAGATGCCGAGACAAATGGGAGGGCGAACTGAATCTGGTTTTCGAAGACAAAGCATGGGGCGATATAACACACTACCATAAAAAAATCTCCCGGAACGCCCGATTACAGCTCATTCAACTGTACGTCACGAACAGAGCGTATCTCAACCCGGAAGCCATATCCAGATTCTCTGGTGCGACCACTCAATCATGCCCCAAATGCAGCGAACCCAAGGCAGGCATGACCCACATGTTCTGGGGATGCCCAGTGATCAGGGAATTCTGGACTCAGGTGAGGGATAGAGTGGCTGGTGCAGACATTGACATCGAAGTGGACGAGCCCTCGGCATGCATCTTGGGCAGGTTTAGGCGCAGCAGGGAGAACAAACCCCTCAACAGGCTGAGAGACCTTATTTACATAACTGCCAAAAGGCGCATTGCCATGGGGTGGAAGAGCCCCAAAGGCCCACCTATGCCCCTATGGTGAGGGGACCTTACAAAGTGGATCGCTGCGGAAACCGCGGCATGGGAGACTGCGATCCAAGTGCAGAGGCTTGACTCCAGCGAAGAGCTACACCGCTGGGTGGCCCTAACTGTACCCTTGTTGTACCCTGAATCACAGGAGAGAGAGACAGCTGGGGAAAGCGACCCTGGCCCGAGCATGGACTCTTGACGAACTTAGTACTTACAGTGGCCTTGGTGGGGAGGGGAGGGAGGGAGGGGTGGGGATAGTTGGGGATTTAATTCTTTTTTTCTCCTCTGATATGCTCAATCATTTCCACTGATACCTGTTTTACTCTTTGTTATTGTTTGTAACGAAACTAATAAAATATATTGCAAAAGAAAAAAAAAGAGTTAGAGTCAAGATTAGAGAGCAAGTCGTCACAGGTGTTCAGTAGAGCAGTTTCTGTGCCTCTGGCAGCTCTGAAGCCAGACTAATGGTTGTGGAGACAGCCGACAGAATCGGAGTGTTGGGTCAGTTGGGAGATGGCAAGCTTCTCGAGGAGTTTGCCAAGGAAGCGGGTAATAGAGATAGGGCGATAGTAAGCGGAGCAGGAGGGGTCAGAAGAGGGCATTTTAAGGAGGGGATGCACAAGGGAGTGCTTGAGGGGTTGAGGGAAGGAGCAAGTGGCAAAGGAGTGGTTTCAGAAATCAGTCAAGGAAGGCCCAAGGGAGGCGATTTGGTCCTTGATAGTTCTGTAGGAGCAGGGGAGCACCTGTTTGGATGAAAGTTTCATAGAGAGGACCAGTCTAGAGACCTCATCTGGTGCTATGGGAGAGAAGGAGGAGAGAGATAGGGAAGGGGAGAGGGAAGTCAAGGGAGGCAAGATAGCTGGGGGAGAGAAGGGGTTAGAGGAGACTGAGGACAGCATGTCATGAGTTTTGGAAAGGAAGTGGGTCGGCCAGAGAGGTACAGAGGGCAGGGATGGAAAGGAAGTTGTGGAGACTGCAGACAGATTGGTGAATTCCTTGCAAATTTTTAACAGTTTGCCAGAGTTATTAGAGGCCCCGGAGATGCGGGCTTGGATGCGAGACCCCTTCTTAGAGCGAATGGAGAGTCGATATTGCCTTTGGAGCAGGCGACAGGCAAGTTTGTCAGAGGATGAGTCTGAAGCCTGGCATTTCCGCTAAGCCACTCTGCAATTGCGTTTCAGAGAGGCTAGGTCAGAATCATGCAAGGTGTTACGCTTGGAGGCAGGCTTCATTCGGAGCCTCATGACAGGGGTAAGGATATCCAGAGTGTTGCTGATAGAGAGGGGAAGATTAGCAAGGGCAGAGTCAGTGTGGGTATATGTGGACGGAGTGGAAGGGGGAATGAAGGTGGAAGCAAAGGCCGCAACGGACACTCGCTTCAATGTTTGAATGACGGAGAAAGGGACAGGCATTGCCGGCAGAGGCTTAATAGGGGGACCTAAGAGATCCAGATGAGAAGACAGGGGGAAGTGGTCAGACCAGGAGAGAGGAGTAGTGAGAAGGTTGAAGATAGGAATGTCTGAGGAGATGAGAGCATTCAAGGTATGACTGGCAGAATGAGTTGACCTTAAGGGATGAATGGAGAGGGAAAGAACATCGTAGAGGCTACGGAAGCTTCTAGTGGCCACCTCGGAAGAGTCCATGTGAATATTTAAGTCACCAAGGAGTAATTTGGAGATAAATGATAGAAGGGAAGAGGTGCGGTCAGGCCACTCAGAGAGGAAGATGGCGACTGGACCAGGGGTCCTGTAGATGGTGGCAAGTGTCAATAAAAGGGTAGGAGAGACGCCAAGCCTGCAGATGAGGCATTCAAAGGAGGAGTAGGACTGAGTGGGAATGATGGATGCAGGGATCCAATAAGGGAAGATCAAGGCCAATCTGCCTCCAGACCAATTAAGCCTGTGCTTGGAGAGGATCTTGTAACACTCAGGCAGGAGTGTGTCAAAAGCAGTGACAGAGATGTCAGTGAACCACAACTCAGTGAGGGTGAGAAAATCGAGGTCAACGTTTTTGAGGAGGAGACATATCTTAAGCGCCTTTGACTGCATGAGGCTTGCGAGGTGGACCTGGGTACCACCTTTGAAGGGCTTCCAAGGGGGGTACAGGAACGTGGCACATCCATCCTAGGAGGAGAAGGGGGTGGGTGGTCACCAGAGGAGTGGCTGGAGAAGGGAGTAAATTGATGAGAGATGGAAGACGCCTGTCAAGAAGGAGAATGTTGGGCTGAGGGCCCTGGGCCATGACAGTGCCATTGTGATAGACATTAATGATGCACCTAGGGGATGAGAGACCTGCCAAGAGAACTTCCCATTTGGTGCCACCATTAATGGGAGATGAGGAGAAGGTAGAGAGGACATAGACCATATGTCGAGTCCAAAGGTCAGGGGAGGGAGTGACAAAGAGGATGTCTGTGACAGCCTGCCTGGAAGTGTTGACATAGGTGCCAGCGATGCACAGGCCTAGGTTGGAGAACAGGAGATTATTTTTGAACTTTTTTCTTCCAGGCTTCAAGAAGGAGGTAGAATAAGTGATATAGTAGCATTAGAGTAAATAGGTGAGATGGAGAGCACCATGGATGAAGGGAGAAGGTAGAGAGATAGAAGGAAAGAGGGGGGTGGAGACCTGCACAAGCACGAAGAACTCACCAGACAGCCTAGTAGCGGACAGGTGACGTAAGAAAGAAGCAGACAATGTATTTTAAGACTTTTTATGGGTGCACAGTCAATAAGGGCCTCTTTCAACCGAGGCAAATGTAGCAGGTGAAGGCATTGGGTACTAGAGTCAAAGATGCCTTTAGGTGGTTAGATTCCTTTTCTGGTGAATAACAGAAATTCACACTAATTAAAATAGACCTTACGCAGATCCACTACAATAGCGCCCAATTTCCCCACATCCAAATGTTTCCTCCCATCCGGTTGATACCCATTCATCCTCCCCCACCTGGGCAGCACCTTTTTAACCACAAAACCCTTGACCCAACCTTTCTTCACAGGTAACCTAGAAAAATATTCTATCGCTGCTACATATGTCCTGAAAATTGCAACAATGCTTTGTGGGAGAATAATGCCTCCTTTTCCATACACAATTTGCCAAACTCATTGAAGTCCACCTGATAGGCAATTTTTTCTTGATCGCCAACGACCCAGCTATCAATTGCGAGAGTGCCTGGCAGCAAACTTCCACAGTACTTCTTGGAATCCGGTTATTTGCTCCTCTGCCGCTGGATGGTGCTGCCTGAATTTCTGCATCATGCAACAAGACAAATAATCAGCAGCATTATTGTCCATCCCAGGCACATGCTTTGCTTTAAAACTCATATTCTCTCTCAAACAAAGCTGCACTCATTACTTCATCAACCTTAACACCATTTTGCAAGTCATCCTCTGGCTGTTGATTGCCTGCACCATTCTAACATCCATATTGTCAGAGCACCACAATGGGAAAGAGCTCCTAAAGGTAGCATTCCAAACCAACCCATTCTGTGCCCATTACCCTGGTCAATGGGCCATGTGCCATTTCCTGGCCAAAATTGCACCAAAACTGATGCTATCCGTGGCATGGTTGACTGCTGACTGGGAGCAGGCCTTTCGGGTGAATTCCCCACAAGCCCTCTTCATATCCTCCTGTTGGTCTACCTTTCTGAAAGTACTGTCCAGTACTCCCATACACCTGTTCATAGACGTGACCATTGCTTATTTGATAGCCGTATTAGTCAATTAAATGTCAACCACCTTCTTACCCTACAACACTGCCCACTTCCATGTGCCTAAATTGCACATAATAACCTATCCAAGATCGATGCAAGAAATCAAAGTAAGTTGACAAAATTAAGTGCTGATTTGAAATGATCTCTTGCGCCAACTGTGGTATTTTTCCAGAATTACTTACACATACACCAAAAAACCAAGAACAGTTCACAATTGTCCCCTCGATTGGCACCTTTCTCAGATGTGGGTGGCTCTTTCCTCCGGCAGGGGTGATTGCGCTAAAGTTCTGGTTCCTGCGTCACCACAGCCATGCAAGCCTATGAAGCCACAATTTTGGGATGCACACAGCGGTGGTGGAGGACATCACGCCCGGCAGCTCTGAAAGAAGGCGGGTCACCGCCTCAGCCCCATCCACCAAACCGGACTGCCCCGGCATCTGGCCAGGGCTTGGCGCGATATTTAGGAAACAGGAAAAAGACTATGCACAAAATATGGAAGGTATGTAATTACTTGTACGTGCATGATACGCGCATACAATAACGATGCGTCCAGACAATTGGACTGTTGTTGTACAATTTGGATCATTTGGCAATGGTCCATTAAATTTGGCACCTTTTGGTGTTGTGAAAATTGGGAGGATAATACAATTCTTAGACTTGAGGCATATTCTACTTAATTACGCAATTATGGGCCAGATGCCCAAAGTGGTTCACTTCCCACCCCCAGTAGAACCTTCTGTAGCTGTCTGTGTCGGACGTGGCCATATTTTGATTCTGCTGTTGTCCTTCATGTTGTGCGGCTTGCTGCCACAAGGTGCCTCCTCTAATTCGCTGCAGTCACTGTGAGCTGTGAGTTGCGATACAAGCAGGAGGTGAGCGGTGAGGCAGCACGGATGGAGACAACCATCATCCTTCCGTGACCTGAGATATGGAAAGGAAGTGGATGACGTAAGTTGTGGGATGTGAGCAGCTGCTACATCTGATGTGGAGACACGCGGTTTCTATCAGCCTCATTGCTCCCCTTCGTGAGTATTACAGTGAGCAGTTGGCAGAACCCCACGCTGAGCCAGCAGTGCTCAGTGGTTCCGGGGATCGGTCAACTAGATCAAGTAAGAGGCTGAGTGTTTTGCTGGAATTGAGTACCTTGGAACTGCCAAACGCAGCAATTGCAGTTTGTTTACCCGGGCAAACACCTGGAGAGTGTTGAGGCGGACCTTATATAACATCCACTATTGGCAGAGCTTCAGCGGTTTGTAGTTGAGTGTTTTTGGTGAGTGGGGTTCTGTATGAGGTGGGCTATCCCTGGCTGGGTTTGCTTTCTTGGGCCAGCTAGGGTAACGTTGTAAATCCTTGTCCTTCAGCTCCTCTTGGCCCCACAGCCTTTCTCTGCTTTTCACTGAGCTGCTTCCCTTTCTTTCTCTTGTGTGAGGACTGCAGTTTCGCTTCTTCACTGCATTGAGAATTCAGCCGAAGAGACAACGATGACTTGGACTATGAAGTGAGTCAGTCAGATTTGGCAAAAGGCTGAGATGCTGTAAAGACTGAAGGGGCATGTCTGTACTCCTGCTCTCTATATGGCAGAGGAGAGGCACAGAGGACCCCAGCCAAGATTCTCTATAGGTTAGCGCTGGTCGAGCAATCAAGGCCTAGCTTCTCAGGAGGTGATACAGGCTGGTTCGTAAGTACAGTGTAGTCCCCAAGGCCCCACAAAGGAATGTCCACACACTGGGCCTCATCACGAGTTGGGCTGTATTCCCGGCTGTAATACTGCCGACTGTAATAGCCCTAACACCGACCGGCCCAGTGGTATTACCACCAGATCACGGGTTGGGCCTTAATTGTAAATCCCCATTCCTTATTGGGTTCATTGGATCGAATGGGAAATTTTCGGTGCTAATACTGCGGGCTAATACAGCCGGCTGTAATACCGCAGAAAACAGGGATTTTCACCTCCAGAAAAAACCTGGAGGGAAAACAGCCGATTTAGCGCCCAACTCGTGATAGGGCCAGCCTTAAATGTGGCGGTAATACCGTTACCACCACATTTAAGGGCTACGGCCCAACTCGTGATGAGGCCGACTGTATTAGTTAAAACACAGTCTTTATATAATTAATATTCAAGGTTATGTACAATATCACGATAACTCACTTTGTACTCGGTTATCTATAATGGCAAATATACAGTTCTACGTGGTACCACAATTACTATTAGATCTGTTTAAAGAGCATCAACTGTACGGTTAAATGGCACACAAATCAATAAGAGGAAAGCAGTTTGTTAGAACAAGTGGCAGAATACTGGCGCTGATACCTAGACACAGTTCTGTGTGGAGATCCCCCCACCTGGGCAACCTGTAGAATAAAGATATATCACAAGCCCAGTCCATATATTGTTCACAAGAGACTTTCCAATAGTTCTGCAACCCCAAAGTACCTGGCGTTGTAGAGTTCCTCGTTGAGGAATCAACGGTTCTTCTTGAGTGCCCTCTCTTTAAGGCAGGAGCCACGGGTCGTCGAACGTTCGGCAATGAACACGGTGAACTACGGCAGTGAAGTGGCAGCTTCGTTCCTAGCTGTTCTCAGCGATGGGGAAGTGTAAAAGTCCTGCAAGGAAGAGGCGTGTGGGGCACCTCGATGTCGATAGTTCTGGACCGCAAAGAGTTTGAAGAACTGTGGCCCAACAAGGGCGTTGAGTCGTCGGCTTCTCTGTGGTCTTTGGGTTGCGGAAAACCCACCGGCAGATGCTCCTTGGTGCGTCGACGGCCTGGCCTTCTCTGGTGGGGTGAGGCGGGCCGCGGTGTGGATGAGCGCATCCATGAATCGAAAGTTCTTAGGCAACGGGAGCATGGCGGCTTCGGTCGGTGACGGTGGTCGTCAACAGTGGCGGACAACAGTCCGGGCGCTTCTCTTTGGGATTCCGTGGCAGTCCCCGTCTCCGGTCGGCAGCCTGTCGTAGGTCTGTCTACCAGGGAGCTTTGGCAAAGATCAGCTGGTGCACAATGGTCTCTCGTAGCTCGAGAAGAGGGCACCTTACCAGGTCCTCTCTGGGTCAGTCCTTGGAGACATAGCAGCTTTCAAATTGATGAAGAAGGTCAACAGCAATTCTTCTCTTCCAGCAGGGCTTCAAGGTCAAGCTTCAGTTTCACTCCAGTTACTCTTCGTAGTTTGGACTTCAGCTTCTGAACACGAATTCTAGCAGTTTGAGGCCCCCAGATATACTAGTTGATCTCCCATTCATTCTGCTGGGTCACACTCAGGCAACCAATCGGTCAGAAGAGCATTCATGCAGGCAGGCGTCCAATCAGGTGCATAGTGCATTCAGGCCATTCACTTCTCTCCAGACACTCACAACAATGTATGTGTATTGGGACAAGTATCCAGCCATTCAACACTCCATACTGCATTCATACCAGTTTCGGGTAGGGCTGTCTCAGTCATGGTGCCTCATTACAACCTTGGCGGAGGACCATGGTGCTATTAGCACCATGGTCCATGCCGCTAAGGTTGCAATTCCGCCATGGTGGATGGCGGAATTACCGCCCCATTCCAAGGTGAGTGGGGCGGTAATTCCCCATTCACCAATGGCCCCTTCCCCATTCCCATTTTTGCCCCATAGGGCATAATGGGAATGGGGAAAGGCGATAATTACGGCACCATAAATTACGGTGCCGTAATTATCGCCAAGGTCCCTTTGCGGCATGGCTTTTAACGCCTGCAGGCGTTAAACAGCCATCCCGCAAAGGGAACCTTGTAATCAGGCGTTAAGGGTCGGCGCCGTTTACGGCGCCATAAACCCCTTAACGCCTGAGTCGGAATGAGGCCCATTGTGTCAAACACCAGATACTAGACAGCCACAACACAGAATGCGTATTCGTCACACACTCCATTCGCCCAGGTCCCACCCACAGGGTGTACCCAAAACATACAGTCACTGGGAAGGCTCCAGCCAGTCTGGCCTGGACTTCACAACAACACCAGGGGCCTCATTACGACCCAGGTTAACGGCACCATAAAAGGTGGCGGCGCCGTTAACCCCTTACTGCCTAATTACGAGGTCCCACAGCGGGTCCCGACCTTAATGGCTGATTTTTACCAGCCGTGAAGGATTGGACCCGCAAAGGGACTTTGGAGGTATTTACGGTACCGCAATTTGCAGTACCGTAATTACCGCCTTCCCCATTCCCATTGAGCCCTATGGGGGCAAAAATACGAATGGGGAAGGGCCAATGGTGAATGGGATAATTACTGCCCCGCCAACCTTAGAATGAGGCGGTAATTCCGCCATCCACCATGGCGCAATCGTTAAAATACCGGCGTCAACCATGGCGCTAATAGTGCCATGGTTAACGCCTGGGGCGTAATGACCCCCCATATATGGAACTTTCACCCAACAGCCAGTCAGGGGGAAGGGACAGAGTTAGGGCTTCCCAGGACTTTGGGAAAACAAGGTAACAGGCAACAGAAAGCAAGAAGCACCAGGGGCCATCTTGTTTCCTATCAGGAATCAACTGAATCCAATGGCAGGGCCTGGGTATCCCAAAATGGAGAATACTCAGAGGGTTCTAGGTCAAAGTTTCGAATGCAAAGGATCGAATGACCAAAGGGTCGAATCAAAAGGACCGAAAACCAAAGGATCGAATTATTATTATTTTATTTTTTGGGTCCCCCCCAACCATCTTTTTTGTGGTAAAAACCACTTTTTTTCCAAAACGGAAACCCAAAAAAAAAATATTAAAAAAAAAAAAATGTGACCCTTTTGTTTTAGGTCAAATTGACTCTCACCCTTGGCATTCGATCCTTTTGAATTCGGTACTTTAACTGGACACCTACTCAGAGCACTTATCAAATTCAGCATGGAGATGCCACCAGCCCATACCCTGCTCTGCGGGCCACACACAGGTGCCCAAAAACATACACTAGGGGCACAGGGTTGTACCCCCACCCATCCCATGGGTCTGTACACCAAACCAAAAGAGAGAGCTGCACCGCCAGGAGTCCCACGTGAACTCCTGCATGGAAAACACAACAGAACACACGATAAAAGGCAGTAAAGGACAAGGATACGGAGGCCCTGTCCCTCAGATGCATTTCCAGCATCACGGTTGCCTCCTCCCACATTGAGGTTAGGGTGCCTAATCTCCCATGAGATAGACACCCTCATCCAGACAGTCAACATACCTTCTGGAAAGGGCATCTGCATTATCGTGACTCTTCCCTGGTCTATGCTCTATGGTGAAGTCTAGCCCTTGCAGGCTAATGGACCACCTGAGCAGTTTCGGGTTCTCACCCTTCATCTGCATATGATCTGTTTGGACCTTGAAGGTAGACCCTGTAAGGTAGGGTCTAAAACACTTAAGGCTACAAACTATGCAAAAACATTCCTTTTCAACAGTAGTCCACCTGAGTTGTCCACCCTTGAGTTGTCTACTGATGAATATGATAGGATGTTTCCTCCCTTTGTCATCTAACTGGGACAAGACAGCTCCAATTCCAGTGTCGCAGGCGTCAGTTTGAACAATAAAGGGCTTGCTGTAATCGGACACACACAACACAGGTGCCCTACACAGACTTTGTTTCAAGCCATTAAAGGCCCTCTGACAGTCTTCAGTTCAATTAACCTTCCTCGGCTGTTTGGGTGAAGTCAATGCTGTCAGGGGTGCAGATATGGTTCCATAGTCTGCCATGAAATTGCGATAATACCCAGTGAGACCCAAAAAGGCTCTCACCTGGGTTTGAGTAGTGGGAGTCTCCCAGTCAGGTACATCCTTTACTTTACTGGGAAGAGGTTGGATTTGACCCCCTCCTACCTTATGACCAAGATATGTGACTTTACCCTGAGCTATCTGGCACTTGGGGCCTTGATAGTGAGGTTAGCCATTTTCCAAGGCCTGCAACACCTTATCCAGATGTGCCAAATGCTCTTCCCAGGTGGAACTGTAGACGGCAATGTCGTCTAAGTAAGCCACACAAAAAGCCTCCAGCCCACTGAGCGCATGATTGACCAATCTCTGGAAGGTGGCGGGGGCATTCTTCAACCCAAAAGGCATGACCCTAAACTGGTAGAGTCCCTCAGGTGTTGAGAATGCCGTCTTTTCCGTGACATGGTCCGTCAGAGCTATTTGTCAATAGCCTGAGGTAAGGTCAAAGGTGCTCACAAATTTGGCAGCACCTATGGTGTCCACGAGCTCATCAGCCCGGGGCAATGGGTGCACGTCAGTTTAGGTGACGGCATTGACTTCTCTGTAGTCCACACAGAACCTCCAATCCTTGGTACCTGCCTGGGAACTTGCCTTGGGGACAAGGACCACTGGACTGGACCAGGGACTGGTTGAGGGTTCAATAACGCCCAGATCCAACATCTTGGCGACCTCAGCCTTGATGTGGTTCTTAACTGTATCTGACATACGGGAGCACCTGCTTTTGACAGGCACACTGTGTCAATTTTGTGCCTATTCCACAGTGTAAGGTCTGGAATCAGTAAAAACAGAGAGACATACTGCCGGAGCAAAGCCCTGCAGGCCTTCTGCTGCTCTGTCAGATCTGGAGAGAGATGTACTCCCTCCACTGAGCCATCCTGAGGGTTGCTATGCAGCAAATCAGGAAGGGGCTCTCTCTCATCCTCTTCTTGCTCTGAAGCTAGCAAGAGACATGAGACTTTTGCTCACCTGTGGAAAGGCTTGAGCCGGTTAACATGGAATACCTGGGGGGCTACCCCCGGGACTCCCGTTTCAACCAGATAATTGACTTCACCCATCTTGGAGATGATCCTGAAGGGTCCAGTCCTCTTGTCTGCCAAAGCTCTAGGCTTGGTAGGCTCCATCACAAGGATTTCCTGTCCCAGACTCCAATCCATTTGCGAGGCTTTAAGGTCATGCCAGTACTTATTCAATTCCTGGTTGGCCTTGAGATTGCTGTTGCCTGACTCATCATCTGTGTCATCCTCCATCTGAGGCCTAACACATAGTCCCCCACTTGCTTGGCGGGACCTGGAGGGGTGGCCTCCAAACCTTCTCTGATCAAGGCAAGGGGCCCCCTCACGGGATGTCCAAAGAGTAACTCAAAAGGGCTCAAACCAACACCCTCTTGAGGTACCTCTCTGTAAGCGAACAGCAGGCATGGCAGGAGGAGATCCCATTTCCTCCTTAGGGGCTCTTCCAAAGCGCCTAGCATGCCCTTGAGAGTTTTGTTTAATCTCTCAAACAGACCATTGGTCTGGGGATGGTAAGAGGTAGAGAACTTGTAAGTTACCCCGCACTCTTTCCACATGGTTTTCATGTAACTAGACATGAAGTTGGATTCTCTGTCAGAAACAACCTCCTTAGGGAATCCAACCCGGGTAAAAATGCCCAGGAGAGCCCTGGCAACCACCTTGGCAGTAACAGTCCGAGGGGATAGCCTCAGGGTACCTGGTGGCATGATCAACCAAGACCAGGATGAACCGATGTCCACCTGAAGTGGGAGGATAAAGGGGACCGACAATGTTGATGCCCACCCTCTCAAATGGGGTGCCAACCACTGGCAATGGCTGCAGTGGGGCGATGACATTGCCTCCAGTCTTGCCCGACAACTGACAAGTTGGGCAGGTCCTGCAGTGGGACTCCACTTCTACTCCCATCCGAGGCCAGTAGAAATGGACAGAAAGCCTCTGCTTAATCTTCTTGGTACCAAGATGACCAGCTAAGGGTACCTCAATGCGCCAACTGTAGCAGGAAGGGCCTGTAAACCTGGGGTACCACCAACCTCTTGAGGGCACCAGGTTCAGGCTTTGTGGGCTCACTAACAAGGAGCTCACCCTCCCAATAGATCCGGAATGTCCTAGGAACTTCTCCCTGTGCCTGAGACAGGGCCTGTTTCCTCAGGCCCTCGAGAGAGTGGCACTCTCTCTGTCCCTTACAGAAGTCCGCCCGGGAGGGTCCCCCTTCAGCCAACAGGCATTGAAGGTCGGGGTGGTCCTCCGGGTTGAGAACCTCTTCCACAGGAGAGTCTTCTGTCTCTTCTCCCTCAGGAGTTGAGTTTGAGTTTTCCACTGGACCCAGCCCGTCTGAAGTATGGATCCCAATGGGTGCTGTAGGAACAGCAGGAAGAGAAGGAGCCCCTTTCACAGAGGGGGCCTTCTTGCTCTTCCGTCTTCTTGCCTTAGGCCTCACCTTTGGCTCGGGCACCTGACTCACAGCCAGACCCTGTGTCACCTGTGACCTAGTGACTGCAGCAGCAGTCGGGGGGAGACCATCCGAGATCAACCCAACTCCACTAGATCATTACCTAACAGAATGTTAGTAGGGACATTGTCCTGAACCAGGACAGGAAGCTTTGCTGTCTTGTCTCCAATCATGAGTGTGACTAAGGCTACAGGCGATAATTTGGGAGGCCCACCAGCTAACCTGGTGGTTCTCAGAGTAGCACCTACATAGTCCTCTGGCTTGAGCAGGGTCCTGTCCACCACTGTCATGCTTGCCCCAGTGTCTCTCAAACTAGTAGAAGGCTGGCCATTCAAGAGGACACTTCTCAAAAACCTACGGGTGTTCTGTGGGATATTCGCCAGTACTTCTGCGTACTGGTTCCAGGCTCCAAGGGACACTAAGGAAATCTCAACAGGAGCACCATATGTGATCCCTGTAGAGGAGGGGAGGACAGTGTCCTCCACCTCAGACATGGGGTAAGGGTAGGTCAGGCTGACAGCCTTGACTCCAAGTGTCTTACCTTTACCCTTGGGTTCACCCCTCTTGTGATCCACAGCCCCACAGTCCCAACAAGTGCCAGGAATGCGGGGTACGGTACTGGAACCACTGGGAGCCTGCTTTGCAGCAGGTGGACCACTACTCTTATTCCCACCTACAGATGACTTATCCCCACTAGATTTTTGGGTCTTAGGAGAGGAATGTTTTGGTTTACCTGACTGTGATTGCTTCTGGGACTCCTCAGCTTTCTGAGAGGTCCCCATTTCTTTGTCCTTGTCCTTCCCACTGGAGTCCTTAGGGGACAACTGTTGGGAGATCCACTTGTCAGCCAACCTAGTCAGCTTAAAGGGATCCAAAATGTTCTGGTCAGCAACATACTGACGCAGTTCTGGTGAACAGGCTTCAGAAAAATGCTCACAAAACAACAGGTGGGACAAATCAACAAACGTTTTCACTTTGTAATCATCAATCCACCCCATCATGTTCATGTGTGCAGCACTCACCCAGTCAACCCAAGACACATTCTCTCTCTTCTTAAGATCCTGAACCTTTTAAGGTATTGGGTAGGTGTCTTGCCAAACTTGGCAATCAAAGCAGACTTCATGCACTCATACTGACCCCTTTCTTCCGCACTCAGTTTCAGAATACAGTCATATCCACTCTGAGGCACTCTGCTTAACAAACACTTAGCCCAATCTCTCTTATCAACATCATGTATTGCACAAGCCATTTAAAACGCTTCAATCCACTGGAGGATATCAGAACCCTCCACAAACACACCAACCAAATCTTTCATAAACTTGGTGGCTGTGGACCTGCCACTCTCAACTGGTTTCACTGAAGTCTCCACTCTAGCTTTCTCTAGCTGGATTATTTGGTGCTCAGTGTCCCTATCCTTGAGTATCACTTGCTGTGCCAACTCCTCTTTCTTCAACTCAGCTTCTGTTGCCAACTTTTTGTATTGAAAGGCTAACTGTTCCCATTGTAGCTCCAATTTTAAAAGTTCAATCTTCAGGGCTTCCCCCTGAAGAGCAGTGCTGGGGTTTGGAACAGAGGCAGTAGGAGTGGTGGCATTCCCAGAATCAGATTCAGTGACAACCCCAGGGGCAGAGACCTCATTGGTTGCACCCCCCCCTCATCAAGAGTTTCACCATCAGTCTGGTAGTCCACCAGGGCAGCTATCAGCTCAGCCATAGACGTACCCACAAAGTCTAACTCCCTGGCTTCACAAGCACTCTGGAGAGCCTCTAAGCTCACCCTAGTCAATTTACCATTTGCAATAGACTCCATTGCTTGTAATGCAGTTATCTTGTACACAACATAACCTCAATTTAACAAAGTACAGATATTTTGTAAGTGGCACTGTTATACACTGATTCTTAAAACCATAAGCATCCCACCGCAACCACCATTGTAAAGACTGGAGGGGGGTGTCTTTACTCCTGCTCTCTATACGGCAGAGGAGAGGCACAGAGGACTCCAGCCAAGATTCTCTATAGGGTAGCGCTGGTTGAGCAATCAAGGCCTAGCTTCTCAGGAGGTGATGTAGGCTGGTTCTTAAGTACAGTGTAGTCCCCAAGCCCCCACAAAGGAATGTCCACACATTGTATTAGTTAAAACACAGTATTTATATAATTAAAATTCAAGGTTCTGTACAATATCACGATAACTCACTTTGTACTCGGTTATCTATAATGGCAAATATACAGTTCTACGTGGTACCACAATTACTATTAGAACTCTTTAAAGTGCATCAACTGTACGGTTAAATGGCACACAAATCAATAAGAGGAAAACAGTTGGTTAGAACAAATGGCAGAATACTGGCCCCGATACCTAGACACAGTTCTGTGTGGAGATCCCCCCCACCTGGGCAACCTGTAGAATAAAGATATATCACAAGCCCAGTCCATATATTGTTCACAAGAGACTTTCCAATAGTTCTGCAACCCCAAAGTACCTGACGTTGTAGCGTTCCTCGTTGAGGAATCGACGGCCCTTCTTGAGTGCCCTCCCTTTAAGGCAGGAGCCACGGGTCGTCAAACGTTCGGCGATGAACACCGTGAACTACTGCAGTGAAGTGGCAGCTTTGTTCCTAGCGGTGCTCGTCGATGGGGAAACGTAAACGTCCTGCAAGGAAGTGGCGTGTGGGGCACCTCGATGTTGATAGTTCTGGACCGCAAAGAGTTTGAAGAACTGTGGCCCAGCAAGGGCGTTGAGTCGTCGGCTTCTCTGTGGTCTTTGGGTGGCGGGAAACCCACCGGCGGATGCTCCTTGGTGCGTCGATGGCATGGCCTTCTCCGGCGGGGTAAGGCGTGCCGCGGTACGGACGAGCGCGTCCGTGAATCGAAAGTTCTTAGGCAACGGGAGCAAAGCGGTCGGTCGCCAACAGCGGTCATCAACAGTGGCAGACAACAGTCCGGGTGCTTCTCTTTGGGATTCCGTGGCAGTCCCCGTCTCTGGTCGGCAGCCTGTCATAGGTCTGTCTACCAGGGAGCTTTGGCAAAGATCAGCTGGTGCACAATGGTCTCTCATAGCTCGGGAAGAGGGCGCCTTACCAGGTCCTCTCTGGGTCAGTCCTGGGAGACAAAGCAGCTTTCAGATTGATGAAGAAGGGCAACAGCAATTCTTCTCTTCCAGCTGGGCTTCAAGGTCAAGTTTCAGTTTCACTCCAGTTACTCTTCGTAGTTTGGACTTCAGCTTCTGAACACAAATTCTAGCAGTGAGAGGCCCCCAGATATACTAGTTGATCTCCCATTCATTCTGCTGGGTCACACCCAGGCACCAATCGGTCAGAAGGGCATTCATGCAGGCAGGCATCCAATCAGGTGCATAGTGCATTCAGGCCATTCACCTCTCTCCAGACACTCACAGCAATTTATGTGTATTGGGACAAGTACCCAGACATTCAACACTCCACACTGCATTCATACCAGTTTCGGGCAGGGCTGTCTCAGTCATTGTGTCAAACACCAGATACTAGACATCCACAACACAGAATGCGTATTCGTCACACACTCCATTCACCCAGGTCCCATCCACAGGGTGCACCCACAACATACAGTCACTGGGAAGGCTCCAGCCACTCTGGCCTGGACTTCACAACAACACCATATATGGAACTTCCACCCAACAGCCAGTCAGGGGGAAGGGACAGAGTCAGGGCTTCCCAGGACTTTGGGAAAACAAGGTAACAGGCAATAGAAAGAAAGAAGCCACAGGGACCATCTTGTTTCCTATCAGGAATCATCTGATTCCAATGGCAGGGCCTGGGTATCCCAAAATGGAGGATAGTCAAAGCACCTGTCAAATTCAGCATGGAGCTGCCACCAGCCCATACCCTGCTCTGTGGGCCACACACAGGTGCCCAAAAACATACACTAGGGGCACAGGGTTGTACCCCCACCCATGGGTGCCAGAAGGGTATCCCATGGGTCTGTATACCAAACCAAAAGACAGAGCTGCACCGCCAGGAGTCCCACATGAACTCCTGCATGGGAAACACGACAGAACACACGATAAAGGGCAGTAAAGGACAAGGATACGGAGGCCCTGTCCCTCCGATGCATTTCCAGCATCACAGAAGCCCCTCAAAGAAACATGATAAATGAAACATTACCCCGTGCACGAAAAAAGGCAAGCCGGATGCTAGTGGTTCCTTGGAAAATTTGGATAAGGGTGACCGACTGATAACTGTTTGTTTTACCCCCAAAACACACTCTTTAGTTGTGCAACTAGATCTACCATGAGTGACAGACTTCATTCTTTTAATATTGGTAACAATGGCTCTCTTTTAAATATGTGCAATCGTTTAAAGCATAATTCATTGGGGCTAGGCCTTTTTGAAACAGGCCATATTAAGGATACGAACTTGTCAGCAAGTCCTAACCTGACGGGGCTGTTATCCATTTCTGAATATTCAGATAATGAGATGAAAGATGAAACCAATAAATTGCCGGTTAAAGAACCTTCACCCCAATTTAATATTGACAACTTCCATTCCACTATGATATCCACCCTGGTATAAACTGAGGCATTGTTCCAACTCTGTACTAGGTTGGAGGATGAACAGCAGGAAATATAATCAACACTGTCTAGAGTGGGGACATTTTAGGTACTTTGGGTGTCAATGACCCTTGTATGGCTGATCATAGCAGCCCAATTGAACTGGTCACTAAAGATGCTACATTCACTCAAGATATTCCCGGTTTAGCACAGGCAAAATCTACAAATGCCATTTCAACACAGAAAACCTCTGCAGGTGCTATTGGGCATTGTAATGACTCAGTGGTTGTCTTTTCTGAAAATGACCAAGATGTCACGGATATTCTTTGTCAAGAAATCTCTATGTTGAATATTCGGTGACCAAGAAAATAACAGACAAAGCAAGGAAGAAACCAAAGAGACTTTGAAATGTGAATATACCGACATGTTTAAGGGTAGAACGTACCAAGAATAAAAAACGGGACACACTTCAAAATAGTTATGTAATAAAATCAAAATGTCCCTTCAGCCTCAAGTAATACAATTATTACACGTGGTCTGAGAAGGACCAATGATGAGTCTTGTTTAGCTTATCTTCCACTGTCAACTGTTTTACCATGCTCTGTGTGTGCTGTACAGAACGTAGGTATTGTCTACTCTCCTTGTGTTCTACATGCTGTATGCGCTGCCTGTAATTCTGTTCATTCTAAACAGTAACCTTGCTGTAATGCACCCAGATACCCCCGGTTTGGGTGCGCTTTATAAATCAATAAAAACAAACAAACAAAAGTGATATGGCTGAGGGGACAATGAGGCTGGTTGAGCTGAGAGGTCCCCAGGACCGCTGGCTAGAAAACAACACTGCTTCTGGTTGGTCTGCACAACCATACGATTTGATTGGTAGTAAAGTCTTAAACATGTGTAAAACAACTGATGATTTTAGCACAAGAGGTGTACTACCTAAGGTGATCTGCTCCCCACCTAAGGTTCCTAATATGGGTTCTAATCTCGATATGGCCAAACCTAATAATGGATATGAAGGAATTAAGTGGAATGTGTTGAGTTATTTGGTTAAGCTTGAGGAAGTAAAATACATAGATGATAGTTCATTTCGTAATAGAATTTGCATACTATCAATTTGAGATCAAATTCCGCCTCTTGCAGCAATAACTAATAAAGATCTAGTCAGAGTCGAACTACTCAAATGGGATAGCTCATAAAATTGGGCATTACTCGAGCTTACTTCCCCAACTATTACTTCCTTACTATGCTCTTGTTCTGATGCATTATTGGATTTAGGCCTTAGACTTGTATCTAAATACAATCAACAGATCAACTTGAGAAAACAAGTGCCCTTAAGGTCTTTGCAGAGTTCTGCAAAACCAGCGGACTCAAAACTTAATTATGATCTCTTTGATATCCATGGTAGAGGTGGAGGCAATGGCAGTACTACCGCTATGGGCAATTGACCATATTACAAATTAACGTCTTTAAAATGGATTAGCTGTAATACCACAGGTTTTAATTCATTTATGAATCATTCAGATGGTAATGCCCTTATTGACAAAATAATTAACAGGTGGATAGATTACTGCCCAGGTGGTAACATTTCGATTGCTGGGGACTTAAACACCCCAACTTGAAGAAATATAACACCATACATCGGGACTTAACAGAAATCACTAAAAACAAATCAGTTCCACTTATAGTTGATGAGCCGGATGCCAAATGGGCGCAGCTTTCAATGTATATGACCTTTATTGTGTCAATGGAATGGCAATGAAGCCGGATTCTAGCCTGAATACTTGGTTTAATGAGTCTAGCAACTCTTGTTTTGATTATGTGTACACTGACTAGGATCTTTGGCTGAGTAGTGACTCAATTAGGATTGGTTTTAATACAATGAGTGATCATGCTGCTATCTGGATTAAACCATCCGGAAATCGCATTATATGGAATAATAACAATTTGGATAAAATAAACCTCTTGGTACAAGCAAATAGCCATTGAGCTTACAGTTGGCTTTTGTCCAATCAATGGGATTTACCTAGATTGATGGACTACCTCAATCTTAACATTCGATTTAATAAAGAAGACAAGACACACATTGATCGTTTTGGCAAGGAGATACAGAAAGCCAAGAGAATGTTTCAAGCTAGGCATAGGGGGATTAATAAGTATCAGATCCTTACATTAGCCAAAAAGCATATGCTTAAAACTCAGGTGGCTGCTCAATATAAGAACTGGCTCAAGATGCATAAATCGTCTACAACTAATGCTAACTGGCTTTACATACTTGAGTTGCTGAAGAAACATGATGACATGAGTTTTTGAGCATTGATCAGAAAGAATACTAATCTTTTGATTAATATTGAGACTAATTTCATTAGTGTGCAAGAATGGACTCACACAGTAAGAGAATTCTATTTTGTACATGATTGCCCAGACATGGAACATAATGGTTACTGCCTTAACAATAGTTTTTTAGAAGGGTTTGCATACGAGGAAATCTTAAAGGGATGGTTCACCCAAAACTTTTTATTTCAAAAATAGATAGGCAATATTAAAAAAAATCGATTGCCAATTTTTTTTTCCAAGTCCCTATGTAAAATTTTGAGCAAATCAAGCTCAGAGAAAGCACATGGGGCATCCATTTTGTGAAATGGCTCGGAGGAGCCTGAGAAACTTAGAAAGAAAAACTGCAGCGTTTTCAAATACAATAACGTTGTATTTATTTTTGCGGTTGCTTCAAAAGCTACCTCCTCCTCCAGCCCGGAAAACTTAGGGAAAAAAACGCAGCTAGTGCTTATTTTTAAAAATAAATAAATAGCACTTACCGAGATGCAGCTGCAGCTTTTGTGCCTGTAGTCTCCGGTCCGCGTCCTCCGAGTCCCGGCACCAATGAAGGAAAAGCCACCCAGTGGTAGCTTTTGTTTACTACAGCTGGCTGGCTTTTCCTTCATTAGTGCCGCAAAAGCAAAAGCCAGCACAGGCGGGCATCCATTTCACAAAATGGATGCGCCCATGTGCTTGCTTTTGCAAATTTTGAGCTTGAATTTCTCAAAATTTTACATAGGGACTTGAAAAAAAAAATGCCAATCGTTTTTTTTTTTAATATTGCCTATCTATTTTTGAAATAAAACATTTTGGGCAAACCATCCCGTTAAATATTATCAAATCTATCAACAATTCACAAGTTCCGGGCCGAGATATGATACCTAATAAGGTGTTTAAAGAGAAACCTGAATTTTGGGCATATATACTAGAACAATTGTTCTCTAAAATATTACATGAAGGTACTTTGCCTCATAGTTGGTATAGATCGATAATTATTCCGGTGTATAAAGGTGGAGATCATACCAAAACAGCTAACTACAGATTACTTGCGATGGTCGGTGCAAGTCAAAAGGTCTTCGCAACCATTTTGCTGAAAAAATTGAATAAATGGGTACACAAAGGTCAAATCCTCTCCTCATTTCAAACAGGCTTTCGGAAAGGCAATATCGCCTTAACTAATATTAGTTTACTATAATGTTTTATTGCGACATGTAAATAGAGGAAGCATGATGGAATATATGTATGTTTTATACATTTTAGTAAGGCCTTCCTTCGATATGGTCTCAAGAATACGGCTTTGGAGTAAGCTAAAGAAATGGGGGATTGACCCTAACCTGTTATATTTTATTTCTGCATACAATACAAACACTACAGTAGCCATTACAGTCAATAAAGAAGGTGATCTTACTCCAGACATTAATACAAATAATGGTGTTAAACAGGGATGTGTTTTGGCACTGACATTATATGATCTATACGTCATTGATTTAGGCCCGGATATCAATCCAGTTTGCAACTTTCCTCCCATTATAGGTAGTACTCATGTTCCGTGGGTCGCTTATGATGACAACAATCCTATCGGACTGCAAAGATCCCTGACTGCACTGGCAAAATATGCCCTAGAGAATCACCTGAAAATGAATGGTACTAAAACCAAAATAATTATCTTTGGGGCTAAAATAAAAACGTGTATTCCATCTTGGGATATTTATAACATTCAGCTTGAAGTGGTGGATAAATATTACTATTTGGGGGTCCCTATGAAAAATCCGCCCTGTAAAGAGTTTTACTGTAATAGTTTGCGCTTGAATGTTTTAAAAAAGTGGTATTTGTTAAGAAAGCTTATCTGAAAGAGAGATGGAAACCGTATTGAGGGACTAATTATGCCATATACAAAAAGTGTCATTCTGAGTATACTGTATGGCTCAGGAAATATGCTGATTGGAATAGAAAAGCTTGAAGCAGTTATGCCACGTTCATTATTAAGGGTACCACAAACAGTACGTGTGGCCGCAATCCGATTGGAACTAGGTATCCCATCGATACGATCACTTCAACTAATTCAAAAAAGTAATCTTTATTTTGCTATGGTTTTATCTGCCGCCAATGACAATACAATTCATGGGTTATTGGCAGGCAAGTTTGCTAAAGGAACTAAAAACTTGTTCTTAAAGGATCTTTACGATGCAGTTAACAAATATACCTTGCAGTTGAACTAGAATATTTAAGGCTGGATCCCAATAGAACAGCCTTAGTGAAAAAGAAATCTAGAGATGATGATTGCTCTGAAATTGTGGACCATTTGTCTAATTTAATAATATACAAAGAATATAGTACGCAAAGCTTTAAACAAAGAGTACGTTGTACTTATGTGATGAGAATTTCTTCTACCAAAATGAAAAGATTTATGATATAGTTACGATTTAACATCTTGCCTACACATGAACATTCGGGGAGATGGTAGAAGGTACCACGTGAAGATAGATTGTGTGGCTTATCTGCGACTGATGTGGAATCTGCCGTCATATTTTTACTGAATGTGGCCAGCTGAAAAGTGAATATATAAAAAGGTACATTAGTTTTGTCACAGAAATTTCACATATTGAATGTAACCAATTCTGGGCAATAATTATTAGTTCGGAATCCACTGTTATTACGGATGCAGTATATCATGTGTGGAAAAAGGTTTGCATTTTGATCCCGTCAATTATTGAGAATTGATGAGTAAAGTTTGTTTTGTTTTTATACTTTACATTATATTATCTGCACTCATTCTATTTATGTATTGGAGGCATATTAATGATTGGACTGCCTATTTCTATCCCTCGTATTTGATTGCTAATATTTCTACTGCCCGATTTTAGTTTACAGATGTGGATCTATTAGATAACAGATGTTCTTTTAAGCGGTTTTATATTCATTTTATTGATATTGTATTTATTATGTGTAACAAAAACACACTGAATAAATTAAAAACATTGTTTTAAAGTGGGTTTGCAAAGCAAAAGTGCTGGATTTGCTTGCATAAAACACATATTTGCAATAGACAAGACTGACACTACAATTTTCAACTGTCGTTCCGAACTAAGGTGTCGCCTTTTTATTGTTTTGTTCAGCTGCATTGCGAATGAGATTGTAGCAGGGATGGACTCAGACCCGTTTTAAAGTGGCCCCATATTTCACAGATGAGCCAGCCAGCCACTCCAATCAGGTTCTGTGTGGTTCTCCGCCTAGAACATTGGAAAATTGTTCTAAACAGCCTATTTTCAAGCACATTTGTCCCTATGTAGGGATTATAAAAGTAGTTATACAGAAAACGGGCATAAAGCATGTGTTAAAAGTGAAGAAAAACATACTGAAAGCTTTAAAGAAATTATTTTCTTCAAAGTGATATCAGGGAATGGGGAGAGAAAGAAGGGAGGGGTGGGTGACTGGGATAGAAGGTAAGGGGAGCAGAAAACGATTTTAGCACATCAGAGAGGCGCATGGTGGAGAGGCCCACCAGGAAATCTCCAGATTTCCCTTTAAACCAGTCCATCATCTCCCAGAACCGTGATGAAAATCAGACACACAAGGAGGCAAAAAAGAAGTGCATGGAACCCTAAAAATCGTGAGTGATTAGGAATTGCTTGTTTACCTACGGGAGGGAAGACAGATTAAGATTTGCAATCTAAAGAAACTTGAACTATTACAAACAAGTACAAGCCATCGTATTGTTTCACTGGTGTTTCACCCTGCATTTTACCTAAGTTGGACAATCTTGTAACTATCCCTAATTAACCTTTGTTAGTGTCTGCAAGGTGTTGAACCTATTCAGTGCCACAACGCTAAGTGAGAATCAATGAGACACATGTACCAGAATTTAGGGTTTTGGACAACATAAATAAAAGGTATCAACTTTGAACCAAATAGCAAGATGGCTTCTCCTTGGGTCCCAAAACATGAAAACCAAAGAAAACTTCCTGAAATGGTGGGATGTTGTTTCAACTATCTCAAATGTCTTAGCTGCTTCCTAGCAATCCGTGGGAGATTTTCAGTCACTCACCGTCTGTGGTGGATGTTTTGAGTTTCCCTTTCCCTTCTTTTGTGGGCCTTTGGTATTTCTCAGTAGGATCCTATTCTAATGGTCACAAGTTGCCTCCTCCCAGATCTGGGTGACCACTGGGAAGGGGCTATGGGTCATCACCTGTAGACCTGCAGGGTTCCCCCCTCCATTTTGGATGGTTAGCTGGGCTGGAAGGAGGTGCTTCTAGCTCTGTTATAGGGGCTCTCATTTGCTTCCAGCTTTAACTTCTATACACTATTCTTGTGCCTCCACAGTGATTATTTGGAGAATGTCCTCTGCTGCCCTGTCTCCTCTGCTACTATTCTCAGCCCCACTCTGGGCTCCTGTTCTTTCTTGCTACCTCGCCATACCTCCTCCGATCCACCACACTGGTCCTCCAGGTGTATGGCATGCTTATGGTACCTCCCCTCTCTATATCAGCCTTCTCATACTAATCCTTCTATCCACCTGTTCCACCAATACCTCTACCTACTCTTCCTCGTTGTCTTTCACCCCCTTCCCCATTAATGGTTCGCTTTTTCTTACTCCTCATCTCTCACCACCTCCTCATGCTATTACACCACCTCCTCCTGGTTCAGTACCTTCTCCTTCACTGGATGTTTTGCCACCTATTCCGGATTTACTACCACCTCTTCCTGTTGTCTCGCCACCTCCTGCTCTGCTTGCCTCACCACCTCTTCCTGATTCAGTATGACCTCCAACTTCTGTCTCACCTCCTCCTCTGGATGTTGTCTACATTTCCCCCCTTTGTCTCCACCTCCTTCACCTGATGTTTCCCACCTCTTCTGTCTCCTCTCCAAGCCACCTCCCCTCCACTATACCAAGTCACCACCTCTCCTTGCCTGCAGCTTCCTCCACACCAATCTCCTCCTCCCTGCTACTCAAGCCTCCACAATGCTTTCTTTGCACATTCACTGCTTTCAGAATCCCAGCCCCATCTGCCAAATTCCATTCCTTTTTTATAAGGGGCAGTGCCTGCGTGCTTGAACCTCCCCTCTATGACCAATCTCTGGTGTGTGGGAATATTTGATAGCAAATCGGCTTGTTTTGTTTGAATTCTAAGGCTTTCCTCTGACTGATAGTTGATCGGCCCATACTTCGCATGGGTCTGTGGGCCGAGCTGATTTCTGTGGCTGGTGTCATCTTTGATGTGATGAGTATGCATGTGTGCTGACAACCGTGGGAAGTGAAGCTTGGTGTTTTGCAAGTCACCTCAGTTGCTGATTGGTGGTCTCCCAGCTCCTAAGTATTTGGTCTGCATATGTCGGGCCCATTAAAGGAACAGAGCTCATGTATGGTGCACTGTGACATTTCCCTATCATGCCTCAAGGGATGGATGGGGTTGCCAGGTGATCCTCCACACACAACCCCAGGGCATTAAATCACTTAGCAGGTGGTAGCACCACGTCCCCAAGGTCAGCCTATCACTTACCCTTTGAACCATACAGGGAGCTTCGTCACAGAGGCTACATGACAATTGTTACCAGTTTAGATGCCAGTGAGGAAAGCACTTTTAATGCTAAAAATAACAATAAAACTGCATTAACTATCTAGATTTCTTAATACGTATATGTGATAGGAGTGGTCAGAAATCTAGGATGCTTATGTTGGTGTGAGATTTGATCCTAAGACTAATTTGATGCTTTATTTTTATGTTGACAAATAGGAACGGTTTGCATTTAAACATTATGGGCCTCATCACGACTTTGGCGGTAACCCTTAAAATCGGCGGTAACGCTATTAGCGCCGATTTTAAGCGTCCGTCGGATCACGAGTCCAAATACCGCCGGCACCATTACAGCCGGCGTAATTACAGCCGGCTGTACAAGCGCCGGCCATAATAGCGCCAGGAACCATTCAGACTAAAACATCAGCAATCACGAGTCCGGCGTAGGCGCAATTAGCGCCAGAAAAGCGGCAGATAATCTGCCGAAAATACCTCCAGCACAAAGCTGGAGGTAACAGAACACAGGCCACAGCAATAAGGGCCCAGGTGGAACCAATGCAAATCAGAGGCCTACAAAGGAGCCACCTATGCACAACACACCCTCCCCAACACCATTACACCAGCAGGAGCAGGGAGGAGACAGCAATAAGGGTCCAGGGGGAACCAATGCAAATCAGAGGCCTACAAAGGAGCCACCCATGCACAACACATCCTCCCCAACACCATGCTGCCATTTGGAGCCGGGAGCCTTGATGTTGACTTCTACCTGCTGCACCTGGAGCTATAGAGGCCAGCCAACCAGGCACAGGTGCACCAGCTGAAGGGTCAATTCTATGCCATTGCCCAAGTCCCAAATGTAATAGCAGCCCTGGACTGCACACATGTGGCACTCGTACCACCCCAGGCACATGAGGCTGCCTACAGAAACTGGAAACAGTACCATTCCCTCAACGTGCAGATGACATGTGGTCCTGGCCTCACCTTCAGCCACTGATGTGCCCGCTACCCAGGATCCACCCACGACTCCATGGTCCTGCGCAACAGTACCCTGCCGGCGTACATGGAAATGCACCAAGGCCAAAACACGTGGCTACTGGGTGAGTACAAATGTATACCATAAAGCATGTTAATCCACAACTGATGGTGCCTGTCACGGAATCCATTATTCCCAATAGGTAGCACCATTACTGCAGCATTCACATTCAAGCACCTTGCACGATAAACCTTGGGCATGTCCAACACAGCAGAAAACAACCATGCAGGATGCAAGAGACATGTGGCGGCACAGTGACACATGGAAGCCCCACCTCAATAAAGCCTCCTGTGTGAGTAGCACCATGGCTCCCAACACTGACACAGTACAGAAATCCCACCCTGGCCACCTGAGAGTAATGAAATTCTAAACCATAAACTGGCACATCCACAAATGCATCACACATAAGTCGGCTAAGTAATGGCAATGTACATCCCACGAAGACTGTCCCCAGAATGGCCTAGCAAATGCATGGAGAACAGTACAGAATAGTGACAACCAGCAAATGCAACTGTAGCCAATGGATATGAGTACTGTTACATCCAGAAACATAGGCGTACCAAGTGGAGAGTACCCCATTGATTCAATCGTGCCCGTAGGACAGCACACTCCACAATGTTATAGACCAAATGACACATATGGCAAAATCACACTGATGACAGAGCTCTGTACACCCACTGGACTTACCTTGTCCCCATACGTCTTTCTCTCCCCTGCAGGTGATTCTGGATATCTCCAGTACATGTGACTCATGACCCCTGTGCGTCATCCACACACGGCAGAGGAGAGGGCATACAACCTTGCCCATGCCCATACACGGATCTGCGTGGAGAGGGCATTTGGACTGCTGAAAAGGCACGCTTCCGGTGCCTCGACCGCACGGGAGGGGCCATGATGTATGCACCAGAAAAAGTTGGCAAAATTGTACTGAAATGTGCCATGCTGCACAACATCTGTTGTCGCAGAAATGTGCCACTGCCCCCTGATGCACATGTGCAGCCACCTGAGGATGGTAGTGAGGGTGATGAAGTGCCAGAAGGTGTTGACATGCACAAAGGTTTGGGCTGAGGGAGGGGAGGTTGGCCAGACAGGGATTGATTGATGTATTTTTTTAGAAATGGGTAATGGTTAAATTGGAAATATGTCACTTCAACATTAAATTGTATTTGTAACAAACACTACTGTCCATGCATTGTGATTTTTCTAACGTGATTTATTTAGTCCAACAAACCCCCCTCCCCCAGTGAACACCCAGCACACAATCCCCCCTCCCCTCAGTGAACACCCAGCACACAATCCCCCCTCCCCCAGTGAACACCCAGCACACAATCCCCCCTGCCCCCAGTGAACACCCAGCACACAAACCCCCCTCATCCCAGTGAACTACCCTCAACTGTGCAGATAGGCACATGTGTCTTATCAGGGCCCCAACAACGATGCCATGCACCACTAGGATGGTCGTGGGCGCTTTCCTTTTCCGGGCCCCTCTGGTGTGCGTGCCCTCAGAAGGCGCATAGACCAGCGCCTAGGAGATGGCTCGAGGGAACCCTCCGTGGGTGTGGTCGAAGTCGAAGGGACTGAAGTGGCGGCCAGCATGTGCTGTTGCATGAGGTTGTTTCCCTCCCTTGTTTGCTCAGCAAGTGCTGAGACTGCCTCGGTCAACTCCCTCACTCGTTGCCCGAAGCCTGTCAGGGGAGTGGTACATTGTTCAACGACTCTGCGTGTGCGCGCATTGTCACGCGCTATGTATTTTCATCCATGCCGTATTGATGCACTGACGACCTTGATGTGACGACTCTGCACCTTGGCCATTGATTCCACCCTGGCCTGTTTGGCCTCAATAATGTCGAGTCGGCCCATCACTGCAGCCCCTGTGACGAAGGGCACCCCTGGTGTGTCATGTGCTGGCCTGCGACTTGTGGGCTGTCGGGTGGGCGGACTTCATAGGGACATTGCGCCGGCTTGGATTGGGCTGCCAGGCTCTGAGTGCCGGTCTTCTGGGCTGCCATATAATGGAGTATCCTCATCCGGCTGTGGTGTGCGGACACGACGCACAGGCAGATGTGGGCTTTGTGGAAGCTGTGGGCCTGGCCTTGGGCTCCCCTGGGGTGTGACCATCCCATTCGGCGTCACTGCTTCTGGGAGAGTTCTGTCCTCCTGCCTGATGAGCACGTGGAGATGTTCCTCCCACTTCGGGCTCTGATCCACTGCTCTGTCCCTCAGCATGGGGGCTGTGACTGGTGGCTCCCCTGCGGCCATGTGGGTGCTGCTGCTGTCTGGTAGGGCTGTGTTGGGGTGTAGTGGGGGTTGGCCTGGTTTGTCTCCCTTCCGTGTGGCCTCTTTGTGGGGTGGTGGTGCTGGTGGAGGGGCGGTGCCGTGGGCGCTGTGATGGTGTGGCCTCCTCCCCATCATCTTCATCCCTTTGGGATTGACGTGTTCCTGTGGGGTACATAGGGTGTGGTTTGAGTTCAATGCTACATATATTTGTGTGATGCAGTTCATGCCAACAAGTGGGATTGAAGACAGTATCATTCACGCATTCTCCTTGCATTCTGTTCTGTCGCCATGTGGTGCTTGTTGTGAGTGGGTATGGAGGTAGACTGCATGGGAATGTCGAAGTGAGAAGATTGCATGCATGGTTGGGGTGCACTGCGCTCAGGATTTTGGGGGTGTATTCATGCGCACTTCAACTCTACATAGCTGTCCTATGGCTATGCATGTCTATCCCCTGCCCCTGTCATTCATGCACTGCATGTGCAGGGTTGTCTAGGCAGCACTACGGTTCAATGGATGCAGGCCTCACTTATGGGTGTATGCAGTTCCTCACACACATTTCATCCCATTCATTCCCTTAGGTTCTGCATGTGTGGTTCTTTCAGCTGCATGCATTCGGGGGTGGGACTCACCTGCAGTTGGATCGATGCCAGTGCCTGCCTCCGCTCCGCCAATGCCCTCGATGGCGCCAACATCTATCAGGGCACTCATTTTCTCCTCCCATGGTGTGAGTTTGGGTGGGGGTGGTGGTGGCCTTCCTCCAGTGCCCCTGCTTGCACTCCTGTGCTGTGACAGGATGCCATGGACTCGCACGCGCAGGTCGCGCAGGTCGTTCAGGTGCTTGCGGCAACCCTCCCCATCCCGGGGCACGCGCCCCACAGCAGTGACCCTCTGGCTGATGTTGCGCCAGATTTGTGCTCTGCGCTGGCCACTTGTTTTGCGCTGCTGCAGCTCCTCATGGTGTGTCTCCGCCTCCTTCACCAGTACAGCTAGCTCCTGGTCACTGAATTTGGGCTTTCGCACCCTGTCCAGGGCAGTCTTGCCCCTAGTGCGCTCCTGAGACATGTTTTGGGTTTGGATGGTGTGGATGGCTTCCTGGGCTGTGATATCCGACGGATTGTGATTTCCAAGATGGCCGCCGCTTTGTTTCCCGTTCCGGCGGTGACGTGTTTCCCGCGCGCTAAAAGCGCACGCTATGAGCGCACGCTATGAGCGCACGCTATGAGCACGATATGGCAGTATCGCACGGTGCGCAGAATTTAAAGGTTTGCGCTATTTGCGATAACACCATGGACCGGGGCATGTGCACGATAAGTCGTGATTTGGCGGATTGTCCGCCGGGGACCTTGGCGTTAGCGCTATTTACGTCCGACAATCCACATCATTACTGCCGAAGTCGTGATCAGGCCGTATGTCTTTTGGAGGATCTTTTAGGTCTATGAGTTCCTTCAAAATGTCTGTGCATAAACTTTAGTCCTTCCTTGCTGCAGAAAAGGTTGTTTCTGTTGGCATCAATCGAGAAAGCAAAATTGCTTGAGTGGACTCCATCATTGCTGATACTGTGGCATGCTATTTTTGGTGGCTTGAAATGTATTTTGAAAGTGAAAATTGATGGAAAGAAGAGAATGAAAATTCTGTTCTGGTTTAAGAAGGACTTTCACTGGCACAGTGTAGTTGGAAAACTCTTGAACATCTTGAAATATGTACAATTGCTTTGCGATGGCTTTTCGTTTTGGCACAGAAGCAAGATCTATCCACACACATGCCAATTCTGCACATACGGCTAATCTTCAGCCTGCCACAAAGTGACTAAGCTTGAATTGAAACACAGATAAGGGGTTTTTAGTTTAATTGGGACGCGAACGCACAACTATGCTAATATCATTCAAACGATATAGGGTGTGCTCCAGGAACATTTTGAGCTCGGCTGCTTTTATATAAGAAAGGTATTATGTAACTGGAAAGTGTCAAAAACCTATATAAAGTGATGTACTGGGTGATGGGTATGCAGGACTTGTCTGAAGTGTTGTGCTGGTATGCGCTCCTGTGTCTTCCTCGCAGCTGTTGTTATTAAATACCGACCTGACCTCACCTAAATTGGAGCCCAGTCTGATTTTTTCTTCGTAATGTGGCCGAGTTTGTCAATGGCACCTAGGGAACTGGGCTTGGCAATTCCCAGGACCGCAGGGATCCTGTCCAACCAGCAGAGCCTGAAGGACGGAACCCAGGATCCAGAGGCCTCTCAGCAGATGTGGCTGAGTGTCCTACAGAGGAGGCAATATTCTAACAAGTACGACAAAACACACTGACTGGTATCTACCATAGCCAAGAAAGAAGTGCCATGTCACATACAACTCTAAAGACTGTGACTGACTTTGTTTGACCTCTGGCTGGGGGAGCACAAGGGAGAGAGGGAGGGGACTGATGGACTATGGTTATCTAGAATGTTGCATTTGCTCATATTTGTTTTTTCGTTTGTCCTCACCCCAGTTTTGGTTCACCATAATCCCTTGGCCTATTAACATTGTGAAATAACACCCTTTTAACTTACCTTTCTGGGCTTTGAACTGCCTATGTATCCCTAAGCTGTTACAATGTTCTAGGTTTTTGAGATATAATACTCATTTATGTGTTGACTCAAAGGTAAGAGTCTGAGAGCATTCGGGCCTAGAACACTTCTTGTCTTCTCTTTCCCAGGGGTATAGCCACCTGCCTCATTAGTTGGAACTACTACCAGGTTGTACCCCCCACTGATTTATAGTACCAGCAGGTCTTCCTTACACTTGCCTAGGATATTTGTCTTGCCACATTATTTTAACCCACCAACAGAGCTCATCATTCTGGGCCAAGGATTTAGCCATCAACAAACTCTTGATTCTTCTTCTTGTTCTCTGGCTCCTCTCAGTTGCAATTGCAAGTCTACTGAGTTATAGCACTCAGTAGACTTGCAATGTCCTTCCTCTCACACTCTGGGTCAGGTCTCTGCCAGTTTCTGAGATATGGGCCTCATCAGGCTTGCAGATTCCTTTTGCACCGTATCCCTTGAAAAACTTGCTGCAATAATAACGTGGCTGAAAAGGAGGCTGTTTAAAATGCACTTTTGAACGCATTCATATGTGTGGGTGGGTTGAGGTAGTACTTTAAGGTAAGGGGAATATGGAGGGGTTGTGGGTGGGTCTCCCCCGCATACAAATGTGTTCAAAAGTGCATTTTAAATGGAGGCTTTTTCAGTCATGGGATTATTTCAGGCGAGATTTTCACATAGAACCTTTTGCTCTTGGTCTGGTCTCTGCCAGTGTCTGAGATATAGCCCTCTGCAGATCTGCAGCAGCTTTCCCTCCGGGGCGCTCTCTCTCTCTCTCTCCCTCTCTCTCTCTCTCTCACTCTCTTTCTCTCTCTTTCTCTCTTCTTCCCAAGGCCTGGTTCCCCCCTGGCACTGTCTCTCTCTGTCTCTCCCAGATGATGTATCTCACCCAAGGAAAGGCTCCCCCAGTTCACTCCCTCTGCAAGTCTTAGGAATCCCTTCTCCCTACATAGGTTCAGGCCTTGCAAATTCTTCTAAATCCAACTAGACCTGCAGGGCGAGTTCCTGCATTTACATACTCGACCTAAGGCAAATGCACTTGCCCCATGGTAACGGATGACAAAATATTTACTGGTACTTTCTGTAAAATGGTGCATGTCACCATAATAACACTGCATACATGGTGTAAAGCTGCCAGCCATACACAGTGAAACCTTTATTTGCAATTTACTGCAAAATAAGTCTGTTTGCAGTAAATGTCAAATAAGAGTTTCAGACATCCCCATTCTCGCCAGAAAGGGCAATTACCATACAAATGGTGCTCGCCCTTTGTAAAATCTCCTCGCCAATGCGGATGGGCTACCCCGCTTAATGGTGCACTGGTCTCTGCCTTTAAATGGTCCTGGTCCTCAGCTCTCCAACTTAGATCTGTACTCTTGCTTCCCTTCACCCACTTTGAGGAAACAGCATTCCTTTTATATTGCCTGCGCCATGTGTCTATTCCGTGGTTGGTTGGGGTGGTCTGGTGGTTTCCTGCAGTAATCTGATTGGGAGGGTGGCTTTGTAATTCTAAGCTAACTTCTCATGCCATGTGCTCCTGGTACTTTTTGCTGAGCAGCCTGTCCTGCTCCCTCGTGTACTTCCATTTCTGCAGAAAAAGGGTTTAAATCTGGCTAATTAGAATGCCGTGGGCCTGCGTGCATTCTTTTTCAATGAGAATTTCCATTTGATGTTTCCCAGTTTTTAGTTTTAAAGTGATAGAAGTTTTAAAGCGACATAAGTGGATGTGAAAACCCTGATGCTAAAAGAGGAGTGGCGGTTTTGTCTGTGTGTGATGGATATATTGTGGTGTGTTTTCCTTTATCTTTGACTGTTTTTTTTTACTGTTTTTTGGTAGCCCTAACCTATAATCTAATATGGAAATGGGCCGGTGGTTCCATTTAAAGCAATGGAGTGGGTCCTTGCTGGATTTTGTGGATGTGGGAAGGGTTGTTTTCCTACTGCCTGAGTGACACCTGGAAAATCTTGGTAATTTCTCAGTAGCGCTTCCTCATTTAACAGTCTTTCACAATTAATAATTTGGCTTGGCAGCATCCTTTTCTGGCACTCGGAAGGAGGATAGATTAGAGCACAAGGATGAGGCCCTGGGAATCCTAATGCTACCTCCTGCAGGACGCACACCACATAGCTTGCGGTTTTCCCTTACTCTTCAGAGTCCATCTCTGCCTCATATGAGGTTCACTCAATGAAACATCATCACAGAAGACCATTGCATGGACCATGGAAATCATGTGAGAGATGTGTAAAAGGGCAGAGAGATGTACTTGATGTGGTCACAAGTGGTAGCAGGCCAACTTCATGGCTGCATTTACTTGTGGTGCAAATTATAAAAGTATATCATTAATGGCTCCAAAAGTGTAAACTTTCACCTCGGAAACAACAGGCTGTTCAAGCATCGGTAGCCAGATGAAGAGGAGAGAGTCAGGTTCTTGATCAAAAGGGACAATTTATAGAACCACTGTTTTTGAGCAGCTGAGTCAATACTCTGTATTCCAACACTTCAGCAATAGTTAACATCTGCGCCCGAATACGGTTCATTCTGTCTGGTGCACTTTATAAATCTCTCAAAATCAAAATCAAAGGCCATTTGTGATAAAGCTTTCTTTGATGTGTTTGAGGCAGTTTAGGACTGACTGTGGATCTACATTGCTTCCTGCAGTTTGAGGTGTTGCTGAGAATAGTCAGTGTACATATGGTAGCCGTTCCTACGTCTGTTGAGGATGAGAGTCAGCAGAGTAATGTAGACTTTGAAGAGGAGTGGCAATTAGGATAATTGAGGCACACTACTGGGGATTGTCGTGCAAGGGGACAAGAAGTAGATCACTCTCACCCCGCAGGTTCTGATGAAAAGGAATTATGAGATCAAACTAAGGGCAAACTTTTTGACTTATAGATTTCTCAAGGCAGTGTTACTGAATGCAGTTGTCTACCATGTCAAAGGCTGCATATAGGACAAGCAGGATGAAGCTGCAGGCTTTGCTTTATTACCTAGCAGTGGAGCCGTTCACCATTACTTCCAAAAGAGTCATTTCTGCTCCTCTCAAAGTGTGGAAACCTGATTAAGCGCCATTCAAGAGGCAATGTTGATTTAGATGACCAGAGGTGTCTGGGGACTACTGTTTGAAGGGCTTTTGCTACCCAGTGGTGACCAGAGATGGGACGGAATTTGCCAGAATTGCAGGATTTATGTTAAGCCCTTTGATTATGAGTGCCATGACTGCATGCTTGAGTTTGGGAGGCACAATCTCCTGCATTAGTGAGGCATTTATTTGATATGGTTTAGGGTAGAGGGTACTGTATTCCAAACTTGGCAATACTGGAATTACCAATATTTGATGTTCTTTCAGATGGTAGAATTTTGCTGACCTGACAAAGTGCAAACTACAAGAGTGATCCTGATATAGTTAGCGGATTGGGCTCAGGCAAGGGGCTTTGTTGTTGTAATGTTAACTGTTTTATACCACCATACTCATCCAGTTTCATGCTCTTTAGGTGCTGTGGCGGATCTTAAAGAGAGGGGAGGGAGGCTTCGGTTGATGCAATGAAAGGTAAAATTTAAGATAGTTCTTCGGTTTTGTTAACGAGTGCAGACCAGAAGTACCCCGAGCTCTGCCTGCATGCCTGTTTCTAGGTGAGTTTTGTCTAAGGCAAAGGGGCATTTGTATCCAGAAGGGAGTCTTGAGTTCCCATGGTGCTAGGATGCATTGGCCAGGGCTGTGGTGTGTAGGTTAGTTCTAGAGATGTCGAGTTCTGCTGTTTGTTGTCTGTTGGGATGGAAATTAAATTGCTGTTTGTGAGTGGCTTAGTTGGTCTTTGGAGAGAGTGTTTGAGTATAGAAGTTGAGAATGCTAGGGCAAGTCGGATAGTGAAGGGCATGATGGGCAAACGCAGGAGGGTACCCGCTGGGCAACGTCTCAGTAATAGTGCCCTTTAGATGAGGAACTTGTGAGGAAACACCCTGATGCACCCTGGCTGGTATCTCTGGCAGTATGCTGTGTGCAATTACTGATGCCGGACGAGAACGCAGGAACCTGGGCATTTTTGAGGAAACATGGGCTTCATGTGGCCGTGGATAGAGTGAGAATAATTCCTAAGGGGAGTTTAGAGTAGGGATTCTAGAGATAGCTGAGTCCTGGTGGAATCACTAGGATCCACTCAGCATGCTACAAAGGTCACAAACTCATATCTCAAAGCAAGTCAATGGAATTATGTTGGCCATAGGGGAACAAATCAATGTAAGGCATTAACTGCATTGGAAAGCTGGCAGCAAATAACAATAAACCAATTTATATTGGGGACCTAGCAGCAAACTCACAGTAGGGCATTCGTTATTTATTTTTATTTATTTATTGGACATTTGTAAGGAGCCTATACACAAGTGTTTCCAGGCGCCACAAGACAAAAAAAGGCGTGTACAGGGGAGAAACAACAATAAATGGTCCTACACAGGCCTTGTGACATTCGGACCATGCAAGTGCAATGACAAAAATGGCAGGGGGAGAGGGCAGATCAGGGCAGAGGGGCTGGGATAAGGGGAGGGGAGAAGTGATATGATATATTTTATTTGTATCACGCTCATACACAAGTGTTTGCACAAGTGCAGGAAGAATGGGGCCCCAGGGGCTGGGCAAGCGCTGAGGGGGGGCCGAAAAGTCCAAGTGCCAGGGGTAAGGGTGAGAAAATGTATATTGTGCATCATGGAGGAAACACAATGGCCTGTAATCAGTTTGCCCACCTTCTGAGAGATCATTATAGTGGTCACTTTTGTGTGTGGTCCAGTTGGAGATCGATTCCCAAATTGGTTCTGTAGGGGAAAACATGAGCAATTCAGATGCCATCCAGCACGCACAGTAGCCAGCGGTTATCCAGCAGCACACTTTAATGCTGGCTATTGTTCACGCCTCACCAGTTCTTACCCATGTATTTGTAATTTGGTAAGCCATAGTCTGGCCCCGTGTACTCCGTCAGTGCCTAGTCGGATCTTAGTGCCCCCAAAATTGTACCTTTGTACCCGGCTACCTGAAAATGATCTCTGCCTAATTTTTTGTTTCTTGTCAGCATTGAGGCAAACAAAGAGCCCACATAGGTCAAATAATTGATGACATAGACTGGCTGTAACTGGGCAACTAATTAATTGTGATTTATTTATTTATTTATTTATTGATGAAAATATTGGTAGATACATTGCATGACATCAAGATCATGGATCATCGTGAAATTCACCAGCAGTATCCAGTGATGCCTCCAGCATTAAACAATTCAACCAATATATGTAAACATACCATTTCAAACAAATACCCAATGCTTTATCCATGTAAAACCTGTGATGCTAAACATTGTTAGTGCCACATGGAGTCCAATTTATGCCAAGTAAGTAGTCCTTGTTAATCACTTTGGTATCAAGCACTTATATAATCTAGACACAGGTCTCCAACCGTCTTCCAATGAATACATTAGCATCAGAAAAGCATTTGCTTGTGGCTCAGCAGGCCATTCACTCCATGAGCGCTTGGTGGCCTTCGCCACCCTCATGTACCTCAAGAATTGTCCCCTGGGTAATCCCTCATGTTGCATTAGGCTACTCACATCTCTGAATGTTCCATTATTGTACATGTCACCCCAAGTGGTTATACCGACCCATTCCCAGCGTCAAACTTCTGTTAATTAATTTAAGTTGTTGCATGAAGTTGCTAGGATTGGGCTAATGGGAGAGTAAGGGTGTTGAAGTCAGAGTAACTTTAAGGTTCTAAACCAGATCCGCCTACCCACACTTAATGCCAGAGGCTGGAGTTCATTCCAGTCTTTTGGAAGCCAAAAATACTCCTTGAGCCAGGCGGGTCTCACCAATGTGCTGAGCAGCTCATGTTCAGATGTGAATTCATCTGACAGCCATTTCGTAATAAAGCTTAACTGGGCGCCCAGATAATATAACTCCAGGCATGGGAGTGGAACTCCTCCCTCTTCGTAAGGCAGAGCCAGAACAGTGACTGCCAGCCTATGTCTTTTCAGCCCCCACAGAAAGTCTCGAAGTATGCCTTCAAGGTTGCGAAAAAAGGAGGTTTCTATGTAAAAGAGTATGTTTGTGAAACCGTATAGGAGTCTGGGGAGGATAATCATTTTGGTTATGGCAACCCTGCTCATGAGAGATAAATGTAGATGAGACCAGAATGCGATTGACGTTTTAATGCCTTCCACTGCCCATCTTGTATTGAGTGTGTGCATATCTACAGGGGAATATGCAATTTGTATGCCCGGATATTTGAAAGAATCTGGTTCCCATCCAAGACCCAACTCAGGAAATTCAACTGTTTCTACCCCTCGCTGTCCAGCTAGGGGAAAAAGGCACGATTTCCAATGATTGAAAGAGATCCCTGATAACCTAGTGAAGCCGCCTAGCACCTCTCATATCAATGGCAGGTTTTGCTGTGGCTGACATAAGTAAAGTAGCACATTGTCTGCATATAAGGAGACAAGGTGTATGGAGCCCCCTATGTTAATTCCCACCTCCTAATCTTCCTTCCTCAGATAAGCAGCCACTGGTTCTAGGGCTAGTATGTAGAGCATGGGCGAAAGTGGGCATCCTTGCCGCGTCCCCCTCTGAATAGTCCATTGCACCGATATATGCCGGCCAGTTCTTACTCTGGCTTTAGGGTTACTATAAAATTGTTTAACCCAGCGAGTAAAATTAGCACCAAACCCGAAACCCTGCAGTGCTGCATCTATCCACTTCCAATATACTGAATCGAAAGCTTTCACAGCTTCTAGTGAAGCAACCACATATTGTTCAGTGCGGGCACTGGTCTGGTCAATAATGTGTTGTAATCTTCATAAATTCAGAGTAGTATTGCGGCCAGGCACAACCCCATTTTGATCCAAAAGGATCAGAGTTGAAACACACCTGCGGCGGCATACAGCCAGCATAGTGGTGAGTAGTTTTACGTCATAGTTTAGCATGGCTAAGGGTCTATATGAGTCACACAGCTCGGCAGGCTTTCCAGGCTCGAGGATAGGCACCACCAGAGTTTCCTGCTTAGTACTTGGAAGTATACCTGTATCAAAGGCCTCCTCAAATACTTTTAATAGTGTGGGAGCTAGGGTGGATTGGTAAATGTGACAGAATTTCACCAGGATGACGTCGCTTCCTGGCGTCTTGCCCATGGAAAGAGAGGTTATTGCGTCACCCAGCTCCTGTAATGTAAAAGGCTGTCCTAAGAGGTCTTTTTGGCTGGCAGTAAGCTTCGGAAGTCGGATCATCGTGAAGACTTCAGCTATATCCTCAGTGGGTATTCGTAGGTCATGTCCATACAATTTGGTGTTATAGTCAGCAAATATGTTCTTAATTGCCCCGTCGCCACGGGGCCCCACATTCGTCGTGTGTCAGAGTGGTCAGTGTTGTGGGTTGTTCCTGCTTGCATAGCCAAGCTAGTAATTTCACAGACCTATCTCCTTCAGTGTGTGCTTGTGCTGTTCGAGAGGTGTAGTCGAACCATGACAGTCTCTCCCATGCCATTAGGCATTGGGATCTGGCCTTCTTGAGTTCTCCTTCAGCCAATTGCGCGCCAGAGCATAACCTCTCAAGTTTACTTACTTTGGCTTCCAGGGTTTCCAATTCCTCCCTCAGCTTCTTACGGATGCCGCCAGTACCAGCAATAACCTCTCCCCTAGTCACTACTTTCAGTTTCCCAAACAGTTCCCCAACTGTCCACACTACCAATGTTGTCTTCTAAAAAGGAACCCAACATCACACAAAGTTGTTCTCTGAAGGGTGGTTTGGTAGGGCTTCCATAGGCATACACCATGTGGGAATATGGGTTTGGGGGGGTCCTATTGTCTCATGTGACCAATAGGGGAGAGTGGTCAGATATTGTGCAGCCCATATATCTGGCGCTAACAGATTCAGCTAGTTATCTTGCCCCCACAAAAACAGTCAATTCTGTTATATAACCTATGTGGTGATCAGTAATAGGAGTACTCTCTGGCCCCAGGATGAGGTTCCCTCCAAACATCTGCTAGGTTTAAATTAGTGATCATTTCATTCAAGGTGATAGTAGCCAGTGGCGGACCACTCGGAGGGGGAGCAGCTCTGTCTAACGTATCACATACACAATTAAAATCACTGCCCCATATGAAAAAAGCATCTCGTTTGGAGGCAATATGTGTGCATATTGCACGGACATGTGATGGTATCATATGATTAGGAAAATAAGAGTTCACAATAGACATTTCTTTATTGCCAAGATAGCCCCACAAAATTATGTATTGGCCTTCTGCGTCCTTGTCTAGGTTCAATAGTCGGAATGGGACATAATCAGCTACCCATATAAGCACCCCTTTAGCAAATTTAGAGTATGGAGCCCCATACACAGTCCCGCCCCAATGGTTTATAACTGTGTCTTTTTCCTCTGTGGTCAGGTGTGTTTCTTGAAGGAGAGCTATGGATATATTTTTTACGGTGCAGGTATGATTTCAGCCTGTACCTGTGCATATAGGTGCCAAGGCCCCTCACATTCCATGTCAGTAACCTAATTTGTGTCATGGCCCATTATATTTAGGGCTGTCCAGCCACAATATAGAGCGTACTAGACTCATCCCACCTCTTAGCGGAGCATAGATGACAGCGCTGCTTCCATAACCAGCACGAATAACACTATCATGTTTATGTTGTGTCAGGAACCTCCACCCAATCTGAGTCTCCTCATAAGCTATAAAATACAACGCAAGCATCATCTCACCGAAAGGGTATATTAAACAGAACATAAACAACACGCAGGGCGCAAACACTGTCCAACAGAATTCTCCTGTTCGGACAAACCAGTACCTGACCAGAATGGCAATATCGCCCGGCACCAGTTCAATAGGCCGGCAACAGTTTGATGCAGACGATTCATATAGGTTGGGGTCGTCTGGTCAACACCCACGAGGCGATGATGCCCACACCCACTTAGTGACAACGGTTTCAGCTGCAAATAGCAGGAACCATCGAAGATCTATTCCCAAAGTGTTTGTCTTCCCAAATGCTGTTCCCGCATACATGTATTCCTATGGTAGCAATACGCACAAGTGTCAACCAGGGCCGTATGCAGTCCAGATGACCAGTTTACAGTTCTCGAGCCCCAGCGAAATCTGGCATCCATTAGTAATCCATCTTTGAGAGGGTGTAAGCCCCCCATCCTAGGCCTCTGCAGTACTGTTGACTTACAAGTTATTGTGTTCCATCCACATGGAGTCTGCCTCAGGGCTCTCAAAAAAGTGCTCCTTTCCATCGTACAATCCTTTCAGTCTGGCTGGATATATGAGCATATACTTGAGCCCCCTTTGCTGGAGCCGTGCCTTGACTGGGACAAATCTGTTCCTCTGTTGTTGCACAAGAGGGGTATAGTCCGGGTACACAGCAATTTTAGAGCTATCTCTCTGTATCGTCCCTCCGTCTCTTGAGAATTGAAGGAGTACTTCCCGGTCGCTAAGGTTTAATATTCTAGCTATTATTGGGTGAGGGTGCGAGCCGGGTGGGGGTCTCTTCTGAAGGCATCGGTGGGCTCGTTCAAAATTGAATCCCTGTGACAATTTCCCAGGGCCCACTTCCTGCAGGAACAAGTTCTCAATATAGGTTGTTGGATCTCTGCCCGCAATGCCTTCTGGAATTCCCAGTACCCAAACATTATTCCGACGGGAACGACCCTCCGCATCCTCAGTTCCAGCATACATGACAGCGCTGCTTCCATAACCAGCACGAATAACACTATCATGTTTATGTTGTGTCAGGAAACTCCACCCAATCTGAGTCTCCTCATAAGCTATAAAATACAACGCAAGCATCATCTCACCGAAAGGATATATTAAACAAAACATAAACAACACGCAGGGCGCAAACACTGTCCAACAGAATTCTCCTGTTCAGACAAACCAGTACCTGACCAGAATGGCAATATCGCCTGGCACCAGTTCAATAGGCCGGCAACAGTTTGATGCAGACGATCCATATAGGTTGGGGTCGTCTGGTCAACACCCACGAGGCGATGATGCCCACACCCACTTAGTGACAACGGTTTCAGCTGCCAATAGCAGGAACCATCGAAGATCTATTCCCAAAGTGTTTGTCTTCCCAAATGCTGCTTCCCGCATACATGTATTCCTATGGTAGCAATCCGCACAAGTGTCAACCAGGGCCGTATGCAGTCCAGATGACCAGTTTACAGTCCTCGAGCCCCAGCGAAATCTGGCATCCATTAGTAATCCATCTTTGAGAGGGTGTAAGCCCCCCATCCTAGGCCTCTGCAGTACTGTTGACTTACAAGTTATTGTGTTCCATCCACAGGGAGTCTGCCTCAGGGCTCTCAAAAAAGTGCTCCTTTCCATCGTACAATCCTTTCAGTCTGGCTGGATATATGAGCATATACTTGAGCCCCCTTTGCTGGAGCCGTGCCTTGACTGGGACAAATCTGTTCCTCTGTTGTTGCACAAGAGGAGTATAGTCCGGGTACACAGCAATATTAGAGCTATCTCTCTGTATCGTCCCTCCGTCTCTTGAGAATTGAAGGAGCACTTCCTGGTCGCTAAGATTTAATATTCTAGCTTTTATTGGGTGAGGGTGTGACCCGGGTGGGGGTCTCTTCTGAAGGCATCGGTGGGCTCGTTCAAAATTGAATCCCTGTGACAATTTCCCAGGGCCCACTTCCTGCAGGAACAAGTTCTCAATATAGGTTGTTGGATCTCTTCCCTCAATGCCTTCTGGAATTCCCAGCACCCAAACATTATTCCGATGGGAACGACCCTCCGCATCCTAAGCTCTCCACTCCAAGATGTTATTTCTGGTTTCCAATGTTTTCATCCGGACGATCAGGCCCTCAGTGGTGGTGACTTTGTATTTTAGTAATGACTCTGCCGTTGTCACTCTTTCGGCAAGCGATCTCACGTCTTGACGTAGAAGTTGAACACCAATCTTCACCTTCTCTATTTTGTTCCCCAGGGAGGATCGTAGTGCAGCTATGGCTGCCAGCACTTTGCCCTCCTGTAAATCAGGTTGTGGTGCCTGTCCCCAGCTGATGTCACTCCCGCTGTAGATTCAGAAATTTGTGGTATCCCTTGACTAACAAAGGAATCCATGGCTGGGTCCTTGTGTTTATTCTTGGTGGGAGACATAGCCAGGGGTATGCACTGGTGATGGTACTCCAGTCGGAGTGATTGATCAGTGGGGTTTAGAGTGCATAATACTAGCAATTTCAGTATGAATGATACAAATATTGACTCCTGTTTGCCTGTAATTCAGGATCTAGTCCAGTTACTAAGATCTGGATTGTGCCCCAAGGATGCAGACCAACAGCAGCAGTTAAATCAGGCTCTATAAGCTGTCTCGCAGATATAACTCTACAAGCTATCCCCAGGTGGGGGTAAGGGGTACGTCAAGCAGAAGCCAACACGGTCAGTGTCCCAGTGCGCATTAGCGCTCATGCGGTGTTTGCAGAAACACCTCAGTGCATAAATATTCACATAGGATTGATGGATCTTGAGGGCAGTGTCCCGTAGTTTAGGCTGCCAAAGTCTGTTCTCGAGTACTGTGTCAGGGGACCATGTGACTATTGTTTGGGGCCAAAGCGGAGCAGGGGATCACACAATGAGCTTCATTACTAGTCCGGCGATAACCGTGCCAGTAAAACCAGAAGGTTGCCGCTGGACTTGAAAATGTTACTGGCGTCTGGCTTGCCAGAAACATTGGGGCATTACAACCCCGGCAGTCCGGGAAGTCAGGTGCCGGTAAAATGTTGTTCCCCATTCCCAACGATTCTCATAGGACTCTATGGGAGTGGGGAACACGTTATTAACGGTGCCGGTGCTTCCGTGAAGGTCTGCCTATCGTGGCCACCGTGCCCGGCAGGGACAGACCTGCCGGGCTCAGTGGCTCCAGCAGGCAGACTTGTACTTTGCCGGTCCTTAAAACAACGGTTCCGGTAAGCTTACTGGCACCGTTGTTTCCGGACCAGCAAAGTTGTAATGAGGCCCAATGCTTCCATGTTCGTGCCAGCAGTTGTTGCCTGTTAATGTAGGTAGCGGCCGCAGCCCAGGCAGGAGTGCTAATATTCGCCGGCGACTATCCGACGTGGTGCCGCTCTCAGTGTGTGTTCTGACTGGGCCAGGTGTCCTTGGCTTCCGAGCCGCTTCATGTCCAGGCCAGCCGCAGCCCACTCACCTCAATGCCATCCATTGCCGTATTCCAGCGGTGTCGCGGCAGGCATTCTCCAGTTCTCTGCAGCTCTAATTAAGCCGAGTTGCAGCTGCTAACAAGTTCTTATGGTTGCCTTTGCCAAGCGCCGTCCAGGCGATACAGCAAGGTGACCCAGCAAACTCTGCTCTCACTGAGTTTCAACTCAGTGGGGGTCTCGCGGCTTCTACGCATGCCCTTCTCCAGCAGTTGCACTTGTTCCACAAGCATAAGCAGGGACTGTAGCCCGCTCAGCACTGGCAAAGTAAGGCAGCCACCCTCTTGGGTCTCCCCGCTCGGTTCCCGGTGTAGCCTCTCCGCAAGCAAACCAGGCAGCAGTTTTTTACTCGGGAAGTCGCTCAGGCAGGTCTCCTGCTTCAATGATCAGATGGGGGATCTATAAAGAACTCTCGTTATTCTTCATAACTGCCTCATACAGGATCAATGTTAGGATCCTAGTGGGAGTTCAGCCTAAACACGTCCTCACTACATAAGACCAGGCCACGCACCCACTAATTAATTGCGATGCACAGTAATGCAAACTTTGGCATGCCACAAAACACTGTAGTTTTGCATCTCTAGGTCAATTAATTATTTTGCATTGATTATTCATATTTTCTCACTACAACGTGGTCTTCATTAATTGGAAAATGTTTGAGCTTGAGTTAACAAGCAGAATTAAAATGTAACCCAAACTTGAAACAATCAAACTTCTGAAAGCAGTGCTGGTCCATTCATTGGGAATGATATTGGAAGTATATTATTAACCAGTTGGAGCTAGGTAATGTACCAAACCATAACATTCTGCCAAAATATATTCCAATCTCTATATCCTTCATTTCAAGTAGCTTGTTTTTGTGTTGGACTGAAACTCCTCAAGATATTAGCCATGGTCGAGCCGCTCTGTCATCCACAATGCCACACAGCACGACCTATACCTCCCACTCTTTTGGTTAATAGCAAGCTTGATTTTACTGCATTCAAAAAGGAACCAAGAGCACTTTCCAATAACCCCTGGAATAGCAATTCTGGGACACCAAAGAAAGACATTAAATCCGTTTAGAAACATCCCTTATTTTTCCTTATGTTCTTTTCCTCACCGTGGAAATTACAGTTATCTAGGAAACTATGCACAATGAAGTGTATGTTTTATACACGGTCACATCACCTATCCAATACAAACATTTCACACTCACGTAGAAAAGTAGGCACTCAGGAATAACATTACTCTGCCAGCGTACTTTCATAAAAGGTGTAAAGAATAAGCTGCTAGCAAACCACTGTAACCTCTCTCACGACTGACCAGATGCCAGAACCATTAGCAGGCGCAGTCTGGGCACTGATCGTTAAAAATCCTTCACTGGGCGGGTCAGTAGCAGTCAACACGTACCAGCTACTTCCAGCTCAAAACACGCATCGTTTCCACTCAAAACTCAGCCCCACTGTTTTTCCAACCTTGTCTTTTATAAGACAAAAAGTATATTTTACAGGTATAATACTGATAGATGATTAACTCAGCTACAAATAACTTATTTATTTTTTACATTAGAGTTACACGGAGAATCGAGCCACACATACAGCTCTGCTCATGTACCCAAAATCGAGCACAGCCCCGGTGGGCCTCAGAAAAATACATGGACGCTGTTGCTGTGTTATTGCCATCCACGTTAACCAATACCAGGGGCGTTGCTAGGGGGGGGCTAAGGGGGCTATAGCCCCTGATCTTTTGGTTGTAGCCCCGGATAGAATCTCAGGAGCTACAGCCAAAAGACTAGCTAGCCCCCAGTCCCAACAGTTCCGACATCAGCGTAGCCCCGGGTCTTTTCCAGACCTAGCAACTCCCCTGACCAATACGATTCAAATAGCTTTCTGTCCAACACTAACAGCATATAAGTGTCCAATAAAAAGCAGTTTGAATCGTATTATTTGGGTTGCCAGACATTTCGTCGAAAAAAATTGGTCGACCAGACAAATGGTCGAACCAATTTGGTCGAAAACCAAATGGTCGAAATTTTTTATTTTTTTATTTTAACCCTTTTTTTTTTTTTTTGGGGGGTCCCCCCACCCCCTTTTTTTCTCTAAAAACCCCTTTTTTAACTAAACGAAAACCCGAAAAATAAATATATAAATAAAAAAAAAATTCGACCATTTGGTTTTCGACCAAATTGCGTCGACCAAATTGCAGTCGACCAGTTTTTTTTCGACGAGTTGACTGGACACCATTATTTGTTAACTTGGATGGTAAAAGAAAATGTGCACAATTAGCTGGTTCGAGTTTAGTTATTCTTTACTGCTAATGTACCTCGTTGAAAAAGGTACGTATGTTGGCAATAGTAGAGGCTTTTCAGATGGAGGAACAGTTCGTGGATAGAGAGGGGCAGGGCCAGGCACAACACGATATGACATAGAATAAGGGGCACATATAACACTAACGGAGGGCACGAATAGACAAGAGTGAGGGGACATGGAGGACCAGGGCATGGCGAGAAAGATAGGTCCAGAGAGGGACTGGACTGGAGAATGAGGGGCACGAGATTAATCGGAATAGGGAGACTTACTATTTTACTAGACCTGAAGGACTCGAGTTGTCCTGCTGTTTGAATTAAGTGACGAGAACTTACCTCGAAGTTGGTGTGTGAGAGCCACATGGGTGACTCAGATGCTTGGTAAGTAGTGAGTGCCCTGTCTGTTATATCCGCCTTACGTCCCGCAACGCGGTCACGTATGGCGTTACTAATAAAAGACCCAACCCCGCTCAGCGAGGGCAGTTCCGGGCAGACAGCAACACGCGTCTGTACGTGTCATCATTGCTCCCGCTGGAGCTGCGCAGTGGGGCCTAATAGCCTGGGGCCCAGTCATCCTGTTTCCCGCCGACACCTCAGCTGGAAAGCAGGATCTAATATTGGCGACGAGGCAAGCAAACGAACAGCGCACGCGACGCCCAGCAAATTAAGCCCTCGGCAGGGGCACTATTTTTGAAAGCACGGTGGGGGTCAATCTCCCACATGAAAATGTATTTATTTTTTCTCTTTTTTTCCTGCCATTCTCCATCTGGCCTGAAACAGTTCTGGACACATCCACAAATGATCACAAAGTGGCCATACAGCTAAGATCCTGAAGGCCCAAGACCTACTGGCAGACGTCATTGGGCCCACCTGCATGAAAAGGGAGACAGGCAAGAGCATCGAGCCCACACCTCCACCACACGACGTGAGAACTAAGCTGGGCAGCAGTCACCAAGGTGAGGGGACATCACAGCACGTGCACACAGGATAGCAACATGGCCACGCACCATGGCGATGGGAAGCTCTACTCCCAGGCCTAGCACGCCCTCCAGACTGGCTGCAAATTTATCACCATCCACGCCACAAGCACGCCCACAAGGGGGAACGTCGACCTCACTTGGCCCCTTCGACCCATGCACCGACCCGCCATCGGTTGGCCCACGGTGGCAGCTGTGGCTACAAAAATTCGAGATGGCCATGGATTGCAAGGACGTTACCACATCAAGGAAAATGAGGTTGCACCTCCTATTAAACGTTGGGGATGAAGTACTACGGATCTTCAATTCACTGGCAATAACAGAGAGCCTCGACGTCTACCAATAAACCAAGGACGCGCTCACAGCCCACTTCATCCCCAAGCTCAATCCAGACTACGCGACATTCATATTCTGCACTACCATCCAGCTGGAGGATGAGGCACTGGATGCCTATTACACGACGCTACGGAAACTCGCAATCTCATGTGAATTTACCAACATTGAAAAGGAAATCCGATGACAGATCATAAATAGGATGCAATCAGAAAAACTGAGGAGGATGGTGCTCAGTGAAAAAGGCATATCTCTGACCAGGATCCTGGAACTTGGCCGCCAGAGGGAGTTGGCACATGCCAGAGCAGCGCACATGGGCACAATCCTGGAGAAACTCCAATCGGCACTCACGACGGCGACGGTGGCCCTAATCACGAATCACCAACACACAAGGGAAGAAACCGGCGGCAACAACGCATACCACAGATGGCAACCAAGAACCCCAGGACCCACGGAGTGTGGGTGGTGCGGAGGACCTCGCCATGGTAGACGCAATTCCGAGCTCAAGGCACCACATGTGGAGCATGCAACAGAAAGGACCACTATGCCAAAGTCAGCAGATCTGCTAGGCTGCCACAACAACCCCAGAACCCCCAAGATAGGATCCCAACCTCGGGAAAGAAGAAGAAACAGGCCAGTGCTCGCTGAGTCGAGACAGCAAATTCATCGACCGAGGAGGAAGGGGACGATGTGACACAACCACAGCAAGGGACCGCAAATGAACAATGGAAGAAAGGAAAGAAAATATACCTGGTCTCGGCACTGAACTACGGTGACACCACACCCAAAAGGAAACTGAGAAGGCAGAAATGCCAAATAGCCATCGAGGGACAAAACATGCAAATGACCATAGACACTGGGGCGTCCGTCAATGTCATGCCGCTGACTGCAAGAGACTATGGCTCCCACCAGTCCTGAATACAACAGACACACTGTTGTTTGCATATGGGTGCAAGACTCCATTGCCCATAGTAGGTCGATTCCGGACCACACTCAGCAAGGATGACAAGTCGCTGCAGTCCAAAATCTATGTTGTAAACGCCGGAATCGAGTGTCTACTAAGTGGAGACATGGCAGAGGACCTCAGCCTCATCAGCTTCATATGCGAGGTGAATGAATCACAAGACATTGACAGCATCCTCGGGAAATACCCAAACTTCCTCAAGGGGATTGGATGCCATTCCACATACGAAACCAGGTGGAGAAAGAGCTCTGAGCACTCGAGGATGCAGGCATCATTGAGGAAGTGACCGGACCAACACCATGGGTGTCGCCCATGGTAGTCACCAAGAAACCCAAACAGCCCGGGAAAGTGAGAATATGCATTGATATGCGCCTCCCCAATGCGGCGATAAAACGGGTAGCGGACCTCACTGGATCCAAGGTATTCTCGAAGGTCGACCTGAATGCCGGATATCACCAACTAAAACTCAACCGTGAGTCCAGGTACATCACGACATTTTCCACTCACATTGGCCTACGCAGATACAAGCAACTCAGCTTCGGGATCTCCTCGGCAGCCGAAGTATTTCAGCAAACGATCCAGGAGGTGATACGCGGCATCCCGGGGGTATTAAATGTCAGCAATGACATCCTCATACACGCAAAGGACAACGAAGAACACATACGATGGCTCCACATGCTACTCAGCAGGCTAGAGGGTGCAGGATTAACAATCCACAAGGACAAGTGCGAGTTCCTAAAGGAGGAGATCTCTTTCTTTGGGTATACCTTCAACAGTGCAGGCATCTCGGCGGATCCCCAAAAAGTAGCAGACATCCAAGCTGCCTCACCCCCATGACACCTACAGAGGTATGCAGTTTCCTAGGAATGGCAACCTTCTGCGGGAGGTTCATCCCCAACCTAGCGACGCTATCAGAACCATTAAGGGAACTCGCAAAGGCCAGCACGAAATGGGCGTGGGACCCTGCCTGCCAAGAAGCATTCGAGAAAATCAAGGCATCACTCTCGGCAGACACCACCATGGCATATTATGACCCCACATTGTCGACCGAGCTGTACATTGATGCCAGCCCAGTGGGCCTAGGCGCCATCCTCATACAAGTAGCCTACATGGGAGAGTCAATGCTGATCGCCTTCGCCTCGTGCGCCCTGACGCCGACGGAGCAACGGTACTCTCATATCGAAAAAGAAGCGATTGCAGTGTTGTGGGGCTGCCGCCATTTTCATCTCTATCTCTACGGCCGAAAATTCAAGGCCTACACGGACCACAAACCGCTACTCCCAATCTTCACTGGCTTATCCTCACATCCCCCAGCCAGGATAGGAAAGTGGTTATTACACCTACAACAATATGACTTCGAGTTAGCATATCAGCCAAGCAGTGGAAACCCAGCCGACTTCCTGTCGAGACACCCGAGACCAGCCACACTGCTGGAAATACATGCAGCGGAAGAAACGGAGGAACACATTTGCCAGGTGATCCACACAATGAAGCCAAGAGCCATCGGCAGTGAAGACATTGTAGAGGCCACGCTAGGTCCGTGCTGTAACCTAGTCAAGGACACGATTGTCTCGGGGGAATGGAAGTCTTTTCTACGAAACATCCACAATCGAACGGCCGAAGCAAAGGAGTTCCTAACTGGCATCTTCGCGGTGAGACAATACCTATTCTAAGAGGGACCCGTATCGTCATCCCCACGAGCATGCAGGACAGAATCGTGGCATTGGCACATGAGGGTCACCAAGGAATGGTAAGAACCAAGGCCCGGATCAGACACCGCGTCTGGTTCCCGCAGATCGATGGGAAAGTGGAGCAATTGATCAACACATGTCTCCCATGCCAAATAACGGGGGTGCCGCCCAATCCCGAGCCCATACTATCGGCGGAGCGAAGGTCCTCAAGATGGGACGTCATCAGCATAGACTTCTCTAAGATACAAGAAGGCACACACCTATTGGTGGCGATCAACGATCACTCCAGATACCCAGAAGTCGAAATCGTGACCTCCACAGCGGCGGAGGTGGTCATACCCGCGATAGAGTAAATGTTCGTCACTCACGGCCTCCCAAGGCGGATTCGGAGCGACAATGGTCCACCATTCCAAGGAGAGTAGTTCAAAAATTACCTAACTGAACTCAATATTCAGTACCACCACATTATGCCAAGATGGCCGCAGGCCAACGGCAACGTGGAACGCTTCATGCGGACAATAAACAAAGTCCTGCGCCTGTCGCACGCAAACTCAAGCCCCTGGAGAGTGGACCTCTACAGATTCCTCCGGAATTACAGGGTAACACCACAACAAGGATACCGCCGGAGGACATGATGTTCAGAACTATCATCAACTCATCCATTCCCCATCACCCAAGCAGGAGCAGGGACGCGTATGACAGGGCACGCACCGAGCTAAGACGAACCGTGGCTAACGAGCACATGAGCAACAAAGGAACGTCAAAAGGTCCCGTCACCAAGTAGGTGACCAGGTGGTGATGGTGAGAAACCCATCCAAACCCAAACTAGACACACAACATGACTCCCTCCCATGGACTATAACCCAAAGGCACGGGACCATGGTAACAGCCAGGAGGGGACGGAGAAAAGTCACAAGAAACGCGTCTTGGTTCAAGACAGTCCCAAAGGACCTATGGACGGATGGTGCCCCACAACATGAAGAAGAAGATGACCAGCTAAGGGGACAGGAGAGTAATCACCAGGAAGGCGAAATGACCATCGAAGACAGAGTGGAAGATTTGCTGAGTGAACCAGAGCTGGGTGAGCCGAACTATGAAGGTGAGCAACCCGAGGGGAATCAGTGGATAACGCCCAGGGATGGATGATATGAGCTAAGAACTGCGCACCGGCCCCCAGCCAGGCTCAGAGACTATGGCCCTCATTACAACCCAGGCGTTAGGGGTTAACAGCGCCGTAAAAGGTGGCGGCGCTGTTAAACCCTTAACGCCTGATTACGAGGTCCCTTTGCGGGTTGGAGACTTTAACGCCTGCTTTTTGCAGGTGTTAAAAACCAACCCGCAAAGCGACCTTGGTGCTAAGTACTTAGCGCCTTCCCCATTCCCATTGAGCCCTATGGGGCAAAAATGGGGAAGGGCCATGGCGGCATGGGGAATTACCGCCCCGCCAACCTCGGAATGGGGCGGTAATTCCCCATTCCGCCATGGCGGAGTCGGTAAGTTACCGGCATGGACCATGGTGCTATTAGCACCATGGTCCAACGCCAGTGTCGTAATGAGGGCCTATGAGTGGTAGAAGAACAGCCCGAAAGACTACCGAACTCACGTTAGGAAACACTTACCCGTTGTCGCATTGTGTTGTTAATGTTTAGTTAAAATAAAGGAGGAATGTTATATCCGCCTTACGTCCCCAAACGCGGTGACTTAAGGCGTTACTAATAAAAGCTCCGCTCAGCGAGGGCAGTTCCGGGAAGACAACAACACACGTGTGTACGTGTCGTCATTGCTCCTGCTGGAGCTGCGCAGTGGGGCCTAATAGCCTGGGGCCCAGTCATCCTCTTTCCCGCCGACGCCTCGGCTGGAAAGCAGGATCTAACACTGTCCACTCCCAAATACACCAAATTTCATTATTTAACAAGGATATTCACGTCTGTCACTGACAGTGTCAAAACAAACTGGGTTGTTTACGCAAGAAATTACACAAGCAGTCTAATCTTCACAGTTATGTAACTTGCGCAGACCCCGAAGGCTCTGTACAGATAACATAAAGATAAAATGTGTATTACTGGACGCACCTCTGCACATGTGCACCATGCACGCCATTAATATTGTTTATATCTTTTTGTCACACAATAATATGTCTTTTCAAAGCATGATGCTGAGTGCTGGCAGTCTGGTCCTACAGTGTACTTTGCATCAGTGCTTAATTTGTAAAAAAAAAAAATATGTCCCAGGGCCCAAATATTTTCTAGCACATCTGGGACACATCAGCCTGGCAACTCTCTGCCCACTGGTGCCACCATCCACGGCAGTGCCCCAAAGTATTAGCATATTTAGGGTATAACCTCAACTCTTACCGGCTATGGTGGGTGATGGATGCACAACCCATGGCAGGTGTACACTTTATAGATACCGATCGACATAAAATAACATAACATAATGGTTTAAGGCAAATGTTGAGTGATTCTTTAAACACATCGGACCTCATTACAAGGTGGGAGGTAAGGGATTACCGGCACCGGTAAGGGCACCGGTGCCGGTAATCCCTTACCTCCCGACTACGAGTTCCCTTTGCGGGTCCTTCTTTAACGCCTGGTTTTTGCAGGCGTTAGGGACGGGACCCGCAAAGGGACTCTAGAGCTAATAACGGTAGCGCAATTTGCGGTACCGTTATTTGCGCCTTCCCCATTCCCATTGAGCCCTATGGGGGCTCAAATGGGAATGGGGAATGGCCCTGGTGAATGGGGAATTACCGGTCCCCCGGACCTCGGAATGGACCGGTAATTGCTCCATTCACCAGGGAGGAGTCGGAAGGGTTTTGGAGGCAGCCATGGAGCTCAGAGCTCCATGGCTACCTCCAACCTCGTAATGAGACCCATCATCATTGTTAACATTTTACCCGGATTGAATAGGCGGCAAGTGCAACATGTTGACCATCTGTCCACAGAAAACAAAGTAAACATGTTCCTCTTATGGTGAATTAATTAACAAATGCAGGAAAATTAATTCCTGAACTGATGAACTTGGTTGTGTAACACTGCAGCAAAATCGTTGTGCATAGTTTAGTGCTCACGGCAGACACTCCTCTTAGGCAGTGGCCTTTTCCCTGCAGTGCCCTTGTGTTGGTGCTGCTGGCTAGTAACTGTCCTCTTATTGTCAACCCACACTGCAGTAGCAGAGCTGCACCATCGTCATGCAGGATGACTGAAGCACCCAGCACTGTCATCTTCCAACTCATCGTTATCCATGAAAACTAGCACTGTCCTGCCCATCTGGTTCATTAGGTTCAGGAATAACAATGAACCTCCCCAGAATGAATAGACAGCGCCCAGTGCAACTGCTGTTCCTTGTTGTATGACAACTACTGAATACGAGTTAAAATAAAGTTTCAGAAAAACCTCATAAGAAAATAAGTGCTGGAGCTGAGCCCTGGCAAACGTCCCCACAAATTAAGCACTGCTGTGCACACTGCCCAAAGCTGCCTGGGAGGGAGGGCACCACACCCCCACCATCACCCTAGGCTACCAGCCCTCTGATATTAGGAGTATGTTGTTGCTGGATCTCAGGTTTCTCCTTGGTTGGAATGGGATGATCTTTCGTTGAATTAATTTGACTCCATAGCCAACAAATAAACATAATCTAGCCCTGTAGGGTGATGCACAGAGATTTGAAATAGATTCTGTTCTTGACTGGTAGCCAGTGGAGTGATCTTACATTCTCTGCAATGTGTTCTCTACTTTTCAGTCTGTGCAATAATCTTGCTTCTGTTTTCTGGATGTAATGACATTTTTTTGTTGTAAGGTAATCTATATATATATGCTGTTGACATTGTCCATATTTGATCAAAATAGCAAAATGGCTGTTACAGGAGCATTTTACAACATTTACATGATTTCTGTGTCCACAATATATGCGGGCATTGCCATGTAAGTCACTTTCATGCAACTGCACCCATGATATATGCCACTGAGAATCACTCCTTGAAGTTGCACCCATTATATATGGCAGCAGTGTCAGTTTAAATTACTTTGATGTTGCGGCCACAATCTATGCCAATATCATTACACATGCACAACATCTTCATGATCCCACCAGCTCTGGAGTATGCGTGGGGCAATCCTCTTCAAGAGGCCCCAACACTGTACTCCAACTACAACATCTGCCTTCATACATGAAAAGCTGGCTGCAGCCACTACATCGGAAGAAAAGGCGTCCTCAGGAGGGTACAGCCCTCAGCCAAGACTCCAGTTAATGCGTCCCTTATTTGCCCAGGAAGGCCCTATCAATAAGCACCTGCATGAGCCAGCAGTTGGAGCCGACCAAAATCACGGCCTAATTCAAAGGCCTGATTAAAAGGCCCTGTAACCTTGTCTGGCCTTGTCCGGGCACGTACAGTGCTACGTTGCTACACTCTTTGGAAGCCGTTCCTTACCTTTGCATTCATCCTCTACAGCATCTCTCGCCTGGAACTCCTACAATCTGTATTAGCATGTCACTGCATTTTATACGGCATCACAAGGTAAGGAAACCTGTATCATTAGCTGACATGCCTGCCCTGCATACCTTTCATCGTAACCACACCTCCACCGACTACACTGTGGTGGCTTTTATCAATGGCTTACCAACCCATGTAGGGTCCATCCCTACCTGCCTTTACCACTGTACCTGCTTGCTGATTATTGCATAACACCAGCCAAGCCCACCTCCTGCTTCCAGCAGTAGACGCCCAGGCCGTACTCCATGTGACTCATCACTGCAGCTACACTTAAACCTGCCTGTTACATGCCTGATTTGAGCCATAGCCTTGCACAGTTTATGCACCCGATTGTGCCCATTCCAAACCTAACCAGCACCTCAGTGCTGTATACATATCTTAATGTGTCTTCTGTATACCAGATTGACTTGTGACCTTGTACTATGCATGTACCTGATCCTGCCATACTGGATTTGTCCTGGAGATCAGTGATATACACTTAATGTACCTTGTGTATTACCTACCTGATTGCCAACCTCTTAGCAAATATACCTGAACTGACTTGCAGCCTGGTACTGTACATGTAACTAACTGATCCTACCTGTAACACACCTAACTTGACCTGCAACCTAACATTTACATAATTTAACTTGCCTGCTACATACCCCTCTGTGTTTCTGTAAACCTGATGTAGCCTCGTACCTTGTGGCGTGGCTTTACCAAACTGTGCACCTACCCTGTTTGTGTCCTTTGTGTATCTGTACACCTGCTGCAGCCCCTGTACTATGAGGCGTGTTCTGCCTGGTCTTGCTTTCAAGAACCACCCGCATGATGTAACCCCTATGCGTGGTCCTGAACTTTGTGTAATGCTCACTTTGCACTTACTGTAACTAGCACCTAGATGCCTTACGGTTTTGTGGGCTGCTATAAATGTTAAATAATATAAAAATAAATTTACTGTAAATCACTTTCATAAATCTATGACAGTTTGGTCCCTATAGATTACTTTCTTCAAGCTAGGGGTTACATCCTCCTACAGCCCTGGTCTTGGTGGCGTTGAGGCCACCTTCGTTATACTAGTGCCCGTGTCCTTTGTCCCAGTGGTTCCACTCATCCATGTCCTCCCAAGATGGCGGGTGAGGTGCACCGCATGAGAAGGATTTTGCCTCCGGTTTCAGCATTCATGAAGGCTCCACCTTCAGGCGGTCAGGTGACTGCTTATCAACCCCGGAAGCCCGGGTTCCTATGCATCGCTACTCTTACCAAATATGCTTCTTAAGTTTGTATACTAGGAGACAGTGGGCCTCATTATGAGTCCAGCGGTAACCGTGCCGGAAATTCCGGCAGGTTACCGCCGGACTCGTATTTCCATTCTGCCTCCGTGATTGCTGGAATCACCAGGGCATTACAACCCCGGTGACCTGGTAATTCCAGAGGCAGAAATCAGTAAATTCCCATTCCCAAGGAATTCTACAATACTCCATGTGCATGGGGACCATGGAAACACAGACTCCGTCTATGACAGACCCGGTGTTTCCATGTCTGCCTGCAGGCGGGTGGTGTTAAACCCGCCAGGTCAGACCTGGTGGGAGTGACACCTCCCACCTGCAGGACTCTTAATCATCCTGTCCGGAAAGAACGGTGGTGGCGGATTTACCACCACGGTTCTTTCCGGACCGGCAGGGTCGTAATGAGGCCCAACATGTCTCAAGAACAACATTTCTTTTGATTTGTAGGCTTTTAGACGCAGTCGAAGAATGCCGTCGCGATGATGTCGAGAAGGAAATTGTTGCAGATAATTTGTCATTTTATCCAATTTATTCATTGTTGGGCCGAGCTCTAAAGCTGTAGATAATCTTTCATACTTGGACAGATTTTGAATCCAAGACCACTGTTTCAACTTTCTCTTCGCAATTTGAGGCTGGGCCAGCAAGGTGTCCATCGTTATGTCGGCTGCTTGCAAGATCGCCTTCAGCCTTTGATTCCATGTCAGGAGTATTCTAACATAAGGACGACTGTCAGCTGGTGCGAATATTTTATATGCTGGTTCAGGGTTTGAAATAGTCATCTTCCTTAATAGCGCCATTGATTTCCACCTCATGGTTCCATATAGCTCGTCTAATGCTAGTTCATGCCTGATGATGGTCAATGATATATATTTTGGCAGCCTCAATACTCGTCTCCAAAAGGTACCTTCTGGCCGTGACCAGATTCTATGATCAATGTTCCATCCTGCTTCAGCACCAAATGTAATAGCAGGGATTACTTTCTGCAGATAGAACGTGCAAACCGGATTTAGGGTGAATTTTCCATGTAAAGTGTGAATTCTTGCGCCTTGTAGGGAAAACGTTCTCATACGCTGGGATCGGTCTTGAACCCAGCTCCATTCCCGTATCAATTTATTGATCATTATCCCTAAATATCGGATTTCAGCGATTTCTTCAATCACTTCATTATCGATTGTCCAACTGAAGTTTTTGTTTTTTCTTCTTTTTGATGGGCCGAACTTCATAATGTTTGTTTTTTTGACATATATTTTTAGTTCATTTTCATCCATATAGCTTTGCAATTTTAGAAGAAGTCATTGTAGACCTATTTCGGTCGAATCGATTAAGACTAGATCATCAGCATAAGTTGCGCAGCTAACATGATGACCATTAATTTTTGGAGGAAACACTTCACCTTAGTTAGAGCAATAGGCAATTCAGCAATGAACCACTTAAATAAAGAGGCGGACAGGGGGCATCCTTGTTTCAACCCTTTATGCGTGACAATTGCCTCCGATAAGTCCACTTTTTCATTTATCCTAATGCGGATTGATGTCTTTGTGTGAAGTGCTTTTATTGGTTTCAACAGGGTTTCCGAACAGTCCCAGTTTGCTAGTTTCTGCCATAACATCTCGCGATTTATAGCATCGAAAGACTGTTGCATATCGATAAATGCCAAGAAAAGATTTGACCTCTTTTCCAAAGCTTCCAATTTCAACAGGTTTACCATTGTCAGGTTGATCTCAGTCCCGACTCCCTTTGTGAAACCTGTCTCACGACAGTCCGAGATTCCATGTTTGTTTGCCCATGCTGTTAATTTTTGCTGCAAAAAGTGGCAAATATCTCACCAATTGTGTCGAGAAGGGCAATCGGGCGATAGTTGACCGGATCAGCCCGATTGCTCTTCTTGAAGACCGGCACAATTATCGGTCCACGATGATGGTAATGACCCTTGTTCAGCAATTCTGGAAAACAACTTCGCAATAAATGTGGACCAATCTTGTTTATGTGCTTTCAGCATCACGTTTGTTATGCCGTCTGGCCCAGCAGCTCTCAAATGTTTTAACTTGGCAATAATGTGGCATATATCTTCTTCGCTCTCTCGTATATCCCAGCTTGTTGCATCCTCAACAGTTACAGTAGAGATTGCGGATGATGCCGTCAAAAATACCTCTTTGAAGTGTTTTATCCAGTCACCCTCAGCGACCCCATTCACCATTATGTCTGTTTGGTTTGCGAAACCTCTGTTCAATATACGCCAGATCTCTCTTGAATTATTCGTTTTTATAAGGGACAACATCGCCTCACCGCGTTCTTGATCACGCAGGTAAGAGAAAGCTTTTACCCAATTTCGGTATTTTTGCTTCCTTTGTATGATCAGTCCCAGATCAGATGCACCCAGTTTGATTTTTAGTTCATGTATATCCTTGTTAAATTGTTTCTTTTCGATCTTTACTCTCAAACTCCATATGTGAGTATGTATTTTTGCACTTTGTGTCTTCTGTGAGGAGCCAAGACTTTGGTAAGGTAATAGCGCTACATAGTTTGTCGAGTCTCGAGTTGTTTTGTCTAGTGTTTGGAAGGCTTTGGTCAGTTTAATTATTTGTTTCTCTTTTAACCTAAGCCTGTTGCACCCATAATTTACCTCCAGTGCCTGGCTCAAATTCAGTACTTCCGATCTTCGATGTAGGAGCCAGGACATCACCAGAACATCATGGTCGCTATTCTCAGTCGGCATTATTCTCTGTTTATCAATTTTATTCCACAGTCCAAATATAGTCTAAGGTCTTGTCATGGCATATGTTATGCCAGGTGAAGTTGGGAGGTATATCGCCATTGACATGACCGTTGACTATATCACAATCTCGTGCTTCCATTTCAGCGTCCCATCTAGATCTTCTGGATTTTACTCTATGTTCTTCTTTGTTATTATCCAGAATGAGATCATTTTTAGCGTCGAACCATGCGATGTTCATATCCCCACACACGATAATCGATAGATCTTGGTGACTCATTTGATTTTTATCAATTATCAACATTACTGAGGATATGAAGTTTTCAGAAGTGATCTTAAGTTCCAGTATACATTAATCAGAAGCAAATGTTGCACTTCCTGTGTCTTTCTGATGGAATGTTGAATCAAAAGTGCTTTGCACAAAACTGTTGGGATTTTCTTTTTCCATCACTTCCCAGTTTGTGCCAATTTTCAGCATTGTTATTAAGCCGGAGAAAGGACAACCTTTTGAATTTTTCTCAGCTGGATTTAGCATTGTTAAGTAGCCATCTTTCACAGGGGGAGTTCGCATCCACGTTTCTTGCAAACATATGATGAAGTTGGCAGTCAAATCCACTGGGAAGTCATTATATAAATGTCGAAATCTTCGCGTGTTCCAGGATATCAGTGTAGAAGTACCTTCAAGTCCAATAAGGTCTAGCTAATGCTTCCTCGCCCCAAGTTTAAGGTTGCCAGACGATGGCTGTGAAATTGGCACAGTGTTCAGGTGTTTCCTTAACTCATCTCGTCGCTGCTCATTGGTTACCTTAGTACTAAACTTATCATTTGCACTAGATTGGTTTGTAAGTGCTATCGGTACATCTTCAGAGATCTCGAAGCCCAGAAACAGTAGTTCTTCTTTCGCAGCCATTAGCGTCTTGCATGCCGCCTGATATTTTATATGCAGGAGGACCCTATCAGCTCACACTTCTGAGATGTATTCAACTATGCATATATCTTGGGTAGTCAAGGTCCTTAGCGCAGGCATTGAGTGTAGAACCCGGATGACATTTCCTCGGTTCAAGTTGACATCATTATCATCGTCAAATACATTCTTGATTTGAAATTTCCATGACATAGGTTTTGAGTCGACCAGCTTTTGTTGCTCCAATTGCATTGTTTTTTGCTGTCTTTGTGCTGATGTTTGTTTCGGATTCAATGTAGCTTGCGTCTTGTTCTTAGTATCAGGTTCGGAGTTTGCTTGACTTACTGTAAATTTTCGTTGCTTAGCTGCAGGTGCTAGAGACCCTTCGCTCACGTCTCCATTTATGGTTTTAGGATTTTGTAGTTTAGGGATTGGACTCGCAGCAGTGGAACTCTGTCTCGCAATATTTTGGGGACAATTGGACCCCCCCTATTGACAGTCCGAACTACTGCCCTCCTCAAAATCTTCTGAATATGTTGATAAATTACATAAATCCACCGACGAAGCCATTTAGTGGATTGAGTTGGCATCAGAATCAATTCTCTTTCGCTTTTTGGGATTCGTCGAATTGCATTTTGCAATTGCTACGGCTGCTTTTAAAATACCTTCTGTTTCAGCAGATTTATTAGGCAGGTCGGGTTTCTGCCCCGAGAATAGACTTTGTTTGCAAGGTGTATATAGGTTTCTTATACATTTTCTTGAACTGCTGGTCTGTTTTTTAGGGGCACATATGTTTTTCTTTGTTTCCGTTTTTTTAGTAGGACGAGGCCCTACATCTTGGATTTTCTACATGTTCGGTACAGTTGTCATATTTTTCGCTGCACCGCTAAAGATCGCAAAGGACATTTTTGAAGTGGAGCAGTGTGGAATTTCAGTTGACTTTTGGCAGAGATCTGCATCAACAATCTCCATATTTGTTTTTTCAGGGGGGATGTGAGGAGTTGTTTAAGCTGTATTTACGCACTCACTTGAGGTGGCCGCACAAGGGCCAGTTTGATTACTGCTCACAGGCAGTTCGCGTTCTTAGTACACTGAGGGTTGGGAGGCCCATCAGCGATCGCGACGGCTGATGAACTTGTGGGTCCCCGCGAGTTATCTGCGGGATGTACTGCACTATCATGCACACTAGAAGCATGAAATGCGCAGAGCACCTGGCCTTTGCTGCAAAACTGCGTTCCGACACTTGTTCCACAGCACCCCTGTCTCGATTCCATATTGGGTGTGTTGTTTACATTTGAGGCCATTTGTTTCATGCATCCTAGAACCGCCCCCATTAAGGTGGTTTTTCGATGTTATCTTTCGTGGCTAAACCGCTCAGCCTATTGTGCCAAGATGCAGACTTTTCTGTTTTATTTTCCAGTCGTGATTGAAGCGCCGTAGTTAAACTTTGCATTTTTAATATTTTTTCATTTAGTTGCCCTAATATTGCACCATTATTGTGAATTCCTTCATTTAGGGTTTCATTAAGTTTTATGAAAGGAATTAGAGCCAGAGAAGTGGCGGCCAGCACATTGTTGTAGATCTATATTGTCGCCGCCACCGACAAGTTTGATTTCGTGGTTGACTCTTGTTCAGCAAGGCTTTGTTGATTTTCTTTGTTCGTGATAGTTTGCTCGAAGCCGCCTCAGACTGGAAGACCCATAATGCTTGGTGACAACTGATCCAAGTCACCAGGTACACTCAGCGTCTTCGGTGTAGAACAATTGGACACATGCTTCACAGGTAACCGGTTTTCCGCTGTACATTGTAATGGCATGCCAAATTGATCAATTTGTATGTTTACATGTGTTCCTTGTTCTAATTGCGGAACTGGCGCTAGCCCCAAGCTTGTTGAGAGGTCATCAGGAAGACCTTGTGCTAGTGCGCTTGTTCGAATTGTTTGCAAGATTTTTCCCGCTCCGTGTGTCTGATGATGATCGGAACCAGTGTTTACACTTGCACGTCTGTCATTTATTTTGTTAGTTATTGAGAAACTCTCTGTCAACTTGTCCTTCATTTTCTCAAAATCAGCTTTCAGCCGCTCTGTTAATCTGGCCTCACGACCTGCCAGATCAAACCCATTGTTCAGTGTATTCACTTCTCTCAATGCATGCAATAAATGTTTTCGCTGCCCTGCGTGGCACGAATATTAGTGTCGCCTGTCACGCCTGAATGTCCTTTCTTGGCAGGCGCCTTTGCGCACATATGATTTTTCTTTGAAAGTGTGTATTCGCTATTGTTTTCATTCATTATTGTCGACAAGTTTGCTGTAAAATGCCTCTCTGCAGCGGAGTTATTTGATCTGCCTTCCATCAGGGGGAAAGTGAATTTAAAGAGATTTGCATCCGTGAAAGACCGCGAAACCTCCAATTCGAGAAGCTCTATGTCAGTTACATGGAATGGCGATTGGAAGTCTCCAGCGTTGATTTCGATCACTTTGAAGCCTTCGTCGTGACTTATAGTCGCATTAGTGATAGTGTTTGTTACTCCGCCGGCGCCGGCCCCCTCATGCTCAGCGTCCTCCATCGCTGCGCAAGGAGCACCCGCCGCGGAGCCAACAACAACAGCAGCAGCCTCGTTCTTTTCCGCAGAGCTGTTTAGAGGCCAAGGCTGTTTTAACTCTAGTAGTCTTTTCGTTGCCATTTGTACAAGAGATGTTAAAGCTGCTGTACATTTTCCTGTAATTGGGGCAACTGGCAACAAGTCCTCACACTGCTCACACGACCAATCATAGCCCCCCAGGTCGCATGTTAGAACAGACACTTCCCCTTCCATTCGCAATGTATTGTCATTCAAGGGACTAGCCCCCGATTGCAAGGATTGCTTTAACTTTAGGCGAATCAACTGCCCATCTTCAGCCATAATTTGCCGCCTACCTGCTATCATCTGCGGACTGCTGCAGACTGAACTCTGTGCTTGAACTCCTGGAGTTTTTAAGGGGAATGGAGCTTGTTGACATAAAGAGACAGGAAGCAAAGCAAGAACACAAATCCAAAGGTCTCCAACAGTAGCTGCAGCTCCTCTCTCTGGCACCAACTGCTGCAGACTGAACTCTGCGCTCGAACTCCGTGCGTGCCTGGAGTTTTTAAGGGGAATGGAGCTTGTTGACTTAAAGAGACAGGAAGCAAAGCAAGAACACAAATCCAAGTGTTCTCCAACAGTAGCTGCAGCTCCTCTCTCTGGCACCAACTGCTGCAGACTGAACTCTGCGCTCGAACTGTGCGCGTGATAGAGCTTGTTGACTTAAAGAGACAGGAAGCAAAGCAAGAACACAAATCCAACCGTTCTCCAACAGTAGCTGCAGCTCCTCTCTCTGGCACCAACTGCTGCAGACTGAATTCTACGCTCGAACTCTGCGCACGCTCCACGCGTGCCTGGAGTTTTTAAGGGGAATGGAGCTTGTTGACTTAAAGAGACAGGAAGCAAAGCAAGAACACAAATCCAAACGTTCTCCAACAATAGCTGCAGCTCTCTCTGGCACCAACTTCTGCAGACTGAACTCTGTGCTCAAACTCATATTATTCGACGAGAGTCTGGCCATCGACCTAGAGGGTTCCAGGAACAGCGACCGAAGATCAAGGATCCATCGCAGTCTTCGCTCCTGAGTCCTGAGTGGGGTTTTCTGCCCCAGAGGGTTTCCCTGGGGGTTTTGCCACTCTGTTTCCTGTATACCTCAGGTGGAGGGGAGTAAGATTCTCAGGGAGGTTTTCCTGATGTCAGGGATTATCTGCTGTCCAGGTTAGTGACTGTCTGTACTTCAGTAATCAAGTCATTATAGTTTATTATACTAGGTCCAAAATATATAATTGAATGGCCATTGTAAATCACTTTCTTGAAGCTGAGGCCAGTCTATAACAGTTTGGTCACTGTAAATCACTTTCATGAAGTTGTGGGCAGAGTCGACTCTAGTAGTATGAATACTATAAATCATTTTCATAAAGCTGCCACCACAATCTATGCTGGCATGATCACTGTAAATCACTTTTATTAAGCTGCATCCACAATCTATGCCAGTATGATTACTGTAAATCGCTTTCATGTAGCTGCAGCCACAAGGTATGACATAGATAGAATAGAAGACTGTCTACCTGAGAAGAACCCTGAATGAAGGGGGAACAAGACTTGTTAGCACTAAAAGAATATTGAGAGAACTCACGATTGTGGAAAAACCTAAGAGACTGGTTAGAGAACCATTGGTTAGGGAGGGGCTCAAGAGAATCTTGGGACACCCTGAGGTCATAGAGAGACCTTAGGGAATCCTGAAGGAACCACGGGTTATGGAAATACCTAAGAGCATTGTAAGGGAAATAGAGATCCTAGTGAATTAGGTGAATCATGCTAGAATCAGAGTTGTTGTAGAGACCTGAGAGAAATGTGAGAGAACCAGGAGTCCTGGATAGACCTGAGATGAGGGGTTTGTTCAGAACAAAAATAAATGATTTACACCAAAAACCCAAGGTCTTGCAAAGTCTTTGGGGAAGTCCAACATTTCTGAAATTACCTAAGAGACTAGTACTGAGTAGAAGAAGCTATAGCAAAGGTTTCAGAGGGATGGGCTTAACTCAGAAATGGATGCTGAGAATGTGACATTGTTCAAGACCTGATAATAATTCTTCTGAAATATTAGACATTGTAAGGAGCCCTGAGAGAATTGTGTGACATCTTGAGAGGGTGAATAGAATTACATGGTGGACTAAAGGTTGCAGAAAAGCCTACAAGGAAGTGAACTGAAAAACCAAGTAGCGAGAGAGGCCTACATGAATGATAACTACAGAAAAGACAAAGAACCCTGAAGAGAACTCAAACTGTGAGTACGCTCTGGAGAAATCTAGCCACTGAAGCATATTATGTTTATTTGTTAGAACAAGGATAGTGAAGCCTTAGGTTTATGGACCCTTTTTGTTGTCTAAACTTGGAGAACATTTTGTTGTTGCTTAGGTTTATGCAGGAGGCTACCCGACTCATTAAGAATAGGTTTGAACTTTCTGTTGGCCATCCTCTTTGGAGAATCACACTTTCTTCTGTCCCATTGTTGACACTGTTTTTCAGATGCATCCCTTATTTTTTTACATGCATTCCCTAGTACTTAAAGGCATTGGTCCAAACGCAACTCTTAATTACACTGAATAAGCACATTATATTAAACTGTCCAACTCTGTGTGGTCTTCATTTCTAAATATCCTCAAAGGGGTGGCTAGGTTGTTTCTGTTCATTCTGTAGCATGCTGTTGCAAAGTACTACTTCTGTCTGTTTATTGGGTATGTATGGTTAACAGTACTGAATGCTGCTGAGATGTCTGGGAATATGAGGGCTGGGGTGATGTTGTCATCTGGATTGATTTTAAGGTCATCCCAAATGGATAAGAGTCCTGTTCCCCCCATTGGTCAGAATCTGATTTTGGCTTGGTAAAGTATATTGCTCGACTCAACATGTTCAAGATTTGACTACAAACATAGCTGTAGCCCAAAAAGGAGCCCGGCTAGTAAGGGGTACAAACTTGTCCCCTAAGGGAAAACCTAGAAATAAAGACACAGACACCAGGGTTCAATAAAAGGCTTTATTAAATGTGGTGTGTGTGTGTTTTCTGGGTTTGTGTTTGGACTAATCCATCCAGCCCACCAGAGCGCTGGTTGGAATGTTGCAAGGAGAAAGAGAAAGAAGAACACAGAAACAGAACTTCCCTGCCAAATAATGGGCTGGGCAAGGGTGAAAATAATCCAAAGAGGATGTGAAAAAAGAAGACAGAAAAGAAATGTAGGATAGAGAAGGAAGAAATAAAAGAGAGGGGAGAACCTAACCCCTTGGGAGGAGGCCCACCAGGGCACAAAGACATTTAGGCCCCCGGGCCTTCTGTGGGACCCCCGAGAGAGTTAACTGTGGAGCTGGACTGCATGTCAGGAGGAGCCCAGGCCTCGACAGAGCCATCGAGGGTGGCGGCCAGCCCCGGGGGCCAGGCTGGATGGGCCTATGAAGATTAAAGGGCTCAGGTGGCGTGGATGGGGCTGCCCTGGCCGAGGATAAAGCACTACTTATTCAGGGCCACGTAGGGTGGCGTCCCAAGCCAGGCAGTCCATCCATTCCCCCTGATGGCCTGTCCCGGGGCCATTCAGGGTGGGTCCAATGTTGAAAAGTCCTTCGAGGCCGCGTCTGCCAGGCGGCCTGGGGGTGAAGAGGAGGTGTAAGTCTGCCCCACCCTCGGCGGGAGGGGCAGTGAGGTAAGCCCACCCGTGAGATGAAGCACAGGTGAAGCAGGTGAGGCCGAGGAAGTCAGGCAGCCCTGGTGAAGAAAAGCCCTGGGCTGCCACATTGGAGCAGCCCAGGTGAAGACTGGAGCTCCTGCATGCTGGCCGCAGCTCTCAAAGAACTCCAACCCGCCCCGTGCATCTCTGTGATGCAAAGCAGAGGGTGCGGCACTGCAAGGATGGAGGAAGGCCGTGGGGTGCCACAGTGATTGTGGGTGTCTCAGCTTGTTCCTCTAGAAACAGATGCTGCAGTGATGACAGCCCAGTATTGGCTTCCTCCATTAGTTTACTAAATTCCTCGAGGTTGACGAGTTTTCCTATTGTCTTCGTAATGGTTGCTTCTCTTTCATGAGCAGGGAATGTGTGTTCGTATCATTGACAGGAACAGGGATTGAGGGTGTAGTGACTCTTCTCCACTGTGTGAAGTTCTTCGTTGAACTGTTCCATTAAGTTTGATATTGCATCAGTGTTCTTTTAACATGTGGCTGACAGAGGGATTCTGTGTTGTTGTGACATGCGTGGGCGGATATTTTGCAGTGAAGATTTTTTTTTGCATTGTTTATTTTTGCAACCTGTGATCTCTATTTCAGATGCAGGATTGGCGTTGATCTATTTTATCTTTGAGGAATTGGGTTAAGTTCTGACCAAGTTTCTGGGCTGATACAGAATCCATGCTTTGGAGGACATCATCTCATTAAAGCTCTACAGCAGCTTCGTCTATAAATTGACTGAGTATTGTAAAGGGCTGTTTTGGTGTAAAAATTGAGACTTTACAGGTATGTTTAAAAAAGGAGTTCATGGCAGAGGTTGGGGGAAGGGGAGGCGGGTGTTGTATATTAATACCTGAAGGAAGACAGGAGCCAGGCAGTGGTTTCACCAGTGTTTTATTTCTTCGGGTTACACTGGAACAGTTCACATATACACAGTGCCCTGGATAACTAAGGCCAACGTGGCCAACTGGGGCCGGGCTGCAGTAACCCTAATAGCGCAGCTTTTATGCCGAATTAATCCCGTGCTCGGAGGAGCCGGGAAGACGCAGCTGTCCGTGTCCTCAGCTCGTCCCGTAATGCGCACGTAGCGCGCGGGGGCGGAGCTGTGGGCGCGAGCGAGGTCTCGCGAGAGCAGGGCTCTCGCGACATCTCTAAACACCTCGTTTTTTCCAATGCGAAACGGGTTCACTGTAACACATAGTCATTGTATCTCACCGGTCTTCTGTGCTCCCTTCTGGGCCTCTCACTGGTTGTAGGGCACGGTCTCTGCTGAACCGGTTCTGGACTAACATTCGCTTCTTCCCGTTCTGTTTCGGTTTCATCTCTTTCTCCGTCGTTTCCTTCGGGTTCTCGTTCCTCGTTTCTCTCGTCATCTCTTTCGGTTTCTATACGGGGTGTCTCAGGGGTCCTCGCTTTTTCTTGCCTTCGCTGGTATAATGCTACCCTTTCAAAGTTCCACGTGCGCCCGTCTTCTGTGCGGACGTGATTGGTTCCTTTGTGAGTTACCTTTATGGGCTGACTGTACCGGGATCCTGTGGCTTGATCTTTTCTTGGCAGTTTGATTTTGACCCAGTCCCCTTTTCCTATGTTGGGCGCTTGCTTCGTCCTTCTTCTTTCGTCACTCCACGATTTCATGCGCGTCTTGTTTCTCTCAATGCGCCATACTACTTCAGTCATGTCAACTGCTTCGTCTTCCCTTACTCTCGACAGCCATGGTGGAATGAGGGTGGATGCCGCACTCCTCCCTCTCAACATTTTGAACGGGGATATTTGAGTAATTCCGTTTGGCGTGAGCCTGTGGGCCGCTATGGCTTCTTTGGTGGTTTTGAGGGGGTCCATACCCGACGCTGTTGCCAGTTGGATGGCCCCTTTTATGAACCTGTTCGCCCTCTCCACAAGTCCATTTGCTTGGGGGTGATACAAGGCCGCCTTCTTTTGTTTGATGTGGTTCCTTCTTAAAAAGTCTTCCATGTCTTTGGATACTAGTTGCACCCCATTGTCTGTGACGACTTCTCTGGGGAGGCCTTCCCTTTGGAAGATTTCAGTGAGCACTTCAATGACTGTCCCAGTGGTTATGTTTGGGACAAACTCGGCTTCCACCCACTTGGATAGATAGTCGACCAGCACAATGCCGTATTTGTGTTCCGTTTCCATAGCCTCCAGGGGCCCTATGAAGTCTATGCCCACTTTGGACCATACTGCTTCTGGTATCTGTGGGTATGAGAGGTGCTTGGCGAACTTTCAGTCTTTTGTCGCTGTTTAGGCATTCATGGCAGCGCTCTATCATGGAACGTATTTCCTGGTCCATAGACGGCCACCAGTAAGCTTCTCTCACCCTGCGGCGGGTCATCGTGTTCCCGAGGTGTCCCGCGTGGGCCCTGCAGAGAATTGTGCGCCTCATTCCTGTGGGGGGAATGATTTGGTCCATTTTCATGATTATCCCCTCAGTTTCCGACAACTCATCTTGCACCTTCCAATATGGTCTCATGCCTTCTGGCAGCATTTTCTCATTTGGCCACCCTTCTCTGATCCATTTGCGAATCTTAGCCATGGTTGGGTCATTCTCATCTTCTTCTTCCCAGTGTCTCTCACTGAGCTCCAGGTAGTCTGGAGCCCTTATGTCTGCGATGGATGCAACAATGCATTCTCCGTGTAGGAATGTGGTAGCCCTCTCCTTGTTCTCTGGCAGTCTCGACATGCAGTCGGCTTGCGAGTTTTTCCAGCCTGAGATGTGATGAATTTCAAATGTGTATTCCTGTAGTTTCGCTGCAATGCGAGCTAGTCTGGGCGTGGATGCTTTGGTGCCTCCTGGACTAAGCATGTGGATGAGCGGCTTGTGATCTGTCACCAGCTTGAACTTTGTGCCCCACACGTATGTTCTGAAATGTTCGACTGCCCATGCGCATGCTAGCATTTCTTTTTCAATGGTAGAATAGTTCTGTTCCGCCTCTGATTATGCCTTTGACGCAAAGGCCACCACATGTTCGGTGTCACCTCTCCTCTGCGTTAGCACTGCTCCTAGTCCGTACGCACTGGCGTCAGTGGTAATGACCGTATCCCACTCTGGGTTAAAAGTTTGAAGACATGGGGCTTTCATGATATGTTGCCTTATGGTGTCCATCGCCCTTTTCTGGGGTTCTTCCCACACGAATTCTGCCCCTTTTTTGAGTAGATCGCGTAGGGGTGAAGTGGTTTCTGAAAACTTTGGTATGAATTTCGCATAGTACTCAGCCAATCCTAGAAATGACCTCACCTCTTCTTTGGTGGCGGGTTCTGGAGCTTTGATGATGGCTTGCATAAGATTCTGTTTTGGACTGATGCCTCTTTCCGAAATCTTGTACCCCAGATATTCAACTTCTTTTACCCCAAATGAACATTTCTCATGACGTAAGCGCACTCCTGCTTCTTGTAGCTTGTTGAGAACCAATTTGAGGGTGGTGTCGTGCGTCTGTTTGTCCCTTGCGTAAACCAATATGTCGTCCTGAAAATATACCACATTTTTGACTTTTCTTAGCAGGACGTCCATCATGCGTTGAAAGGCTGATGCGGCTGATGACAACCCGAAAGGCATTTTGGTGAATTGAAATGTGCCAAATGGAGTGATAAATGCCGTCAGGGGTTTCGATTCTTCGTGCAGCTGTATTTTGTGATATGCATTTCTCATGTCTAGTTTGGAGAATATTTTGGCCTCTTTCATTAGTAAAATGAGTTTGTTTATGCTTGGGAGCGGTTAATTGTCCGTGATGACTTCTAAGTTGAGGCTGCGTAGGTCTATGCACACTCTTAATTCCTGTGATTGGGGTTTCTTTATCAGGACCACTGGGCTCAGCCATTCGGACGCTTCGATTTCTTCTATCACTCCTTCCTTCTTCATTTTGTCTAGCTGTTGTCTAAGGGTGTCCCTTGCTGTGGCCGGTACTGGTCTCACCCGGTGCTTGACAGGGACAGCATTTCTTTTGAGCACAATTTTGTGAATAAAACTTTTAATGTGCCCCGGCTCCTCCGAGAAAAGTGTTGGGTAATCGCTCTTGACCACGGACCCGCTCCTCGTATTGACTGATAGAACTTGATCTTCTGTGCTGGGATCCAGTCTGATTTTTAATTTATCCTGATCATCCCAGCCCAAAACCGCAGGCCCTTCGTGGCTGAAGTAGACCCTGGTGATGGTTTCTCTTCCTTTGAATTCGACTTTGCCGTTGATATACCCTAGCAGTTCGACTGAGGCCCCACCAAACACCGTGGGCTTGTGTCGTGTGGTGAGTACTTCCACTTTCTCTTTACCCACCATTTCTTTGTATGTCCGAAGGGGTAAGATGGTGAGGTCTGAACCGGAGTCTGCCATGACCCTTGTCTCTCTTCCATCGGTTTTTATCACGCAGTGGGGCTTCTCTCTCCTGGCTCGTGTGCTGTTCACCATAATGACTGTGGGTCTTCCCTCCTCATCTGAGGAGGATTCTCTTTCCCTTGTGTGATCTGTGGTAAGGCTGGTGACTTTCTTGTTCCTCCATCGACACACTATCGAGAAGTGTCCTATGCGTTTGCAGACGGAGCACTCCTTGTCTCTGGCTGGGCACTCTCTGTCAAAGGCCAGGTGTTTGGTGCTGGTGCACCTATGACACTTGAGGGGTTCTTTCTTGCTGTTTCTCACTTCTCTCGTGTCCGGTGCAAACCTTTCCTTTCTTGGACGGAATCCCACCGCTTGTATTTCAGTGGGAACTTGGGCCCCTGTAAATTCCTTCCTTCTTCCCGCCGTTTCCTCTACTGCTCTGGCGATCTCCACGGCTTTCTCTAACTGCAGCTCTTTTTCGAGGATGAACTTATCTTGGACTTTCCGACTGTTGGTGTGGACAACTAGCATGTCGCATATACGGTTTTCCGCATTGGTGCCGAAGTTACACAGGGCTGCTAGTTCCCTTAATTTAGTGACGTAGTCATCGACGGGTTCGGACTGTTCTTGTTTTCGAGTGTAAAACCTTATTCTATGGAGTACTGTGTTTTCTTTGCTGGCGAACCTCTTAATGATTCTTCTAACCGCCTCCTTGAACACATCATCATTGTCATCATCTACCGGAATCGGGGTAAGGCCCTCGAATATTCTTTGCCCTTCCACCCCTAAGGCATTGAGTAGCATGGCCCTGCGTCTCGCCGCTGAAAATCCTGCTCCAGCCATAGCTTCCACGTACGTCGTGAACAGGGGCTGCCATTGTGGCCAAGGAATGGTAGGCCTACCTGGCGTTTGTAGAAAGGGTGGCGGCGGTGTGGCTCCCTGCATGTTTCTGCGCGGTTTCTTGTGGTGATCCTCGTTGCCAATTTATGTTGTATATTAATACCTGAAGGAAGACAGGAGCCAGGCAGGGGTTTCACCAGTGCTTTATTTCTTCGGGTTACACTGGAACAGTTCACATATACACAGTGCCCTGGATAACTAAGGCCAACGTGGCCAACTGGGGCCGGGCTGCAGTAACCCTAATATCGCAGCTTTTATGCCGAATTAATCCCGTGCTCGGAGGAGCCGGGAAGACGCAGCTGTCCGTGTCCTCAGCTCGTCCCGTAATGCGCGCGTAGCGCGCGGGGGCGGAGCTGTGGGCGCGAGCGAGGTCTCGCGAGAGCGGGGCTCTCGCGACATCTCTACAGCGGGGCGGGTTACTTTTGCATTTTCATGCCAAAATGTGTGTCATTTGCACCACAGAGTGCAAATCAAGGAAATTAGTAAAAATAGGCAAATCATTTTTACTCCCTCTTTTTGCGCTTTAGAGTGGAAATGATCCAAATGCTGGCCTGCAGTTTACTCAAGGTTGATGGCAATTACAGTGGATTTTCTCTGGAACCGTCAGCTTTTTAGCAGGTATAAGAAGCAGGTGGATTATATAGGAATCCATTAGTTCTTCGCCAGCATTAAAATAGCATCCTGGCATTAAACCGAGTGAGTTTGGGAGGCAGAATGGAAACAGGAGGCAGAAACAGTACTCCTGTTCAGTCCTCCCACAATCTCCAAAAACCTTGAAATTACCCTGGGACGTGAAAAAAAGATGTGAAGACAGGCAAAAAGCCACTGCGCCCATCTTTATCACAGTTGTGTAGGCTGTGGGCACTTAGAAATGACTGTCTTTGAAGCCTCTCTTGCACTTGAAGCTGGGGAGACTGAAATTACGGGATTCGATCTATGCCAAAATCTCCTTTGGATTGTTCACACTGTTGCATGGATCGCCGGTCATTGACATAGCAATTATTCATCACAGCTTTGTTGGTTTTGTGTCCATGACGCTTGACAGGGTCCACAACAAAAGGGGTATTATCATGACTTTTCTGCCATAATTGATATTCTGTTCTTTTTTTTTTTAACGGAAGCACAGATGGAGAAACATTGATTGAAAAAAGTGGAAAGAGGAAACGACTCGAGAGAGGGTTCATAGCAGAACCTTCTAGGCAGAGGCTAAATAGCAAACTGTCAGAGCTCCCATTAGGATTGCTTTATTTGCTCACCTTGAATGAAAGAGGCTTTGGGGGGAAACGTTTCATGTCAAAAGAGAACCTGTTTGTAAAGGTCACATCATGGGGGCGCAGTTTGCAGGTACTGTAAATCACAGCATAATTGCTCGAGTCATTTGGCAGGATTAGGGGCGCATGCAGTTCGCTATTCAAAAAGTGTGCGTCGGGGGGAATTGAATTCTATACAATTCAGGCACCTCTGAAAGGAATTTTTGTGGACCAGGCGAAACGTCTTGGCGTTGCTACAGCCATCTGCGGTAAGACCAGCAGCAGCCTCGAGAACAGCAATAACACAATCTAGGATTAGTTTTGCGAGCAATTGATTCTAAACAGGCAGTGTTCATTCTGTCCCTGTTGCACGTCAGCAGAAACCCCGCATTTACATGTGGCGATGTAATTTGAATCACGAAGATTGCAGGATGGGCGCTGTTGGAATTGAAAAGGCGGGAATGCAGATTCAGTCGGCTTTCTGGGAATACACATTAGAAGAAAAAAAAATGTGCCATGCACGGCTGCCAATGCCATACCTTGGGGGGTAAACTGTGAAAGTAGGCAGGCAATGAAAGGACTTGTCAGAAGCAGTAGGCCTGTGCGCGTGACGGCGGGGCACTTCCTGCAGTGTTGGCCGGAAGGAAGCGGGTATTGTCGTGCTTCTTTTAGTCTTTCAGTGGGTGACTTACTGGCCAACTGCTATCCCTGTTTGAATCACTTCTAATTTTATAGTTTATGGGGAGGCTGCCATCTAGATCTTATTTTAAGTCCTGCCAGAGCTACTTTGGAAGCTGCCAAAGCTTCTATTTTGGCGACTGGAGGATTCGAAGGAAGTACCTGTGTAATTCTTTTGCATATATAGTTAGGGGGTTCCATGGGAGCTAGCTGCCATCCGCTTTCCTCTTTGCCTATGGCTCGAGGTGCGACTGGTGCGTGCGTTCTTTGTAGTACACGGTACCCTTTCTGTGCTACTGATAAAGACAGTGGTGGAAATGGAGAACATTTAAAGGGGGATCCCACAAGGGCCGGGGTGGGGCGGAGTTTGAAGAAGGGGGAGCAGTTCCAAGTAGGCGAAGCAGGCAGTTGAACTGAAATGTTCAAAATAATAGTTTTAAAATGGTGCAATTTCTTTCAAGCTGCTTCTCTCCAAACTCCACACTGTACATCAATGCCAAGGACGAGTATGCTGGTCCTTTTTGCATAGACTTGCATAATAGCCTGGCACTTAAGGGGTTAAATCACTTCCATGGCAGTGGTGCCCCCAAAATACGATTGGTAATGCAATAATTTTTAGTACATGAAGGGATCCATAGAAACGCTCTACAGTAGAAGGCTAGCCGGGTAGCTCAGCAGGTTCAGAGACCGTTGTTGAGATGTTATATATTAACAATTGGTTGTTAATTGTCTGACTTTTTGCAATTCCTTATTTGCTATAAAAAAATGTGCTATAAAATGTGCTTGGCCAGGGTATGGGTTGGGTTGTCCACTTGCTTATATTGAGGGTGGAGGTGGGGGTATTTCTGCCCCTGTAGTGAAAATCAAAAGTTGGCACCCATGAACCCACAGTTTAATTTCCTAATAACTGCTGTCAGCACAGCAGATGCATTTATTTGTTATTAAGCAGTTTGACAAGCATATAGCATCTTTATAAATATAACCTGTGATCAAACACAAAGGAAGGGGCACATGTTTTTCCAGTATAACTTTGGTAGACAGTCCTTCTCCTAGACCTGCCCTTTTGTCATCTTCGCCACCCTTTCTTAGTTCCACACTTCACCATTCTCCAATCTCACTGCATTCCACAGATCCTCCTCAACTACAATGGATCTCGAGAACTTTGACATACCTTTTTGCACATTCCGTCCCAACTTTACCTTGACCACAGTCCTCGCAACCAGGGGAACAACTGTCATACAGCTCAGCTTGTCATACTTCTCTTTTGCTTTCACACCTTTCCTCTCAATTCTCCTCAACATCTCCAATACTCAAGTTGTAGTACTTACCCGTAAAGAAACACGTTCAGCCCTGCGAGCTGAGAAACAAGGAGCGAATCAAAATAAAAACCTAAAAAAAAACGGAATAGACAGGAAAAAAAATTGAAAAATCAATTGTGTGATGATGTGTTGAAAGATATTCATCAGTTAGATGAATCTAAATCCCTTTTAGGCATAAGGCTAACAGAGAATACTAAGGAGATATTAAAGCCGACAAACAGCCTTCAAGTAAATCCTAAAAATACAAATAATTAAAAAAAATAATAAGGAGCCTAATGATATTGTTAAAACTGATAACACCATCAAACCTGAGCACCAAATAACAGAAGGGGAAAAGATTGCTTGTTCGACTGGTGGTTTCAAACAGGAGGGTAATGGTCAGGTGTATCCAAACAAAGTAGAGGACAATTTGGTTGCAAACACCCCATCAGAATAAATGAAATAAGGGTACAAAGGGAAATAGAGGGATAGAAAGTAAAGAGACGTATCAGTTATTTCTTGAAAACCATTGCAATCAAGTATTACTTCCTAAAGCATTATCTATACCTCCTGCAAAAACTTTGGACCCTGCTCGTAGATTGACAGAAAAGATAAATGAATCTCAAATTGCCTCAGTGATTTCAAAGAATTTACCAAAAGGAGCAGGTGTGGTCATAAAAAACACTCCAGAGAGACAAGTACAAACTAATATAATGAAGGACGATATAGAAGGAGCTAAACCAATAATAAGAACCGAAAATGAGCAGCAAATTGGCCGAAATACATTCGTAGAGGTATTTAATGAACAAATAAGTAAAAATAAAATGTTGTCTGCACCTATGAGTGATGGAAAGATCAACGAATTAGAAATAGGATCTCAATTAATTGAGATTAAGACAATAGAGGGAGATAAAGTTGAAGGAAATGCTGCTATTGATCATTCTACTCTGGTTTCTTTGATCAAGAGTACAATTGAGCAAACTTTATTATAATATCCAACATCAATGCAGGTGAAAAATGGTATGGAAATTGTAAATCCGATTGTTAACGCTACTCGTACAGTAACCCAAATTTCTTCAGATCCAGTGATAACGGAGTCACAGAAACAGGGTATCTCCTTGGAAGTAGGAAAATATAGTGAAAAATCTATTCATAATGACCAATTGGCTCAGATTGCGGTTGATGTGGCAGTTAAACCAACAAGTATTCCTATGATGGAGGACTTAAGCAAAATTCGGTAGCGTGAACCTATATTTACAGACAGCCCAAGTATTTTTATATTCTTCCTATTTGATTATGGAGGTGCACGTTCTTTGCATAGAAGGTGTGTACTCTCACTATTTAAGGAAATTCCAAATCTGAGACTTCTGTCTTCAGCGGATCTGAAGCTAGTGGATTTCATACATCCAGAACGTTATGATTTTGTACGTATTATTTTTCATTCTCGTACTGTGCATGACTTGGTGATCAAAGAAACAATGGAATTAAATAGACTGGGATATGATGTTAAAGATTTTAATCTTGTTTTGAAAACACATAATGAGGGTTTTCCATTTTATGGAAACAGAATGGATGTCCGGGATGAAAAAGAGTCAGTGTATAATCAGGATTTTGGGAAACGAATGATCAATCTGAGAAAGGGAGAGAGTATGCGAACAAATGTGCCCCCACACATACTAATTGGAATCCTCCAAAATTTGATGACGTCCAATCTTGGACGTGGTTGGCACAATCATTAAGGGATTCAGTTACTCAACTCAAGAATCTAAAGTCTGACCTTTAGGACTAATAATGACATCTATTTGGCTTCCTGGAATTCTAGGGGTTTTTCCCATTTAATATCCTCAAAAGATTTATGTGAGGAATTGATAAAAATAGTAAGTGGGAATTGATAAAAAATCATATAATATGTATTCAAGTGTCATGGATGACTCACAAATTCCATATTGACCGTTTTGACTCAAGGTTTCAACTGGCAAAAAAATCCATAAGGGGTTGCCCCTCTGGTGGATCTATTACAGCAGTAAGGTCTGGTGACGGTTTAAAAATTCTGGAATCAAACTCATTGATAATAGGGGTCCTGGCAGTGATTGTAGAAATTACATCCAACCGTGTAAAATATATATATTCTGGTTGTCAATATTTACTGGAATCCCTTGAACAATCTGTTAGCTACAATTAAAATGATTCATTCTTTCTTTTCGGGTATGATTACTAAATATAATGGTCTCCATATTATGGTGGCAGGGGATCGCAATACCCAAATTCTTTTTGCGAATAATACAAGTACAAACCTGGAATCTAATCTAGGTATTTTGTCTATTATAAAGGGAAAGAAAGGATATTCCATCGAAGTGGGGCCGCTGTGCTGCACAAGGAAAGTTCTTCAGGGTCACATATGGCACACCCTCTTTTTGAACTGGGGTCTTTTTCATGTAAATTATATGTTAAAAAGTAATAAGGATCCTTATACGTGGTCGAATGGGATTAAAAAATCAATAATAGATCACATCTTTATGTCAGGGAAACTATTTGAAGTATGTAAATCCTATACTCTGACTGATACACATTTTAGTGATCACAGAATCCTGCAAAGTATAATAAACATCAAGGTTAACTCTACTGAGAGGAGCTATTGTAAGGAAAATACTGAAGTAAATATTTTAAAAAAGTAGAATAACATGGCATGTGGGAAATATGGAAAAAATAAATACGGTCTTTAATTCAGAGTGTCACAGTTTAGTAAAATTACGCAAAAATTGGCGTAATAAAGAGATTTGCAGAGTTAAAAATCTCGCTATTTTTTGGGATGAGAAGTTCATTAGAATTAGAAGGGGAAAACAAAAACTGAAAAATTGGATCAAATCATATCAGGGTAAAATGTTACAAGCGGACAATGAGGCTATGTTAAGTGCACTAAAAGATGGATCGACAAGAACTTTCTGGAAATTAATAAATGCTCTGGAATCACCTCAAATGGCATCCCAAGCTAACGTTGTATCCGAAGATGTAAGGGTGGGTCCTTTTGGAGATATTTATGCACCAAAATTTGCTCCAATGCCAATAACGTCAGAAATAAGAGAGTATGACTCGAGATGTCATTTTACTGAGGTAGAGATAATGACCCAAATTATGAAATCTAATCCATCAAGAGCCTCTGGACCTGATGGCCTTGCAAATGTCATTTTTAGAGGAAACCCTGGTATGTGGGCGAATGCACTCTGTATGCTGTCCTCTGATATAATTTCTATTAAAGAAATACCCAATTCCTGGAAAATATCATATGTAATTCCTGTATACAAGAAACGAGATGGAAGTGATCCTAAAAATTACCGGCCCATAGCGTTAATGGATGCTGATTCTAAGATTTTTGCCGGTTTGGTATTAAATCTAGTGGAAGAATGGTCAGAAGAGAATTTAATATTCCAATACAAGCAATTTGGATTTAGGAAGAGAATGGGAACTGAATTGGGAGGATTGACGTTTTCACTATTACAAGAAAACGCTTGTAGAAACAAATGCTGCACCTGTATATCTGGCTACTATTGATCTGTCACAAGCCTTTGACCGGGTTGATAGGGTATTATTATGGTCAAAACTATCGGTACCTGGAATGCTTTGGCATATATTATCTATCTTAATTCATTTATATGAGGGATCTCAGATCCAGGTTCATTTGAATAGGGAAGGAAAATTATTGGTCCCAAAAAGAACAATCAATGGCCTACGGCAGGGCTGCATTTTCGGCCCTACTTTATTTAATCTTTTCATATCCGATGCAGGGATCCCACTAGACCAAGCATCATTTATTTCTCCTAAAATAGAGGGGGTGAAGTTAAACTGGTGCGCCTATGCGGATGATTTCCTTCTAATGGATAAAACCCAGATAGGTCTGCAGTGGATGATAAATAGTTTCAACGACTATATACACTTTTCAAAAAATAAAACACAGACACATTTCAAAAACCATGCCTTCTGGTCTTTGCCAATGCTCCTTGCATGAATTTGCTGCAAATCCATCCATGTTTTATATTTTTTAAATTGTCAAAATGTACGTACACAAAATAGTCATATAACTTAGCCCCCACTTGACAGAATCCATTCAGACTTTGCACAAATATTCAAGGTTGGGTCTTTAATCTTTCTGAAAAACTTTGGGCAGATTTGTCAAACAGCAACACACTTATAAGCCATCTAAAAATGTTGAGACCCCTCCTCTAATTTTGCCCCCTCTTGACAAAATTCCACCAAACATTCATATTAGTGTCTAAAATCTATTTGCAAACCTTTGTGGAGATTCATCATATGGCACCAAATTAATAGCTCTTTCAAATATTTTGTGACCCCCCTCTAATTTTGCCCCCTCTTGGCAAAACAGGACCTTTCAGGGCCAGGTCCGAAATGATATTGCAAAATTACACGCAGTTTCATTGAGGGGCGCCAAAGTTATAAGCCATCTAAAAACTGCTTTTCACAGACCCTGTAATGCAGAAATATGCATAATGTCCCCAAACATCAGAGATATTTGCAAACATCACAGGACAGCCGTCGAACATCTGAGATGTTCGTGGACTTTGTAGAAGAAAAAACACTAGATTTTTGGCTTTTTATGGCCATATCCCATCCCATCAACATAGTTTCATTAGTTTGACAAGTGCAATGTTGTGTTTTTACAGTGATATATGCATGACCAATGGATGCTGTTCGCAAATCCAACACGGCATCCGTTTCAAAAGGTTTGATGCACCTCATGTTTTTAATTGACCAATCAGCAAGCACGTGTGATGTCCGCAAAACAATGGCATACAGAGGAAGAAAAAAACAAGGCGAGGGAAACGCCTGAAGCGCCTCGGACACGGACGGATCCGAGAGCTTTACTCACTCTGGAACCAAGAAAACTCAATGAAGAGTTGAGACTCTTTAGACATGTTCATAATTAATCTATCCACTCATACCTTCACTGCAGCGGAAATCAAGATACTTCAATTGGGACTCAACTTCTGCCCAACTGCTCCGTTCAACTATGTTGAGACGAGGATCGACTTCGACAAGTACATGAGGAAAGTCAGATTTAAAACATTTTTTGCCATGAACCCACCGAAAGATAACCCCACAGAAACACAATCAGGGCACACAACTGTATCTATCCATGATGTGAAGACCTTTAATGATCTCCTCTCCTTGGAATCTGAAAGCCTCGAGCCCGGCAATGTCTCTGACTCTGAGTAGGACATGTCAGATTTTCAAACTAATTGGATAGGAAACAGTGAGCTGAAACTTAAATCCAGGTTTAATCCCATCTTTAACCCTGGAGGGAATATTGATGCTTTTCAGGATTTAGTCATCAATGACCTTAAAAGAATAAGAAGAATGCAAACTTCCAATAAATTCAATATCAATCGTCAAGAGCAAGCAACATTAAACAAGTTGTGCTCCCTTCCGGATTGCATCATTAAACCCTCGGACAAAGGCACAAATATTGTGATTATGAATCACTCTGACTATATCAAGGAGGCCGATAGACAACTTAATGATCGTGCCTGCTATGCTAAACTGAAAAAGCATCCCACTGAGGACATGATTGAAAAACTTGCTCAGCTCCTTAAAAAGTGGTTAGAGAAAGGTCTACTGGATGAAGATTTGTGGAAATTATTGCATCCTACCTTTCCAGTTATACCTACTATTTACTTTCTGCCTAAACTGCATAAAAACATGGTAAAACCACCAGGCAGACCAATTGTCACCCTCTGTGGAGCTTTGCTCGAAAACAACTCCAAATTTGTGGATGAAACCTTGATATCTTTCGTTACCACCTTGCCTTCATATCTGAGGGACACTAAATACATTTTGAATAAAATAGATGGCATTCCGTGGGAACCAACTTTTTTACTTGCCACCCTAGATGTGGTTTCCCTTTATACATCTATTAAGCACAGAGATGGATTAAAAGCATGTGAGCATTTCGTACACACCAAATCTATGAACTATTTGGAACATAGCAAAATGATCCTGGAAATGACAAGTCTGTGTTTAAACAACAACACGTTTCTTTTCAACCAAGAGTTTTTTATTCAACTCCAGGGCACTGCTATGGGTTCTACCTTTGCCCCCTAGTAGGCCAACCTAACAATGGGTTGGTGGGGAAAATTTGAGGTGTGGCATCCAAAGAACAGTAAATACACCAATAAGATTACTCTGTGGCTGAGGTATATTGACAACCTCTTCGTTGTCTGGGAAGGTATTCCATCTGAATGGCAGGAGTTCATGAAGATTCTTAATGTTAACCAACTCAATCTCCAATTCACCGAAAGCCACAGTAAGACTGATATTGTATTTTTAGACATTCGAGTGACAGTGGCAGAAGATGATCTGGTTACAGAGCTATATAGGAAACCAACTAGCTCTAATATACCTCTCCATACCAGAAGTAACCATCCTGTGGCCCTCAAATGGAGCATACCCTACAGTGAATTTATTCGTATCAGAAGAAATTGCTCAAATATTGAACACTTTGATATCGAATGTGCATTCATGGCCCACAAATTTAAACAGCGTGGGTATCCCAAAAAAATCCTTGAAAGAGCCTACATGAAAGCCTGTGAGTTAGACAGAACATCATTGTTGATATCCAATCATACTTCTCATACTGGATTGATTGACAAGACTCGCAGCTGATTTTGACCTATGGCAATGGATCGTGTGACATACGACGGATCATCAGTAAGACTGGCACGTGCTAAAACTTGATGAACACCTAAACAGGCTACTAGGTGAAAGAGGAAACATCACCTTTTGAAAATATGCCTTGCTTAAGGATAATCTTGTATCCAGCTATATGAGACCTATTGCCATCTCATGGGCTGAAAGCTGGCTCACTACTCATGTTTCAGGGTTTTTTAGATGTACTAAATGCAAAGCCTGCCAATTTGCCGCCAATGAAACCAGCTTTTGACATCCTATTTTGAATTCAGATATATTTTGATCACATCCAGAATTACATGTGATACTGCCTATGTGGTTTACATTCTCAGCTGCTCTTGTGGTAAATGGTATGTGGGCAGCACCAAGGGCAAACTAAAACTGCGGATTCTACAACACATTCGGCCATTAAAAATGTAGATCCCACTTACCCAATGGCAATACATTTTAATAAAATACATTGCAGCAAGTTGGAGGGCTTCACATTCTTTGGAATATAATCCATCCCAGATCCACTTAGAGGTGGCAATAGAGAATTGCTCTTGAGACAATGTGAAACTAAATGCATTTTAGATTTTGACACAAAACATCCCAAAGGACATAATCTTGATGAGGAGTTATATACGTTTTGGATACTTAATAGTTGTGTGCGACTTCTATTAGAGTTTGTATATTGATTTGTTTCTTTTCTTTCCCTACTTGATTTGTTTCTTTTCTTTCCCTACTTTTCGACTTTCCAATGGATTTTCATTTGGAATTTGGTTTGTTGGGCTGATTTCATGGATTCTTGATTCATTAATGATGTTTTCGGATGGATATATGCAAATTAGTCATTTCGCGCTTCTGTTTTTTAACCTGTTTTACCTTTTTACCTTTAGGTTCCTCTTCTTCTCTCTTTTCTGTTTTTTTCCTTATGATAAATGATTTTTCTTCATGGGTAATACTTTTTCCTTCTGGGTAATCTTTTCCATTCATTTCTGCTCTGGCTTCATGGTTTGTCTGGGGCAGTCCTAAGCTCTTCTCATGTTTATTCCTCACTATGGGCTTTATTTTTATTACTTTTTTCTATTCTGTCTGCTTTTGTTGAGAAGTTACCTTTAATGTATCTCATTGGGATAGTATTAAAACCGATGTAGAAATAACTTTTATATGTATATCATATTTTGATGTGTTTACATTTGAAGAAATTCTGAAGTTCTTTTATGATATTGAACATGTTTTAGCATTCTGTATTTTGTTCTTTTGCAAGTGTAACTTTTATGCAGCTATTTCTTATACCAGCTCCTGCTCAATATTGATTTTTATTTTGAAACATTATGCATTTTATTCTTATGTATTGCATTACGCGTATTTGCACAAGTATTTTTTATATAAATACTGTTTTTCATCATGAATTATTATGCACTTTATTCTATGTACTGTTTTGCGAGCGTTTACACAAGTATTTTTATTCAAATATGTGTATTTGATTAATATCATGAAGCACTATGCACTTTATTTTATGTACTGTACTGCGAGTATTTGCACAATTATTTCCATGCTAATATGTGTATTTGCAAAGCTTTGCACTAATCACTCTCAGGCCGATTTGTCTTCCAATCTTTACCTCTGTTTGGGTATTCTTTGCCTTTTATAGCTGCAGCTTATTTAATGTGAACTTTAGTATGCAGTTTTGTTAACCTCAGTAAGCCTCACTAATAGTTTATATAGAAACCTTGCTGTTCCAGCACTATGCTGTTCATTTTTCTGAGATTTATTTTAGATTCTCTTGGGTTTTCTTGAGGTTTAAACATCAACTGAATTGGCACTTTATTGCCTTTTCACATAGACTGCTCCATTTTGGCTGCCTTAAACAAATAATGTTTCATTAGTAATTTCATTAGTGATTTGGTTTATTTTATCTTGGATGACATAGTGGCAACATCTAGCACTTGGCACTTTACTAACATATTGACATCACGTGATTTTAATACTGTGTGCAATACAAATGGATTAGGAGTTGGTTCCTTAAAAGCTGCAGTACACAGCATAAGCTGTATTCAGAACTTAAGCTCTTTGGCTAGCTGACGAACACAGCGGTAATTTCCCATGGTTAAACAGGTTTAGTGAAGATATGGCATATGTGCATGGTCAACGTTCAGAAATGTGTCAGAGAGTATTTCTTGTAATTTTATTAAGTTACCATTGGATTTACTTTCTCTGATTTTACATGCTGACACATTTTTCTTTTAGCTTGTTTATTCTTGCTATAGTATCTGGTGTATCTCAGTATCTGATGTTATGTCCATTGTAAACTGTTTGCCTTCATTACTGCGCTGTGAAAGACATAAATCCCGTGTACGTTTTCTGTGTTTAGTGCACTGCTTAATCAGAGAACAGTTTTGTTGGTTTTAAATACCTCCCAGTTTCAGGCACTCCTCTTTGTGAACAAGTGATAGCCGTGAAATGCGTCATTTCTAAGCACTTTCTCTTTTTTGTCTCCTTGCACCAATAAAGACAAATATGTTGTAATTGGCGAATTTTGACGGTGCCTTTTTAACAGCGTGCCTATTTTTCGGCACGCCGTTACTCTCTGGAAGGCATTCTATTCTCTTGTACTCGTGTACAACTGTGTTTTCGATATATATATATATATATATATGGCAAAAGGAAGCCTTTTGAGAGAAAGGCTGCTAGTGGAGTGCACTCCCAAGAGCAATTGCAGTGGAGTAAAATATCCGTGCAAAAAATAAGAGGAAAAACAGACACCACAAGGATTCCTGGCAACAAAAGTTTCTTCTTTAATAGTATTTATGCACCGGAAAGGGAAACATCCTGATAAAAAAGGAACGACGCGTTTCGCGGTATGCAAACCGCTTGATCACGTAGGTAACAATCAAAACAGATGATGGACTGCAATTTTAAGCTTTGACCACTCTATGATCGTAGGTATAGAGTGTCTACCTGTTGTTTGCCGCTTTGTCACGTTTAAGCAAGCGGACATCTTTAAACATACAAAAGGTGCACAGTCAATGAGGGTGAGTACACATAGACTACATCTTTACATATAAAGAAAGACATAAAGTAATAATTAACGGATGCAATTGCTGTTTTTATATATATATAAAAAACGGACAGAAAAAATGTTGTATATAACATTTGTGAATGAGCGAACATTCATTGAAAGCATTTGATTTTAACATACTGTGTCGTGGTATGGCTAATGTTTAGCAGCATTACTTCAAAATACTAATACTATGTGCCGTTTTGTAAAAATACAGCAAAGCAACTTAAGTAAGGTGCTCCTTAGCGCTTATATCTGCCATCTATTTAAGCAGCAAAGTGCAGCATTCTGTATATGGCTATTGGAAGTAAAAATGCTGTGATTATATATATACTCCAGCGGAGATGGGCAGTGGTATAATGGGAAAAGATACCTAATGGTAGTATTGCCTATTTAATTAGGCTGTGCAAATATGCAAAGAAGCGGAATACATAAAATAATTTTTATATTATTATTATAGGTGCCAAGAATAAAATAGCAACTAAAATTTTTTTTGCGTATTATAAAGCAGCAAAGAATAGAATGCAAAGTGCTCTCCGTCCATGCATGTAATCCTACCATTAATAAGGTGCTCTGTGAATAGATGATTTTTTATGTATATATGGATATAAATATCCTAATTATAATAAACTACAGAAAAATCTCTGCTAATTAGTTTATTTTACAGAGCCATCAATACATGCATGGGCTGCTTATTTGGTTTATTAGAAAAAGAGAGAAAAAGAAAAACAACTCGTATCCTCTTTTAATAAAGTGCCAAGTGCGTGCAAATATTGCATTGATCTAAAGTGCAAAGTGCATTGTGTATCCGTATTCTTAAAAAGATTTTTCCCATAAATCATGTTAAGTTAGTAGTTAGTTAAATTAGTATTAGCCCAAATTCATGCATCATATTATAAAAACAATCAATTTTAAATGCAATTTTAAAATTACTATGTATACACACACACACAAATAGAAATTATATACTATCTCACATTCTGCAAGTATATCTATATAACAATTTGGAGGAAATGAAAAATCCCTTTGAAAAAAGCAAATGCTAATTCTCTTTTGAAAAATCTTGAAACAATTTGAAAGTGCTTTAGGATTCTCGCCTGATGAGCCACGATATAATAGTGGTAAAACACGTGTTGAGAGACAAAACGTGTGGAATAAAAATAAAGTTATGATATTGATTGAAAAATTGGAAATCATTTTGAAGGAACTAAAAGAAACCTGATACAAGAAAGAAACTTTTTGAGATAATGTAACTTACTCTCAGTTGGCGCAAAAGGACAATACCAGTTGTTAATACAAATATCTATATAACAGGTTAAATAAAAATGTATACCATTGTATAAAATAAACAGTGTGTCCAAAAAAAACTTAAAGGAATAACACTTTCAAAGAGAAGGTGTATCTGCATTGTAAAATGGAAAAAATAAATGCTGTATGATTACCCCAACAACACTAACCATTTAGGAAACTACCAACTTGGTTTTGTATCAGAACATTCTAAATAGAATTGCCCACAATGTCAATAGTTTGTGCAACTATAAAGGGATTTCACTACATTGAAGATATATTACAATACTGTACACACATTATGTAATAATAAATGATGACAAACTTGCAGATTAATTTATAAAACCTTAACCAGGAAACCTAGACATATAACCTAACTATGTCTTCAGTTTTACAAATACATGTTTGAAAACCTGCTAACATTGTAACATTATTTTGAGTATAAATCTTTTTAAATTATAGTCTTACCAATATTTCAATTAATAGGTAGACAATACAAACATTTCTGTGTGTAAACGTATAACACCAAAATCTTCACTAAGAACCTAACAAATGTCATTTCAATACTTCTTGCAAAATCTGTGTGCCTCCTTTGTTTGGCCACATACACCCATAAGAAGTTAGAAATGACATTTCAAAATGTAGACATCAAATTTGAAATTTTTAAAACTGGGAATTGTTATTTAAACTTCTATTTGCACACATAGTGGTGTGCAGTGTGGAACACTTTTTTTATTAAATCAAACTTAATTTTAAAATATAAAAATTATGTCTACATGGCCAGTACAATACCTCTTTTTTAATTGGGTGTGCATCATTTATTTTGCCCACCTACACATTTAAGAAGCTAATGACAATTTTGTATAAACAACTATAAAAAAAATGTCCACAGTGTCATTACTCAATACATTGTACGACTTTTCGTAAAACTTCCACACTGCAAATGGAACATCTTTAAACATTGAACAAACTAACACTTAAAGCAAGCTGTTTTTATTGAATTCGAATACTTTTTAAAAAAACATGTGCATCCTTATTTTGACCACCTACACACATAACAAGTAAACACAGTATATCTAGATCCTTCCCTAAAACTGTTATTAGTAGTTAGATGTCATTTATTTTACAAACATTGTAGTATTGTTTTGTTTCTACATCCTACTGTTTACTTGTTTCATTTGTAAACAGTCACGACCTTCTACACTGCCTTACACTCAAAATAATGTAAATGGAACCATTTATTTAACCTCCCACTTATAGGGAACACCTGTACATATTGAAATACACTGTTTTACACAATAAAACAGAAGTAGAAGATTGCAGAGTGCTGTTTTCACTTCTAATTTATATAATCTTAAAAATATCATCTCTACATTTAATTCATACTAATATAACCTAGTAACAAAATGTTCACAAAGAATATTCAACATATATTTTAAAGCTTTAGTTCTAACAACATTAAATAAGCATTCTAACAACATTAAATAAGCATTCTTTAAACCCTTTGGCAGTCTAACTTAATGTGTGAATATAGAGTCATTACAAACAAGCCAATCTACTTCTGTACGCACCCATGTTGTGAAATGTCCACAGGGGATGGATGCCCCCTCATTAAAAATAATTCACACGTCTTAAATGTTTTCTTACTAATAGAAACTTGACTATTTACAAAATTAATTACTGACAAGTTAATGTTCCTACCATGTACACTGTATCTTTGAAACATAATCAATACATACTTATTAAAAAATAGATTTTGCAGTGTTGATTGTAAATTACAACCACAGTCACTGCATTGCATGTCATGGAATGCTTCAGTTAGAAGATCAGAACAATTTACACTTTTCTGATCAGGGATAAGAACATATACAAATCTTTCAGAAATATCCTGATTAGTGTAATTTTTCTTACATTGTGGACACATATGATTCCACTCGTAATTAATTCCTACATACCTATCTACATTAACAGTTTCCTTCACTAATAAATCAAAGACATTCCTTACAATTTCTTGACTATCTTCCTGTGTATTTTGAGAAAGTTGTTGATTTCCATTTGCAACAGCTACTAAATTTCGGATTGACATTGCTGAATGTGTAGTGTGTGGTTTTTCATCTACAGATGTATATATATGTATTTAATGTGATACAGGTTACTTAATAAACTTTACACATAATCTAAACTTAAACTGATACATAACCTAAAGTCCTAAAATCAAATAACATAATACAACATACAACATACAATAGGGCATACAAATATAACAAACAAGCAATCCTAAAAGATACATATCACATTCAGATGTAACATTTATAATGATGAAGAAGTCAAGAACAGAAAAGAGAAAAGCAAAAATACAAAGATATAAGATATAGGACCTCATTACGAGGTTGGCGGTAAGGGATTACCGGCACCGTTAAGGGCACCGGTGCCGGTAATCCCTTACCGCCCTACTACGAGTTCCCTTTGTGGGTCCTTCCTTAACGCCTGGTTTTACCAGGCGTTAAGGATGGGACCCGCAAAGGGATGCCGGGGTCAATAACGATACCGCAATTTGCGGTACCGTTATTGCTGCCTTCCCCCTTCCTATTGAGCCCTATGGGGGCTCAAATGGGAATTGGGAATGGCTCTGGTGAATGGGTAATTACCAGTCCCGCCGACCTCGGAATGGACCAGTAATTGCACCATCCACCAGACCGGAGTCGACACGATTTTGGAGGCAGCTAATAGCGCCATGGCTACCTCCAACCTCGTAATGAGACCCATAGAGTATGAAAATATAGAAGGAAACAGATGAGAAGCAAACATACCAGATTAATCTTCCACTTTATTTGTACAAATGAGCATGAAATAAAAAAAGAAAACGATCATCAGAACATCAAAACACTGAGGATCACCGAATATTGTGCTAATGTCAAATCAGACAAGATCAGGGCAGGTGTCTATGCAGCTGCTAATCAATTGGATGCATAGTCCTTAGTCTACCGCTTCACAAGGCGTAAGCAAGGATCTATGGTTTGATGGTCTGCACACTATTTTCCACTTGCTATTCAAATCTTGATACCCAATATTTCTTCAATCCTTAGCCAGATATTATAAAAGGCAGTCAGCATCTGCAAACTCTTGGAGTTGATGCAATGGTGCCAAAAGGTTGAATCATTGATTGTTGCCAGGTCATGGGTGTACTTCCCAATATAATATAATTTCATCTACAGATGTTTTAAGAAATGAAAGTTCCACACATAGTCGCTTGTCTGCCGTGGAAGCTATTTCTTGCATCAATGGTGTCATTTGAAACAACATACATAAAGCTGCATTAGAATAGCATTCAAGGATTCCAAGATGGCCGCTGATGTGTGAGGACATGTTATTCTGTCCTCCATCTAGGCCCAGAGAAGCAGGCCTATGGTTTAACAAATTAGGGGAAGCGGTCCAGATGTGAGCCTTGTTAACCTGGAAAGCTGGAACCTTGAGAGCTGACATCCGCTTGGCAAGATAATGGAAGTCATGCCCTGCAGCCAAGCTGTTCAGAGATCCAGCAGAGAAGAGCTTCCCCTTCAGCCAGCAACGCAACTGCCGTGGGCAAAGAGGGACGCACCTGACAATTGCCGGAATATGAACCGTGGCTGTTGTGTGGCCAGCGGAGTAGTGGGAGTGGGTGCCATGACCAGAGTAAGCCGTTACTGGAGCCGGAGTCAGAGAAGCAATCTATGAGGGACAGAGCAGAAATGCATGGATTGGTTATAGGTTAAAGGTTCGAATCAAAAGGTTCGAAATACAATAGGGGAGAATCAAAAGGTTCGACATTTTTTTTGTTTTATTTTTAATATTTTCCCTCCAACCCCCGTTTTTGTGGTAAAAAACACTTTTTTTTACCTAAACGAAAACCCAAAAAAATATAAAATTAAAAAAAAATGAAACCTTTTCTTTTCGGTCCTATTGACCCGATCCTATTGCATTCAAACCTTTTGTATTCGCACCTTTAACCGGACACCACATGGATTCACTGCATGTGCCACCCGTAACTCTGATGGGAGGAGATCTAGTCCCAGACCTGTGAAGCAGTGAGTGTGGGTCGGGGGTGAGAGCACCCCCAGGGCCAGGGGTAAAGCCCTAACACCGGGCCGCAGAGAGGCCTTTCTCTCCCCTCACTCAGAGACTAGCGGGAGGGATTGCTCATGTGGAGAAGGCAGAGGGGAGCAGGACGAGATGCTGAATGACTAACTCTTTTGCGGCACCAGCGATCCCACATAAGGGGCAAAGTGGCCCCCAATGGTCAATTAGAAGCAGAGTTCGCAAGTGCAGGGAGCACCCCAAGGGGGAAACATGGAATAGCAATACCCGAACCCTGGTGGTCTAGTGAAGGGGGGCAAGTGGAAATAAGGAGAGAAGTGTGGGTGCTTCTTTTTGACCTTCCACCACTCGTGGCCCCATATTTTCAGGAACATACACCATGGCCCGGAGCAGGCGTACACGAGCACAACTAAGATAAGATCACTTGGACTAGTGATCGTCGTGTGGGAGTCCATCAACCGCAAAGCATCCTGAGGGGAACACTGCACCTATCAGGATTAGGCATGCCAAGAGGGCCATTGTTGTTTGTCTACGTTAAAGGTGCACTTGGTTGTGACACAGCTTAGATATTGGGAGGGTCAAGCCTGGCTATCCGATCGGAAGAATCTGGACCGAACAATACAGTGACTTTTGGAGGGACTGAGTCAGCAAACAGAGCAGCCTGAGCCGTTCTCCCCCCTCCGCCCTGACACACTGATACACTGTCAACTCACCCCTCCGAGGGATATTACCGCAAGGAGAAGGGGATGCGGAAGACCAATAAGGGCCCAATATCAAAGGCATAGCAGCAAGGGGGTGAGAAGAGAGGAGAGACCCCCACATATGCCAGGGTGCAGGGAGGTAAATGCTCCGGCCAAACTTAAAGGGTCCTCTGATCCACGAGGGGAACAGCTGGAGTACTCTGGGAAACAGTCGAAAAGTGAAGCCAAAGAGGGGGACCACATATCATGACCCTGAATAAAGAAGATCTACAGGAGTGTTTTAAAGGCATGGAGGACAGAATGATGAACTCATTCAAGACCAATTCATTAAAATGAAGGACGATCTGCGGCGCTCACTGCAGGAAGTTAGGAAAGAAATTAATGACGTAGACACCAGAGTAGACATAACTGAAGGGTGTCTGTCAGAAGTAGCAGAGGTGGTCTGACAGAACAGTGATCTCCTGGAGTAAGTAGCCAGTGCCACCCACAACCTTGAATTGCAATCAGAAGATCTAGAAAATCCTTTCCGTAGGTCAAACATTCAGGTGAAAGGCCTGACCGAGGCAATTCTCGACACTGACCTGAGGGACACTATGCAACAATGTTTTGGAAGCCTCTTGTTGGAAACACAACTGGAAGATGTGAGGATAGACCGGGTGCAGAGGGTGGGCCCCAAGAGACAGGGTCTAAGGACGAGGTCAAGAGATGACTTGCTGGCCCTATCATCATATACAATGAACAAAGATATACTCCACGCAGCATGGGTCCGTCAAAGAGTAACAATCAACAGGGCTCAAATCCATCTTTCTCAGGACTTGGCACTATCCACACTACAATAAAGTAAAGCTATAAACCCAATGACAGAAGTCATAATTGCTAAAAATATCTATCAAAGTGGATGTTCCCATTGGGGCTCCTTTTTGTGTAGGAAGGCAGGCAACAGCGAGTCACGATGTGTGAAGAAGGACTACCAGTAATGAATGTGGTGGAAGAAGAAGAAAGGCAACCGCAGCAAGCCTCTAGATCCTCGTCCCCTAAAGAAGGCATCAAACCATGGGAATGGTCTGGACGGTGGCGAAGGAGAGGCAACAGAGACATAAAACTGAAAGGCCCACTAGCCAAAAGAGGGGATACAAGCCCCACAGAAGGAAAATGACAATACATAAAGTTCTTGAAGTGTAATCCCTTAGCCACACTGTCAGTTGGAATATGGTGGGGTTACGGTTGGTAAGTGGGCGAAACGGGCTGGGATCGAGGGAGGGAAGTCAGAGCGGAATCATGGAATCCAATAGAGGGGTGTAGTTTTCCCCCTAAGGGGAAGTTCCCAGATTGAACAAGGACAAAACCCCTTGGATAGTATCTGTGGTAGTTCTACGGAACACAGGCCCTGACCGGGAAAGGGGAGAGGGTAGGGGGGAGTTTATGGTAAAAGGGTTAGGGAGGGTGGGAGTACAGTTCAGGGAAATTTGGAGGGAGGGGAAAGTGCCCGAGCAGAAGGGGAGGGGCAGGGGGTGAAAGGAGGCGGTGTGACCCATGCCTGTAGAACCAGTTTGAAACACTTCAAAGCTCCGGTAATGGTAAAAAAGTTTAAGGGCAAATAAGACACTGTTGGGCAGATATAATAATGCTCAGAAGACTCATATAAAGAAAACGGACAAATTGATTCCCCGTTTTTCACCAATTCACGCAACTCTACCAGGGGTATTGATAGTCCTCAGGAGCTCATTTCAAGCGAAGGTGCTACATACGCTAGAAGACAAGCAGGGGCGTTTTTTGTTTTTGCAAGTGCAATTGGGGCATAGGAGAATGACCCTGGGAACAATTTATGCGCCAAATACAGGACAAGAACGTTTCCTATGAGAAGCATTGTTGAAATTGGACAGGTTTGCAATAGGTGAGATTGTCCTCTCTGGCGACTTCAACTTGGCATGGGACCCGTTTAGGGATATAAGTTCAGGGAGCAGCCAGTGGGGGGAAGTTCCTCTACCAAACTCTTAAAGTAGATCTTTGGCAACCTAGCCCTTAAAGATGCCTGGTGGGTAAAGAAAGGGGAAGAAAGGGGGTTTACTTGTTTCTCACGTGTTTACCAGACCCTGTCCAGAATAGACTGTCTGGATATCAGCAGCTCTCCTGGGAGAGGTAGAGGATGTACATTTGGGAGCGATATCACTATCTGACCATGCACCACTTACGGATACTATAGAGAGATGGGAACCACGTAGATGGCTGTGGGCCTGTTAGTTTCCTCAGAAGATATTGTCAAATAAAATGGTGGTGGAACGCCTGGGATATAGGATCAGACAACAAGAATCAGGAAGCTACATGAAAAGGGATCTGGGAGACATTTAAAGTGGTAACACGAGGTGAGATCATAGCTCTTCAGTCCCAAAAGCAGAAACAAAGAGCAGCCATGGAAATATGACCTCAGCAAAAGTGTAAAACTACATACAAAGAATTGAAAGAACTTAGAGCCCAACTTGAACTACTCTGCTCGCGCAGGGCAAAGTGATCTTTATTGAATACAAGGCAGAACTATTACATAAGTGCGAACAGAGTGAATAGGCTTCTAGCCAGGCAATTGAGACAGGCTGAGGCAAATCGTAGAATAACAGCCATGAAACAACTGGATGGGTCGATAGCTACAGCCACAGAGATGGTTCTGGGCTTCTTTGAGGAATTTCATGGGTCTTTCAATAAGTCTGATAATCCCGACCAACAAGGAATATTTTAGAGACGTTCCAATGCGGAAACTGGTATCTTCTGATAGGGAGCGCCTGAAGGAAAAAATCACTGTGGAAGAAGTGGAGGATGTAATCAAGGGCCTGCCGCAAACACAAACTCTGGGACTATCAAAAATACCATACACAACTGGGCCAGAGGCTAGCGCATCTCTTCAACTCTATTAGCCACAGAGGAACAGTGACCCTGCCAATGGTGAGGCGAAGATAGTGGTGCTTAGGAAACCCAATAAAGACCCAATGATTTGCATGTCCTATCGGCCCATAGGACGCTTAGATTTCTCAGATGGGGTGAAAATCTCACAAGGGACAAGACAGGGGTGCCCCTCGTCCCCACTCCTCTATGCAGTGTACTTAGACCACTTTTAATATCTATCAGGCAAAATCTAACCACACAGGGAATGCGGTCGGGGAAGAGGAACACAAAATAGCTACCTTCGCTGATGATATGTTGATGACCCTGACACAACCAGAAACCTCAATACCGGCATTGCTAAACAAACTCTCCAATATGGAGAAAATTGCAGGGCTAAAAGGTCAATATGGCCAAGTCCGAATTGCCAACCTTGGGCTTACCAAAATTCATGTAACAAATATGCCAATGTTATCCCCGTTTAAAATAGCTAAGGACGCCATCGCCTGTCTAGGGATAAAACTAACGGATTCCATCTCAGGCATATGTGGGGCAAATTATCTGTGGCTGCTCTCCAAGGTAAAGTTAGATCTAGGCAGATGGACCCCCATGTGCATATCATGGCTGGGCAGGATAGCTACAATAAAAATGACCACGCTTCCGAGATTGCTTTATCACTTCCAGGCGCTCCCCGTTAAGGTTCCACAATCGTATTTTAAGGCAGCCACCAAGCTAATATCACAATTTATATGGCAAAACAAACGCAGTACAATAGCTCTCGTGACTCTGATGGCTCCTAGATTGAAGGGGGAGTTTAGGTCTTCTGAACTTTGCCAAATATTATGCAGCTGCCTAATTGCGGGTTCTACGAGAATGGTTCTCTAACGACATGTTTAAGTTGTGGGCTAGTATGGACGGGTGGTAGCAAGGACTCCCTTGGATTGGCTATTTTGGTTAAATAGGCAAGACAGGCCACGGAATGTAGGCTTGAGCCAGATATTATTGGATTGGTAGTCTGCAATTTATGGGATTGCCTCCTTAGACAGGGTCACCTAACTACAAACCCATCTTAGTTTACCCCATTGTTTGGAAATCTGCAATTCGCCCCATGCATGAGCCAGGGCTCTTTTGCAAGGTGGCGTGAAGTGGGGTGTAGAAAGGTGGGAGACATGATGGTGGCGGGAGAGGTCAGGTCCTTTGAGGATTGTAAACAGTTTGGGCTGACAGAAAAAGATAGGTTGGAATACTATCAGTTGTGGCACTGGCTGAAACAACCCGATATACAACGGGCCGTGCAAAGAAATCGGACGCCATTTGAAAAGTTTATTATAACACATGTTATGTTATGTTATGTTATAGGAATTTATTGAGCACACACACGCCGAAGGCATCATGGTGCTAGTGGCAGCTAGCAGAAACATAAACAGGGAGGAGAGCCATTAGAATAATAATGTTTTCAATTTACGTCGAAAGCAGAAGTGATCAGCAGTACTCTGCAGAGCATGTAGAAGTTTGTTCCAGACATTAGCGGCTGCAGTAGAAAAGGCACGACCAACCGATCGAGCCAGCCTGTGCCTGGGAACCACAGGAAGAAGGGCTGATTGAGAACGCAGGGGGCAGGGAGGGGTGTAGTGCACAGATTTAGCTTGAAGATACTCAGCTCCAATGCCATAGTAAGCTCGGTGGACCATACACATAGATTTAAGCATGACACAAGCCTCTATGGGGAGCCACTTGCAGTTCCCTCAGTAGCGGGGACATATGAGTGCCGAAGGAGGGGCAGAGGATAGATCTGGCAGCTGCATTTTGAAGGAGCTGCAGACGTTTGGTTAAATAAAGAGGTTGGCCCAGATAAAGTGAGTTACAGTAATCCAAGCTACTTAATACCAAGGCAGCCACAACAGGGGCTTGGCAGGCTGTAGGGATAAAAGGCAGTACAGTCCGTAAGATCCGAAGTTTGAAATGGCCAGCCTTGCATACTGCTGCCACCTGTTCTTCCATGGCAAGGGAGGCAGAGAGTCTAACCCCTAGATTTCTGACCGATGATACTGGCATGGGGAGAGAGCCTAGGGAGAGTGGCCAGAAGTCAGATGTCCAGTACCGCTGGAGGGAAGATGTACCGACAACCAGTACCTCAGTCTTGCCAGCATTGAGCTTCAGCCAGTTGGATGACATCCAGCTGCCCAGATCCTCCAAGCATTTCCGCAGACGGGCAGCAGTTTCAGGCTGCGTCAGGTCAAGCCGAACAATGATCTGCGTATCGTCTGCATAGGAATAGTAGGGGAAACCATGAGATTGAAGAAGAAGAAGAAGAAGTCTAATGTAGACATTGAAAAGAATAGGGGAGAGTGCCGATCCCTGAGGAACCCCACAAACCAGGGAAACTGGAGAGGAACGGAAAGGAGGAAGAGAAACCGAATGGGAGCGGTTGGCAAGAAATGCTGTGAACCAGTCAAGGACATGGCCGGCCAAGCCAGCGGCGGACAGACGAGAGATCAGGGTGAGATGATCCACTGTGTCGAAAGCCAGCGATAGATTCAGAAGCAGGACGGCTCCGACACCGCCCTGGTCCACCAGATGTAACAGGTTGTTAAGCACGGAATTAAGAACGGATTCAGTGCCCTGCCCTGGATGAAAACCAGATTTAAAAGGATCAAAGAACTGAGATGACTCTAGGAATTTAGACAACAGAGGAACGACCAGCGCTTCCATAACTTTCATCATGCAGGGCAGGAGGGAGATAGGCCGGTAGTTAGATAGTACTGTACGATCCAAAGAGGCCTTTTTCAATAGGGGAATGACTAAAGCATGTTTAAGAGAAGGCGGAATGACACCTGTGGCAAAAGAATGATTAACCACAGAAGAAATATAGGTGATCATGTCGGCAGATTGTTCCTTTAGCAGAACCAGGGGTATGGCATCCACTGGGGAGGCCGATTTAAGGTGCTGAATAGCAAGAAGAATGTCAGCATCAGAGAAATGGGGGAAGGGGGAATGGGGGAAGGTAGACCTGGCCCCTAAGGCGGGAGGAGGTTCAATATGTATCTCTCCAGAAGGGGAAGCATCAGCTTCAGCTTTAATGGTGCCTCTATTAGTGGATATCATGTCTACAAAACAGTAAGAGAGTGAATCGCATAGGTCCTGTGAAGGTAGCACTGAAGGACAATCTGTCTTTGGAGTAGAAAGCGAATTACCAGATCAAAAAGGGCCTTGGTTTTGTTGAAAGCCTTCTCGACCGTATGACTGAAGTAGACTTCTTAATGGTAAGCTCCTGGAATTCAAAACAATCCCAAAGGTTAAAATTACCAATACTTCTTATCATTTTTTGACTATCCTTACATTGCAGCATTTTGAAAACTGGTTGACGTTTCACAAGAGTTAATTGTAACAAGGCTCCAAAAACAAGTTCATGTTTACCTACAAACAAAACGTTGTAGTCATTATTTAAAACCTCTTGCATTCGCAAGTGAATGAAAGCTAGCATCAAGTTAGACACCATGCTCACATCATCTACAATGGAGGTATTTTGTTTTCTAAGAACTTTTCCTACTTCTTCTGCTGCACTTGATACAAGTTTTTGATACTCTAGTTTGTTGTCATGCTCCACTGGTAGCATCAACAGTCGATGTAAAGTAACACCTCCTACATTGAATGCTGCTAAACCTGTTGTAGCAGTTATAATACATGAACAAGAGCAATCAGTTACATCTTGGATCATAGCTCTTATTGCATGAATTAGAAAAGATGTACCTGTTCCTGCTTGTCCACTAACATACAATAATACAGGATTATATTGGACACAAGAACATTCATGCTTGTTATGCTGTAAACCATGTCAGAAACTATCTTAGATTTTATAATAAACTTGTTTGCTCTATATTAAGTTTACTATTTTCATCATAATTTGCATCTGCAACTTTAGTTTGTTGCATTGCACTTTCTACTTCTTCCATGGCAAGCTCAACATCAGTTTGACTAATTGGCTCACCAAGCACATTTTGACTTTCTGCTGCAGAATCTTGACTTCCCTCAGGAGTCTCTTTTGCCAATTGAGATTCCACAAGTTCTTCTTGACTTAGTTCTTTCTCAAGTAACTCCAACTACTGCTCAAATTTGGGCTATTAATTAAGCTTTTCTTTGCAAAAAAATGATTCTTCAAAAGTTTCAGAACTTCCAAGCAAATCACTTTCTGCACGCCATGGGAAGAACAACTGCAAAAGACACAAATGAAATAATTTATTTTTCCCTTCAGTTTGGCAAGACCATTTCATGTGGTTGATAAGACTTGCCTTCCAACGTCTCACTAGACAACCAGCACAATCATGTACTTTAAACTGTCGCCTGTCCTCTGTTTGCTTCAATATTTCAAGTAGCGTTCTGCTACTTCATATAAACAAAGATCCTCCAACTCTACAGATCGATTTGGATAATATGTATTAGTCAAGTTAGTTTTCAGGATCTCTTTACTATGAGGTACTGTTTCAGCTAACGGCTTAATTTCACTTAAAGGCTTCTGTACCCATTTTCTAGTACTCACTGTTCCAAGACTTAACCAAAGTACATTAATATTATGTCCATACATAGACACACTAGCTAGCCAATCTGCAGCTTGGTAGCTACCATACTTTCTATGTGAGAGCATCTTTAGACCAAAGCTTAGATGTTTCTTTCTAAGACTTTTATCTGCTGATAAATCTGCCCATACCTTAGCTGCATTGCTCTTTTCAGCTTTTGTCAAGTATGCTGTAACATAACGAGCAACAGCTGTTGTATCATCAGCAATATACTGAACATCAGTATGTGCATTCCAAAGCTGAGCAATGAAAGGATTGTAATCATTAATGAATTTGCATTCCTTATCTCTTTTTAAATGATAGGTATCTCTTGGTGGCTTACCAGCAACATGGTGTCGAACAGATGGAATCAAACTATTCACTCAACCAAATGGTGTCACAGGCCTTGGAAAGCCAAATCTGCACTGCGTGTAGTACTTGTCTTTACTACTGTATTTTCTCTGACAGTACTTTCCACATGAGTGTCTTTGAAATCTTTTCTCCTTGTCCCGTAGGAATGGAACATGTAAGATATTTTTCTATGAACTCCATCACACAGCCATTACTTTCTTTCCAAAACTGAGCAGCATCTTTAATCCACAACAGCATATGTATATGTGGAGCCCCACGTGCCTGGTACTCTTTCCTCTAAAATAAACGTTCCACAGTGCCTAGTGGATCATTAGCTTTATTACATACAAATTGTAACATGGCTAGAGGTCTGTGATGAAAGAACTGCGATACACTTATAGGGTCCATGGAACACAATTCTCCTGTTATCGTGTGATCTATGTCTTCTTTCGGTGGAATACTTTCACAAACCCCTCTGCAAAATCATCCCAACCATACTCAGCACAACTTAAAGTCACAAACCAAGTTGGAGGGCCCAAGGTTCTGATCATGTATCTAACCTCGGAGTGTCTCCTATACCAATGTTCCTTGGTTCGACTCATTGTAGCAAGAATGTTGGTAAGCTTACCCTCTAAAACTTAATTTTTTCTTTCACCTGTTGCAGCATCTCACATACATAAAGATTTTGAAATCTTGTTCCGGTCTGAAGTGTATGAGCAACAGCATAACATAATGTTGAAAATTCACTTTCATACAATAAGTAAAAAATATATTCAACGTTGGTGGGGAATCGAGAATCTTCAGAATACATTCTTGTACAACAATATTCTGAAGAAGAGATTGGAACCTTTCTGATCATCCAATCTGCCTCCTGTACAAGTAGGAAAAAGCATAAGGAAACAACAAGCTTCTAACATCTTTTCCCAATCACTGATTGGTGCACCTTCCATTGATTTAATTTGATATAATTCTAAACTGTCGCCCATGTCTTCACGTACATATAGAGGATGAATAATGTAATGTTCATACAAACCTTTCCCTTCTGCAACAAATAGACTTTGAAACTGACCTTCACTGCTTTTGTTTGATTGTTTGTTTGTTTATTAATATCTATTGCGCGCCAAACCTGTGGGTATCAGGGCACATTGCATGTAAATACAAGTGTTACAGTTACACAAGAGATCAGCACAATACAGATAAATACAGAAAATTACATAAATAATGAGCCAACCTGTCAGGTCATCGTAATCTGGATGTATTGCATGTAGATTCCAGTGCTACAGTTACACAAGAGATCAGTGCCATACAGAGGATACAGTAGTTGACATAATTAATGAGCAGACAGGTTAGTGTTACAAGGCAAAATCAGTAATCAAAGGAGTAACAGGGAGACACGGACTGGGGGAGTCAGACGTCGTTTGACACTAGCCAGTTTCAACATCAAGCATAGACAAGTCTGGCACAGTTAGACTGCCTTTGTATAAATCCTTGTGCTCCAATAGCAGCGCCAATGCATTCTTATCTTTAGTGGCAACACCATTTACTAAAACAAAGAATCTGCAATGTCATGCTTCACTCGTAGATGTTGACATTTTCTTTCAAATGTAGCGGTAAATACACAACTTTGCCTCTCACACCTTGCACTCATGATTTCTTAGGCAGGTTTGACATATTTGTTTGCAATCTAGCAATACCTTGGAAAGCATGAACAGTTTGCAATGCAATCACTTCAAACATGTTCAATTTTTGAAGCATAACAATTTTTGAAGCAGAGCTAGCCAACCACGATGCAGTCTCCCCCTTGCATCTTCCCTCTCAGGCCCTCTGGAATGCATTGGCCACACACTTCACCTGCAAAAACTCAGGACATCCTGCGTACTCTCTCTTCCTTTTCCCCTCCCTTCCTCCAATCCCTCTGCCACTTATGGCCTCCCACCCTCCCTCTGCCTTTCTCTCTTCCTTCTCCCCTATCACATCCGATAAGATAACTAGATTTGTCCACTCTATGAAGGTCTCCTCCAAACAGGTCTACCCCTGTTCCTCAAGAACTATTAAGGAAAATATCGGCTCCCTTGCCCCTGTACTTTCTGATTTCTGCAATCACTCTCTTGCTACTGGGTCTTACCCTTCTTCCCTCAAGCACTCTCTTTTGTGCACCCGCCTCAAAAAACCTTCAGCTGACCCCTCATGTCTGCCCAACTATCGGCCCATCTCCATCACCCTATTCCTTGGGAAACTCTTGGAAAAGCTGGTCTTCCCCCAACTGACCCAGCATGCTGAGCTTGTCGGCTGCCTACACGGCCATCAATCTGGATTCCGAGCATCCAGAGGCACGGAAACTGCTCTCCTGAACACCTGTGAAGAACTCCTCACATCTCTTGACTCCAACCCATTCTACTTGATCTCTCCTCTGCATTTGATACGGTCAACCACTCCATCCTCATAAAACGGCTCCATGACACCCTTGGTATCTCGGAGCGGACACTGGACTGGTTGACCTCCCGACTCACTGACCATCCCTCACAGGTTATTCTGGGTGCGTTCTCCTCTCCCACCTCCTTCTCCACCTGTGCAGTTCCCCAGGGCTGCAACCTTTCTCCCTGGCGCTTTAACATCTACCTTGCTCCGCTTGCACACCCAATTTCCACCTTCTCACCTCCAGTGTTATGCAGATGACACACAACTCTTCTTCAAACTTCCTTCTGATTCTCTCCTTAGTCCTCCATCATCCCAGACTGCCTATCTGCCATGCAGTCCTGGTGTGGACTCAACGGCAGCAAGACTGAGATCCTTCCCATTGGGACTCCTGCACCCTCCTGCTTACCTTCACTCTGGCCTCCCTCTACTGGCCCTTCTCCTTCTCCTTCACCTTGCCAAGAAGGCCCAATTTCAACTCCACCTACTCAAAGGAATCCTTCCTTTGCTCACTTTCCCCCAGAAGCTCAATGTCTCTAGAGCTCTGGCACTCTCTAGGCTGGACTACTGCAACAGCCTCTACCTTAATCTACCCTTCTCCTCTTTACGTGCCCTCCAGCTGATTCAGAATAGGGCTGCAAGACTTATTTGTGGCCTCAAGCCCAGGAATTGCATCTCTCCAGACCTAAAGTCTCTCCACTGACTCCCGGTTGCTGCAAGGATCAAATTCAAATCCCTCTGCATCATCCATAAAGCTGTCTGGGGCTGGGGACCATGCTTTCTACAACTCTCTCTCATCATATACTCTCCCTCCAGATCTTTACGCTCCTCCAGTGCCAACTCGCTGCATGTCAAGCGCTTCTCTAAACAGCGAGTTGGTGGCCTATCTCTTTCCTCGGCTGGCTCCCTCCTCTGGAACAGCCTCCCTCTTCCTCTCCATCTTGAGCCGAATCTCCTCAAATTCCGGAAGCTCCTCAAGACTTTCCTTTTTGCCTCCTCCTCCCCTTCTCCCTCCATTGTTGAACCCCACAGTCGCTGACACTGGTGCTCATGGCCCTTATGTGTCCTTCTGGGTCCTGGCTCCCCCTACACCCAATCACGTTCAGCCCCTGCCCACTCCCAACACTTGCTTCTGGGCTCCCACTGGCCTATGCTCACAGGCCTGCAGTTTTTTGGCAGTAGACCACTCTCACAAAGTGATTGCTGCCAGCCACTTACCCCTGAGCACATCCTCAGTTGTACTCCTTGCACTTACCCACTCCCTCATCCCTTCTCTCTCTGCACTTGCACGTTCTGAATGTTCCCAAGGCCTATTATGACTGTCTCTTTTCTTTCTCTTCATTTTTATTATATCTGCCTCTTCATTCCTGTGACGTCCCAGTAGTGTGCAGCGCATGCGCAAGCCTCGTTCTCGGCCGCGCATGCGCAGGTTAATAAACGGCGCCCACGCGGCAGTTCCCGCCGGGGCGCGGACGAAGCAACACCGCGTCCCGCGTTGTCCTTGCCTGTGTGCAGAGTGTGCGTGCATGCATGCAGGAGGGAGTGCGGGCGCCTCACCCGACCATCTGGGGTGAGGACATAACAACTGGCGACGAGAAGGAGCGTCACGACAACGCTCGCCCCGACGCAGAACGAACGTCGGATCAGCGGTGCTGCGTATCATGGCATGACACGGACCCAGCGCGAACGCTACGATTAAGGTGTGTCGCAGCAGTAGCGGCCTGCACAGGTGCTCGTGCGCTGCTGCGCTTCTACCACATAATAATTTTTGGAACTTTGGTCGTTCCCACCCACCGGGGGACGACCCCTTACTTCTGACACAGAAAGGAAAGGCCAAGACACGTCGTTGGTGATCCAAATATCAGGTTTGCGGCCACTGTTACACCAAGAGGTGCCTGTGCGACCTGCAACAATGGCAGAAAGTGATGGGGAAGCTGAGACCGCACGTGGCACAACGGGGCCACAACAAAGATCTCTGTTACCGATGCAGGAGTTTGATATATCGGGACCCCCATCCAAATTGGGGCCAAGATGGTTGCTCTGGATTAAAAAGCTCGAAATGTACTTCACAGCGACCGGCATCACCGATGATGACGCGAAAAGGGCGACTTTGCTGTACTCTGCAGGGTTGGACGTCATCCGCATTTTTGAGGCATGCAATCTGCAGGTGGTCACATATGCTACAGTCAAGACTGCATTGGAAAACCATTTCATACCACAGTCGAATATGGACTATGAGAGATTCCTGTTCTGTGGTGAGAAGCAGAAAGAAGAAGAACCTCTTGATCAGTTTTGTGCCAGGCTGAGAATGATGGCCACTGCATGCCGCTGGGACAATGATGAGTCAATGATACGGAACCAGGTAATACAGGGTTGTAGCTAGAGCAAGCTAAGGAGACAAGTGTTGCGTGAACCTGGATGGACACTGACACAAATACTGGACAGTGGCAGGACGTTTGAACTGGCGGAATCGAGAGGCGCAAAGATGGACGCAGCCAGGCGCCCAGGTATGGCGGATGAGGCGTTTGCCATTAGCAGACGTGGGGATACAAAAGAAAAGTGGGGCCAGAAAAAACTAGAGACTCGCCATCCTCCAGGATCGGAGTCAATATGTCAATACTGCGGTTATGACCTGCCACATTCAGAGGAATGCCCAGCCAAATCAAGATCGTGTGGCCGGTGCGATGGACCAGGACACTATGCCCGTATGTGCCGTGCCCCAGCCTCGGTATCTGTACAGAGAGGCCCAGCAAGAAGTCGCAGTGGCGGATCCAGAAGACTACGGAGCATTGCCGCTCTCGAACAGGAAATACAAAGGCTACAGCTAGCTGAGGAACATACAAGGTGTGCCGACACAGGTTCTAATTGACACTGGGGCCTCTGTATGTGTATTGGCTGAAGAACAGTACTAAAAACTTCCGGGACCTCCCGCGCTAGACAGCTCCGCGGCTAAAATATTCACGTTTGGAGGGGACACCCCGTTACCCAACAAGGGTGTGTTTGTCACGCCGGTCACCAAGGGTGACAAAGCAATCAAAGCACGTTTTTTTGTCACGGACGTGAGCCTCCATTCATTACTCAGCTGTGCAGCATCTGAGGCCCTTGGTTTGGTGCATTTCGCACTGGAAGTACACCAAGTAGACATTGAGTGCCTGCTGGACAAATATGCAGGCATTTTCGAAGGAGTAGGGAAACTGAAGGCGCCCCCGATAAGGCTGCACATCGGCGACACCATCAGACCAACCGCTCTGAAACACAGACGAATTCCTTTCCATCTAAGATAAAAAGTAGAAGAAGAGCTGCGGTCGCTTGTTAATATGGACATCATTGAGAGGGTGGAAGGGCGCACACCCTGGGTTTCGCCAATAGTAGTCGCTCCCAAACCAAAGCAGCCGGGAGCAGTAAGGATCTGCGTAGACATGCGCCTCCCCAATGCGGCGATTAAGAGGGAGAGACATCTAATGCCGACCCTCGACGACATCGTAGGTGAACTTCAAGGGGCACGTGTGTTCTCCAAGCTGGATCTACGAGCGGGATATCGCCAACTGGAGCTCCACCCCGACTTAAGATTCATCACAACTTTCACAACACACAAGGGCCTAGACCAATTCAAACGTTTGAGTTTTGGAATATCATCGGCGGCGGAAGTATTCCAGAACACAATTAGGGGAGCATTGGCTGGGCTGACAGGTGTCCTAAACATGAGTGACGACATTTTGGTATTTGCAAACTCAGAAGCAGAGCACCTAAAACGTCTAGAAAGCATTCTAAAGAGATTGAAAGACCCGGGGCTCACGTTGCACCGCCAAAAGTGCGAATTCTTCAAGGACCAGATAGGGTTTTTCGGCTTCATCTTCCAGGCCGCAGGAATATCACCAGACCCGGAAAAGGTCAGAGACATTCGAGAAGCGGCGGCGCCACAATCCCCGACGGAAGTAAGGAGCTTCTTCGGGATGGTGACGTACTGCGGGCGCTTTATAAAGGGACTGGCGTTGATGGCGAAACCTCTCAGGGCACTAACAAGAAATGATGCAGTGTGGAAATGGGAGTCACGAGGACAGGAGGCATTCCAAGCCCTCAAAAATGCCTTGTCAGATGGGGACACCATGGCGTATTTCAACCCAGCGGTGGAATCAGAGGTAGTGGTGGATGCGAGCCCAGTTGGTGTGGGAGCAGTGCTGTTACAGCCCGATGAGTGTGGAGACATGAGACCGATTGCCTACGCTAGCAAAGCACTCTCCAGCACAGAGATGAGATACTCCCAGATAGAAAGGGAAGCCCTGGCCATCCAATGGGGCTGTCGCCACTTTCGCCTGTACATATTGGGCAAACCTGTAGTGGTGGTCACAGACCACATGCCGCTGCTGCCTATACTAGCGGGTGCATCATCAAAACCCCCACCCCGCATTGAGAGGTGGATGCTGGCCTTAATGGAGTACGGGGTGAAGCTGGTATACCGACCTGGGACCAACAACCCCACAGACTATTTGTCAAGGCATCCCAACAAAGAAAGTGCAGAAGTGGACTGCAGTGAAATGGAATGCAACGGTCTGCTCTGTCAGATAGTGGAAGGTGTGCTTCCCAGGGCACTGTCGAGACTAGCGATCACCACAGAGTCATCTAAGGATGAGCTCTTCGACATCATCAAGGCTGCGGTGAGAAGTGGAGACTGGAGGGAAGTCCTGTGCAATAACTCGCGGCGCCAGGAGGAAGCCTAGAAAGACCTACAGGCACTCTGGAGGGTGAGAGATGAGTTATCGATCTCTGACGATGGGCTGTTACTCAGGGGGCGACAGATCGTCATCCCGCGAGAGCTCAGGCGGCGGATACTGGAGTTGGCGCACATTGGACACCAGGGCGTCGTGAAGACAAAGGCAAGGTTAAGGCCAAAAGTATGGTTTCCAGGCTTGGAAGAAAGGGTGGAGGGCTTTGTAAAGAGATGTCTGGTCTGCCAAGCTGCCACGCCAGGGGACAAAGCACCACCAATCAGCTCGATGGAACGCAGCACAAAGCCGTGGAGTACTGTACACGTGGACTTTGGCGCGACGGGTCGGGGGATGTACTTTCTGGTAGCCGTGGATCAATGGTCGAGGTATCCGGAGGTGGAAGTGGTCGAGTCGACGGCTACCGAGTACACCACGGCAGCGTTGGACAGAATGTCGCAACGCATGGGTTTCCCGACACCGTGTGCTCAGACAACAGACCACCTTTTACAGACCACCAATTTGCCCAGTACCTGAGTGAGAGGGGGATAAAACATCGGAGAATGTCCCCGTTATGGCCGCGTGCAAATGGTGAGGCCGAAAGAATGATGCGTACGCTCAATAAGGTGATGCGAATTTCAGCCAGCCATGGTGAACCTCTCAAAAAAAGAATTGTGGAATTCCTTCGAGTGTACCGCACAACCCCTCACCAGTCCACCGGGGTTGCCCCAGCCGAAGCACTCTTCGGGCGCTGCCCGAGAGGGATGATACCGGAAATGGATGACCGGAGACCCGGGGTCATAGACAACGAAAGGGTCCAAGAGGAACGGGCGGAACGCAACAAGAAGGAGAGCGAACGGAGAGGGCTGCAAGAAAAGGAGGTGCAAGTCGGAGACTCCGTGCTCGTCAAGAATCGGCACCCGGAAGAGAAATTATCCTTGCCTTTTGAACCACATCCCTGGAAGGTGACCCATGTGAAAGGCACTATGGTGACTGCGGCCAGTGAACGCGGCACCGTCACCCGCAATCGATCGTTCTTCAAGAAAGTGGACGTCGTGCCTGAAGCTCGGACATCAGGGGAGTCCTCAATGCAGGGAGCAAGCTATGAGGCCCAGGAGAGCGAGCCGTCAAGAGATCCGGACCCTACCCGTGGCGCTGACTGTCTCGTGCCCACGGTCACTCCAAGATATCCAGTTCGAGGGGGAAGGAGACTTCCGGCCCATTTCAAAGATTACGTGATGGACTCAGGTGACTGACCTAGGTAGTCCTTGATGTTACTCACAGAGGGATAGGAATGTAGACGTTCAATCGTATCTAATGAGTAAAGAAGTTTCTTAACCCTATCTGGGTTGGACATAAGTGTTTCCCTATCCGTAGAAAGGTCAGCGAGGTTTCTATCGCATAAGTCCTTCAGTTTCTTTAGGGTAGTCGTTCCCAACACTACCCTCCTGGAGCAGTAGAACTCTCCATAATTCCACATATAGAGAATCACTTATGGGGCAAAGAAGTGAACGGAATAGGGACATATACCGCCACAGGGATTTGGCTCTAAGTGAAACCAGACCTAGTTCGTACCTAATGGCTACCACAGGGATACTATTGGATAGTTTCAAAACCTTTCTCCAAATTATTCCTTCTATGGTGTCCCACTAAGGATGTATGTCCCCATAATGTAACTCCATACCATATAACAATTTAGGCACTACCTTCCCCTCGTAAAAATCCACAGCTGTCTTTACGAAAATCTTCTGTATTTTCTATCTAATTCAATGGTCTGAATAATTAGCAGAATCGCCTTGTTTATAATGACCAATTTAAGTTCAGATACAGATGGTTGCGCTAGGATTGGAAAGCCTAGGTATAACATTTTTTGGGCTCTCAAAATAGATTTCCCCTCTATTTTCAAATCTGAGCATTTGGTCTTTTTTCCCTTTGAGATCACCCAATTCGGGTTTTACTAGGGTTAATCTTTAACCCATTATGTTCAGCATATTGTTGGAATTTGTTAATCAGCCGTTGCAGCCCGATTTTGGTGTGGTCAAACAGGAGAAAGTCATCAGCATAGGCCAACCACGAAAATCTGTAGCCCCCAGTTTCGCACTCACCAACCCTGCTTCTGTAAGAAATTTCCCCACGTCTGCCAAATAGAGGTTGAAAAGGCAGGGTGCCAAAGAGCAACCCTGTCAGACCCCTATCCAGGTTCTAATTCTTCTGGATAGGTTCCCCTCCGTATTGAGCCGGACATGGACCCCCGAGTCTTCATACATAGCCGTTATCAAGTTCAAGAGGCCTTCTGGCATGCTCCACTTTTTTAGTTTGGCCCACAGTCGACCGCTAATGACCGAGTCAAACGCTGTTGACAAGTCAATAGAGGCGGCGTAGAGAGTACACCCAGATTTACACCATGTAAAGGCCTCGAGTGCCGTCAGTATCAGGCCATTTAGGTTTGTAGAATCCCCCACCCTAAACCCAGTTTGACATTTATTAAGAATGTGGTTCTTTTTTAATCCAATCATTGATATGGGTTAGCAACAGTGAGGAGAAGAGCTTACAATCCGCATCGATCAAAGCGATCGGCCGATAGTTTTTTGCCAGCTTTCTATCCCCTCTCTTGAATATAGGAACTATATGGGCAGTCTGCCAGCTATGGGGGATCATACCACTATCGACTACATTGTTAAAAAGCCTGGTAAGTATGTGGGCCCACATTTCTGGTTGCGCTTTAAAGGTATTGTTTGTCAGTCCATTAGGCCCAGGAGCCCTAGAGTTTTTAGCTTCTCGAATAAGTTTAAGTACCTCTTTGAAGTTGATAATGGGTTCCCAAGGCATCCTCTTAGTCCCTCCCCCAATATCTAAGGCATGACATCCCTTCTTTTCATATTTGTAGAGGTCAGAGAAAAAGTTGACCCATTCAGCCTCCGAGACCCCATTGAGTTGATTAATGGTAGAGACAGGATTTTGCCCCTTAATTATGCACCAAAAGGCCCTGAGATCTCTTTTTACCAAGATATCGAGCATCATCTCTGCATCTTCGTGTAGCATACTATTTTTTTTATTTAGAGATACAGAAGTTCTTATATTTCTGTCTGATCGCCCTGCTCAGTGCATTTTTATGCGATTGTTCTACATTAAGATTCCGGATCTCTCTAAGCCCCTTCCGGACCTTAGTCTTTTCCATGGCCAGTTCTTTATTATAGATATGGGGATGATCTCTTTTATTTGTACCCTTTATTAGGGAATCCTGGACTCTACCATACAGATCTTTCAGAAAGTTATAGCCCGAGCCAGTAAAGGCAGCTAGTTTCCATTGATAGGAAGTATTATTCAAAGACTCCAACAATTTTCCATTGAGGAGTTTAATATTGCAGGGGAGCATCGCACCCCTCTACCATGTCCTATCATTCTTAAATTATTAGGACCCCCAATAAGAGCCTCTCTGAACAGGATAGGTAGATGGACCCCTATTGTACCATGGTTACTCCAGTCATTAAAAATCACCTTGACTTCCGAGGCTAATGAGGCCAAAGATTCATCAACAAAGAAATAATCCAGAGTTGAAGAAGAGTCTCCCCTTCGCCACATTGGTGGAAGTGGGCGGGCCTGATCATGGTAACCATTTAGACATATTAGTCCAACGGGTTCCAAAGTCTGCCCCGGGAGTATTGTTGGCCCCTTACTAAGGGGTCTCCTAGGTCATCTCCTAAGCAAACTCAGAATTAGTTGAGCAGTCAGAGTTGAAATCCCCTGCAAGAATGACTAACCCAGAGTTATGTAGGTTTCTCAAATCCAGAATAATTTCTGAAAGTTTTTCTAGGAAATCATCTAAAGGGGCTATCCCCGGGTGCCTGTAGATATTAATAAGAAGGGTAAAGAACAGTTCCTCAATAAGGGAGACTTTGACCGCCAGGATTCCTAGAGTGTGTCTGGGATGATTGCAGCTAAGAATCCAAGAGAGGATTTTATACCAATAAGGAGCCCTCCTGAAGGTCTCCCCCCTGACTAGATCTGGCATTTTCAGTGCAGATTTCATAGCCATCTACCAAAGGATTAGTGAAAAGCCATGTTTCTTGCAGAGAAAAACATTAATTTGTCTTTAACATGTCAACTGTATCAACATTAGTAAACTGGTGATGATTCCCCCTAGTAGTCCAGGAAAGGAATCTCAGAGAATTAGCTTGGGTCAACCCCTTCACCAAAGGAACTCTACCCCGTGGCTTTCAGTTCCATAAAGCCGAGGTGACTTTGGCCCAATCCCTTGTGTCTGCCATAGTTCCCTTTCGAGAGATGCCTCTGTTGTTCTTGTGGAGGTCTTTCTGGGTGGTAAACCACTGTCAAGTGTCCCCAGTATTCCTTATCTCTGACAGCTTTAGAGGGGGTTGGTTCCCCTTTTGCTATCTCAATATTAAATCCCCGTTCTCCCAGCCCGCAGATTGTCCCATTACCAGATCTAGTACCACTCTTGACTTAAGCATAATATTGGATTGATCAATTTTTCCCTTAATAGGGAAGAAAATCCTTTCTAGGTCATAGGTAGACACCAAAGCCAATGCTGGTAACTGACCAAGATTTTAAGGATGTTCCCACGATTCAAGCAAATTGGCATATCAGCCCCCCAAAGGCTGGTTAGCTGTAAGATGTCCATTGTGTTAGATCCTGAGATTTGGGCAGGCTTTTCTACCATATCTCTATTGGATTGGTTACCCTGTACTTCTTGCGAATCCCGCCCCCTAGCGCCTCTTAGTATCGTCCCCTTCTGTATGTTATCTGGTCCTACAGGTTTTCTATCTTGGCCGCTAAGGGGTCTCGGAGTTGTATAGTTTTGTTGGGAGTTGTTGAGAGTTTTTGGGACATGGAGATCTCCCATAATCATAGGACCCGTTTGCTGGTCTTTAAGGTCACCTGCGATGTCCCTCAGATGAATCCTAGATACATATCCAACTTGTCCATTTAACAGTACCGGGTGCATATCATCTTTATTTTCTGAGTTAAGGACTGGGTTATTTGGAATGCTTTCCTCCGGGATTAATTTCATAATAAATATTTCCTGTAAGAGTTGTTTTGCCGAAGTGATATTGACTAGTACAGGTTTATTGCTAGGTGATGGTAGCGTGTTATCTGTAGCAGTTGAAATGATTCTAGGGGCCTCCTTCTGTGCAGGTGCCGGACATTGGGATCCCTCTACAAGCGCAATCTGCTCAGGAGTGCCCGTAGGTTCCATTTGTAAGGGGGGGGGGGGGCCTTGGCTGTTCCCCTAGAGGACAATCAATGATCTGATCCACCCTACCCACCTGCGCCAGGCTATTGGGGGGGCCTTCCTTATTCCTACCTATAGCAATTTCAGGGTGAGTAGCAATTTCCCCTTGCTTAATAGGGACTTGGTGCGGAAGATGCAGATCCCCCTTATTCTCCAAAGTGGTTATGTCAGCCATGTCAATGCCATCAACTAAGGGAGAAATTTCCGTCAGATTCTTAGGTCCCTCTAGCTTATTTGCAGATAACGTACTTCCCTTTACAGGAAATTCCTTCGGAAATACCAAGGTCTTGAAAAATGTATTAGTGATTGAATTGATTTTCCTTATATTTTTCTGGTTTTTGTTTTTTTAAATTTGTTTCAAATGTTTTTCACCAATCACACACTCCCTTTTAATCGGGGTATCTTCTTTGGTTAGATCCACAGACTCAACATTCTTAGAGGTATTCGGGATCTCTATTTCCCCGCTGATATTATCTTTTTCGACTTCCTTACCCGGCTGAGGGTATATAATTATTGCAGATTTGGTTACAGCCGGCGAAGCCTCTGGGATAAAAATTCCATGCTGTTTTTGCAAAGAATGACATTTAGGCTCTGTCTTTAACATCACATCGCCCATTTGAGCTGGGAGACTAACCTGGCTACCTGTGGAGATGAATGTAGGTAAGGGCAATGGGTTTTGTGGTTTAGATGGAAAATTGTCCTCTGTCATTAGCCTCATCAGTGCTTCACATCTATCTATCCCTTGTAACCTATAGTATATCTCAGTCAACATTTGAGAATGTGACCTTACTTCAGCCCATTTGTTACCATATAGGTTGACGAAGGAACTCAGCACCATATTTAGCGCGGATACTGTTGGAAGAGTGAGTCTGATCCTTTCGTCAGCTTCCCTTAATGTATAGTGTAACACTGGATCACCTAAGTTATCATTAGTGGATTCGGTTAGTAGGCCCCTTTCCCTTAGCCAGTTTTGTTTTGCAGTGTATTCATCAATAAAATTGGCGAGTTCAGTGGGGGATCCCACATATGCAGCATCACAGGTCTGTTGGGTAACACTATTAATTTCTGAAACTCTATATTCGACATTACTCTCAGCCAATGATTTATCTGCACATTCGATGATACTACTATCATCAATATCATTGTGAAAAGCTTTCCTCCACCTCCAGTTTTTTTACCACTTCGGTTAAATGAATATAATCTAGGCTAGACACTCCTAGCGAGGAGGAGACTAATCTTATATCAGTGCTAGTTGCAGTTCTTTTTCCAAAGTAGTTGGATATTTTTTTACCAGGTATTGGTTCTCCTGTTTTGTTTTTGTTGGGTTTACATTTAGGGGTACTCAATGGGTGTTTCATCATAGGAGTTTTTAAATATGGTGAAGCCTCTGAGGGGAGATTTTTACTAAGGAATGACTTCCCCTGTACTTCCTGTCCCAAATTAGGTGTAACCTCAGGGATAGGATCTGGTACCATAGCTTTGGGTAAAAAAGGTGTCCTGGCCTTTTGAATATCAGGGGTTACTACATGCATACCATCATTACCCTCAGGAATTGGTGTAGACTCTCCCCTCGGGGAGGTAGGCACAGTAGTCCCAAATAGAGGGAAATTAAGGTGATGTACATTAGGTGTTCCCTCCTCCCTATGTTCTTTTCTCCCCGGAGTAAATACCACATTTTCATCTGACCCTTTGGCCAGAGTCTCACCCAGGTTCTTGGCTAAAATAGCCACCAGACGATCTTCTTGGGTTGCAATAGAGAAGAATTCTTTCCCCTTGTGTATACAATTGTTGACATTTGAATCCAAGGGGGTACACAGCCTAGGTTTATGTTTTTTTATCATTTTATCTTAGGAGTAGACTTCTGCCAGAGTGAGAGACAACTCTTTATTGGAATCCCCCAAAAGTAGATTAGGCTCATGAACCCCTCTTTGGGCTCAGACCTCGCTCCACTGCCTGGTGCCTTCTTTATTGCCTTATCCACAGTCACCTCCTGGGAGTCCATACTAATATTGTCCGCTACAGACCTCTGGAGCTCAATAGTAGCCTCCATGGCAGTCTGGCTACGTAAACCTTTTTGGGAAATGTGGAAGACTCCACTGAGTCAATAGCTTAAAGAGGGTGTAGTACTGAGCGAGATGTCAGATCCTAAAACACCAGAATAGTGTCATGATGCCTACCCCCGGGCATCTGGACCAAGCCCATCTTCCTCTCGAAGCAGGCATCCAGACGTTTAGTAAAACCTCAGAAGCCCCGGTTAGGGGCTATCTGGGTTCAGTCCTGGCGCCTTAGGCGCCAGGCTCATAGTAGGAATCAGTCCTTGCGCCTAAGGCGCCAGGCTTAGTCATCACTTACCTCAGGCAGACCATGCTGCACATGCATCCAGGCCAATGTGAGACCTGGAAGGGACTATTTTTCTGAAAGGACTATTTTTTACTCGGGTGTGGTTCTAGGGACTTCTTACCTGGGACTACTTTCGAGGCTATTTAAACCACGCCCGATCTACAACACACGCTTCGCGTTATTCTGCAGCGTAACGCTCACCGTGCCTGCGAACCTGCATCCACGCTTCTGCCACGCCCCCGCCTCGCATCCGGAACTCCTAGAAGAAAGGGGAAAATAGGAGAAGAGGTTAGGTTACGGACATTAATCTAATTCCTTACCTGATTCAGGATCTTGCACCATTCCGAGCCTGAAGGGACATTACTTCGACACGCGTCGCTTCGCAGCGCCGCTCCATTCTCACCAGTCCATAGCATCTTCGACTCGGCGCTGCCTCCATCATTTTCTTCGGCGATCTTCAACACCTGGGGAAAAAAGACAAAGGAATAGCGAGGTGAGCCTAGAGAGACTACAAAGACAATCACTTTACCACAAGGCTTACCTGATTTACCACCGGAGGCATTATCCTTCAATACGCTGCATCTTCTTACACTGCATCTATGAAGGGAAGAAAAAACAAGTTAAACTCATGCAACTTTACCGGATAGTGTTGGGTAATACAGACTCTTACCTGAACGCCACCAGCAACCTCCAGACAGTATTTGTTGCCGCAAAATCACCAAGGGGTGCAAGAGTGAGCATTGGACATATTGAACTCTTTAAACTTGGTAAACTCCGGAGTCAATAATCTTCCAGAACTCCAATACCCCAAACCAGTGAAGTAACTCGTATCTACGCGCCCCTGCAAGCCACGCAGGATGGAGAGCTCATCCATTAAAAACATAAGGTGAGGACACTAAGTGGGAGTATCGGAGGTGGCCAGCGGGGAGATTGCGGGAGCAGTGGGGAGAGGTCTGCACTCAAATCCACGGGACTTAATCCCTTTCTCCATCTACAGGAGTATATTCCTACAAGTCAAGCACACGAGACTAGGCGGGTCCGTCCAGACAGCCATCTTTGCCCTACGCTTCACGTTGGTGGAGGCCGCTGCTGTCTGGGTTCGATTGACGCCCCTGTGGAAACCAGGTGAGCGTAACAGAACGCGAAGCCTACCTACAAATCCCCACCCGGGCGTAATGGAAACCTCTGAAACCGACCAACTAGCCCAATTGTTAGGGGAACTTAGGGCAGAGGTGCACTCCGCACGCCAAGAAACTAATGCCCTCAGGAGAGAACTGATTATGTCAAAGGAACGCACTGATGATCTTGCTAGACAACTGCTGCAAAGCCAAGCTGGCCAAACACCACTACCTGCACTCGGGGTGAATCCAACTCCTGTATCATCGAGCAATCCTGCGCAAGTGGTGCTACCAGGGAGCATTCCTTTAGCTCCACACAAACGTTTTGCTGGGGACCCGAAAAGGTTCGCAGTGTTCATGAACCAGTGCCGCTTGCACTTTCTGTGCAGACCTGGGGCTTTCCCAAACGACCAAGCCAAAGTAGCCTTTGTACTATCATACCTTAGTGGCAGCGCAGCAGATTGGTCCATCCCGCTGGTCAACCAGGATGACCCTCTTCTTCGGGATTTTCAAGGTTTTCAACTGAGCATGGAAAACTATTCGCCAGACATTCACAGGGTCAGGCCCTGGATAACGAACTTTTATCCCTGCGACAAGGCACTCAGGATCTGCTGACCTATATTGCAACCTTCAATAGGTTAGTGGTGGAAACCGGCTGGCCAGAGGAAAAACGAATTGCATTATTTCATCGTGGGCTGCGGAGTGAGCTCAAAGATGTTTTTGGCCAGGTTGTGAACCCACCCCAGGATTGCACAGAATATTTATTTATTAAATGTATATAGCGCGCAGGCAGCCCAGGGGCATTGTGGCACTGTTACTTGCAAGGAAGACTTAGTTACAATGTGTGCAGGTTGTGCCTTGGGTTACAGTGAGGCAGTGACCTGTGATCAGAAATACCACATAATACATCATACAATACAATTATGAGGGCTAGGCCATGTAATTGTTAGATGAACAGAGTCGTTTTCAGGGTTTTCCGAAAGGCGGTCAGTGAGGGTTCAGAGCGCAGGGAGCTAGGGAGGGTGTTCCAGTGTACGGCAGCGAGGTACGGGAAACTGGAGCCCCCTGCTCTGGTCCTTTTTACCCTAGGTACTGAGAGCATGCTGGCATAGGGTGATCTAGTGGGTCTTGTGGAGGAGACCAGGTGGATCCTCTGGGAAAGGTACATTGGGGCGGCAAGATGGACACATTTGTGGGTGATGCTTAGGGCCTTGAATAGGATCCTCTCCTTTATGGGGAGCCAGTGGGATGCTTTTCTGGCAGCGGTGATGTGCTCTCTCTTGGCAATGCCTTGTGCAGCGCGTAGGGCATTATTCTGTATTACTTGGAGCTTCTCAAGATTTTTGTTGGAGGTCCCAAGGAAGAGAATATTGCAGTAATCAAGTCGCGAGCCGGTTATGGCCCTGGCTATGTTAGTGCAAGTGTCTTTTGACAGATAAGGTCTGATTGCGTTAAGGAGTTTTGCATGGTAAGCGGCCGAGGAGGCAATGGCGTTTACTTGTCTGGTCATGGATAGATTGGAGTCTAAGTAGACGCCTAATGTTTTTACCGTGTCAAGTACTGGTATCGTGATTGAGTCAATGGTGAAATGACTGAACTGAGCGACAAGTTTCTTGATGGTGTCAGGGGAGCCTACGAGTAGGAGCTCAGTTTTGTCAGAGTTAAGGCAGAGGCCGTTGATAGCCATCCACATTTGAATTGTGTTGTAGATGTTGTTGAGGGTAGCGGAGTCCGTGTCATAGTCGCCTGTCAGAGTGAGAAGGATCTGTGTGTCGTCGGCGTAGTTGGTTTAAGAGATGCCCATGGCGTCAAGGATGAGGAAGAGGGGGCGGGTGAAGATGTTGTAGAGGGTGGGGGAGAGGCAGGAGTCTTGGGGCACCCCACATAGCATGATAGAGGGTGATGCAGTGGCTAGGTCAGAGAAGACCTGCATGGTCCTGCCTTGGAGGAAGGAGGTGATCCATGTAGTGGCTTCTTGAGAGAAGTTGGCTGTGGAGGAGAGGTGGTGGCAGAGGATGTCGTGGTCTACAAGATCAAAAGCTGCCGACAGATCCAGGAGAAGGAGCAAGGCAGGTTTGCCTTGGTCCCTTGCGTCGTCCATTTGGTTTTTTAGGTCGAGTAGGGCGGTCTCTGTCCCATGCCTAGGGCGAAAGCCGGATTGTCTCAGTCCAAGGAGGTTCTGTTCTTCGAGGAAGTGCTGGACCTGCAGGTAAGCTGCTTTGTCTAAAATCTTGAGGAGGAAAGGGACAGTGTTGATGGGGCGGTAGTTATTAGTAGAGGTGGGGTCAAGTGTGGGTTTCTTTATGAGGGGTCGGACCCATGCTTCCTTTAGGCAGGCGGGGACTCTCCCTGTGGTGAAAGAGGCGTTGACGAAGGCTGTTAGGAAAGGGGCCAGGGTGTCTGCGCAGTCTTTGATGATGGAGGCAGGACAGGGGTCGCCTTTGCAATTGGTGAATATATAGACTTAGTAGTCCAGTTTGACCACCGACTTCAGAATAGAAAGTCTGATCGAGCTAAATTCGAGAATCGAGTATTGGTTAAACCAAATGTTACCTCCAAATGAACAGACGCATCAGAACCTATGCAGATCGGGGGGGTTAAGGGACCCTTAATGCAAAAGGAAAGAGAAAGAAGATGACAGATGCAATTGTGTCTTTACTGTGGGGCTTCAGGACATTTTCTACGGGATTGTCCTATAAAACCATGCAGGAAAGTGGCCAGAGTAGCTGTTAAAAATCAAACAGATCCTGAATCGGGAAACGACCACGCCCGACAAGCGTAGAGGTCCGCTGGCCGAGCTTGAAGAACGACACTCAGACCTCGCATTTAATCATACCAATGGTCCTTATTGACCCAAGGCTCCCATCACGTATAATTATGCACGCAGCAAGGGCATACATCGATAGCGGGGCCGTAGGAAACTATATGGACCATAAATTGGCTTCTAGGATGAATCTACCTCTCTGCAAAAAGTCCACTTCGGATGTCATCACCACTGTCGATGGAACTGAAATTGCCTCTGGGCCTGTAACTCATTCCACTACAGAGATGACACTGCTGGGTCAGGATGGGCATCGAGAGACTATTGTGTTTGATTTAATAAAAGCCCCGCAGTTCCAAATAATACTGGGGATACCTTGGTTAGAAACACATAATCCTTGTATTGATTGGCGAGAGAAGAGAATAACCTTCCCGGAGTGTGCACACACCTGTTACCCGGAAAAGACCTTGAACAAAGGCCTGGCCACAGTCACTAATCCCGTCATGCAGTTACCTCAGGAATACCAAGAATTCCAAGACGTTTTCCAAAAAGAACAGGCAAACACCTCACCGCCACACAGATCATACGATTGTCAAATCAACCTCATACCCAGTGCACAACCTCCATGCAGCAGGATCTACGCCCTTACGGAACCCGAAAACCTGCACCTACGACAATACTTAGACCAATACCTTGCAAATGGCTTCATTCGTCCATGCAAGTCCCCTGTTTCCTCAGCTTTGTTCTTCGTACCTAAAAAGGAAGGTGACCTTAGAACATGTATAGACTACCGCGCATTAAATCAGATTATTCTGAAGAACCGATACCCATTGCCTTTGATCCCCGAGTTACTAGACCAAGTAAAGGATGCTTGCATCTACACTAAATTAGATCTCATAGGGGCGTATCATTTGGTATGTGTAAAGAAAGTCGACGAAAGGAAGACTGCCTGTCGTACCAAATACGGATTGTTCGAATATCAGGTGATGCCCTTCGGGTTGTGCAATGCACCAGCAGCCTTCTAGTATTTTATGAACGATGTCCTTCGTGAACTCATCGACGTCTGTGTCGTCGTATACATCGACGATATTGTAGTGTACTCTTCCTCAGAATCAGATCATGTTAAGCACGTTCGTGCAGTCCCTTCAGAAAGTACGTCAGCACAAGTTATGTGCGAAATTGGAAAAATGCGTTTTTCATACTACTGAAGTTGAATTCCTGGGATTTATCCTGACTTCAAAAGGAGTCCGAATGGACTCTCGAAAAGTGGATGCAATTCTCAAATGGCCATCACCCAATTCAGTTAAAGGAGTACAAAGCATGCTCAGATTTGCTAATTTCTACCGTAGATTTATTCCAGACTTCTCACAGGTCGTACACCCCATCACCGCACTTTTGTGAAAAAACAAACACTTCTTGTGGACCGAAGAGGCCGAAAAGGCCTTCCAAGAGCTGAAGTTGAAATTCACGTCGGCACCTGTCTTGAAGCATCCACACCCCGAGCTCCCACACATAGTCGAAACCGATGCATCCATTTTAGCCATGGGGGCTGTCCTGTCCCAGAAGGATCCCGAAACCGGTCAACTTCATCCTGTCGCCTTTTGGTCCAGAAAGTTTTCGGCCCCTGAGTTAAACTATGCGGTTACTGATAAAGAGTTGTTCGCCATCAAATCCGCTTTCAAGGCTTGGCGACATTATCTTCTCGGTGCTAGGCACACAATTACTGTAATCACCGATCACAGGAACCTGCAGTATTTAAAAACAGCCAAGGCCCAATCATCCCGTCAACTTCGATGGGCATTGTTCTTCGCCAAATTCGACTTCGTGATTACTTATCGACCAGGTTGCAAGAATGGTAAGGCAGATGCCTTATCCCAAATAGGGATGGGAGAAGCCTTTTCGAACCCAGAACCAGTGCCTATAATTCCAGGACAAAGAATCCTTGGCATAACTACTCTACAGACTTTGGAAGATATTCATTTAAGGATCCAACAACTTTTCGATCCAGCAGCCCTGCAGGACTGGGTGAAAAAGGGCCCAGATTATTCAGTCATCAAGAAGTTACCCTACTATCAAGGGCGTCTATTTCTCCCACACAAAGAACTACAAGAACTAGTAATCTCCAATTACCATGATGCTCTGATGGAAGGACACCCAGGTATTGCCAAGACTGAAGCTAAAATTAAAAGACAATTCTGGTGGCCCACCTGGCGAAAAGACGTAAAGTAATTTGTGCAGCCTTGTGGTATTTGCACCCAAAACAAAAGTCAGAAGAAAAAACCAGCCGGCCTTTTACAACCTTTGGATGTTCCACCTGCACCATGGCACACTTTGTCCGTAGACTTTATTACCGATCTACCTCCATGTAATGGGTTTAACACCATTCTAGTTGTTGTTGACCTTTTTTTCCAAGATGTCTCACTTTATTCCTTTAAAGGGATTACCTTCCGCTTCAATTTTGGACAAGGAATTTCTGGAAAACATTGTTCGAATACATGGATTTCCTTCTGAATTGGTTTCTGATCGAGGTAGTCAATTCATTTTGCAATTCTGGAAGAAATGTCAACTAGCGCAAATCGACGTGAGGTTATCTACTAGTCACCATCCCCAGACCGATGCTCAGACGGAGAGGACCAACCAGACTCTTGAACAATACCTACGTTGCATGTTACACCAGACCGAAGGCAATTGGAAGGATATATTATGGATTGCTGACTACGCATACAATAACTCAGTACATTCAGGAACTGGACAAAGCCCCTTTTATACCATATATGGTCATCATCCTCGAACCTCAGAACTTGATTCACCTCAGCACTTGGAAATGCCGGCAGTGACCCATCTGCACTCTACTATTAATCAAGCCTTTAAGGAAGCAACTGAACATTTGAAACAAGCAAAAGAGAAATACAAGAAGAATGCAGATCAGCATAGGAGTGACACTCCCCAATACCAGATTGGAGATCAAGTATGGCTGGCTACCAGACACATACCTCTAAAAGGGACTCGAACTTTTAATCCTAGATATTTGGGACCTTATACCATTAAAAACATAATCAACCTGGTAGCAGTTAAATTAGAATTACCCTCTAAAATGCGGATACATCCCGTCTTCCATGTTTCACTTCTAAAACCAGTTCAACCCGGAACCAGATTAACCAAACCACCTGACCCCATCCTAATAGATGGAGAACCTGAATTCGAGGTAAAAAATATCCTAGACTCTAAGATGGTTAAATCTAAACTTTTTTATTTAATCGATTGGAAAGGTTACGGACCACAGGAAAGGTCATGGGAACCCAGTGACCACGTCGATGCACCCCGGTTAGTGAAGAAATTTCATCGGAACTTCCCAGACAAACCAGGGCCCAGAGGAAGAACGACCTTAGGAGGGGCCTTGGGGGGGGAGTGCTGTCATGCTGCCTATCCCCGGGCATCGGGACCAAGCCCATCCGCCCCGGAAGCAGGCATCCAGACATTTAGTAAAACCTCAGAAGCCCCAGCTAGGGGCTATCTGTGTTCAGCCCTGGCGCCTTGGGCGCCAGGCTCATAGTAGGAATGAGTCCTGGCGCCTAAGGCGCCAGGCTCATAGTCATCACTTACCTCAGGCAGACCATGCTGCACATGCATCCAGGCCAACGTGAGACCTGGAAGGGACTATTTTTCTGCAAGGACTATTTTTTACTCGGTTGTGGTTCTAGAGACTTCTTACCGGGGACTACTTTTGAGGCTATTTAAACCACGGCCGAACTACAACACACGCTTCGCGTTATTCTGCATTCTGCAGCGTAACGCTCACCGTGCCTGCAAACCTGCATCCAGTCTTCTGCCACGCCCGCCTCGCATCGGAGCTCCTAGAAGAAAGGGGAAAATAGGAGAAGAGGTTAGGTTACGGACATTAATCTACTTCCTTACCTGATTCAGGATCTTGCACCATTCCGAGCCTGAAGGGACATTACTTCGACGCGCGTCACTTCGCAGCTGCAGCGCCACTCCATTCTCAACAGTCCACAGCATCTTCGACTCGGCGCTGCCTCCATCATTTTCTTCGGCGATCTTCTACACCTGGGGAAAAAAGACAAAGGAATAGTGAGGTGAGCCTAGAGAGACGACAAAGACAATCATTTTACCACAAGGCTTACCTGATTTACCACCGGAGACATTATCCTTCAATACGCTGCATCTTCTTACGCCGCATCTATGAAGGGAGGAAAAAACAACAAGTTAAACTCATGCAAATTTACCGGATAGTGTTCGGTAATACAGACTCTTACCTGAACTCCACCAGCAACCTCCAGACAGTATTTGTTGCCGCAAAATCACCAAGGGGTGCAAGAGTGAGCATTGGACATATTGAATTCTTTAAACTTGGTAAACTCCGGAGTCAATAATCTTCCAGAACTCCAATACCCCAAACCAGTGAAGTAACTGGTATCTACGCGCCCCTGCAAGCCACGCAGGATGGAGAGCTCATCCATTAAAAACATAAGGTGAGGACACTAAGTGGGAATATCGGAGGTGGCCAGCGGGGAGAGCGGGAGCAGTGGGGAGGGGTCTGCACTCAAATCCACGGGACTAAATCCCTTTCTCCATCTACAGGAGAATATTCCTACGAGTCAAGCACACGAGACTAGGCGGGTCCGTCCAGACAGCCATCTTTGCCCTACGCTTCACGTTGGTGGAGGCCGCTGCTGTCCGGGTTCGATCGACGCCCCTGTGGGAACCAGGTGAGCATGACAAATAGCAGATGGCTGCTCACGCTGAGGCCTGTTACCCACTTAAAAAGGTAAGCCTAAAGTGTTTTGAATTCAATAAATAGGTAGGAATCTCAGTATACGTTCTAAAATAATAATTCAAACCGAACACATTCATATACTTAAATCAATACAGATACGTTGCTTTACTCGGAAACCACATAACTTAAAGTCTTGGATAACGATGTTTAGTTAATGGTCCTAAAACGGGGGAGAATCAAGTCGCAGCCCCCAAAATCCATACGCACAATGTGTAAAACAAATAGTCCTGTGTGGAGAGAGAAACTCCCCCAGGAATGTCAAAGTAGAATTTTACTTTCCAAGGTTAATAGTATTGAGATCCAGCATTAACGCTCAAAGGGGACCGGGTGAGGCACACCCGACAGCTTAAAGAGCTGCCTGAGTCCAACTCTCCCCCCTTGCCCAGTCGCCTTGATTCCACGTGTAGAATCTGGCAGGATTAGATATACTCTATCTGGACTATGGTATCACTAGGTCCACAGCTCGCCCGTTCCACTGAATGTCAACAGTACACGTTGCAATCTATGTAACTGGAATGATCTCTTTACTGATATCCAGTACAATATATGGGTGGCTCAGACACAGTACTTACTGGGTCGCACTGGTGTACGTTGCAGGCCCTGAGTGGAGCGCCTCCCGCCAAACAGCAAAATAGCGTTGCAGCCCTTTATGTTCCAGGGCTTAACTCTGCAAGTGTGGCCGTACATGTCTTTTCAGTGCCTCCAGGCACACGTGACACAAGGGAGCCAAGCCTCCTTAAAGGCACACAGATGCCTGGGGAGAGATCCGTTCACCAGCGTTGCTGAATGCAAAATAAATAAAAGGCTCCACACATTCGGCAGGAGGAGCGGCACCAAAGTAACTTCCTTAGCCATCTTCTTTTTAGAAATCATGATAGCTACGTACACTCTCATCAACTGCAAGGGGCACATTCTTTTCTTGAATGTAACTCTCCTCATTAAAACATCTTTTTGTATGAGAAGTGTGTTTCCATTCACCACCAAACACATCACAAAAGTTGCCACGTTTAAGTATATGAACTGTTTCACCTTAAGTAATTTCTTAAGTGTATTCAATACGAAAATGAACAATTTTCTTTTCACATGAAAAGCTTTTTTAATTGTTACTTCTACTTCTTTCATTTCCAAAAAAACACTTTACGACATATGTAGATTTTGGTTTCACACTTCTCCAAAGATTTGTAAAAACACAAGAGTAGTACCTTTTCCTATATATATATATCTGTATTCCTTTGTTTCAAATTGATAGCAAATTTGCTATCTTTTCTTCTAAAAAGCTTTGTGTTTTTACTAGCTACTAACAGATTTGATATATTTTTTCCTTTCATTACTTTCACTAAAAACATTTGGGGTTCCATTAATTTGTTCAGTTGGCCCATCTCCTGTTTGAAATTGCATTTTTCAAAAGTATTATCAATGACATGTATTGTTGTATTATCTACAGTATTTGTATCTACAGATTGGAGAACAATACTTTTAAAAATGTTACATTGTAAACTTTACTTCCCTGTGCAAGATTCTTCCTTCAGGCACATTGTTGTTGCTTGCTTAGACAAAAGCTGTAAAGAAAATATTTGGGATGGTGAAGGTCATTGATTGTGTTTTTTTTATATTTTTAATATATAATATAAATTGTTCTTTATATTAAATGTATTCAGTATATTTACATTTGTAATTTAGTATAGTTTATAGGTATTACTTGGAAAGTAGGGTTTTCCATATTTTATTTCAGTGTTTTCTGAAGAGGGTTAAAGCAGTAGTACATGTTATGCTACGGTTATGTGTGAGAAAAATACATTTCCCATATCAAATGTCCTTGCTTCTTTTTCTATAGTATTACCTTATTTGGTGCATATCTTTTACATCATACGTGTATCCCTTATCATGAATTCTAAGTCAGTAAAACAAATGGTAACTCTGATCTACACAATTAGCTGAGGTTTCATTCAGGCTCAGCATCTTGAAAATGTACTGCACCAACCACAAATACATCACAAGCTGAGAAACCCAGTTACCATTCATTCTAGTAAAGATGCTCATCTTATTTACACTACATGCAATCCTTCACACACTTTCTCCAATCATATAAGGCTAATCTATAAGAGGTCAATCAGCCTATTGGGCAAACGGCATTCCTACACCAGAAATGTAAAAGAAGGGCACATGGTCTTCTCTATCTACATTCATTCATCACTATCAACTGAACATGTAAAGTGGGCAGCTTAGTCCTGAGTACAATAAACATGGCATAAATTAACATAATTTGTTAATTCACATACATAAAGGTGTTGCAAGATAATCTGCTACATATCTTTGGTTTGATGTAGCAACCCGCCATTTATTAATCTCTGGTGTGTCCTCATTTCATGAGGAGTGAGATGAGGGAGGAGAGCTGGAAGGTAATGTACTGCCACTCAGTTGCTTCACCGAGATCCAGTTTTCACAACTTACAAGCCTCTCCTTAATGACTGTAGGTCAGCTCCAGGCACAAAGCATTGTCTAGACAACTGGTCGCGTGATTGGGCCGTGTCACACTCTTGCTACTCCCACCACCCATTTAATCAGTCCTCTTAGGCGTCCTCATCAAATGACGTGCAAAGACAAGCACCTCACCTCTTTGTACCTGTTCAGGCATCATAGGGCCAATGGCCTTACCCGCTAGCTTGCATTTCACCTACAAACAAATCACTACTACTGCTACTCAACAAAACATATCACCATGTAGGTCCTCCCTCCGCTGCTCATCCCCACTCTCACTAAAGTTTGAAGGGCCAAGTGCCCTGCGAAGCCCCAGAAAGCTGTCCTAGCAAACCTCATAAATAATGCCCTCGCCCACATTTCAGTGAACATTTCTTCAGTAATACCTGGCATACTGTAACCATACCTTCAGAGTACAATTCCCAAACCACTTCTAAAGAGAAGAAATGTTCACTGGAAACTTACCAATTGAAATTTACTTTCCCTGTAATATGGCAGAATCCATGGAATCAGGAATTACCACAAATCAGAAAACAGAACAGTTGCCAACATCAAAACCAAGTTAGCATTCATCTGCTGCACTCCATCATCAGACTTGTCATATTAAAGGCCACATTAAAAATTGTCCACAAATCTGACACAAAAGGGGTTACAAATATGTGGTCATAGTGAAGAGCTTGATAACTAACTTCGAAGCACAAACACAGCTGCAATATTTTTCAAGGGCAGAGGTATGCTGCTTGTTTAATGATAGAAATTACTATGCACCCCTATTCATTTTACATTTCCCTATGTTTGTGCATTGAGTAAGAACATATTTGATTGCATAGCATGAAACCCAAATAGGTTCCTGCCCTTCCAAAGCACACCATTTCCAAGCAAATTGTGAAACTGCCAAATATGGCTGATGATTATTTATAAATTACTTCCAACATTTTGTTTCGTCGACCACAAAGGTTAGTCGTGTGCATGCATTGGTGCAGAACATTATATTACTCATACTGTCCTACATACAATACAGTGATGGAATCTACTTTCAAATCTGTGACCGAAATGTTAGACTCAATTTCACATATATTGCTAGTGAAGAAACTGTAGATAGCTGAGCTACATAATGCAGCAATTAGATGAGATTGGAAATACTGCTGTATAAAAAATGCATCTTGTAGACCTTTGCTCTAAGTACCTGAGTAATGTGGGATGGTATTGACCAACTCATATTGCGTAAATAAGATGAGCAAACTAGAGTTTCACTAGGTGGGCACTGTAAGGAACTCATGGTGGCAACATTAAAGACAGACACAATTGATAGCAGTTCAAGGGTGTTTATTAAACTGCATAAATAGGTGAGACACATTCCTAAATCTAAGATGGGATCAAGCTACGACCATCAGATGATAATAAGGTGGTCCTAGTGGCGTCTTGTCAAATAAAAAGGTCCTATACTAAACAACCTATTGCCAATCCTTGCTGCTAACCTAAAAAAATAGTGTCTGAAAATATTCACCAGAAAAGAAAGATGTGTTCACAAAATGATATCAGGATGTTTTAGACGGGGTCTCCCTTCCCCACGTTTTTATCACGGGATAATGCAGGACTCTAGAGCACAGCGCACTCCTGGGCTTCTCCAGCACGAAGTTACAGTTCCTTTCAGCGATATAAGGACTTTCAGCCCTCAAGTCTCTTTTCTACAAAGTCTCTTTCTGCTGAGGGCCTGATGTGTCAACAATAACAAAACAAAAGTTCCTTTCCGTATTCTTTACGTTGGGTGATGACTCATCACCTCTTGATCCCCTCAACCGGGCTACGATCTGTTGAATGTTAGCCTCCCTCCGTCGGGTTCACTACAGCCTTTTATTTCGAAATTCCTTCACCTGTAGTATTCACAAGTCTCAATGTCTTTTTGAACAACCTTTCACTGTGGACATCCCTCAGCCGGGTTCACTCTTGTCAATACCATGCTCACGGGGTTAACGTACTTCACCTCGCTTTGCAGGCATCCCTCAGCTGGGTTCACATTTGCCAGTTACACAGTTCGCTTTGCTTTCTCACAATGCAGGAATCACTTCCCATAGCTTTCCTTTGGCTTTATCACAGTACGGGATTCACCTCCCTTAGCATCTTTCTTGGCATCCCTCAGTCTGGTTCACCTTGCCATTTTACCACAGTTCACAACAAAGACATTCCACAACCCTTAGGTACTTCCCTTACCCAAATCCAGGTTTCAGCCCCCAGTCAAGCTTTCCCTTAACCCCCAAGTCAGGCTTTCTCTTAAGGCCACAGCCAGGCTTCACACAGTTCTATTATCACATAAGGTTCCCCTCTGTTGGGCTCATACCGTTTTCAGTGGCTCTTATGCCTTGGCTTCCCTCTGTCAGGCTCGAGCCGATTAGCCTTCCACTGTTTGCTGGGTCAGAGACTTTTGAGTAGGCGAGGACTTTTACAGGGGCCCCAGCCTGGCCACTCTGACCATCAATCCTCTGGGTTCCGGGTCAAAGACATTCGAGTGTACAAGGAGTTTTACTCGACCCTTGTACAACCCCTTTGACCTCCTACTTTGGGCTTTCCCAGGGCCTCCTGGTATCTGTAGTTTTAACAAAACGGGACCAAACCGAGTCTTTTGAATAAACGCCCATGTGGCAGTGGACCACTCTGAAACTGGTCTTTCCCTGGGTTTTAAAAGTTAATTGACAAATATTTCCTTTGTTCAAATCATGTTGCCGTTTGCAAACTTCATTCAACACAGCTTGGTCTTTTATCAGTTCTCCCTCCGACTCACCAGCTGCGCTGAACTCTTTATCATTTCTTGTTCCTGGAGTCAAGGACGGTACCGCGGTAGCAAGTGCCTCCCTCCGCCTTCATTATCAGTGTGGGAGGGCTCTGTACACCATTGACATCTGTTACACCACACGCTAGGTGTAGTTCCCGGTCTTATAATTCCTCTTCCAGAAGCTTTGTGGGTTTGGGTCAAAAAGAGCAAGGGCACTTCCCTCCTTTCTGTCCTTTTTAGTCTCGATACCTTTCTCCTCGTCTTGAACAGCCCTCCTGGAACAGTCGCCTCCTCGTGCGTTTTGCCTTGCTCAGAGTCTGCTCTTGTGCTCCACCTTTTATCCCTGTGGGAAGGGAAAGAGCCGTAAGGTGTGTGTAGTTATTGTCAATTGCTTGACACTGCCTGACCCTTGTGTTGGGACACGACAGGTAAAGGGCCCTGGTGTTAGTCTGTTGTCTTTCATGGTATAAGAAAGTGTTTGGGTCGGAAGGGGGGGGGTTAGAGCTTCTGAATATCCAATGAGGGTAGGATGGGGAAAAGGTGTTATAAGGAAGGGGCTACTGCATCTCACCCGTCAGTGTCCCACTTCCTCTGCCAGAGAACGCCCCCATCCGGTGATCCTCCCTCACTAGTCCACCCACAGGACATGGATCCAATAGCGATGGCCGTGTCCTGGCCACCTGGTTGACAGATACACGGGAACTAGTCAGTGAGGCAGCGTCAGGTTTCTCACAGCACTGAGTTTGTCGGGTTGTGATATATCTGTGGTTATCACAGTACATTTTTTGGATGATAAGGCTAAATGAAAAGTGAGCTAATCTTATACGGCATAGTAACCATTTATTTCATAACCTAACACTTCATGATAAAGCATGCATATATTAAGAGAACAATATGCATAAACCATGTGATTTGCAAGGCAAAAACATTTCATAGATTACTGCAGAAAATCTGAAATGCAAACTTTGAGGCCTTACTCACTTAGCTACTATGAATTCACCTCCTTCACTTTGCTTCATGATTTCTCAGAAACTTTTTACCTGGTGTATTTTGCCTGAAACGCCAAAAGACATTAATAATACCTGGCATACTCTAGCCATAAATTCACAGTACAATTCCCAAATCACTTCTCAAGAGAAGAAATGTTCACTGCAGAATCCATGAATTACCACAAATAACAAAAATAACATTTGCCAACATTGTTAGCCAGCTAGGATTGATCGGCAGCATTCCAACATATGATTTGTCATATGTAAAGCTACATTCAAACACTTCCACAATTGTGACATAAAGTGAGTTACTAATATGTCCTTGCTTCTTTTTATATAGATATGACCTGGCAAATACCATATTTGGTACATATCTTTCACTTGATATATGCATCCCTTATCATGAATTGGTAGGCTGCGAAACAAATGGTCACTATGATCTACACAATTAGGTCAGGTTTCATTCAGGCCTAACATCTTGAAAATGTACCATGCAAAACACAATTACATCACAAACTGAGAAGTAAAGTTGCCACCCACTATAATTTGCTCAACTTGATTACACTTCATACAATCCTTCACACACTTTCTCCAATCATATGAGGCTAATATACAAGAGATATGTCAGCCTATTGACAAAAGGCATTTCTTCACCAGAAATTTGAAAGTAGGACACATGGGGCCTCATTACGAGTCCGGCGGTAACAGAGGCGGTAAAACTGCCTGGTTACCGCCGGACTCGTATTACCATTCCGCCTCCGTGATTCCCGGAATTACCGGGGCATTACAACCCCGGTTTTCCGGGAATCACGGAGGCGGAATGGTGTTAATCCCCATTCCCATTGAGTCCTATGGGACTCAATGGGAATAGGGATCATGGAAACACCGGCAGTATCTCGTAATGCTGCCGGTGTTTTCTCGTCCGCCTGTAGGCGGGCGGTGTTAAACCCGCCAGGTCAGACCTGGCGGGAACATCACCTCTCGCCTGCAGGAGTTGTGATCAGGCGGTCCGGAAACAACGGTGGCGGCGGTTTTACCGCCACCGTTATTTCCGGACCGCCTGATTTGTAATGAGGCCCATGGTCTTCTCTCTATACATTCATTGATCACTATAAACTGAAGGTGCAAAGTGGGCATCTTAGTCCTGAGCACAGTAAACGTGGCATAAATTAGCATGCCCTGTTAATTCACATTCATAAAGGTGTTGCAAGATAATATGTTAGACATCTTTGCTTTGATGTACCAACCTACCAATCATGCATCTCTGGTGTGCTTCTAATTCATGAGGAAGGTGATAAGGGAGGAGAGCTGCAAGGTAATGCACTGCTATGCAGTTGCTCCACCCAGCTCCAGTTTTTCCAAATTACAAGCCTCTACTTACGGACTGAAGGCCAGCTCCAGTCGCACAGCATTGAGTAGATGGCAGGTTACGTGACTGGACCCTGCCACACACTTGCTCCTCACACACCCAGTTAATAAATCCTCCTTAGGCGTCCTCATCAAAGGACGTGCAAAGACAAGCACCTCACCTGTTTGTACCTGTTCAGGCATCATAGGGCCAATGGCCTGACCAGCTATCCTGCATTTCATCTACAAAATAATCACTACTACTGCTACTAAATGAAACGTATCACCATGTATGTCCTCCCTCCAATGTCTTTTCTCACTCTCACTAGGAATTGAATGGCCAGGCCCCTGGGCAGCCCCAGAAAGCTACCCTAGCGAACCTCATCCATAATAGTCTTGCCCATAGTTCAGTGAATATTTCTTCAGTAATACCTGGCATACTGTAACCATACCCAAACCACTGTTAAAGAGATCAACTGTTCACTGGAAACAAACCAATTGAAATTAACTTTCCCTGTAAGATGGCAGAATCCATGATTTACCACAAACATGAAAAATAACATTTGCCAACATGAAAACCAAATTAGCATTTATCAGCTGCACTCCATCATTTTGATCGTCATATTTAAGGCCACATTCAAATTCGTCCACAAATCTGACACAAAAGGAGTTACAAACATGGGGTCATAGTGAAGAGTTTGATATCCAACTTCGAAGCACAAACAAGCTGCAATATTTGTCAAGGGCATAGGTATTCTGCTTGTTTAATGATACAAATTACTATGCACCCCTATTCATTTTCCATCTCCCTATGGCTGTGCATTGTGTAAGAACATATGTTATTACATAGCATGAACCCCAAATAGGTTCCTGCCCTTCCAAAGCACACCATTTCCAACCAAATTGTGAAACTGCCAAATATGGTTATTGATTATTATTTATAAATTACTACCAACATTTAGTTTTTTTCTACCACAAAGGTTAGACTCATGCATGCATTGGTGCAGAACATTATAGTGCCAATTCTGTTCTACATACAAAACAGTGATGGAATCTACTTTCAAATCTGAGACCGAAATTCTCAAATGGACTTTTGTACTGAAGACATTTAACTAATATTTGGATTTCAGGACAATTGGCAGTAAATCCTTTTTTATATAGTATATATTTAATGATATTGGCCCTCATTACGACCCTGGCGGAAAGTGACTGACCGGACCGCCACAGCGTAAATAGCGTTTCCGCCATTGCACGATGGAGCAAAGTGCGGCCCATTCCGACCCATCGGGCACGAGCACCACGCCATGGCGGAAGTGCAAAGTCCGCGTTGGCGGAAATGACCCCAAAACGGCCCACACCGCCGCCGTACGGCGCCCTAGGTGCAATACCGCCACCCATCATAGTGGACACCGCAGTGAGCGCCAACCGGAAAGTACGGTGACCGTAAATATACGGAAACGGAAGTAAAAACATGGGCCCGGAACGGGAAACAACACGCCGTACACCTATAAAACCACAAAATACACACAACCACTAAAAACACCACCCTGAGACACATCCCAACCCGTCATCCACCCTAGTGAAACCAAGAAAAATGGGAAAAGTAGCGAAGAAAGCGTGCGACCGCAAGCGGCAGGTCCACTTCTCCCGTGAGGAACTCACCGTGCTTACAGAGACCCTCCAGGAGAATGCCGCCGCCGTCTTCTCCACGCAAATGACCAGGACGGCACTTGCGAACAAGAAGGCCATATGGGCCCTGGTGGCACAGCGGGTAAGTGCGGTGGGGACCGCAACCCACAGCAATGCAGGAAGCGGTGGGACGACCTGCGGATACGCGTCCGTAGCATACTTTCTGCCAACCGCAACATTGCCACAGCCACCGGGGGAGGATCGGAATCACCCATCAAGTTGACCCCCTGGGAAGAAATCTGTGCCTCCACCATTGGAATGGAGAGCATAGAGGGAGTCGGAGGGATGGAGAAAGGAGTGCAGACATCCGGAGAATCAGGTAGGTGGCCCAAATAAAACCATGCCAAATCCACAATGTCCAATCATGTGATTCACATGTGTCCACATAGCGCAACAGCAACACATGGCCAGGAGAACGTCCACACACATTGGCCTGATAGCGCACTTTAAAACTCACAATAAATACATAAATAAGTAAAAACCCCAAAAACACCTACTACACGTGCAGTAGGCACACCCTAACTGCAGGCTGCCAAACAACTGCACCCTCACTCCACACACAAATGAAAGCACCTCCAAGGCCCCGACCCAAATCACCCTCAGGTACCACCCCAATGCATGTGATACATTGCCATTCCAATTCCCACAGACCCATTAATAACGCTCGCCCTCCTTTACTCCACCACAGGGTCCGATCCAAACGACGAGCTCCAGGACACCCCTACCAGCACACCTGCAAAGAGGGCCAAGACCGACGGCCAAAGACCCTCCACCTCAGCTGCACGCATCAAGACACGGCAGCAGCACATATCAAGTGGCAGCACACAGGAGGGAACATCAACAGGCATCCCAGCAGCCAGCATGCCCACAACAGCACCACCACAGGTCCCCCCAATGGATGCCACAGAAGGTACTGCCTCTGGTGGCAGCAGCACCATAGGTGACACCCCATTAATGGCAGCATGCTCCGACACAGAAGACGGGGATGTCGAAGTCAGATCCATCCATGACCTGTCCCAATCCCCCTGTCTGTTCCATCCCGTACACCATGAGGATACCACGCAGGGGCACCCACAAGACGACGACTGGCCATCCCCCACAAGCCCTGTGGCAGGGCAACATGAGGCGAACAGCCCCTCTGTGACACCACCGCAAATGGCCATGGCCCAGCAGAGGCAACAGTCCCTCGACCAGTTAATCGTGCAACAGCAGCAACTGGCCACGCTCCTCAAGGACCATGCCGATGGATGTGGGGGCACCAAGGCAGACATAGAAACATCAACTGAGACACTTAGGGCACAAATGGAGAGTAGCACCGAGAGCCTGAGAGTCCAAATGGAGAGTAGCACCGAGAGCCTGAGAGTCCAAATGGAGAGTAGCACCGAGAGCCTGAGAGTCCAAATGGAGAGAAGCACCGAGAGCCTGAGGGGGGAACTGCATGCAACGTCCAAAGACGTATGTGCCGAACTTGCCGCAGTGCGCCGTGTGCTCACTGAGCTCTCACAAACCCTTAGGGACATGCATGGACGTGAGCAGGCAGAGACATCATCCGTTGCAAGTTCCGTCCAGGGCAGCCCCCAACGTAGATCTGGGAGGAACCTGCGCTCCACAGGCAGGGGTGCCCCTGATACCCGCAGAGGGGGCTTGCAATAGCGACTGCCCACTGACAATGAGCATCTTTGGACACTGGTGTTCGGGGGGGAGGTAGGAGGGTGGAGGGGGTGTGTTGGGCTCACTTGGGTGGCGGGTCGATAGGGTGTTCAACATGATATCACATATGCCATAAACAATGCACGATCAAACAATGAGATGTGTGGACAATGATCTTTGTGTACTAGGCCATCATAGGCGTACAGTCCATATTGTGCATGTACCAGACACACACAGTGCCACGAGTCCCGTGTCCATGTATCAGCCACCAGGCGTGAGTGCTAGAAGCATGCATCTATGAGATGCTGACGAATTTCACGGCCCTCCTGTGCCTCGCAGACTCCTTGAGGTGCTGCCACATCCCCACCCTCATCATGACCATCTTCAGGTGCTTGCAGTTCTGCGTCAGGGGGCATGGGCACATTTCTACGTACGCACATGTTGTGGAGCATGACACATGCCATCACCATCTTTGCAACCTTCTCATGGCGGTACAAGAAAGCCCCGCCAGACCTGCTGAGGCACCGGAAACGGGTCTTCAGTAGGCCGAATGCCTGTTCAATGACTACACGGGTACGTGAGTGGGCATGGTTGTAGTCCTCCTCATGCTGGTCCCGTGGGTTCCGGACTGGTGTGAGGAGCCATCTCTTCAGTGGATATCCGGCATCACCTGTATGTGGACGATAAACGAATTATGTGGAATGCCATTGCTACGTACGCACCCCCCCCCTTCCTGCCAGGTCATTGCCGCATCACATACCCCACATCATCATGCATGAAATGAGACTCACCGAGTAGCCAGGATCTGTTCCCTGCGTGTCGCTCCATGTAGCGTGGTTTTGTAGAGTTCCTCAAGACCATAGAATCATGAGTTGATCCAGGGAATCGGGCACAACAATGTGTAATGATCCTGTTGGAGTCACACACCATTTGTACATTCAGTGAATGAAATTGTTTTCGGTTGCGGTACTGGGCCTCCATGGCATGTGGGACGACCAATTCCACATGGGTGCAGTCGATGGCACCAATGCAACCCGGTATGCCGCCAAGTGCATGGAATCCCACTTTTGTGTTGGTTATTTCCTGCTCTGAGCGTGGTAGAGAGATGTAGTCGTCTGCGTGCTGCAGGAGGGCATCGAGCACTTGCAATAGTGTCCGTGAGAACAGTGGCTGAGAAATGCCATGCAACTGTCCGACTGTGTGCTGGTAGGTGCCTGTGGCCAGGAAGTGGAGTACAGACACCACCTTCAGTAGGGGTGGGATGGCGGTTGGGCTATCTATCATGCTGACAAGGTCAGCCTGTGTCATGTCCACAATGGCGGCTATGGTGTCCCGGTCCAAACGGTAGAGGGTGTGGATCTGCTCATCAGTGAGGTTGAACGGATGTGCTCGGAGGCGTGGGATTGCGGGCTGCCTGCGTGGTGGTAGTGGCTGTGCTGGCAGCCCTTGCTGGCCCTGCCTTGCCCTCCTCCTCCTCCTGCGTCTCCTCCGTGCGGCCGGTTGTAGTTGGTGTTCGTCTTCTTCTTGGAGTTGGAGTACTTGCAGTGCTATCAGGTCCCCCAGGGCCAACATCGCGAGTCCTGCCGGTAGCATTTCGGAGTGGGTGTGGTTGTGGGAGGAGACTGGGTGTGCAATTTATGTGTTTTCAGGCTGTATGGCCTCCACCTGTGGTGATTCATTCCACCTGTGCAAGCTGCTCTCCCCTTTGGGCGAGCACGTCCGGCACACAACGCTGCAATTCGAGGAATGGCATCTTGCTATTACAATCATGTATTAGTACCCGATGGCCGTGTAACATTGGTTGATATGTTCATTCGGCTATGGTCCCATTGTTTCACATGCATTCTTTGCAGTCGCGAACAGACTTGTGAAGGGTCAGTGGAACGTAGTACTCGAGTAACGGTGGACCCTCATGCATCACTGTACCGAGGTTCACCGACGGGCGGGGCCTCCCATTTGTGAGTGAAGGCAGTTGCCATTTTCACACACAGCCGCACTAGATGGATTAATTTGTGATTTCAAGCGGCCACAGATGCCTTTTCGACGTGATGTTGCAAATGAGGAATTCGAAGGGCGGCGCTTTCGGTCTTCAGCTAGCGGCGAGGAGATGCCCACAGGTCTGACTGCAAATATAACGTTCTATTGTTCAGTGTCCTTGGGACAGGGGCCATGGCGAGGATGCAATGATTGATATGAATAGTTTGGGATGCGCAATAGCGAAGTGGATGATGAGGCCGGACGTTCCCAAATACATGTTACTTCACAACACTGGAATTACGGGCTGGGGCACAGTGGATTTTGCAGGCTGCATAACGCACAGACTCAATGGAATTCTCACATGTTATGTGAGTATGGAAACAGGCGTTATCATTACGGGATGAGGGAATGATGAATGGATGCATGGACAGATGATTTGATACGGTGTTTGCCATGTACAGGGCTTCTTGGAATCTGTCCGCCTCCCCTGCGCTATGTGATGCAGGGCTGCCATAGTGGGACCATCGTCTATCTGGCCTTGTTGAGCCCTCCCTGTCTCGACGCGCCTTCAGACACTTGTGTCCATGCACGTTACCAATCCCATCTGATGGATTCTGTTTTCACAGACGCATGCACAGGTACACTCGTTTGTGATGGTGTTTTCACCTCGATATGGATAGTTATGAGTCGCAAGTGGTTTTGGGGTGGTGATGATCCTTTGGAGTGGGCTAGCATGCATATGGCTGTGGATCTAGTGTGATCATTGAAGTGAGTTGTTCGAATGTAGTTCTGATGGCCATTCTATTCCTTTTCTTTTCTTTTGGTTGACAGGTATCTCCTCCCCTTTTGCCACTGCCATCTGTATGCCACTCCTGCATATGGGTTTTACTCCCGACACCTGCTGCTTCGTGTTAATCAGTGGAGCAGCATTACGATCTTATGGGACGATCGCCAATGGGCCACATGCCCTTATGCAGTACTAGTGGCTCGGAGCAACATTTCGGCCTTTCAGCTGGACTAGTGCCTCCCTATTGGGACGGCCCTGCGGTTCTAGGCGCTTCCATGTTGCCTTTTCGTACGAGAATGTAGCCCCTGTGTACCATGAAGGAACAGGGCGTCACACAAGAAGTAGCTGGTCATTTATTGCGGATGCAGCCCACAATGGTGAAATGTGTTTTGGAGTTCATGGCCTAATGGCTGTATGGGCTTGGTGAATTTGTTGTGCATTAAATTTCTATTCTGATATGGGCCGTGTAGCGTTCTTCTTTGCAAGTGATGTGGCATATTCCTATTTGGGGAGCGATGTATTGTGAGGAGATCTGCATTGGGTTCCAGCTTCGGAGTATAGTTGCATGGTACTGTGCTGGGCGCGTTTGCCTACGAAGCCCAGTGAGGTCAGGGGTGAGGGCTGCCAATATGTCTGTTTGAATGATGTCATGCTCAGGGGCGGGGGATTAGGTTTTGTGTAACAGATGCCGGTCAGCCAGGTGGATTGGTGGAATGATGTGATTATCGGAATATTGCTGGTCGCAGGTGCCTGTGTTTGCGTGCGTTTCTTGGAGGGAGACTGAGGTCATGTCCATTGGAATAGCTTCTGTATTCGTGCCATCTGTGCCCTGCAGCTCCCATTGGCCCCTCTTGTGATTCTTTTGTTCGTTGGCATGCATGGGTGACTTGCACATTTCACTGGTTGCATTGTGACTTCGTTGCACCTACGGGGAGTTGTACTATGTGGCCAGGGAGCGGTGTACAGGCACTCAGTGGGGCCGTTTACGGTTGATTCGCGATGCCGTACTTCTCACCATGGCGGAATGGTACTTTCCGCCGTGCTTGATGGCGTTAAGTACATGTCCGCTAGGGTCGGAATTCGCGTACCCTTGCGCCATGGTGCTAATTACGGTTTGGCATGACGCGCGCGCGCGTACTTGGTGCAGTTAGCGTTGGCGTTCACTACGGTGTCGCTAATGGCATCGTACTTTACGGTGACGGGTCATAATCGCACCGAGCGCTATTCGATGGCGGTATTGCATTTCCGCCATCGTTTTTCGATTTCCGCCAGGGTCGTAATGAGGGCCAATGTATTTTTGTACTTAAAGGTTTTTCATGACGGATAAAAGTTTGACTGACTGACTGGTAATTACTAGTGGTCTTAATCTCCACTTCTACTTCAGGAATACATTCATAATCCTTTCCAATCGTCCATCCTACTTCCATGAGTTCTTTTTTTAAAGTTTTGGGACAGTTCCTGGCAATATGATCTTTTTCTCCACATGGAAAACAAGCCATTACGGGGATCACATGATTTTTCCTTTCTAATGGTATAGGTCTTATTCTATCTCTAATTGGAATGTATTTTTGATCCTCTTTCCACCCACCTTCCCCCAGCCCACCTTTTTCCATGGTCTTGTTTTCCCAATATAGCCACTTTATTCATTACCCTGTCATCTTTAGTATATACTGGTTGGGGGTAGATTTCAGTTCCCTTTTCCCTTCATCACTTCGGTGCAGGGCCGTTAGGTGTTTTTCTGCCTCGGCATGCACTTGGGCAGTGTCTATAGCTTTAGAAAAAGAGGGTTTATTTAGTTGTGATACTGCCCTCTGTAACAATGGGGAGAGACTATTAACTAATTGTTCTAGAGAAAGAGCTTCCATTACTTCGGGGAGGGTTTTTGTTCCTATGCAAAGAGCCAATGTATTTTGGATGCATGCTCCAAATTCGACTGGAGATTCATATTGATTTAATTTTATCTCCCTGACTTTTGATGGTAAAAATTCTCTGTCTGCCCAACCTGTGTAATAACCCCTTCTTGATATCTTCAAAGGGTGTCATCCCTAGGGGATTAAAGGTTTGATTAGAGGCCTGTAACTCTCTCTTTAACAGGGGCGCTAGGTAACATATCTTCAGGTCCTCGCGCCACTGAATTGGTGGGCTAACCTTTCGAAGTAGAGGAAGAAACTTCATATGTCTTCTCCTAAGGCCCACATACATCTTTACTAGAATAAAGTTAGTGAAGCGCACTCCAGATAGTTATGAATATCTCTATTATGACATCTGCCCTTAAGATGCAATTTTCACTAGTCATATTCTCTTTTATGTTGTATATAGTGTCATTGTTGAAGAAGGGGTCAATCCGATGTTTTGTCACGTATACAAGATATCCCGTCCGGAAGAAAGCCTACTATTCGCTTGTCATTAATGTTGTGGATCGATGTATCTAGACAATAAAAAGGCCAAAACATGTGTAGACAATATGAATGCTTAAGTAAGAAGTCCTTCTATCCTTTGGTCTCATCCAGCTGTAGACATTTGTTTGTTTGTTTCCCTATGTGTCTGACTAACCTCAGACTATAAATAGCTTTAAATATATCGAACCACACTAATGCTAACCCCTAAACACAATCATTTGTTATGATGAGTTTGCTGATGACATGTCAAATGTTAATATGTACATCTATTGCTGAGAATATTTAAATGTTTTCTGTACAACAATGAATTTTTATATGAATCTTGAGTGTGACGAATAAAGTGTTCTAAGATGGTTGGATTCTGACATGCTTCTTACATGCTTGCAATACACCAAGCATGACAAATGAGTGTGCCTAACAGTTTTATTTATTTTTATTTTTATATTTGTAAAGCGCCTGGCAGCCCAGAGGCATCGCGGCGCTGTTTCAAGAATGTGACTTAGTTACATGGGTAGGTGGGTCTACATTGTTACAGACAGTGTTCCACAGTTTTGTGAATTACACATTGTAACCAGCATGGTTAACACTGGTTATGATCTAGCATGTTATGATCTTGAATGTAGGTGTAAAGAGAACATGGCTAGACAAACAGCAGGGTTTTTAGTGTTTTTCTGAAGGCCATGTGGGATTCAATGCCTCTAATGGATGGAGGAAGCAGATTCCAGTTAGTCGCTGCTAGAACTGGGAAGCTGGAGCCTCCAGCTCTAATCCTGAAGCTTTTGGGAATGGCGAGGCGGTTAGTTTGGTGAGATCTCGCCGGTCTGATTGACGTTGGCGCAGAGAATCTTTGCGATAAGTAGCGAGGTGCTGTGTCGTGGCGACACTTGTGGGTCAATGCAAGGGACTTGAAAAGGATGCGTTCTTTAACGGGCAGCCAGTGGACGGATTTTCTTGTGTCCGAGATGTGATCTCTCTTGGAAATCCCTGTGGCCACTCTGAGGGCATTGTTTTTTTTTTTTTAAATATATTTTTATTTTATATATATAAACCACACAACATTACAACTTAAACATAAATAAACACGTTTAACAACAAACAACACTGCAATCCCCATCCCTCCCCCCTATGAGCCTGTATGGTGTTCGCCTTTGGTATCCGCTGTGGGCGAGGGGGCGTCATCACTCTCAGAGTCAATTGAAGCTGACCCCGTTCCAAACAGTTCAGCTATCAACAGTTTCCATGCCGCGAGAGAGCACATTTCCTCGTCCTCCCCCGCGATACTGGCATCTCGCCACACAGCCGTCTCGGCCTCCGCCCATTTTTGGAGATCCCTCCACCAGACCTCCGTTCGTGGCTTATGACACTCCTTCCAACCCATGGCAATCCTACGTTTAGCAAGCACATAAGCCAGATCTTTCAATTTATCGACATGTCTAAGTTTACGCGCTCTGGGATATCCCCCCAGTAAGCAGGCCCAGGCTGAATCCACTTTGAGCGTAACACCCTTTCCTGCCAGCCTCTGCGCCACTTCACCCCAATAGCTTGCAATTACTGGGCACGCCCAAAACATGTGTATCATGTCTGCATTCTCCTCGTCGCACTTGGGGCACGCCTGGCGTCCAACACCCCGAAATTTGGATATTCTCAAAGGGGTCAGGTATGCTCTGTGCGTTATATAAAGCTGTATTTGCTTAAACCTGGCATTTCTCGATACTTTTTTATGATACCCAAGGGCTCGCTCCCACAACCCATCTGCCATCGGGGCCCCCATCTCCGTTTCCCATTCCAGTCTCAAGTGCTCTAAATCGCTCCCAGCCTTCGTCATCAACATCTCGTACAACCTAGAGACCTCATGCCCGCCCTCCGATGTGTCATATAGTATCTCCACCGGGACATCCGGTTCATCGGCCAGGGTAGTTTCGGGCCACCTATTCCGGATCTCCTGCACTATCCTATGATATGTCATATATTGACCCCTGTGCAGTCCCGACCCTGCCTCTAATTCTTCGAACTCCAAGATGGTCCCATCCTGCCAAATATCTCCCATGGTGACCAACCCCACTGACTCCCAGTATATCCGAATGGTTGCCCTGAGCTGCCCGTCTCCCTTCGCCAGTGCGACCAATGGGAACTGCAACACACACGGCGAAGGGTTGCCCATCATCCGGCAGGCCCGTTTCCACATGTTCCGTCCCAAAGCTAGCATACTAGGCCGCTCCCTCATGCATGCATTAGCCACCCAGATCACCTCTCGCAAGTAAAAAGGGGAGCAATCCTTCCCAAACAGCCTGTGTTCAGGGGTCTCTTCATCAGAGAGCCACCTGGACACATATTGTAGCTGCGCTGCCACATAATATGCCTCAAAGTTCGGCAGCTTGATTCCGCCCTTCTCATAGAAGTTCTGTAGCTTCCACAGTGCGACTCTGTTGCGCATGCCGTGCCACAGGAATTCTCTGCAAACACTATGTAGCCTCACAAAAAACTTCTTAGGAATCATGTAGGGGATGTTGTTAAAATAATGCAGAAGCCTGGGCAGCACTACCATTTTAAGCATGGCTCCTCGGCCCATCATCGCTAGTGGTAATCTTTCCCAGAACCTCATACATTTCTCGATCTTCCCCACAGCAAGTTCGGTGTTATGCTTGTGCTCTTCCACGGTCGTATGATACACATCAATCCCCAAGTATCTAAAGGATCTCGTCGCCCACGGGATCTGCAACACTGGCAACCTCTCCACTGGAGTCCCCACATAGCCCCCCAGCGGAAATAGAATGGATTTCTGAGGGTTTACCGCTATACCGGACAACCAGGCATACCTCCCCATCACCTCTAAGACATACTGCAAATTTTCTTCTGGGTATCTTAGGTATAACAGCATATCATCTGCATACAGGGATATGAGGTGACACTCTCCTCTCACATCAATGCCAACCGGGTCATATTGCTGCCGGAGGTAAATCGCTAAGGGTTCTAGGGCCAGGATGTACAACATTGGGGACCAAGGACACCCCTGCCTAGTGCCTCTGCCCAACTGCCATCTCTCTGACACCACTGCGCCCGTACGGACCCTGGCCAGTGGTGCACTGTATAACATCTCGGCCCACCTAACATAACCTGGTCCCATCCCGTACCCTTTCAGAGCCGCTAGCAGCCAAGGCCACCGAACAGAGTCGAACGCCTTAACCGCGTCCAATGCTACTATCGCCATTTCGCCGTCCTCGCCACCACCCCACTCGACCACCCTGTGGAGGCGCCTGTGGTTGTGAGTGATGTTCCTATTGGGGACATAGCCCGTCTGGTCAGGGTGGATCAACTTGCCGATCACTCTACGCATTCTAGTAGCCAGGACAGCTGTCAGGATCTTACTATCTTGGTTCAGCATCGACAGGGGCCTGTAGGAGCCACAATCATGTCCCGGTTTATTTGGCTTGGGGAGCGGTATTATAATCGCCTCCCTAAGTGACTCCGGCAACCGTCCCATCTCATACGCTTCGTTGAGCATTTCCAACATGGGCGGGAGCACTTCCTCTGCATAAACTTTATAAAATTCACTGGGGATCCCATCTGCCCCTGGGGCCTTACTAGTGGGCAACTGTCTCACAATCTCCTTCAGCTCTTCCAGGGTGATCGGAGCATCCAGCTCCTCTCGCTCCTCATCGCTGACCTTGGGCAAGCCTACATCTTCCAGCACCTCGTCTATCTCCTCCTGGCTGCCCCCCTCGCAATCTTCGTATAAGACCTTATAGTATTCCACGAATGCCCTGTTCACGCCTTCTTGGGTGTCTGCCTCCTCCCCCTTTTCATTGGTTACCATTCTGATCGGGGATCGTGGGGTCTCACTCTTGTACAACCAAGCTAAGAGTCGGCCCGTTTTATCTCCCCCCGCTTGCAGTCTTTCAATATACTTTCTATAGTTCAAATTACAGAGCCTGTCCCAATGTTCTGCACACTCTTGTTGCAATTTGGAGACCGCCTCCGCATCTGTCCCACCACCTTTCAACTCCTCCTCCAGCGCAGTCTCAGCTCTATGCAAATCCGCCAGGACTCCCCCCATCAATCCCTTAGACTTCGCAATGGCGATCCCCCGCATTACGACCTTAAAGGCCTCCCATAAGGTGCCAGCCGACTTAACGCTCCCTTTATTCACCTCAAAATAAGCAGTTATCTCTTCCCTAATATCCTCTCTGAAGGCGGGGTCTTTGAGCGCCTCCGCCCTTAGGCGCCATGTTGGAATACGCGCTCGTGGGGAATACAGTTGCCATCGCATGACCAGGGGTGAGTGGTCAGAGAGGACCCTCGCCCTGTAGTCTATATGGTCGCACTCCGCGACTATGTCTGGCGTAGTGAAAAAGTAATCAAGCCTCGTGTGCAGTAGATGCGGAGCCGAATAGTGCGAGTATTGTCTCGCGCTCGGGTGTTTCGCTCTCCACACATCAACTAGGCCAAAATCCGCCAGCAGCGTCTGCAATACCCTAGCCGCCGGACTGGGCCTAGCCATCTTGTCATCCGACCTATCCTCCCTGGGGTTCAACACGCAATTAAAGTCACCACCCCATATCACCGTGCCCCCCATCCCAACACTGAGCTTGGTGCACAGCGTCCTAAAATATGTCGCCGTTTCCTGGTTAGGCGCGTATGTGTTTACAATGCACACTACTTTGTTCTCTACCATCCCCCTCACCATAACCAACCTCCCATCCTCCTCCACAACCTCCTCAATTAGCTTGAATGGGACGTGTGGCGCCACCCACACCAGCACTCCTCTGGCATAGGCGGAGTACGTTGATCCTACCACTGTTCCCTTCCACTTCCTCCCTACCAGCTCCAGTTTCTCTCGCTTTAGATGTGTCTCCTGTAGCAGGGCTACGTCTATCTTCTGCCTCTTAAGATACAACATGACTTTATTTCGCTTAAGATAACTGTTAAGCCCCCTAACGTTCCACGTTAATATCCTGAGGTCTCCCATGGTCTATCAGTAGTTTCCTCCCCCCATCCGAGGCAATCCCTCCCCACTTTGCGAACACCCACTCCCGGTTTCACCCCCAGGCTCATACAAAAACTAAAACTCCCCCCCAAACCCCTACCCCCAACCACTGCCCAGCTCCATCCCTGGATCTCAGGCATCCCTGTGTTCGGTCCTCCTTGGAAACCCAAATAGAGAACCCGACAGGGTGTCACCCCACTAACAGTGACTAAACTAAACACAAAAAGGGGGTGTGAAGGGTGGCTTCAGGTGGCTCCTCATCTTCGCAACCATGTCCGCGCAAGGACCACGTTTCATACCCCCTGACGCGCGCATGTTCTCAAGCGAGTTCAGTGACTATAATCTAGTCCCAATGTTCATGACCCGACCGGGCCTACAGCGTTACTTATCTCGTCCTTTATTTTCCACCGGCCGTCTGGACATCTGACTCCTGAGGGCAGTTGTGTGCATCCAACCACTCCATAGCATCCTCCGGGGTGACAAAGAACAGTAGCTTGCTCTGAAAGAAAACCTTCAGTTTGGCCGGATAGAGCAACATGTATTTAAGCCCCGCTTCCCGCAATCTCCTCTTCACCGCTCCGAAGTTCATACGACTGCGCTGTACCTGCAGGGTGTAGTCGGGATAGGCCGTTATATTCGCCGCTCCTCGTTGTATTGTGCCTCCCTTGCGGAAGTGTTCAAGGATCCTTTCTCGGTCCCGGTAATTAAGGATCTTAGCTATCACTGGCCTGGGCGGGTTTCCCGGTGGTGGCTTCCTAGTTAAGGCCCTGTGCGCTCTCTCAACCGCAAAACCCTGCGACAGGGTGCCTCCCGTGATCTCCTGCAGTAGCATGTTTTCAATAAATTCCGTTGGATTGTGGCCCTCAGTTCCCTCCGGCAGGCCTACGATACGAATGTTGTTCCTCCGGGCGCGCCCTTCTGCCTCCTCCGCCCTACTCTCCAAGTTGCCCATGCGTTGCACCAGGGCATGGAGTTCACGCTTATGCGCAGCGCAGTCTGCCGCGGTAGGGCTCAATTCTTTCTCCAAAGTCTCTGTACGCTCTGCCAGGGTACGCACGTCCTGCCTTAGGAGGTTCACGTCCTCCTGCACTGCCCCAACCTGGAGTTCCATTGCGGTCTTCAGTTCAGCCACAGCGAGCTGGAGCTTGGTCTCCCAGGTCGCTTTCAGGTCTGCGATCGCAGCGAGGACCTCGTGGTTCGCACCCCCGGCGGCCATTTCCTTGGCTTGCGTTTTGTCCTTGCTTTTGGCTCCGTCTGGGCCGGGAGGCGTTTTAGCGTATTCGTCGAGCGTGTGCTGTTTGGTCTTCGCTCTCAGGGGCTTGTTAGACATGTCTCGCGTCCTTCAATCCCCGCTCGGATCTGGGGCAGGGTTTTACAGTGCGCTCTGCGGGTGCCCCATTGTTATCACCACTTCTCTGACACAAAGTTCCTCTGTCCTCCGGCACCCCCGGCCATCTTGTCTATTACCTAGCGAAGCCAGGTCGCGTCTCACCCTCTGAGGTCCACTTTAGGCCACAAAAGGCCCGGGGCACAGTTCCCGGTCACACCGCACGATCCGGTCATAAAGTATCTTCGATCAGGCCCTGCTCCCTTCCCAGGTCCTCGCCGTCGGCCTCACAGGACTGGGTGTCCTTAATGACCTCGATGCACCCGCGTCATGCACCTACACCAGATCAAGCACCCCTTTGTTCCTTTGTTCGGCGGCGGCGGCCATTTTCTCGTTCATCGCACTCTCGCCTCCAGATCTTCTTTTAGCTTTTTGTTGCGCTCTCACGGTGCAGGCCCGTATCGAAACACAACCTCACGTTCACCTGAGATTCATGCGCGCAGTCATATCAGTCTCAGCCAAATTGCATCGGTCCTTGCACTGTTTTCAGTCGGATAATGTGCGGATCTTCGGGAGCCCCCGTACAGACACGTCCTTTCACATGGCTTCCTAGCCACGCCCCCCTCTGAGGGCATTGTTCTGCACTGTTTGAAGCTTTTTGGTGTTTTTTGCTGAGGTGCCTAGTAGGAGTGTGTTGCAGTAGTCTAGGCGGGATCCTATGATTGCTCGAGCAATGGTGAGAGTGTTTTGTTGCGTTAGGCATGGCCTGGCAGCAGTTATGAGTTTTGAGTGGTAGGCTGCGGCAGATGAAATAGCATTCACCTGTCTTGTCATGGTGAGGTTCCAGTCTAGGTAAACTCCTAGTGTTTTGACTGACTGGGATACAGGGATACGAGAGCCATCTATGAGAAAGGAGTCGTATTGTGGACCCATTTTTTTGATTGTGGCTGGAGAGCCAATGATAAGAAGTTCCGTCTTTTCGCTGTTGAGGCAAAGCCAGTTTTTGGCCATCCACGTCTGGATAGTGGAGTAGATGGAATTGAGTTTTTTGGACTGCTTCGTAATCCCCTGACAAAGAAATGAGGACCTGTGTATCGTCGGCATAGTTTGTGTAAGAAATGCCCATCAGATCGAGGTATTTGAATAGGGATCTCGTGAAGAGGTTGTACAGGGTGGGCGAGATGAAGGACCCTTGAGGAACCCCGCACTTGATTAGATGTGGGTGTGCGCAGGCTTGGTCTGAGAAGACTTTCATTGCTCTCCCACTAAGAAAGGATGCAATCCATGCAGTGGCATTAGGAGAGAAGTTGCCGGCAGTTGAGAGGTGGTGGCAGAGGGTCTCGTGGTCCACCAGATCGAAAGCTGCTGAGAGGTCGAGGAGTAGAAGGAGGGCTGGCTTGCCCACATCCCTGAGGTCATCAATTTGGTTTTTGAGGTCCAATAATGGGGTTTCTGTGCCATGGTTAGGTCGAAAGCCTGATTGTCCCAGGCCGAGCAAATGTTGCGTTTCTAAGTATTTCTGGACTTCGGTGTAAGCTGCTTTATCCAGAATCTTCAGTAGGAAGGGGACTGTCATCATGGGCCTATAGTTTGTCGGGGATTTAGGATCAAGTTTAGGTTTCTTCAGCAATGGGCATACCCAAGCTTCTTTGAGACAGGAGGGCACTTGGTTAGATTGGAACGAGGCGTTGAGGAAGGCAGTGAAGAATGGCGCTAGAGTGGTGGCGCTGTCCTTGATGTGCTGGGCAGGGCATGAGTCACCCTTGCAGTTGGAGGGCTTGATTGAGTTTAGTAGGATGAGGACTTCTCCTTCTGACATCTTTTGGAAAGAGAAGGCTGGAATTTCAGTTTTAGGGTTCTGGTGAAGGCTAGAGAGCTGTAGAGTTAGTGCTTTTTGATGGCTGATGATTTTGTCTTGGAGGGTGTTTAGTTTGTTGAGCATGGCTTCTTGGATGTCGTTGCACCATTCTTTGTCTTTGATTATGGGTTTGGCTGGCGAGGTGGGCGTCTCGAGTTCTCTAAAGATGGGGAAGATTTCTTTGGATCCAGATTTTGCGTTGGCTAACCAGGCGTTGAAAGAGTTTGCTTTGGCTGTGATAATGGCAGATTTATATTGTTTGGCGATGTTTTTAAAAGTGAATTTGGTGTCATCATTGGGTTTCGTTTGCCATGCAGTGAGGGCTGAACGTTTTTGTGTGCGTAGTTTCAGAAGATCTTGAGTATACCACGCGTTTATTTGCTTGATAGGTTTAGCTTTTCTTTGTTTGAGGGGAGCAATGGTGTCGATGGCTTTGGCAGTGATGAGGTTGTAGGTAGTTGCAAGGGTGTCTGGATTGTTGGAGAATGGGTGCTTGAGTTCTGGAACCTGGAGATGTGGGAATAGCCTTTCCTTCATGAGTTGTTTTGCGCTTCTGGAGAGGGTTGGTGGCAAGGTCCCTTGGCTGGTGGTTGGAGTTTTCGCATAATTGAGATTGAAATGTATCGCTGAGTGGTCGGACCAGGGGATGGTGGTAATGACGGGACTGGAGAGTGGGCAGTTGTGATGGGCGAGCCAATCCAGTGTGCAAGCTTTATTGTGGGTTGGTTCTGACACTGCTTGTTTGAAGCCAAGTGTTTCTAGGGCGTTGTTGAGGGAAGAGGCATTCCCGTCTGTGTGGTCATTGAGGCCAAGATTCATGTCACCAAGGAGGATGGACATGGTGGATTTTTTGAGGTTGTCGCCGAGGATGTGCAGGAGAGCTTCTTGGAAGGCTGTCGTAGGACCTGGTGGGCGGTAGGTGAGATGAGCAGTGATGTACAGCAGGGGTAGGACTAATTTTGACTAGCATGTAGTCCCAATTCAGGCCTAGGTCTCCTTGAATTCTTCTGATGGGGATGGATTGCTTGGCTATAAGTGCCAACCCTCCTCCTTTTTGTGCTTTCCGGTCTTGTCTGAAGATTGTGTAACCCTCGGGTAGGGCCAGGGACAGTGCTGGGCCACAGGCTTTGTGGAGCCATGTCTCACTGATAAATAGTAGATCGAGGTCTGAGGAGCAGAGAAGGTCATGAACATCTAGCGCATGCGCAGGGACTGAGCGCGCGTTGATGAGGGCACATTTAATTGTGTTTGAAGTGCCGAGGTTCCCTGAATCCGCGGTAGGTGCGTCGGGCGTATTGGCAGTGATGGGCGGCGTGGCAGAGGTGCTAATGGCGTTAGCAGGGGGGTAGTGCTTGTAAGATCCTTCAAGGATGCAGGGGGGGTGCTTTTAGCACGATAAGCATCAGCAGGGCTAGCATGATTCACTTTAGCAGCAGGGGTGGTGCTCCTAGCATGATTGACCAGGGTGGGATGCACAGCATGAATGACTTTTGCGGACATAACATGATTAACTGTGGCAGACTTGGCATGATTAGCTGTGGCAAACATAGCATGATTGACTTTTACAAACATAACATGATTAACTGTGGCAGACTTGGCATGATTAGCTGTAGTAAGAGTTGGTGCGCAGGTATTCCTATGGGTGGCTGTGGAGGGGCACCCAAGGAGAGCTGTTGGAACGGGAGTCTTGACTGCAGACCGAGCATTAATGGTAGATAAAGGTAGTTTGTGCCGGTCTGCAGATTGGATTAGCCTTTTCCTTGCGTGGGGCCACAGCTTAACAGTGCTGGGCGACAGGCAGGAGGTGGCCTTGGACCTGCGTTGGGAATTTGGGCGAGTGGAATGATTGCTTTTGTCTTTTGAGATGGTGGGTGGGCCAGGTGTGGCTGTGACGCAGAGGGGATGCGGTTCTGGGGGGAGCGTTGCTGGCCACCATGAGGAGGCCAGCGTATGGGTAGACGTGGATGGAGTTGAGAGCCGGGTACATAGGCGCTCATTTCTGCATCCGAGGGACATGGGTAGTCTGGGTGCCGGCAGGGGAGCAGTGCGGGCGCGTAAGCAGGCGAGCCTGCGAGTAAGCGTGGCAGTGAGCTGCTTTGGAGAGGGGCGCTTACCTGGAGGCTTACAGCACATCCTCGAGCAGCAGAGAGCAGACGAGAGCTCCTGTGATGGCCTTTTCCTCAGACCTTCGCCTCGTGGCTGTGCGTGTCGGTCGCCTCCCACTACTTTTAAAGAAGTAGGGGAGGGGCTGGCAGGCTCCATGGGCTTATGGGGACCACGGGCTGTGGGGGTGATGATCCAGCGGCAGTGGTTGTTATCAGGTGTTGCTACGACGACGGGGCGGCCATGTTGGTGAGGCCAGCGGACTCCTCGTGTGCCGGTTTTGGCGAATGGCAATTTTCATCTGTAGTGGGCAGCGATGGCCCTTCCAGCACACTGCTGGTCACAGAGGGTGAATTCTTGATGCAGGGCTGCTCGTGCTCTCGCAGGAGAGCAGACAAGAGCTCCTGTGATGGCCTTTTCCTCAGGCCTTCGCCTGGCGGCTGTGCCTGTCGGTCGCCTCCCACTATTTTTAAAGCAGTAAGGGAGGGGCTGCCAGGCTCCATGGGCCTATGGGGACCACGGGCTGCAGCAGTGATGATCCGACGGCAGTGGTTGTTATCAGGTGTTGCTACGGCGACGGGGGCAGCCATCTTGGTGAGGCCAGCGGACTCCTCGTGTGCCGGTTTTGTCGAACGGCAATTTTCATCTGTAGTGGGCGGCGATGGCCCTTCCAGCACACTACTGGTCACAGAGGGTGGATTCTTGATGCAGGGCTGCTCGTGCTCTCACAGCAGAGCAGACGAGAGCTCCTATGATGGCCTTTTCCTCAGGCCTTCGCCTCGCGGCTGTGCCTGTCGGTCGCCTCCTACTACTTTTAAAGTAGTATTGGAGGGGCTGGCAGGCTCCACAGGCCTATGGGGACCACAGGCTGCGGCGGTGATGATCCGGCGGCAGTGGTTGTTATCAGGTGTTGCTACGGCAACGGGGGTGGCCATCTTGGTGAGGCCAGCGGACTCCTCATGTGCCAGTTTTGGCAAACGGCAATTTTCATCTGTAGTGGGCAGCGATGGCCCTTCCAGCACACTGCTGGTCACGGAGGGTGGATTCTTGATGCAGGGCTGCTCATGCTCTTGCAGCAGAGCAGACGAGAGCTCCTGTGATGGCCTTTTCCTCAGGCCTTCGCCTCTCGGCTGTGCCTGTCGTAGGTGTAGCGTTAAGGGAGGAGTATTTAGTCGCCATTTCTTTGTTATAGTTATTAACAAGAGCTCGAAAGATTGATACAAGAAGCATCCTCAGGAGTAGGGAGCCATTCTCGTGACCTTAGTTAATTTAGAAATAGTAGTACCGCCCGTTAGGTCAGTTTTGGACAGCGGACATATTCATGTGGACATTCACAGACGACTGACGAGCACCGTAGTTAAAGATATAGGTAGGGAACATCCCATAGTGGTAGGGAAGGTTATGCCTTATTTTTATTTTTTAATTAGAACCCTTGTAACACGTCCTAAGAGTATCTGCATCCTTCTTCTCACCCTGCACATGTGCCATCACCACCAGAGACGGACCCAAGGAAGGTACTGTAAAGGGGGTGACTGACTGCAGCAGTCACCCCATTCTGATATAATGATGTATTTATGTTGTATGTAAATATATATGTATGTGTAGTTATATGTATATATTTAATTACTGTCAAGTAGGTTAACTGTTAATTAGGGAGTTGGGATATTTAATGGGAATGTTATGTAGGTTTAAAGGTTAAGTAGGGATAGGACGATAGATAAAAGGTAATGATCTTAAATAGGAAAAAGGGGCAGATGGGAGGTACCTTGGCGTGAGGCAGCATGATAGTGTGGTGGCCTGCCTGACAGGGACGTCATTTGGGGGTCGCTGCTGCAAGCCCTGCTGTCTCCCTTGCTAGCCCTGGCCCAAACTGTTCTTTTATTTTTAAACTTACTGCAACCAGTAGCCAGTGGGTATGTATCAAGGGCTATTGGACAGAGGAACATGGTAGTTCTATACCCTTCAACACTGCACAGTGGCATGAAAATGTTCTATCCACAATGGGGGTTTCACTTTCTGAGAAACAAAGAAGCTTCACCTTGTGTGTGGTTTCTAAAAAGGGGCCAAGAGCTCATGAACATAGTACAATGTGTCTGTGCGATTCAGGCCTCAACAGTGTTGAACTTTGTCCTCCCAGGTTTTCTTTTCTAAAGAGTGATTATTGACATTTCCAACAAGAAGCTATGGTTGATTTAGCTTTGAGAAGCATTTCACTGAAAGGCTTCTCAAAGCTAAAGCAAAAAAAAGGCAATGGCTTTATGGCTGAATCCATAGGGCTCCCTATGAACCAGCACAGACACTTCAAATGAAGTGGGGAGGGGATAACTAGGGTTGATGGTCTAAATTAACTGGTGAGCCTAATGTGGCTGTTACCTGCCATGCAATGGGGACCCAGGAAGAGAGACAAGGGGATCCTCCTCATCCCACCAGCAAGTTTATTGTCCACTAGCCCAGAATGGCACCTGGTGCCTTGAGTAATTATACTGGTTGTTCCCAGAACTAAACAGCCAAAGATGGGATCATACAAACTAGCACTCGTTGAAAACCTACAGAATTTAAAGGGGAAGTTTGCTCAGATATGTTCTCGTCCCAATCAATCGGGCATGTTTTTTAAGCATGTTGTAACCGATCTTAAAACAATTCCTATGCATCTTACCTTAGTTTTCCTCACATTTACACATACAAAAACAATGGGTTGGGCGCCACCATCTTATGCTAATCTTATCCGTTGATGCATCGCCCTGAATACAAGTGCCCTCGGGACACTAAATCATATCACTCGCCCCTCAAGCTAACATCACTGGACGCTTACGCCCATTTTGACAATGCCAATGCACGTCTCGTGTCAATGTCCTCTGCGTGCAAGCTAGTGACGTGTCTCCATGGGAATGCCAAGACGCCTCTTTCCTCCAAATATAAACAAACTCTTTTCGATCACACAACAATGGAGTTTCTTTTTCCTTTGTGTTAGTGTATTGTATATCGTTTCGATCCTCTGTGAATTGTTTCTGTTTTTTTTCTGCTATCTTTCCAGTTCAATGCCTTCTGAACAGGTACCTTTAGAGTATTTAAACTGATTAAACGCAGTAGTGGCTTTTATTTAAACATTTCTTATATGCAAAACTCTTTACCAAACCATATTTAAATTCTCGTTTTACAAGGCTTAATTTTTGCATTTGTGCATGCAAAATGTTATAGTTTGTGCCTATTGTTCATGTCTTTGCACTAACGGTTTTGGTAACATGGCAGTGTGTTCTCTTCTTCTTGAATAGTAACTTGATAAAAAAAAAAATACATTCTTATTTTTCTGACTGTTGATTTTGTACTTCTTTTATATTCAGGAACTATGGCAACAATAGAGCCCTACCAGTACGAGCCTGAATATTCAGAGGATGAATTAATTGAAAGAGAAAGAAGCGGAAACAATGGGGAATCGGATGAGAGTCCTGATGATCAATCACTGGAGCCTGAACCTAGTCGCATGGAAGACGTTTCCAACTGGTGCACTTGCGATCATTGTGAGGTTATGCCAGCCGAGGTAGAGAACTGCTGCTGCCCAGAAAACTCTGGATCCTTGGCCTACATAGCAGAAGAAGACACACCACCACTATGCGTTACCGAGCCGCATGACTTCAGGGCAGCCTGCCTTACAAGATCTGTGTTGCATATGAGGATGATCCTTATGCATGAACTTCGAGAAACAGTTTGCCCTTGTAAGCCAAGTAACAAGTACATTCACTCCAGATCTGATGTATGTTTGACAACTGAGACGACTAACATTTGATGTTGTACTGCTACATCATTGTAACTTCCATTGTTAAATGACAAATGTTTTTTTCTGTAAATTGAATACAATTCTCGTACTAGTGTAAAGGCAGAGTATTTATCACTAGATTTAACGTCCAAACAATTATATGTTTCATTCACTTTGAACTTTAAACAATATTGGCCTAGCTCCAAAACTGTTCCAAGCTTGAATGGGCGTTCACATTTTTACTTCACTGATACTTCAAATACCAAGTACTTTATTCTGAAAGCTGCTTTTTAAGGGTAAAAATGCCATCGAATGAATGTGGGCGTTTCAGAATAAAGAAACACAGTCATCTGGTTCATTCATGTGAAATATTTCTGTTTCTCTATTTTAGGTGGTACAGGTTTGTGGCCTATCGTGTGTTTCCATGGTGGATTCAAGTAAGGCTTGGATTCCGTGTTGATGAGTAATACCTGCCTGTGTCATTTGAGCCATTCACATGAAAGATGGACAGTACAAGGGATTTTTACACACAATATCATAACCGCATCAATAAAATTTGTAGTTTGTTTGTGCCATCACCATTACCGAAGTAAATTAAAAAAAGTTGATATGAATTTTTTAGTCAACATGTCCAACCTTCTAGGAGGTTCATGAAAGAAGTTTGGTGGCCGTTTGCCCTTGCCTCATCACTGATGTATTGCGCAGTAAAATCCACAGCCTTTTATTGCCAACATAAAACGAATGTCTCAGTCATCTTTATGGGCAAAACCTACTGGGGTGTGATTTTGGGTGTCTTTAGCTGCAGTTGCCATCTCAGCCCCAGAGCTTATGTATCCCTTGAACGTTGTTCTGGGCCTTTTGCCCTCGCCACATGCCCATCCATCCCCCTCCAGTTTCAATGGCAGCTCGCACCTATGACCATGCGATGTCGAGGGGGCGGGGTGGATGGGGACGCTCAAGGTGCCAAACACCATGTACACCTCAAAGGCATCTTCCGCACTACGACCATTATCCACATGGCCTCCCCAGACCCGGTGTCTCCAGACTGCCCTTTGAAGACCCCGTCCCTGCAATCATATGTGTATATCCCTTGAACATTTTTCGGGGCCTATCACAAGGTGCCAAACACTATCGGTTCCATGTGATAATATTCCCTCAAAAATATCACCATGCAAGAATGGCAAAGTTTTTTGCGGCAACATAATCACATGGAACCTGTGGGGGAAACCCCCGCTGCTCCCACATTTGTATAAATGGAGCGGGGGACACCCACGCAACCCCCGCTCCCATTGACCCCATATATTGTCCCCATAAATGATGGGGATCATATTACCTGATACCACACCATGTACACCTCAAAGGCCTCTTCCGCACTGCAACCATTATCCATATGGCCTCCCCAGACCCGGTGTCTCCAGACTGCCCTACGAAGAACCATCACTGCAATCATCATATGTATGTATCCCTTGAACATTGTTCCAGGACTTTTGCCCTCGCCTCATGCCCATTCGCCCCCGTCAGTATCAATGTGTGCTTACAACTATGGCCGTGTGCTCTTGAAGGGGCTGAGTGGAAGGGTGTGAGGATGTAAAACAAAGGCATCGAAGTTTGGTGGGTGTCGAGGAACACATCACACATTCACATACACACCCACTTTTCTAAGCCTTCATAAATACCTTGATAGTTACCTAGAGAACATCTCTGCAATCAACAAGGTATATTGTCAACGATCTACTTGGTAGCTGGCTTGCTGAATCGGCTCATCTGTTCGTCCAAGTAAGGGTTGGTCAACTATTTTGTTTGGTGGTTTCATCGATCGCTGCTTGGAAGGTTTCTATTGCTTTATATCCAATGTACACTGTATTCTTATTTTAATTTATTTCAAAGACTTCAGCCTTCATTGAGAGTGTTATGTATTTTTATCTCTGGAATTATCACATTGCATTCCCATGCATTGAATCAGAATGTAATGTTTCGTAGTCTATGTTTTAAATGCATGTTTTCTTTTGGTGGCTCAAAGTTTATTGAATGGAATAGTAATAAGTGACGATTTGCGGTATAACTATGAGTTCTGACTAATTTCATCACCTTGATAATTAGACATAGTTACAAAGTTTTTTTTATTATTTAAAAATAAATGTACAAGTCTGCAGCATGCACTTCGCAGACAATATGTACGAAGCATCCTAGTACACTAAAAAGCGTCACCCCAGACAACTTTGCAAATTACTTCCAAATGCAGTTCCAACTAAATTTCAGCACACGCTGGCTTAGGTGAGTAGTGGAAGATGAATTTGTTAGGTCTGTTGTTATAGTAAAAGAGTGGTCTGTATACATATGTCTTCTAAATGATCTCTCAATCTATTGAAATAGTGTTTGGAAAAGGTAACATGATAGCCGTTTTTAGTTTCTGGGGAATATTTCCATCAATGTTGTATTACACAGGTGGCGCTTGCGACACAATGCACAGCAGTTTTTTTTTTATATGTTTATTTTAAACAGGCAGGTTAAAACAATACATAGCTTAGGCATTTGCGACATGAGGCATGAAACAAAACACTGACTCCCCTCCCGCTCCTCCCCCAGTTCCTAAATTCCTTCCTCCCGTCCCCGCTGGGGATCCCCATCCCGTACAGTTCTCCTGGCTAATTGGGGCTTGAATGTCAGGGCTGCGAAGTTTTGGTCAAAGTCTAAGACTGGACCCCAAATATTATGAAAGTGGTGTAGAAGGCCTGCCCCGGCAGCTGGCACCTTCTCAGCGATCAAGATGTCCCAGATTTTCACCCACCAGAAGGGCATGAGGGGACATTCTGCCGTTTTCCATAGTACTGGCGGGCTATCACGTTTCTGCCCGCCAGTAAGCATTGGGATAACAGCTTGGCTTTAGGTCCCGACCTTGGGTATATTCCAGGAATCGGCACTCCAAGGGGAATGGGTTCGGGGTCTAGGGGCAGCCGCACCTGAGTGATGTCTGCAATCGTCGCTAGGCATTGTTTCCAAAAGGCTTGAGTCTTGGGGCAGGACCACCACATATGGAAGAAGAAGCATTTTTGGCCGCATTGTCTCCAGCAGTGTGGGTCGAGTGTGGGATTCATGTGATGGAGTCTTAGGGGAGGGTAGTACCAACGCAGGAGGATCTTGTAAGCACATTCTCTATTCATGATGCAAGATGAGGATTTGTGGGCCCGGGACCAGATATCAACCCAATGTTGGTCCTCAATAGGATGGCCCAAGTCCGCTTCCCATTGGGCCATATACCGGGTCTTGGAAATTAGGAAATCCGTTTGGAGGCATTTGTATAGAGTAGAGATTCTCCCTCGGGGCGGGAGCTCAGTAAGAGTCAGTTCAATGGCTGTGGGGGGGCGGGTAGCTGCCTGGCGGGTCTGTGGATGAGTGCACCAGTGGCGCAGCTGGATGTACGTGAATCTGTCCTGTTATTGAATCTTAAAGAGTTCTTTACAGCGAGTTCTTTTCAGCGCTCAAAGGTACAGGGTTGGCCCCCTTCGGAGAGTTGCCCTAGGGTCTCCAGGCCTCCCGCAATCCAGGACCCAAAGTTCTGGGTAGACAGTCCAGGTGAAAAGGTCGGGTTCATAAACACCAGGGAGAGGGGGCTGAGCCCTGCCGGGATCCTCTTTTGTTTCAATGCTTTGTCCCAGATCGAGATGGTAGGTTTGGTGGTCGCCAGGAGTTCATGCCACCGTCGCCGTTCCGGAGGAGGAATATGTGGGAGAAAGCGTAGTGGGAGAGGAAGCTGCACATGTTCAAGCTCCACCCATCTGGGGTGGTTAGTGAGTATCTGCCACGATTGGATACAGGCCAGCTGAGCTGCCATCTGGTATTTCTGTAAGTCTGGGACCAGAGGCCACCGAGCTTTGCGCTGCCCATCATCGTGGACTTAGGGATTCTGGCTTTTTTCCCCCTCCAGATGAACTGCAGCATTTTCTTCTGTAAGTTTTGGAGGGCTGGCGCTGGAATTGGTACCGGAAGTGAGGAACAAGCGTAAAGGAATCTCGGTAGCAAGTTCATTTTACAAGCTGTGATGCGGCCCATTAACGAGATCTCCTGTGCCGCCCAACGCTTTAAGTATGCCTCTAGGTCCGTGAATAGTGGAGGGAAGTTAGCCCGATGGACCTCGCTTGGGTTAGCTGGGATCTGGACTCCCAAGTAGCTGATTCCCCTGGTCGTCCGTTGTACTGGGCACAGCGGGATCAGGGCCTCTCGGTCCTCCGGAGACAGGCCCACCCCCATGGCATCTGACTTCTGGAAATTGATGGCGAAACCCGTGACCTTTCCATAGCTCGCTATCTCAGCCAGAGCCTGAGGGAGGGAGGAACGGGGCTCCGTGACGGTCAGAAGGACATCGTCTGCATAAAGGGCCAGTTTATGGTGCGCTGTGCCTGATTGGAAGCCTTTGATTGCAGGGTGCAGGCTGATCCATATAGCGAACGGTTCCATAATTAGTGTGAAGAGGAGCAGCGACAGTGGACATCCTTGTCTGGTTCCGCAGGTTAGGCTGATAGGGGAGGAAAGGGTGCCATTGACTCTGAGAAGGGTTTTGGGCGCATTATAGCTAGCCATTGCCATATTGCAGAATTCCGGGCTAAATCCAAAGGCCTCGAGGGTGAGCCTCATAAGGGTCCAGTCTACTTTGTCGAATGCCTTGATTGCGTCCAGGGGCAGAAGCACCAACTCTCGGGAGTCTCGGGAGGCAAGTTCCACCAGGTCCAAGGCCCTACGGATATTGTCAGCCGTGGAGCGGTGTTTGAGGAAGCCACTCTGATCAGCGCCGATTATCTCCGGCAGAAACTGCGACAGTCGAGTTGCCAGAATTTAAAGTATATATTAGCATTTATATTGAGCAGGGCGATAGGTCTATATGATGCAGGGTTCTTCGGATCGCTTCCAGGTTTAGGCAGCAACACAGTAATTGATTCCTGCATGGACGGGGTTATAGTGCCCGTGGTCCTAAACGAATTAAACAGCTATACCAGAGGCGCTAATAATTGAGGTTTGAAGATCTTATAGAACCTAGTCCTATATCCATTCGGGCCCGGGGCCTGGGATTTAAGGGCTTTCATCGCCTCGTCCACCTCCTCGTCGGTGATCGGCGCCTTCAGAGTGTCATGCGCTGCTCTTTTTAGTCGGGGAAGCGCTGCTTTCCGTAGGTATTCCCTCTGTTCTTTCATGTCCCGTACCGGGGCGGTCATCACCTGGGTCAGGTGGGCCGTCGCGAGCTGTAGTTTGTCTGGGTCCGCATATTGGATTTTGCCGTGTTGATCCCGCAGGCCCACAATCGTGTTATTCCTCTTCGCCTTGGCAAGTTTGGCCACCAGTAACTTGTTTGCTTTATTGTTCTTAGCATAGTAGAACTGTTTGTCTTTTGCCATTTGGTGGGCAATGTGTTCAGCGTAGTGGGTCTCGATCTTTTTTTGCGCTATCCGGATAGCTTGCTGAGTCTTAGGAGTCCAGCCCTTCTCCTTATGAGTCCTTTCTGCTTTTTCGAGTTCTTCCTCCAAGTTCTGGCGAGTTTGTCGTTTATGCCTGTGATAGGCCACTCCCTGCGCAATCAGTTCCCCCTGCACCACTGCGTTCATTGCGTCCCAGTTGTTGGCGGAAGAGGTGTCCTCGCTAGGGTGCTCCTTAAAGAAGTTGTTGATCGTGGTCGAGATCGCGTCCCTGAGTGGCATCTCGTTAAGAATCTGGTCATATAGCGTCCATCTGCGCTGTTGGGGATTAGGTGGTCCCTGCACTCGGATTTCCAGGGTCACCGGGGCGTGGTCAGACAAGATTCTGGAGCCAATTGTCACATCGTTGGTGAGCTTGAAGATCTGTGGAGATACTAGGAGATCTATCCTGGACAACGTTCTATGGACATAAGAATAGAAGGAAAAATCTTTTTCGGACGGGTGGAGTACCCTCCATGAGTCCACCACCCCTAGAGTTCTGAATAATTGCAGGAGAGCCAGGCCAGTTGCGAGGTCCCCGGCAGAGGGCGGGTGCGACTTGTCTTTCATGGGGTCCGGGACCACATTGAAATCACCACCAATCACTATTTGGCCCTCCATGAAGGGTGAGAGAGTCGTACTTAGCGATTCATAGAAAAGCACCTGGCCTGAGTTTGGCGCGTATACCGAGATTATGGAGTACAATTGTCCCAGCAGCAAACATTTCACTGCCAAGAACCGTCCCTTGGGCAGTTTATAGAATCCAGAATTTGAGGGTTCAGCCCCTTCCCGAATAGAATTGCTGTGCCACCCCTCTTTGAGTTCCCAGATGCAAAAAGTTGTTTCGGAAAGTTTTGGAGCGTAGGCGGCCGTGGTCCACCGGCAGCAGGTGGGTCTCCTGTAGCATAGCTACTGCTGCATTGTCATTCTGAAGTTTCTGTAGGATGGACTTGCGTTTGGCAGGTGAATTCAGACCCCTAACATTCAGAGAGACAAATCTCAGAGTCTGATGTTCCGGAACCAGCTCCGGAGTCGCCGACAAGTTCTGAGGAAGGGGAGGAGGCGCAGAAGGATCAGCCATCATGTCGCAGAGTGTGTGGCCATTCGTCAACCTGCCTGTGGGGTTTTTGCTCGAACCGACAACGGGAGGTCCGAGATTTAACTGGGGTTGGTGGACCTTTTGTGGGTCTAGAACCCCCCCTGGCCAACAGGGCCAAATAACAGTGTGTAGCCAACATGGCCAAAGTTATAAAGAGTCTAGGTGGATCGTTCCAAGGACTCATAGGTGGATTGTGCCTTGGAACTGGGAATGAAGCGTGGAATGATGCCCGCCGCAATAGGGATGAAGCTCAACTGAGTTCCTGTAGGTGCTGAACGGCTCCAAGGTGCCGGGCTGGTGAGCCGGGGCAGAAAGAGCTGGTGACTCCATCGTGGAACCATGCCCGGCTATTTCCTCTTCCGGAATCTCAGAACTCTCGACCAGGAATTTTGTGTGAGGTTAGGGGAAGCCACAGGGTCCAAGTCAGCCGTCGTCTCTGTGGCTGGTGGAGGCAAAGGCCTGGAGGCGTCCGGGCGCAAGATATCTTCAGCATCTTCGAGGTGGCTAATTTTCCTTAGTGAGCCCTTGTATGAGAATTGCCAGGCCGTGGGGAAGAGCCATCTGTAACAGATTTTTTGGGCTTGGAGAAGAGTGGATAACGGGCGGAGGGCTCGCCTCTTCTGGAGAGTAAGAGGAGATAGATCTTGATAAATCTGGAGGGAGGCCCCCTGGAATGTGATCTCATCTTTGGAGTGGCTTATAGCCGAGATGGCTTCTTTCGTGGTAAAAAAGTGCACCCTGGTGATGACATCGGGCGGGCCGTCTGACTCCACTCTGCAACGGGGGTTCAGCCTGTTGGTGCGGTCCAGGAGAAGCTGTGAGTCCTCAAGGTTGGGGAGGAGAGTCTGAAAGAAGAGGCCCACGTATTCAGCCAACCCCTTGTCTGGGATCGAGGCAGGAACCCCCCGAATCCGGAGGTTGTTGTGCTGGGCCCTATTTTCCAGGTCCTCCTGCTTATATTCTAGGATGTCATACTTGTCTTGCAGAAGTTTAATTGAACGCTGGACCTCGGTTAGGGGGGAGGTATGGTCTTGGGTGCGATCCTCAACCTCACCCAACCTCTGTTCCACCTCTGAGACCCTTTTGTCCGTACTCTCTAGCTTGGTAATAAGTTCCGTCATACAAGACCGGAATTCTGATTTGATATCAGCCATAAATTCACGGATATCTTCTTTGGTCGCTAAAGGTCCCTTGTTGTCCAGAGATTCCCGTGGAGCTGAGGAGCAAGTGTCCTGTTTCTTCGCTTTGTCGGATGACATTAACATTGTTGCTATACCCGAGGTCTTGGTGGATTTCTGTTGCTTGGACATTGCGTTGCTTGTTGGTGGCGGGACAGTGGCTGCAAGGAGCACTGCAACGGTGAAAGCGAACTGCTGCGGGAGTTGCCCGAGGACCACCAGAGCCCTGCAAGAGGCTAAGGTGTGTGCGTGTTATAAGCTTATTCCTCGGGGAGCAGGGCCGTGGGCCGGGGCGCCCCAGGAAAAGTTCAGGGAGAGGAGCATGTGGGTCAGGCCCACCTTTAACTCGAGTCTGGGTCCCTTTGGGATGGCGCAGGTTTTCCAGGCTGGTGCCGATTGTGCTGATTGTGCATTGAAAGAGGCTGCGAGGCGCAATGAAGTGTTCTCCAAGGGCTCCTATGGAAGACCCCCGCCGCCAACCGCTGCCTGGGAGATGGGTCTCCTGCCCCCACTCCAAATGTGGCCCTCCGGGGGCTGTCGAGTGTGTCCAAAGGCTGGTGGAAAGGCCCCACCGGGAGAACAACTGTAACGCTCACCTGGCTCCCACGGAGGTGCTGGTCTGGTCTGAGTTGCTGTGGCCTCTTCAAGCGTGATGCGCAGAATTCGGACCACCGATTGAACAGGACCCCCAGATCTTGCTTGTCTGGCCCGTAGGAATATCCTTCTGCAGATGAGAAAGGGGATTAACTGTCTGCTGAATAGTGTGCTTGCTCCTCCCTTTCCCCCTTCGTTCTTCTCTGACTTCCTCCAAAACCCCCGGTTAAAGCTCACCTTATGGTTTGGAAGGATGAACTCTCCATCTTGCTTCTGGTGCAGGGGCGCGCGTTCGTCCAGTTACTTCACTGGTTTTCAGAATGGCGCTGGCACATCCACTTGACTTTTCTGAGCGATACGCCGTAAGTATGAAGATGCAAAAGTTCAAGTGTGAGCCTCCTTTTATGTTGTTTTTTCTGTCCTTTATTTCAGGTGCAGAACAAAGGCGATGCGTTGAGGGGTTAAATTGCCGGTGGTAAAAATCAGGTGAGTTAGTGATGAGGACGACCCCTCTAAATGTCTTTATAGTTCCCCAGTAATGTCTTTTGTCCTTTCCCCATAGGGGCTGGGGTGCGATGCCTGCCAAAGATGCAGCGCCGACCCGAGATGTGGAATGGTTCACCAAGAAAAGCCGGTAAGTAATATGGCTGAAAATTCGGCTTTCCTCTTGTGTTCCCTTGCTCACCTTTTGTCTCTTCTTCTCTCCCCTAGGTGCAGAGATGTGGCGACCGGTGCTGAGAGCCGCGATGGAGCCGGGCGGCGTCTCGGGAACAGGTGAGTGAAGCGCGGCGCTGCAGCGAGCAACGCGGTGCTTTTAAATGGAAGTCTTCCTTCAGGAATGCTGGCGTGAAGATTCCGGATGCAGGTAAGAAGGTTGAATAAGTTCTTGGTTTTCACCTTTCTCTTCTCTTATTCCCTTACAGGTGTTCCAGGTTCGAGGCGGGCGTGGCTGGAGTCCAGGTGCAGGAGCAGACACGGTGAGCGTTCAGCTGCTGGGATGCAGAACAACGTGAAGCACGTGTGGCTGCCCGGGCGTGGCTTAAATAGCTTTGGAAGAAGTTCCAGGTGAGTATTCTTCCACAGCCCCACCCAAGTAACAAAATAGTTCCTTCAGAAAAATAGTCCCTCCTAAGCCTCATTTGGCTTGGTTCTTCATGCAGCATGGTCTGCATCAGGTGAGTGTGCAGCATGGTCTGCTTCAGGTAAGTGCACCAAACACTTCCCCTTATGAGCCTGGCGCCTATGGCGCCAGGACTGATGTCCAACATGAGCCTGGCGCCAATGGCGCCAGAACAGAGTCCAAAGAGCCCCTATAAAGGGCCGCTGGGCTTTTACCCGGGGGTGTGATGCCTGCTCCCGGGGGTGCTGGGCCTGGCCTGGTGCTCCGGGGGTAGGCATCATGACAGCACTCCCCCCCAAGGCCCCTCCCAAGGTCTTTTCCCCAGGAGGTTTCGGTTTGTTCGGGAAATTCCGATGGAACCTTTTTACTAGCCGAGGTGCATGTACGTGGTCGCTGGGTTCCCAAGATCTTTCCTGAGGCCCGTACCCCTTCCAATCAATTAGATAGAAAAGTTTTGATTTTGAGATCTTAGAGTCCAAAATGTTCTTCACCTCGAATTCAGGCTCCCCATCTATCTGGATTGGTTCTGGTGGCTTTATTAATCTGGTTCCTGGTTGCACTGGTTTCAAAAGCGACACATGAAAAACGGGGTGAATCCGCATGTTAGCTGGTAGATCTAGCTTGACTGCCACTGGGTTAATTATAGCTTTGATCGAGTAAGGGCCTAAATACCTTGGATTAAAAGTCCGAGGTCCCTTGAGCGATAAGTATTTGGTAGCCAACCATACTTGATCCCCTATTTGGTATGGAGGCGCCTCCTTTCGATGCAGATCCGCATTCTTTTTGTATTTCCCTTTCGCATGTTGTAAGTGTGCAGTAGCATCCTTGAAGGCTTGAGTAATCGTAGAATGCAAATGGTCCACTGCGGGCATTTCGAGGCTCAAAGGTGAGTCCAAGTCTGAAGTACGAGGGTGATGTCCATATAGGGTATAAAAGGGGCTCTGACCAGTTCCAGAGTGTAACGAGTTATTGTATGCATATTCAGCCACCCATAAAATATCCTTCCAATTACCCTCCGATTGGTGCAACATACATCGTAGATATTGTTCAAGGGTCTGGTTCGTTCTCTCTGTCTGACCATCAGTCTGTGGGTGGTGGCTGGTTGAGAGTCTTATGTCGATTTGTGCCAGTTGACAACACTTTTTCCAAAAATGAGAAATAAACTGGCTTCCACGATCGGAGATTAGTATGGACGGGAATCCATGCAGACGGATGATATTTTCGAGGAATTCCTTGGCAAGAACAAAAGCTGAAGGTAATCCTTTCAATGGAATAAAATGGGCCATCTTGGAAAATAAATCCACCACAACCAGAATAGTATTGTATCCATTACAAGAGGGCAGGTCCGTGATAAAATCTAGTGACACGGTGTGCCAAGGTGCTGGTGGAATGTCTAAGGGTTGAAGAAGACCGACGGGTTTGGTTTTTGACCTTTGTTTTGGGCGCAAACTCCACAGGACATCACGAAAGATTTAATATCCTTTCGCCAGGACGGCCACCAAAATTGTCGTTTAATTTTTTCCTCTGTTTTGGCAATGCCAGGATGTCCTTCCATCAGAGTATTGTGATGACGGGAAATAACCAGTTCTTGCAATTCCTTTTCTGGCAAAAATAAACATCCTTGGAAGTAAGGTAAGCCATCGTTGATTGAAAAGGCAGACCCCCTTTTGATCCAATCCTGCAAGGTTGAAGAGTCCAAGAATAGTTTTACCCGTGCCTGCATGTCTTCAAGGGTTTGTAAAGTGGTTATCCCCAAGATTCTTTGTTCGGGAATTATTGGCACAGGATCTGAGTTTGTGTCCATTTCTCCCATTCCAATTCGAGATAGCGCTTCCGCTTTGCCATTCTTACAGCCGGGACGGTAGGTGATTACAAAATCGAACTCATCAAAGAATAAAGCTCATCGGAGCTGTCGTGAAGACTGAGCCTTGGCAGTTTTTAAATATTGTAAATTTCGGTGATCAGTGATCATGGTGATGGTATGCCTGGCGCCAAGAAGATAATGCCGCCAAGCCTTAAAGGCGGACTTAATGGCTAATAATTCCTTATCGGTGATTGCATAATTTATCTCCGGCGGCGAGAACTTTCTGGACCAAAATGCTACGGGGTGCAGTTGGTTGGTTTCGGGGTCTCTCTGAGACAGGACAGCTCCCATGGCTAAGCTGGATGCATCGGTTTCGACTATATATGGGAGATCAGGACGCGGGTGTTTCAAAATAGGTGCGGACGTAAATTTAGCTTTTAATTCCTGAAAGGCCTGTTCAGCTTCCTCGGTCCATTCAAAACGTTTATTCTTCCGCAAGAGTGCAGTGATGGGTTGCACCACCCGTGAAAATTCCGGGATAAACCTGTGATAAAAATTGGCAAAACTAAGCTTTCTTTGGACACCTTTCACCGAACTAGGTGATGGCCATTTGAGGATGGCATCCACTTTCCGTGAGTCCATTCGGACCCCTTTAGGTGTCAGGATGAATCCAAGAAACTCAACCTCGGTGGTATGGAAAAAGCATTTTTCCAGCTTTGCAAACAGTTTGTGCTGGCGCAATTTCTCAATGACGGCCCTGATATGTTTTCTGTGATCAGATTCCGAAGAGGAGTACACCAGAATGTCATCGATATACACGACAACACAGACATCGATGAGTTCCCGAAGGACATCGTTCATGAAGAATTGGAAGGCAGCAGGCGCGTTGCACAACCCGAAAGGCATCACCTGGTATTCGAATAGTCCATATTTTGTACGGAAGGCCGTTTTCCATTCGTCGCCTTCTTTTACTCGTACCAGATGATAAGCCCCCCAGAGATCTAACTTGGTGTATATGCAAGCATCCTTCACCTGGTCAAGGAGTAAAGGGTAACGATTTTTAACAGTTATCTGGTTCAATGCGCGGTAATCGATACAAGTTCTAAGGTCGCCTTCTTTTTTTGGCACGAAGAACAAAGCCGAGGATGCCGGAGACTTTGACGGGCGAATGAAACCATTGGCTAGGTATTGATCTAAATATTGTCTCAAATGCAGATTCTCCGGCTCAGTAAGGGCATAAATCCTGCTACAAGGGGGTTGTGCACCGGGCACCAGATCGATTTGGCAATCGTACGATCTGTGAGGAGGTAACGTGTTGGCCTGTTCCTTTTGGAAGACGTCCTGAAAGTCTTGGTATTTCCGGAGGTAGTTGCATGGAGACAGAGGTTACTGACGCTAGACTGATCTTCAGATTTTCTGGGTAGCAGGTTCGTGCACACTCCGGAAAGGTTATTCTCTTCGCTCGCCAATCAATTCGAGGATTATGTGTCTCTAACCAAGGGATTCCGAGAATAACCTGAAACTGTGGAGCCTTGATTACATCAAACACAACTGCCTCCCGATGGCCGTCCGGACCTACAAGTGTCACCTCAGCTGTGGAATGTGTTACCGGTCCCAAGGCAATTTCGGTTCCATCAACTGTGGTGATGACATCTTTGTTGGTTTTAGGACGCAGGGGAAGGTTAATCCTGGAGACCAATTCACGATCCACGTAGTTTCCTATAGCCCCACTATCGATGTATGCCTTTATTGCATGCAACCGCTTAGGCTGTTCCGGATCTATGAGGACCATTGGCACAGTGAAATGCGAGGTCTGAGAGTTCGTTTTCAAGCTCGGCAAGCGGACCCCTACGCTTGTCGGGCTGGGTTGTTTCCCGATACAGAGGTTTCATGGATTTTATCAGCGGCTCCGACCACCTTCCTGGGTGGCCTTGCCGGGCAATCTCGTAGAAAGTGTCCAGAGGATCCACAATAAAGACATAAGTGCATCTGCCGTCTTCTTTCACGTTCCTTTTGCGTTAAAGGTCCTTTAACTCCTCCGATTTGCATTGGCTCAGAGGCTTCAGCCCCCTTGAGGTTTGCGTGGGTCTTGACTAACACCCGGGTCTCAAACTTGGACCGATCTGCTATTCTGTTTTGCAGTCTGTGATCCAATTGGACCACTAAGTCTATATATTCTGAGCATTCTTGGGGCGGATTTACAACTTGGGCCAGGACATCTTTAAGTTCTCTGCGTAGACCTCGATAAAATAACGTGATTCTTTTATTCTCAGGCCACGCAGTTTCCACAATTAGTCTATTAAAGGTTGCAATGTAGGAAAGGAGGTCTTGATTGCCCTGTCGCAGAGATAGAAGTTCGTCATCTAGAACCTGCCCCTGGGAGTGACGAGCAAATAACCTTTCCATGCTTGCTTGAAATCCTTGAAAATCACGAAGAATCGGGTCATCTTGAGTTAAAAGTGGAACTGACCAATCGGCAGCACTGCTGCTGAGATATGACAATACAAAGGCTACCTTGGTCTGGTCATTAGGGAAGGCCCCAGGTCTGCACAGGAAATGCAAACGACACTGATTCATGAATACGGTGAATCGTTTGGGGTCCCCAGCAAAGCGTTCGGGTGGGGCCAGCGGCATGTTTCCAGGTAGATTAATCTGCACCGGGTTACTGGAAAGTACAGGAGCGGGGTTCCCTCCGGAACCGGGTAAAGGAGTTTGTCCAGCTTGACCTTGCAAAAACTGTCTAGCCAGGTCATCAGCTCTTTCCTTTGTTACAATCACTTCCCTCCTGAGAGCATTAGTCTCTTGACGAGCGGCGTGTACTTTGGCCCGTAATTCCCCCAGTAGTTGGGCCAACTGGTCAGTCTCGGAAGTTTCCATAGCGCCTGGGTGGGAATTTGTAGGAAGGCTTCGCGTTCTGTAACGTTCACCGGGCTCCCACGGAGGCGCTGGTCTGGTCTGGGTTGCTGTGGCCTCTTCAAGCGTGATGCGCAGAATTCGGACCACCGATTGAACAGGACCCCCAAATCTTGCTTGTCTGGCCCGTAGGAATATCCTTCTGCAGATGAGAAAGGGGATTAACTGTCTGCTGAATAGTGTGCTTGCTCTCCCCTTTCCCCCCTCGTTCTTCTCGGACTTCCTCCAAAACCCCCGGTTTAAGCTCACCTTATGGTTTGGAAGGATGAACTCTCCATCCTGCTTCTGGTGCAGGGGCGCGCATTCGTCCAGTTACTTCACTGGGTTTCAGAATGGCGCTGGCACATCCACTTGACTTTTCTGAGCGATACGCCGTAAGTATGAAGATGCAAAAGTTCAAGTGTGAGCCTCCTTTTATGTTGTTTTTTCTGTCCTTTATTTCAGGTGCAGAACAAAGGCGATGCGTTGAGGGGTTAAATTGCCGGTGGTAAAAATCAGGTGAGTTAGTGATGAGGGCGACCCCTCTAAATGTCTTTATAGTTCCCCAGTAATGTCTTTTGTCCTTTCCCCATAGGGGCTGGGGTGCGATGCCTGCCAAAGATGCGGCGCCGACCCGAGATGTGGAATGGGTCACCAAGAAAAGCCGGTAAGTAATATGGCTGAAAATTCAGCTTTCCTCTTGTGTTCCCTTGCTCACCTTTTGTCTCTTCTTCTCTCCCCTAGGTGCAGAGATGTGGCGACCGGTGCTGAGAGCCGCGATGGAGCCGGGCGGCGTCTCGGGAACAGGTGAGTGAAGCGCGGCGCTGCAGCGAGCAACGCAGTGCTTTTAAATGGAAGTCTTCCTTCAGGAATGCTGGCGTGAAGATTCCGGATGCAGGTAAGAAGGTTGAATAAGTTCTTAGTTTTCACCTTTCTCTTCTCTTATTCCCTTACAGGTGTTCCAGGTTCGAGGTGGGCGTGGCTGGAGTCCAGGTGCAGGAGCAGACACGGTGAGCGTTCAGCTGCTGGGATGCAGAACAACGCGAAGCACGTGTGGCTGCCCGGGCGTGACTTAAATAGCTTTGGAAGAAGTTCCAGGTGAGTTTTCTTCCACAGCCCCACCCAAGTAACAAAATAGTTCCTTCAGAAAAATAGTCCCTCCTAAGCCTCATTTGGCTTGGTTCTTCATGCAGCATGGTCTGCATCAGGTGAGTGTGCAGCATGGTCTGCTTCAGGTAAGTGCACCAAACACTTCCCCTTATGAGCCTGGCGCCTATGGGGCCAGGACTGATGTCCAACATGAGCCTGGCGCCAACGGCGCCTGGACAGAGTCCAAAGAGCCCCTATAAAGGGCCGTTGGGCTTTTACCCGGGGGCGTGATGCCTGCTCCCGGGGGTGCTGGGCCTGGCCTGGTGCTCCGGGGGTAGGCATCATGACAACAACCAACGCAGCGGGGGGGGTGTAGCTGCAGGGTGGTGTGGACCGGGGCGCCCCAGGAGGAGGAGAGGGGGGTGGGAACACAAAGCGGGGGCCAGACCAGGCCGCGAGAGCACCCCCGATTAGGGCACTGGTGATACAGGGCTCCAGCCCCTCAGGTGGCCGCCGGAGTAATGCGTAGTTGCCGCCGAGGGCTCCACGGCCGGCAGGCCTCACTTTCCCCCAGCCACAAGGGAGCCTCCAGCGTAGCTCCAAAGCAGCCTCTTCCCAGGCCGGTGCCTCCGCTGTCCCCCTCCCGAGACGGAGCACCTCAGGAGCGGGTGGCGGGTCTGCCTCTCAGGTGGTCCGCCTCAGCCGGGGGTCCCGCCGCAAGGGATCTCCCGCCAGGCTCCAGTGCGGCCGTCTTCGCCATCTCACCTCCCCCGGGTCAGGTTCTGTGCAGCTGGTTCTTCCTGGGTCTGGGCAGCCTCCCGCGGGTAGATGGACTCGGTCCGTGCCTCCCGCCTGGAAGTTTGTCCTCTCCGGCATGCGAGTTATGGGGAGGTATGCTTCTGTGTCCCAGCCGCATACAAGCTCATACGCGCGCCCGCCATCTTGGATTCCCTGGGTGGCGAAGGGTGCCGGGATTCGGAGGCCGATTTCGGGCGTAGTGCTCCATCATCAGCTGTTCATCATCGAGCCGCTTGTGCCCCATCGGTTCCGATCCTCATCGCTGGGGTCGGTAGTTCATTTGGGCTACAGGAACCGCATATATTTAACCACAGCAGCGGGCTATCCACGGGCGGCTTTAGAGGAGCGACCACATCGCGTCGGCTCCAAGCCACGCCAGTTTTACATTTTTTCAGTTCAGACTACTTTGTCTATCCCCACTTTTATGTATCCGCTTAATTTCTTTTAGAACTCCACACCTTCCCCAATGACGAAACCACAGACTGTTACATCTGTCCGAAGCAGCGTGCAGCGCCCCCTTCAACTGTAGACGTATGGAAAAGCCCGTTCAGGGATATAAGTCGCTTTGGAAGCGTTGGCGGCTGCCATGGCAATGCATTCCAATTTTCCGTGGGTTACAGCACAGGAGGTTACGTGCCGGTCAGCTGACCTGTGTGAGAGACACGCCACATGATGCGTCTTATAACGGATCACTTCCCATGGAACGCTGCTTCCGTTTACAGCGTTATTTCCATACTGTTTTCTGACGCCTGACTTTTGTTGTAGACCCTGGTTTCGTCCTCGGATTCCCTCTGCCTTGTGATTTTGTCTCGCTGGATCCCTGTTGTCGACCTCAGAACTCCCTCTGGACTGCCTCTTGGTTTAGTCTGTGTCCTTTCTTTGCCAGATCGTTGCCAACCTCGGACTGCTTTTCCGGACTGCGTCCTGATTTCTGAATCAGTCATCTCCCCCTCTGCATTGAGGTCTTTCAGCGCCTCACCTTGGAATCCTCAGCATTTGCCGGTTCCCGACTGCAGAGTACAGCGCCTCCTACGAACGCTTCCATTTCAGCGCTATCATCAATAGTACAATAGTTTCATTATGTGAATGTCTTTGCTGTGAAGTCACTTATACAATTACTAACATCACCTTTGAAAATAAAATAGGTTCGATATATGATTAGAATAAAGTAAGTTGATTCACACAACCATCTTTACAAGAATTTTTCTTTCGGTCCAACAGGATTGTGATTTATCTCTGCTGTTCCTTTTGTTCTTTTAATAATTGGACCCATTAGGTTCAATTTTTTATGTAGTTAAATAAAACCATATATATTTTTTTGGTCAAAATACTAGCTTCTGTGTATATCTTGTGATATTTGTTTCAACACAAGACCGTGTTCTAAATGTGCCTAATCCTCATCTAGACCTTGAGTCCAAGTGTGTGACACCAACAGGTAGCTTGTTTTTGGGATATTGTTCTTCCTACCATGTTCTGACCACATCCCACAAGCCCCTACCAAAAAAGTGGTCCCCCTTAGCTCAACAGTTATACCCTGATATTAGTTATTGACACAAAGTGGCGTGTAGCAGTGTCTCTCAATATGGACCATCGTCTGCATCACATGTATTCTTTTTAATTTTGCCTCTACATCCTATTTAAAACAATTACTATGTCATAGGGGGGATGCTGGAACTTCCATTACAATCACTTCCTCATTTGCAACTGGTCCGGAAGTACGAGGTATGCCTAGTGTAAGGAAGGCATGGTATCAACAGTAAGACAGACACAAGTGACCACAGTTCAAGGGTGTTTATTGAACTTCAACAAGGTTGTGATAAACGCCTATCTAATCGTAAATCTACAGATGGGAGAAAGCTACGACCATCAAATAATAATAATGCTGTCCTAGTGGAGTCTTGTCAAAATAAAAAGGTCTTATACTAAAAAGGAATATTGCCAATCCTTACCGCTAAATACAAATAGTGTGGGGTAGTGTTCATGAAAAATAAAGAAGTGTTTACAAAATGATATGTCAGGATGTTTAGGCCGCTGACCTCCCTTCCCCATGTTTTCAGCACAGGACAAGGCGGTTCACTCAAGCAAAGCCCACACTCTGGCTTCTTTGGCACAAGGATACAGTTCCATTACCAGCATCAGAGACGTTTTTATGGGAGGGCAAAATGGACACTTGCCCAGGTCCTCCACCTTGGAGACCCCGCAAGGCTGCCTGATCTAAAGAAGTAAGATTCCTTTGTTCGCCAGACTTAAATAGCACACCTCAGACTATTGTATTGCATGGTGCTGAGGCTCTAAACCTATTGCCTGTCTGTTTTGGCAAGTACATTCTGCCTCGATCAATTCATCATGTACTGCATTCTGTGTTCACTGTGGTATATATAGTTTGTGTGTTCCTTGCGGCACAACTCCTGTAGCATTTGTTCCTTCCTGTGGGAATTATGTTGATCATGTGCAATAGCCAAATTTGAAATGCATACTGGTAAATTGAGTGCCACAATGGTTACAAAATTAGCTCTGTGTGTTAAGTACTCATTGCAGTGATATGTTTTCCTATGCAAGATTAGAATAGCACATTCCTGTAAGGCTGGATGAGCCTTTCCTATGTCTGAAGTTTATAAACCTGCCTGCATATGTACTTGGTCGTGCAGCACAACAGGTGCTATTATCAGCAATATACCTGCACCAGATAGGGGTTGCTATAAAAACGAACATGTCATCCTTATGGTGAAGGTCTAGAAATTGGTTTGTTCATATTGGTTGTTGTAAAACCTAGGCAATCACCTCCAACAATGAGCATAAACTGTTAGTCCAAGAGATTAATAATCATCAGAATTTGGAACCAAAGCATTCATGCATGTATCCTGGCTTTACCAGCAGACACTACAGTGATCCTGATCAATCATCTTATATCTCGTACTTATTGTACTGTCTTCTGTGAAGTTTGCCTCCTTGCGTGCTGGTGGCATCGTTTAGCCCATTACTTGATCTTTCCTCTTATGTAGGCCATTTGAGTGGAAGGGGTGGTAGAGAGAAGAGAGCGGACCAGATGGTGAAGGACTCGGGCAAGCATATTTTAAAGTCGTTTCACAGAAAAAAACGCTTTGTATTTTTGTAAAAGTCAAAGGTTTTTCTGCACGTTTATAAATGACAATTTGAGAAGCCAGTGTTTTGTAAGTATGTAAAGCTTTAAAATACAAAAGACCAACCCAGATTAAATCTGTTAAATCACTTTGATTGGTATGCAGGTACTTATATACGTCTCTTGATAATGGAGAGAGTGAAGCTAGAATCATTCTGTGCTACACCCTTCTATAATATTTTGTTTTTAAAAATTGTCATGTTTGGTAATGTGCTGTGTGTACTTTCCAAGTCAGTTTAATAAAATGAGATTGTTTTTGTTCATGGTAAGAACTGGTTATGAACGTGTTCAAATGCAGAAATTGCAGAGTTGGCACAAATCCCAGATTCACCCCTTAACCACTTTGAGTAATGCTGGGCATCTAATTTAATCTTGTATTGCCTAGCCTCTCGATATTGCGAGTCCCTAAACCATTGTCAGCCCTTCAGAGAGATTTCCTTCTCAGGGTATGATCTTCAAAACAGTTTCACTCATGGTTTCACTGGCTATAGTGTTGCTTCCACTATCATGGTGAGCATTGATATATTGCACACCACAGGCACTTTATTCTTTTGATCTCTAATGGCAACACTATTTGGAAACCATGTCACGTTTATAATCTCACTCTGTCTGCATACTGACACCTTCCTGGTAGCTTCTAATCTGCATCCACTATCCATGCTATGGTATGTGTAGCTTTCTCCTTCCTACCAATTGGTCTGCTCTATCCACGCTTGAGCACATTTGCATTCTGTAAGGCAGCAAATGTGAGTTATCGGTCTATTCTGGCTTACATTTACCTTTTACATACAGTCCTGCATTAATACTACAGGCTGCGTACCTTCCTGGATTCTATTGATAAAAAGTCTCCTGTATCTATGCTAGACTAGAAGTAACCTCTTCGTAGACTGATACTGTTGGCCTTGAAATGTTACTTGTTTATCAGTCTGATTAGAGCAACAATGAAGAGGGTAAGGGGAATTAAAGAGTAAACATCCTTATTTTAAATGCTGTGAGGCAGCATATCAACCTATGGGTTGTGATTGCGGGGGGAGGGGCAGATATTCTTGATCACTTAATTCCTTCGATTTGGTGGAGGGACGCCCCAAAGTTGTCCGTGCCCAGGGCCCCAAAAGTGCTTAAGATGGCCCTGACCAGCATCAGGGCCCTCTGTGCCCAAGTCTCTTTACTTCATAGTCTCCTGATTCAGAGGGCCTGATGTCCCAAAACAAAACACAAAGTTATTTTCCACTTATAAAGACTCACTTTGGGTGATTCACCCTTGACCCCTCTCAGCCAGGCTCAGATCCCTTTTTTATCAAAGTCATTACTGTGGATCCCCCTCTTCTGGACTCGGATCCCCCTTTTTACAATGTTCAGAGAATATTCTATCTTGGGTGACTCCCGGTTCACCCAGGAACCCCCTCAGCCGAGCGCAGATCCTTCCTCTTACACAATTAGTCTACCTCAGCTGGGCTTTGACCAATTTCAGTTTGCATTAAACTATCGAAGACATTCGAATGTGCACAGGGTTTCGCTTGACACGTATCAAGACTACTGGGATCTCAAAATTCCCTTGTTACAGTTGCCAACCAGTTGGATACCTAACAGAGACTTTTGAAGTTAGAACCCACGTGACACCGAACCACTCTGTCTACAGTATCTTTCTTGGGTTCCAAAGTTCAGCCACTCCTCTGGTTTTCAATTATATCCACGTTGCTCGTCACATACGTTTCACACACTTACACTGTTCTCTTTAGATTTCTTCATACATTGTTGCCGCTTGCAACCTTCCTCTTAACACAGGCTGGTATGGTATCAGCCTCTCTGACTCACCGGCTGTGCTGTCTTTACTGGCGCTGCTTTGTTGTAGGAGCCTAGGACAGTACCACAGTGGCAAACGCTCCTCCCCGCTTTAGTTATTGACACAGGAGAGCCCCGGGAACCTGCGACACACAGTGCAAGTTTCTTCAGCTTTAATTCCAGGTCTTACTTTTCCTATTCTCAAAGGCTCATGAAAAGGTCAAGGGCATTTCCCTCCTTGCAATCCTCCTTGGTCTTGCCATCTTCTGCCTTGTATTAAACTGCTATCTCAAAACTGCTGCTTCCTCATAAACTTTGCCTTGCTCCGAGTGTGCTTTAGTGCTCTGCCTTTTATCCTTGTGGGGAAGTGTGACAGAAGTCAGGTGTGTGTAATGATCAGTAATTGCCTGACCTTGCCTGACCATTATATTGGGACATGTCAGGTATACCGCTCGGGTGTTAGTCCATTTTCGCTCACGGTGAGCCGTCCGTGAGAAATTGTTTGCGTCGGGAAAGAGGATGGGGTTGAGTTCCTAAGTATGTCTGATATTTTTGGAGGTGTATCAGAGGCGGCTGGTGAGACTTGAGACATCACACTTCGTCTCTCTATCCAGTGTGGTCTGATACTCATTGCTTATTGTTTTTTGATTGCAGGTGCTCTTCTCAAGCAGGAAGCTAGCAGGAAGCTGCAGAGTTTGATTTGGTTTGTCTCCCGAGGAGCCTGTGAAGCCTTGTAGCGAGTTGCTGCACTATTGGATGTCTTTCCCTGTTGTGGGTCCTGGCGAGGCGGCAATTACGCTGAGAAGACGACCGCATTTGCGGCACAGCTGAGTAGCCACTGCAGGGGTTGTTAGGCTACTCTTCTACTTTGCTCTGCCAGGTGCTCCAGTAAGTGCTTATTTCTTTTCTTTGCTGCTATTTCTTCTCTCGGACCTGAGAAGTGTGTTACTGCCCAAAATCTGAAGGTTTGCTGACCTTCAAGATGTTAGTTTAATTAATATTAATTCACATTTCGGGACTGCGTGTTGGAGTGTGACTCCCTTTGAGGGCCATAGCTAACGGCAGCCCGAGTGTCTGTTGGGTGTCTTGTGTGTTCGTGGATATTGACACCTTTGCTGCTGTATATGACATTTGATTTGAGAGGTCTTTTCGCATCGGAGCCCTGTTACAGCATCAGCTCCTGCGTTGTTCTTTGATTGCTCTTGTCCGGAGGCTACTAAGCAAGCCGTTATTCTTTCACTGCACCTGGTCATGTTGCGAACTCCATTCTGACTCAGCATTCAAAAGCTCCACTTGAGAACGTCAGCGTGTGCTGAGTGTCTTGTGTTTGGTGGCCGTAGGGAGTGGGGGTGCCTTTCCCAATGCACAAAAAACATCTAGCGTCTTATTGGGAAGGTAAGTGAACCTTGCAAACACTTGAATTAGTGCATAAAGCAATGACCCACAACATGACATTGCGAAGTGCAGGGGCACATCACAAATGCAACAATTTGCAAAATCAAATTAAGCACAATATGGTTAAAAATACCAAACACCCTCACAAGCGGAAATTACGGCATTTTTTGGTGCCAAAACTGGCATGATGCCCAGGCATTCTTCATTATCTGCTGATGAGGACAATGATAAGCATTTGGCACAGGCCCTAGACAACAATAATTTGTTATTGTTATGACCACTGTCAGGGGCCACAAGCAAGCCCCTACATTTACTTTGAGGGCCTCAAGACTTCTGCAAAAAGGCTCCTGGAGCCAGTCCTGGCGCATCTGGCACCAGGCTTACTTTCAATTGACTGCATGGGACTTTAAATCCAACATGGAAGCAACCACACAGCCTAGTTCCTAAGAACCAAGCCATGCCGTCTAGTGTTCTGGGTGTGGCAGGTCTGAAACTACTTTCCCTGGTACTACTTTACCTGGGCTATAGAAACCACACCCTGACTGCAGAACACGCTTTGCATTATTCTGCAACAAGCAGTGTGACGCTCACCATGTCCAGCTCCTGGTCTTCAGCATCTTCCTGTAGCCCTGCAAGAACAGGAACAAGATTATTCTGTTTTACCTGAGAATACACCATCCAGCACTCAGCATCTCAACCGGGCTGCAATCTGTGGAAACCGAGAGAAGAAGAAACATCACTCACCTGTGAATACTTGCATAAGGACTTCTGGCGAACCGCTCCCACAGCTGTTGCTCGAACATCGCGACCTGCAACAACGAGAAAATAAAAAAACAATATTAGAACGCGTGCACTTCCAAAACATCAAATTCCGTCAGTCTCACCTGAATTTCATTGCGCTACACTGCGCTTCCATCTGGAGAACCACAGCAACACCCTGCAAAGGAAAAGGAGACGTATTCAGGTTCGTTTTCAATATTAACAACCGCACAGCGCTTAACTTACCTTAGCGGATTCCGGGGGCTAGTTTTTTCATCGCGCTCTCACCAACTCTCAGCACCACAGCGGCCTGTAAGGAGAAGAAGAAGAAAACACAGGTAAGCTTTAAAAGACAATAAAGGTGCAGCGCTTTGCGCTTTCTCTTACCTAAAAACGTGCCTCTCCATCCGGCACGCCAGCAGCAAGACCTTCGCACCTGAAAAGAAGGTGACTTACAATTACCAAACCTACCTTCCTATCAGCAGATTCGGGGTCACAGCAGGCCTGGGACCAATTAAAGCGCACTGCACCAGTGAAGCAACTCAGGCAGCTTGCCAACAAATGTCAAGCGCCCCTGCACAAGAAACGCAGGACGGATAGCTCACCCTACAAATAACTAAGGTGAGAAAGAACCAGTGGGAAGGGGACCGGTCAGAGGGAGGTGGGAGATTCACCCATTAGAGACAGTTATCACAAATCCTCCCTTCTGTAATTGCAGATTCATTATTCAGCGCTGGGCAACTACGCATCCAGGGTTCAGATCTCAGAGCTTTACAGACGCCCTCGGGGATGTCAGGTGAGTGTAACAGTTATTGAACCTTGTGGGCAACTTGAAAAGGGCCTTCATGGGTGGCAAGCAGACTTTACCCGAAATGGTGATATTGCTGTAATCATTCTCTCTGACACACCTGATTTGGCAGTATTTGCCTCACATTCCGATTCAGCCAGTACAATTTAGTCAGAGGCTGAGAGCCAGTCAGTTAAATCTAGCAATGCGACTAGATGCAATGAGGCGGATATCAAGGATTATCTGGTTGCATTAGAGAATAAGATTGACGGGCAAGCAATTATACTGGCTACTATGATGGAGGAAATGTGTTCTAGTAAAGCCTTCACCTTGGAACTGTCAGAGCTAGTTACATGCTTGACAAAAAAAGTATAGCATAAAACAACGGAATAAGACACTTCAAGGCCACAAGGGAATACTAGCAATGGAATAGGCCAACTAGTGACAAAGCAGTCGGCAAAGAAAGGAAAAGTGGTAATAAAATCCCCAATATCAATTGGGAGAAGCAAGGAGAATTCCACTGTTGCCTGGGACTCTGAAGAAGTCCATATCCCTCCTTCCACTGAGCAAAAAAATGCTCTTAAAAACAAACGACAAATATCGACTCCATATACATTACCAGAACTGCACAAGCCCGAGATCCCTCCGATAAATCAGAATCAAAAAGGTCTTCAAAAAGAGAAGACTAAATGTCCATGTAAAGGTACATGGTTCCAAAACTGCGCCTCTGATGGAACCATATGTCAAGCATATCTGCAGGGGCCAATGGAAAAAGGGGCAAGAAGTTTGCCGGTAAACCAGCAATTTACCAAATTGGATCAAAAAGATGAGCTGTCATCCAAAGATAAGGAGTTACTTTCAACGGATATGCCTACATTGGTAAAAAGTATTGTAAAGCAGGATCAGAGGGAAGGAAAATCAGATTACACCCCCTTACAGCCTCCTGAAATAAAGACTATGGGCCTCATTCCGAGGTCGGCGGTAAGTATCGGAATTTACCGGCATGGCGGAAAGTGCGAGTCCGATCTGGCACCACGCCGCTATTTACAGGCTATTCCGACCTCGCGGGCACGAGCTTTCCGTCATGCCGGTAAATACCCTAGCGGCATACCGCTAGAGGCCCCGTTAAACCCCTTACCAGCATGAAGCGAGACTTACTTACCAACACCGCCATCGAAGCCTTGCAGACTGTAATTAGCGGTGACCGTAATTTACGATAACCGTAAATTACGGTCACCGCTAATTTACGGATACGGAAATTACGTCATCGCACAGGAACGGGAAGGAGCGCGGCGGCCATCTTTAAAAACACAATCCATTGCCATCCTCTCCAGACAGCAACCTTGGGACGAACCTGAACCTTGGAAAAGGCCCACACTACCTCCAGCCATGCCCAAAGCACCTAAGAAGTAAGAGGACCGCCTCCGCAAGCAGCGCTTCAGCCCCGAGGAGCTGCAGGCCATGGTGGGCCACCTGGAGGAACACGCAGATGTCGTGTTCAGTAGCGACATGCGCAGAGAGGCAGTGGCCCGGAAAAAACAAACATGGGCAGAACTTGCCTAAAGGGTGAGCGCGGTAGGCAGAACCCCACGCACCCCCAGCGACTGCCGCAAAAGGTGGGACGATTTGCGTTTGAGGGTGCGGAGCATCCTCTCAACCAATCGCAGCCAGGCACTGCAAACTGGAGGTGGACCAAGCTCACCATTGAAACTAGCGCCATGGGAGTAGACATGCGCTGCATTGATCGGCACAGAAGCAATCGAGGGCGTCGGAGAAATGGAGTGTGGGGCTCCGTCGTCCGCTGATGCAGGTGAGTGTCCAAAGTCAACACCGCCAATGGCAAATGCATGCTGAATACACCTCCAAGCCCCGTCCAATGCACCCTGTCATACTGCGCTCCACCAATTCTGATAATGGCAAGACAACTGCCACCAAGGGACAAGTGCCACCACATAATGCCCACCAACCATAGTGCAGTAACTGGCACATCCCAATAAGCACACTGTGCAGCAGGCTTGGCAGTGTGCGAGTCAGACTGCACATGACCAGGCCAGGATTAGTGACTCTCACACCTGCGTACATATCCGACACATGCGTACAATCCAGTGATGGAGTAACGGCCAAAATGCCACCAACCCAAAATGACTGATATGTGAATGCTGCCATCAATGACATTAGCGTCCCACACAACCACTCATGTTGTACATTTGTTCTACACCCACAGGCAGTGAGCATGAGGGCGATGAGCCAGAGAGAAGCCGTCCCACCACATCCAGTGCCAAAGGCACCTCAGAGGCACATTGAGGTTGCACCACCCCCATCCCTCACTGCACCTGCGCCTGCAAATATCGCCACACCACGGTCTGAGGATTCCAGCATCTCTGGGGAGGTGGCAGCCACGGCCCCTCTGCAAATCGCGGACAGCCCCTTGTCAATTTTTGGGGCGTCAGAGGAGGAATACTTCCCCACTGTACACACCCCCGAGCCCTGCAATGTCCCCCAGGTGTCATGCAGTGACAGAGAGGAGGGTGACACACCAGTGCGAAGTGCACGTGGAGATGCACCGGGAGACGCAGATCCCGCGCCCAGTACCCCATTTGAGGCCCTGTCAGGGCATGCTGCCCCAATCCCCTGCAGGGATGATACGCCATCCCAGGATGCACTACGTGCAGGACAGTTCACTGCCCTCATTACCGAGTTCAATGAGCAATATCGCCAGGGCAGGTTGGAGTTGATGGAGGAGCTCAGGCAAATGCGTCAGGTGTTCACGGAAGGCACCAACCGTGTGTGTGAGGCACTTGGACACATTGCAGACGCCCTTGTGGCAGCACATCCCATCCATGTGACTCGGCAGGAGGACACCCCCTCAACCAGTCGCCCCACCCCGGCAAGCCCGGTGCGCCGCTCGCTGCGTTCCCAGCGGCACATGCCCCCCCCGGGCCCTGGGAGCATGGATGAATAGGCAATGCTGGCACCTGTGGACTCATTGTGCTACACGGGACTAGTGTTGCGGAGTTGGGGGGAGCGGGGTGAGGGTTTGTATGGGAGTTGGGGGGAGGGAGGTGAGGGTGTGTATGGGAGTTGGGGGGAGGGGGGTGAGGGTGTGTATGGGAGTTGGGGGGAGGGGGGTGAGGGTGTGTATGGGAGTTGGGGGAGAGGGGTGAGGGTGGTGGTGGTGGTGTTGTTCACGTTGGAACCTATTAATACAATACACTGGTTGTGCATACAAATATCAGAGTGGACATTGTTCAATGTGCATGTGTCTTCTAATGACTCACAGTACATGGTGTACATGTATCCCCACAACCAGTGCCCGATGCCCTGTAATCCTGACACCCTCAGCTGGCTTGAGTGTCAGTAATATTGTCCAATCAATGATTGCCACACGGCACATCCCTCCTGTGCATCTGCACCGTGATGCTGTCCTGCCAAATCTTACTCCACCCCCTCATCATCATCTGGTGGTAGCAGTTCCAGGTCAGGGGGCAGTGGCACGTTCCGACGGATGCACGTATTGTGCAGCTTTACACATGCCATGGTGATCCTGACAACCTTCACGTGGCTGTTGATGAGTGCTACACCAGAACGGCTGTGGCAACAAAATGTTGCCTTCAACAGGCCAAAGGTCTGCTCTATGGCCACCCGTGTACGGTTATGGGCTCGTTTGTAGTCCTCCTCATGCCTGTTCTGTGGGTTGCGGATAGCGGTCATGAGCCACGGCTTCCAAGGGTAGCCACTATCCCCTGCATTGAAGGGGGATGAAGGTAAGTGTTTGTACATTGATGGAGGGGAACTGTAGCGGTCTTGCATGGCAGCTGGTGATACCTGGCCATACACACATGTCCCTGGTTGCATCAACCCCATCCATGGCCCGGCTATGTGTCCTGTGCCATGGAATGATGCGTGCAGCAGTGTTGGCCTGAAATCATTGATGTGTTGGGTTCTGCGTGAATTTGTGGCAGGGGGTGTTGACTGTAGTCAGTAGCATACTTGTCTTGCTGCACTGATCAGTACCATGGTTACTTGCACCACTGCTATGGGTGTGCGGAACCAGGGACACGCTGCGGTATCCCTGTTGGGCTCACTTCTTTGCACTCCCGGGGACGTCTGTCTTGTGTGGTGGGATGCAGGAGGCTGCGAGATAGTGCATATGCAGTGCATGGTGCTGGATGCCCTTACGGTGTGTGTGGTCCGCAGATGAGTGGTGCTTGTGTTGTGGTATTGGGCCAGGTTACCTGTCGTACGAGTAATGTTGTGTTTTCTACATTCTGGCATCGCTGTGAGGTTAGGCAGTCATGTGCCATGTTGATTGCCTTGGGGCACTGTGTTCTGTGGGGTGCACATCGTGCACTGGCGTCGACATTCCCTCGCAGGTGTAGTGTGCACCCCCGCCCTTTCCCACCAAGTTGGAGTATGCATCCACCCCAATCATGGCACCAATGCGCTGCCATGGCCCAATCAGGTGACTCACCAGGCAGCCAGGCACGTTGTCCAGCATGTTGCTCCATCTAGCGTGGTAGCGTGGGTTTGCGCAGGACCCAGGGGTCCATGTCTTGATCGGGGGTATTGGGCACCGCAATGTGTGATGTCTTTAATGGCATTTCATACCATCTAGACGTCAATGGAGTGGTATTGTTTGCAGTTGCGATACGCCACCACCATTGCATGTGTGCAGTTCAATTCCACGTGGGTGCAGTCGAGGACACCTATGCTATTTGGCATGCCTGCCAGTGCATGGTAGGCAACTTATGTATCCAATATCTCCTGGGGTGTCCTGGGTAGGGATGTGTAGTCCCTTGTGTGTTTCAGGAGAGCATCCGGCACTTGGTTGAGTATCTGTGGAAATATGGCCTGTGGTATGCCATGCATGCGCCCCACTGTATGCTGCTATGTGCCTGTGGCAAGGAAGTTGGGTGCAGACACTACCTTGAGTACAGGGGGTTTTGCAGTGTGTACTTCTATGAGGCTCACTATGTCGTCATTTGTCAGGTCCACTATGGTGGTGAGGGTGTCCCGGTCAGGGCGGTACAGGGTGTGGATCTGCTCTGGTGTGAGGTTGAAGGGTGAGGCCCTGATGCGAGTGATTAGGGGCTGCCGGCGTGGTAATGGTGGCTGTGCCGGTGGGGCATGCCAGGCCTGTCGCACCCTCCTTCTCCTCCTGTGTATCCTCTGTGGTGGTGGCTGTGGTGGTTGTTGTTGCTGTTGTTGTGGTTGCTGCCTTGCATGCAGGGCCTCCGGCTCCGGTAATGCTGCTACAATTGATGTCTTCTTGGTGTGGGAGGGGGTGTGGTGGGTGGGTGGGCTCCTTTTGGGCTGTGTCAGACTGCATTGAGTCCACCTGTGCTGATTGTGTGCACATGTGGGTCTAGGAACCACTGCTCAGGGTTCTTTGCTCCTTCTCTGAGATGCCTGTATGTACTCCATGCCGGTAAGGTACTTTACGGCCTTGGGGATGCCGTAATTTACGTGTGGTCCTTACTTGGAATCAGCTCCGGTTAACGTCATGCCGTAAATTACGGCATGGAGGGTCGCGCGCGCTACCATAGACCGTAAATTACGGCACGGTATTTTACGGTGCCGTAATTTACGGTCTGAGGGGTCGGAATGGCATGGAGCGGAAAACCATGACGGTAAAGTGTTACCGGCATGGTTTGGAACTTAGCTCCAACCTCGGAATGACCCCCTATGTTACCCATTATACATCCAAGTGCATTAAAAGATAGTGGCATGTGGATCATTTTGGAAGAGAATGTTCCCACTGCCTTTAGCCCATTTCTAAATAGATCTATACTCATATCTATTTTCAAATAACTCCCATATCTGGAAGTTATACAGACTACGGATATCTTAAAGATTGAGCATACCCCTATGGTATAGTAATTCGAACTGGGCTCTGGTAGAGTTTGCTTCTCCTTTGATGGTGGCTATGTTAAAAACACATTCAGAGCTATTACTGCAGGCTGGTTACACCTTAATAGCGTGTAGAAAAAATCTGTGGGAAAATCAACAACGTTGAGAAACAAGCAACTTCCAATGGCTCACTTGCTCTTCCACAAACGTCAGAGAGAGCAGCATTAAGAGCCCTTCAAATCCAGAGTACACAAGCACGGCAAAAGGTTCCAGATATTGATCTTTGGATGCTTTTGTGTTCGCTCAAAGGGGCTAACTGACCACTGGGTATTACATCTAGTCTGGCATGGGTATCTTGGAACACACAGGGATATCGCTCGTTTTTGGCACATCTTATAGGCCAAGCTCTATTGAAAGATGCAGATGTATTTATATTGCAAGAGACTTGGTGTACGAAGCCCATTTGTACAGATGGTTACCAAATCCTGTCTAATATCGCCACCCCCTCTAGGAAGGAGAGGGTGAGTGGTGACTTAATTATAGGGCCTAAGACTCACTTAAGAATGACTCCATTTGCACATTGAAAGAACTCCACCAATGTTTTAATGGGGATTCTTCAGTTTCCCACTCCTACATTGGAGGAAATATTGATTATTAATATTTATGACCCACCGGGTGGCATACAGACCACCTTGATACAGAACACAATAATAGGTGCTGTCTCCTATTGGATAGAGAGGACACCACATGGAAAGGTATTATTGGCAGGGGATCTCAATAGGAGATCTCTGCATTTGCAGAAGGGTTGGTCAATTGGGAGGAATGGTTCATGGCATACAATTATTGAATTATATGATTTAAAGTTCCTTATGATGGCACCCCGGGGAGATCTCAATCTTCAATATACATGGTCGAATGGAATTGTTGCATCATTTATTGATTATGTAATTGAGGATGCGGAGACTAGTGTTGAATGCAGTCCTGTTACCATTATACGTAACAAGATTAGTGATCATGGTGCATTATGCTGGTCAATGAATTTAAAAAGCCCCCTTAGGATTGTGACTAAATGTGCTAAGATCATTGTAAATCCTGTGGGAAATAGGGTTAGATGGGACAACAGGGATATTACATTGTTGAACGGGACCATAAATCCAAATACACTGAGGATAGAGACTGTATTAATGGCCAGTGAATGGGACTTGGTAAAAATGATTAAAGGGATGATTCCATCTCTTACAAAGGCAAAGCAGAGATTACCAAAGTATAGCCCGCTCAAAGCTCAAAACACTTTAATAGTCTTATCTTTGAAAGAAGGAAATTATATTGCATGGAACGGGCGACCGTAAATAGGAATGTCACATTACACCGACACAGTAGGTAGAAAATGTTAACTAATCTTTCTACTAAGTACAGAAACTGGAAATAAATACACAAAGCATCGATAAGAGGCATTAATTGGCAGAATCTCTTTAGATGGTTAAAAATGTATAACACTGCAACCTTCTGGCGTAATTATAATAATTTTCAGAATTCCTTGTCACAGATTGAAATGAACCCTGTCTCTCAGGAGGCTTGGACACTTCATATTCAACAATTGTATTCTCCCTTAGTAATTGCAATGTCCGAGATTGATACTTCTCTGTTTTGTGTTTGGAGCCGGGACGACACAATGAAAGGGGGTGCTCTCGTGGAAGAGATGACGGGGAGTAACTTGTTACGTTTAATATTAAAATCTAAAGCCTTGCGTGCCCCCGGTCCCAATGGCATTCCGAACCTGGTATTCAAGGATAATCTAGCACTGTGGGCAAGGGTACTAGAAATCTTATATTCTCACATCATAGACACTGGGATTATTCCGGATAGCTGGCGGCAATCTATTTTGGTCTGATCCTAAAAAAGGGAGATAGATTAGTACCATCAAACTATCGCCTGCTGGCGGTGATGGATTCCAGTCAGGAACTGTTTGCTAATATACTGTTGGAAAAACTAACCACCTGGCTGGAATTTGAGTATCTTCCAAACAGGTTTCAGGAAGAAATATAATACTACATCTAATATAGCAGTGGTACAGTTTTTGAGGGACATAAGATCTACGGGGAATAATCATTTATACTGCTGTTATGTGGATTTTTCCAAAGCCTTTGATGTAGTATCCAGAACAAGGCTTTGGTTTAAACTGGTAAATGGGCCATTGATCCTGAGCTGCTCTATTGGATTCAATCATTGTATACTAATACATCAGTTGCCATACGCCTTAGTTCAAAAGGTATTCTTTCTGACTATACACCCACACAACAGGGTCTTAAACAAGGCTGAGTATTGGGTCCTATCTTGTACAACGCGTACACAGCGGATTTGGAACCTGCCCTTTAGTCCATGAGAAAGTTCCCCCGAGTATTAATGGAATAAAAGTCAACTGCATGTCATATACTGATGACATTATAATTTTTGACCAGAAACAGATTGGCTCACAGCGATCACTAGATGCCCTGTTTAGGTATGCAAAAGAAAATAGAATGGTCATTAACAAAACCAAGAGAAGAACAATGTGCTTGAGGGGATCACAAGTTGCTACTGAAAAGTTTGTGGTGTTTGGAAAAATGTTTTAGAGAATACGAAAGAGGTTTTTTCCTTGGGTTTTCCAATAACGATTAGACCATCGGCCTCATATTATGAGGTCTTCATATTTACAAAAACATGGAAGAGATGGCCGGCAATTAAAAACTATACCAAGCATCGCAGTGGATGGAATACTGAAGGCTTTGTACAAATGTACATGGTCAGTATAGTCCCCGCAATATTATACTCTTTATAGGTTCTACCATTCATACATGTAACTTGGCTGGAAAAGATTGAGGCAAAACTGTTATGAGCTGTTATTAATTTGACTAAACGTGCCCCAGTTGAGGCCCTGAGACTTGAATATAGTTTACAATCCCTGTCATCATTGTGGTTGGTTAAAAAAGTTATGTTATTTGCTAATGTAGGCATAACAAGTCACTGCTCTAAGAATTTATTGCAATTGCTTGGCAAAGACAGACATGATGGTAGGCAGAATGATTTTATTCTAGAATTCCACACTTTTGCCAATAAATATATGTCTGGTTTAGGACTGAATTTGGAAATGTTGAAGCACTGTCCTGATTATGAAAAAGTGATAAAGAAAAAAGCAAGAGAATTTTATTTGGCCACTGGCATTGATAGATTATGTGCCCTTAAGAGATACATGGAATATGTGTCTCAGGGTTTCAAGATTGGTAAGCCTCAGAACTACCTCCCTAAATGGTACACTGCTGAGTTCAGGAGATTCACGTTACAACTTCGTCTAAATATTCTGCAGACCAAAGAATTCATTGGCCATTGGAATAAAGCACAAATACAGGACAAATTGTGTAGGTATTGCTTTTCTGTAGAGGAGGCAATTAGGCACCTATTGACCTCCTGTGGGGCTCTGACAGGCCTCTATAGAAGAGGGTATGGAAAATTGGTCAGTTCCCTAGAAAATATATAGGGAGATCAATTTCGGGCAACATTGATGGGGGCTGAATCGATTGTGATAAATGCAGCTGCTTACCACATTTGGACATGAGTTATAAAGCACACAACAGGGGACTTTGCACAAGGGGATGATGTAAGGTTGTTTAATGTTTAATGGATTTAAAAGATGTATATGTATATGAATTAGGAGATTTTATGAATGACACCTCTTGGTGGTCATTTTTTATGATTAATTGAATGTGATATATGCAGGTTGTATGCATCATGCTATTTTATGCCAATTGTTTTAGGTTAATTGTTTTTTCATTGGGAATTGGTCTTATGATAACTGTTTTTCATATGGAATTGTGTATTGTATTTGAATGTGCTAAAAAGTTTTTTAAAAAACTAATTACACATAAAAAAAGTATCCTACCTGGTAGGATGGGGGAAATGTGTTACAGCGAAGCGGATACCACGTCTCACCATCCGGTGTCCCACTCCCACTCCCCGAAGACCCCTCATCCAGGTGATCCTACCGCACTGGTCCACCCACAGGAACTGGATCCAAAAGTGATGGCCGTGTCCTGGCCACCTGGATGACAGATCCCCAGGGACTAGCGGGTGAGGCACCTTTTGGTTTCTCACACTAGTTAAAATTGTCTTTATATTGGTACTTGTGGGTCTACTTTTTTGGTTTGAAATTAGTATTTTATTTTTTTAAATAATGTACAATACTGTTAGCAAAGTGAAAAAAAAGAATTCAATCAACAACCTTGTTATATGTGTTGCCCATAGAATTGCAACAATGAACGTAAACCCTTCACAAAAACCTTCATTTTTTGCTGCCTCATGAGTTGAAGTGGCAATTCCATCCCAAATGTCATTCTCATTGACCTGATCTGCTCCTCCTTGACAAAGCTGCCCACGCCCACTAATGATAGCTCCACTTGCAACTGGGCTGACTGTGGCACAACTCCACCTACCATTCCCTGGGGGATAGGCCAATACTACCTACTCCCTGCTTACAATGTCCCTGAGGGGACAGTTGCTGGGGGGGATGATACCACCAGTCAGTTTACAGCCCCTATTATCCATCTAGCTTCCAAGAGAGCATTACAGCACAAACTAATTTTGGAGGAAACATTTTAATCACTATGTTTTGCAGAATGATATCACATCAACTCCAGGTGACATCGCGGAAGGTTATCAGGTGAAATGTAAAATATATATTTTGAAAACATCACATGTACCAATTGTTCAACCTCATCATGCTAAGAATGTTCAAATTGTATTACAGCAACTAACCTTATTGTTTACAGTCGACAAACATTTAAAACAACTTTGTCGAGAATTACTTGTGAGTTCAAAGTTTGTACAGTTAAATTTACTTGAAAATGTCATTTTTTAATGAATGTGATGTCCAAGGAATGTACCACTCAATCAGTTGAAATTCAAGAGATACATGGCCCAGTGGTATACATGACATTGGGCCTCATTACGACCCAGGCGGTAAGGGGTTAACGGCAGCGTTAACAGCGCCGCCCCTTACCGCCTGAGTACGAGGTCCCTTAGCGCCATGGCGCTTTTAACACCTGCTTTTAGCAGGTGTTAAAATCCATGGCGCTAAGGGACCATGGAGTTAATTACGCCACCGTAATTTACGGTGGCATAATTAACGCCTTCCCCACTCCCATTATACCCTATGGGGCAAAAATGGGAATGGGGAAGGGTAAATGGGGATTGGGGACTTACCGCCCCGCCAAGGTCGGAATGGGGCGGTAAGTCCGCCAACCACCATGGCGTAAACGTAGTTTACGCCATGGTGGTAAAGTCACGGCCCAGGCGGTAACTTACCGCCTGGGTCGTAATGAGGCCCATTATCTGAAATGTCATTTATCAACAAGTATGAAAGGTATGTAATTCTTCATATTTTTACATATTCTATGTATGTAAATTAGGTTCTTGTTGAAGCTATGTACATATGTTTCATTGAGTGGAAAAGTAATTTCTTCGGTTATACATTGTAAAAAGTCTTTTTTGCAGCTTGGTATTGTGGTCGGAAAATCAAAGTGCACTTCTTCAAAGTAAATTAAGAAAACCAGGGTAAAGAACAAACCAGTTTGTTTTAAGAAGTTATTAAGCAGATTTCTTTTTATCATATTAGGTTTTTAATTGGTAAATTGTGTCTTTTGTATGTGTGATATAAATTGAGCATGTTTCCATTTAAGTCTGTTAGAGGCCCAGGAGGATGAGGAGCATAAAGACTCAGACAACACTATAAACGAATGATGTCGCTTGCCAAGCGGATGTCACTATGAATTAACTACTTTTTGAGGCACAGCATGGTCAAATTAAGATTCAGAGTCGTGATACAGATGTCCAGTGGCCTGAATATGAATTGAATGCCACCAGAGGGACATGGAAAGTAACCATGGATCATTGCTACATTGTACATCATATCCCAGATGAAGTGAAGAAACAGAAGATGTATCGAGATTGCTTGCAGACTCGTTGACACAATCTACACCCTCTAAAAAATGTCCACCAATGAAACATCTGATTTTTCCTGTTTCTCCAATTAATGCGGAAATATCAGAGCCAAAAATAACTGAAGAATCTTCGCAATTGATTGACGAATATGCTCATGATTTCAACTTCAGTATTCCTAGCTTGGGTGACTTGTCCACCACCGTCGAATCACAAACCACAGTACTGCAGGATGATTGGCTATTAGAGGAGCACAAATACATTGTATTCGACTGCTGCCTGCTAGAGATTATACAAAAGATTCAATGGGATAACAAATTACATAGGCATATATGTGGCGAGCCATTGGTGAGTGTTACTCGTGTAGTCAAAGTATCAACCTGAAAATCCAGGCCATCTGTGTCCACCACCATAACACATTTTCATGGTCAGGACAACCTATGCTTGGAAAAGTGCCTGCCAGAAATGTACTTTGTTCATTTGCTTTGCTGTTCAGAAGATCAACGTTCAGTAAAATGGCAGGTTTCTGTCATTTTTTTCACTTGAGTTCCTTTCTAATACACAGTACTACAAATATCAGAAGGATTTCTTGTTCCCCGCTATTAATCATGCCTGGAAGCTCAAACAGATATCAATTGACAGTACACTTGCTGGCAAAGGTCTAAGACTTTCTGACGACAGACAGTGTGACAGTCCACAATTTTCTGCTAAATACTGCACTTACCACTTTCTAGACAGTTCGGTTCTCAAGCAGGTGTCAGAATGTACATCATCTGTTGCCATGGAGAAACATGGTTTCATTAAATCAATCGAAACCTCTGTAATCCAGGGGAATGCAAATAGACGGGATAGCCACTGACATGCATGTTGGAATAGCAAAGGCCCTGCGAGAGCAGTTCCTACACATACAGCCTCAATTTGATGTATGGTATGTTGCAAAATCAATTAAAAAGAATTACAGCTGCTGGTAAAAAAAGGGTTCAGAAAACATTTTAAAGTGGTCTCAGTCTATCAGCAACCATCTTTGGTGGTGCTCAAAAACGTGTGACGGATCTGTAGAAATTCTACTTGAAAAATGGCGTTCATTGATGCACCATTGTTCCAACCTACGCTATTGGAGGGAAAACAAACCTTTCCATAAAAGTGGACATGGACCTTTCACTAAGGAGCAAGAGTGTAAGAAGAAGTGGTTGGTGTCAGGTTCCCCGCCTCACACAGCACTAGAGAAAATTGGGTACGACAAAATGTTTTCAAGAGACCTGAATGGACTCACTGAATTCTGCCACACTGGAGATTTGGAGGTGTTCCATAATATGTGCCTAAAGTACAGGCCAAAAAGGTTGCATTTTGGCATAGATGGTATGGAGGCAAGAACAAGACTGGCTGTACTTGCGCACAATGAGAACATTGGGTGGGAACAAGCAAAAACTGCAGAAACTTTCGGGATGCATCGTCACATCATTGCGTTTACAAAATGAAGCACACAGTCGGTGGTCAAGCCAATATTCCAGGAAATGGATTTAGAATTTGTAAAAGATCTGACATTAACTTTGCTGGCCATGCATACGCACAAAATGGCTACAGATTTTGTTCCCAGGGCATGGACCATAATGCATAACATTGCAAAAGAGGCTAGTCCTCCAAAGAAGAACTGGTCAAAAGGTTGACTTCCAGATTTAAATGATGTGTAGCTGTCATCAATAAATGTTCACAAGCAAGTTTGAATATGTTACCTAATATTTGGACACTGTATCGATTAAAGCATAATTTAATGGTATAACACTTGCAATGTTAATGTTCAATAGTGTATTTTTATTCATTTATTTTAGGCAATGTAATTGTGTTAAATATGCATTGATGGTTTAATTTTGCCTTTCCTTTCTTTTCCTCTGTTATTGATATACATATATGTGTGCTAGTTGCGAAATGTGTAATGCTGCCGAATTTTCAGATGGTTTTGCTTGTGGGAACTCCAAATGCTTATGGATTTTAAACTGTTCATGATGCACGATTAACACAGGGCTGGAATTATAGTATGAGGCGTTCAATATATGCCAGAAATTTGGGTTGCAAACAAACCAATCATAGGCAGAACTTGGACTTAGTAATGAAGGCCAGTAGGTTTGTAGGAGACTAGGAGTAGGGGTATGCTTTGGGCAATGAAAGTGTGTGGGATGAGTGAGAAGGGGGTATGGATCTCCTTTTCTTACAGTGCATAAATAGCTCCAGAGGGAACAGCAATAAATACTTTTCTGGTGTATAATCGCTTTCCTCTTGCAGCACATATTGTAAATCGCTGTTTTAGCTGTCCTTAGTTTTGCAAACCCTGTGGCTGAAGCAAGGTCTTCTTCTGTCTGCATTTTTTTGTGGCATTCTTTCTCCAAAATGTAACCTATTCCTCCCTGGCTTAGTTCACTGGATACAGGCTGGCATTGTTATTTAGCCTTGAATGAAACGCACTAACAGTTTGAAAGACACAATGTGTTGAATACCCCCCATAGAATTAATAACATTGACTATATTGAAAGTGGACACAAGAAACTTTAGTTTTTATTTCTGAGATCTGTTGTTCTGAGTGGTTGCTCAGCGTGACATTCAGAGACTGGAGCAATCTGAAATTATGTAAGCGTAACTTTATACAATATTTTGGTGTTTTCGAAAATGGCATGTGTGCTGTGCACTTGATGGCTAACTATGTGACAGACAAATGTACTTTTTCATGAAAAGAATGCGCTATAACTGCCCGAGTGTTGCACTTGAGGTGTTTTGTGCATTGCTCACTCATATATTCTGTGCAAAGTTATGAGCTGTTAGCTTGGCTATATTGTGATGATGACTTCTTGAACACAGCACTCACAACCTGTGCTCGGGCTAATTATGTCTACACTGCTTTGCATATCCTGGTGTGCAGTCACCATTGCATCCCTGTGCACCTTTAAGGGGGTTAAGGCAGCCAATCTTTTCCTTGTGCCTTTGTGCTCCCGGTGCCCCAGGAGTTATCTGTTAGTTCGCTATTCATTGCACTTCAATTATAATTCCCTCTGTCTGTGCTTCAACCTAAGACATTCCTATCTGTGTCCTTAGTTTCAGGTAGGGCTTGCTATGGGAAATGGGTGCACCTGGGTCTCCTACCCATTCGGAGGTCTTACTACTTCTGTGCACTTCCCTGCACATCGTGTTGTGACCTACTTCCCCGTATTGACATCTCTGTGAAAATTCTGTGGGGTGTGGGTGTTGCTCATTCGTTTTCGTCTGATTCTGACATTTTAATGTAACTTGTTAGCTAACATATTTTAATGTGAGTATTCAATAAAAATACGGCTACTGAAATATATGCTTTTTTCTTTCATTTTCATAGCTACATTCTACCGTTCTGCGCATTCCATAGTTTCCAGCTCCCGTCTGATGGATTCTTCAATCAACATTGGAGGATAATCATCAACAGCGTTTCTTTAATAACGCTTATGTGGGACAATCTATTGGAACATAGGGATGGCGTCCTGCCACATAAACTCAAATGGATATTCCTCTGCATTTACATTTACTGCAAAGATTATGTCATTTAACATGCCAAGTATCAAAGAAACTGTATACTTATGTTTAACGAAAGTATGAAAAAGAGTGTCAATAGTGACTATTAGCTTGTTTATTTAGCTGATGTCAAAAAAGACATGAGTTCTGTTTCCCATGTAATTTAATAGTTTTTTTGATAGTTTTTTTTAACAACACCTGTCTAATATTTGGCAGACATATTGAGAAACAAGAGAACAGGAAAGCAAACAAAAGACTCAATTAAGATTATTCACACATGATCATAGGTTTGCCAATACATATACATAAGTGCAGGGCAATTCTTCAACAATTATGGTCACATAACACTTAGAGAGAGAAAGTGTAAACAGTGAGCTGGAGCTAGTCTTCACAAATACATCCTAGTAGTTGTTTCCAAGGTGTGCTGGATATTTGAAGATAACCAAGTCTTTGGTCTACGTCTAGATGTAGATCAGATGGTGTGAGGGGACAGGGATGGCTTGCCCAGATGGTGTAGTGTCCCGTGACGTTGCGGCGTAAGGAGCCTTCTTCAAGGACCTTGACCGGGTCTCCCTACATGGGGGAATCAAATGAGGGCGTAATTAGTGTTAAAAAAACACTATGTTGTTGTGGCAAAAAACTGTGATGCTAGCATGTAATAAAAACAAATTAAACCCCCCCCATTACGGTAGAAAGTGTGGATAACATACACTGACTAATAGCTTGTGCTGCCCAGACACTGACCTGGACATAGAGAAGTGAGTGGTAAGGGTCGTCTTCCAATGGCGCAGAGGTAAGGAAACCTGGCGGCAGAAGTCTGGAAGACGCAGCTGTACTTAGCGCATTTGTCTGGAAGGGAACAAATACATGTATGGGACAATGATCATAGGTTTGGTAAATGTTGTCAAAGAGCTGGATACAGAGGGAAACTATAAAGCGGGCATGAAATGCCAGCAAGAACACAAACAAAGAGGTAAGGAGATACCTGATCTTATAAGTGGGTTTCAAGTCAAAAATGCGGGGCTTGTCGGATCGGCAGCAGGAAACTCGAATGATTTTGGAGCGCTGCTATTTTAAACTGGAAGCAGCAGCGTAGCAGTAGGCACACAGATGCGTGGATTCGAGGCATGCGGCTGTACAAAAAAATAATATATAGCCTGTTAGGGGCCAGATATGGGGGCTCTCAGGGCTCTGTCTCGTGCTGTCCAGAGTTGGAAGCGAGACTAAAGCGGAAAGGGAATAGGGCCGTTAGTTTACCTGCGTGAGGAGAGTGCCTGAAGCGATACGGTCAGCACTGTAGGGGCGATTTAATCAGAATTCCATGTCTCCGGCCGCAGCTGCAGTGTAGCCGACGCAGTGTTTTGAAGAGGAGCTGTGTATTGTACCTATGTGTGCATGCGCAGGGAGAAAGTATTGTCAGACAGGCGCATGCATATTGATGCGCGAATGGACGGTTGTCATGGGGATGTACTTTGACGCATCAGCGTCGGCAAAATGTACATGTCGAAATGTAAGGAAAGTTACTACATTGCACTCAGATTAAATTGGAAGGGTCGGCTCGGGGCGAAGACACATGAGATGTGTTATGGGGATAGTAAGCCTGCCAGAATGTAAAGGCACATAATCCTAGGGGCATGGTGTGCTGTGTGTGGAAATTGAACCCACCGTGGCCAGGTGATGGAGTGCAACTCCCAAACTGCGAAAGGATGTAACAATGACCATTTAACAAGATCACATCTATCAAGGAGTTTATCAACAGAACAAAATTTGTCTCTTGTTAAAGGGCGGTAGTGGGCAACAGCAAATATGTTTTATAATCAATTGGTCTAGATGCCTTGTAGCACATAGTTTGTGGACTAAGTTGGAGGGTACATGTGTTTGTACAGTTTACAACCGTCATGCAGCGTGGGACATTGCCACAAAAGGAAAGGGAGAAAGAGCGATGCAAGCATACAACATTTCAAACAGTAAGTGGTTGTGAGACAAAATTATTTGTTACATACACATTCAATAGTGGAAAAGCTTTCAATAGTTTTGTCCAGTCGGTTGGTTATCATGTGGAAAAATAATGCATAGGTCAGTAGTAGGGCGGACCTTAGTGCAATGTCTGTTACTTTAAGTCTGGAGAGACCCCTATGGGGTACTGTTATTACTGGAGGGGTGTATGTCATACTGAGTCAACTGGCAACGAGCTGGGGTGGGACGGGAGAAGGCCACAGTGTGAGCGTCCTAAAATAATGGTATAGAGGGGCTCAGTTAAAGGTGATGGGCATAGCTTCATTGAGGCCCTTAGTGGTGGATTTCAATTTGAAAATCCACCAAGATTCCTTGTGGTTGAGGGCATTGGTAGTGTTGGTGTTGTTAAGGATGTGACCACCACCTACCACTTCATGTCATCCACACCATGCTGATGTTCTAAGGAGTGTGTGACCAGAGGTGCTGTGTGGACCCTACACCGGATGCGTGACCTATGTTCACCTATCTGTTTATTCACTTGCCTTTATATCTGACCTACATACCTCATCCCACATGGGCATTCGATTATGTACATTACGTTGGTGGTTTTGCAATTGGAAAAGTGTTTTATCTTCCATTCTTGCTCCTCAATCTTGAAGGACGTGGTTTTTTTGGTTAGTTTACAGACGTTACATGCCCCGCATGGGTGGTGTCCCACGATTTCCCGCATACTCCAAAGTTCCGATCTTTGTGACTTTTTATTCAGTCTGGCATGGGTGAGTATGTCTTTAAAGTTTTTACCCCATTTCAGTGCCATCCGTGGGATCGGTTCATCAGGTAGTCTTAACTGTATCAGAGGCCAAAACCTTTTGATGGTTGCTTTTAGACGGGGAGTGTTGGGACCAAAAGTAGTCATACAGGTCATTGTTTGTTCTGTATCTGAGTTCTGTGCTCTTGGTGTCAGGAGGGTTTCACGTGGTATGTACTGGACTCTTTTTCTTGTGTTGTTGACCAGCTTTTTTGGATACCCTCACGTCCGTAGTTTCATCTGTAATACTGATGCGTGGGCTTTATATTGTTCAAGTTCTGTGCAATTTCGCCTTAACCGGAGGAACTGTCCAAAGGGTAAATTGTTCCTTAGGTTGTTAGGGTGAAAACTCCTATAGTGAAGGAGGGTGTTCCTGGCGATTGTGGGACAATCGCCAGGAACCAATCTGTGCTTTAGCAGTAGCAGCAATAAGGAGCAACCTTACAGCGTTTATGATGTAAAAACGAGCTGATGTGAAAACGTTGCGTTTTATAGTGAAATGACTCGTTATCTTCTGACTGATGGAACATAGAAGACAGACAAATTAATCGATCGTTGAGCGCAATCAGCTTTTCATGAGGAACTTATATAAAAACATTCAAAGCATGCAATGTTCGCTAGCTATAACTTCTATTGGAAAATTATACCAATGTTTTCATGGACGGAATCTTCTCGTTTGAGTGTTATGTGAAAAATAAAAGTACCTGTCACATTGCAGACTATTGCTGTTTTCTTTGAAATAATTGTTTTGTTCTCCGATTTGTGAAAAGAAAGAAAATGTTTGCGTTGTGAAGAGTATGTGTGTGTTTATCGTCCTGGTTCTGCGTTAGGTAACGTTATGGTGTGGATGATGGGAGAGGGCGCTAGAGGGCCAACCAAGATGGCCGCTTCCTAGTAAGCTCCCACACAGCCTGCTATTAATCCTTCAGAATCCTTTCAACTTCGGAATAATACAGCCCTAACCCAAAGCCATCCTTATCAGCCTGTCTCCGCTCAACAGCCTGGTGAAATTTGCAGACAAAACGGTGGTCGGAAGCCCCCAAACGCGACTCCCCGCGTCCATGCCCGGGAGGAGTGCCCAGGCCTGACGGAGCCAAGACGAGTGGCAACAACCTGAGACCGGGCGTGGTGCGGGGGAAGGTGAACCGGCTTGCACGGCCACAGAATGCGATCAGACCGAGAGGAGGAGCTTCCACCCCTCATCAACATCCCGGTCACTGGGGTCCCCCCGAGCTGCCGCGGACACCTGGGGGCCACGGCTCGAGTAAGGATCCACAAAGAGGCCGGGCAGTCTCCGCGGGGAGGGGAGCGCGGCAAAGACCAACTGTGAGCTGCCTCCTGGCTCCCCACCTCCCGTCGTGTGGCCGGGCTCGGGGTAAGGAAGAGCCGTGCCGGCCCGCCGCGCGCCTGTGGGGCCTTCGAGGAGCGAAGCCGGGCCGGTCCACTGCGGGCCACGGCCGTGCCCAGAAGCGGAATCCCCCCCCTCGCCAACTACTCACCTGCGGGGAAAGGCCAGAACAGACGCCCGTGGAGCGCGGCTCGAGTGGCGGACTGAGTGCGGGTCACACAGACACCGGATTGCCCGTGCAGGGGAAGCGCAGAGCGAGTAATACATCCACGCCACCCCCTCTGACCCCGACCCTCAACACGCAACCAGTCCCGGCGTGGTGGGCGGCGGCGCCTGCTTGCGCTCCAAAGGCAGAGAGCGACAGCCTTCTCCGGGTGACGAGAGCCCCACGCAGAGCAGGAAAGACAAGCTCCAGCCAACAAGGGTACCCAGTAGCAGAACACATATCACAGGTACGGAGCAAGCGGGGGGGAGCGGCATGCTAACTGCTGAGGGCCCTGCCTAAACCTCCACTCGTACGCATTTTGCTTTCTCTCAACCCTGAGCCACACACCCCACTGAGGCGACGCTCCCACCCCTGGCTCTTGTTGTCTGGGCCAGAGAACTGTGTGCTTAAGACTTTACACTTGCCCAGAACCCTGCAAGTTCTGAAGGAGTGATCTACACTCAAACCCCGACTGGCGTAGAGCGCTTCTTGCCATCTACCCATCATTCAGCCACCAAGCCCTGCTGGAACCCCAAACACGTTCCACCCACCCACAAATCCAGGCACTACATCCGTGCTCACCTGGCTCAAGACAACACCCTGCTATTAACATCACTCGTAGTGCAACGCACACCTTACCTCTCTGCAATCAGACAGTCAAGACCCTAAAGACCATACACAAGCGCCAAAACCAAATCCAAATTACTCCCAGCTGTGCAGCCTCAATGGGTAGAACGGACAAGTCGCAGCAAAAACTGACATTCGAGTCTGGCTCTGTCCCCAAACATCTAGACTACAGGAAGAACCAGAGACCCCTTCCGCCAGCGGACACCAAATGGAAGGGGGAGCTGCCTCCACGGACATCAAAGGACTCCTAATGGACCTGAAGGCAGGCATTGGGAGTCTAAACAACAAAATGGACTGCCTAACCTCCAAAGTTGATCTCCTTCAACACCGTATGGACACCCACACAGAACGCTTCAATGAAGTAGAGCAACGCGTGTCCAACCTGGACGATAACGCAGTGTCGCTCGGAGCGAGAATTACTCAACTAGAATCCCAAATGAAGGCAACTACCACCAAATGCGAGGACTTAGAAGGCCGCTCCCGAAGAAATAATATTAGGATCGTTGGAGTGAGGGAGCAACAACCTGGAGCAAAAATGGAAGACTTTGTCGAAGCGCTGTGCACCACCCTTTTTGATGGCGAAGCCTTATCCCATTTTTTCGTAGTTGAAAGAGCACACAGGGTCCCGGCCTCCAAACCCATCCCAGGAGTTCCTGCTAGGCCAATAATCACCAAATTGCTCAACTATAAGGACCGTGATACCATCCTTCGATTAGCCAGAGAAAAAGGCGAAATCCACCATGATGGGGACAGAATACACTTCTACCCAGACTTCTCCCCAGCTGTCCAATCCCAGAGAAGATCATTCACTTCTACTAGACAGAGACTTAAAGAGAACCAAATCATTTACTCGACGCTCTTCCCAGCACGGCTCAGGATCCAACACGGAGGGAAAGTCCATATATTTCAGACCCCGGAAGAAGCGAACGATTTCCTAGACCGAGCAGGCTGCCCAGGCTTAAATTCCAATCAAGCACGAATACAAAGGGAAAGAGGCAACAGAAACCCACCGTAACCACACACTAAACCACCGGCATGGTGTGGATGATGATGGGTACGTTTGGCTATGCTGGCCACGAACATCATGAAAATAGGTGGAGCATATCTTTTGGGCAAGTGATGTCAGCTTGAGGGGCGGGTGATATGATTTAGTGCCACAAGGGCACTTGAACTTAGGGCAATGTATCAATTGTTTTCGCATGTGTAAATGTAAGGAAAACTAAGGTAAGATGCATAGGACATTTTTTTTAAGATCGATTACAGTATGCTTAAAAAAATGATTGATTGGGACAATAACATTTCTGAGCGAACTTCCCCTGTAACACCATTGTATTTGCTAACAGCAGTCGATGAAAGAGCACAGTCAAAAGGATTTCCCATGGTAGAAGGTATCAGGGCCAAAGGAAATTATAGCGAAACCGATAATTACTGTAACAACATTTCTTTTTTCCATTAAGTTTTTATTCAACATTTTACAAAAACAGAAAGCCAGATACTTTTGCTAAGCACACTGTCAACCACCAGAAATCCGGAAAATCCCCAACGCCCCACCTCCCTCTCAACCCCCCCTTGCCCAATTGTTACCGAGTACAAAATGGGACCGTTGCACCTGAGGAAGTTGGGAACATAGATTAGAAATCATGTTTTGAACATTTGCTGACCCAAGAGGGTTCAAATTAAAGTGAGAACTCAGTGGGAGACCCAAAGCCTGGGCCCAAGAACAGCAACAAAAAAGATAAGCCATGCTTCAGCAAAACTTTCAAAGTCTCACAGTCTCACAGTCTTCATGTAACAGGACCGGAGTCCAATCCTGCTGAAAGGTTTCCATTTTGTCGTGGGCCAATGCGGACAGTTGCTCATAGGTAAATATCACCCACAATTTGGACAACCAATTCTGCGCCAGAGCTAACCTCCCCGCTCTCAACATACCCTTCATTGCCTGCGGGAGGCCGCCTGAGTTGTCTTCAGAGGCCGAAACCCCAAACAATATTTCCAGGGGGCCTTTGGCCACAAAGACACCCATAATATCCTTGATCCAACGTAGAAGCTCGGACCAATAGACTTGAACAAACAGACACTCCCACCACAGATGGAACCATGTACCCCGAGAGCCACAATCCCTAGGGCACAGGAGGGAGAGACCCCGAAACATCTTAGACAGCCTAGCCGGGGGGAGATGCCATGCATGAAGGATCTTAAAATTGTATTCCATAGCAGCACCTCTCAGCAGCACCTCTCAAAGGGGGAGAGCGAACGCGCTAGGTCCTTAAACCAGGGAGGGGAGGTGAGAATGCCTTTAATACGGAGATACTCAAAAATTGACATCGGGCTATCCCCCATTGCCTCCACCAGAGAGCCATATTCTATGAAGGAATTCTGTCAAAACAGTTGGGCGGCCCTTTCCAGGCCCATGTCTGACCACCTCTCAGTGTTTCTTAGGCCCCTTTTTCCTAGGTCGAGGGGAGGACCCCAAAGAGCAGAAAGAGAGGAAGGCCAAGAAGAGAGGGCTAAATTCTCCTTAGAAGGCCTCCAAGTAACAACATTTCTAATATCAGATTTAAGACTAGAGGACATAACAACCAATGTATCAGAAAAGCCATTGAAATGAGTAACACAAAAGATGTACAGAACCAGGGCTCGACTGTGAACCAAAAGAGGCCCTGTAAATGATGTTCAAAGTGACCCCATATTACACATTTTTAGCAAGCGCTACCCTTTTCCTATCTGAACATTGGGAAATAAAATAAGTTAATACACAAATGAGGCCCGGGGTGCAGAGGCCTACCTGGAAATCTCCAGAGTCCACCCCTGTACAGAACTTCCTACTCCCAAAAAGAAACCGGTTGGTGAGACACCTTATTGCTGATCGTACAACACTCAGCCCAGTGTCAGCAAATTTAAAAATCTTTATGAAAAACTGACACATATGAAATGTGGATCTTCATTAAAAAAATTACATAGGCTCTTTTCATTTAAACAAACAGATTCTTAGTTTCATGGCTTCCTGCAAAGAAGACGTCCACAATTGGTTAACACAGGATGACATTGGGTTTGTGGTTTGTGTTCAATCCGCCCCTGTGCAATGAACAAAGTAAAACACATTCAAAGTCATTCTGAACAAACAGACAGAGCCTAAACAATTCATCAGTGGCTGCAAAACATGTCATCTACATCATACTATGTATTTGTAATCAAACATATGTACGAAGAGGGAGCTCAGGGAACATTTGAAATGCATAAAGAGCCAGGATGCCAACATTTTGCTATCACACCAGCAGAAAAATCCTCAGAATGCCCAGGATCTGCAAATGTTCATTATTGAACAAATTACAATGCTAGAGAGAGGGAGTGACAAGGAACTGTTAATGCATCAGATATTTATTTATTTACATTTATAAAGCGCACAAGCAGCCCTCGGGCATCATGGCGCTATTACAATCAGTGCTTACTTAGTTACATGAAACAGTGCAGAGTATACATTCTTGGAGCGGCTCACCTCTTGTAGCGGGGAGCAGCATCAAAAATACATATATGGGACATGATTGGAACAGTGAATACATACTAAAAGAACTTGCCTCTTGTTGCGGGGAGTTGCATTAGGAGTGCATATATAGGTCATAATATGTGTGGGCCAGGGCTTTAAGTGGGCCGGGGCTAGCCAGGGCCGAGCCCCGGCAGGCTCAGAAATCTTGTTCTGAGGCGGGGCCCTGCCGGGTCTAACTAATCTCCCCTGGCAGCCCCGGCAGCTAGAGGACAAGGCTTTTTTTCTAAAGCCTGAAGCGCTCGCTCATGTGCGAGAGCTTCAGACTTAAGAAAAAAATACCTTTCATCCATAATGGTGGCGCCTGCACCTACGAGGCATCCCTTCATGCAAGAGATGCCCGTGGGCCGGTGCCACCATTATGGAGAGAAACGTGAGGCTGCTGGAAGCAGAGGCCGTTTGTTTTCAAAATGTTTAAGCTCCTGCGAATGAGCGGGAGCTTCAGGATTTTGAAAAAAAAACTCTGCCACCAGTGGCCTCACCTTTTCAGCCTTAATGGTGATTTGAAGAGCTCGCCTCTTGTAACGGGGAATTACATCCAGAATACATATTTGAGGAATAATTGGTATTGTGAATACATACTTGAAGAGCTCACCTCTTGTTGCGGGGAGCTGCATTAGGAGTACATATATGGGTCATAATAGGTACAGATTATGCAGTCTAGTAGGAAAAGCTTGCCTCTCGTTGCGGGAGCTACTACTGGGATACATACAGCAGCAAATATAGGTTCAGGAAGAGTACATACTAGGGAGGGCACAACCTTAAGACAAAGTGCCACATCAGGTATGCATAAAAGCAGGATGGTGATAAGATATAAACATAATGGCAACGTCTCTCCTAGTGCTAAGGGGCCTGTAACGGAGAGACGGGCAATGTGGTAATTGTTGCATGGCACCCCTCATGGGAGCATGGTAGCTCCCAGGATGTTGTAATGGGTCACGCGGCAGTAGCCACGTGACCAACCTAATAAAAGATACGACCCGTTTCCAGCTCCGCAAAGTGGTACAGCGACTGGCGGATAGAACTCAACACCAGCAAGACAACTGCAACGCTGTTCACCAGAAAGAAGATCAAGGAACTCCCACACATCAGCCTCAACGGGGAGACCATCAAATGGGAGAGCAGCAGCCGCTACCTCGGTGTGACCCTGGACAGCAAACTCAACTGGGAAAGCCACATCGAGAATACTCAGCAGAAGGCAACAGGAAAGATGGCAGCGCTGTACCCACTCCTGAAGAGCAAGTCCATGCCTCTCCGGACAAAGATCAACGTCTACAAGGCGATCATCAGACCAACCCTGACCTATGCCTCCCCAGCATGGATGACCTGCCATGAGCGACACCGGAAGAGTCTTCAGATAGTCCAGAACAAGGCCCTGCGGATATCGTCTGGAGCTCCAATCTTCACAAGGATAGCAGACCTTCACAGAGACCTGGACATCGAGATGTTGGATGAACATCTAGCGAAGCTGAGTAAGAACTTCTGCCAAGAACTGGATCAGAACCCGAATCCTCTGATCAGAAGACTCACTGCCACCACTGCAAACCCCTTCGACCGCTACCCGCGGCCCATCACTGCGAAGACCCTGTGAAACCAGCCCTACTGTGACAAGACCACACAGACCAAGAAGAATACAAACCCACGACTACACAATCAACCCGAGAAGATGGAGTAATGAGGCTCAGCCTCGGTATCCAAAAATCACCGCTGATGGATAAAAATCTATCAGCAAGAAGAAGAACAAGCGCCAGCTCGCCAGTCACCCCATCTGAGGCTCCGGTGTCGTTCTTGCTTCACACCATGCTGGTGCCACACCGCGTGATCTGGGCCCAGGGACGGGGCCCAGCACGAGGACAGTGCCCCTGCTGGGCAACTCCGTCCCATGGGAATCATACTGCCATGTGACCATGGCTGGTGGTGCGACCCCGGCCTGAGTGCCCCCACAGGCGGGGCCGCAGTGTGCTGGATGACCTCAGCCACGTGGTCCGCTCGAGTGATCTAGAGCGGGTGGGATTACCCCCACTCCATTGTTTGCGGCGTGATCGCCCCCCCCCCCCCCCAGGACTAGGTCGGGTACTCCCGACATGCAGATGGGGCCTGCCCGGTGGTCCACAGCAGGCCCCCAACAGTAATGGTGAGGTAATAGGAACACACATAGACACGTGGCATCTTAGAAAGCTAACAAGTTGGTGCTACGGTTACGGCAGGTATATTGCAAGTAAGGACAGGCAAAGTGCGAGGAACAGTTCCGGCATAGATAGATATCGCTTTAGGTGAGAGAACAGTGTGCTTGACCAATTAAGATATATTGCGTGAGAGGATTGAGCAGCAGGACGATTAGCACGTGTGGGGGGGGGGGGGGGGCTCATAAACCAGTCCAGGATCCACCGGTGTTGTATGGTATCCTGCATCCCCATGGCCGCATGAGGGAGGCAGTGTTCGCCAATCTTCGGCGGGGTATCCAAGTGAGCGTGGCTCCGGAGATTGGCGAACACTGCCTCCCTCATGCTACCATGGGGATGCAGGATACCATACAACACCTGTTAAAGCTGTGTATGTACAACGCCATTGGGAGGTCATGATCGGCGTTCCTAGAGAGGCATATGTGACAGACCACATGAAACTGTAAAAGTAGTAAAGCAGAGGCTAATGTTTGTGATAGAAAAGTATTGTTATGTTCATTGAAAAGAATCTGGTAGTGCTCCAGGCGAGGACAGTGACTGATGGAGCATAGCATTCAGCTTGCAAGAGCACGCATCAGTGCAGGTAAGGTACCGATAATGCTCCCTTCGGATGAAGATGAAGGGAGTAAGTGGTGAGTGCTCTCGTGCGAGACAGGGAGTGAAGGCAAAAGTGCAAAGTGGGTGGGTGATGGCTGCGTCAGGCGCATGATCAGAAGTATGCACCTCTTACCTACGGAAAGTGCAAAAGCAGCCCAGGGAGCAGATGGGCATCTCGGATCAGGGCGATCGACCACTGAAGGTAGTGAGGAGCCTGGAAGCCATGGAAGTTGGCTGAGCTTTTCACATCTTCTGCGAGCAGAACATCGCTGCTACAAGTCGCCCTGTCCCCGAGCGAAATCGGTGCAGGGATTCTCCCAACTGGCCACTCGATAGGAGCGGGTTGGGGACCGGGCGCCATCTTGTGTGGGGACTGTTGTGGCAGGCTGGCGGGCTGCAGGTGCTACAAGTGGTGACGGAGGTCAGCAAGACAAGTTTAAACCTGCCAGCTGGCACTGAGAGCGGTCCCTGGCGCCGAGGACCTTGGTGTGAAAGCTAATCAGCCTGCACAGCGGAGCCTGATTACCACAGTGGACGACCAGGGACGCGAGGCCTGCTGCAGCGTTCCTTACACCAGGGAGGAGGCGGGAGCCTCGTAAGCGGTGTATGCACAAGAGGAAGGCTACAGGCGAGTGCCGGAGGTGGCAGTAGCCTGGGTGCTGCAGCAGGGCTGGATCGCCCTGCAAGATAAAGCTGTGCACAGGGATCGGGCCTGTGGTAGTGACCATCATCCCACTGAATGTGGTGGGAGCCCCAGCAAGGAGCCAGAAACCTAGGAGCACGGTACGGAGCGCCGTGAGAGTGCGCTGTGTTGCACTGAAGTCTGGACTAGCCCCATGCTTGGAGGAGCGGCGTAGGCAAAGGCCATACTGATTGTCCCGGCACTGGCAGACTCTGCTGGTATCTGCACCCCAGCAGTAGCTCTAAGATCTCTGAGGAGTGGGGCACCCGGTCCTTGGTAAATAAAACTGGATAAGAAAGGAGTGTGTGCCACATTCTGAGGTTACTGGCCCAGCTTGCAGGGCAAGGAACAACAGACGGACAGGACAACTGCCCAGTCCGAGGACACAGAAGGTGGTGAGGGGACAGCCACCCTCTGGCATTACAGTAAAAGTGAAGGCCAGGGACTAGCACCCTGAACCTTGGCCAGGGACATGAAAGCTTTTCTCTGAACACCTCTGTCAACAGCCCTTCGGACTCCTTCTATTCATATCATGCGGCACAGCCGCCTCTGGCCATCCTAAGAATGCCAGTCCCCATCAGTTAGGTGCATATGCTGCTCACACCCTGTGTGTGCTCCAAGATAAATATCTAGGAAGTATTTCTTCCATTAAGAACGCATTGTGGGTGGATTATACCACTTTCATCAACATACCCTGCAGCTCTAACCCTTGCTCATGAACACAGCGCTTGCAGGCCTGGTCTCCATGGGCGTAGGACATGGGGAGGACAGGGGGGACAAATCCCCCCCACTATTTGAAGTGGGGGGGATGTAATGTCATTTATCCCCCCCAGAATATGTGTTTGGTGTGATGTGCAGGGATCTGTTTTTGAAGTGGGGGAGGGGCTGCTTACTATGTAAGCTGCCCTCTCCCCCCTGCCCCCCCAGAGCATGGGGGCAATACCCTGGGGGCAGATCAGTGATCATCTACCCCCAGGGAATGAGGGCAAACAAAAAAAAAGATAATTTTTTTTAAAACGTACTTTTGGGTGGGTGGGTGTGGGTGGGACCACTAGCCACCAGGGATTTTTGCAAGGGGGGTGGCCCTCTCCCCCCCGCCCTAAATGGATGGGGGGCACCTTATGTAGCCCTCCCTGGCGGCAGATTTCTTCCCTTAGGAAGAGGTACATGAGATGCCCCCATCCATTTGGGGTGAGGGGAGAGGCCACTGCAAATATTGGCAGAGCCACCCCACCCCCCCCCCAAAGTACATTTTGCCACCTCCCTGGGGGCAGATGGTCACACACATGTGCCATCTGCCCCTAGGGAAGGGGAAAACAAATATATATATATTATAACTTGTTTTGGGTGGGGTGGGGAGCCCACTAGACCACCAGGATTATTTTTTGAAAGGGGGGGTGGCCCTCTACCCCCCATCCTAAGTGGATGGGGGCACCTCATGTAGCCTTCTCTGTGGGCAGATTTCTGCCCCTAGGAAGGGGTACATGAGAGGCCCCCATCCATTCGGGGTGGAGGGGAGGCCACTGCAAATATTGGCAGGGCCACCCCCCAAGTCTGGGGCAGTACATTTTGTCCCCTCCTCCCCCGGGGTCAGATGGTCACACACATGTGCCCATCTGCCCCTAGGAAAGGGGCAAAACAAAAATAAAACAAATTATAACTTGTTTTGGGTGGGTGTGGGGGGCCATTGAACCACCATGGATGTTTTTAGTGGAAAGGGGGGTGGCCCTCTCCCCCACCCCAAATGGATGGGGGGCATCTCATGTAGCCCTCCCTGTGGGCAGATTGCTAGCATAATCTTCCCCTAGGAAAAAGGCAAAACAAAAACAAACATTCAAAAAATTATAACTTGTTTTGGGTGGGTGTGGGGGTCACTAAACCACCATGGATGTTTTTAGTGGAAAGGGGGGTGACCACGGGTGTCTTCTTTTTGGAAATGCATGGGGTTCTCTGTTTTCATTGGTGGCTTTGACGCCCTAGGCCCAAATCTGTAGGTTGTCCACATGAGCAAAATCTGCTTTTCCGAAAGGCTTGGGGTTATCAGTGGGTTAGCCTTTTCCCTTTGCGCCGAGGTAGGTGCATCCAATCATGTGAGGTACCGTTTTTGTCGGGACACCTGTGGGAATGTGGGAAGGTAGGACATCTGTTGTTGGCGGCCTGTTTCGGTGGGTGGGCAGAGGGAAATGTCTCTGAAATTTGGTGGAAAAAACACAATTTTCAGACATTTCACTCTGGCCACCCACTGAAACACGCCGCCAACAACCCATGTCCTACCATCCTGCGTTCCCACAGGTGTCCCGACAAAAACGGTACCTCACATGTGTGGGTGCACCTACCTGGGCGCAAAGGGAAAAGGCTAACCCACTGGTAACCCCAAGCCGTTCGGCAGAGCAGATTTTGCTCATGTGGAAAACATACAGATTTGGGCCTAGGGTGTCGAAGCCACCAAGGAAAACAGGGAACCCCCTGCATTTCCAAAAAGAGGACACCCGGGGGAATCCACAGAGGTCTGACTTGCGTGAATCGCCCCAGAATGTATTACCCACAATCCCTGGCAAAGTCCTAAATTTGGTGAAAAAACGAACATTTTCAGACATTTCCCTCTTGCCACCCACCGAAACACGCCACCAACACCACATGTCCTACCATCCCGCACTCCCACAGGTGTCCCGATGTAAACGGTACCTCACATGTGTGGGTTTACCTACCTGGGCGCAAAGGGAAAAGGCTAAACCACTGGTAACCCCCAAAGGGTTTGGGGAGACAACCTACAGATTTAGGCCTAGGGTGTCGAAGCCACGAAGGAAAACAGGGTACCCCATGCATTTCCAAAAAGAAGACACCCGTGGGAATCCACAGAGGTCTGACTTGATTGAATCGTCCCAGAATGTATTACCCACAATTCCAGACAAAGTGAAAATTGTGTTTTTTCCACAAAATTTCATACTTTGTCAGGGATTGTGGGTCATAAATTATGGGGCGATTCGCGTAAGTCAGACCTCTGTGGATTCCCACGGGTGTCTTCTTTTTTGGAAATGCATGGGGTTCCCTGTTTTCCTTCGTGGCTTCGACACCCTAGGCCCAAATCTGTAGGTTGTCCACATGAGCAAAATTCCTGAAAATCTGCTGTGCGAAAAGACTTGGGGTTACCAGTGTTTTAGGCTTTTCCCTTTGCACCCAGGTCGGTGCACCCACACATATGAGGTACTGTTTTCATCGGGAAACTTTTGGGAATGCGGGAAGGTAGGCCATGTGTTGTTGGCTGCATGTTTTGGTGGGTGACCAGAGTGAAATGTGCAGAAATTGTGTTTCTTTTTCTGTCATTTTCCCGATTTCCCCCCCAACCTATGGAATCTTTCTCTACATAGTTGTTGCCTGACCTGTGCAAATCACCCCTTACTAGACTTGGAATATTGTCTACTTTTTAGAAATGTATGCCTTTCTGGCTTCCCATTCAGCTTTCGTACCCTTTTCTTCCATTCCGTCCACGCATGTCCTATTGAACAAAAAACGCCAAAATCGCCTACCTCTCACAAAACGGTTGATTAGCATATCAAAATATGTTATTTTGGTTTCCACTCAATCTGTTCTTGAAAGCCTGGATAATGGCGAATCCAGCACAGCAAACCATTTGTTCCTAGCTCAGACAGGTAAAACACCACAGGCTTCTTTGTACAACATTTTATTGGCATTTTCTGAAAAACCACCAAATGTTCTCCTTTTTGGTTATTTTCTCTCACCCCTCTACAGCAAACTAGGATTCATGGGTGGCGTTACGACCGCCTACATGTGGGAAAAAGGTGCCAAATTTGGCCGGATTATCTCATGTAACAAAGAAGTTACAAGGGATTGAATGGCGACATACCGAAATCACCAAAAAAGGCCTTGGCACTGGGGGGAAATACCCATGGCAGTTAAGGGGTTAAGACAGTAAACCCCCAGAGGAGATATCATTTGTAAGGTAGCTCAGTTAGTTAATTCTCCAAATGCAGATTGTGCACAGGAATATGTAACACCTGTGTTCAGCTCCTGGCTTAATCTTCCGGTGGGATAATAGGCAGAGTGAATGCATTCAGCTTCCGATGCATTTTCCAGGTCAATTGGTTCAGAAAAAGTGGTGGAAAACACTATTACTGTCGCTTTTTCTAATTGGCCAGATTTTCGTGCATTTTCTGGGTGGAGTTCGGGAGCCGAGTGGACACACCAGGACCCCCTGTATTTCCCGCTCCACCAGACAAATGCGGCCTTACTGCCAGCATGGATTCTCATGCAGGAAATAAGGAAAGGGATTCCTCTGGTATCTGCTTGGAAATGAAACCTGGTAAAAGCGGGCAGAGTCCAAAGGAAGCCATTGTCAATTCCGTCAGCAATCGCTAATTGCGTGAGGTATTTACACTCTTCCAAAGTGGAAAAGCAATGTGATTTCACCTGCCTTTTACGCTAAAATCTTCTATTTTGTGGTGGAAAAGTAAAAATGTGCGCCAATGGAAGTGGTCCACTCCATGCAGTTTACTTTGCGCCTTGATGCTTGGGGGTTTTGTGCGATGCTACACATGAAATAAATAAATAAATACATTTAAAATGACCCCAGATAAATGCCAATTCATGATCAGAATGAGTGAGCATGGCATGTCGCTGGTAAGAGGGTGTCCTGTGCTTCTTGAGTGCCTTGGCAAATGCCCTTAATTGCCATCTCGCGTTAAGCAGGTGCTGAAACCCATCAGTGTGGATTGTGCAATAATAAGTCAACAGAGGTATTTCAAATGGCCAATTTCACTCTTTGGGTGACTTGTCAAAGTGGGAGAATGTTGCCCAGCATGTGCCACTTTCTCTGCGAAGTGAATTGTGCCCACCCTGAGGAAGAAGTATGAAAAACCCACAAGGGCACTGTGCCCTGCTCTTTCTGTGTGTGTCTTCCCCACAGGGCGACAGATGCAGACTCAGACATGGGTAAGTCTCAGGTGGCAAGCCTGTACCCTAGTTGATGTGGCAAAGGATTCCAGACTTCTGAGGCTGATAACATTAGTAGCATTGAGTTACATGCCACCTGACAGGTATGTGTGATAAAGTTGCAAAGCAGAGCTGTTAGTGGGCTAAAGCAGGAGGCATTGTCTGCCCACCCTCAAAGGGTACGTACAACCAAAGGTATTAGGCCCCTCCCCCCATCATGGCTGTAGGGGCAAAGCTACCAAAACAGGGCAAGAATGCCGTCCAATCATCCATGCCCACGTGTAGGGTACCCCTCGTGCTCCAGGAACCCTGTTGAGCAACCTCTGTGCTTTCCAGGTGATACTAACGTTATTTAAAGCCAGAAGTCTAAAAGGTAATCGCTTAATTGCAGCTGGAAATTAGCTCCTGGCGTGATCAAAATGTCTTAACCAAGTATGACCTCATCCCCTTCCCTTATAAGCAATATGTATGCTCTTGCGTTTCTTCATCCACTGAATTACTGTTAGAAACAAAGGCAAGAGTTGTGTCTCTTGTGTAGGCATTAGGAAGGCAGTTGCCAGCCTCCGGCATAATATGACCATGTTCTTCCAATATTGGCTAGCTGTTGCCCTCTTATGGCCAGGTAGAACCATCATGGCAGTGACTGGCAAATGCCTTTCCCCTGCAGACAGAAAAGCGGAAATAAGAGTCCAATTCAAGACACGGAACAAATAGAAGTTAAGACAGACTGCAGCTGCCTTTGCTGTGTTAGGGAGAATATGTTGAATGTTCAAGCAAGAAGGTATGTATTAAACAAGCAAGCAGTGAGACAAGGGAGAGGCAAAGAAAGGCCAGAGGGGCTCTTTGAATAATGTAACAGGGCAGAGGACCCATGCTCTGCCGGCCTAGTAACATATGAAAGAATCAAATAGATCAGGCTTTGCAGCAAATATTTAACGAGAAAGGAACAGTCCAGCTCTGCATTCAGAATAACAAAGGCAAAGAAAGGCTAGGCTCTGAAGCCATCATGAGATGGAATAAGAAGGACCAGACTCATTGTGAGAGGCTGGCCCGGCCCTTGCAGGGGCGCTAGAGGGGCAGCCCACATAGCGGGCTGCCCCTCTGGCCACCCCTCTAGGTCCACATACACCCCACCTACTAGGCATCCCCCGGGTCAAACACATCAGTCCGCAGACCTGGGGAGTGCTTATAAGGGGGTGGGCTTGCGATCACTCATCCTCCTTGTTTGCTGTATTCCCCCTCCACCCGGAGGACAGTCAATGCAGCAACATCACACACCTGGTCCCTCTACTCCGATAACAGGGCTTACTCAGAGGTACAAACATGATTTCCTCTTCCTTTGAAACCCCCATCTTTCCATTCCAAGAGACACACACGTCTCCTTGCCCCACACAAAAAAAGTAGAAAAGGCTTCAACTCCTTTATTTGGCAGGAGTCCACTTACAGGTGACCTGCCTCTTAACGAGCTGGCTTCCAAGCTGTGGCCCACAGGAAGTAATTGTTATTTCCTCTCTCTTACCATGAGCTCATAGCCAGATGAAAAATCCAGAAATGCAACATACAAAGACATGTTCTTTGCTGCTGCATCCTTTAATTTTCTTCTGTTTTCTTTTCTTCTTTTCTCTTGTTTTATACAGTGATATTTGTAATTTAATACGTACTGCTATTTTAATTCTAATTTTGTGAAATGTCGAGTTCTTTGACTAAAACACAATAAATAAATAAAGCAAAGTCCCCAAGATGTCCCCTGTCCCCCCCAGATTTTATCTGTCTCCTACGCCCCTGCTGGTCTCACAGGTGGGGCTCCTACATAAGGGGTCAGCGTACAGACTGCTCCAGTACCATAATTCCAGTGGCCACATTAGCCGGTGGACTTAGACAGTGGCACCTGGTTGGTGTGGGGGCAGTTGGTGCTGAATCACCACGGCTGCTGAGAGATGTGAACCTGCAGTGCCGGTGCTAGCTGCTCAGGCGGCCAAGCTCACGAGAACCATGGTCAAAGTCAAATGTACAAAATCTGGGATACAAAGCAAAATGGACCAGTTTACAATGGGGGGTGAACCCTCTGTCCACGGCCTCAACACAGCAGGCCAGGGAGGTGGAAGAGGAAGCGTCAACACCCAGATCTCTCTTCGGGATGTAATGAAGGTCGTAAGGGACTTGGGGGCAACCATAGAAAGCAAAGTGGACGTCCTCGCACTGGAAGTGTCCTTTCTGCATCAGGACCTACGGAACCTGGTAAAAAGGGTAGGGGAAGCAGAACAACGTGTCTTGGATGCCGAAGATGCTATCAAAAGACTGGAGAAGCATCTGGAAGACAGGGTAGAAGGCAGTGAAGGCAGCGCCCACCGTAACAACCTCTGCATCCTAAGGGTGCCCGAGAATGAGGAAGGCCCTAGCATGGAGCTGTTCTTGGAAGATTGGCTGGCGGACCTGTTTGCCCCTAAAAAAACTCTCTAAATTCTTCTCCATGGAAAGAGTCACAGGATCCCAGCGGGCCAGCCCACCCCTGCAGCGCCTCCCTGGACAATTATAGCGAGGATATTGAACTACAGTGACAAAGATGCCTTACTACAACTGGCGCGGCCATCGAGTGGGCTTTTGCCCAGACAACAGCAGAGATGTCCAGAAGGCATATCAATCATATGACTCACTCAGAAGAAAACTGCATTCAATGGGCATCAAATATGCCCTCTTTTTCCAGTCCAGCTCAAGGGCCAGTATGGAGGGCCCACCCATCTCTTCCACAACCCGAAGCAGTAATGGGCCTGGCTAGAGACCCAGGTCTTATCAGGACCAGAAACTCAATTGACAAGCGAGAAGCAGCAACATGAGACACTACAAAACCGTTCGCTGCGAACCAACGACATTCAAACCCCAGAATAGTTCACTCAGACTAAGACAGAGTCTGAGACGGGGGCAACTGCTGAATATACAGCTAAACGAGGAACGACAGAGCGCTGAAGGACATTTTTATGAGGTACCGGGCATAGGTGGCCGCAGTACCGGAGTGTGCGCTATGGTGGCTGGGCCAGCGGAACCCGCATAGATGTTTTGTGTTGGACTTGGCACCTGTTGGTGCGATTTTGGGCGACAGGTGCTTCAAGTTGGGAAGAATAGGGTGCGGGACAGGGGGATTCTTGGGGTGAGTTGGGCAGGTTATCACTATGGCTGAAGGTAAAGTCTCCACGCTGACATGGAATGTCAATGGGCTGGGCTCCAGCATCAGGCATCGCCTGGTGCTCCAGTTTTTGAACAGACACTCCCCGGACATAGTGGTCCTGACCCAAACACACCTAGTGGGGGAATGTAAAATGTTCAGAAGGATGAACTACAATAAAGCATAACAAAGGGGGTTCTGGGAATCTCTCTACCAGCACAAACACAGCCCAATGACCTGTTCTTGGGTGAATAACCCCTGGGAGAGACTCTATCAAGTCTTTAGCTCACTGTCCCTTTCACAGAGAAGAAATGTCCCCGCATATCAGTCTTTGTCCTGCCCAGGGGCAGTCCAGCACCGAAATGCAAGGCAATTCTCCTCTGAACAAGAGTACCAGCAGCAACCCCATACACGTGTTTCAGCCTTGTTGGGCATCATCAGTGAGGTGAAGCTGAAGCTGCGCCTCTCTAAGAACAGTGAGCAAGGGGTCCACGACTGGATCGCCCAGGTAACTTAGGGTGAGACACTCAAAGTTAATTTATGCAAAACAAGGGGGGTCTTGGAATCTCTCTACCAGCATGAACACAGCCCAATTACCTGTTCTTGGGTGAGTAACCCCTGGGAGAGACTCTACCAAGTCTTTAGCTCACTGTCCCTTTCACAGAGAAGAAATTTCCCTGCATATCAGTCTTTGTCCTGCCCTGGGGCAGTCCAGCACCGAAATGCTAGGCAATTCTCCTCTGAACAAGAGTACCAACAGCAACCCCATACACGTGCTTCAGCCTTGTTGGGCATCATCAGTGAGGTGAAGCTGCACCGCTCTAAGAACAGTGAGCAAGGGGTCCACGTCTGGATTTCCCTTTTAACTTAGATGAGACCCAAAGTTAATTTATGCAAAACAAGGGGAGGTCTGGGAATCTCTCTACCAGCACAAACACAGCCCAATGACCTGTTCTTGGATGAGTAACCCCTGTGAGAGACTCTACCGAGTCTTTAGCTCACTGTCCCTTTCACAGAGAAGAGATTTCCCTGCATATCAGTCTTTGTCCTGCCCAGGGACAGTCCAGCACCGAAATACTAGGCAATTCTCCTCTGAACAAGAGTACCAACAGCAACCCCATACAAGTGTTTCAGCCTTATTGGGCATTATCAGTGAGGTGAAGCTGTGCCTCTCTAAGAACAGTGAGCAAGGGGTCCACGAATCTGAGGCGGGCTACTCCCTTTTCTAAAATGCTCATGGCTCCATGTCACGCATTTACTACTTAATTCTCCCCCACAGGACCTCACATAGGCTTGTCTCCACCAGATACCTGGCCAGGGGGATCTTGGACCACTCTTGCCTTCTTATAGAACTTATAAATTGCTGAACCAAACCAGTGGCAATGTGGAGGTTGAACACGTACCACGTAGGAGCCCCAGAAGTAATGGAGGGGCTGGCTCGGAAGACCTCGGAGTACTTCACTGAAAATGAGGGATCCATGGACAGCCCAGTCATGCTCTGGGAGGGTTTCAAGGCAGTGTTACGGGGGAGTCAATGTCACTGACAGCAGCTGCATAAAAGAAACATACCCGGGAAGTTGAGGAGGCAGAAACACGAGCGCTGCAACTGGAGGAAGAGTTACTCGCCTCCGGCACCCAGGCCTCGAAGGAGGCCCTGGTCACGGTACAGGAGGCTCTAAGGAATGTAGCACTGTATAATGCAAGGCAGGCACACTGGGCAATCCGGAGCCAAGTCCATGAATCTGGTGATAAGGCAGGGAAAACGTGCTCATTGCTCAAGAGAAGGGAAGGGGCGAAAGGGAAGGTACCTATAATACAGGGCCCAAATGGTACAACATTGACAGAGGATGAGGAGATCGCAGGGGCATTTGCATCCTTCTATAAGGAGCAATAGAGCATCCCAAGGGATTAGAATGGACCGACGGCCTGAGGGGTGATCAGTGCCACAAAACGTCCTTGTCTAACGGCACACCAGAGAGTTGGGCTAGAGGCGGACCTAACGGAACCGGAGGTGGCGGCTGTGCTCCTGCAACTACAGTCAGGCAAAAACGCAGGAGGCCTAACGGCTTCCCAGACGAGATCTGGAAGCGGCTCGGAGATAAAGTCACAGGATCCATGCCACGTCTTTTCAGGCAGTGTAAAGTCAATGGGATCCTCCCCCAGATCTGAGACAGGCATGTATAGTGGTCCTGCCAAAGGCAGGGAAGCTGCCCGAACAGTGCGCCTCATATCGGCTGATTTAGCTGATTAATGGCAAGGCCAAAGTCTTGGCACAGGTCTTTGCCAACCGCCTTCTAGGCATCATGGATTCTTTAGTACACCCGGACCAGTGTGGGTTCATGCCCACCAAGTCCATGCAAATGAACATGCGCAGAGCGCAGATGGCGATAGACCAGAGAGCACAGCAACAAACACCGGCATCATTCCTGGCCATTGACTCCGAAAAAGTTTTTGATTCAGTAAGATGGGAGGCGCTTTGGAAAATTATGGGATGCATGGGGTTCGGGGATGGCTTCCTCGGGTGGGTTCGCTGTTGTACGCAGCCCCAGAGACTTCAGTCATGGTTAATGGGGTTCTATCGGAGTGGTTCACCCTTGAACACGGCAGGGATGCTCCCTACACCCCTTGCTGTTAATCTTGGCCGTGGAGCCATTGACGATCAGACTGCGAAATGACACAAGCTGGGTAGGCTTCCGCTGGCCCTGGGGGGCAGGGGGAGACCAGTTCTCTTTATACACAGATGATCTCCTGGTTTATATGGGTGCACCAGCGCTATCCTGTTGAGCGGTAATTAATACACTGGAGGAATACCAGGCCTATAGTGGGCTCAAAGTGAACCAGCAGAAATTGGAGCTCTTCCTCCTAGTTGGGGGAGCAGGGGCTATCCCCCTGGACTGCCCCTTCCCAGTGTCAGTCTCAGGATTCAAATACTTTGGCATACATCGAATAGGAGGATTATATTTGACTCAATCTCACTTGCTAATAGACTGACTCTCATCCAATGTGGCCCACTGGCAAATGCTCCCGCTGTCACTTCTGGGCAAGGCAGTGCTCTTCAAGATGCTGGCTCTCCCTAGATTGTTGTGCGTACTACAAAACGCCCCTGTGGCAATTGCCAGAATTACCTTTGACACGATTGAGACCTCCCTGAAGGGACTATTGTGGGGGGGGGGAGCAACCATGCATAGCCCTTAAGACACTCCAATGCTCTGTGTGGGAGGGTGGTCTGCGGATCCCCTGCCTCCGGCGGTATTACTGGGTGGCACAAACGGGCATGGTTAATGACTGGCTACACGGGGACCCAAGACTCCCGCACGTAGTGATAGAGAGGGGATGGATGGGAGGGAAATCACCCAAACAGATACCAAACAGGCATGGAGGGAGGCATATGAAGACATGGGTTGGAGGAAGAGGCCTACCCTAAACCAGCCTCTGTGGAATAACAGAATTCTCCTGGAACTCAAGAAAATAGGGCATTTCAAACAATGGGAAGACATGGGTGTTAAAGACCTTTCTGATGTGGTACAGGAGGGGCCCCTCCTCCCATTCGTGAAATTGCAGGAATAATTTGGGATTCCGGGGAGGGACTATTATAAATACATACAGCTATTCATAAAATCCCAATTTCCTGCCCTGGAAGAAATACCTGCATGCTCAGCACTGGAAGGAAATGTATTTCCGGAGTGCATAAACAATAAGGTCACTTTGGTTCTCCTGAACTATCCCAACTCAGGTGCAAATGGGAGAGTGATGTGTGGAAGCTTGACCCGGAGGAGTGGGTCAAATCACTCATGTTTCTGAGAGACATTGAGATGGCGGCTAGGATGTGCCTGATTCAGTCCAAAATATTCCACAGGGTGTACTACTCACGAATGTCACTGGTTCAATGGGGGGCAGCAGACCGCGACAACTGTTTGCGATGCGGAGGAACTGGGGGCACCGTCTTCCATAATTTATGGGAATGTCTACAAGTTCAAGGGTTCTCGGAGAAATGCATACAGAAATTGTCAGCAATAATTGGGATGGTGGTCTCTTGTCAACCCAAAATGGCTATGCTTGGAATAAGGGGGTTGGGGGAGGACTGGCTTTACAAGATATGAAAAATGTTTCTTACCCACTGCATTAGGACTGTCAAAGAAAATAATAGTTATGATGTGGGGATCAGCGGACGACGTATATATAAGGCTAGGGGATGCCCACGCAAATTCCAAAAGGTATGGGGTGGCTGGGCTGGGGAAGGTGAGCGATGAGTGGGAGCCGGCAGGGGGAATTTACCATATGCCGCATGAGATGGACATTACCCACATTAGCCACCTTGACAACGAGGCACACGATTCCCAGATGTATGAGACTTTTTAACCACTGCAAATACAGCCATGATTTTTGTTTGTTTATTGTCACATTACTAAAACCAATAAAAAGAGTTAAAAAATAATAATATTACCTGGACAGGTGTTAAAGGAGTAGCTAAAGTGTTACTGAGTGACACTGTGGCATGTGTGCTTGTTAGTTGATAAGGTCTGTTCTACTCCAACATTTCTGTTAGATTTATTTTCTTTTGTACATATTTAAAACTCATCATAACTTTGATGGTGTTTGGTAAAAATGCTCCAATCAAAAGGATGTTAGACTGCACCACCCTAATTGTGAAACATGGATGTGGTTGTCTGCATCGTCGAGAGCTGTTTGTCTTAGGTTAATAAATTGATGCATACAATAGCTCTGGTCTAAAAGACATACAGATTTCCCAAATGGCAGCAGATATGTATGCGTCTGAGCTAATCTGCATACTCACAACCGATTGCTCAGAGGTTTAGAACTGACGATTACCTTCCAGACATGGCTCCCGAGGTGTGTTGTGGCATGTGTGCTTGTTAGCTGAAGTGGCCTACTCTATACACACATTTCAGGTAGAAGGGTTTTTCATGCATTTTCCAAACCCATCATAGCTTAGTTGGTGTTGTGAAGGCATCATGAAGCAAGACACAGACAACAGATTCACTTTTTCTTAACAAAATGATTTATTTGTCTTAATCATCAGGATGGAGTAAGACCTAACTTGCCCTAAACTAAGGTGGCATCTCCTTACCTAAAGAAACTAAGGGCAGTCTGTATCCTTAAGTTCAACTCAAAAGTTGGTCTTGTCCAAAACCTATATTTGCCCTCCCAACTAAAGATATACAATGTGCAGGGATGTCCGCACTAAAAGAAACAGTCTTCAAAATATAGTTCTGAGCTTCTTCCAGCTTTGGCTTGTTTTCAGTTTCCTCTTCCCCAAGTTCAAAATAGTTCCAAAAGGTCTCAGGGTTCCCCTCCTGTAGCTGGAGACACCCTTGAAGGTCTGGAGCAAGGAGCACTGCCAGACTACTGGGCCTGTGAGTACAGGGGAGGCCGCAGTATGGCGAGGCAGCTCTGACTCCAGGGATCCAAACCAGGGGCAGCTGGGGCTACCTGCCAGTGCCCAAACTGGAGCTCCTCCCCTGGGTGGGACAGAAAAGCCCAGGATTTTGAGGGGCAGGTGGAAAGACCCTGACCTCAGGAAAACATCCTATTAAGACCCTCTGCAGCTCCAAAACCCGTCTAAATGCCATTTGGGGGAACTAGTGAAGTAGGAGCGAAATGAATGTTGCATTCTGTGACGTGAAATCCAGAGATAATTATTTTAGCAAATCCAGAGGGGTCTGAGCCTGGGTGAGGGAGACCTGTGTGAGAAGAAAATCTTTATTGAACTTTAAACTGAAAGATACAGAGAAGTGGAGTAGTCCGGTGAAAGGAAATTTTCCACTCAAAAGTCTCTGTGAAACGTTTGATGTCTTTTTGAAGCCAGTGATACAGAGTAGCAGAGTGGTCCGGCGAAAGGAAGTAGCCCACTCGAAAGTCTCTGTGAAATGTGAAATGTTTTGTTATAAAGCAGCAAAGTGAAGGCTCTCTGAAATGCGTAATGGTCAAGATTAACCCTGGCAAAAGGGGAAGTGAAAAGGTGAATGCTTGAAGAGAAAGATTTCTTTTATCTTTTGTGCTTATGGTACTGAACAACCAAGAACAAGAGACACTGGGGCAAATAACATAAGAGTGTGAGCTGAAGAGAAAGTCGAAGTGGTCCTCCGCAGGTCTATGGTAAAATCCTTGCACATTTGTAAATCTTTGACATCAGTAAAAGGTCAGAGACCCGCTGATGGAGACCTATGTGAACTGTTAGAGCTTTGAGAGGTCCGAGTCCATCGGAGGGAGACCTATGAAAACTTTTTGTTGAACTGTGAAAGAACTTTTAGAACACTGGAATAAGTCACTTTAACGGGGAAGGCCAGGCGCGCCTTGTTCCTCGTTTTGAACTGCCTTTGTTTTGAGAACCTGAGCCAGAGAGTGTCATCTTGTCTACCTACGGGCCGTCATTCTCTGTGCTGTCCAACTTGGGGAGGAGAGCTGACTCAGCCACTTTGATCCTATGTTCTAAAACTGATTTTCCTTTGCATACATATTCTCCTTTACACATTTCTTTATGAGAGATAGGGCAGGTATTAGGCTTTGTTAGTATAGGCCATTTTGATTTGACACAGACTGACTAGGACTGTGTTTTCTTTATTATTTGATGGTAAAGACTGCTCCTGACATAGCTAACGGCAATATAGGAGTTTTCCAACCCTATTGAAAACTTTAATTAAGGTTTTGACCTTGCAGCTCTTGTGTCTTTCATACTTTTGATACAATGCTTCCCTTACACCTCCCCCAGTTCAATACCCTTCACAAGTTCAACACAGTCCAAAGATATCTCGGGGTTCCCTTCACAAAGTTCAACACCCTTCACAAAGTATTTAGGTTCCCTTCCCCAAGAAGACAGCTCCTTCAACAGAACTACAACCAGTTCAAGTCTCTTGACTTTCAGTGATCCTTCCTGATTAACTTTGTAATCCTTTAGGCTCTTTAAGAGTTCAAACAGATGATTTCTTTCACTTCAGCACTTGTTATACCGCACAGCCTTTGTATCTTAGATTTCCTTGGTTCTCACTTCACATGTAGTGGCTACTCGTTCTAGGAGCAGTTGTCGGACCACATGGTCCATCCATTACAGGTCACAGAACTGATGACCTGTGATACTTGGTTGTCAACTTGTATCTTCTCTGTCAAACTATATCAAATGCCAACACTCAATGCCACACTTATTTAACAGTCTTCTGGTTTTGACACCATGTGTTTTCTATTCCTTGGATATCTCTGTGCTCACATTTGTTCAGACTTACCTTGATACAGTTCGTATTTCAGACATTCTGTCAGGCCTTTTGCCAATACAGGCTCCCTCTCTGAACCTGTGTCAGAAATCAACAGTAGTTTTCTCCTTGGCAGTCTTTTGGCTTTGCCACAACTTGTATGCAATTCACCCTGTGGTGTTCATTCGCTTTCACCATCTTGCTTTCACATTGTCCATTAAAGTTCATCAACTTGCCTTTCACACTTGCCTTTCATTTAATCCATAAGTACGCATTACAGACTTTCACTTTGTTCATAAATGCTTCTTAACTGTTTTCACTGCATTCATAATGGCACATAATTTGCTTTCTACTCATGTTGTATTTTCACATAATGCCCATACCTTCTCTTTAGTTCGGTATTCAATAAATGTTGTTGCATTTCAAAAAGTACTTTGCGGTTGGTTTACTGTTCAATATTCTTCCATTCAGTCTCCAAATCCCACTCTTGGAAGTTTCAGTTCGATCAGTTATATCAAATGTCCAATTCTCACCCCTCGAGTGCCCCAGTACATGTGTTCCTTTCTCACACTCACCGGTACTCAGCCGCCCCTCCGGGAGTCTTCCCTCTTTTCCGGCTTCCACTTGCTCCACGGATATGCATCAGGAGCTCCAGCAAGTAGCGGTCGCCACCTGTGAACCTCGCTACAGCAGCCCATGGCAATTCAGAGTCTTCTGTGTTACCAGCTCCAGCTGGGAACACAAGGCAGAGGGGACTGCCGGAGCTCCGACGCTCTCGCGTTCCCGTTCAGGTCACGGCATCTCTCTCACCCCTCTGCAATACACAGCGTCCTCTCCACCGGCCCCTCTCCAGGCTGCTCCTCGTCTCACAGCAGTGTCCTTCTCGCAAGGCAGGTTCCCCCTTCCTCTCTGCTGGGCTCTCATTTTATACACCTGTGGCCTTTCAATTGGTTGCAGGGGCAATTCCTTTGCCTGACCACAGGTATCCCTATTAATGGGACATGCCTGACCCCCGCAATGTTTCTCCTCCCCATCCTCTACCTCATCTCAGTGCCAAAGTCATGTTAATGACTAGAAGTGTGCATCAGTCCTAGTTGCCTCTGCCTCTTCCTCATCCCAATCTTAAAGGCATAGTATTATGGGACAGTTAGTGTGTGTGGAAGGGATAAAGACTGAACAACAGGGTGCATTATTCCCCGTTGTTTACTCCCTGGTTTGGCCTAGGTTTGATATGTCTTGGAATCAACAAAAGGAGTCTGAGGTGTGTTTACCTTGCCCATATAAAGAGGGGTACTCCTAGTCGCTCTCTTTCTTGTCCCTTTATCACAGTATTTCTGAGGGTCATTTTAAAAGGAAGGAAAGGGGAGCAATCGACAGTACCCTATAAAAGCTTCTGGGACTGAAGGTTCATTATGAAAAGGGAATGGGGAATACTGTGTCTCACCTAAGGACACCCTCCATCGCACCACCACCCCCAGGGTGTGGATCCAAGAGCGATGGTATTTCCCTGGCCACCTGAGCAGCGGATGTTGGGGAGAAGGAAGTGAGGACGCCCTCAGGTTTCTCAGTGTTTACTCAAATCTAACACTTTATTAGTTCATCTGCATAACGTGACCATCATGAAAAGGTTTTCCATTAAGATCTGCTTACGTTTCAACTAAACATTCAAAGTTACATTAGTTGGTAAGCAGGAAGATGTCTCTCCATTATGATTTGGAATGATTTGGAAACATTTCCATTCTACCATTCGGGAACACTCAACGGTTCTTAAATAATATCTTTCAGACAATCACGCAAAGTGTAAACCAAATACAACACCAATTACCTTGGGTGTCAACCATGAGATTTGATTGAAGGGGGAGAGTACATATTCAGTTTGTTGGTCTTAATATACGTACTTGTAATGCCAATTTCTGTTACTGTAGCATCATCTACTAACTAACATTAGCTCCTGATAAAGTTATATGTTATTTCCAAACTATGGACTGATACAACACTTCTCATTCTGACTATCTTTCAACTAATAATATAGGTTTAACACGGTAATATGTATGTAACACAGCACTAGTGAATGCTTATATAATAGTGGAAAGACGGCTTAGTTTCCGCCTTTGTTTATTTTTTTCCCTTTTAATGTTTTTTGTATTACAGATGAATTGTACTACATTTTGCAATAAATTGTATTCGGCCTTTGTCTGCCATCAATTTCCTAGACAAATCATGCCCAGGGTGAAACACATATAGGTCTTACCTATTGTGACAGTGTGGTCTGATCCAGGGGCCCGACAGTAGGGTAGCCATAGTTCCCAGGTGCACCCTGAACTAGTGAATGCTTGGGCCAGAGGAGATAAATAGGGGCCCCCTATGGGAGAGGGTCAAGCACAAGACTCTTTAAGGCTGTGCAATATAGCTTCCCTGGATCCTGAGGAAGCTGTCCTTCCCTGATAGCCAAAGCATGTTGGCTAATACATAAATGACTACCTGCCCCTTTAAGGAATCCAAGCTGCAAAGCTCAGAATTCAGCAGAAGCACAAGTGATCCAATGTTACCCACGGTAGCCATGCAAAATAAGATTAAAGTTGCAGATAGTACTTTTAATGCATTTCTTTCTTCAACTGAGTTACCGGAAAAATCCAAACCTGAAAGTGACGTTTCTGATGCATGTATTTTTTCATCAATGCTGCAGGCAAAATCGTGCAGATGGCACAGACCAGCGTGGTCCACGGAACCAGTTCTTATTGAATCTCTCCACAGACAATGGGCCTCATTATGACTCTGGCGTTGGCCGTGCTGGTAAATACCCATTCTTATCGAGTCCCATTGGACTCAATGGGAATGGGAAGGATGGATGCACCGGCACTGTTCTAAACAGTGCCGGTGCATCCATCAAGGTCTGCGAGTGGGTGCCGTTCTGCTCGCCAGGTCAGACCTGGCGGGCTGAACGGCACCCGCTTGCTGAGCTCGTAGTTTGCCGGTCCGAAAACAATGGTACCGGAAAGTTTACTGGTACCGTTGTTTCCGGACCGGTAAACTCGTAATGAGGCCCAATGATTGCGAGACTATTTTTGCTGTAGAGTTATGTTAAATAATTGTGGCAGTACAGGAGCCTGCCTCTTTTTGTTGGAGACTGCCAAGAGCTGCGGGTGACTTGGTTGGCAGGTCTGCTGTCTGCAGGTGGTAAAGCCTGGCAACACTGGGTGTCCTAATCTGTAATCAACTTTTGTATTCTCTTTGATTATAAGCTGAGTTTACAGGCTATAAAAAGCTTTTTAAAACTTTTTAGTTCGGGGCATATATTGATCTCAGTGTTTCTTAATATATTGGTTGTTTTTTACACTGTTTTCTGTTCCATCAGCAAAAGTTTGCCACCGGGAGGTTGACAGTGCTTTATTGCCATACAGATGCTGGCACTGTACGCACTAATATTGAGGGTACATATGGTGATCCATTCTCGTATGAAATGTATATCATATTACACTGATATCGTAACCATATTTTTCTTAGTGTACTGGAACAATGCTATGTGATGCCACTTCCTCTTTTGTCAAGGGGTGAAAAAGGTTGTGTGCCATAACTTCCCCTGGTGTCACTTGGGGTTGGGGTCAAATTACATCACTTCCTGTGTTGTCATCAGAGGTCAAGGGTAGTTTGATGTCACTTCTTCTACCAGTGTCATTTTGGTGAAATTACGTCCCTACTGCCTGAAGCCGCCTAGTGAGATGGGACCACCTAGAGAGGCCATCCTCTAGCCTCACACTCCATGTGGGTGGTACCCGAGTTTAGGTAAGCAATCTGTTGCATCAGACTCACTCTAAGGGTCCCTAAGAAGGAAGGGAAAGCTGACGTAGCAGGTCCACATTTAGTTGGTGCTCATGCCAGCGGAATCCTAAGGAATCAAAAAGGGAAGGATAGTTAAAAGTTTAAGTGTTTATTATAAATAAAGAGGGGTCCCCAATAGGATCCCTATAAAATGTACTCTGGTGTTTGTGCCCATTAGTGATCTAAGAACTCAGGGAGTAGCCTGTCTCCTGTTAACAGTGATTCTATTTGGCAGGTGCAGCTGCCCACCCTACTGTGAGAAACCAGAAGGTGTCTCACCCACTAATCCCCAGGGATCTGTCATCCTGGTGGCCAGGGCACGGCCATCGCTTTTGGATCCAGTTCCTGGGAGTGGACAAGTGTGGGAGTAGCACGTGGGTGAGTGGTCTTTGGGGAGTGGGAGTGGGACACTGGATGGCGAGATGTGGTATCCCCTTCCCTGTAACACTGTTACCCGATCCTATCAGATAGGATACTTAGGAACTCTAACCCCCTACATGAACACATTCACACGGACAGCCCGCTCTGGGAGAAAACAGACCAACACCTGAGCAGTATACCTGACGTGTCCCAATACAATGGTCAGGCGAGGTCTGGCAATTACTGACCATCACTCACACCAGACATCCACTAAGCTTCCCCACATGGATAAAAGGTGGAGCACGAAAGCACACTCTGAGCGAGGCAAAGCACACGAGGAAACAGCAGTTTGGAGACAGGAGCTTAGTGAGAGACGAAAGACAGGAAAACAGGAGGGGATCATAAGGAGGGAAATCCCCTTGACCTTTCCAACAAGACACTGTTACTTTCATAAGCCCTCGAGTTTAGAAAGCGTAAGAGCAGGAAACCCATCTGAAGAATCCTGTATTGTGTGTCAGGGATACCCGGGGCCCTCCCGCGGCACTAATCAAGGCAGGGAGAAGCAGCAGCCATCGTGGTACCATCCTTAGCTCCAAGAACAAAGCTGCGTCAGTGAAATCAGCACAGCCAGTGAGTTGGGGAGACCAATACAAGTCTGGTCTGTTTTGAAGCCAAAGTTGCAAGCAGCAACATTGTATGGAGAACGCTGGAACAAACATTGTTAAAATGTGTGTGGGAAAAGATGCAAGCAAAAGTTGAACTGCTGATGAGTGTTTGAGCTTTGAAGAGACGTTGATACAATACCTTTGACAGAGTGGTCCAGCACCGCGTCGGTGCTCAATCAAAGGTCTCTGTAAAGTATCAAGCTGTGAAGTAACAGAAGTGAAAGTTAAACGGTTGTACTGTGAATCGAAGTGGTCCTGCGACGGGTCAAGCAAAACCCAGCGCACAGTCGAAAGTCTTCGATTTTGATATAGTAAAGAAAGTTTGGAAAATTAGATAAATTTGGTTTGAGCCCAGCAGAGGGAGGCCAAGTAAAGGTTTTGTGTTAACGGGGGTCTGAGCCCAGCAAAGGGGGGACCGGGGTGGACAGTGACTCACCAGAGAATTTGTGCATATGAGAATCCTGAGGAGAAAGGAATCTTGAACGTTTGTTTGTTGCATCGGGCCTTCTGAAAAAAGAGACTTTGAATGGCAAAGAGACTTTGGCACAGAAAAACCTGATATTGAGATTATGAACTGCATCCTCGTGCTAGAAAAGCCAGAGTATGTGCTAAGCTTGAGTGTGCTGAATTGTCTCGTGCTGAAAACGTGGGGAAGGGAGGCTAACACATCATTTCTCAAACACTTTTCCTTTGTATTAAATTGTTTCCCACAACATTTGCATTTAGAAGTAAGGATTGGCAATGGGTGTATTACTATAGGCCCTTTTATTTTGACCAGACTTTACTTGGACTGCGTTATTATTATTTGATGGTCGTAGCTTGCTCCCATCTTTAGATTTAGGATTAGATAGGCATTTTCCGAATCCAGTTGAAGTTCAACTAACACCCTTGAACTGTGATCACTTGTGTCTGTCATCACTGTTTGATACCATGCCTTCCTTACACTACGCAGTGGGCTTGGGTGGTGGTATCCATGTGCACTGTCCCTGCTTTGGGGAAACGAAGTGTACACCCTTTCACGGACTAGGGCCTGGAAATAGGGGCTGCACATATCTCCCATTCTCCAAAACATTGCAGTGTTCAGGCCATGTCACAGGATTCATTTTACAAAACCTTCTAGTGCTGCTGTTGATTCCAGTCCAGCCCTGTTCACACCCATGTCCATAGCTGAGCTTCCCACTAATCAATGCTGTCCAACCATTCCTGTGTTCCTGTTCACCCCTTTAAACTACAAACAGTGAAGGAGCTGGGAAATGCACCTTCTCCTACCTCCCCCCTTTTCCCTCTCTTCAACCTTTTGCTTGCCTCTGGGTTATCTTCCCTGGCTTTTTCAAGGTAGTCACCATCATATCTATTTTGAAAAAACATGTTGTTAACTGCAGCAACCCAACCACCTGTCATCCTATCTTTTGTCAACCCCTGGTGTAAATTGAGGTATTCTTCAACCTTTCCCACTGACAGTAGGGTATGGTGACACCCTTGTACTGAGATCAAGTGTGTTTAAGCACATGTGTAATGTAAATTAATTCAGCAATCTAGGCATCCATATTTGTGCATTATTTATATTGCGCTCAAAGATACATGCATCTTCCTGGGCTTTACATGTACTGCTCTGCCTTCACAGGCTCTTTGAACCCAAACCTTAAAGGAACGCAGTTAGGCCAGAAAAACGAACAGGAGCAGCCATAATTCTCGGACAGTGAGCCCAACCCTAAGCATGAAGGGCCCCCATTTGTGTCGGCTCTTTTCCAGTGGCCATCATTTGAAGAAAACTAGTGTCAAGGACGGTGTACCACCGGCGCTGCGTACCTGGTCATTGGATATGGATATTATGTAGAGTGGGAATCGGCTCCATACACAACATGAACACTTCCTCTGTATTATCGTGCCATGAGGACAATGCAAACATTGACAGGGGAAGCGAGGCATTGCTTTGGGCGCAGGGATGTAGACCTTCCGAGATGTCCCACAGATGGCAAGCTCGAAGGGAACTAGGACAGTAGATGAAGCAAGCCAGGTAAAGGTTGGCAGCTAGGAAGGCAGAAGGAAAATGCCATTGGAACCGGACGTCAGGCAAGGTTGACAAGGCAGGCAGGACAAGCAGGCAGACCAGGGCAAGATTGGACAAGCAGGACTGAGCAGATCGGTAGGTAGGACATAGCAAGTTCAGGTAGAACTGGCTAGACAAGGCAGGCAGGGAGAAACAAGGAAAGGCAGCAACCAAAGGATTTGTATTTTGTATTTGTATTTATTTTATTTATAAAGCGCAGCCAGGCCCTAGGGCATACGGGCGCATCAGTTTAGATCAGGTTACATAAAGTTACAGTTTACATTTGCATGAGGTAGGCAATGGTTACGGTTACAGTTAAATACAGAAATTGGTGTTACAGGTACATACATGTTGCAATTTTCATGCGGTAGGCAATGGAGGATGCAGTTAAATAATATAGTATAATATTTACAATACGTACAGTGGGCAGGCAGCAAGTCAAGGATCTGGGAGGTTAGATTGTTATTCTATCCAGGTCATGAAGCCAACGCTTAGTGTTGCGCTTAAATAGGTCGAAGAAGGGTTCTGACCTTAGTGGAGTGGAGTGTGTGTTCGATAACTTAGAGGCTTGTGCAGGTAAGCTAGCTCCTCCCGAGTTATGGAGTTTGAATCTCGGTATGGGCATAGTGTTTGCTTGGGCTGCTCTAAGTGGTCTCGAAGATGTATGTGGAGTAAGTTGGTTGGTAAGGTAGGATGGTGCAAGGTTGGCCCTGGCTTTGTGTATAAGGGCGAGAGTTTTTGAGAGATATTCTATGCGAAACTGGGAGCCAGTGCAAGTTGCGTGTAGTATCAGAGATGTGCGACTTCTTAGAGATGTTAAGGGCTGCCCTGATGGCATTATTTTGTATTACTTGTAATTTGTTCATATTTTTGTGGCTAGTACCTAAATAGAGGGCGTTGCAATAATCTACTTTGGACAAAGCTAGCGTTCTAGCAAGTGTAATGCAATTGGGTGTGGAGATGAACGGCCTGCAGGCGGTGATCAATTTACAGGTGTAGGCGGATGATGATGCTACTGCATTAGTTTGTTTGGAGAAGGATAAGGTGGCATCAAGGTAGATGCCAAGGGTTTTGGTGTTGTTTGAGACAGTGATGGGATTACCATCTATAGTGAAAGATTTGAATGCATTGTTCGTTGTTGAGACAAAGTCTGTGTTGTGCCATCCACGCTTGTATTACTGCGTAGATTTCATTAAGGGTTTTGCTGTCGGTTGCATAGTCTCCAGAGATAGGAATGAGTATCTGGGTGTCGTCCGCATAGTTAGTATACGTGACACCCAGATAGTCAAAGATATCAAAAAGGGGCTTTGTGAAGACATTATACAGTGTTGGGGACACACAGGAGCCTTGCGGGACCCCGCAAGGTACCGGTGAAGGTTCGGCCGAGTCAGTGGGAGAGAAGACCCTCATAGTTCTGTTCGCCAAGAAGGAGCTGATCCAGGCAGTGGCTGCATCAGAGAAATGTGCTGCAGATTTCAAATGGAGGCAGAGCGTTTGTTGGTTGACCAAATCAAAAGCTGCTGACAGATCAAGCAGTAAGAGGAGTGCCAGTTTACCATTGTCTTTTAGGATTTGGATCTGAGTCGTGAGATCTATTAAGGCAGTTTCCGCGCCGTGTCTAGGTCGGAAGCCGGATTGCCTTAGTCCCAAAAGATTGTTCGATTCTAGATAAGTCTGTATTTGCAGGTAAACTGCTCTATCTAGTATTTTTAATAAGAAGGGTACAGTTGTTATCTGCCTATAGTTAGAAGGGTTGGCTGGGTCAAGAGTTGTTTTTTTTGATTAGTGGAATGACCCACGCGTCTTTTAAGTTATCAGGCACTACTCCAGTTTTGAAGGAGGCATTGATAAGGTTAGTAATAAATGGGGCCAGGCCATGTGCTGCTGCTTTGATGATCGGGGCAGGGCAAGCGTCACCTTGGCAATTTGATGGTTTGAGTTTCCTAATGATGTTTTCTACTTCCCAAATAGAGAGGGGTGAGAAACTAAATGGTTTACAAGTGGGCTCAAAGGTAGGCGTCTTATTGGGGTGTTGTTTGTGTTCAGGGTCAGAGAGTAGCATGCATTTTTTCGCATTGATTTTAGATTGTAAGAGAGCTATTTTATCTAATAGTGCCTTCTGGATGTTGCTGCACCATAATGCATCCGTGATACATTTGTCAATGGGGGCGATAGGGGATTCTAATTCTTTTAGGATCTTAAAAAGTTCTTTTGTGTTTGATTCCGCTTGTGTAATCCTTTTGTTGTAAGTGTCTTTTTTTGCGAGTATAATGGCCTCTTTGTAGTTGGAGGATGCTAGGGTTAGCTCATTCTTATTGGTTACTGTAGGGCACTTTTTCCAATGTGCTTCTGCAGTTCTCTTGGATGCTGCTAGAGTGCAAAGTGACTAGCCGGGGAAGCGTAAATGGGAGTTTAAATACTCCTACGAGCGAGAGTGAGGCTCCCTTGTGCTTGGTTGGCATTTCGCCAACCAACACAAGTTTCACCACTCCACGCATGCACAGGACCCAGGTGCTGGGCCACCATGCGCGGTAGTAAAAACATGGCAGTGCCCACAAAGCAGCGGTGCTCTTGTCTGGAATGAGTTCCCAACTGTCTGGCACCCAAACATCTCTGGGAGTATAGGTGCCAGGACAGGTGGTGCAGATAAGTGTATGTCGATGGATGCATGTCAGTGTAAGTGTCTGTTGCGTGTGTGTGCACTGTGTGTAGAGCAGGGCATAAGGTGGCAGTGTTGTAGGGTGAGGAGCGGGACAAAAGGGGCACGGCTGACTCATGACAACTAGTACTTGTAATTGATCCTGCCAGAAACTTTTTCTGTTTCATCAGTGCTTTTTGTGGCTTTGGGAGCACAGCGCTGACTGTTACTGTGCCAGCCCAGGGCTCTTTCCACAGTATTCCTCTTAGTTAGTATGGGGAATGTTGATAGAATATATAGTGTAGGGAGTGATTGTGAACTGTATGATTCAGAGTGAAAGATGAGAAGATATGTAGGAGCAGTAGTGCAGAGGATGGAGCAGTATTTCCCAGCCGTCTCATGGGACTACCCTTATATTCCTCTCAACATGCTATTAAACCTTGTTACCTATAACATCTTTATCATTCCACAATCCTTTCCCACTTCCATGTGCTGCTTTCACGCTGGCTGACAAGCCATGCAAACACGTTCCCTATTCGCATTATTCTTGTATTTAAAGCCATTCTTGATGGGCAAACCCAACTCCCACTCAAAATTGAATGGTTCTGTCTCCCTGACCTCACCCCTGTCGTGTATGCAATGCAATCAATGGGTCATGTCATGTGCGCTCGCCAGAGCACATGTGGAGCTCGGACGGGAAGCAGTGCCTTCAGTGTCATCTGTGGGGCTGGGGGGTCTCACAGTGCGGCAGGCCTCACACAAGGAGGTTGTTCCCACATTGGTGACAAGGAGGTCGTCCATGCCAGCAAAGACATGCTTGGCTAGGCGGCCAGGGGATCTGAGCAACGACTCAAGGGAAGATCATTCTCTGGCCACGGAGCCAATGCGTGCAGCATTTTTGACCGCCATTTTGATGTTGGAATAGTCATGGAGGTTGCGGCTCCCCTGGGGAATGCCTATGCACCTCCCTGGCTCCATTTCTGGACTCCCCACACACGCGTGGGTGAATGTGTTCAGCTGGAGTGTTTGTCCCTCGCCTGCATGATTGGAAGTGAGAGGCACATGTTGATTCTGTGATCCTGGAGGACGGTGTTTATGACACTCCTGTTCTTCTACTGTGTTTCTCTGTGATTGGTGCTGCTGGAGGACGAACCAAAGGAGGACACTCTTCGTAGTGTTTCCCACGTTTGCTTCTGGGTGCCCTATTTCTTTCACTGATGCTCTACCCTGTGTGGAGGAGGAGCTGGCTAGATTGGGTGTGTGTGGAACAGCTCGTGGTGGAGGACACTCCAGGTTGTTGGTGGTTCTTTTCCTCTAGATCCATTGTGGGTTGCAGCCCCTAGTTCTAAAGGGGCCTTGTGCTCTCACCAGCATTACGGGTGATCAGAATGCAGGAGGTGCTCTGGGCGGGGCCACACAAGCTGTACAAGGGGGAGCATGAATCCTGAGACAACAAGGTGCTCTAGCCCCAATGGCTGAATCTGATGTTTCATGGGCACCAACCAGCCTAGGCCCCAGGAGGAAATCGTGGATTGACCACATGGGCATGTATTTTAAGGCCGCAGGTGAGACTGATGATGAAAGCAAATTGGCGACCCTCCTATATTCGTCTGGTCCGGTGGTACATCAGATCTTTCAGTCATTGCAGCCTGTGGATGAGTCATACGCTGAAGCAAAAAATGCACTCCATGACAATGAGCAAGGCATGATTCGAAACCAACTAATCCAGGGATGTGCGTCCGTCATGCTATGCCATCAGATATTGCACAAACCAGAAATCACGTTGCCCCGAATCCTTGAACTAGGATGATCGCACGATGTGGCTGAAACACGTGCTTCCAAGATGGGCGCTGCTATACGCTTGCTCAGAATTGATGAGGTCTGTGCCATAGGCTGTGGACAAGGGCTGCAAGGGGCCCGGCAGCCCACAGTGCAGCCGAGGGAGGGGAGCAACAGGTCGCCTGAGACATGTGTGAAGTGTGGGTATGACATTCTGCAGCCTACAGAGTGCCCAGCGAAGGGGAAAGCCTGTGGGAGGTATGGGAATGTAGACCACTATGCATGCATATCCAGGGCTCCACTGCTATTGGTGGTCCAAAGAGGACCCATCCATGCTGTATTTTTCAGGCAGCAGTGCCCACCATATGTGGCCCTTGTTGATCAGGAGGAGGAAGGAATAGGCCAGGAGATGAAAGACAAAGAGGATGAGGAGAACATGTTTTTCATCTCCAGTGTGAGAGCTCTGAAGGCAAAGGCCAGGAGACAGCTAAAATGCTGGGTACAAGTGGATGGATCACCTGTGCCAGTGTTGGTGGACACAGGTGCCTCGGTCAACGTCATGGCAAGGGTGCATTATGATTCCTTGAAAGACCCCTCGGCACTGCAGCGTCCGAAGGCATGCATCTTCACGTTTGGGGGTGATCAACCTCTCCTGCTAGCGGGGGCATCCGTGTCACAGGTGGAACATGCCAGCAGTCTGATCAGGGCCAGGTTTTATGTGACGGATGTGAGCACCAACACCCTCCTGACCTGCGCTGTGGCAGAGGCACTGGGAATCGTGAGCTTTGCATACAGCGTGTATGTGGAAAAAGTGCAAGAGGTACTTGGAAAGTTTGCAGAGGTGTTTTTCGGCTTTGATCAGATGATCGGGGGAGCCAGTGAGATTGCACATTGACGAGTCCATCCGACCGGTCGCCCTGAAACATCGTAGAGTCTCGTTTCATCTAAGAGATCTGGTGAAAAAAAGATCTGAAGAATCTCATAAATCTGGACATCATGGAGAAGGTCGAAGGTCCAAAACCCTGGGTGTCACCCATCGTTATTACATGAAAGCCCAAACAGCCTGACTCTGTTAGGATATGCGTTAACATGCGGCTGCCCAACAAGACTATCAAGAGGGAGAGACACCTTACCCCAATGATTGATTACATCATCGCTGAGCTGCAGGGTGCAAGGTTCTTCTCCAAACTGGACTTGAGGGCTGGATACCACCAAGTTGTTCTACACCCTGAGTCCATATACATCACTACCTTTCCAGCGCACCGAGGGCTGCACAGGCACAAGCGCCTCGGTTTCAGGGTGTTATTGGCTGCTGAGGTTTTCCAGAACATAATCACGGGTGTCCTAGCGGACCTGATTGGTGTCCTATACATCAGCGATGATAGCCTAGTGTTTACAAGGTTGGAGGTGGAGCACATGGCACTTTGGTCAAGACGCTTGAATGCATCCAGGCACTGGGCCTAACGCTCCACAGAGAAAAGTGTGCGTTCCTTAAGACTAACATAGAATTCTTTGGCTTTGTGTTCAAGGAAGGCGGTGTGTTGCCTGATCCCTATAAGGTCAAGGATTTCATGGAGGCCAGACCGTCAGAGAATGCGACAGAGGTACGCAGTTTTCTGGGGATGGTAATGTACTTTGGGCGTTTCATAAGGAACCTTGCCACCTGATCTGAGCCCCTGAGGAGCCTCACGAGAAAAGATGCAGGCTGTCCTCCTTGAGCAGGCGGCTTTGAGAATGTGAAGATGGCCCTCACGGCTGAAGACACAATGGCGTTCTTTGATCCCTCTCTCCCATCAGATGTGGTGGTAGAAGCCATCCTGTTTGGCCTGGGAGCAGTGCTGACACAAATGGACACCAAGGGCGAGGTAGGCCCATTGCATTTGCCAACCGTGCCCTGTCTGAGGCGGAGCAGAGGTACTCCCCGATTCAGCGCAAGGCCCTCGCGGTGCTGTGGGGGTGCAAGCATTTTTGGCTGCACATGTTGGGCAGATTGGTCACGGTCATGACGGATCACAAGCCCCTGCTCCCTATCATGGCAGGGTAATCATCCAAACCATCAGCACGGATAGAGCGGTGGATGCTGGCGCTGTTGGAGTATGGTGTGTCACTGGTGTACCAACCATGTGCGAACAATGTGGCTGACTATTTATTACGACACCCCTAGGACAAGGAAGCGGATGGAGAGACCAATGTGGAGGAGGCTGATGAGAATCTGCGAATCATTGTTGAGGCCGCTACTCTGAACTCAATGCCTGTTCAGGAGCTGGAGAAGGTGTCAGAGGACGATGATGGTTTCTGACTTCTCCAAGAGGCGCTGCAAAGAGGGGAATGCAAGTCGATCTTTGAGGGCCTGGGTAAGAGGACTCAGGAGGCCTAGACCGCATTGGAACAGCTCTGGAGGGTCCGTGATGAGCTGGCATTCGCTGACTCTGGGCTGCTACTGCGAGGGGACCGAATGGTCATACCTGCAAACAAGGTTCAGCAGGTGATTGAGCTGACACACCATGGCCATCAAGGAATGGCCAAGACCAAAGCCCATCTTTGGCAAAAAGTTTGATTTCCTGACCTGGAGAGGAAAGTCAAAGAGTTTGTAGTGGGCCGTGTGTGGTGCCAGGAGTCGGCCCCGGTGCAGAAGGAACTCCCTGAGTCCATGCCTCAAGGAAACCAACTGTGGAAGGTGGTACATGCAGATTTTGGGTTTGCTGGGAGAGACTTTCATTTTCTGGTGGTGGTGGACCAGTGGTTGAGGTATCAGGAGGTGGAATTCCTGGAGTCAGTGTAATTTAACAATATGGCGATGGCATTAGAAAAGATCTTCGCAACTTATGGTCTTCCCCAGGTGTCCTGCTCTGACAATGGACCGCCATTCTAAGGGGAAAGCTTTAGCCAACCCATGAAGGAATATGGAATACACCATCGGAAAAATTACTCTGGTCTGGCTGAGAGCCAATGGGGAGGCAGAACGGTTCAAGAGGACCCTTAACAAGGTATTTTGGATTGCTCATGGCCAAGGACAGTGAATCAGAAGGGCCCTCTATCAGTTCCTAATGGAGTATCGGGAGACCCCTCACTGCTCTACAGGGGTGGCTTCAGCAGAAGCAATGTTTCAGAGATTCCCAAGAGGCCTCCTGCCAGACACAGGGGACCTGGAGCCAGCTTTGATTGATGACGACCGAGTGGAGGACGAGAGGAGATCCAGAAATGACGACGAGAACATCTTTTTGCTTGGATCCATGGTTATGCGCTCTATACAGGGGAATATCCAGCTTTGCAAGAGTGGGGACGGGGAAGGGTGGGTGAGCCACGAAAAAAATGTCCTGCTACTTTCCCACCAAATGCAGTGCACGCAATTCCATTTGGTCTCAGTCGCGCCACCAAACCGCGCACCCCTACCCCATTCTACTTTTTTGGTAACGTTAGTGGTAGATGGCATTTTAACACATAACAAAAAAATAAAACTGCAGAATCATTACAGATGCAGAAAACTCATCTATTAGAGCTCTGTCCAGGCGCTCTGGGGCAAAATACATACAAACCTCCTAATTTGCATATGGATTGCACCAACAGAAATGAATTCACAGAAAGGGACATTGCAAGGAGCATCATCAGTCTTTAACAATTGGAGGCACCATGGAAGCGACTTTAGAATAAATTGCCATAAATAAGCCAAGTGGCAAATAACTTTGTGGTGCAAAATACCTAAATTGCACTATTGTTACATATGGAGCAACTCTGTAACCAGGCTTTTTTTGAAATAACAGCGTGATACATTAACATAAGCTCTGAAGTGAATCACAGAGCTGCAGATAAGACACAGTGGGCCTCATTATGAGTTTGCCAGTCGGGAAACAAGGGTGCTGGTAATTTCACCAGCACCCTTGTTTCCGGATCGGAAAACTCTGAGTCTGCCTGCCGCGGCCGCTGTGCCCGACAGGTCTGACCCTGCCAGGCACATCAGCCATGGTAGGCAGACCCATCACAGGAGCACCGGCACCATTAGCGTTAACGGTGCCGGTGTTTCCGACTCCCATAGAGTTCTGTACGATTCTATTGGAATGGGGACTTACAATTTACCGGCTCATGACTTCCCGGGCCGCCAGACTCGTAATGAGCATGTGGCACCGGGAAGTCAGGCGCCTGTAAATTATTATGAGTATGACGTTAACCCACCGGTAGCACCGACAGGGTTACTGCCGGACTCGTAATTAACTTTACACTATATACATCATCATAGAACTATATTGAGCAATAAGAGGATGGCTTTAGTTTTATTCTCCCCATCCTACATGCAAAGTCACAATAGCATCATGCAGATTAATGTGAGCCTAACAAATCCCCATTGGTTAAAACAATAGTCATTATTTCATAAAGCCTGCAGCATTATGCACCCTTCTCACTGCTGATCACTCCCAATAGCCCCCCTCCCTCCCATCAGTGCCTAATGGTTCACATTAGCTCACGGAGCTCCTTGGGACATTGTCCTGGCAGTGGGCCACCTCTCCAGTTCATAAAGGATAAGGTGTCCTGCTGCCAGGACAATGATCGTGCTGAGCAGGAATTGCTCAGCACACATTGTCCTCCCAGCGGGACACCTTTCCCGTTGGGCTGCCTCATGAGGTGCCAAACGGGAGAGGTGACCCACTGACTAAAGTCCCGGTCAGGCTCTCAAAAGAGCCTGTGGGGGCAATTTACCCCTCCCCCTGCCGCCACACCCCCCGTCACTCCCCCGCCCCCATGCTGCGCTCGTTCTCAGTACACCACTGGCTCTAAAAATGCCTTTTCCATTCCATTCCATGAAGGGAGCCACAGAGAGTAATGCGCGTTCGCCCGCGAACGCACACAAATACAGTAACCCCAACACCATCACTATTTTATTGCTTTTCTGTATACCACTCTAAATACTTGTAATACATGATGTATAATCCATGTCCGTTTTTAGTTTCCATCCCTTCTCATCCCACAATCTGTCTTGATGCATTAAAACGTGATGTATCCATTACTATATTATGACTATGTAAAGCACTCAGCAATGGGACGGCCCCTGCCCTTTCTACATTGCTTCTGAATGAAATACTTGATTTTCAATAAGTGAATACGCATACGTTCCACTTGTCGCCACTAGGGGTCAACTCAACCTCACTAATAGATAGGCGTGATGATTATGGAATTCAAATCTGGGAAGATGGATCTGCGGAAACTACAAGTCTGACTTTCTCTATTGAGATTGCAGTTACGCAGATGTGTGCTGGGGTTTGAATTGTAGGTTAACTAAAAACACATCTTGGAAAACACTAGCAATAAAGATTTTTGTTTAAATAAAGCCCCGGTCCAGTAAAAGCAAGACAGGATCTTTCAGATCTGACACCTTTATCAGGCTAACTTTATGCAAGATCCTGTGCTGTTTTTTTTTACTTTAAAAAAAAAAACATGCATTGTTTGTTGGCTAACAGATTATTCTAGCCTCTCTTTAAAATAAAGTTGGAGCAGGGACCTTTGCGTTCCTGCCTCTGCCATCACCACAGAAAGTGGAGAGCTACTTGCAATTTATAGCCTGTGGATACATTCAGCATTCATATCTAAAATTCCTAGGCACTTGTGATCTTTAGGCTGAACACAACGGGCCACAGCCAAGATTGAAAATGGTTTAGCTGCAATGTGCTTCTCTGGCTTTGTTTCTCCCGCCCCTCTCTCCCCATTGGCGGCTCGCAACAATTAAAACAGGTACAGCACCGAACGCTGGCGTCACTGAACTCGTGGGCATTGTTGGGGGCTGCCTCTGGTCTCCGGGGCAGCCCTCCGATGCCGTCGGGATCTCCCGATGGCAGTGGATACGTCGGCGGACAGCCGGCGCGTCTCGAGTAGGGGAGCACCCTACGGCGCCCGGTGTCACCAGGCGCAGGACTCACAGTGCGGGGGTGCCACCCCCCTGACTCCAGCGGTCGCGGATCCGAGGGCACTCGGACCGCACCGCACACACAAGGCCACGACCACGTGGCAGGCCCACACCGCACAGAGACAACACAGACACGAGTTGCCACTTCCTGGGGCTCTGCTGCTCTGCCCTCGCAGCGCCAGCAGAGCCCCTTTTATTAACTGGGCACGCGAGCGTCGTGACACAGGCACGGCGCTCACGTTGCCCGCAACAACTAGACCCCCACGCAACATCCCTCCTTTATTATAAACAAACAAAAATCAAGTAACACCCCACCGCAAACATTTGGTGCATTCCAGTCCGCGCACCAGCTAACAGCTACTAAAACTCAAACATCTTTAACACTGCACGACAAAACAGGTGTGTTCCAGTCCTCACACCACGGGCCCCTATCACATGGTCCTCCAACTCTGAAAATCCCGGGATCAAACTGGCCCCCAGCGCCGCTGCAGGACAGGAAGAACACGTTCTCTTCGTACTCCTCCTCCCCCATGTCATACAGTCCTTCACGGGGACTCTCCGCCACCCGGACCGCCGCCACCTTGGGGGTCTTTCTCCCCTTCACCTCATTCCCCCCTGTTGCCCCCACCACGCTTGCTGGAGCTGGAGCGAGACACACTTGTGCGAAGTGATCTCCTTTCCCGCACCTTCCACAAATTTGTCCTATCGCGGGGGAGTCCTGAGGGTGTGGAAGATCCCACCCACACTGATGACATATTGCGGCATTGGGGTCTCTCCTCAGCCAGTCTCCCCTCCTCATTACTCTTCCTCCTGGCCACCTGCCAACAGCCGCGACCTCCTCAACCTTCACCCGCTGCATGGGGACCTCCATCTTTAGCTGGTGTCTGGAGGAGTCCATGACCGAGGCCCGCACCTCCGCCAGTTCCTGGGCCCGGCCAAGCTCCAGTATTCGATCAAGGGTCAGCGCTGGGTCCCTCAGAACCTGCTTGCGCAGTTTGGTGGAGCTGCAGCCATAGATGATTTGCGCCCGAATCTCGTCCTCCTCGAAGGTCCCCAGGTCACAGGCCAATGCAATGCCGCGCAGCTTCCCATGAAATGCATCGAGACTTTCCGCTTCCTCCTGCTTCGCACACCTCATCCTGAACCTCTCATAGTCCCTGTTGACCATGGGTCTGAAGTATTCGTTCAGGGCTGCGACGGCTGCGCCGTACGATTGATCTCAGGGCTTTAATGTCTTGAATAGTCTCTGGACGGCCAACCCGGCAGAGTATAGGAGTGTCGGGCGTTTGGCTGCGTCTTTGATCTCCATTGCCTCGAAATACAACTCCAGGTTCTCCACCCAGGCCACCCACCGGGCCCCCAGGCTCGCCGGCGAACCCAGGACATCAAAATGGGGTATTGGTGCCAGCTGACCCCGACATACCCCTTCGTCGTCCGACATGCTGCTGGCAGGTGAGGACGTCATCTGCCAATCACCAGTGTTGATGTGCGCTTGCCGTTGCCGGGCTCAGGTAGCTGTCGATGGGTGCCTGGCGTTCTTCCTGCCCAGGGGCGCACGAGCACTCCAGGTGGAGCCGCAACCCCAGGGCTTGGCACAAATGCGGCTGGTGGAGGGGTTATTGTCCCCTTTCTTGGACCCTTCCCCCCCCTTCCCCAGAGAGTTTTCTCCCGTTCTGGGCCGCCCAGCCAGCCCCGAGATCCACTTCTGAGAATTTTTTTTTTTTTTTTTTTTTGTAGGCCCGGATGTTGATGGGCTTTCCTTTGACTAGGCCGTTCACCCCTGCGGCCCTGGGCATGGAGAGCCCTCCTACAGGCTCTGCACACGAGACAGGGACCGGGCCCCGCCCCCTTTTCGATCGCGGGGCTCGCAAGTGGGCCACGCCTCCTTCCGCTCCTCCCCATCGGTGCTTGGGGAAACACAGGCCCTCGATGAGGCCCTGCACATGAGCCGTGGGCGAGAACTCCAGGCCACGCCCCCTTTTTGCCCTGCGAGGAAAATGAAACCTCTCCCCTCTTTTCTTTTTTTTTTTTTTCCGAACGCCAAAGTTTTCACCCGTGGCAGCCCGGGTGCTCAGCGGGTGTTCTCCCCGCTATGTACCGCGTCGCCGTGGGTCGAAGCTCCAGGCCTCCTCCCTAGTGGAGGGCCGCTCCGTGTGTCTTTACACGGCCGCCGACTGCGGCCGTGTGCGCGGGACCTCAAATTCGCCCGCCGCAAGCACCAGCTGGCGGGCGCGACTTCCTCGTCGCCAGTGTTGGGGGCTGCCTCCGGTCTCCGGGGCAGCCCTCCGATGCCGTCGGGATCTCCCGATGGCAGTGGATACGTCGGCGGACAGCCGGCGCGTCTCGAGTAGGGGAGCACCCTACGGCGCCCGGTGTCACCAGGCGCAGGACTCACAGTGCGGGGGTGCCACCCCCCTGACTCCAGCGGTCGTGGATCCGCGGGCACTCGGACCACACCGCACACACAAGGCCACGACCACGTGGCAGGCCCACACCGGACAGAGACAACACAGACACGAGTTGCCACTTCCTGGGGCTCTGCTGCTCTGCCCTCGCAGCGCCAGCAGAGCCCCTTTTATTAACTGGGCACGCGAGCGTCGTGACACAGTCACGGCGCTCACGTTGCCCGCAACAACTAGACCCCCACGCAACAGGCATGACCTACAGCTTCTGGGGGGCGGGTCTCGACGTGGTTGACAGACACAAGAAAATCCCAGATACAAAAAGGAAATGGTGGGAGGATGTGAATGCGGAGGGCTGATGTTTACTTTACCAGACTTTATCCTGTGCAATCCGCATAATACACAAGAAACACCTTATAGAGTAGCATTTTTTAGTTTTATAAGCAGCTGTGCATTGAGGTGCCCACACTTCCCCACTGAAAAGAACCGCCAGAGAGGCGTGTACCTATTATTCCCTGCATTATGTGCCTGTGCTAGCTCAGACTACCACTAGTACGTACTAGTACTGTGCTTTGAAAAGCTCAGATAGGAACCGTTGAAAGGGCCCCTGACTAAGACCTACCTACATATTATTGTAAAGGTTGGTTTAGAGAAGTATATGTTCTCTCCATTTAAACTCCGCTCATTCTACCCTTATAACAGTTCCTTCCGACTATCCAGATTGGGACGGATTCTGTTGCCTAATGCTTCCTGCAGAGAACACATTATACTAGGGAGCATCAAGAAGTAGCGCGCCTTTATGGAAGATCACACGACACATGCACAGCGCTCGTTATTTCTGACCTACCTGTGCACTTTTCATTTCTAGCAATGCTGTAGCACACATTTAATAAAATACTCTTCTCAACAGAGGATGGAACCCTTTAATTTCGAGTTCCTAACTCCCTCTCTGTAGAGAAAGTGTGCTTCTAAATCAGTTATTTTCCATTTACTTCACCCTAGAGACACTTTTTTGCACAGCACAGGCCCAGAGATTCGGTTTAACATTTGGACCCCATGTGCTTGAATGTGGGGTTCAGGGAATGTTGAACAATTCGGAATTTTGTTTTTAAATGCACCCCTACCCTTAAGGGTATTTTTGGAGTTGGCAAAAGGGTAATAGGTGATCCACAATTACTTTAATGACTATATCATTATTCACACTTGGAAAGATGTTGAAGATTTTTAATTTCCCCAAGATCTCCTGATTGTCAGTTGACTATGTGGGAATTCATTGAATTATTCATTAATGACACATGCTAGGGATCTACTTCTGTATTGCCCACCCCATTAATAGGAGTAAGATATTAATTCACAAAGAGCCCCACCGATGGTTTGTTCTGTTGGACAAATGTGCTCACTTTGAATCTCTCTGGGTTTGTGCACAGGAGAAGTCAGTAGGAACCCTGGGTCATTTCATGGGAAGCAGTGCGACCTAGTTATGTATTGTACTCCAAAAGCCCTTTCCTCTTGTTATGGATGGCCCCCATTCTCAATCCTTCTGCCTTCCTCTTAGGATGGATGGCCCCAGCCCTCCTCCTGGTTCTGTCAATATTTTAGTTGCACCTTGATTCTGGCCTTCTTTTCTCCATCAGTTAGTCAATCTCTCTCCCCCTTTTTTCGCTGTGCGTCTAGTTTTAAAATCTCCTCACCACACCCCAACAATGTCTTAATTATGAGTTGTCATCTCATTGGTTAATACTCATGATTGGTTAACTCTTGTTCTTTCCCAAGGACTATCCCCTCAGCTCTGATTGGTCCTTGGCTCTCTAGGCCCAAGTTTTGGGAGTTCTTGCCCATCTAAAATTGCATTTCTGAACAACTCAGATCTGAATTTAAAAATCTCCAACATGACACTGTTCTTCAATTTACAGGAAAGGGTCGCAATCCACATATTTCTAAATTGGTCTGATCATGCCGGCAATGACCTGTCTAGCGTGGGCACGTTATTGCATGTGCGAATGGCAGATGTCTGCGATTTCACCAGAACAAACTTAAGTTAAAATCTTGACATTGTACAGGCAAGTATCTGATTCATTAAGTTACCATATTCCTGACTCACTGATCTGTAACTTTTTCCAGGAAGCTGCAATCACATTTTAGCTTATAACTCGGGTTCCCAAGGTTGAATTCTGAGCGGATTTCTATCCACAGATAGGGCTTTTCATGTGCTTTCCGAAGATATCTGAACCATCTCTGTGTCTATTATGGTCCCCCATTTGATGAGCAAAAAAACAGTACATTTCATTTCCCAGTCCTATAGGTGGCATAGCTCTCTGGTGTTTGTTGTTTTAGTCTTCAATAAAATCACTTAAAGGGGAATATCTCTCAGAAATGTTATTGGCCCAATCGATCGGGCATGTATTTTTGAGAATATGTTGATCACGTGATACTAATGGGTCAGTAACCACCATCTTGTGCTATCCTATCCATCACCCTAAGTTTAAGTGCCCTCACGGCAGTAATTCCGATCACCGGCACCAAATGCTGACATCACTAGATGCTACGATATGCTCCACCTATTCTCATGACGTTCATGGACAGCTCAGCCAAACGTACCCTGTGTCATGCGGCGTACCTGGAAACAGTGGCACCGCTGGAAGTTGCAGTAGAGTTCTGTTACGTTTCACTAGTCCTGGTACGGTCTAGTGTTGCACCAAGATGGCCGCCGCCTGTATTTACACTGTGACGGAGTCCAGCACGCTGTGTTGCAACCTTCTCTGCTTTGGGTGAGATGCTGTTTCTCTGGAGCCCCTGCTCCTGTTTCTGTCTTCTCACGCTTGTCAGCCTTTCTTCCATCGCGCTCCGTTTTGGTCACCATCCCTAACTATGCTCTCTTGAATTGTCCAGCTCGCTCGCTGTTCTCTTTCTTCCGATTCTCGCACCGGTCTTCTGACTCTCTTTCGCCTGTTCTCATACCGGCTCTCTGGCTCCCTCCAGGGTCTGCCCCCGGTTGCCTGGCTTTCTTTCCGGGTTTTGCCCCGCTTGCACCGGATCTCTCTCTTGATTCCGACTGCAAACAGCAATCTGGGCTTATGCTGTCATCCTCATTTCCATGCCATTCAGAGTTGAATCCCCCTTTGATTCTGAGTCCTTGTTTTCCCTGGCATATCTACAGCATTCCGTACTCACCTGTTGAATGTGATATTGTTGACAGTATCTTCAACAAGCTGCTGCATTCTGGTCCAGTGTTCTACATCTCTCTACATCTGAAGAGGATCAACTACAGGTTTCTTTGCCGCAAGGTAATTTCCCTGACTGGGGTCGGCTCCCCGGGAATCCCTGTTGCTTGGTGTTCACTAGCCTGGCAACATGGCCTCTGCAGGAGCTCGCCCTTGCCTCCACAAGACTAAGAAGGACAGAACAGGAGACAAAAAGAGAAAGACCAGAAGAAAGAACAAGGCAGACACCCCAGACACCTTCACTGAAGACCCAGGTGAGGAGGATTGGAGGGAGGAGTCACCAGAGGTTGAAACCCTGTCAGCACATATGTCACAGCATTACCTAACGCAAATCTGGGAAGATCAACACACACATCCACACACAGCATTCAAGTTCACTTTCTTTGTAACAAAATGAATTGAACAATTTATTGAAAATAGTAACAGTCCGAAATGTAACAAGTAGTAATATTTTTCATGTGATGCTCAAAATCGAAGATTACATTCATGAAAACATTAGAAAACATTTGCAAATAGAAATGATAGCCAGACAACATGGCATGTTTCAAATTTGTTCCCAAACTGTCAACATCCATCCAATATTGGTGATTGCCTTGATCAATCTATTAATCCCTGTATTTGCATTGTGAAGTCAAAGTTCTGTGTGGTTAAATGTAATGGACTTATGTTCCATCTCCGATGTTTGATCAACACACATGGTGTTCCGCTTGTGAGTACAAAAGACTCCTTTCACTTTGAAATCCAACACTTTGCGATCCACACGTATTCATACCATGAAGACTGGAATGTTTCTCTGTGTCACTGCCACCAAAAATGGACAAACTTGTGCCTGATGATCGTCCCAGAATATAGATATGACTGTTCCGTTAATAATGGTTATTGACAAGTTTTGATTAAAAAAACATCCACAGGAAGATTGTATCCATGACAAATGCACATCGCAACAATGTATCTAAGTAAATTTAGGAATGCATAAATATATTTCAGTACTCATCAAAAATAATACACACAGTGCTTAAATATGTTAAATACAAATTTACGGTAAAATGTACATGTACGATGTCTAGTCTTTGCATCTACTTGAACATCAATGTGGCACATCGTTAATCATTAAGGATATAGCACACATAAAACTTCGGTCGCATAAATATTATGTAAAGGTTTCCTTACATGATTTGCTGATTTTCAATTCAAAAGACTGATCTCATTAAAAGATACTTGCTGTTTTATGCTAGGTTTCATTATAGTGAATGTTATCAATTCTTTGTGGCTATTCACCACATTATGTCCTTCTAATTGTTAGTATGAGAGATTCAATGACAAAAAGCAGAGATCATGTATAGTGTGTTAGTGTGTTCACATTGCCAATGGAAGGTTTCGTTTTCAGCAACAAAAATTAGCAATATTATTTTCCACCGTCAACTGCAAGTTGTGCAGTGAAAATAAGGAAAGATTTCTACTCTTCCAAGGAAAAAAAAATTTACTTTGTTCTTTAATATAAATATACCCCTTTCTTGATGTAACCTTTTAAAAAATAAACGAGTATAAAAGTCCAAGAATACATGCAGAAAAAAGAATTGTTCATCTGGTCAACTATTTTTTCCATGTAAATACATAATAACTTATCAATCACTCAAAACAAATGTATTTGGATGTATAAAAACAACCATTAAATGACAAATCAACACATTATTGCACAAATCCAAAATACAAATTCTTAAAATTATAATTCATAAAACTAAAGTCAATATACATTTCCACGGACAACATACAGATACAATTAATTATCAGATGGTTAACTCATCAAGGGCTATTTAAAAAAAAAAATAGTTGAGTAAGGGTTCATACAAAAAGCAATACAGGAACCTTTGTCCCATTACTGGTGCTATTAAGCTTTATTACAGACCTTCACCCCCTTGCAGTTTTAGAATACTGTTTCTGAAATACATTGCTCTTTTCAAGAACGTCAAAAGAGCCCATGCTGTATATACAGTTTCGGCACTCAAAAAGAACACAAGAGCAGCCCTATGTGTGCGGATCAACGTCTTCTTAAGAGCTGGAATCAGTGTCAGTTTACGAATAACCAACATACCCAGTACAGAAGAACAGCAAATGAGAGAGATCCTCTCTACAGTGTCCACAGACCGGGCAACCCGCTGTGTCTGGAAAACCCTTCCAATTATGGGTGTTACCTTGCAGCCGAAGGCAATCAAACCTTGCCCTCGTGATCAACCATCTGTCCTTTTTTAGCGTACTCCATAGCAGATATGGTTGAATTCCATTCAGACAGCTAATGCTGGTATGAAATTCACCCTTTCTGTGGCCATACTCTAGCAAAGTTATTTTTCTTACTAAGGTTTCACCCAACATATCTTTGTAAACGGTCCCTTCACTCTTAGAAATGAGTGTATCAGGTGAAAAAAGGGCACCTAAGTTGGCTCCGCCCAAGGTTGAAAAGACATACGCTAGCCAGGGGATTTTTTTCCAGCCACATTTGCTCAGCACCGTGCGTAAAATGGTATGACACAAGGAAGCATGCTCATTGGCCCACAGCCTGACCCAGAATAAAAGTGGAGCCAACGCCCACTGATCTTCCCAAAACTCCAATAACTTATCTTCTAAGTCACATTTACTTTGGTGCAATTGATAACGACTAACTGATTGTAACCTAATTCTAAAAATGTCCTACAGAAAGAATAATTGGGCCTCATTACGAGTCCGGCAGTAACCGAGGCGGTATTACCATTCCGCCTCCGTGACTCCCGGAAATACCAGGGCATTACGACCCTGGTGTCCCGGGAATTCCGGAGGCGGAATTCAGTAAATCCCCATTCCCACTGAGTCCCATAGGACTCAATGGGAATGGGGAAGTGGAAACACCGGCACCATCTCGTGATGGTGCTGGTGTTTCCACGTCCGCCTGCAGGCGGGCGGTGTTAAACCCGCCAGGTCAGACCTGGCGGGAACATCACCTCCCGCTTGCAGGAGTCGGGATCGGGCGGTCCGGAATTAACAATGGTAGCAGGTTTACCGCCGCTGTTATTTCCGGACCTCCCGACCTGTAATGAGGCCCATTATATACATGGTTTCTTGCAAAATTCAGCAGGAGCTGACCACAAACAAGTGTCCATGTTATGTAAGGTTATTGTGATTTATACCATGAACAGCTTCCATTTTAATGGTCTCAAGGTGCCCTGTCCCACCTCGCTTTGAGCTACTGCAGCACCAGCAGCCTGGAGTGGTGTGTGACACAGACACCACACATTGCTGTGTGCTCAAGTCTACCACCAGGCATGTGCGCTGGGTATGTATTATAATGTTTGTTACAGATGCACAGAAGGGAGGCCATCCTGCAGCAATGGGGGTGGGGGGCAGATATGTCTGCCCCTACTGTTTCCGATTGGGCTAGGTGGTGATTGCATTACTGTTTTTAGAGTTTTTACAACCATGTGCCACTGTGTCTTCAATGAACAGTCAAGCACCCCATCACATCGAAACCTAACCGTATCGCTGCTGGACACAGCCAACCCATCTCCACACTTTTTGAAAAAAACAGATTCGAATACACACTCATGCAAAAAATGCATTGCCACCTCAAACCCAATACAACCAAGACACACTTCATAAATTCTGTCCATCAGTTACATCATTTCGCCCTTGTTACTTTTCCACCTATTGCAAAATTACTCAATGCACCTATTCACTCACCTGATACGTATGTGTTGCTGTAAACCAGGGCAGTTTTCAGGCAACATGGTACACAGGGAAGACAATGTAAATGTGGCCCTGTGCCTGTACATCTCAATCCTATGAAGCAAACTTCATAGTGCCAGCACACCCAAAGGTCATGCTGAAGATCAGTGTGCACCTCTTGCCTCAGGCAAAAACATTGCAGCAAGTAGACCCTCTGTAGCGACAGACTCAAACATCTTGGGGCTAGAAAAGCAAGCACATGGGCAGACTTGCCACTGAATCAGGGTCAAGTCCCAGCCAGTCCCCCATCCTCTACACCCACAAAACATTGCAGTATATCATTACTTTTGTTAGGATGATGGACCACAAGTGATGCCATGAGTAAGACAAAGGGCAATTCAGCCTACCACACAAATTATCACATTATATAATGACATAGCTGGCAGGTTTCCCAGTTCTAGAGCCAGTCCTGATTCTTTTCACATTGCATGCTGGGACATGTAGTTTCCCTTTTCCCCATTGTAAATATGGGCCTACAAGTCATAGCATGCATTGGGAGGGGCTGGCAGTGGCTCGAGGTGTCACGCATAGAACTCAGAAATGTCATAGCTAAGCTATGATATGGAGAATAGTGCAAGCCATTAAACCACATATGAGTAACGCTTTTTTGCAGTGCAGGATAAGCTATTGTGGACTAGGAGAAGTCCTGATATTTTTCAGGCATTAACAAACCAGAAGCTGGTTGGCATAGATGAATTTGGTGTGCCTACATAGATTCCAGTGCTGCCTCCAGTGCAACATGAAGACTTGATCTGAATTCATTTTAAAATTAAAAGTCTAGAGCACCAGCCTCATTAACAAAAGCAGTAATAATCAGATAGGGAAGAATTCCAAAACTTACCTTGGTCACCACTAGGGTTGGGTGAAACAGCCATATTTCACCTACTGGAAAAATTGGCCAATTGTTGGGCTTTGTCGGCTGTAACTTCGGCCACCCCTTTCCTCCACTAAGTAGGTAAAATGCAACATATCCAGGAAATGATCCAGCCATATTAGATCACTCGATCCACGGTGCTGAGAGTACTGCTAGACTTTTCTGGTTATTACACTATGATTGTAATGCCCTGGAAGGGGTAACCTACAGAAAAAGAGGCACTTGGCTTCAATAACATATTCATTATGCAAAACGATGCCTTATGCCATAGACTGTCCTAGTCTTTTCGCTTGTTCTTCCCATCTCCTTCTTCTATTCTCTGCCAAGTCCCTCACTGGTCCCCACTTCCTGTCTCACTCTTCATTCCCTCTGTCTGTCTAGCCTTTACTTCCACTCATCTGTTTCATGTTGCTTTCTTTTTTTCTTCCCAGCCTTACCTCTCGCACACGTATGTATCTTTTACAAACTTTTTCGTCCTCCACTGTCGCTCCCCATCCACTTCCTCTGCTTCTTCCATCTTCTTTCTCTATTGCACATACAGCGCATCTCTCTCTAACAATCCTGTCTCTTGCATAACTATCTACATCAATATCACTAAGTTTTCTCTTCCACCCACTACTGTCACACAACCTGTCACCGGCTCTCTCAACTATCTCTTCCAGTTTCCCCATCAGCTTTGGCTCTCGCTTCCACCTATACCTCTTTCTTGTCCAGTTTCTTTTAAACTGACACCACATGTATATTTGTCTCCCATCTTTCTCTCCCAACCTGCCTTTTAGCCCCTCCTCCACTCTATGCAACATTCTCTTCAATATATCACATTCGTTCCCACCTCCATATCTGTCTTACCTCTCATTTTTATTTCTTGCAGGCATCTCATCACCATTTATATATGTGTAGGTCTGCCTATCAACCCTTCCCAGCCCAATCTGTCTAAAGCCATCAACTTTATTTCAGTTTTGCGCTGAACCCATCTCACTCATTGGAAGACTCAGCTAAATGTGTCCTAATTGTGGTCTCACACCTGCAGTGTTCACCATTTCTCACTCGCCTGGTTCCAGTCCCCTTATCCGCAGTCTCTATTTCCCTCTAAACCTTGTCTGTCTATTTTCGTCAGCTACATCAATTTCCTGTTTCTGCCCTCAACTTTGGGCATGCAGCATTGTATGTACTACACCGATCTCTGCGCATTTCTCTCCCATGATTTTATTTCCTTTCTTTCCTTCTGCTTTGATGTTATCTGCCAAGCCATTACTGAGTAGCATTAAAATGGGTAATAACACCTATTGGGCCTCATTACAACTCAGGCGTTAAGGGTTAACGCCGTCGTTAACCCTTAACGCCTGATTCCGATTTTAACGGCTGCTTTTAGCAGCCGTTAAAATCCATGGCGCTAAACCGCCTTGGTGCTAATTACGCCACCGTAATTTACGGTGGCGTAATTAGCGCCTTCCCCACTCCCATTATGCCCTATGGGGCAAAAATGGGAATGGGGAAGGGTAAAATGGGAAATGGGGATTTACCGTCCCACTCACCTTGGAATGGGGCGGTAAATCCGCCATCCACCATGGTGTAAACGTAGTTTACACCATGGTGGTAAAGTTGGCGTACTTACCGCCTGGGTCGTAATGACCCCCATTGTGTTGTGCTTAGTAACAGGAAGACTCCATCATGAATGGCTATAAAAAAAATGGATTAAAAAAAACGTGATTATCGGTAGATATAAATAATAAAATAAAATATTTGAGATTAGGTGGGTCAGTCAGTCTGTACAGACTGAATGCCTCCATGTCTTTTCAATGTGACAGAGAAGGAATGGTCTTCAAACTTTACAATGAAATGCATCTTTGTTGCATGATAATATCCATACATTGTCATCCTTTTTGCTCGCCGTTGTGCACGGTCACACCATAATGCACAATTACTATCAACCACACAAGTAATTGTTCTTTTCCTGTCACTCCTAGTTCTGTGTTCAAGCTAAATTGTAACAAATGTCATATTACATTTTGCACCTGTCTTACTTTAAAGATTCATTTAAGTCAATACATTCCTTGCTATCGATGTTCCATTTCTCGTAATGAACATTATAAAGGAACCTTCTACAAATGTGTAAATAAAATCAAAAACATATGTATATTGAATATGAATAATAAAAGAATACTTTTCAATGAATTTTCAAAAAAAGCACAGACTTAACATAATAACTTTCTCATTTATTGTTATAATATCAATCAATGATATTGAGGGGAAAAAATTAAGAAAAGGTGATGTAAAGCAGATGTATTAATATATGTCAATTAAGATTACTTCACAAACAATAATTAAATCAAATGAAATTCTGAAACATTCACATTAAAAGTATTGTACAATTACATTATTTGTGTATCAATACAGTTTCCAAACATTTAAAAAATTGATTCAAACTTGCTTTGGATAAAATTCTAAAGATCATAATACATCATTTGAATCTTGAAGTCAACCTTTCAACAAGTTCAGGTTTTGGAGGACAAACCACATTAGCTATGTTATGTGGCATAGACTTGGTCCTGGGATTGTAAGCTGGTACCATTCCATGTGTTTGCATGGCCAGCACATTCAATGTCAGATCCTTAACAAAGTCAAAATCCATCTGCTGTAATATTGGCTTTGCCACCCATTGTTTGTTTCTTTTTGTAAACACCATGGTGTAACGAAGCATCCCGAAAATGTTCCTCCAGTTTTGACTTGTTACCCACCAAAGTTCTCATTGAGTGCAGGTGCAGCCAGTCTTGTTCTGGCCTCCATATCATCTATGCTGAAATTCAACCCCCTAGGCCTGTACTTTAGGCACATATTATAATTTTTTAAAATAAAAAAATGTGTTTATGGTTAAATACACCTTTACAATTCATCAATTTATAATTCAATTCATGGTTTTTTCCTCCCCTAACCCCTCCAGAACTATCTGAAATGTCGTCAGGCCTAATATGATAGTCGGTTGTTTTGTTCCTCCCCTATCTTTCTGCACCCCTCTCCCTCACCTCTTGTTTTTTTTCCGGCTCTACCAGAAATGTCGTCAGGCCTAGTACGGTAGTCGCCTATCTGTTTCCATTTCCATCCCACTCTCCCCCTCCCTTCCTTATCTATGTTTTAGCTCTTGCACTATCTGAAATGTCCTCAGGTCGAGTACGATAGTTAATTTCACATCCTTACTGTTCATGGCCTGTAAGAATGTCATTGTTTTTTCCCTTGTTCCCTCCCTTGCCTTGAAGCACTTTGAAACACATTGTGTATAGGCGCTATAGAAATAAACTATCATATCATAAACTATCATATCATGACAATAATTCATATAGACATATATAAAAGACAACATTCAAATATAAATACTATCCAAATAAAAAAAGAAAAAGAAAAACAAATAATAAAAAATCAACATGATAGCAACACATGTATCACAATCCTAAAATACAATTGAGAAAAAAATGTCCATAAAAACTAATACAAAAAGTCATCTCATTGCATAATTTCCAACAGGTAGAGCAATTGGACACTGAATAAACTTGTCTTTACCTTTTTACGACTCATTTTCCTTCAAATTTTGGCAGCTTTAGTGAATTAATGAATTCTGCTACAGCAATTCCGGAAGCTGTCGTATTGGGCAACAAACAACTTTTCCATAGATTCTCAGTATCTGCCCATTGGATTGCTAAAAGCCATTTCTAAAAACAGATGTTTTGTCATTTCAATAGTCATAATGTTTTTACAAAATCGATAACTGGCTTCTCCATTACTAATAATTTTCCATCTCAATTGTACTTCACGAGTCAGCAACATATTGCATATAAAACGCAGAAGGAGTTGTCTATGAATACGATCTAAAAATAGCAGCAGATAGGATGCCGACAAGCCCTGTTTCTTGTGTTCGTGGGCCAAGTGAGAGAGAGAGGGATAACTATGGAGTTTTTCAATGGTAGAATTCTAATCCCCATCATACAAAGCAGTTTTTACTTTCTCTGGATTAACTTTAAAAGTTTTGGTATCTACGTTAAGCTCTTTCAACATGTGAACACAATAAAGCCGTACATTTCCCATTAGACACAAGTAACTTCCTTGAACAAGCTGCATCTCCATGTACTCCTTTAAATCGTAATACAACAGCCCTTTGGGAGCAGTAATTAGGCTGTGTAGGAGAGCCAGTAATCTCCAATGAACATGTACTTTCATCGATAACAACCCTAATCCAAAGCAAATCGCTACGAGCGGGACAACGTTGGGGACTTTCAAAATTCGCCTCCAAATTGCAACCTCCAGTCTATCTAGTAGGCCAAACGATGTACGATTTCACAATTCCAGCCCATATACCATTTAGGCACATATTGTTGAACACCTCCAAATTTCCAGTGTGGAAGAATTCTGTGAGTCCCTTCATGTCTCTTGAAAGCGTTTTGTTGCACACAATCTTTTTGAGTGCTGTGTGAGGAGGGCAACCTAGCACCAACCACATTTTCTTATGCTCCTGCTCCTTACTCAAAGGTCCATGTACACATTCATGAAATGCTTGTTTCCTTCCCAAGAGTTCATGTTTGGGCAATGGTGCAACATTTAATGCCCATTTTAAGCAGAATAGCTACAGATCCATCACAAGTTTTTGAACTCCACCAAAGATTATTGCTGATAGATTGTGAACATTTAAAAAAAATTCCATACCCTTTTTTTCCAACCACTGTTATTTTTTATATATATTGATTTTGTTATGTGCCATACATCATATTGATGCTTTATGTGTGGGAACTGCTCTTGCATGGCCTTTGCTATTCCAACGTGCCTGTCAGTGGCTATCACTTCTGTTTACATTCCCATTGCATAAAGTCAATGGATTTAAAGAAACCATATTTCATCGCAGCAACAGAAAATGTACGTTCAGACACTTGCACAACGAGTGAACTCACAATGTTTTTGCTTTCCATGTTTTGGAAGTGGTAAATGCAGTATTTTTCAGAAAAATCATGACTGTCGCACTGTCCATCACCAGCAAGCCTGCTCCTTTTACCTGCAAGAGCAGTGTCCATTGATATCTGTTTGCTATTCCAGGCCTGGCTAACAGCGGGGAACAACAAATGTCTCTGATATTTGTAGTATGCAGTTTTAGCAAGGAACTCAAGTCCTAAAAATTTATACAAACTTGAAATCTTACTGAACATTGATCCACTAAATAACAAAGCAGAAGAACAAAGTACATTTCCAGCAGGCACTTTTCAAAGGATAGGTTGAGCGGACCCTGAAAATGTGTTATGTTGGTGGACAGAGTTACCTTTGATCTTCAGGTTGGTGCCTTTGACTGCATGAGTAAACATCACCAATGGCTCTGCACAAATCCCCCTACATAATTTATGATGCCATTTCATCATTTTGATCCTCTGTAGCAGGCAGCAGTCAAATGCAAGGTATTTTGGCTCCCTTAACAGCCAATTGGTCTGCAGTATGGTGGTTTATGATTCAATGGTGGTGGACAAATCCTCCACACTAGGAAGAGTGAAGTTTGGATCCTGAACACAGTCGTTGATCAATTTCAAAGATGCTTCAGTGGTTTCAAACTGTGATATTTCCATATTTTCACAATGTATTGGGGAAACAGGGAACATTATGTATTTCTTTGATGGAAATTCTTTAGAGGGTGTTGATTGTGTGAGCGGGTCTGCAAGTAATATGGAAACTTGGTCTGTGCTGTCTGTCACTTCTGGGGATGTTGTGTGCTGTAACAATGATCCATCGTTACTTTGATATTGATATTGATATTTTATTTGTATTGTGCTCGTACACAAGTGTTTCAGAGCGAGACGAGACAAGGGAAGGGAACAATGGAGAACAAAACAATGATCTTACTAGGCCCAGTGACATTGGGAATGCACAAGTGCATGGTTGAGTGAACTTTCAACGGTTCACTGGTGACATTCAGTTCAGATTCTGGCCACTGGACATATTCATCCTGACTCTGAAGCTTGAGACGAGCTTGCTGATCCTCAAACATCAGTTGCTCCCAAGCGACATTGGTTTGGCAAGCAACACCATTAGTTAGTAGGGTGGTCTGAGTATTTCTGCTCTTCTTCGTCTTCTTAGGCCTCTAATAGATTTTAAAATACATGCATCGTTTATTGCAAACTTTATGAACATATGCATTTCAACCTCAAAATGTAACATCAATTAAATCAATTGTAAACAACCCACTTAAAAACCCCAAAAACCACAATGTTAGTTACCCTTATTATTCTAGTGTGCTTAGATACAGTCAATCTTGATTTGATGACTTGATCACCCAACTGCAAAAGAGCATCTGAAAAATGTGAAAACAAAGCACTTTACTCTTCCATTTCAAGATCCATATGTACAATTACAAATAGAATCTAATTTCCGTGTGAAATACCCTTGTCACATTATCAAAATGACATGAAAAATAAAAAAAGGGTAACTGATCATATTTATTAACTGTGGTCCATGTGTATCTTCAATCTCGAGCGCTTCAGTAGTGCACTCCTTGTACATAACAAATTCAATAAAAACAGCTTATTAGTTATACAATGTAATGTTACATTATTTGATCACAAAAAGTACATCTTCAGAATGTCGTTTTTGTGATTGTTGACTCTACAACATCAGTTATCCATAGAAAACATAGACGTAAATCACTTGAAGAAATTCTTTTTTTTTGTTGCTAAATCTGTTTATTGTTTTCCATCTTCAAACTTACATGCCGTAACATAATAGATGACATAACAACAAGGTCTCTCCCTGTACAACCAGTTAATAAAATACACTAGACTGTTATATTCACAGTGGAACAATAATGCATACTGTCTTAGGTCTTTGAGCCTATCAAATATTTTCTTTTTTTTTTAAACATATTTTATAAATTTTCCATAACCAACAACATACCTTGCAACCAAACATAGTGCACAAAAACAATCACCCAACATACCCCTCTACCCCCAACCCCCTGTCTCACCCCTCAGATCCCTGCAATCTCAGCCTCTGCTCACTAGCCCATGGGAGTCACCCCTCCCTCCTCATCTGGGGAGCTCTCTGTCTCAGATGTCTATCAAATATTTTCTTTAACCCCTAGGCCAACCAGGCCTGTTGCTCCTCCCCTCCCCCCCATCCAGAGCATGCTCGATTTTGCGTGTGAGAACATGAGTAGGGATAGTGGCTAAGCGTAGGTCAGGCTAATTTATACGAATCAGAAATGTGAGGAATATGGGATCCCAATGGCTGGGCATGGTGTGCGATGGGGTCATATCCAGTTAGTTAGACGGTACTAGTAATTCCGGGTTGGTGTGCATAAATGGCAATCTGTGTTCCCCTAGATGAATGGGTCTAACAGCACCCAGAATTTGTCTGCCCGTGTTGTGTTAACTCTGTTTTGTTGTTTGACTGAGCTCGACTTCCACTGCAGGACTAAATGTTTGTGAGCAGTTAAGAGTATAATCTTTATGAGCCTTTCGGGTGAGTGAGTCTTCATGCCAATAGGTGTATCTGGCCCAGAATAGCATGGTGTCAGAGGACAACTGGCGATCAGTGTCTTTTATGTGTAGGATTTGTCGGTGGACAATACGCCAGTAAGGCTTCAATTTAGGCAGGACCATAGCATGTGCCCCATAGTGCCTAAGTCAGTGCAGCTGCACCAACAAGTGGGTGATGGTGTAAGCCCATTCTAAACATCCTGGCCGAGGTGTAGTACATCCGTTGAACAATCTTAAATTGGATTTCCCTATTTCTAATGTTCACTGAGGTCCCTGGTATGGCTGCAAAGTAATAGTATATATCTCCAGCTTCAATTGATACGCCAAGATCATTGGACCAGGCGGTCATTAAAGCCTTGTTCCTATCAACATTATTCGGTATGCTCATGGCATAGAACATGCAGAGGCGAGGAAAAGCATCCTGTTGTTCCATTTCTAGTTCGCAAGGTGCAAGCGGGGGCCTGGCGAGAGGTGTCTGTGGTGAACTGTAATATCACTGCCTGTAATGACCTATATTGAAGCCAGTGCCTGGTGTCAAGGCCCAACGCGTGATGCACGTTTTAGAAGGGCAATAGTTCGGGACCATCACACAGATCCGTTATCCTGACCTGACACTATAGTGTGTCCTGTCGGGGGTGACGTTTGTGTTTGAGTCCGACTGATACTAGTGCCCTCACGCTCATCCATGTCAGTGCCACTTTGGTAGTGATTCCCTGTTGGGAGCGCATTCTGTGCCATTGTGTAATAGTCGGACTCAGTATGGGATGTGATTTAATCCGAGGAGGCAATTTAGTGGGGGGGATAGCCAAAGTTTTGGTAGGGTTTAGGGGGGCCATCATGACCAACTCCATATCCCTCCAGCTTGTGGCGTCCTCAGTGTTCTGCCACTATTTCGCCCAGCAGACCTGTGCTGCCTGATAGTAGCACTTCCAGTATGGATAGCTGTTCGTAATCGTACCTTCTTATCTCGCCATATAAATCTGTCTATGGCAGTGTCTAGGTCTTTATACATCCTGGGAGTGGGGCTAGATGGTATCATATCACAAGGTATATTAGTTTGGGCATGGTATCATCATCGCAGGTATATTGGTTTGGGCATGGAGTTCATTTTAAGGGTGTTTACCCTGCCTGTTAGAGAGAGGAGCAAGGTCTCCCATCTCGCCAGGTCCAGGCAGGTGCGCTTCACAATGTGGGGGTATTTGAGGTCCCGGAATTCACAGATATGGGCACTGATTCCTACCCCTAGGTACGTGATATGGTGCAACTACAACCGAAAGGGGCAACCCCCTGAGGGTCCCATGGGATATCCTGTCGCAGCGGGAGAATCTCAGACTATGCCCAACTAACTTTTTACCCGGCCACCGGGCTGTATTTTTGTAGGACATATTGGACTTGTGGGAGAGACGTTGGGCTTTTGCTAAATTAGAGTAACAAATCATCCGCATAGAGGGAGACACGATGTTCTTCCATCCCTCGCTGTATGCCCTCCCAGTAGGGATCCATGCATAGTTTAACTGCCACCGGTTCTATGTACAGAGCATGTAATAAGGGCGACAGTGGACATCCCTGTTGCGTACCCGATTGAAGAGCAAACAAGGCCGACATTGTGCCATTTGTGGTCATGAAGGCCATCGGTCCGGTGTACAAATAGCAGATTAGATCAATAAGTGAGTCAGGAAAGCCATATTCTGCCAAGACTAGGAACATAAAGTCCCATTGGACGTTGTGAAACGCGTTTTTGTCTTCAATCGTTAGGATAGCATCATCCTATTCCGAGTCGCCAGCGATAATGTGTAGCAGTTGAACGTTATTCCCCCCGACCGAGTGCCTTTTGCGAATGAAACCGGTCTGATCTTTGTGTATAAGGTACAGTAAGACCACCACTATTTTCTGCGCCAAGCATTTTGCCAGGATCTTTGCATCAGAATTAATGAGCGATATTGGGTGGTATGAACTGCATTCATCTCGGGGTTGCCCCTTCTTGTAAAACACGACTATGTTTGCGGTTAGCATCGTCTGCGGTAGCTGTCTTCTTCGCACCACCTTGCCAATCACCCCTTCTAGTTTGGGGATTCATTTGTCTGCCATACTTTATAAAAGTTTATCGGGATTCCATCGGGCCCGTAGGTCTTTCCTGGGGAGAGGGAGTGGATTGCGCATTCTATATCTGCCGATGAAATGGGAGCGTCAAGAGTGTCCTGTTGGTGGTGGTAAGCCTGGGCAAGATGATAGATCCCAGGAATACTTGCATTATTTTGCCTAAGGTTGGTTCGGGGACGGTGTATACTCATAATATTCCGCAAATCAGGTGTTGATGCTTTCGTCACCCACTAGAAGGGTCCTGTGTCTGTCCCGTATCATGGTGATCATCTGGGTGGCTTGCTGCTTTTCAGGGCCAGCGCCATTAAATGTAGTGGTCTGTAGTCTTCGAGGTAGTACGTCTGGGTCCAACTCAAATAGGATTTTTGGGCCCTAGTGTTACGCTCACCTGGTCTCTGCGGGGATGTTGGGGCACGGTTGGAGCCCTCCCAGGACTTGGCTCTATTGGATCTACTCTCTCCTCCAGCTGCTGCGAAATCGAAGACTCAGGATGCTGGTATTGTCCCTGAGAGAAGATGAGAGGTATTGAGGGTGGCGTGGTGGTGTCATGATCCCCCTCAACCCTTTCGTGCCAGAATGAAGTGAGCAAGAGTTTGCCCATGCAAGCTCACCTGTTTTAATGTAAGGATAAGCTCTCAGTCCTGCTTTCTCTCAGCAGGGGCACCGTGGATGGACCTAGTTGCGTCACTGGTCCTTAGTGTGGAGGTCCAGACCAGATGCAACCTATTCCTCCTTGAAGGTAGGTGTTTAGAACAATGATTATTGTCCGTATCCTTTGTGGTGATTTCCCCAATAATTACTGTCCTTAATGTTATATTGTCCTTTCCTCTCTCTCTCTAGGTATGAAGATGGCTCACAAGTGCATGGTGATGGATGAGAGTCCAATCCGGAAAACCTACAAATGGTAAGTTCCCTTTGCGGATCATGCGCCAAGTTCACGACTGGCGCTGCCCAGTGTTTAAAGTTTATGCAATTGCTAACCTTGTGCTCTCTGTCTCCTTTGCAGGTGATGGCAAGCGGTTCTCCGAATTCCTGCCGGCTGCCAGATGAGAAGATCTGCGAGGATGCTGCGCTGGAAGATGACCCCATGTTGATTGGGAGTTCGGGACAGGCAAGTGCAAGGCGCCGCCCAAAGTGGATTCGAGGATACAGGTAAGAAGCGTGCGGCCGCTGCTGGGTTGGAAGCGAGTAGAAGTGCTCTAAGCGATGGCGAGGCTGATCTCAGGTAAGATGCATGCAGTACCTGCAGAGTCGGAAGCGGGTATCAGAGCTTCCAGCGATGGCATGGCTGACCTCAAGGTAATATGCGTGCGGCAGCTGCAGAGTGGGAAGCGCACAGCAGTGCTTCCAGCGATGGCGTGGGCGATTCCAGGTAAGATGCTGGATGGGTTCCGTAGACTGAAGATGCTCGTGCTGAACAGGTAAGGATCTGTAGACAGCAGTAAACGTTACGCTGCACAAGCAGACTAACGCGAAGCGCCAGCATGCGGGTGGGGCTGTCTTATATAGCCTGGCCCCAGCCACTCCCTTTAGGCCCCGCCTTGTGGCTCCACCTTGCAACTCCAACTCTCTTCTGCACCTGCCTTCCATGCATTTGTATGGCCCCGCCCGGCCTAGATGCACGTGCCCTGAGCATACTGTGTGCAAAGCACACTTTGAAATCAGCTTGGTGCCAGAGGCGCCAAGACTGTGTCCATTGGGACACTGCAGGATATAAAGTGGATGGCCCTTGACCAGTGGCCATGACAGCACTCCCCTTTAAGGCCCCTCTCACGGTTGTCCTTCCCTCTGGTCCCCGTTTGGTGGGGTTGTCCTGGTGAAATTGATTGATGAGTCGTGGAGCATGGACGAATTCAGCTGGTTCCCAAGTATGATCCTGGGGCTCGTAGCCCTCCCAATTGATTAGATAGTAAAGTTTTGAATGCACTATCTTGGAGTCCAGGATACTTTTCACCTCATACTCAAGTTCACCTGCGATGATCTCTGGCTCTGGTGGTGTTGAAAGTCGAGTGTCCGGTTTCACTGGTTTCAGAAGAGAGACATGAAAAACTGGGTGGATTTGCATATTGGCTGGTAAATCCAATTTCATGGTCTCAGGGTTTACAATGGCTTTAATTGGGTATGGTCCCAGGTATCTTGGCCGGAAGGCACGAGGTCCCTTTAATGGAATGTTTTTGGATGCCAACCATACTTTATCCCCGACGTGATATTGTGGGGCTTCTCTCCTATGTTGGTCTGCAAATTTCTTTTGTTGTTCCTTAGCTCGCTTTATGTTTTCGGTAGCTTCTTTAAGAGACTATGTAATAATTTTATGCAATGACGTGATCGCTGGCATCTCCAATTCGTCAAGTAGATCAAAGGAAGATGTTCTTGGGTACCGACCATTCATTGTGTAAAATGGGGTCTGTCCAGTGCTGGTATGAATAGAGTTGTTGTACACGAATTCACTTAACCAGAGGATGTTTTTCCAGGACCCTTCTGTTTGTTGCAACATACATCTCAGGTATTGTTCTAGCGCCTGGTTTGTCCTTTCCGTTTGACCATCGGTTTGGCGGTGGTGACTTGTGGATAGGCGAAGGTCTATCTGGGCTAGTTTGCAACATCTTCTCCAGAAGGCTGAAACGAACTGAGTTCCCCGGTCAGAAACCAATACGGATGGGAAGCCGTGCAGCCGGACGATTTGTTCCAGGAATATCATGGCCAGAGTTGCATCGGTGGGGAGTCCCTTCAGTGGAATAAAATGTGCCATTTTGGAGAATAGGTCTACCGTGACCAATATTGTATTAAACCCATCACAGGGTGGCAGATTGGTAATGAAGTCCATAGACAATGTATGCCGTGGTGTTGGTGGTACTCGTAATGTTTTCAACAATCCTGCCAGGTTTAATTTTTGGGATTTGTATTGTGTGCAGACACCACAAGTTGTAACGAACTGGGCAACATCTTTTCTCCAAGAGGGCCACCAATAGTTTTTATGGATCATGGCTCTAGTTTTTGCGATCCTAGGATGTCCTTCCACCAGTGACTCATGATAGTTTGCTATTATCTTAGTTTGCATTTCCTTGTCTTGAACATATAGTCTTCTTTGTACGTATGGTAGATTATCGTTGATGGAGTACTGGTCCTCCTTACTCAACCATTCCTTTTGGGCTGTTTGGTCCATCTGTACTCAGAGATCAGTCTTCAAGTCTTCCCAGCAGGTAGTGACAGCAATCTGATGTTGAATCCTGTCTTCGGGGATAATGGCTATCGGTTCGGATGGATTAAAGGTGTCATTGTCCTCTCCTATACGCGATAGGGCGTCTGCCTTTCTGTTACACATTCCTGGTTGGTAGGTTATTACAAAATCGTACTCAGCAAAGAATAAAGCTAACGGAGTTGACTTGACAATTGAGCCTTAGATGTTTTTAAATATTGCAGGTTACGGTGATCTGTGATAACAGTGACCGTGTGTCTTGCCCCTAAAAGGTAGTGTTTCCAAGTTTTGAAGGCCCATTTGATTGCCAGGAGCTCTTTGTCTGTGATTGTGTAGATTTTTTCAAGTGCAGAAAACTTACGGGACCAGAATGCTATGGGATGGAGCGTCCCCGTTTCTGGGTCCTTTTGCGATAATACGGCTCCCATGGCAATACTGGAGGTGTCCGTTTCAACCACATATGGTAGGTCAGGCCGAGGATGTCAAAGTATAGGTGCTGAGGTGAAGGCTTGTTTTGATTCCTGAAAGGCGTTCTCAGCCTCAGTGGACCAAAATAATTTCTTATTCTTTTTTAGAAGAGATGTGATTGGATGGACGATCTGTGAAAATCGTGGGATAAATCGTCTGTAAAAATATGCAAGTTCGAGAATACTCTGCACCCCTTAGGTAGATGTCGGGGATGGCCACTGAAGGATAGCCTCAGCTTTACGTGTGTCCATATGAACTCCTTGTGGACTAAGCATGAAGCCCAAAAATGTGACCTCTGTGACGTGGAAGGAGCATTTTTCTAATTTGGCAAACAGTTGGTGCTGACAAAGCTTTTTCAACACCTCTTGTACATGGCCAACATGATCTTGCTTGGACTGTGAATAGATCAGGATATTGTCAATGTAAACGAGGACGTAGACATCCAATAGTTTGTGGAGTAAATCGTTCATAAAGAACTGGAATGCCGCTGGTGCATTGCATAACCCGAAGGGCATCGCCTGATACTCGAAAAGTCTGTATTTGGTCCGGAATGCTGTTTTCCACTTGTCACCACTTTAACATGTACGAGGTGATAGGCCCCCTGGAGGTCTAGTTTCATGTAGATTCAAGGGCTCTTTACCTGATCAAGTAATTCGGGGATGAATGGCAGAGGATATCTGTTCTTAACCGTGATATGATTCAATGCCCTGTAATCGATGCACGTTCTGAGGTTGCCTTCCTTCTTGGGTACGAAGAAGAGCACTGAGGAAGCAGGAGACTTAGATGGGTGGATGAATCCGTTAGCTAGGTACTGGTCTCGGTAGGTTCTTAGGTGTTGATTTTCTTGCTCCGTTAAAGCGTATATTCGACTGCACGGGATTTGAGTCCCGGGTATCAGGTCGATCTGGCAGTTGTAAGGTCTATGTGGAGGCACGGTGTTTGCTTGCTCTTTTTGGAATACGTCTTGATAGTCCAAATACTCCAGAGGTAAGGCACCAGCAAGACCCAGAATCGCTTTTGCCTTGATTTTGTGGTTCTGCAGGTCCTTATGGTAAGAGGTTTTGGTGCATTCTTGCGGAAAGGTCAGCACTCGTGTTTTCCAGTCTATTCTGGGATTATGGGTTTCTAGCCACGACATTCCTAGGATCATCTGGAACTGTGGTGCCCCAATAAGATCAAAGGAGATGTCTTCCCAATGACCCTCCTGACACATCAGCATAACTTTATCGGTGTGTTGCGTTACTGGCCCAGATGACTATTGAGAGCCATCCACTGCCGTTACATGTTCCGCTTGTAGTTTCTGCCGAAGAGGGAGGCCTATTTGTGCGGCTAGATCCTGATCAATATAGTTACCCACAGCTTCACTGTCAATATACGCCTCCAAAGTGTGTACCCTTGATGGTTGCTGGTGGTGGACTATGAGTACCGTAATGACTAGATGTGAGGTCTGAACTACTTTCTTAATTTTGCTCGACAAGTGGACCCCTACACTTGTCAGGCGCTGGAGTTTTCCGGTGTCTGGTCTTGTTCGTCATTGCTGTTATTCGATGAACCTAAAGTTTTCTTGGGAGGTTTTACTGGGCAATCCCGAAGAAAATGTCCTGCCTTGCCCTAGTATAGACAAAGTTGTTGTTACCTCCTTTTTTCTATTTCTGCCTTGGCTGTAGGGGCCTGTAACCCCCGGATCTGCATGGGTTCGGTTGTTTCATGAGCCTTGACTTGATTGTCCCTGGGTCGCATATAAACTGACCTCCTCCCTTCAGTTCTTCTACGATCCATTTTTCGGTCTTGTAACCGATGATCCAGTTGCAGCGTCAGATTAATATATTCTGCACTGCATTCAGGGGGGTTGACCACCTAGGCTAGTACCTCCTTTAATTCCCCATGTAATCCTCGGTAGAATAATGCGGTTCTCTTTTCTTTAGGCCAGTTGGTTTGTGCAATGAGGCGATTAAAGGTGGCTATGTACGTTAGCAGATCATGATTTCCCTGTCTTAGGGACAACAGTTCGTTATCCAGGGCCTGTCCTTGGGTGTGAATCGCAAACAACATTTCCGATTCCTGTTGAAATTCCCCAAAATTGTGGAGTACTGGGTCATCCTGGTTAACTAATGGTATGGACCAGTCTGCTGCGCAGCCTCCTAAATATGAAAGTACGAAAGCAACTCTGGCACTATCGTTAGGGAAGGCTCCAGGACGGCACAAAAAGTGAAGGCGACACTGATTCATAAATATGGCATATTTGTTGGGGTCGCCGGTAAACCGTTCAGGTGGGGCCAATGGTACAGCCCCAGGGAGTGCCACTTGAACTGGTGGTGATGGTGGCAAAGAGGTTGGTGCTATTCCAGGTAAAAGGACTTGCCCCGCATGAGTTTGAAGCACCTGTCTTGCCAGTTTGTCAGTTCGTTCACAAGCAACAATTAGATCCCTCCTTAAAGCATTTGTGTCTTGTCTGGAGGCATGCACTTCAGCCGGTAAATCCCGCAGCAATTGGGCCAACTGATCAGTCTCTGAGGTATTCATAACGCCCAGGCAGAGATTCAGAGAGGCTTTGTGTTCTGTTACGCTCACCTGGTCTCTGCAGGGATGTTGGGGCACGGTTGGAGCCCTCCCAGGGCTTGCCTCCCTTGGATCGACTCTCTCCTCCAGCTGCTGCGAAATCCAAGACTCAGGATGCTGGTACTGCCCCTGAGAGAAGATGAGAGGTAGTGAGGGTGGTGTGGTGGTGTCGTGATACCCCTCAACCCTTTTGTGCCAGAATGAAGTGAGCAAGAGTTTACCCATGCAAGCTCACCTGTTTTAATGTAAGGATGAGCTCTCCGTCCTGCTTTTTCTCAGCAGGGCCGCTGTGGATGGACCTAGTTGCGTCACTGGTCCTTAGCGTGGAGGTCCAGACTGGCTGCAACCTATTCCGCCTTGAATGTAAGTGTTTATAACAATGATTATTGTCCGTATCCTTTGGGGTGATTTTCCCCAATGATTACTGTCCTTAATGTTATATGGTCCTTTCCTCTCTCTCTAGGTATGAAGATGGCCCACGAGTGCGTGGTGATAGATGAGAGTCCAATCTGGAAAACCTACAAGTGGTAAGTTGACTTTCCGGAGGATGCGCCAAGTTTGCGAGTGGCTCTGCTCAGCGTTGTGCTCTCTGTCCCCTTTGTAGGTTCTCCGATTCCTGCCGGCTGCCAGATGAGAAGATCCGTGAGGATGCTGTGCCAGAAGATGACCCCATTTTGATTGGGAGTTTGGGACAGGTAAGTGCAAGGTGCCACCCGAAGTGTATTCGAGGAGACAGGTAAGATGCGTGTGGCCGCTGCTGGGTTGGAAGCGGGTAGAAGTGCTCCAAGCGATGGCGAGGCTGATCTCAGGTAAGATGCACTTGGTAGCTGCAGAGTCGGAAGCGGGTAGCAGACCTTCCAGCGATGGTGTGGCTGACCTCAAGGTAAGATGGCGTGTCAGCTGCAGAGTGGGAAGCGAACAGCGGTACTTCCAGCAATGGCGTGGCTGATTCCAGGTCAGATGCTGGATGGGTTCCGTAGACTGAAGATGCTCATGCTGAACAGGTAAGGATCTGTAGACGGCGGCATGCGGGTGGGGCCGGCTTATATAGCCTGGCCCCAGGCACTCCCTTTAGGTCCCGCCTTGTGGCTCCACCTTGCCACTCTCCCTGTCTTCTGCACGGGACTTCCATGCGTTTGTATGGCCCCGCCCAGCCTAGATGCACGTGCCATGAGCATACTGTGTGCAGAGCACACTTTGAAATGAGCTTGGTGCCAGAGGCGCCAAGACTGGGTCCATTGGGACCCTGCAGGATATAAAGTGGATGGCCCTTGACTAGTGGCCATGACACCTAGTGGATGTTATGTGTTTAAATTCTGTCCTAATTGTATGTATACGTGAAAAGGTCCGTTGATTGGGTGTTTTGCTTATGGAGTTTCTCTCGAAGGCAGCAAGGTCTGCGAGAAGTTGTGTTTCTTTTTCCTTCCACTGTTTAAGTTTGTATGACCATCTCGAGATGCATTGGCCTCTCTTGAAAGCCTTGAAGGCGTCCCAGCAGGTATATCTGTTATATTTGCGATTTAAGTTGGTAGTCCAGAACGTGTCAATATCTTTTTGGATGTGCTCTAAGATCAGCGCTCTCATATTGAGGCCCATGGCAGGATTTTGTGGGGCGTATTAGGGAGGGTCATTCGAAGCCTCACAGGGGCATGGCCTGAGATGGTGGTGGGGAGTATGGCACAGTCATCCGTCATGCATATGGCATTGGCCGGGACAAAATCAAAGGTCGATCCTAGAATAGCTCTGGCGACTGTGGGAGTAGAAGCAATATTCCCTGTGATCCCCATGTATGTGTCTCCAGACATCCCTCATACCCAGATCCATCATTAATGTTTGGAGGAAAATTTGTTTTTTCAATTTCGCTGGGTTGACCGTGCCAGTGCTCTGGCAATCCAGGGCATGATCGATGGTGACATTGAGGTCCCCGCCCATGAATGCTAGATTCCCCAACAATTGTGCACAGGCAGAAAAAGTATGAGTGAAAAACGCTGGGGTATCTGTCGTAGGGGCATATATGTTTAAAAGTATAACAGAGTGGTGTTGTATGTGTCCTCGCATGATGACGTACCTGCCTTCTTTATCCGTGATAATATTCTGTACTTGGATGGGGACACGTTTGTGAATCTGTATAGACACACCCTGTTTACCATGGTATGGGGAATGGGCCGCCACTCCTACCCAGTCCCGTTCAAGTTTCTTTGACTCGGTCTCATTCAAATGGGTTTCCTGCAAAAATATATCATCCCCTTGGAGATCCCTCGTGTGGTTCAGTACCAGTGTTCCTTTAATGGGGAGTCCCATTCCCTGCACATTAAGTGTGATCAGCGTAAGTGTTGCCATCTATGTGTAGTGTGGGGGGTCTCACCTGCCAATTTTGGAGCTCTATTTGCATAGCATCCCTTTAACTCTGGGTGCGATCATTATGCATGCAGCCCTTGTCTCTAACCAAGAACCCCCAACTTTCAACAGTAACCAGAACTAGTGGGAGCATATAACCCATGTAAACATTGGGCTAGAACATGTCTTTCCCAATAGAAGGCAGTACAACCCATGCTTGGATTTGCTGGGTACGGGCATGTTCGTCCGCACCCTTCTCCGTGCATTACATGACCCCTATATGGGGGGGGCATGGTAGTGTCATAGATGTCTAAAATGCAAGACCAACAAAAAATCATTTTCTGGAACCTCGCAAAAATAGTGGTCATATCAAAGTCAGAACTAAGATCAAGACCAAGGGGGGGTTGATATGGGTGCAGGAGCTGAGATGTATGATCGTACCTGTACATTAATGTCTCCCTTTACAACTCAGTGTCAGTTCAGATCAGATGGGCCTGGGCCACCATGTGCCGCTCAGGGTATCTTCAATTCGGGCACCTAGGTGTCAAGTGTCATCTGTTGGGCCAGAATCCTTGTTTATTTTCACACTTTGTTCCGTGAGCAGCACGAACAGATTTGCGGGACTTCAATCAATCATCTTGCTGTTCCCCTTCGTGGGTGGTCTGGGCTTTGAAGGCCCCTGCCAGGTTTTTGCCACTTTCTTTTGTTCTAGGGACAGCGCTTGCTAGGCGACAGTGATGATGTGCCCCGTTTCCACCGGCATGCGGAATTCCGCAGTAACTAATTTCTGGTGTTGTAAGAAGCGCCATGTGTCCTTCGGATTTTCAAACAAATGCCATTGTAAGTCAATCTGTATACACCATACTGCCAGGAATTTAAGGTAGTATCTATATTCCAGTCCTTTGAGTGCGTCACATATGGGGTTGAAACCTTTCTGGCGATGGGACTTTTTATTTGGCTGAAAGTTCTGTAGGCCTTCAGGATGACCATCTTGTGTTGGAAGTTCAGTAGCCGTAGTGTGATCACTCGCGGGCGTTCTCCCGCTGCTGGCTTGGGGATCGGTGCACAGTGGATTCTCTCAATGGTGTAGTCCCGTGGATTGTCTATATAGAGCACATCTTGTAGGAAGTTGTACATGACGGTTTCGAGGTCCGGGCCCTCTGCATTTTCGGGTAGGCCCACCATTCTGAGATTGTTACGTCAGGACCTATTTTCCTGGTCCTCCATTTTGGCTCTGAGACGCTGCACTTCCCTGATGACACCATCTAAATCAGTCACAGTGGTTTCATGGTTGTCCTCAGGCAAGCTGATGCGCTGCTCATTATCGGACGTCCTCTCTGCCTGGGTATTAAATCTCGTCTGGATGTCTTTCAAATTGCGTTTGATATCCTGGACCGTGGTGTTGGTTTTCTGTGTCCGTTGGCCGACAATCTTCATTTCGGCCAGGATAGCCTACAGTTGCACTGATACAACGATCATGGTCTTGTGCTTTGCAGAGCGGCGTGGTATAGCGTCAGCTGTGCCTATGTCTGCCGTTGGATCAGTGGGCATATCCGGGTGTGCTAGGAGCATAGCACTGCGACTGCCTGCTCACTCGGTCAAGGAGGTTGTCTGTATGGGCACCACACTCTCCCTAAGCGCTATGTAGGGCTGCAGATGAGCAGCTGCGCCCAATCTGGCAGTGATGGACCACCTGGTTGCTGGCAGGGTCTCTCACAGTGTCACAGGGTGGTCAAAGTGAGGCGCTGCACTGGTGGCCCCATCCAGGCCAGCAGTCTCCCTTTTGTCACAGGGGGCTTTATTGTCCATATCTAGTTTGCTGTGCCCTTGGTGGCACAGGGCAATCCTCGTGAGCCCTTTGCTGCCCCAACACAGCCCGCCTCCTGACCCCCCCAACACCACAGGTAGTCGCGCTGCACTCGTGTGGAACAGGGCTCTCAATCCAGCTTCTTGCCTCTTCCTCGACCTTGCCGCTTGATATCGTGTTGTCCACCTGTTGGCAGCTTGCGCAACAGGGCCGGTCTGGTCCCTCTCATGTGCGGGTGGTCGTGGCGCAGGTGCTGAATCAAGTCATTTGTGGCGGAGAGGCGTGGCGGGTATGGTCACTCGCGGTTGCCGGGCGAGCCGCTCTCCATGCTCTCCCTCCATTCTTCACTGTGATGTTCCAACAGCAGTGCAAGGCTTCCTGGTGCCGCCCCGCCCTCGTGATCAGCCGGTCGTCATCAATGGCCATGGGGCAGGGGTTGTAGGCCCACCTCTGTCTGGCGACCGACGTCAGATCCCTCATCCGCAGCTGAAATGCGGCTGGCGGTTACGCGAGGTTGGGTGTGTTTCGTCTAGGGAGGCCCTCATTGTGCATACACACACATCCGCCATTAGTTGGGGTCAGCAGCGGCTGATATTCGGGTAGGATAGACAGAGACTCGTCATACCGGAGTCGAGTAGATTGATTGTTCGATCCGGGCCCTACATGGGGAGATAATTATATGTTTATCTCCGGGTCCTTCGGAGCCTCAGCAGCCCGCGGCCATCTTACTCGGGCTCTCGAGCACCCCCAACTTGAAGAAATGTTGTAGTCAAAAGGTGTCCAAACATTTTTTTTTTTAAGAGGAGAAAGACGAACACTGTGTAGTTCTAACGTTTTAAAAATAATATATTTTAAATTGTACTTGTTGAACTTCAAAGATGTGACAGGGAATTGGTGTGAGAGTTAGCACTACAGTGTCATCTGGCAAAACAAAGTGAATACATTGTTGCCACCAAAACATGCTGTATTATAATGTTGTTTTTCATCTTCTGAGCTTCAGGTAGGCAGCAACAGTTTATTAACACATACATAGACTATTCTGAGGATGAAAGATTCCATGTAATTCTTCTACAATCAATGTTTTTGGGATGGATTACTGTCATTGTTGCATGTGGGCAGGTGAATGAAACAACAAGATTGTTCATTGAATGCTTTCCAATTTTTCAAAATCATTATCAATTGTAAAGAAATTATCATTTTTCTTATTGCTTTAAAAAAATATTGTTACACAACAATCACTAATATCATTCAGTAAAGTCTCACGCCACATACCTCTTCCTCCAGACCCGTTGCAAAAGAAGAGTAGTAAGTTGTTGAAGTTCTTGCATACCCCTATATCAAAGTAATTATTGTTATAATAATAGTGATGTAAGATTAATATAGCAAGTACATTCATTGAAAAAGAGACTAGATACTATAAGATCCTGCATGCCAATTGCTATCAAAGACAGATATAATCCATAGTAATGAGCAATATATTTAAAGTTTTACTTTACCTTATACATGTATTGTATAGTTGCATCGAAATTAATAGTATAGAAATAAATCACTTGAAAGGGCAGTGAGGTTGATTTGGATTCCTGAATAGTTGTCAAAATTGAATCTTGTTCCTTTTTTCAATGTATATATTTATAACAGTGTTCAATAGAAAACATATATTAGTATAAAAAATTAGACAATTTCATACATTGTAAATAAGTTGGACTCAACGTTAGGGTATTTGAGGTGTCTCTCATTTCCTCCATGTTAACTGTGTGGACTTCCATCAGTGGCAAAGTCCAGTCAACCTCGAGATATATGGGTGCTATCCTGGAACTACCTGATTAATACATTTACAGCAGACTCTCCCAGAGGAACCCAGAACTAACCATGGGTTACTCTGAAAGAACAAGGGAGGGGCAAATACCAAAAGGTCAAATGATTTAGGTGGAGGATATGGGTGCGTCCATTAACCTATGTTACACTGGAATGAGTTGGACTGTGATGCTCTCCAACATGAAATATTCCTGATGTTGAGTTGGTAAGGCAGTGATTGTCATTAACATTTGATTTTTGTTTTTTACTGTTTATGCTTTGATCTTGATCCAGCTGGTTATGATTATATCATGTTACAGTACAACTAAGACAAATAAAGACATTTTAAATATATGTCCCTAGAGTCTTACCCATAGGCAACACTACTGGCATGAGCTAACTGTAAGTGTTATTTTATCATGTAGTTAACCCACTCCATTAGCCCATTGGCCTTAAGCTTGTACAACACATTCATACGGTTTGAAATGCCCTTCTCTTTCAAATAGGTCTGCATCTTTCTCAACACAAGCTGAACACCATTATCCAACACAATGTGCGAGGGTTAGCCAATGTGTTGCACAGTGAAGGAACCATGAAGGTGGCCAATGTGTTGCACTCAGAAGGAACCTTGGGCGTGGCCAATGGGCTGCACTTACAAATATGAGGAATGGCCTGTGTGTTGCACTTAGAAATGTGAGGTTTGGACAATGTACAGCTTAGTGTGCCTAGAGGATTCTAGCACACGGACAACCTGATAAAACAGAGGTGTCAATAACAAAGCTCCATCCGATCCTCAAGGTACGTATAAATGCACCACCTCAGTGGACATCAGACGTAGGCATGGCTACCCACACGCACACATCAGAATGCAGAAACGACCTACGACAAATTTGGTCTAGCTAGGCACACAACGTTGTCCCCTCCTTACACCAGATTAAGCCTCAACACCTCTGGCTTCAGAATACAGCAATGACCTATGATAAAATTCGGTCCAGCTGGACACATAAAGGGTCGGTTGCCCTTGCACACTCTCCTGATCTCCCTCAGCATTCTTCCACATTCCTGATCCCTTGGGTTGCTTACTGGATCCGGCAAGCCCACGTAATTCCTTATCTGGGCCAAATGCACACACGCATTGTAAGCCTTTTCTGAGAATGTTCCCATGCTCTGGACTGTGGTCCCCGAGGGCGTTCCCACTAGAAGCGCGTTGAGACCATAGTAATGGGCAAAGGCGCTATATTAATCACTACTACTACTACTACTACTACTAATACTACTGCTAGTACTACTGCGTACTTGGGGCAACCCTGCAGTGAAAATACTTCCTCCAAGAACTGCATGACTCTGGCTGTGGTAATATTACCTGCAAAACCATCCTCAAACCACTTGGACACATAATCCACATGGACGATACTAAACCTACTCTCTGTCCAGTATGGCTATGGTGGTTGTGAAGTCTATGGCAAGATTGTACCACACCCATTCAGGAACTATGTGAGTCAACCCTTACATGTATGTCTTGTGAGATTTATCACTCACAGCACAAGTATTACATCCGCCAATACACTCGCTCACCATCCCATCCATACCAAGACACCAAAATTTGGACCCCAGCCTCAGCCTAGTCAAACTCCTGCCTAAATGTCCTTGATGAGCTAGGTCAAACAATTTCCTTTGCGATTCCTGAGGAGCCACCTGCTTTTCACAAGAGAGACTGAATTCTTATTTTCCACAACCTATCCCTAACTTTAGAGAAGGTGATTCCTTTGCCCAGCCGGTATAGGTAGCACATGACTTCTGCTAAAGTACCATCCCTCTGCAATACCTCCATCAAAACAGACCTGTCCACGATCGCAGACACAGTATCACCCACTCTTCCATGCCCTTCTCCGAACTGTGGTATCTTTAGATGGAGATCTCGACAAGTAATCAATGGCTGGATTGTTCGTCCCTGGCATATGCAAAAAAGAAGAATTGTATTCTTGAAGGAAGCTGACCACCTGGTGAAGTGGGTTGTAGCCAAACCAGACCCTCTAGTAGAGTAGAGTACTGTTGTAGTGGTTTATGGTTGTTACAGATGATGTACGGAATATCCTACAAGTATGTCCTAAAATACTTGAATGGCCAACAGAACCGTCCTCCCTTCCAACACCTGGCTAAATATGACACCAGACCCTGGGCACAAGTGTGAACATTCTTAGCTCTGTCCCTGTGGATTATGGGTGTTTCCGCTATTTCTGCTTTCAAAGCATGAAATGCTCAGCCTCTTTGCCCACAACAGAATTGCACCTCTTGCTTGAGCAAACTGAGAAGGATAGGTGCCATAATTGCAAAATCTAATTATTTTGGCGTAATATTCTAGCAAACTGAAAAGAAAACCTTATTTATTTATTTATTTATTGTGTTTGTTGGTAGCGCCCAGACCCGGAGGTATCACGGCCCTAAAGGTACATAGTTAGGACTCGATAGAAAATATTCTGGTTGTTACATTACATCATAGAATGTGCGTCATACAGAATATGGTAGTTACGTTGCATCATAGAACGAGTAGGTATGGCAGTCCAGAAATGTACAGATATTTGTTGAACAGTGCGGTTTTCTTGCAGAAGAGTGCATAGACACATTTCTCTTGGATCTGCTGAGGGAGGGGCGTTCCAGAGTTTGGGAGCGATGGTGTTGAAGCAGGAGTGCCTGGCTGTCTTTCTAGCAAATCCAGGTATGTCCGACGCTGATGTGGTGGGAGAGCAGAGATTACGCATGTTGTGTTTCTTGGTGATACGGTTGGTGAGGTAAGGGGGGGCAGTGTTGTGTATGCAGCGGTAGGTGTGGCAAGGAGTTTGAGTTTTATGCAGGCTTTGATGGGAAGCCAGTGTGCCTCCCGTCTGTTGTGGGAGATGTGGTCGGAGCGCTTCAAGCCCCATACTGCTCTGAGGGCATTGTTTCGGAGCAGTTGGAGTTTGTTAATGTTTTTGGTGGCAGTCCCTGCTAGGATAGCATTGCATTAGTCTAGTTCGCTACCTATGATGGCTCTTGCTAAGGTAAAACAGTTGTTAGAGGTGAGGAATTTCCTAGAAAGGTTTATAAGTGTGGTAGGGTAGGCTGCAGTGGAAGCGGCCGCTTTTACATGTTTTTGCATATTTAGTTCAGCATCCAGGTAGACGCCTAGTGTTTTTACATGGGCAGATAGGGGGATGGGATTACCATCTATGCAAAAGGAGGAGAAGGCGGGGCTGAGGAGTTTTAAGCGATGTGGGGAGCCCACGATAAAGGCCTCTGTTTTTCCGTCTGTCAGGCAGAGATGGTGGGTGGCCATCCAAGCTTGTTAGATGCTAAAGACGTGATTGATGTTGGTAGAGTCTTGATCTTGGTTGCCAATGATTTTGAGAAGGACCTGCGTATCGTCCGCAAAGTTAGTATATGGGATGTTGAGGCTGTCTAGCTGGTGGGAGGGGTTTGGAGCACATATTGTAGAAAGTGGGGGAGAGGCAGGAGCCCCATGGGACACTGTAAAAGACAGGTATGGGGTCAGCAGATTCAAGGCCTGCAAAGACCCTAGTGTATCTGTAAGATTGAAATGATTGGATCCACAAGGTGGCTTCAGGGGCAAGGTGGAAGGTGGTGGTAAGGTGTTTGGAGAGGATTTTGTGATCTTCTAGGTCTGAAAAGCTGCAGAGAGGTCTAGCAGTAGGAGGATGGCGAGCTCACCTTTATCCCTGATGTGGTTGAGCTGGATCTTGAGGAGAAGGAGGACAGATTCGGTGCTCTGTCTGAATCTGAAGCCTGATTGGCGGCTGCCCCTAGAAGATTGTGGCTTTCAAGATGTAATTGCAATGTGGGCTGGGCAAGTGTCTCCAGTACAATTGGAAACTTTCAGGTGCTGAATGGTAGTGAGGACTTCAGGAGGGTAGATGGTAGAGAATTGAAATAGGGTGGAGGGGTTGTAGATGTGGAGGTGTTGGCTGGGGCGGGTGGCAGAGATTTTTTAAGAATAACTTTTCACCTTAATGTTCGTGTTTTGGTGTCCAGGGAGGATTGGATGAGAGAGTACCAAGCTTTATCTTTCGCAAAGTTGTCTGAAGGGGGTAGTGGGGATTCAAGCTCTCTAAGAATTTTGAAAAGTTCTTTGGTATCGAAACTTGCACTTGAGATGCTGGTGTTGAAGATGTTGGCTTTAGGTTCGATGATGGCTAGTGTATAGATGGTGGCTGAGCACTGGAAAGTTGCTTTGTTGGTGGCAGGAGTAGGGTTTTTTTCTCCAGAGATGTTCAAGGGAGCGTTTCTTATTCTGGAGGGAGGCTAGGTCATCGGTGTACCAATTGTGGGTTTTAGTTTTTTTTACAGGAGGTGGTTTTGAAGGATGCATGTTCGTCCAGTGCAGAGAGTAGTGCAGAATTGTAGGAAGCAAGGATGGCTTCAGGGTGAGAACTGGTAGGGGCTGATTTGAGGGATGCTCGGATGGAGGGGGTCAGCAGCTGGGCTGTGAACTTACGGGTGTGTCTGGCAGTGATGCAGTCTAGTAGTCTTCCTTTTACGTGGGATGGGGAGCAGACTAGGTGTGTGAAGTTCAACTCTTCAAGTGTGGGGGTGAGGGTGGATGCTTTGTGTTTGGAGGGGTAGTTGTGGCCTAGATTGGAATCTCCTAGGAGAATACATTTGGTACTGGACTTGAGGAGTGGGGATATGAGGAGGGGAATGTCAGTTTCTGGATTACCAGAGTGGGAGGGTTGGCGATATAGAAGAAGTAGGTTAACAGTGGTTTTGGTTTTAGCTTGTCCTTCACGGATAGGGGCTCAACATTGAGACTGGCATCTGCAAGTTCGGAATGAGGTTGAATCTCTTCACTTGGCCCAAATAAGAGACCTGCTCTACCTTGATCTGACACTTCTCTTTTTCAACTGATAATCCTACCTTCTGCAAACCTCATACACCAATGCATTGTGCAGCTACTGAGAAACAGCGCAAATCAACATCATGTCTTGGAAACATCATGCGCCAGTAATGCCTTAAATAAATCCTCCATCACCTGCTTGGAGGCTGCTGACATCAATCTTAAGGGCATTCAGTAATTTCAATATGCCCCCAAAGAAGTAATCACGGAGGTAAGAGGCAGTCAATCAGGATATACGTTGATCTGGTGCTAAACTGATCTATTGGTAGACCGACGACAGATCAAGGGTGGTAAACCATCCAGCTCTTTCCATGGCCATCAACAATTCATTCACCTTGTGTAGGGGATACCTGTCCACCCACTCAAATCTCTTTACTGATATCACAATTAAATGCAGCCATCAGATTGTTGGGTTACGACCACCAGGGACAACCATTCCCTACTCACAATAGTTTCCAAAACTCTAGCTTTTGAGCAAAGACTTCTCCTGTACTCTCAAGGGAATTGCACATTGTACCCTCCCTGTTTGGCATTCACTTGATTCAAATGCCTGGAACTTAATTCCATGCCATGCGCAATGGTCAGCGCTTCCTTAGGGAAGGATACTTGGCTTGCCATGCTAGTTCTTGGTTTTTGTAGTTTGAAGCGTACATCATAAGCTATTCACGGATATATTCATCTTCCGTCCCTCTGAACGCGTACAAAGCTATCAAACTTCAGAGGACCGCAAGAAACACATCGACTGGCCGAGGTAGCTGGGGCTGGGCTCCAGTGAAAAATGACTATCTTTCTAGATAAATGTTTATTTGCTTGCCAAATTGGGCTTCCCGTTTTTTGCATGGCTTTGTAATACAGCCTTTCACAATCATCCCATAGCCACTTCCATTCTCTTCCTCGCGATGCTATTGCTTTTTCCTTCTTCCAATAGTTGTAGGGAATGGTTTCTTCAGTATGTACCCTTGTGGTCGAGGCCTTCGTAGTACCACACGAAGTGAGACAACAGGCTGCGCCATTTTGTGTTTATGCTCACAAATTCTCCGCTTGCGGGTCACCCAATTCCTGTGCGCTTCTTCTCCAGTAATGTAAACACTGCAGGCCAAATTCTTAACTTGGCGTAGTGAACGTGCTAAAGAGCACGATTCACTGCGCCAAATCAGGACGCCCAGGCTCCACCACTATTCTCAAGTGGGCCTGGGTGTCCTTGTAGTGCACAACAATGCACCATCAGCATTGCACCTGTTTTTGGCTTAACGGGCGCAATCCCGAAATCTCTGCAGCATTTTTGATGACATATTTATTATTTTACAAAACTTCTGCTGAGAACACGGGTGCATATGAACCCTTTCATACACACCAAAGAAAGCAGCTTCAACGTTGCAGGATACCGTTGAAGCAGCTTACTTTGGTGTGCATGAAAGTGTTCATACACACCCGGCACTAGAACAAGGTTTCTTGTGGCATTCTTCCACAATACCGGCACCGAAATGGTACCGTATATGTGGGCCATTTTAGCGCATATTTAAAAGTAGAGGAGTGCCACAGGAATACCTGTCTTGAGTGACAGGTTACGAATGTGGCGGTTGCTAGGTTGTTTTCCCACTCATCCTAGCAACCGCCACATATATTCCGAAAGTGGCACATTCATTCTGACTTTGGATGAATGCGCCACCTTCAGAATAGGTCACACTTTTAACAACCTTTTCAGTACTTAAGACCTAGTTGAGAATCGGGCCCTCTGTCAGTTAATGCATGTAATCAATACACAGTGGCGGGTTTGCGGATTCCACCGACTGCATGGTATGCCACTGAGCATGCAGTCACTTGCACATAGCAGTTAAGTTCTTCATACCTATGTCACACTAGTCTATAAAACAGTGAAAAAAGAGGCAAAGATCCACCATGTGCTTAGCCAGTCCAGCTACAGCCCACAGAAAGCAGCCTCTATGGTGCCAGCACATTGGGGCATAGATGTTATTGTTGTGAATGTTGTGGAATCAAGACCTATTTCTTAACCAAAGCATAAAATAATATGATGTAGGGAAAAAAGTGTTACTTTTTTTAAAACTGGTGTGTCAGAAATGTCTTTCAAACGTCTTGACGCTTCTCATCAAGGGAATTATGTACATTCGCAAAGTCAAAATTGTGAAAAGGGCAGGACACTGCATACACTGTGCTTGGTTATAAGACGTGTGGTATAGTCATCGGGTAGTTTGACTTCCTGTTTAAGGTAGGCTGAAAGTCTAAAACGGGTCTGAAATGTGAACATTAAAATATTCTATAACTTCAGTCTTCCCCTATCTAAAAGTGGCTGCAGGGTTGTGCTTGGGCGACCAGTGGCTTCCTTCCTGCCAAGAGAAGGGGCGAGAACGTTCGAACATATGATGCAACTGTAAACACACCCCTGGACTGGCACACATGAGCGTCAGACTAGCAAGCAAGATAGAAATAACCAACTGATCATGCTGGCTAGACATCAAATATGCATAGCGTGAAAGAACGCTGGTCGAATTACGCGCTAGTCCAAGATAGAACAACATTCTAGAGGAAACCTTCCTCTCATATGTGCGTCTATGGGAAAATGTCAGGGCACCATTTTTAGTTTTTAGTATTAGGTGGTGCTAAAGTGACATTTATAAGCTGAAACTGTTGCGTTAGTGTTCAGCTAGAAACCAGGAGGGGCACAAAGTTTGCAGGTGTTGTTGGGATATTTACCAACCTAATGATACCCATGGTCATTCTTAATCCCTGAGGCCAATTCCACTCGTTTCCTGACCCTCCTCACCCAAACACATTCTCCTGGGATCTCTTTGAACTAGTGCTATCAAGCAGTAATCTCAAACGTTGTGCTTAACGTGCCTGCCAGTGTTATTTCCCAGGAGGATACCTTAGCCTTGGAAACAAGACAACAGGAAGCAACACAGATTCGATCCCTGTGTCCACGCTGGTAAACCTCTGGGTATTAAGCGTGTTATAAATATGCAACTAAGACATATTCCTGTTACAGCGCCTTGATGCACTTTGGCTGTGTGAGCGCTTTCAAAAATGCAAATAAATAAATAAATTTCAAAGCAGTGTTCTGAGAGTTAATGGATTCATTGGAGCTATACATTTGCCACTGGTGTAATAAAAATATCTTAACCAGGAGTCCCGGCAGTCCCTTGATTTAGAAGCACTCTGCATGTTCTTCACTACCAGCAGTTAAGGCTTCTGCATAGATATTAGATGGCATCTGTGAGGTACTGCTTCTACAGGCTCGGACAGGCATGTAGGGCAATAGGGCAATTCCCAAACCAAAAAACACAAAATGCAAGTGTGGGCCAGTTTTGTTGGTCAAAGTGGGCCACTCTTTTGATAGGTTACTTCCCCATGCGGCTAGTAGTTTTGACCAGTGTTACTGAAATGATATTTTATTTATATTGCGCTCGTACACAAGTGTAATTTACTGCATAAATATTCTTTAAAATGCACAATTTGTATCACATTTTATCAAAAACCTCGCCCCCTGGGTAATACTCAGTCTGTCACAAAAGGAATGAATTGCCATTTGCAACTGTGGCCACCTTTTCATTCTGCCCGAGACAATAGTATGCCGCAGTCCGACCCTGTGCTTACATGCTCAGGTAATCGCACTGTTCTGTAGCTTCTAACATTCATGGCCTGTTAGTATCATTACATGCATATCCCATGTATAAAAGCAAAACCCCAAACAGTTGGCATTGCCAATGCTTGTTCAAGGTGGTTTTCATCAATTCTTTGCATTTGGAAAAATAGAGAATGGAGTCCTAAATGTGCTGTTAAACTATGCTTGACAATCAATGGCCCTGCACAGATATGGACACTGCAATGCATGAGACTACCCTCTTTGTTTGAGAAGTTGCCAGAATTCTAATAAAGCACATAAAAGCCACCACTAATGAAGCCAATCACCAAATGAAATTTGCATTTTACACACCATATTGGGTAACCAACCCACACAACCTATTTCAGGGGTCTGCTAACCTTTGGATCCCCAGATGTTTTGAATTATGATCCCTCACCATTGACTATGCTAGTTAGGGCTGATGATGGGAGCTGTAGTCCAAAATGGTTGCTGACCACTGACCTGTATGATTGTGACACATCGCTTTCTATGACCAGACCACACAACAGAGGAATGCTCTATTCACAAAGGGGAGCTGCGTGTAGTGGGATGGTGGGAATGCAGGCAAGTGGTGTCCTCCCCGGCTCTTCTTGTGTGACTAAGCATGCAGTGGGGTCACATATTTTGTTATTCATAGGCTCGCGCAATCATGCCACGTGACTGGAGGTACTGGCTCCTGGTTTCAAAAGATCTTGATTCTGGAATGCTCTTGTTACATTTGCACCCGGAGTAGGGGGACCAGATTTAAAAAGTAAAAAACCGGGACCGTAAGTAGAACTAACTCTTGAAAGTGGCTGTCAAGGCAATAGCAGATGGCGGAGAAGGGGATTTAAGTGTTACTGTTCAAATTAACACATATTATAATTAATGTATCACTAATTTATCACAAACTAACACTATCTTAAGTTGTAAAATGCAGCATGTTGCAGGGGACTGCCTCTTTAAGGGACCACAGCCTGAAGCAACGTCACGAGCGGATGTGACGTAGAGAAAGGCAAGGGGGAGGAGGAGAAGGGGTTACCCATCAAAGGATCACGCCCCGCTGGCCCCAAGCCAACGGGATGGTGGAAAGATTCATGGCCTCAATTAAAAAGATGATGCAAAGAGCACAAATTGAGGGTACAGACCCCCACCAGGCGTTGTGTTGAATGTTGAGAGACTACCACAACACACCCCATGAAGCCACCAAGAAAACCCGGGCTGAGCTCATGATGAAGTATCAAGTCAGGACTAGGATCATCAACAACCCGACAACCAGGCCTGAACCAGACAGCAAAGTCATCCAAAGGGACGCCGAAAGAAAGGAGAAAGCCAGAACTGAAACAGACGGCAGAAGGAGAGCTCAGGCAAAGGAGTTCCAAGTTGGAGACGAAGTATGGGTCCAGCAAAACACGACCCGAAACACGACCAGAAAGACAGAGTCGCAGTTCGCATCCGAGCCCCTACAAGTCCCTAGCTGTTAAGGGAATGATGGTGACAGCAGCAAATGACTCAAAGGAGGTAACCAGAAATAGTTCCTTGTTCAAACATGTCATGAAAGGAGAGGAGGAAAGACCTCCACCGGTTGACCCGGACGCTGAACATTATGATGTGCAGGACGAGGAGTGGGTCCCTCGCGAACCACCGGTTCTATGTCAGGTAGTTCCTACTGAAAAGACTGATGGTGGCTCAAGTCATGAGTCACGCGGACGACCACAAAGAGTGATCAAGAGACCTCCGAGGTTAGTGGAGGAATGTTAAGCCACGGTTGGCACCGTTCCAGTTAAAGCCCTGGCAAGGACATTTGTCCGGGGGTGTTGTTGCAGGCTACTGCCTCTTTAAGGGACCACAGCCCGAGGCAACTTCACGAGCGGATGTGATGTAGGGAAAGGGAGGGGGAGGAGGAGAAGGGCACTTTCCACTTGTATGCAGAATAAAGAGACGTGCATATCTGAAGCATATCTGAAGTCCATTATTAAGTGAGGCCCAGAAGGGGCTGACACAGCATTTTTTTGTGTGAGCTGTGCCGGCCAGCTATGAAGGCCTATAAAAACCGGGACAACTGCAGTTTCCAATAGAAACATAATCTTGCCAAGGTGGGACAGAGCTCCAATTTCCGGGACAGTCCCGGCAAAACCGGGACGTCTGGTCACCCTAAGTCCCGGGGCAAAACGGGTGAGGGGCTAGAACATGAATGTGAAACAGGGGCTGTTGTTCCTGATTAACCTGAGAAGGCCCACCCAGCTGGCTTGCAGCAGCTCCCCTTCTGGTTTGGGGCTGCATTTCAGTGGGTGATGCTACCCTTCTGCCTTCCTCCTCAAGCCAAGGGATGAATAAATAAAAGTGCTTAAAAAAGAAAAATACTACAATCCCACATTAGCATACTTACTGTACCGTTGACACTTTCTCTGGCACCTCCCTCTCCCAATCATCCCTGTAAACAGGTGGCTGGTTTCTGGCATTGACGTGTGGACAGCTCGTGTTCACTTGGACAGAAAGCTCACTGGCTTAGGTCCTGGCTGCTGAGATCTGTGTTCACAAATTCACACGGAAGGTCGCATGTTCATGTCCCAAAAGGGCCAGCACATGTGTTCACCCTTCTGGGGTTGATACAATTAAAATGTCTAATATTAACACTGACCGTTTGGAAGCAGGGCAGCAGCCACTAAACACAAACTATCCGTTGCATTTATTTGTACCATGGCCGACGCACAGGACCTTCGGGCACTTCTTGAGAACGATGCTTTGAGAGACAACACTAACCCCATTGACTGTTGACAAAAACATTTTAGCCTTGACTGCCAGTGCTTCTGAGTGCCGAGGTGCTGACGGTGGTGTGTGGAGGAGAATATTTTTATACAGAGCTACATTCTCATACTGGTTGGTGACTGGTGGTTTCCCAGTCTGCAGGCTCGTGCTGGCCTATAGTGCAATAGGCCGATGCTCGAACCAAAAACACAAAATGCTAGTGTGGGACAGTTTTGTGGGTCAAAGTGGGCCACTTTTTTGCCTCTTGTGGGCCAGTTTGATGTTACTTCACCATGCGGCTAGTAGTTTTGAGCAGTGTTTCTGAATATAGAAGTACAGAGCTGTGGGGCCCTCTTTTTTTATAGGGGGCTGTGTGGAAGAGGACCAAGGGATACAACAGTGTATAAAGAAGATTCCACAGAACAGCTACCCTCCTTCACAAACACCAGGTGTGAAAGTCCACACTTAACACCGATTCAGAGCTGTCATTTTCAATTTAGACAGACCCATGCTCTACAAATAACATATTTTAATATTCATATATCAAATGTATACAACAACATTAACATAAAAAAGTCTTAAAAATGCATGATATATATACTGGAAGGAAGTGCTGAAACACATCAAAGAAATCTCTGGTCTCTCAATCCCCTGGGACCCGGGAATTGTCCTGCTGGGCGAATCTGGTGACGGAGCATTCCCGATTTCAGGTCATATCTCCCGCTTATGCAACCACCTACTACTAGCTGCAAAGATTGCAATGGCTCGATTATGGAAAGAAAAAAATGGCCCCTCGATCGCCCAATGGTGGGCCAAATGCTGGGAGATCGCAGTATCAGAAAAAATCACAGCAATTCGCTCAGACTCCCTAAATAGAACCCTGAATATATGGGACCCATTCTTGGAATATGCAGCCATATACCCAACTCTCACCAGGAGGCCTCCACTCACAAGATGGCTCCAATGCAGCCCCCTTTACTAACCCCGGAACGGGCCCCAAGCACTCCGGAACTACTCGAACATTCTCTCAGGACTTTTCCGCCCAACTGCCACCACCAGGAACCTTTCCCACCATCTCACCTACCCCCCAATTCACAAGAGACTATAAGGCAACAATTAATGTTTAAACTGATATGTATTGCATTGTTGTATGGAACATACTATCTTGTAAGATCAATAAAATGTTGTTATGAAAAAAAAATCCATGATATGACATTTCCATCAGACATCACTTGTTTGGTAAAGAAAAAACACAACTAATGTCTCAATTTAATCTTGACATGTTTAACCGATGTGTGAGGTTAGTAAGGAAACGTGAGGAACATAGTTAATGAAAGAAAGGACCCTCACTAATGTTTCTCCTTAAATTGGTCCAACTTAACAGAGCATGAGTCTGTCTAAATTGAAAATGACAGCTCTGAATCAGCGTTAAGTGTGGACTTTCACACCTGGTGTTTGTGAAGGAGGGGCTGCAGTGTTACTGAATACATCTTCTTTAAAATGCACAATTTGGAACCCATTTGATCAAAAACCTCCCCCTACTACTACTCAAACAGTCTGTCACAAAAGGAATGAATTGCCATTTGAAACCGTGGCCCACTTTTTCTTGGGTGCACCCAACAGTTTTATGCCCCAGTCTGACCCTTCCAGTCATGGCACCCCCTGGCATGGCAGCTCATACCTGGAATTTGGTTATACTGCTGGTAAGAGGGATGGTTATAGTCCTGAGCAGGTTTCTATGGTGCACCTGTTAAGGATGGGCCATCAGTGGCGCGTGTGTATGCACATCTCTTTTTCAGCAAGGAATGCACAAGTATGTCTTTAGCCCCTTCCCTTCTCTGCCATGCCACAACTTGAGCAATTTCTCCAGGCCTCAACGTGTGAGCAAAGCTATCTGTCTAAAGTAACAATGTGTTTTTTTTTTATTGGGGGCATTTGCAACACTGCCTTTTTAGGTCTCAAGAGAGAGCTCCAGCACTCTGCCAGAGTACTTGCATCAGTGGGCAGAGTGACCCTGGTGCCCATTAGCTGAATGTTTCTGCTGCATGTCTGAGGGCGTCATGGTGAAGTCTCTGTTACATTTCTGGCCATTTTGTATGGGGCCGCGCTACGCACAGGTTGGGGGGAGCTGCATAATGTTGCCCCGGGAACTCACATAGTCTACCCTGTCCAGTGCATTGATTTCTTTCAGCTATGGGCTGCATGTATATTTATGTATTCAGTTATTTTTGTAAACGGTGCTAGCTGTTCCAGGATGAAAGCCTATCCACTAGCACATAATAAAATACAGCATTCCCTTCCCTCGACCCCATGCTAGAAGATCTGATAACGCCAGAAAAGGGAAACACTCAACACAGAGGAGGCACATGCAGTATCCCTGGAAATGAGAAAAAAAGGCTGAAGAAACCATCATGGCGAAGGCTTTGGTCTAGGATCAGCCATTTTGTAGAATCCATGCCCGCTGCGTAAGTTGTCGAATGTTGCTTTTAAGAACTTATTTTTTTTTCCATGCTGCTTTTCTTGTTAATGCTTTTCCAACCTGTGTTGCAATACGTTTTGCTATTGAGATTTTTTTCTGGATGGTGTGGTGAACATTTTTATTATTAAAACTCACCTTTTATTTTATGTCTGCCACTGTTATTGGGGTTAGAGGATATTTAGAAGAGACGGCCAATGAACATTATACACCGTTTTCACTCACAGCATCTTTGAATGGTAGGATACGCCAATTATATCATTCACATGTGTGTATGAACTTCCATACAGATTCCATTCACTTTATATTTGCCTTTGTGTCTGTGTGTATGTGTGACAACAGATAAGGGAGATGCGTCATACAATGTTATCATAAATTACAGTTAGGAATTCTTGCATTATAGAATAGGAGACTATTTTGATTTACTGATTAGTGTTTATTGCAATATAGCATACTTGTTTTACAAAGTTGCAGGGGGAGAGTGGCTGCATGAGAATCCTTTTTTATTTATTATTTTTTTCGGATTTTCTTCTCATCGTCATACAGTAGATTCAACAATCAACATTTTCATCAGTACGCATTATCCTTACCCCGTCCCCATAACAACCAGACTTACAGTGAATAAACATTTCCCCAACAAACACCCCCTTCCATTCTTCTCTGTTTAACCCCCCTGCCGACCTTCAACATTCCCTTGTAACTTTCCTGTAACACTAACGGCCCTTGTTCAAGGTGGACCTAAGTTCGGCGTGGACACTAGTTCATTTAGCATTTGTCCCCAATCCAATACCTCCCTTTCGCCCTCATCTGAATCCACCCGTCTTCTCCGGATCTCAACCACAGATATCCCCATCGTTGTGCATCCCCAGCCCAAGATTGCACTGCGGGGCCCTCCGGGCGTTTACAGGAAATCACTATCCTGCATTTTACCAATATAAACAGGAATTTTACAACTTTCTTCTTTATTTTTCCCTTTTTTCCACGTGGCACCAATCCCCACAAACATATCTCCCGAGTACACTCCTACGTACTATGTGTCCAAGTATTCAACTTTCCCATAACTTCTCCCCAATATGCCTGGATCACCCTTCAGCCCCAGATCATGTGCCAAAACCCTGCTGATGCTCCCCCACATCTAGGACATCCATGTGGGTGTTGCAGGTCAATCGCGAATTAGAGGGAAGCTCGCATTCCTGGATACCTTTGTCACTTGCTCCCAAATACGCATCCACTGAGCATCCGTGATTACATACGTCCCTCTCCCACTTCCCTTTGACCCCTAGCGTGGTACTCTGTTTTTGCTCCCCAACTCCCCTGTACAACCTAGAGTCTCGTCCCCCAAGTCAGCCATTCTCTCAACCAACCGTGCATAACCCAGAAAGGTTCCCTGAGACATTCCATACATTTGTCTCAATTGCTCGAACGATAGAAGCTTCCCTGCTATATAAAGATCGTCTATCCTAGTACAGCCATTTCTGCGTAGTTTGCCAGTATCAAAGGTGGTCACAATCTCTTGTGTCAAACCCCAATGCCAGGTTCAGACTATACATACGTGAAGTACTACATTTCCTTGGGAGGCCCTGCCATATTAGCTGTGGAAAAACATATATTGGACTCTTTCCCACCTTGCCCATTGGGTCCCACAACAACTCAATCCCTTCCGTATTTCTCGGAACTCAACCAGGAACCTCTGTAGACCCCCCTCTGGAGAAGCATTCTAATTAATCACTGTTTGAAACTGAGCTGCCATAAAGTAAATCTCAAAATCTGGGAGTGTGAGCCCCCCATCTTGATACAACCTACGTAACGTCTCTAAAACCACCCGTCTATGGCCTGTTCCACATAATAATTCCTCGATTTTCACATCTGGCATTTTGAAAATCAATCTTTTGATATTATACGGGATGTTCTTAAAGTAATAAAGCAGTCTATGTATACTACCATCTTACATAAAGCAATTCTTCCCATAACGACAGGGTCTTCCAAAAAGCCACTGGGTCACCTATTCCGGACAAAGCCCTCCCTGTGTTCCAACCAAAGGATTCTTCCATCTCATGGAAAATTGTAATGCCTACATATCGGAATGACTCTAGTTCCCAGCGTATCTCCCCTTGAGGAAGCAGTTCCCACGGCTGTCCCTGTAACTCTGCCAGCGGGAACAGCAGAGACATTTCCCTATTCACCGAAAAACTCGATAACCGCCTAAAACTGCCCAGTATCTCCAATGTTATCTGGATTTTCTCCCTTGGGTTACTGACATACAATAATGCGTTATCCGCATACAAAGTTATATTATGGGTAATGCCCCGGACCCTGATCCCCTAGATCTGATATATAGTGCCTACAATATCCAGCCAGAGGTCCCATAGCCATGGCAAACAACAATGGTGAAACCAGGCAGCCCTGTCTGGTTCCCCTTTCCAGTATCCACTGAGATGAGATCCATCCCCTGCTTTAACTCGTGCCACTGGTTCCCTGTAGAATAAATTAATCCACCTCTGAATACTAGGTCCCAACCCAAATACCTGCATTACTCGGAATAGCCAAGGCCACTCCACAGAATAAAAAACTTTGGTTGCATACAAAGCCATTGGCACAAGCTCTTCCTTCGAATCCTGCACCTGTTACATTATATAATGCAACCTCCTGATATTCATCGAGGTGTTCCTCCCACCCACAAATCCACACTGGTCCAGGTGTGTGAGGTCCGGAACCACTGCAGACAGCCTTGTTGCCAGCACTTTCCCCAATATTTTAGAATCGACATTGATAAGAGAAATTAGTCTATAAGGTCTATATGATAAGGTCTATATGAGTCCCAATAGTTTGGATCTTTAAGGGGTTTCAGCAGTACCATAATTAGTGCCTCCCTCCTGGTCCTGGGAAAACCCCTTGTTCATAGGCTGCCTCATACCCTCTTTTCAGAAGGGGGACCAATATGTCTGCATATTCCAGATAGAATTCCACCAGCAGACCATCTGTGCCCAGGGATCTCCCTCTTTGCATCGACCGAAGAGCCCTCATAATTTCCTCTGTCTCTATTGGTGTGTCTAATTCCACCCTCTGTTGTTGTGGCAACTTTGGTATCTGTGCAATCTCTGCCAAATCCCCTGCCTCCTCCTCCAGGTATGTGCTTTCGATAACGTACTATTTCTTCTAATAAGCCTGTAATACCTCATTGTCATGTTTCTCTCTGGCTACCCATGTCCCAAACTCATAACATATCTGCATAATGGCTCCCTGCAGGGATTCCTTCCGAATCAACCAGGCTAACAGGCATCCCGCCTTGTCTCCCTCTCTGTGTACCTTCTCATATGTTGGAACCTATCGAACCTAGCCAACCTTTCCTGACGTTCCAGTTGGTCACAAAGAGCCTCTGCCAGTTCTAGCCCTACCATATGCCCCACCCCAAATCATTCTGCAGTTGTCTGCCCTGCCTTTCGGATTCCTTCGGGGAGTCTGTTAATGTCCTCCACATCCCCACTGCCTTTGAAATGCAGACCCATCTTATTGTCACTTTGAGGGCTTCAAATCTAGTCCCCACTTCTGACACCGGCCCGTAGTTAAGAATGTGGTGAGCTCGGGGGCATGGCCAGCATGCGAGCAGAGAGGACGTGAGTCCGACTGCTCCCGTGTTCCGCTGAGTATATCCTGAGGAAATCCTCCTCGGCGAAGCAGACCTGCACAGAAATACTCGTATATGAGTTTAATAATGTGCTGCAGCTGCGACTGAAATTACAGACTCGGCAACAACTCTGCGGTGAAGTTACACAACGTTAATCCATACTGAGGGGACGCAGGAAGAACCCCGCCAAGATTGCCACCACAGCCTAACAACTGAAGGAAGGGGAAGAGTTACAGCCGGGAAAAGATCCATCACAGAGAGTCCAGCAGTGGAGAGGGACGATAGGTGGACCATCAGCCAACAACGAAGTGCTGCAGAAGTAGACCATCCAAAACGGCCGATCAGCTTAAGACACTGCTTCAAACACTGGCCGCGCGGGTGCTGGGAAGGAGCCCGGGACCCAACTGTTCTGGCGGAGGAGCCAGACGCTGCGGTGAGGAATAAGTGGGGCGTGGCTGTGGCGACGGAAAGGGGATAAACCGGCCTGGGACGACCAGAACATCTGAAGGACTCAGCCCCCCTGTGCGCTGGCTGTGTGGACCCACCACCGAGGAGGGCCTATAGGTCTGTGGACCGAGAGCACGCGGTGGAGGCAAAGAGTGAGGACGCCCCGCAGACCCCGGATTCGCAATGGTCTCCCCCAGCGGACTGTAAGACCCATTGAAACGGGAGGAATACGTGGCTGGAAGCGCCGTTCTGGAAGTGCATGCTGAGCCCCGGGGAACTCAAGAAGGTGCAGCCGCCCTCCGGGGCCCTGGAACACTGCTACGTATCAGGACAACAAAGATACAAGGTGGGGCGAAGATATCTGCACACTGGTGTGGAAAGGACTCACAGCTGCATATAGCAGGTAATGGACAAAGACCTCTGCTGGCAGATTTCACTGGACGCCGCCCCGATCATCGACCACTAGGGTACGAAATCCGACATCACAGGCCAGCCACTGGTGTGTTGCCGGACCACTGCAGCACGCACCGACCTTCACTCTGCTGTTGGCGTGAAGCCCCTGATAGCCATTCCTTGCTCTCTGAGAGGGCGCAAGGGCCGCAGGTATCGGCTCGGGGCTGCCGGGTGGCTGGCTGCAGACCAGTAGTGAGCAGAATACTCCAGGAACACACTGTTGGTCCGTGTGCCGGAGGACCACTACAGACCACATCATCAGCTGAAGCGCCATGCAGTGGCTCCTTGATCTGAACCCACATTGGGAGTTGGAGCCGAAGGTGGTGGGTACACCGCAGACAAGCCTTTCCCTCCCCCCCTTCTTCCTGGCCCTCCGCCGTAGGGTAGGGGGGGCCAGGGAGGAATTCCAAGGAGTCAGTGGGGGGCTGTAGCAGTGAAACTAAACCAGCAATAATAAAGTGACACTCTTGGATACTGCGACACGGCAGGAGCTACACCAGATAAACGCTGAGGGCCCTTCCCCAGTGTCACTACTTTGCCTGAGTTTACCAGAACACTGCAATCATAACTATTCAGGGGCTGATCCCAGCAGGAAGCACTTCCACCGAAAGAGACAGCCCCCCTCCCTCCCTCTCCCTGACTCCCTGGAATGGTGAAGGGGACCTGGAGGCACCTGGGACCTGGGTGGGGCTGTTGTAGCTCCGGCATAGACTTGCGTAACACTGGAACACCCTGGGGAAGCTGGCCACATCAAGACATACATTAGAGGAGCGGTGAAAAACCTGTCAATCAACATGATACCTCGGCATCTCTCTATGCAGCCACAACTGGTGGTTATACCCGGGACAAAGCAGGAGATACCTCTTGAACTTCCACCGCACCTTAAACTGTGCTACACAGTAACACGGGCAAAGACAAGAGCAAGAAAACAACCACGCAGAGCACAATGGACCAATATGCCAGGAGTGCACCCAACGCACCAGCGGACACGGAACCGGAAACAACCTCCTCCTCACCAGTGGAACCGCTAACGCTGAAGGACGTGATGGCTGCTATAGCCAACTCTCGCTCCTCAATGGAGAAGAAAATGGATGGCATCTCTGCTGAGGTATCCTTCCTTCACCACGGTCTCCAAAAACTCTCGTCCTGAACAGGGGAAGTAGAACAAAGAGTGTCCGGGATGGAGGATGACCTAAGTGGAGTGAACCGACAATTGTCACAAGCGCTGACCCGACTCAAGACCCTGGAGGTGCGTGTCGGTGAGGGTGAGGGTAGGTCACGTCGGAACAACATCCTCATCCTCGGCCTACCGGAGAGAACGGAGGGGCCCAGTATGGAACTCTTCTTGGAGCAGTGCTGGCTGATCTCTTTGCGCCAAAATCCTTCTCGAATGTCTTTTTAATAGAACACGCATATCGGATACCAGCAAGAGGTCCAATCCCAGGTGCACCCCGAGAACAGTCATTGCTAAACTTCTCAGTTACCGAGATGGGGATGCAATTCTGCAAATGGCCCGAACCAAGGGGTCTGTCACCTACAACGGTGCTAGGATTGCCTTCATTCCGGATTATACCCGTGAGGTTCAGAAGGCCAGGCAGTCCTTTGAACACTTAAAAAAGAAACCTCATTCCGTGAATGTAAAATACGGACTACTCTTCCCAGCCCAGCTGCGGATCCAACATGGCGGTACAACTGTACACTTCACTGATCTGCAGGAAGCCTGGAACTGGGCCAAAGACCACACTGACGGGGACTGGACAAGGAACGACCCAGATCCTCGGGGAAGACCATGACCCCGTCCGAACCGAGATAGACCCACTCGACAGCCCATACCGGAGGCCCTGGATGACCCGGGTGAGGGGGCAGACCCCTAGAACCCTCAAGATCGACGTCTATAGGCGCAAGACCAGATAAGAGTTAATAGCGTAACCCTGAGATACATTCTTCACTGCAATTCCCCTAAAAAACAAAGAAGCCATAATGAACGTTAAGTGACATGGTATAGGCTTCGGCCTAGGAGCAACCGAGAACACTATCCCACTTCTTCTTCGACGAGACGACACATCATCGGCGACCACTACAACCCCCCTCTCAGGATACCTTACTCACATCGAAAGTAGTGAGTTAGTTGCGAGTTAGGAATAGTCTATAAGAATCTACTTGCGCTGGCGACATAGTTTTACAAGTCTCCGGTAAAGTTTGGGTGACAGATACTTCTTGTTGGGGGGGAGGAGTATGGGGAGGGGGGAAGAAAAGTTGTTGTTCACTGTTTACTTGTTGGGATGTTATATTAGTTTGATACCAACCGTGATGTCGCCACTCACTTCTCATTTGCAACTCAAGCTCACATCTTGCACAACCGCTGGGTTCTCCAGCTGCGGACTGACCACCCATTCATCACCCACGACACACGCCCCCGTCCTGCATAACTGCTATCACATAACCACTATGGACCCTCCATGGCAGATACACCAGCCCCAACGATAGCCACTGACCGCTGTAAATCCCTCAAACTTCTCACCTGGAATGTGAATGGTATGGGCTCTGGAAACAAGCGCTGCCTTATCATCCAATTCCTTAACAGGCATTCCCCTGACATGGCCATTCTTACTGAGACTCACTTAGAAGGCCCTACTTGCAATTTTTTTCGTAGAACAAATTACCGCCTGGCGCTCCATGCAGGGTACACCATGGGATCCGGGGGAGTTCTGATCATCGTGCGCAGTGGAGCAGGACCCCTGCGGTTGTTTTGTGATGTTGCAGGGCACGCTCTGGGGAGAGACGTTAGCTGTACTAGCGATATACTCTCCGCCGGGGCTTAGGGAGAACCTGTTAGATGAAATAACCACCTTACTGCTGAAACAACAACCAGACGTCTGGATTCTAGGTGGGGATTTTAACGATGTGATGTGCAACACCCGAGACCGGACTCATATCCGGAACCGCAATCCAAGCATACCCACTAAATTGGCGACTTTCATATCTGCGTTAGGCTTCTGTGATGTGTGGAGAGAGCTTCACCCCTTGGATACAGGTTACTCCTTTCACTCCGGGGCCCACGCGTCCCTGTCCAGGTTAGATTACTTCTTCCTTCTGACCTCCGAAGCATACAGGGTAACTACTGCAGAACTTCTCCCCCAAGGTATCTCCGACCACGCCCCTATGGATGTGGTGGTCCGCACAGATCGCCCAATGCCCCCCCAAGACTTGGAAGTTGAATAATTTCTATCTGTACTTCCCCGAATTCGTAGAACACATTCCAGAGAAATCCAACTAATGTTTTGAAATAAACACTGGTGCAGTAGATGACCCTATCACGCTGTGGGAGGCACATAAAGCGGTGTTTAGGGGGGAAATTATCTCCTGGACCTCTAACAAAAGAAAAGAACACCATAGGAAAGTGATAGAGGCAGAGGAAGAAGAAGGGAAATGGGAAACTAAATATATACTGGATGCTACCCCAGAAACACATTGCTCCCTTCTGAAAGCTAGAGATACCCTCCATAATACGGCACTAGATAATGCTAAACATGCACACATGGAATCAAAGACTAGGATTTACGAATGTGGTGATAAGGTGGGCAAGTTGCTGGATTGGTTGGAGAAACGAGAGATGGGACATCGACACGTTAGGCAGGTCATTGACGGCCAGAATGTGCTGGCCCAAACAGACCCGGATATAGCAGAGGCATTTTCTAACTTTTATGCTACCCTTTTCTGAGCCACAACATCCCCAACAGATCCGTCCTTCTTAGATGTGATTACGCTCCTGCAACTGTCGGAGCAGCAGAGGACACACCTTGATCGAGAACTAGACGAAACCGAAATTACCAAAGCCCTGGCCCAGCTGCAATCTGGCAAAGCGCTGGGTCTCAACGGATTCCCGGTCGAGACTTGGAAGAAGCTGGGCAGCAACAAGATGGCGACTTCCCTCTATAAAATGTTTCTCGCTGCAAAGGAACAAGGCACCCTCTCCCCAGATCTACGGAAAGCCAGCATGGTGGTTATTCCCAAACAGGGTAAGCCCCCTGAATTATGTACTTCACATAGGCCGATATCGCTTATTAATGGAGAGGCCAAAGTCCTAGCCAAACTACTAGTTACCAGACTTTAATCAGTGCTATCCTCTCTAGTTCACCTGATCAATGTGGCTTCATTCCGCACAGGTCCACGAGAATGAACATACGTCGTCTCCATCTATTGCTGGAACCGCCCTCGAGCCGCCACTCGCCCTCCTTGCGATCGATTTTGAGAAGGAATTCGACTCGGTGTTATGGGAAGCCCTCTGGGAAACGATGAGGCATATGGGCTTCGGAGAAACCTTCCTGAGCTGGGTGAAACTTCTATATGTAGCCCCACACGCAGAGGTTAGGGTGAATGGCTGGACCTCTAGGACCTCCCCACTGAGCAGAGGCACGCGGCAAGGCTGCCCTTTATCCCCCCTCCTTTTCGCTCTGGCAATAGAGCCGTTGGCACATGGTCTGGGTTCAAGTGGCCGGAAGGAAGTGAAGATAGAGTCTCCCTCTATGCAGACAACCTTTCAACTTATTTGAGCGACCCGAACCGTGCATGTGCGATAATAACCCAGATGGTGACAGCCTTTGGTGAATTTAGTGGCCTGAAAGTAAACTGGGGAAAATCGGTTATTTTTCCAGTGAGGGGCGGGGACCTGGCAGTTCCCCAAGATTGCCCATTCCGGGTGCAACGGGAGGGATTTCGCTATCTGGGGATATGGGTCACTGGGGATCTTTCAGACTATGTGTTCCGCAATATACACCCTCAAACTGACCGCTTTGCGAAGGATGTGAGACACTGGATGCTCCTCCCGCTCACGCTTATGGGCAGGGCGGCGCTTTTTCAGATGATGGCACTCCCACGCTTCGTGTATGTGCTGCAGAACGCCCCACTTAGGATCCCGGACTCTAAGTTGATCAGAGTGGAAGGCCTCCTCAGAAAGCTTAAATGGAAAGGTGGGCAACCCCATATTGCGCTAGCTACACTACAAAGACCTGTCTGGGAAGGGGGTATTTGGGTCCCGCATCTTCAATCCTATTACTGGGCTAGCCAGATGACAGTGGTGAATGACCTGCTTCAGGGGGAAACACCCATTACCCAGAATACAAAAAAGGTAGCAGGCGCCCCTCTCTCAAAAGAACACGGCATGATAAACTGTTCAGTGGTTATTAACCACTTTGAGAGTTCACAGCCATCTGCTTTTTGCTCACTATACCTTTCACAGATGGGAAATACCCATTTGCATATCAGTCTTTGTCCCGCCCACATGGGCAGTCCAGCACCGAAATGCTATGGCAATTCTCCGCTGAACAAGAATACCGACAGCAACCCCATACACTTGTTTCATCCTTGTTGGGCCTCATCAGTGAGGTGAAGCTGCTTTTGTACCTCTTGGGTGAAATCCAGGAACATAAGAATTCTCGCATGTTGTGCTGTATACTGTCAACTCTTCTCGCTTCCTGCAGGATCACACCCGGATCCCGAAAATTAAGGAGTCTGGCCACTATCGCCCTGGGTGGCGCACAAGGCAGCGGCTGGCTCGGCACCCTGTGTGCCCTCTCCATTGTGAACAATTTCGAAATGCCTCGTGGGCGCGAAATGCCTAGTACCATTTTCTCCGCAAATAGTTCTGTGTAGTGTAGTGGTTCTCTTCTCTTTCCGGCATCCCCGCCAATCTAATAATACATCATCGGGAGCGGCCTTCTGCATCCTCCGCTCTATCTTCTAGGACCCTGGTGGCACCTACCAGGCACTTGACTTGATTTTGCAACAGCACCTCCATAGTCACTGCATCTGCCGCTGGCTCGGCACCAGTTGTTAAAATGGATTTCTGAACTCTGACCTGGTGGGCAGAGGTTCAGAAGGCCCTCCTAGTTTCTTGGAACAGGGTAACTTTCTGGACAAGCCAGACCAATCAATGTAGCATTGGTGGCGGTCAAGGTCTCAGGAGGGTTGAGAGTGATCGAAAGCTGACAATGAGCACACACAGCAAACAAAACTACAAATTACTCTCAGTCAGGTGTATACATCAAAAATACATATCCATTTATTAAAGGCCTTTTAAGTCAAACACAAAGTAGAATCTAAGGAATACTAACAAAACTAACACTATACTAACTAGGAAACATTTATACAGTAACCTACTGGTCTAAACGAATATTACACAAGTAGAATTCCACAACCTGCAAAGAAAGGGGTCACACAGTGCGAATATACTTTTGGCAGTCATTCAACAATTCAAACCCTAAATATTAGGCAGTCCAGTCCCAACGATGAGTGGAGCCTTGAGCTCAAAAGTACATTCAGTGCTGGAGCATGCAATTGTGCGGTAAAGTTCAAAACAAGGTCTGTTCAGGGGCTGTAGCGACTCAGAAAGGTGGGTGAGGTCGTATAGAATAAAGTCCCACTATTCAAGATGGCAGAGTGAATTCCAGGAATCAGGAATAGCTTGGTAGCACAGGCTACCTTGACAAAGAAGAGTGGCCCTGAGGGGACACACATGCGTAAAAGTATATGGATGCACCAGGGGCCACTGGTAAGGGATTCAAGAATTTACCAACCCTCGCACTCCGGACCAAACTTTACCAGTCAAGTCCAGTTCATTTGCAGGTTAGAAATCCTGCAGTTGCGTGTCTCTGCAGCGTTTAGGGGCTGCGTTCTGGGAACTCAGTCCGCGGCAGGACAGTGGCGATTTCTCCGCTTCTGATTAAGGGATCGAGCCAGTTCCACTGCAGCTTGTCTTAGAACACAGAGAGGCACAGCAGCAAGGTACCCACGAAGATTGTCACCACAGCTGGACAACACAGTGACCGTGTATGCTCGGGTTCAGGAGTACTCTCCTAATTGCAGATCTAGGAATGCTAGGTGTACGAAACTCGGCGGGAGAGTGCCTTAAACCCAGAGCCTACAGTCTCCAAAGGCTCATATCAAAATGTGAGATGGCAGCGGTTGCAGGGCAAAGGTTCCATACGAGCTGGTCAGTTCACTGGGCGGTCCAGGAACACTTACGTGCAAGCTTGTTTGCAGGTTAAGCAGGAGGAGCCGAGAGTAGTTAGTCCCACTACTCCAACGGGTTGAAGCGCCTTTGCAGGCCATCTGGGTTTGATCAGAAAGCGGGACTCCGACGGGACAAGAGCGGGGTCAGGGTGCCAAACCTAACAGCGAGTCACCAGCGGTTCCACAGATCTTCTTCTTTGGTTCAGGATACTTGGCTCCTTTACTAAGTCTGGTGTGAACTCAGAAGATCGACCTGGAATGGGAGTAGAGTGCCTTCTCTTATCCAAATTCTCCTTCGCACCAAAATGAAGTGGAACCAATAGGAGATCTGCTCATATTCAGCCATTCCGAACATGGACCAATCCAGGACCACGGTGGTCCCAGTCATCCCAGCACACCAGACATCCTGGCACCCAGGATGTGTATTGGAACTAGACAGCTCCAGCCCACATCCTGGAGGCACACACACAAAGCATAGAGAAACCTATGAAAGCTTCGGTTTGCGCAGGGGCTGAATGACTAAATAAGGAATTTACCAGGTCTGCTCAACCTGGGGAATGCAAATGGACACAATGGCCAAACAACAGAACAAAGGACCTCGTGGCATGGCCCTTTTAGGCACTGGCCACTGTACTGGGCCAAACGCGATAAACGTGGTATGGACCATAGAAAAGAGTCACAAATTCTTTTAAAATAACTGCTGCCAACAGCTCTGTCCTGGATACACCTGCACATTCACAGAAAATCCTTCGAGGGTGTCTAGGGCCTTAAAAATGAAAAAGAGACCCCAGCCCACTGTCCTGGAAGGTACATTGTGCACTGATAAAATGTTGCTGAGAAATAGCAACAAGGTGAAATGTCTCCGAGTACTGGCAGTCTTAAGGGCATGTCAGTTTCCCCATAGCAAAATGAGCAAAGCCCAGCGAAGTACAGCAGAAGGCTGGGCTCCACTAGCAAAAGTCAGGCTAAGATAGTCAGACAACAGCAGAAAGTTGAGGGGGTTCAGAACTGGAGGGAAAATTACCCAGAAATCTTTCTTAACATTAGTGTCATCCTCCTGTCAGTCCATGGCCTGCTTATGCTGTTTTGACTTAGCCGCCACATACACTTCAATTTTGTTGTCCTTTTACCATCACTTCTTCCTCTGCGGTGTCCCCTCCCCTTATTGATAATGATCTCTCCGGTCAATTGGTCCAGGTTGTATCAATGGGACTTTCTAAATGTCTCTCTTTCTGCCTGCTCCTGCCTTTATGGATTCAACCAGCTGCAATCTTTCCTCTCAGTTCTCACTGGAGCAGTGCAACTCTTTTGCCCACAGTGCACAGCCGAATCCTGCTCCAGCCTTGGCCCCACACTGTTCTGAGGGTTTCTGGGGGATGCTCCCCTTCAATGATGGTATAATCTGCCCTCTCGGTTCTCGACTTCAAACGTGGGCCCTGCTGCCAGACTCTCCACATTTCCTGCTGTGTCAGCCTTTCTTCCCCACTGTTCCGACACCCGTTCAGGGCCTGTCGCTCCTCTCCGCTGTGCCCCTTGCTTATGCGCCATGTGTTATAATGATTGTGGGTCCCCTTGGCAGCCCAGAGACCCGCTTGCACTCTCTCCCTCACCCACACACCTGCTGCCGTATGCGGCTCTTGTCCGCCGCCTATCGCTGCACTGTATGGATATGACGCTCACTGAGCACCACTCAAGACACGCTACAGTTCCCTGCAATCAGTGCCTTCTATGTCCTCAAGGTCGTACTACCCCCACAGGCACCGACTCAGATCCTCACTGCCAAGATTGCCGACTGCCAGTGTCGGACTGGGCCACAGAATTGTTGCGGGCACCGCCACCGATGAAAAAGTGGCCCACAGTTGCAAATGGCAAATCATTCCTTTTGTGACAGACTGTTTGAGTACTTGTCAGGCGTGAGTGGGCCTCACTCCCTGCGTGTGGCGCATGTGAAAGAATCACAGACATGGAGTGCTCTAACATACGTTTTGCTTTATTCCCTTACAGCGTGTTACTGCCTTGTCCCTCCTCTCACCACCCGTCATACCCTCTTTCCGCAACATCACTTCCCCTCCCTGGGCCCACCTCCCCATAACTACGGAAACATCAATGTGACATCTCCCCCCTTTTTAAAGAGTTGCCAGGATGTCCACAACAGGCGAACATCAACAGCGGGTGTAACGCTCACCTGATTCCCGTAGAGGCGCCGGTCTTGACTGGGCGTATACCGTATCTTCAAAGGTGATGTGTAACACACGGCTGGCTCTTTGGGCTGGACCTCTGTGCACTGTATGTCTGACTCGAAGGGTAAGATGTCTGCAGATAGAAAATATGGGATTAAGGAACTGGGTTATTGAATGTCTCTCTCTTCTTCCCTTTCTCTTCTCCTGTAGAACCCCAAAGGTTAACGCTCTCACCTTAGGTAAGTGAACGCTGTGCTCTCCATCTGCCTCGGGGCAGGGTGCTGTAACCAGTTTCTTCTCTGGATAAGGGGAGCAGGCCTCTTGACTTCAGAGGACTGCTGTCCGTCGTTTACTGCACGAACGGTAAGTTTCGAGTAATTCTAATGTCTTTAAAGTCTTTAGTAATGATGTTTCTTGTTTTGCAGGGTTCCGGCGATGGCGGATGACGGGCTGAAGTGAGTTGAAGATGGAGCCCGTGTGATGAATAGAAGCGCCTGGAAGCACTTAAGTAAGCGCTTGTTGCCTGCGTCACGATGCGCTCTAACTGTCTTTTTATTTTGCAGGTACAAGTTCGGAGCGGCTGCAGGGTGCCGGAATACCCACTGGGTTAGATGTGGAAAGGAGTAATGGCACGTGAGTATTAAAGTTCCCCAATGTCTTTAAACGCACCTTGTTTTGTCTTTCAGATGCGGGATGCAGCGCCGAAGGCCTCCGGAGCGTGCGAAGAGTTGGTAAGCTTTTGTCTTTCAGATGCCGGAATGCAGTGTGAAGACCTCCGGAGCGCACGAAGAGTAGGTAAGCCTTTGTCTTTCAGATGCCGGAATGCAGCGCGAGGCGTTGGTGACAGCCGATGGACCAGGTAAGTGAAGAGCTGTCACTGAAGACCGTAATGCTAACCTGTTCTTTCTTGTCTTTATAGGTGTTGCTGAAGACTGGATTCAGGATGGTAAGCCTTTTTCCTTAGGCCCAGGATCAGATGCAGAAGACACGATGAGCGTTCTGCTGCAGAGGATGCAGAATAACGCAAAGCAAGATTCATCCATCGGGTGTGGTTTAAATAGCCTCCTGTAGTGCTTAGGTGTCTCCTTCCACAGCCACGCCTAGGTAAGAAAAGAGTTCCTGCTTTCCAGAAGAGTTCCAGTGTTCTGAATCTAGGGAGTGGCTCCTGCCCCACCCAACAGGAAAAGTAGTTCCAAACAGAAGAGGATCAGAGGCTCAACTGGCAGGCAAGTAAGCAGCATGGTCTGCTGCAGGTAAGTCCACCCAAGCATTATGAGCCCGGCGCTTCCAGCGCTGGGACTGGGCATATTTATGAGCCTGGTGCCACTGGCGCCAGGACTGGGTCCAAAAGGTCCCAATTGGGACTGGTTGGCACTCGGAACCTGGGTTATGGATCTGCTTCCAAGGGAGGTGGGAAAACCCTGACCTTTTGGAAGCAGAGATCATGACAGCGGGCTTCCTAGCCCATTTCTTCAATCCAGCGTTGTGGTTTGTTCCGAGCTCGCTGCGGGCGAGAATTTGCCCGTTCTGGGGTTTTCCCACTGACTCCATCTTCTGGGGGACCCTCAAGATCAGAGTCCTCGGTATCTCCATGATCCCCTAGATAGGGGTCATCTGAGGCATAGTCAATGGGGAGGACTACGCGCCCACTGAGCCAATGTGTTCCCAATGAAGGTATGTTCTTGGAATGTGATGAGTTCCTTGTGATAGTGCCTATGGGGCCTTCAGCCGTGATCATGGACCCCTTCTTTTGGGTGACCAGCAGTGGTTCAGTCTGAAAGACGGGGGTGTGTTTGTGGGTTTGTGTCTGTTGCATGGCCACAACGTCTCCTACCTCTATCTGGGGTGACCGGGCCCTAAGCCTTTGGTCGGCGTATTCCTTCATCTGTCCCTTGGCGGCCTCATCTCGCTCTCGTAGTTCCCTGTCAAGGTCGGCTACTGGTTCCTGTGTCGGAGCTTGAGGAATTCGGGTCTGAACATTCCGCCCAAACATAACTTCCGAGGGGGTACGCCCTGTGGTGCTGTGCGGCGTGTTGCGATAGTCTCTCATAGGGCTGCCCTGTCAGTTTGGCTATCTGGAGCGCCCGTTTTAGGTTGGCCATAAATCGCTCTATCATCCCGTTGGCTTGGGGCCACAGTGGAGTCATCTTGCGATGATGGAAACCTAGGTAGGCTGCGAATTGGGCGGACTGGTGCCCGTTGAATGGGGGCTCATTATCAGTTTTGAGTATGCTCGGGACACCGTAGGCAGAGAAGATGCGGTCCAGGGCTGGTATGACGTGGTGGGCGGCGGTCGAGGAGATAAGCTGGGTCTCAGGATATCGCAAGTACTCGTCCATGACTGCCAACACATATTTCCCTCCTTCGATGGGCCCGAAGAAGTTGGCCGCTACTGCTTCCCACAGCCATTGAGGGAGTTCTGACATCCTCAATGGTTCAGGGTGCCGATTTGGTGTTATGAGGCTACAGGTGGGGCAGGCCTTCAGGGCCGCCTCTACCATGGAGTCTAGATTGGGAAACCAAACTTTCTGGCCGAGCATGCGTTTGGTAGATGCCATCCCCCTGTGATTCTTGTGAGCCATCTCGAGGATCTTGGCTCGCAAGGTGTTAGGGAGTATGTTCATTCTATGGCTAATTTCCCTTACCTATAGAGTCCCCCAGCAGCTTTGCTGGATTTGAAGGGTTTGTTTTTTTCTCCTGCTAAGAGTGAGACTCTTTTTCCCACTCTTAGGCATATTTGCTATGTGTGTTCTAGGCTATTTTTTGTGTTTAAAGTCTATGGGGTTTATCTCACCCTCATAGGAACCATCTTTATACACATGTGTTACACGGCACCCTGCGTGCAGTAACACAGGGGTGTCCTAGGGACTCCCAAACATAGGCTCCATACCCTGAGACTGACTACTGTCTCCCAGGGCATGTAAAGTCTCCATTGACTTTACTAGTCAATCTTTATAAACTAAACCAGTACAACCCATTTTACTATGGAAGTACTGAAAAGGGTTAATCGTTTTTCCCTGGTGTTCATTTTCGAGAGGGTACCGTACAGTCCCTCTCTCAAATGTTTCTGGCTGGTAGCAGTGGTTACTACCAAAAATATTCAACCGCAAATATTTCCCTATGGGATTTTCCCATTGTTTGAGGCTACCACTTTTACTGACAGCCTCTAATGAACCGCCGGTTTATATTTTTATTAACTTTAATCCGGTGTTTTCTTTTGCCAGAACTTTTATAATAATTCTTTCTCGTGTCTTTCTCTATGATCCTAACCCAGGTCGGGGATCCTTTGTTCGTCCTTTTGGCGGGCTTCTGCCAAGAAGCCCTCCTCTGGTGCCAATGAGTCTGGGCTAGACCCACTGTGTGGGAGGGGGAGTAGGCCCCCTGGACAGGGTTGCCTAAGCAACCCAAGTCGCACTCTGCCCTGATAGGCTGGAGGGTCTCCCACCAGGATGACCACTCCACTGTGTGAGTGACAGCTAGGCTGTAGGAATGGGGATCTTTTTGCATAAAAGCAGGGTCCTGAGGACTGGAAGAGCAAGACATTGCCACTGGAACTAAGAAGCCGAAGAGGAGAGAAGCCAAAGACATCTGCAACGACTGAACCAACGGTGAAGCACTGCTGCAGCGTCTCACCACTTTTCTCCACACGACGAGACAAGATCTTCATCTGTAAGAGCCTTCTTCCCTTGAGCTGGTGGGGCCAACCAGTTTGCCAATCACCAGGACCTGCCTTGGTCGAATCGCCAGTGCCCTGCACTCAGAGACCGGATAGCCAGGCACCCGTCCACCATGACCGCGATTTAAAGGAGCGTACCTTTTAATCTGTTTTGGCATCACCGGGGCTAGCTTCTTCCCTGGGCAGTGCAGTAACTCGAACCTTCCTCCACGACGAGAGCCTCTCTTCCTCTGCTGGACAACACGAACTGCAGGAACTGGCAGGAACCACCGCCACTGCAGGAGCCGCTTCCACTTTTTCAGGTACATTGTTCCGACAGGCCTCCCATTTCGCGGGGTATTGCTAAAGGTGTTTGTAATCCTTTACCTACCTCCTGGGTTGGCCACCCCTATCGACTAACATTGTCTTTCGCTTTCTTCAACCACCTTTTCAAATCGTTTAACAAAGACTTGACTGCAGCTACAAGAACATTTTGCTCCTAGGCACTTTGTCCTGTACCACTGACTCTGGCACAGGCCTATTGACTCTGGCTAAATCTGTTAGAACTGCCTTCTCTAGATTCCTTCTAATCTAGAAATGTTTTGGTGCACCTAACTCTTATAACCACCTTTTCCTTCCCTCTTTCTTTAAACTTGTGAAGTGCCATTTTGCTCGGTTTTCACCTCAGTATTATACATGCTAAAGTACTGCCTTGCCTATACTTGTTCACAATCTTATTGGGGAGTGTTGCTAGGGTGTCTAAGAGTATATTTCTGTATAACTTGTCCTTTCCCTCCCTTGTGAGAAATTGTTAGAGTGCCCTTTGTGTTTGGTTTTCACTGTGCCATTTTGCTCAGTTTTCACTCTTGCTCAAACTTGTCTACAATTTAATCAGGGAGTTGTGGATACTTTTCTTGACTGATTTTAACTTGCTTTAATAATTGTGATTGATGTGTTGAACTAGAAGTGTGTAAAATAAATATATATTCCTTGTAATACAAAGCTTTGGTCAGTGTTTCCTTGTGCCATAGTATTGTAGTCCTATTGTGTAAACCCTGAATACTGCTCATCTCCCTCTTGAGATAGGTCTGACTGCTTAGCCACAGCTACCAACTAAATCTTTGTGGTACAGACTGATACCAAAGGGGCTTTATTGCTCATACTTGTAGTCTTAATCTTCTGTAGTGATCCCTAAGGGAACTGTACAGGATTCTGCCTAACACAAGGCAAGTGGGATTACGACTTTGCGGTCTTTGACCAGAAGGTGGTCATTGGATAGGGCTAGTTCATCTCGTACCTGCACCAAATGTTCCACGTCAGCATGTACCACGTCCCCTGCTGCTCTTCCTTTCTCACAGGCTCTTCTCCACATGCCCAACTGAAGACCCTTGCAGATTATCTGGCACGCCAGGTCGCTTTCGGTTTCACGGGCCACCATCCCGATGTCTATCCCCACTGGGGTGGATTGGTGTATCAGGTACCTGAGATACCTGTCCGCCACTGAGGGTTCTGGTACGCACCCCTCCCGGGGTCTTCTAGATAAGAAGTCCGCTGGGTTGTCTCCTTTTCCCAGTCGGTGAACTATTTCAAAGGCGTAGTCTTGTAGCCGTAATCCCCAGCATGCTATTCAAGGTGGCATTTTGGCCTGGGGATTCCCATACAGAAATAGCAGCGCTTGGTGGTCTGTGACCACCCGGAATGGTTTGCCGTACAAGAAGAGGTGGAAATATTCGCAGGCCCAGACTACGGCGAGACCCTCCTTCTCTGCCTGGTATTATGCTTGCTCCGTGGTCGACAGGCTTCGGCTGGCATATGCGATGATGTGCGTTCGTGAGGGGTCGCTTGGATCCACCTGTGCCAGTATGGCCCCTAGCCCCACCGGGCTGGCGTCCACTGTCAGTTCTGTCTGACGATCTGGGTCATAGTAGGAGATGTTCTCGGCCTTGGTGACCCTTTTCCTGATGGCTTCGAACGCTCTTTGGCAATAATCTGTCCATTGAAAGGTGGCATATTGTCTGGTTAGCAGCCTCAGGGGCTCACTTACTGTCGCAAAGTCTTTAATGTAGCGGGTGCAATAGCTCCCGAGCCCTAGGAATGATTGTAGCTTGGAGACATTTGCGGGGAGTGCTGTGTCATTTAGTGCTGCCACCTTATCCGGGTCTGGGGACATGCCTGTTTCCGAAAAGATGTGCCCGAAGAATTTTAACGTACTCTTGCGGAACTCACATTTGTCCCGATTTAGTGTAAGGTTGGCTGCTTCCAGGGCTTTGCACACTTTCATGAGGGCTTCATCGTGTTTGCTAAAATCAGTGCCAAAGACCAGCATGTTGTCCCTATAGTTGAGGCAGTTGGATATATGCTTGATGACATTGTGTACCTCGGCCTGAAATATTTCCGCGGCTGAGGATACCCCAAAGCTTAGCCTTTTGTAGCAAAAAAGTCCCAGATGCGTCACTAATGTGGTTACGTTACACCTTTCGGGACTCAGCACCAGTTGGTGGTAGCCTTTCTGTAAGTCTAGTTTCGAGAATACTTTGCCCCCATTTAAGAGGTGTATCATATCTGTGATGCATGGTTCCAGGTGTCTCTCCCTCTGGATTGCTTGGTTCGGGTGTCCCATGTCCACGCAGAGCCTGATCGCTTCAGACCCTTTCTTCAGGACTGGCAAAATCGGTGAGACCCAGGTGGTGGGGCCAGTGGCTGCCTAGATGATGTCTTGCTCGAGCAGCTTGTGTAGTTTGTCCTCCACTTTCCTTTGGATGTTAATCGGGATTCCACGGTAGTGTTGGGCCACTGGGCGCATGGACTCGTCTATGTGGAGTTTAATGAGTCTGTTTTTCAGTTTTCCAATGCCCCGAAAGATGCGGGGATAGAGATTTGAAATAATTTCCACGGGGTCAATGTGCTTGTGCACCATGATATTGAACAGGATGTGGATCAGGGTCATGTCAACCGCAGCTTTAAAACTTAGTACACACCCGCTATCCGTTTCAGTGGCCAGGACATGAACGGGTATCCTCTTCTCGTGTCCTTTTTATCGACATGTGCCCTCGAACTGAACGAGGCACTTGAGGGGTGCCTTGGCACCATAAGCATAGATGTCTACAATGGCGGGGCTCATTTTTGGTCTGGCAGGAAGTTCTTTGAAGATTGCTTCACTGATGACGTTCACTGTGGCACCCGTGTCGATCAGGAATTCGGGGGGGCTGTTCATTTAGTTTGATGATCAGGGTGGGACTGTGTGAAGTGGCTGTGGGGTTTCCCAGAGCATAGACGTAGGCCTTCCTTTTCTGATCGCTTCCTGACGAGCTGGGGTCAGATTCAGATGGTGATTGCTCTACCAAGTAGCATACGTGCCGCCTGGACTGTCGTTCCGGTCTCGCTCTCATGACATACCTTCTTCTGTCTCTCTTCTCCCTTCTCTGTTTGTCGACTCCAGAATCTCGTTCGCGGGAGTCCGGGATGGCCTGAGTGGATGGCCCTTGCGACGAGGTACCTCGGTAACTCCCTGCGACTGGTGGGGATCTTGTCTTGTATTTGGGAGGTAGTTCTCTCAGCCGATCCCTTCCTCTATCTCTGAAGAGTCTGCATACCGACTTGAAATGGCCCTCTTCGCCAACGTGGTGCACCGTTGACCTATGGCCGGGCAAGTCCCTTCATGGGGTATTCAAACCCAAACTTGTAGCAACAGTTCGTCTGACCTTCTTTTGGGTTGTAGTTTGTGAATGCTTTCTCCTGTCGAGGGGGTATTGAAGCTCTCCACCTGTGCGTCTATGGCTTGCTCAGCGCGGGCTAGCGCGAGTATCTCATCCAGGGTGCGTTGTTTTTGGAGTAGCTACCGTCTAAATGTCTGAGACTCACACCCGGCTATGATTTGGACGGTGTTGGAATAGTTTGCAAAGTCACAGTGCTTCATTTTGGAGCGCAGCCTCAAAACATAGGCATCCATGGTCTCACCTTTCTGTTGCTTAGTGCTGTGTGGGGCACTGAAGTATGCTGCCAGCGTCTCCTTGAGCTCTTGGCTGGAGCCACTGGAGTCGGGGGGCATCTCGTCGATGATGTCCAGGGTTAGCAGATCCCACCGCTAGCTTTAGTAGGCATTTTTGGCGGTCGTCTTCTATGAGTCCTGTGACACCCATGTATAGGTCAAAGTCTCTGATCCACTCGCTCCATCTGGGACCCATGTTGCTGGTGTTGGTGACGTCGAATGCCCCTGGCATCTGGGCCGCCAGCATGTCGGCAGCCTATATGTGACTTGGTCTGCCACATGGGGGCCCTGTCCTTGGCCCTGGGTTTGTGCCCCTTGGTCATTGTCCTGACCGGACATCTTGACTTCCTGGTTGTTTTTGTGCTTAGGTCCCTGTTGATCCTAGTGTGGCCACCTCTTGGGCATGAGCACCACTTCCTGCTGGGCTTCCAACTCCTCCCGTGACACGCTGACTGAGGGATGTGCCTCTGTCCTTTCCCCTCTCCAAGATGGCCGCCTCTCAGGGCACGAGCACCATCTGGGTCCTTGTGGGTTTGGGCGTTGCTCTGCGCCCCCTTCTGGTTGGTCCTGTGGCCTGGGCCTACCTCAAGGCAGGGTGTTCTCCCCTCTTCTGGGGCCTGTGCCTATAGGCTGGGGTCTCCCCAGCCTCTGTTCTCACTGCCGCGGCCCAGAACGGGCAGATTGATCCTCTTCAATGGCAGCCTTGAAGCAGCCCCTCCCGGCGGGCCCTCTGTGATCCGTGCACACTCCGGCGCACGCAGCAGGGGGTTCGCTTGCTGCTGAGTGAGTGACGGGCTGAGATGCTTCCAGGCATCCACCCTCGCTCTCTTTCCGCCGCCCGTGCACTCTGCAGGGGGGCCACTCGCCTCGTCGCCAGTGTCAGGCGTGAGTGGGCCTCAGTCCCTGCGCGCGGCGCACATGAAAGAATCACAGACACGGAGTGCTCTAAGATACGTCTTGCTTTATTCCCTTACAGCGTGTTACTGCCTTGCCCCTCCTCCCACCACCGTCATATCCTCTTTCCCCAACGTCACTGCCCCTCCCTGGACCCGCCTCCTCATAACTACAGAAACATCAACGTGACAGTACTATCCAATGGGGAGGTTTTTGATAAAATGTGATACAAATTGTGCATTTTAAAGAATTTTTATTCAGCAACACTGGTCAGAACTACTAGCCGCATAGTTTAGGAACTCATCAAACTGGCCCACATTGGCCAAATAAGTGGGCCAACTTGAACAAAACAAACTGGCCCACACCACTATCACCATGCTGCTTCTCACGCCCTCCAACAGCAATTAAGCATGCCGCACCGTCCACCATCACACAAATGCCCCTAAACATGCCATTTTGAAGGATAAATACAGGATTTCACCAGGGCAACCTCGGAGCTCCGCAGATTCACTTCTGCATCGTTATGTCACTGGCCACGCCCCCTTCAGATGACCAATCCCTTTTTGTTGAAACAATGTCTCATATTTCATGTCAGGAGGAAATCGTCATCTAATCTAAATAACAGGTCTCCGGGGGTATGTATTATGGGTGCTAGCCTGAGGAATTAAAACAAGAATAAGTAAAGGCAGCTCAGCAATATGGCAGTCATCAATCTACAATGAAGATTACCCCTGCTAACTGCGCAGGGAGTATTAATTCTATTAAATACTAGGAGGCAAGCGGTACGCCTATAAAACGCTCTATACTGATGTATGCAGCTATATTATGACATATTTCTTCTACTTGTCCCACTTAACTACCATACAACCCCTAATCATTGCAATATAAGGAAGTGAGGAGAAAGTGAACTTATTTGCATGAAGAGCAGTAAAAGAATAGGAGGAGCTCAGAGACAGGAAGTGGTCATAAGATGAGCATGGAAGGAGATGGACCACAGAGACTATGGGGATTGTAGTTCTGAAAGAAGAAAAGTCTATTGGGACATTTTCAGTGTTTGTTATTGGTTTATTGGTTTGTTAAAAATGCTGCAGAGTAGTAATAAAAGAAGTTGACGCATAAAGCTCGCCTCCAGTTTTGTCATAGAATTGCAGCATTGACAGAGCCGATAGGTCTAGCTTTGCAAATATAGAGCATTTTGTTCTTTGGGGACTTAAAAAAAGACCCTCTGCCCTAGAGCGCAAGGACAAAGGCGATGAGACTCCGAACTAATACGTACATGGTCATGGGAAATGCTTTTTGGTGAATGGTGATACATGTACTATTATTAACCTATGAATGAACATGCTAGTCCTCAGTTGTTTTTGTTGTTGTGATTGGGGTATAAAACAATAAAAAATGTTTTATCAAAAACAAAAACAAAAAAGACCCTCTGCATTTTCTTAAGTACAGATTATGGCCAATGCCCAATGTCGATTCCCTTGGCACCTGATATGTATTAATGTGCAAACTTGAAACGGAAAGCTAGAAACCATCTACTGACAAAATCAGAGTACCGGCTTCTACCTAGAAATGCTGCTACTGTCCACTTCGAAGCATTGAATCTTGGGCCAGAAGCATCTGGATCTCGTCAGAAAGTCTTGTGTACAACAAAAGTAAAGAAATATCTTTTCCTGCAAATAATGTCAAGATCCCATGACCTGAGGAGACCAGCTCATGCAATAAGTGTTTTTTCATAAAAACAGGGCTGGCTTTAGGATTTGTCGGTGAACTGGGCGGCAAAAGATGTGTGGGGGCCCCTTCTTTGCACCGCAGAAAATATTCTCACAAAATTATTCATTAATATCTGTGGGGTTCAAATAAACTGACGTTCAATATCTGAAGTTTAACTGTTAATATTAAGGTTGTAACAGTATGAGGAGTGAGGCTTCTTTTGGAGTAACCGACTGAGGGCCCGATTCGGAGGTGCATGCAAAAACACACAGGTGTTCATCCATGAAGAATTAACACTTTCTTCAGTAGCACCCTATTCTGATGAACTGGTAATGCAGCGGTCTGGCATCCAAGCCACGACTTCAGCGTGAGCCTAATTTACTGCTCGACGGGCACTGCGAGGGGATACTGCTCTCAAGAGCACAGCTGTAGCATGGCAATAATTGGAGTTCAAATACACCAGTGAGGTGCCGATAAATGCTGCTTCACAATTTTCCATTTGTTAAAATGGCATTTTCCGACTGCAGAACCACTTTTCTAGTGTAATCAAAGCTTAAGGAAACTCTTAAACTAGAAACGTGGCTGTCTTTTAGAAAATGCTTGCAGTGCCACTGGAGCACATGTTTCTATGTAGACAGTATATTCAGCAGCTTTTGTTGGGAAGCACGACATTTCCCCTCCAGTATTTCCACCCACCTCAGAATGGTGGTGCTGGAGACTGGAGGCCAGAATGTCACCTTTCAACACGATCATTTGCATGAGTTCTGAATCGGCCCGGAGTGAGCTGAATCATTGGTAGAGATGGGTACCTCAAAAGAAAGTACTGTGACGAGGAGGAGCAGGACACAGAGTAATGGAGATCACCAGTAACTAATCCAAACATGCCTAATTTGACTGCACGTTCCAAGGATGTAAGGGAAGGGATTGGCCCTGGGCCAGACAGGGCAGAGCGCATTTGCTGGAGGACAGTGCAATTGTAACAATGCCTATTTACCAGAAAGGTACTGAGGAAGTCATAGTAACATATGCACGGGGACTGAACGTATTCTACAGTGAAATACACACATTTAATTCAACAGGCCTTTCCTAATAGAAGAAAATTCAAGATAGAAATGAGCACTGCCTTTCAAAAAATGCTTCATCAATGCCCGAGAACAAAAACAGCTAGATGAGATTTTCCTGGAACACTGCTGGCAAAGTATAACAGGTGTGCACCTTTTAACCCAAAAACCTATTTTGAAATATTCTATGGAAAGCAAAATACCAATACAAGCTGTCTGCTTTCAAGACTCTTTAATGTGGCTTTGTGGGTTCCCATGCCGGTGGGCGAAAACTTGAGCAAACAAGCTTTTTTCCATGCTTGACTCAAAAACATTCAAGGGGAATGGAGACGGCACTGTGAAAAAAGTGGGCGGACGCTGTCAACCCACATGTAATCCCAATTTATACTCTGATAATCAGAACAGGGCCAGGTAGAACATCTGATGTCCAGCAACCTCACTTCCCACATCCATGGACCTGGTAAATCATCACAACAAATGTGCCATCTGATCCTTTCCTCTCCACACCACAACGTTTGGCTTTCAGCAATACTCTGTTTTATAAATCGGACTTGAAAAGTACACACATTATAATTAAAGTACTCTAGCAATATAGGAATCCTTATAGAAATATGTTAAACAAAAAGAGTACAAATGTTGTGTTATTTTCACCCCATCTTGCATCGCTTGACAAAGGTATGCTTTATACGACGTGTGTGAAATGTGATATTCTCCCAAAAAATAAAAATGTATTTAACACACCAAATGCGGACATATGAATATTGTCGAGATAGATCACATCTCTTTTTTGTCAACATATTTTAATTGTCTTCAAAGAAGACAGATTTGGGTGGCAACTAGTTTTTCTTTAAGTGCTTTCATAATAAAATGCCCCTGTTCAACCCCTTGTCCAAAAACAGAGGTTCTTAAATGGGCCATTGTTTTAAACAAAGGGTGCAATAAGCCCTTACTGTGATGCCCCATAGGTCTGATTGGCTACTGGGGATGGGGGCGGGAGGTATTTGTCTCTAGAAGCACATCAGAGGGGTTTGGACGCTGACAGCAAGACCTCACTAAAACAGGCACAACGAAAAGCCCTGTGACTGTAAGCAGCCCAGCCCAAGTTACAACTTATCCTCACGGCAACAGGTAGCTATGGGGCCCCAAAGAGTGCAGAGCCCCCAAGAACACAGGACCCATAGCGACGGCACAGACTGCCCATGCCTCGGCCCAGCTCTGCATACAATCCTCGCACCTCCTGTGTCCAGCCCTCAACACCTTTTGATAACACCAGTGTGTGTGTCGAAAGGCACTGGGATTTTCCTTCCTTGACCTCCTTGTCTCTACAGATTAGTTCTGCTTTTTTATTCAACTGATCAAGGCCATATTTGTATTTGTTTTCAAACCTGAATGCTATTATGCAATAATGCCTTGATTACTTACTGGTAATCGTTATTACTCCTAGTTCTACTCTTACTTGTCCCAGTACTTACCTTTCCGGCCCTACCTCCCTTACAAGAACATTTCTTTTTTTTCTCTAACAGTATATTACCTCCAACTTACCCAAAATTCAGTGTTACATTTTTTCTCAAGCCGCAAGCTAAATTGGATATAGGGCACCTGGCAGGACCCTGAAAAACCCAGGTGGGAATTCCTAGATAAACTAAACCAAAATTTCAGGGTGAGAGGTCAAACAATTCCAATCTAATACTGGAAAAAACAGTTAGTCGTACTGCATTCCATTCTTCACAAAATGTATTTTAATAACATCTGGATAGTATTAGTGGGGATAGAGCACCCAGGAGTATTAAGACACAACAATACAAATGAGTGTGATCCAGTGGACAACAACTGGATCTCAATGCAACAACAACAAAGAGGAACTGCTATTTTTGATGAGTCATTTCAATTATGCAGTCACTAGAATAAACATACACCCACATTAAATGGACATATATACAAAAGACACATGAACAATGCTTCCAATGTGCATTGTTTGAATGGTGATATCGTCGACACAACAGTGTTTCGGCCTAAAGGAGCTGTGCAGTGCAGCTATGTGAGCAGGCCTTCATCAGGACGTGTGATGACCTTACAGGTGGTCCTGGGTTCTCTATCTAAGAACAAAAGAAATGGGGGATTGTCAGTGGAAACGTGACCTCAAATTAATATGATAATTCAAAAAGCTCCCATAGGATGCTTAAGTTAAAGAAGGGGGGACTCCTTGGGGTAGGAGCCTAAACGCTTACCAGAGATTTATCCAGTGTAGGGGTAAACGAGAAAATCCATCACAGGTATAGATTTCTGGGGAGCACTGACTGCGTCGTGGAGGGACATAAACTTGTACCTGTAACAACATTATTGGTACTCTGTAAGACTTCTAAACAGATAATGGTGCCATTTGGTAGTGGAATCAAATTAAAACATGGGACACTCTTACCTCGGGAGGTAAGATGAAACTTCTCTGCCGGAGAAAGTTGCAAAATCCACTGTAATTAGTGGTTCCTCAGCCCAGATTGTCCAAAGCGTGACAGATCTGTGGGAGAGAGGACATCATGATAAAAATATATATAGCGTGCCACATGCACGTGTGTTTAGCCTAAAATAGCTGCTCGAAAAATGTTAAGAACGAAGTCTCAGTACGAGCCATAAAAGGCAGGACTCTAGGTGATAATTCAAGTTTGTGCGCTTAGGCAAGTACTTACAATGGTATTTCTAGGTCTGGGAGCAGCAGAGTAACGCGGTGTCTCAGGACGCGAGCGTTGTGGAAATGGATGCATCTGCGGGAAGACCGCGGGTAAACAAAACCCGTCGGTCGATCGCATTGGTTAGCAGGTGTCGCTCCCCTTGCGAAGCGTCACCCCCGGGAGGACCAATGGGAATCCGCCACGGATGCTCACGGGGACGTGAGCGCGGGCGTCGTCTATACGCCGAGGCTGAGTGATGTGCCTGTCAAGAGGACCTCAGGGGAGCGTGACCGCTGAAGGAGTGAAAGCTGCGTTGTGAGTGGCTGGAAGCGCGATGACGCGTCGGCTGTCACATCAGAAAAAATGTGCCAAAGTAAGGCTGGCTATGGCGGAAGACACTAGAAGGAAGGTGCAATCCTGAGGTCAGCCAAAATGGCGCCGGGGTAGCATGAGAGGAGAACACTTGGTGGTGTGTCCATAGGATGAAAATGTCCAAGCCCACACACAAACAGAGGATCATATGAATGCACAATTAGGCAGGCTCATATAAATGCACCGCTATAGAAATTACTAAGGAGAAGACCAAAAGTAGGCAGTATACCGCCCATACCCAGGGTCCAGGGATCACACGTGTCAAGTTGGTGGACTAAGTCAAAACAGGGTTGAATATTTCTGTGGAATGGAAGCACTTCTACAGGCAGTAAACGACAATGGATCCAATTACGTGTATGATCCTCCTTTGGCCCTACTCCCGTGTGATCCCCGGACCCTGGGTATGGGCGGTATACTGCTCTGTTTGTGTGTGGGCTTGGACATTTTCATCCTATGGAATGACTGCATCATTTGACTAAGCTCACATCATGCTGGGGCCAATATAGCAGAACTGCTATGGTCCATATTTCTGTTGAATATGTGATCTCATGTGATATGTTTACATATGTACGCCAGCATTCATAATACCCTAATGGTATGTGTCTAAACTGTATCTTAAAAGTGCTTTGACCATGCGAACAGTGTTGCTGGGTTTCTGCACACACACAGGCGACCAACAGCCGACCTACACACGTGTTTCCACTGTCATAATCTGCATTCACACACACCACCAAGTGTTCTCCTCTCATGCTACCCCGGACGCCATTTTGGCTGACCTCAGGATTGCACCTTCTTTCTAGTGTCTTCCGCCATAGCCAGCCTTACTTTGGCACATTTTTTCTGATGTGACAGCCGACGCGTCATCGCGCTTCCAGCCACTCACAACGCAGCTTTCACTCCTTCAGCGGTCACGCTCCGCTGAGGTCCTCTTGACAAGCACATCACTCAGCCTCGGCGTATAGACGCCGCCCGCGCTCACGTCCCCGTGAGCATCCGTGGCGGATGCCCATTGGTCCTCCCGGCGGTGACGCTTCGCAAGGGGAGCGACACCTGCTAACCAATGCGATCGACCGACGGGTTTTGTTCACCCGCGGTCTTCCCGGAGAAGCATCCATTTCCACAACGCTCGCGTCCTGAGACGCCGTGTTACTCTGCTGCTCCCAGACCTAGAAATACCATTGTAAGTACTTGCCTAAGCGCACAAACTTGAATTATCACCTAGAGTCCTGCCTTTTATGGCTCGTACTGAGACTTCGTTCTTAACATTTTTCGAGCAGCTATTTTAGGCTAAACACACGTGCATGTGGCACGCTATATATATTTTTATCATGATGTCCTCTCTCCCACAGATCTGTCACGCTTTGGACAATCTGGGCTGAGGAACCACTAATTACAGTGGATTTTGCAACTTTCTCCGGCAGAGAAGTTTCATCTTACCTCCCGAGGTAAGAGTGTCCCATGTTTTAATTTGATTCCACTACCAAATGGCACCATTATCTGTTTAGAAGTCTTACAGAGTACCAATAATGTCGTTACAGGTAGAGGTTTATGTCCCTCCACGACGCACTCAGTGCTCCCCAGAATTCTATACCTGTGATAGATTTTCTCGTTTACCCCTACACTGGATAAATCTCTGGTAAGCGTTTAGGCTACTACACCAAGGAGTCCCCCCTTCTTTAACTTAAGCATCCTATGGGAGCTTTTTGAATTATCATCTTAATTTGAGGTCACGTTTCCACTGACAATCCCCCATTTCTTTTGTTCTTAGATAGAGAACCCAGGACCACCTGTAAGGTCATAACACGTCCTGATGAAGGCCTGCTCACATAGCTGCACTGCACAGCTCCTTTAGGCCGAAACACTGTTGTGTCGACGATATCACCATTCAAACAATGCACATTGGAAGCATTGTACATGTGTCTTTTGTATATATGTCCATTTAATGTGGGTGTATGTTTATTCTAGTGACTGCATAATTGAAATGACTCATCAAAAATAGCAGTTCCTCTTTGTTGTTGTTGCATTGAGATCCAGTTGTTGTCCACTGGATCACACTCATTTGTATTGTTGTGTCTTAATACTCCTGGGTGCTCTATCCCCACTAATACTATCCAGATGTTATTAAAATACATTTTGTGAAGAATGGAATGCAGTACGACTAACTGTTTTTTCCAGTATCAGATTGGAATTGTTTGACCTCTCACCCTGAAATTTTGGTTTAGTTTATCAAGCCACAAGCTTCCACACTGAGGACGGGCGAGGAGGGTCGTCAGTACTGTGACGAGGTAGAGTAGGACTAGGAGTAATGAGGATTGCCGTGTAAATTCTCAGGGTATTACCTCCACGTCGCTCTTCCTCAACCCAGTACTGATCTTTGAGGCATACAAAAGCTTTACCTTGTAGAAGGGACCAAATGAACACCCACGAAACACTAAGGGCTCCTGCATCCCATCCCAATCTAATACAAACTTCACCACTGGCAGTCTCTCTATTCCGCCTTGAGTACCCTAGCCGTAGAAGATCCATCCCTGGGGTTGCCATAACCAATCTGTAATGATTTATGAATGCATTTGGGTCAGCCCAGGTAGTCGCTCTACATATCGCCTGCAGCAAGACTCCCTGGGCAACCGCCTACGATGCCGCCATAGCCCATGCTGATCGACCCTGCATGTGTACAAGCATGGGATATCCAGACATTTCCCATGCCATTGAGATAACAACCCAGTTCCAACAGCTGAAAGTTACCACAGAGGCTTCAAATGTCACCCAGACAGTCAGATCTGCTGAAAACCTCAGTTTCATCAGATCCTCCGGGACCGCTCATCTGACATCTGTAGCGTGCCATAATCCTTCTTCTGCAGTATTGGCATCCTAGGCAACAACAACAAGCAAATCTGTCTTTAGTGTTAGGAACTTGATGTCAATCTAAATCGTTGGTTGAAAGGGAGGGCCCAGCAGGAATCACAGTTCCAGCGGCAGATTCTCAGGTGGGGAGCCCTTGCATGGGAGGGGTCTAGAAGAAACCAACTCTTCAGGAATGTACACACTAGCGCTTGCCCTTCCAAGATGCTCCCCTTTGTTCTGTCAGGGCTGCTCACTGGGCTTCTAGGGTTGACACTGCAAACTATTAATGAAACCATCTTGGAGGAACTGCAGAATGACTTCAATACTGCCTTGAAGGAGGGGCAATTGGATCTTGAGGGGGCTTTTTTCTTCTATATTTTTTATATGCCTAGACCACTCCCCGCTACATGTGAACGTTAATCCCAAATATGTGTACTCTATCACCATCTCTATGCTAGTTGTATCTAGCAACCAATTATATGTTTTGAGCATATTTGTTTTCAGCTTGTGCCTATTCCGATATTCTTCAGCATATCTTAAGCCCTGTTGGAAACTGGCTGGTGTTAGATCCAAAATTACAGTATCATCAGCGTACAAAAGCATGCTGTATGGGGCACATTTCAATCCGGCGGGCACACTTTCCTCCTCTGTGTATTTGGATCGAAGTTGGTTAGAAACAAAAGAAACAGCAGAGGGGCCAGTGGACAGCCCTGCCTTACTCCTCTGCTTGTGAGGAAGGAGGCTGTGCAGCTGCCATCTCTCTTTAAACGGACTGAGGCTGAGGCGTCTTCTAGCATAGTTGTACCAGATTCAAGAGCCCTTTTGGCATGCGTAAAGACTCTAATTTCCTCCAAAGCATCTATGGTAGACTGAATCAAATGCCTTTTCCAGGTCGACAGAGGCTGCATATTCATATTGTGAAGAATCCCATGAATCCTTCACTAAGACCCTGCCTGAGGTCTCCTCCCAGGTGGCCAGGGGAAGGCAGATCCCTGGGGTGGTGTACTGTGGCAGGATCACCTGGCTGGAGCCAGGGCCCAGGGTACTGAGGGGAATCCGTGGGATAAAACACTGTATGTTTCCTCTGAAGGGGATACTGTTACCACTATGCCAGAAGAGGTTATGGCTTATTGTCATTTTAACATCTCTCAACCTCCTGGTAAAACTGAGATTGTAAATCCTAACATTGTAACTACACCACAGATTATACCAGAAGAACAAGTCTTGTGTATCCCTAAAAATAAATGCCCTCCTCAATATCAAAGGTACACTACAAGGAACGGCGGAAATGTTGCCTTCTCTGCATGTCCTTCCCTAATTAAGTTAAAGTCTACAGTCTCTCTGTTAAAATGACTAAGGGATTAAATCTACCCTTAATCCTATATTAGAAGTGGAATATGAACAGCATGTCCCAGAGTCTTATGGGGACTGAGACAAAGAAGAGGGCTGAAGAGGCATGTAGAAGTGAAGGACAGGCAAGAAGGCCTAACAACCTTTGTCAGGGTCGGGCAATTAACAGCAAGGGCCTGCACCTAAAATAAATTGCCTCACCTAAGAGCCATAAAAGACTGCAGCAGGAAGGGGAAGAGAGTAGAAGCTGGAGCAGGATCTGGAAGGCTTGCAGTAGTAGCAGAAGAAGAAGAGCACGAGACTGGCCCTTCATGAGGAAGTGTGATAACTTAAGGGACACTGGGACAGGAAGAAAGCAGATTTCACCTGCCAGTTCTGAGAGGGCCCTGTGTTCACAAACTCTGCCTTGCTGTAGCTGCACTGAGAGAGATACGCTGAAATTGACGGTCTTCCCATGTGCACCTAGAGCCGTGGTCGTGCTGCAACCTGAGGCCCATGTAAAGAAGCAAGCCGAGGGACAGAGGAGTGACGGAGACTCCAACTTAGTAAGGCCGAGCCGAAGACAGAGGGATGTGGGTTCCAAGTGTGCTTAAAGTGGGGGTAGAAGAAGAGGAAGTCGGGAAGTGGAAGCAGCACTCAACCGCAGTGTTGCTGGAGCCGGTGAGTGAAGCTCTGTGATCAGGTTCACTCTGAAAACCTTGCCGGTAACTGTTACCTGCTTTAAATTAACTTGCATAAGACTGTGAGCGAGTAGAAACTGTTTGTCATTGTGAAGAGTCCTGCTGACAATGGAAATGTATCACGCGCACGTATAGTAAATGTCGGAGTGCTCGCGAATAAATAAAAGCTTTGCAAAAGCTTGCAAAAAAATTAAAAGAGGAATGCTTTTCAAATCACTCGGAAACCCTAACGCTGGTTTTCACAAATTGTTACAAGAACTTATAGCATCAAAGAGAGGGCGTGTGTGAACAATTGTAATTCCCGACAGGAGTCAGAGAATATCTCTGCGTTAATAAGTGAGAACACAATTACTTACATTTCTTTAAGGTTAGCAATCTTCCTTAAAGAGTGGTCATGTGTACCTAAATCTGTTTCTATGTTGAAGATTGAACCTTGTAACATCAAGAACAAGTATTCTGTAAATGCAGAAGTTAATGAACTGAAGAGAAGAACAAGCATTACCCAAATCAGTAGGCGAACCCTTTCTATAGTGAAACCAGCCCTGTTGAAAATCTATCCACCTGAATTCTGAGGTTGTGAAAGTTTAAATGTCCAATACCCTCTGATACAAGAGTGGCATTGGTATCCAGAGCTGAGCTGGAAGTGTGGCAATACAGCTTAAGGGTAGCTGCTGAAACCAACAAGGTGGGAAAGAGAGCTGGGTGCTTGTAAGAAGATGAAGTCAATAATCTGTAATGGTGAGACGAGACTGGTGAAGTTGAGAGAAAAGCCATCTGGAAGCAGAGGCAGGTTACACTGGTGGCAGTAAGACCGACAGAAGAGGCAAAGAGGCTGCCCTTTTCTTACAGCATAGGAAAGAAGAGTGTCTTGCCTACCTATGGAGGAGGAAGAGTCTTCTCTTTAAAATGTCTAACAATCATAAAATACAAAGTTGAAGTAGAAATACCAGAACTGTGGTTGTGTATAATACTGTCAGTGACTGTTACACTTAAGGTGGTTGAAGTAGTGGCATAGTGTGGAACAAAGGAGTCTGTTTCCACGGTAACAGTAGCAGAAGGGGGTTGTCAAGAGGAAAGCAACCCCCTAAAACGAAGCATCCTGACAATTATACCAAAGACACTGCAGGGGTCATAAATACTTGGAAAGTTGTTGAAGAAGTTGTTCATTTATTCTTTGAACTGTGGCAAAACAATCTTGGAAAGAGGATATCCATGATTACCATTGATGCTGTTTTTCTTGGCTGGAATTGGAAGCATAATATTTTAACAGAAAGCTAAAGAACTGTTACCAGTGCAATTTGTTTGGTGAACTTTTATTTCATTTGGAACTTACAAGAACTGGTTCAAGAATTCACTTTTCTTGTGGAACATTTGGGGAAATTGACTTTGAACAATCTGGGTAAAGGGATTTTCCCAGCTCAAGGGAAGTCATCTGAATTACTGGTTGTGTTTTATTCACTTATTTATGTTGTTTATAATTTATTTTGGGTGTTGTTTAGTGTGAGGGCCAGTTTTGTTTATGCTAGAAGTAATCCCCTTAGCTGTTAGACTAGGTAAGGAACTCCCTGATAGAGTAAGTTTAGCAAGGTTTTATTTGCACTTTTTATTGTTAGTAAAATGTTTAATTCTGAGAAAAACACAAGCATTTGTCCGACGTGCATTATTAATCTCTCACAATGTCCACCCCTCTTTTTACAGTACTTCTCTATTATAAGGCCTCATTACGAGTTTGGAGGCAGCCATGGAGCTACGAGCTCCATGGCTGCCTCCAAACTGGGCTCCTTTAGCGGGTTCCTGCAATGGGGACTTACCGGGTCATTCCGACATGGGAGGACCCGGTAAGTCCTCCTTGCAGGAACCATTCCCCATTCCCATTTGAGCCCCCATCGGGCTCAATGGGAATGGGGAGGGAGGTAACAACGGGCACATTACATGTGTCCCGTTGTTACCTCCCTCTTCCCCTCGCTGGACCCGGAAAAGACGTCTGGTTTTACCAGACGCCTGATCCGGGTGCCGCAAAGGGAACCTCGTAATCAGCCCTGACGGAATGAAGGGGGCCGCTCACGTACCGGCCCCCTTCATTCCGTGAGCGCAAGCCTCGTAATGAGGCCCATAGTGTTTAGTGTAAAGCAATGGTCTATCGTGTCATATCCACTTCTAAAAGCTGCCTGATCAAGACGAGTTGTCCTGTGCCCATTCTTCTATTGTGGACAGCAAAACCATTGCAAAGATGTTATTTGTATTTGTATTTGTATTTATTGTGTTTATATAGCGCTTTAATCCAAAGCCCTTTACATTATAACAACAAGATACATAGAAATGTATAACAGTGGAAGCAATTTACAAAACATGAATCAAACCAATAAAACAGCAATTAACCTGTGAGGATAAGTGAGGGAAGGAGGGGGGTGAGGAAGGGAAAGGAGGAGGGAAACAGAAAGGGCATTAGGGTGAAGATGTAAGGAGGGAGAGGTAAGGGTAAGGGGAAAGGAGCGGATAGGGAGAGGTGAGTAGGGGAGATGTGAGGGAGGGAGAGAGAAATGAGAAGGGGTAAAGGGTATCAGGGAGGGGAATGGAGAAGGAGAGATTTCAAGGAAGTACGGAAGGAGGAAAAGGTGGGGATGGAGAGGATAGATGATATAGTATTATAGATATAGGATTATAAGATGCATTCAGTATGGAGATGGGCCTATAACACTGAGGGTCGTTCATTTGCCCCTTTTTAAATATCTGGACTATCATGCTGTACTTCCATGATTCCGCGAGCGTACCCGTTTTACAGATTGCATCGAACACTTTAAACAAATTAAGGGCCCATCATTCAGATAGACAAGTTAAGGTCTCTGCGTACATACCATCCAGACCCGGGGCTTTCCCAACTTTAGTGGAAGCTATTGTTCTTTTAAGCTCATCTTCCAAGGAGATATCACTTGTTAAAGCTTCTTTCCCTTGTTTGACAGTCACCTGGATGTCATCTCTGAATAAGTTCTGATAAGGGGGGGGCCTTCCATTTTTCAGGGGGACTTGTATTACAATGCTCCCCACACTCACCATCGCACCCCTTTGCTACCAGTTTCCAGAATATTTTTAGGTTGGTTGTGGCCAGCGCATCCTTGAGTAATTTTAATCGTTTCAAAGACTTTACTTTAGACTTACAATTCTGGCCTGCATTGTGCATGTGGCTCTTTACAAGATCGTTCTGCTTCCTTTTTATCTTCTGCAGTGCTTGTTGAACCATGGCACATCAGAAGGGTATGGGCGCTGCAGTTGTAGAGCTGCACACATGATGTCTCAAACATTTCCAAGTAGATCTTCAAATAAACTGACACATTCATAGGCATTGCCTGCATTATTTAGCCCATTCTAGGTCCCTTGTTTAATACCAATTATGTTTCCTAGTTCCATAATTTCCTCATTACTAGGTTTATACCTGGATCAACTTCCTTGCATAGCATTATCTTTTGGCTAGGTTACTTTTATTTCCCTGGAAGCCTATTCTTAGTTCAAGGGGGAAGTGGTCACTCATGATTCTATTTGAGAACTCAAACATCCAGATGTTGTTTAAAAGAAACCAGTCTACTAAAACATAATCAATTACTGAGTGCTTTCCCCCTCTCCTGATGGTGCTTTTGGCTGGTCTGGCATTCTTGAACCTTCCGCTTAACTCGACCATTGCATATTCTGTCATAAATGTGTCTAAACTCCTGCCGCCAGCATCATACTTATGGTTGGCACCCAGTCTTCGAGGAATGGAACATGTACGATTATGCCTACCGTCATTCCATTCAAATGAGGGGTACCTAGAATATCTTTTAGTAAGGTACAAATTGACACCCAGATTTGGGAGGATTATAAATATTAAAAATCATCAACTTCCTATGGGTCTCCTCGTCATACAGTAAAAGTGCTATTTCATCCTTTCGGTTGAATTTAGAGAGTGTGAAGGCATCATGAAGTACGACTAGACAGCAGACTTCAAGTTCAAACAGAAGATATTTATTATCTTAAATGTCAGGATGGTTGAAGGCCTAACTTGCTTTATGCTAAGGTGATATTTCCCTACCTGAATGAAACTAAGGAAGGTCTGAATCTAAGAGTTCAGCTTAGAGGTCTGTTGGTGTCCAAAACCTATTCTTGCCCTCACAACTACAATTAACCGATGTGTAGGGATGTCAAAGTCAAAAGAAACAGTGTTTAACTCAAAGTTCTGTGTTTCTTCCAGCTCACAGCTTTCGTTCAGCTTTCCTTCCCCAAGCATAAGAAAGTTCCATGAAGAGTCTAAAAGTTTACCTTTCTCCAGTTCAAGGAGGTTGTAGTTCGGAACCAATCTTTGGGGTTCCATTCCCCAAGTTTCAAGTAACACAATTCAAAACAAAGGGATCTTGAGACTCGGGTTGCAAGGCAACAAGTGTAGTTCCTTATGTCACAGGCCCGCCCTGCTGCCCACGATACCAGTGCTCATCAAGCTCCCCAACGCCATCTCAAGCACAGAAAGTACTTAGATACAAATAATACCCAGGAGCCCAGAAGTTGAGAGAAATGGGATGTAATGCAAACACACATCAGTACATAGCAGGGCTGCATTCTGCTCTGCCCCTCCCAGGCCTGACTCATTCTTATGTAAAATGGAGTAGCTAAATCTATTCTTCACCCTTAAACCAGCACATATAATGCATGTATGATAACAAACCTGTAATTTCACAGAACAAGTGCAACAAAGCCTGCAGTTGCGAAAGGCACGAAGCAGCCTCTCTCAGCCTTGGGATTTGAACCAGCAGCTTCATCACTGTGTACTTTTCAGGAGGGGCTCTTCATGCCCGGCAGTCTGAGACATCATAGCATTCCACAGCTCAGCTCTGCTGTGCTGTGCTCTGTGACATCGCTTGGCATGGGTGTTCAGCTGTTAGGCCAGTCTCTTACGCAAGTCTGTAGGCCAGTCCCTTTGCATCAGATGTACCTCAAATAAACAAAAAAAAAATACAGCATCAGACAAGATAACACCTTAGGTCTCAAGATTCCCTTCCCCAAGACTTTCATGCCTTTAATTACACTTCTCTTAGTCTTTTCAGAAGTCTTTAACAAAACACCAGGTCAACCTGACCCTTGTTCTGGCTTGCCTTGCCAGTTCCTTTGCAGTGATTTTGTTGGGCTTGTTTCACGGTGTCCTCAGCTGTCACCATTCAGGGCTCTCTGGTCTAGGTGCAGTTGTATGACCACACGGTCCACCCATGACAGGTCCAGTGCTGGAACGCCTCTCTGACACTCGCCTGCCATCTCTGCGTCCTCCTGGTGGTTCCCGCCATTTCCTTTCGCCTCCTGAAGTCAGGAAATCCCACGGTTGCATGGTCCGTTCGTCCACGGTGTGCTCCCTGCTTCACACCGGCACCTCTGGCCCTTGTTTCTTGATGTGGACAGCATCTTCGGCATTCCGGGCTCCTTATCAGCTCCTGCTACACACGCTGAGGTTTGGAGGTTCCCAGGCTTGTGGGGAACACAGAACCTACTTACATCAGGCCCCACAAGACCTATGGGAATTCTGCCAGTGTCCTGGTTCTTTCTCCTGGGCCACCACGGCTTCCTCCTCCTGCTGCTCCTCCACACTCAGGTCTCCCTGTTGCTTCACCAGATGCACCTTGCCCTGCTGGACTGGTCTCCCTTTATACACCTGCAGTCCCTTGAGAGTCTGCAAGTGTGTTAGTCTGATTAGCACTGCCTGACCACAATTAAAGGGACAATTCTGACCCTCACAGTTCCTTGCACAAATCTTTTCCGTCCCAGTACCAAAGTGGTCTAAAGGTGTAGTCTTCATCACTCTTAGTTGCCATTTCTTCGTCTGAGTACTGTTACGATTTGAGGAGAACATGCTTTCAATAGCCCACAAATGTTGGGGGAAAGTTAGAGTGGTTGACGATAGGAAAAGGGGGAAATTATATCTCGCCGAAGGACACCCCACTCCCAATCCTCAAGGACTCTCTACAAAGGTGATCTTCCCTTGCTTCTCCACCCAAGGGTCAGGATCCAAGAGCAATGGTCTTTCCCTGGCCCCTGGAGAGAGATGCTTAGAATCTGCTTTACTAAAACTCTGGGTACAATCAAAAATGCAATATCGTTTTAGGCCCCCTCTAAAAATAACTAGTATAGATGCACAGATGTTAAGGTCCCTCCTGAATCAAAAAAGGACGACACAGTTTTGGAAACAGAGACCCATGGTAGCCAATCAAAACTGGCTGATATTCAAGCCTCTTTTGGAGAGGAACAAAGACAGAAGGTCAATGCGGAAGGAAAACCCATAGACCTACCTAGCATCCCTGAGTCTAACTTAAAAATAAACATTGGGCAGAAAGAGCAAATCAAGATAGAGTCCCAGAAGACCTGTTCAGAAAGGACCGCCTATGAAGAGGCTCTAATGGTAAATGGTGGTTCTTATTTCTGAAATATCTGCATTTGGGAGGGCATTTATGCTAAAGAATTCCTCTTCAATATTGCAACCTGCATTTGAGTTTAACCGAAAGAGGAGCTGGCGGGGCAAGCCAGAACGAGGGTCTGGTTGACCTGGTGTTTTGTTAAAGACTTCTGAAAAGACTAAGACAAGTGTAATTAAAGGCATTGAAGTCTTGGAGAAGGGAATCCTGAGACCTAAATGACTACCCTTGTTGTCTTGGGACCAGAATCTCAAGACCCCTTTATTTTGAATTGTGTTACTTGAAACTTGGCGAAGGTAACCCCAAGGATTGGTTCTGGACTATGTCGCCTTTAGCTGGAGAAAGGGTAACTTTGAGATGTTTTCATGGAAAGTTCTTATGCTTCTTTTGACTTTGACATCCCTACACATTGGGTAATTGCAGTTGTGAGAGCAAGGATCGGTTTTGGACACAGACAGACTTTTAAGTTGAACTCTTTGACTCAGACTTTACTTAGTTTCATTCAGGTTGGGAGATCCCACCTTAGCAAAGAGCAAGTTAGGCCTTCAACCATCCCGACATTTAAGTTAATAAATATCTTTTTGTTTGAACTTGAAGTCTGTTGTCTGTGCCAGCCAAATACACGCTGTCCGGTCAAATGGTCGAAAATAAAAGATCGAATGACCATTTGATCGAAAGTCAAATGGTCGAAAAAAAAATGGTCGAATTTTTTTATTTATTTATTTATATATTTTTTTAGTTTTGTTTGGTTAAAAAAAAATTAATATAGAAAAAGGGGGTTGGGAGGGAAACCCCCCCATAAAAAATAAATAAATAAATAAAAATCGTCCATTTTTTCGACCATTTGACTCTCGATCAAATGGCATTCGATCATTTGGTTTTCGACCAAATGACCTACAACCCAAATACACCCCACACCCAAACCCCACAGTTTACTGAGCTTGCTCAGCCTACCGAAGCCGTGGAGTAAAACTGTACAACAGCGGTCAGCTCAGCACAAAGAACAGTGATGGGTTGTAAAGCCGCTTCTGGCGCTACAAGGCACTGTGAAGGTATACATAAAATAGACTGCATTCAAAGATCTCTCTAGCACTTATAAAAATGGCAAGCCGACTAACTAGATGAAGTAGATGGACTGCCTCACCTAGTGTCGCCTGGTCCTGGTTGTGGTCCTTGAAATGGCCATCCTTCTGTCTCTGCCTCTGATTCTACCTCTGCCGTGTCCCCTGCCTACCTGTTCCCAGCCTCATGAAGCCCTGGGAGCAGACTTCTGTCCAAAAGGGGGTTGGGTGATTGAATCGATAATGTCTCCCTCCCACCGCAGACCTGAGGAACCCCCTGGTGGGAGGGTCTGATAGGCACATAATAATACACATTCTGCAAGGCTCTCAACACAATCCAAATCCCTTTAACGATGAGCAGGATGATCATTTGCAGTGTTTTCATTTTGAGTTGTATCCCCTTTTGCATACCCAGTCATAAATTTAGATCTCATATCAACCAGAATTTCTTTGATTTTTCTAGTACCAGAAAGACAAGGGTGGTACTGTTCCAAGGACTTGTTCAAATGTTCAGTTTGTGGATGGAAACCAGAGACCAATGTTCGTTTGATTCCAAGGTGCTTACATAAATGGGTCCTGCAAGCAGAAACATACTGTGAACCCCAAATGGAAATGATTTTGATCTGGAGACCAAGTAAACAAAAAACATCCCCGAGAAATACTTTGTCCACCTCTGCCGTAGTAGTCACCTTGGGTAGCAGGGAGAGGTGTCCCAGTTTGGTATAATAGTCGATGGTAATGATTGAGGCGGAGCATCCATTTGAAGGTGGTAAGTTGATGATGGAGTCTGTGGAAAATGTTTGCCATGGACCAGCTGGAGTATCCAGTAGCTGAAGTTTTCCACAGGGGGATGTTTTGGGTTCTTCGACTGGGCCCATATTGAACACGAAGACACATACTTCACAATGTCCATACCTAAGGTAGGCCACCAGAAATACCTCTCGTAGTGGACAAGACACCTCTATGCCCAACTGCAGGAATGTAGTGGCAAAATTGCAGTATCTTGGCCTGCAGGCTTTAGTAGGTATTGTGGGACAGGCATGGTATGAAGAGATGACACAGACAACAGATTTCAAATTCAACATTAGAATATTTATTAAGTGTCAGGATGGTGTAATTGTAATGCCTAACTTGCCCAATATTATGGTGGGAATTTCCCTACATAAGGAAACCAAGAAAAGTCTATGGGCCTCATTGCACGGTAGGAGGTAACCTTACCGGGTACCGGGTCCGGGTAGGCGGTATGGGGACTTACCGGGTCATTCGACCCTGAAGGACCCGGTAAGTCCCCATTTCAAATGCCATTCCCCATTCCCATTTGAGCCCCTATAGGGCTCAAATGGGAATGGGTAAGGAGCTAATAACGGTACCGCAATTTGCGGTACCGGTATTAGCTCTGAAGTCCCTCAGTGGGTCCCGTCCTTAACGCCTGGTCAGACCAAGTGTTAAGGACGGGACCCGCTGAGGGACCTCGTAGTAGGGCGCTAAGGGTTTACCGGCACCGGTGACCTTACCAGTGCCGGTAATCCCTTAGCGCCTACCATGTAATGAGGCCCAATGTGTGTAAATCCAAATCAAAAATCTGTCTGTGCCAAAACCTATGCTTGCCCTCATGTTTAATACTAAATGTAGTGTTGGGTTATTCTAAATTAACTCAACAGTGTTCAAAATCAAGTCTGGAGCGGCTTCTAGTTCCCTTCCCCAGGTTCAGGATACAGTTCCCACAATTGTAGGTTTCAAATATTCCACCAGGACTTGGATTCCCCTTCCCCAAGTTCAAAGCACACTTGGTTTCAGTGTACAATGTTCAACTAGGTTCACACTATTTCAATAGGAGTTCAGGGTTCACTCCCCCAAGCTTGAGGTACTGGTTCACAAAAGCAGTCTCACAATGATCAGCAGGAGCTTAGGGTTCCCTTCCCCAAGCTTGAAATACTGGTTCACAAAAACAAGCTCACAATGTTCAGCAGGAGCTTAGGATTCCCTTCCCCAAGCTTTCACAGTTCTCTAGATTTGTTGTGGCTTCCTGGTCTAGGTGCAGTTGACCTACCGCACGGTCCACCCACGATAGGTTGCACAACCGTTTCCCTTGCCCAAGATTTCCATCCTCTTGACTTGGGTTTGTTTGGCTGTTCACAATGAAATCAAAAGATTCAAAAGTCTCAACAATCCATTATTAACATTGCATTTGTTTGTTTTTTCATTCTGCTTTAATTGGAGACCTTTAAAAATGTGCCCATTGCACGTGACCACTACGATAGAAATGTAACTCAGCAACTTTCATACACGCACCTGGTTTCTTGCATTCTCTTAAACTCTCCGGTTGCATCTCTGTTTTCTTCAGTTTCCTCGCTCACACAATTTCTTATACTTCAGGTCAGGGTCTCATCGCCTGCCCCTCAGACACTGCTGGGCTGATTTCTCCACTCAGGGGGATGAGCACTAATTTGCCATAATGAAGGGACACAGCTCCCTTGCCACAAATCCATATTCTGCTTCATCTTGCAGTCTTTCAGCGTCTCAGTGTGCCGTTCTCCCTTGGCTCCTTGCGGGTTGTGCTGGCCTTCCTGCTGCTTTCTCTTCCTGCTCACTTGTGCTCCACCCTGCATACACCTGAGCCCTATCAAAGGGTTTCAGGTGTGATTCTTTTGCCTGGTTTGCCTGACTCCATTTAGATCAATTACTGGGACATGCCTGACTTTCAGTCCTGTATTCTTCTAGTTCCCTCTTCTTGGTCGCAGTACTATAGTTGTATTTCCTATAGGAAGTCTGCACTACTCTTTGAGGTTTCTTCCTGTTCTCAGTACTTTGTGTGAATTCATGGGGAACATTATGACATGAACAGCAATATCCTATAAAGGCTCGGGGAGGGTAGGGTAGGTCAGTGTCAGGAAAGGAGGCATACCATGTCTCACCCTCTGGCACCCTCTCCTTAAACCCCAAGGACCCTCTACTCAGGTGATCCTCCCTCGCTTGTCCACCCCTAGGGTCAGGATCTAAAAGTGATGGCCCTTCCCTTGCCACCTGAGCAGAAGATCCCTGGGGAGTAGTTGTGAGAGTGCCTTCAGGTTTCTCACAGTATAAACAAATGATCATGTAGGACACACAATCCAGGATCCTCTGTAGTCTCAGTAGATTATACTCATTGAGGTTTACATAATAAGGAGAACAAACTGGCCGACTGGACTTGAGACAAACAAGAGGTTTGATTGATGATTTGATTAGGATGTATGATGTACTTGGGTGGCTTTTTATCATGACATTAAAAGCCAATTTGTCGGGACAAGTCATCCACTACTATGTTCTCTGTACCTGGTATGTATGTAATGTAGAAGTTGCATTGGATGAAAAAGTAAACCAATCGTGTTTGCTGGCTGTTTTGGCACTCCATGTGATGCAGTACCTCCAGTTTACAATGGTCTGTTATGATTTCCACGTCATGAGTAGCTCCTAAGAGTAGGTGTCACCAATCCAGAAGTGCCTGTTTAATAGCCAAGAGCTCCTTTTCCCAGACAAAATAATTATTTTCACACTGTGTACATTTCCTGGATAAGTAAGCAATGGGATGTTCAATGTTGTCATCAGCAAGTTGTTTTAAGACCGCTCCACGAGCACAATCAGATGCATCAGACTCCACCATAAATGGTCTTGAGGGATCTGGATGTTGGAGGACTGGTGCTGACACACACATAGATTTCAAATGTTCAAATGCCTCTTAAGCCTCCGTAGACCAACAAAAGGGCTTTTTCCCTTGAGTGCCTCAACCATAGAAGAAACTATCTGGGAGTAATGAGGTATGAACTTCCTATAATAATTAGATAACCCCAAAACCCTTACCATTCCCAGATGTTTTGAGGCTCAGGTCAAGACATAATAGCGGAAATCCTTCTAGGATCCATGGAAATGCCGCCAGGTGACAATATATAGCCTAGGTAGGTCACTAATTCCTGGTCGAAACAGCAGTTTCCTGGTTTGGCAGTGTTCACTAAGTCATTTCAGAACTTTGTGTGCATGATTGGTATGTTCAAGGGCAGTTCTGGAGTATACAAGGATATCATCCAGGTACACAATTACGCTATGATTCAGTAGGCCTACAAATGTTTGGTCAACAGATCTTAGGAAGACAGCTGGCGCATTAGTTAGTCCAAAGGGCATAACACGATATTCAAAGTGCCCGAACAGTGTTCTAAATGCCGTCTTCCATTTGTCTCCTTTCCAGATACGAATTAGATCTTACGCACCACGCAGATCAAGTTTCTTGAAGATGGAAGCTCCACGTAAGGCTTCCAAAATGTCCTGTATCAGAGAAAGGGGTGTACTTGTCCTTTATAGTCACGTGATTAAGCCACCACTAATCCAGGCAAGGTCATAATTCAATTGTGTGCTTTTTGAGAGCAAGAACAAAGATTGTCCCGCAGGGGACTTATATTCAGTTATGAGGTGGTTGATTAGGTTAGGATGTAATTAATCTCGAAGGGCCGACTTCTCAGGTTCAGACAGAATAATCATATGACAGAAGGGCACTGAGGACTTAAGTTGCCGATCGATTGCACAATCATAGCTCCGATGTGAGGAAGCTCTCAATCTTTGGAGTCTGGAAACATATCTGCAAATTCTGCATATTTATCCTGAATAGACTTAAGAGTAGAAAATATGGAGGTGTTCAAAACTGTAGACAGCTGTTCATGTCCCTGTCCAGAAGCAAGATCACTGACACATTGCTGGACACAGAACTCAGATCCTAAGAAATCTGTTTGTGCTTCTCAGTATATAAATGGACTGTGCTTCTTGAGCCACGTGAACCCCAAAATCAAAGGAAAATGGGTAGTCTTAATGAGATCAAAGGATATTCTCTCTATATGATTAGCAATTTTACAGTTGAGTTGGGCTAGAGTTTTCAATGATGAGTTCAGAAACTAAAGGTTGACCATTGAGGCTTTCTATGGGTACAGCTGTCTTTTTTCTTTCTCTGGGAATGAGATGTTTCTGCGCCCAGACATCACCGATAAAATTCCCAGCTACACCGGAGTCAATCGGTGCAGGTATCAATATCGGTAGTCCTGAGTCCCAGGCAATGCATGTCTTGATTTCCAGAACTGCAGTGGATTCCAATGTGTGGGTGTGAAGTCTTATTTCTTCTGGTGAACCTGACTTCTCCTCCTTAACCAGGGTTTCCTTAACAGCTGGAGGTTGTTTTCTGAGTCCTTCTTAGGAGCCAGTGGCCAATGTCACACTAGAGGGCACTTATGTCCACAATGCACACAGAGTAAAAGGCTTGTTCACCATACCCATTCCTCTTGCTGACCTGATTTGCATTGGTTAAATATGTTGTTGGGTTTTTCATTGATATAGGTTCCTCATGGACACCATTGACTAGGCCTCCAAAGGACCATCTCTTCCCTAATCGTGTTCCTGCATTGTGACTAACTGTAAAGATTGGAGGGGGGGCTATCTGTACTTCTGCCCCCTATATGGTAGGGTAAAGGCACAGAACACCGCAGCAAGGCTCTCAATTTGGTAACAGTAGATGAGGGGCTACCCCAGGAACACCCATGTCAACCAGATTGTTGACCTCACCCATCTTGGAGATTATCTTGAAGGGAAGAGAGAAAGAGATCCAAATTATGGAAAACTGCATCCCCTGCACACTAACTAAAAGGCAAAATAAGTCTAAATGATGTTATATAAAATTTCTAAATTGACTCTTATTCAAAGTAACAATAATTGCAATTTTCAAAATAACCCAAATAGGCTCATATGACAGTTTCATAGATTAGCATATACAAATTCTATGACACCTTTTTTGTTTAAAAGAAACAGTTTATCTATTTATTTGTTGTGGTTGGCCCAACGCGTTTCGAGTATATAGCACTCTTCTTCAGATGCAGAAGATTCAATACATTTCATATTTAGCTACAAAAAAGGAAAATTATTCAATATTTATATTGGATTTCTATGTAAATAACACAAAAATACTAGTCTCTTCTATATATCACAACATTTTAACATTCAAAATGAGTTACTAGATCTCAAAGATATCCTGACACTGGTTCATATACCATCCTCAAAATGCATGACCATAAATATTAGGTTTGACTTTTAATATCGACAATTTTTAATCCAACTTCATTTAAAAATAGTTTTTTTTAACAAGAACCTGTTTCAAAACCAGGTTAAACATCACAAAAGGTTAGATCGTATTAGCTTGTACGTGCGCCCACAGGGAAGGTTTGTTGATAACTTAGCATGGGGGGTTTTAGTGTCTAATAACCCAATTTTTAGAGCTAGAACCTTACCTAGAAAGGTCAGTTATATGCATTACATAATTTGCCAAATGGTTCTTAGTTTATTCACTATTGAATTTCTGCTTACATTGGTGTGCAAGTGTATTTGCTGATTATCTTGAAGGGTCCAGTCCACTTATCTGCCAAAGCGCTAAGCTTGGTAAGCTTCATCACAAGGATCTCCTGGCAGGAGCCCAATCCACTTGTGCGGCTTTAAGGTCATGCCAGTACTTCTTCAATTCTTGGCTTGCCTTAAGGTGTTCTGTTGCCTGCCATCCTCCTACTGAGGCCTAACACATAGTCCCCCCACTTGTTTGGCAGGACCTGGAGGGGTGGCTTCCAAACTTTCTCGTACTAAGGCAAGAGGCCCCCTCACTGGATGTCCAAAGAGGAGCTCAAAGGGGCTGAAACCCAACATGCCCTTGAAAGTCTTATTAAATATCTCAGCCAGACCATTGGTCTGGGGATTGTAGGAGATGGAGAACGTATACGGTACACCACATTCCTTCCACATAGCTTGCATGTAACTAGACATAAAATTGGTTCCTCTGTTAGTGTTCCTTCATTAAAGTTCACACAGTCCCTTTTGCCCCCCCTTGTCAGAATCACCATGGTACCTTCAGTTAGCATGGGCTGATTTACCGGACTTGGTGTTGGGACGCATTTGCTTTGGCTATTCTGCACCTTTGGTTTCTCACTCCTCTTCCAGGCTCGCCCTCCTCATTCCATTAGCTCCCAGCTTTGCCAATGGGAGGGTTCATTCCTCCAACTTGTTTGGGTCTAAGCATTGTCAAACCCACCGAGATCCTCTCGTGGTCCACCACCACAAAGGACAGTCTCGTTCATTCTGTCCGTACAGTGCTTGCGCCACTGTGTGCAGACCGGGCCTCCAGCATCCTTGTTCGGCGTTCTCTTCCTCACAGGTTGCTGCTGGCTCTGCAGCTCCAACCTGCGCCATCCCTCCAATTTGTGTGTACGTCAGAGGGCTTCCCCTGCGTATGTTTCTCTCTCACTGTCCATGATTTGCGCATTCCTTTAACAGGCTGTTCTGCATTCCACACACCGTTATGTCTCTGTTCAGGTGGTGTACTCTACTCTGTCCAGCATTATCTGAAACCAATAGAAGGGAAACTATGTTACTTGTGTTTGCCGGCAGTCCCATGTATGCAGATGGTTTTGCTGGCATAGGGAGTTCCTCATGGGAACATTAGTCCTTGTTCCATAGAGGGGACTCACTCCCATTTAGGTTCCACTTGCCCAGACCTCTAGGGAGGGTCTTGCAGAGTGGACTCACTAGCCTCAAAGGGGGTAGCTCCCCCCTGGGGAGAAGGTGTGAATACTCTCGATTTGTCACACTGTTCAGTCAAAATCTACTTTGTACTGTACAAATACCTAATAATTCATCACTTAAGCCCAGGTCCAATATAATGTGTGAATCTTAATCACAGTGGTCAAGGAACATTTGATGTTAAATGCTTGCTTTTTTAAAGGGTACACAACTATCATTTAAAAGAAACATTCAAATCCCATTTTGCATAAGCCTTTGCATTGCTTCTTCCCAGAAGATTATGCCTGCAATAGTCAATATGTACTGTACAAATACCTAATAATTCATCACTTAAGCCCAGGTCCAATATAATTTGTGAATCTTAATCACAGTGGCCAAGGAACATTTTATGTTAAATGCTTGCTTTTTTAAAGGTTACACAACTATCATTCAAAAGAAACATTCAAATCCCATTTTGCATAAGCCTTTGCATTACTTCTTCCCAGAAGATTATGCCTGCAATAGTCAATATGTGGTGTGATGAACGTTGAGGGCGTCCTCATTTCTTTTTCCCTGGTATCCTCTTCTTGGGTGGCCAGGGAAAGGCCATTGCTTTTGGATCCTGACCCGCAGGGTGGATGTGGAAGGGAGGATCACCTGGGGGGAGGAGACTTGGGGAGTGGGGAGAGGACGTCCTTAGGTGAGACATGGTATCCCCCATTTCCCTTTCACAATGAACCCTGCATCCCTCAAGCCTTTGTAGACTTTTGCAGACTTTTCCCAGTGCTTCCCCTAAAACATTCCCCAAAATCCACCAGTATGCTACTGGGACGAAAAGGAGGACAACTAGATTGACTCATCCTCATTTTATTAAAACAGACACATATCGACCCCAGCCAAGTACTGGGACGAGCAGAAGGACAACACTAGTAAATCAGGACTACTGAGTTAATGGTGAGCGGTCTAGTCCTTTTTGGAATAAGTATGGAGGCTGGAACTTTCAAAGCTGGAATCCTGAAGGAAATGGAGTCAGCTGTTAGAGAATGCCCACAAACTGCTCGGTACCGGCAGACCTCTCCGGTGTAGCAGCAGGAGCGCTTGAGACCCGGGGGAAAGTGCAGAGCTTATGCAGTCGGAAGCTAAGGTACAGGACCTTGGAAGCCAGTGGCAAGCCGTAGGACAGAGATCGGTGGGACTGAAGGAAGTGGTTGTGCGAGTCCTGAGGAATAGAGGAAGCACTGCTGGGTGTGCGCGAGCTATGGAAGACCGCTGGGAGAACTCTGCAAGGGGCCGCACAGGAAGAAAGAACCCTGTGGCAGCGGAGGACCTTGCAAGGAGCTGTAAGTCCCACTGGTGAGTGCAACCAGAAGGGGGAACACAGGGCTGGCAGGCAGTCATAGCGACAAAGTAATGGACATTAATATACTTGGAAAACACGCATTGCTAAGTGAACTGTCAAGCTAAAGCAGAAATAAGGCATTTTGAATACTGAACAAACTGAAAGCATTTAAAAGCAGATATAAGGAATTTTGAATAATGAACGTAATGAAAGCAAGTTTGTGGACACGCTTGCATCTTGAGAAGAGTGGAAAGAAAGAGTGTGAATCTTACTGAAATGAAGTTTATAAGCTGCACAGAAACGATGAACTGCATTAACTGAAAAAACAGTGCTAGTAAGCAAAGAGAGCACAAAGAATTGTATGCCTGATATGAGGAATCCAGCATTGGCCAAAGCCAAGAGAGGTCAAGGAACTGCATGTTACCAAGAAACAAGCATTGGCAAGAGCCAAGGGAATCCGAGAAAGTCTAACAAATGCAAGGTGGCCAGTCAAGCCCCCATACAGTGTCAGGATAGTGTGATACATGTGAATGAAGCAAGCCTCACTGCTAAGAAGAAGCACTGGACTGGTGTTAGTAGAAAAGCCGTCAAGGAGGGGTACCGGTTGCGTGACCTGTAATTGGTGGAACGTGTGGTCCGACAACTGAACCTAGACCGGTGCCTCCTGAATGAAAGAGCCACTAAATACACCTATAAATAAGCTTGTGCTGTGCAATGACCTGTTTGTTGTTTTGAAGGCTGGAAGATTTGACCTCTTGGGGAAGGAAAGCCCCTTTGGTGTTTTGTTGAAAAGCTGGAAGATTTGAACTCTTCTGTTAAGGGATCCCATGTGTTTTATGAACTGCTTTGAACTTGGGGAAGTGTTGCTGATTGCAAGCCAAGAGCTGGAAGAAGCTCTGAACTTTATTGTGAACACTATTCATTTTGATGCTGACATCCCTACACATTGTGTGAGAGCAAGTATGGGCATTGGACGCAGACAGATGTTTTAGTTTGGACTTCCTGACACAGACTATCCTTAGTTTTCTTTAGGCAGGGAAATCCCACCTTAGAATATTGCAAGTTAGACGTTACTTCACCCTGCCTTTTTGAGTTAATAAAACATTGTTGCAATAACTTGAACCTGTTGTCTGTGTCTGGCTCATGATGTCTTCACAGTGGTCAGTGTTTATTTTCTCCACACATTGCATTTGTGGGGGTTCACTTTTCCACAACGTCCTGTCCTTGCCTATGCAAATCCATAAATCTGATTTCACATCAGGTGCCCCTAATACATAGTGCTTTATAACTCCTGGAATTTACATCTTCCAGGCATCCCTGTGGACTACGTAGTTCCATTCACAACTTGTCTGATTGCTTGAGTCAGGCTATACGTCGGGGCCTACTTTCTTCCGATGGGCCCAAAGGTGATAACAAAAATCCAACCTCTTCAACCCTTCAATCCCAGCTCACAAACTTCCATGCATGTCTCAACAACCAAAGTGGTACTGGGATTCCTGAATCTTCCATCAGCATTCTAAGGCAAGACTGGAGATTGATGTCATCACAGAGCGATTTCAGCTTGTAATTCAGGTGTCATGCACTATGTCCCACTCAGTCTTCATGACTGATTCTGGAAAGTAGGAAAATATATTATTTGGTACATTTTGCGTTATACTGCTCATGTCTTCCATGGCACATAATTTCCTTGCATCTGCATTGGTTAACTGCCACCCCATTATCGGTTCAAGTATCCTCTGTAATTCACCTACTGTTTCCTCATGTAAAGTTCCCCAGGAAATATTTTCCAGGCTGAGCCTGCTGTATTAGCCCTATCACAGATCCTCCCCTCCAGGCTTCTCTGATTTTGCTTTTTCTCACCAATTAGCATGTGATTTTGCTGGGCCAATCTGATCACTTCTCCTGTTGAACAAATTGGAAAGTGAGACGTAACTTGAAAGTTCACTATGGATAAAACAAAATGCACTGAACCGAGATTAATATTTACTGCTGTCCACTTTACTGGATCAGTCCCATTGTGCACGTTCTTATTAAAAAGGCATTTGTGGTTGTATTGATTACTTCCTTTATGACTTTTGGCTTAGTGATGTGATGAAGTACTTGTTCTTTTGAGTGGCAGTCTATATGATCAGTGGACTTCATTGTCACCCATACAAGGGTTCATTGGCAATGTCAGTGTCAAAGAGGTAGTTATAACATTGTCTTTTGAGCACCTACCCTTCTTTGAAAGCACCAAGATGCCTGGTGCCATCGTCAGTTCCAACGTTTTCCATAATGACATGTGCTAATACAGCTGACCTTTGTGGCATTCACTTGCCCACACTGCATCCTTGCTGCTCGCCATCTTGCTCTCCGTTGTACACTACACAGCTCTGCTACGCAGACGTTGTGTGTCCAGAAAACACACATATGTAGAACAATATTCAGTTAGCTTTGTTTTCTGTTCCAGTCTAGTAACTCCTGTTTCCTGCAGTTTCCTTGCCCATCCCACAGGTTTCATGATATTGTTCTGAATAATGTTCCTCTTTGTTCACTCCAAATTAGGTGCCTCGCGCTCCCAACTTATTTGTACCCATTCCATTAAAGTTCCACATGCGGAGGTATCTAGCCTTAGGTGCACTACTCTGCACATTGAATAATTCCCAAATAGAAGGGTATCCCACAATCCCAAGAAGAGGTCCCACAGTTGCCTCTTTACCACACTACAACAGACCTTTTCTTCCACTACGTCCAAGACCTTATCTCACCTTTCGTTATTTCTTGCTCACTCCTTTGTGCATGCTGTGCTATTTACTTGAGTTTTATATTCTTTAAACCACTTCACTCACCTGAGCCCCAATACAGTAAAATAAGAAGAAACAAATCACTAACTAGCAAGAACAACAGGATTGATGGCTGTCACATAAATAGGATCCATCTGTTTTTACATTGACTGACATGCATATCGTAGTGTCAATAGTCAGCAAAATCTCATGGTGTTCAGACCATCTTGTGTCTAGGCATCTCTGCCTTTGGTGCCCTTTCATGAAAATCCTGTGATCTGGCTGAAATAAATGACACAGTACTTTTATACCTTTCCGGAGCACCTTCTAAAACGGCTGGTAAACACATCTGACAACCTTTACTAACCTTTCCCTGTATTTGTGTACTGCATCAACCATGCACATTGCCCTTCCCTAAGGGTGCTGGCTTGTCTCTGGCAGGTGCATTGGCCTACAAGTGAGCATCTAATGTGGACACAAGACTACAACCCTATTGGCTGTGCCAAACGCACTGATTAGACTTATAAGCATTCCACCGGGCCACTTTAAACCGGTTTCAGCACATATATTTGCGATCTAATTTTTAAGGATGCCATTTTCTCTTCCCACCAGCTCCACTGTATGTGGGTGATCAGGGTGATGGAGTTTCTGCTGTACATTTAGTGCTTTGCACAACTCCTGTATTAAGTACTCTGTGAAATGCATAACTCTATTACGATTGATACTTACTGGCACCTCAAATCAAAGGATAAAATTGCATCATATTTTTTTTTATTTGTTCTTGGTTTACAAGAATCCTTTACAAAAGAAAATTTGCGTTCACATAAATACTGATGAACAAAACATATCATCACCTACACAAACACGATGAGATTCAGTTAAAACTAATTCAGCTGGATAATAACGACAGAACAGTAGAATGCAACAAGTTAGTATACAATTTGCATGAAACATGGGTAATATTAACTGTTCTGAAGTATGGCCTAGACAAAATATATATCATAAAAGAAATATCTTGGTTTAAGAATTACAGGGCCTCATTACACGGATGGCGGTAGGGATTTACCGGTACGGTAGGGATTTACCGGTACCGGTAAAATACCGGTACCGGTAAATCCCTACCGCCTTACTACGAGATCCCTTTGCGGGTTGGGGGATTTAACGCCTGCTTTTTGCAGGCGTTAAAATCCAACCCGCTAAGGGACCTCGGAGCTAATTACGGCACCGCAAAATTGCGGTGCCGTAATTAGCGCCTTCCCCATTCCCATTATGCCCTATGGGGCAGAAATGGGAATGGGGAAGGGCAATGGCGGAAAGGGGATTTACCGCCCCTCCAACCTTGGAATGGGGCGGTAAATCCCCTTTCCGCCAAGGCGGTGCCGGTATTTTACCGGCATGAGCCATGGCGCTAATAGCGCCATGGCTCACCGCCTACCGGGTAATAAGGCCCATAGTCTTGAGTGTTGCATAGCTCCCATCTGAAATAACTTGTTTGTAAAAAGAAATAATAAAGGTTATGGACCTGTATCCAACAATTCCAAAATACAGTGTCGTAAAACAAATGAGGTGGACAGCTGGAGAACATTAGCCGTCTTTCACATACATTTAAACTTCTGATATAACAACAGTTGGTCATGAACAAAATTCATAACATACAAATCTATACAATAAGAAAAATGAAATTCGTCAAGAGGATCAAACAATTATTTAAATGTTTTACCTCGGTGACTAAATGCCTCGGTGACTAAATCAGACAGGTCAGCATCAATGAGTGATAACAAACTAGTTAGGGCAAGGAGAAAGGTTTTGGTGGTCCTCATCATGTACTTAGACAATAACCATTCCCATGTCAAAATAGAATTTCCTACACTATCACATCCAAGAAGGGTTAATCTAGATGTTTCAGAGTTTCAATTTGGGAGTGGTGTTTGCAGAATCTTCGATTCCAGTGTTTAGTGTGTTGAAACATATGGAACTGATTGAGTTTGAATCTCAAATAAAGGTTGCGCGTTTTGGAACAAGCGAAACATAAGAGATACATCTGCCTGGGAAACGTCTTACGAGAGTGCCAAGTTGTTCGATGGTGCATATCCAATCAAACTCAAAAAGCTTTTTTTTGGCAAACGTTGGGCGTTTTATGAGGTCACTGGGAGATATATTGATAGTGTCCATAATGGAGCGCATTCTAGTATCGAATCGTGTCATGGCGGGAAGCTTGCAAGTAATGTGCAGTTTTTCGAGATCAATAAATAAGGAATTGCGTGGAGGCTGAAGAAAGCAAGCATAAATGCTCAGTTACCTCCATTTGAATCGCACAGACATCAAGTATAGGCCTAGTTCATGAAGAATGCAAGCATTGGGTGTTGTATTAGCCAAAACCAGAGTTTTTTTTTCTCCACATTTGTCCTTTCCTTGAATGGAATTAAGGATGTGATCTATATCACTCAAAAACAAATATAAACCATATAGGATGATGGATTCTGCTTTGAGAGAGTAGAAATCTAAAGCAGTTAGAAGAGAGAATTGACATAATCTTCGATAGATGATGGTTAGTTGAGCAATAAGAGGTCGCAATTTGATTTTTAGAGAATTATGCCAATTGGCAATAGAGGACACATCTGCCAAATTGTACCCCAAGTAACGAATGCCAGTAAATTTGTCTATAGGAGAACCATGAAGTGTCCAAATAAAGGAAGTATTTTTTTTCTTTTTGCCCGAGAAGATGAGAATTTTAGATTTCGCAGGGCTTGCCTCAAGGTTGAATTGTGAAGCATATGATGCAAATGCGTCAAGTTTGTGCTGTAATCTATATGGGGTTCTGTCGAAAAAGATGAGGTCATCTGCGAAAGCCAGCCAATGGAGTCGCAGATGACCCAATCTCATTGAATAAGTGATAGTTTTGGACCACAAGGAGTCGATATCAGCAAGGAACAGATTGAAAAGAGTGGAGGCAAGGTTGGAACCCTGTTTAACCCCCTGATGAAGGTGGGGATCTCGTCTGTGAAGTTGCCAGACTGATTGATGCAAACTCTGAAGAAAGTTGCACGATGGAGCATGGCGATAGTATGGATGAGATAAGAAGGACAACCCAGTTTTTACATTTTGACCCATAACATGTTGCGAATTACAGTGGGTCATGTCAAGTGCCGCCATATAGACGGTGACAATTGTGGTATTTTTTAGAGGCCTGAAGTATGTGTGTGAGCACTGTGGCATTAAGAGAGGTACCCATTTGTTTACGGAATCCTGTTTGAGAGGATGAGAGAAGATCATGGTCACAGACAAACTGATCCAGTTCATGAAGTAGTAAAATGGTAAAGACTTTGTAGGAGGCATCCATGATGGCGATCGGACGGTAGTTGGTAGGATTAGAAGGATTGCCTCTTTTAAAAATTGGGATAATAATAGAAGTTAACCACGATCGTGGGATGGAATTGGAATTGAAAATGTTCTGGAATTTGATTTTGAGAATATTAGCCCAAAATGTGGCATCTGTCTTGAGGATGCATGTTGGAATACCATCAGGGCCAGAGGCCTTTGAGAAGTTGAGTTTCCTGATGGCCCAGATGATATCATCTGACGACCAGATGGGATGCAGCAGAGAACAAATGTTCATAATAGAAAAAGAAGCACTCAAATAAGTGGGCGGAATTTGAAAATTGCGGCTATGTACTGGGACCAATTAGCGGCTGAAATAACTGAGTCCATAGAATAAGAATTCTTGCTAGTGATGTCCTTAATCATGGCCCACATCGATTTAACATCATGCTTACAGAGATGCCGAATGATGGTCTGATTATCGGCACAATTCATCTTAAGTTTTAAATTCTTTATAGAATTCTTGTAGGATTGAAGAATGTGTTTTTTGGACGTAGAAGTGGTTGCCCAAGAGAGAGAATTCTTTGCAAGAGCTATTAAGCTTTTATTTTTTTGTTGTTTTAACATCGCTATTTCCAGGAGAAACGTATGCTTATGAACGTAAGGGCAAGAATGCTTATGGTTGAAGATAAGCAAGAGCTGAGAGCGAATGAGAATATTATTACACTCTTCAATGAGTTGTATATCATTCATTGAATAACTACCTTGTAGATCATTAAGAGGAGTATTTTTGAGACATGAAATTGTTTGCAAAGTTCAGGATGCCAGTGAACCGCTATTCCAGGCAGCTGGATTTCTATGAAAGTTAGATGCTTAGACATCACTTTGAGTTCAAGCGAAACGACGCAATGGTCACCTTAACCAACTTCTATAGATGTCGTGGGTTGACAGCAAAAGAGTAAATTAGAAATAAAACAAATAGTCGATATTGCGGATTAATAATAAAACAAATAGTCGATGGTCGAGTGAGCTGATCCTTGATACCATGTAAAAGGGAGAGTAATGCTAGTTTTGGGGGAAGATGGAGATCCCACGAGGTAAGGAAGTGAAGACAGTTTAGGCCTCTAATATGTGAATTGGAACCACTGAGATGGACAGGCTGTCCAGATGCGGGATTAGGGATAATAATACTTTCAATACAGCTAGAACTCCTGGGCTGCCATGTTCAGCATACTAGTAAAAAAACACTGCAGCTATGTAAATGGTGCCCATGGAGCCGGTTATGCCGCCTGTTCTACATTTGTCGATGTTCCTACATTTTGTTGACAGATCAGACAATGGAAGAATAATTGTTCCACTAATTGTGGATAACCTGGAGCATACCATTCTTTCCTCATCTTTGGTACCATTCCTCTTTTCGCCATGTGTGCTGCACCATGTAGCATTTGGGGAAAGTAATGCAGGGGTGCCTTGGGAACAACTGCATGTCGTTCACACATCTGCCAACACCTTATCCTTGTGAAGGGAACCTCCTGCTTTGCTTCATGCATTCATTCTATGTCTGGAGTTTGCTCTTATATTTCTGCTAACTGTTCAAGAGTGTCATATGATGCATTTTCAGACTGTGTTTGCCTTTGTAGCATACGTTCTCCACTCAAAGCATCAAGGAAAATGGCAGTCTTTCTCATGGTTTCATCTGCAGGTGCATTACCTTGACTGATGTCATCTGTGGGGGCTTGATGTGTTTCATAATTTATGATTGTGATTTCTTTGTGTAACATGTTAATTCTAAGAGGGCATGTGATGATTCCGATATGGTTCTCTTATGAGTTCCATTCTGTTATATATTGTATCCATCCAATACAGGAATACACAATAAAATAGCCACCATGAGATTACTTACAAAATCAGGAGTGTTACTAGGTCTGGAAAACATCTGGTGCTACGCTAATGTCAGGACTGTTGGGACTCAGGGCTAGCTAGACATTTGGTTGTAGCCCCTGAGTTTCTATATGGGGCTACAACCAAAAGACCTGGGGCTATAGCCTCCTCAGTCCCCCCCCTTTAGTGATGCCGCTGTCCAAAATAGTGAAGGTTCCAGCATTCACGTGGCAGTTATAGTCCCGTGATTCCACCCTGGCTCACAGAGACCTCAAAATAGAATTAGGTGAGTTGACTAGCGCAGCGTTCAACTCCCACAATCCATGTACCTAGAGTTCCCAGATGTCTCTGCCAGTTGCATACAGATCAGGAACAAGAACGTTTTATCACAGATAGGTCACTCTTAATAAGAGTGTTACATACCAAGGTGCTGAGACTAATGCATTCCTGTTATTGGGAATTTTCATGTGGAGTATTAGCAGTAAGTAGTAATCCACATGTTTTTATCAATGTGCTTATAACAGCTTAGATATCTGGACATGGGATTTATTATTACAGAATAGTTTTGGTCTTGTGTGTCCTTGTATGCATTATCTCAGGTAAGCGCATTGTTTTATTCTGAAACAGGACAATTGTTTGTTATAGCAGCCAAAGAATCCCTGCTTTTGGTGTTGCTTTTGATCTGAGAGTACAGATTGACAGATTGAAAACTATAATTCCCCCTGTTGCCGCACAGCCAATTAAGCCTTGCCTTCTTTTTATGTTGGCATTGCAGCAGAGCTATTGTTTTAATTAGAAGTGATGTCATAAATTGAAGGAGAAAAGGGTGATTTTGGACCTTGTATATTTGCAGAAACACAAGAAAGATGACAGATTTGTCCTGCGGGGTTCAAGCATTAGGAGGAAGATGGTCCCCAAGTTGAAAGAGACAAGGTACTTGGACTTGATATGGCAGTGCAATATACATAGATAGCACGTGCCGATTAACCAGGGGCCTCATTACGAGAAGTCCGCTAAAAACGGGGTCATTACCGGCATGGAGGAACTAACGAGTCCGTGCTCGTTTGATGCCGCTAATAGCAGCTGATTGCGAGTGCACAAGCACGCGCGTACCCCCATGCCGGTAATGGCCATACCGCCATGCCGCTAAAGGCCTTCCAACCCCCCGATAGCGCCATCACGGGACCCGCCGATACCGCCTCTGCCTAGGAGGCACCCCTTAATACCGACCTGGTAATAACATCATGCTAATACCGGGCTCATAATGCTGGACCCAGAAGTAACGTCATCCCGTCGGAACGGGAAATGCGCCGGCAGCCATCTTTAAAAACACAATCCATTGCAATCCTCCCAAACCACCAGTGTTGCACAGGAGAGACCAGGGCCTTCCATATCAACATGTCCAAGGCAAGCAGAAAATCTAACCCCCGCCTGCGCAAGAAGCGTTTTTCTGATGAAGAACTCAACATGTTGGCGGACACCCTTGCTGCCCATGCTGAGGAGATAAACATGCACAAACTCAAAAAGGAGGTGCAGCAAAGGAAAAAGGAGATTTGGGAGGAGGTAGCCCGCAAGGTATCTGCAGTCGGCACCACCCCACGGACAGTCAAAGACTGTAAGAAAAGGTGGGATGACCTCCACCTTGGGGTATGCAACATCCTGGTCAGCAATCGGAGGGAGGCCATGGCCACAGGCGGGTGTGTCCACTCCCCGACAAAACTAATGCGCTGGGAGGAGACGTGTAGTACCTTCATCCAGATGGAGTCTATCGAGGGCTTCGGGGAGATGGAGATTGGTGCCGCAACATCTGGAGATGGAGGTGAGTGACCCTGCAGACCCCAGTAGGGGACACCATGACGTAGCACAAGTGAACTGGAATAGAGTCCAGGCAAGGCAATGCATGTCCCAACACACACAAATCAACACAGCCATGTCCAGATGGAGGCCCAAACCCTGCCACACTGAAATGCATGCAATCCCATTACCAACAGACAGCCAACACACATGGACCATTCCCATGTCAAACATCACACATACCCCAATACAACAGCATGGCACCTGCCATGCAGCATTCCTGAATTGAGACGTCATGGCAAATGCCAAAATGCCCCCTTCAAACTACCCTGTGTGACACACATGTAAGATATGAATGCATGATAAATGAAAATTTCCACAGCACCATATAATGCATCTTGCATGTAACACCATCACTGATGCCCTGCATCTCTTCTACCACCCCCCAGGCACCGATGGAGAAGATGCCAGTGAAGAAACACCCACAAGGGCATCCACGTCCTGGGCCAAGACAACTGCCACAGGCAAAACCACCTCCGTGGCAGCCTCGCAGCCCACACCAAAACCCAGGGTGAGTGTCCAGGCCATGCCCGCACATGATGGCCCCACAGCTACACCTGTGACCGGACCCACAGAGCTGAAAACACCAGCGGAAGGCGAGGCCAGTGGCATCCATTCGGCAGAAACAAGTTCTGTGGGCGAGACAGCAGCCACTGCCCCACTGAGCGACATCGAAATCGGAGCAGAGGAGTATGTGGACGAGGAAGGCCTAATCCATGTGGCATGTTCACACTCCCCAAGCCCCCTGTCTACCCCCAGCCCCACACTCAGGCCACACCCACCAGCACCAATGTGGATCCTGCACTCCACAGTTCGGACCTCAGCACCACCCCCGAGGCCAGCCTTGCCAATGCACGCCCGGTCGCAGCACCCTCAACCACTGCTGCTCCCACCAACCTTAAGGTACGGCTATCAAGGGTGGTGGCAAGACAGGACTCCATGCTGGAACTTGTCCGACAATATGTTGCAGAGGGTGAGGATACAAGGAGGGAGATAGCGCAGGTCATTGCAGGGAACACTGCCGCCATCAATGCCTCTGCGGTGATGATGCGAGACAGTCTGGGGGCCGTCACGCAGGTCCTGACCTCAATACTGCTTCACATGCAGCAGCAACAACCTGTGCCAGCCGTGCCAATCACTACGGCATCCGCCCCATCCACCACACCCCCATCCTCCACAGCCGCTTTCTCTGCACCCTCCAGCCCTGTGCGTCTGACAAGGCGGAGTGCAAGGCAGTCAGAAATGCTGCCCCCGGACACCAAGAAAGCACGGAAATAGTGTTGGACAACAATGGGAGTGGGTTAGATGGTGTTGGTGCGGTATAGGTGTATAAAGGGGTGTTCATTGGGGGTATGGGGTGTTCATTGGGGGTATCAGGTGTTCATTGGGGGAATGGGGAGTTTTGGTGTAGTGGGGGGGAGAGGGGTAGCACTTTTCCGTAGTTTACATTAATACACCCGTTGTGTGAAAAATCATTTAATGCCTGGACATTGTTCTTTTCGTGTGTATCCATTTCATTCATGACAGTGCACAGTGCCCAGCTCCCCACACACATACCCTGTGTGCATGTCCACATGGACCCAGTGCTCAGTGTAGCACTGACAAATATCCATCAACGTCCCTGTGGTTCAGAAGTATTCGTCAATCAGTGATTGGCGTACAGCACGGCCATCTTGTACATCACGTACTGGCAGAGGTGCTAATTCTCCTCCATCTTAAACCTCATCATCCTCACCCGGTGCATGCATGTGAATGTCAGGTGGCAGTGGTACACTTCTCCGGACGCACATGTTGTGCAGCATGACACAGGCCATGGTGATCCTTGCCACCTTCTCAGGCCTATAAAGGAGTGATCCACCAGATCTGCTTAGGCAGCGGAATCGCACCTTCAACAGGCCAAAGGTCTGCTAAATCACAACACGGGTACGGATATGTACATGATTGTACTCCTCTCCATGGCTGTTATGCGGGTTCTGCATGGGGGTAAGTAGCCACGGCTACAAGGGATATCCTCCATCACCTGCATGGGAGTACAGAGAGGTCTGTGTGAGTCATTCTGAGCTGCCACTTTCAGGATTCACAGCTATGGCCGCAGCTATTTGCTTTTGACATGCACCTGTCCCTGTACGTATGCACTATGTTTATTTGGATGCATTGTGTACTGCAATATGGTCTGCTAGTCTGGATGGTGGTGTACAGATGATGCACGGTGTTAACTTGCATGCTGATACGGATGTACTGTGGATGCGGAACGATGTCTTGCCTCCCATGATTGCAGTGTATGCTACACTGTGCCTAATCACACTGGCCACATTGGCACAGTTGTAATCATGTTCAGTCATGCATCGCTTGACAGACCCATGGTGGCCTGGTTGTGCATCTCACATGTTGTCATTGATGTACGGCATTGGTCCAATGTGTGGCAGTGTTGTGTCATGTTCGGGTTGGGAGGTTCAGGTCAGAAGTGTTTAGCTCTGAATGCATTGTCCACTCACTGCCCATTCCCACCCAGGTGGGGCATGCATCCCCCCCCATTCCCACCCAGGTGGAATGTACACCCCCCCCATTCCCACCCAGGTGGAGTATGCATCCACCCACATCACAAGCCTGATGTACTGCCATGGGCCAGTCAGGCAACTCACCAAGCAGCCAGGCACGTCGTCCAGCATGTTGCTCCATGTGACAGGGTAGCATGGAGTTACGCAGCACCATGGAATCATGTGTTGATCCGGGATATCGGGCACAACAATGTGTGATGATCTTGCTGGAGTCACATACCATCTGCACATTGATGGAGTGGTATTGCTTGCGATTGTGGTACACCGCCTCTATGGCATGAGGGACTACCAATTCAACATGGGTGCAGTCGAGGGCACCGACACAATTGGGCATGCCTGCCAGTGCATGGAAGCCTACTTTGGTGTCGGCAATCTCCTGGGCAGTCCGTGGTAGGGATATGTGGGTGCTAGCGTGCTTCAGGAGGGCATCCATCACTTGGGTCAGCATGCGTGAAAGTGTGGTTGTGATATACCATGCAGCTGGCCCACTGTGTGCTGGTAGGCGCCTGTGGTCATTAAGTGGAGCACAGACACCACCTTTAGTAGCGGGGGGATGGCAGTGCGTATTTCAGTAAGGCTGACGATGTCGTCGTATATCATGTCCACAATGGTGGTGATGGTGTCCCGGTCCAACCGGTACAGGGTGTGGATCTGCGCAGGGGTTAGATTGAATGGACTGGGTCTGATGCGAGGGATTGGTAGCTGCCTACGAGGTACTACTGGCTGCACTGGTGATAATTGCTGGGCCTGTCTCACCCTCCTTCTCCTCCTGTGTCTCCTCTGTGCTGCCTGTTGTTGCTGCTGCAGTTGTTGTTGTAGTTGCTGTTGTTGCTGTAGTTGTAGCAGTACAGGCATGTCCTCCAGCCCCATGATTGCAACAGCTAGTGGTATCATTTTGGTGTGGGTAGGGGTGTGGTGTGTGGGTGTACTCCTTTTATGCTGGGACAGGCTCCATTGACTCCACCTGGGGTGATTGTGTGCACCTGTAGCAGTTGCCTTCACTGCAGGTTGCTATTTACGGGTGGTCCGCGATGCCTGTATTAACGCCGTCGTGCAGGCCCTATTTACCACCTTCGGGATGCCGGTAAGTGCATGCCCGCATTACTTGTGATGTCCTCCTATTACCGGCATCCCACTATTTCCTCCGCGAAGGGGCGCGTGTACACGCACAGGCCGGTATGAAGGGGCACGGTATGGGCTGGGGCGGTATTGGCGGGTTGTCGGGTCGTAATGGCCCGGACCCGTTAACGATGCCGGTAATACCATTCCGCCTTCCTATTTTCATTACCTCCATTCTCGTAATGAGGCCCTTTTTATTTTGTAGTGTCAACCAAGGGTGGTGTTTGCAGAGTTGTCCAATCATGCTGAGGGATCTCCATAGGAAGATCGCTGTATCTATTACCTCCAATTGTATTTAAATCATGAACTACAATTAATGCAGGAGATCAAATTATAGAAAGAGGAACAGATAGTTCAACTAACCATTACGAGAGGGTGAATATGAGGCAGTGTTCTCTGATAAATGTCTGCAGTTATAGCACAAAGACAAAAACATGTTGGACAATTGAGTGGCATTTGAATATATTGTCAGATGTCGACAATCGTTTTCAAAAGAATGTTAGTGTTTTTTTGCATTTTATGTGTTGTATGTTATGATTGATGTTGTTGAGCACACTCGGGTGATTTGGTGCTGGTTACTCATTTTTTCATCCTCCCACGTTTTGTTTTACTTTTTTTTACTTCTTTTAAGCATTAGCATTTGTGTTTTGATGTACTCTATTGTGTAGATTATGGGTTTGGAGGTTTTGTATAGGAGGCAGATCATTTTAAATTGATTGTATTTGTGACCAGTGGTCTATAAAAATAAAAAGTATTCAAAATAATGTTGAATAAAGTGTAGCTTGCTCAAGCATATTGTGATTGTCATGTACAGGAGTAGCAAGATACTCACAAGAACCTGGGTTCTTGCAGTGTCATATGATGCTAAGAGGGCCCATACGCAATGGGTATTCCTTTTTGGGGTTCTTGTACTTTCCTTTCACACGTAATCATGTACTTTCTCCAATGCACAGCGGGAATCAGAAACACATGTTTACCCACTTGTTCTTTACTATGGTACAAGCACACTTCAATGCAACCAACTCTGACACTTGTGCTGAGAAGGCCTCTGGTGACTGCACATATTCTGCCCACTGCATACTCTGTCTTTAATTCTCCTCCTTACTTTTTGACACAGGTACCCTCTACATAAATCTCTTCATCTGGATTTTACTAAGGGATTTCTTGTAACTCTTCCCGGTCTAGGAACCACTGTGGTTGCTAAAATACAGTCATGTTCTTCCCCATCTGCCAGGTATGGCAGAAACACGATTGGGTTTGACTCTGAGCATTGTGTCAGGAGAGCATTTGTTGAATTTAAAAGTATGAATTATTTTAGGTGTCCTGGCAGGGATACATATTGGGTCTAGGTTTTGAGCACTGTGACAGGGTCATGGCCCTGTGAAGAGAGAGCAAGGGGGGTTTTGAGGGACCCCAGTTTCTGAGACCCCCTCATGTGCCATGCCTGTTATTAATGGTGCCACCCTCTGTCGCAAAATACCTACCAGTAAATGTTCGGGTCATTGTTCTCTCTTTCCCTTTTCAGAACTCCAGCTCCCACGCCCAGCACCTGACCTAACAACCCCAGATGGACCTCAGTAGAGTGCAGGGGCCAGCAAAAAACACACTGGGGGGAGGGGAGACTGCAGAGGGACAAGGGAAACAAAGATACCCTCCCGAAACCAAATTGGCAACAAAACTCACTAACAAGTGAGGAAAGAACGAACATCCTGAGCCTGTAGCTGCTACCACACCAGAGATCGTTTCCAAAACGTGCTAGAAAGAGGGAGGGGCTTAGAGGGTTTTTAAAGCCTCTCACCTGTGTAATGCAGTCCCTTCGGAAAAGACAGGTACAAATTGCTTTTTAGAGTCAGGTGAGCGATGAAGCCAATGGAAGGAGGAGGGGAAGACAGAACCAGCGGAACCACAATATAAAAGGGCACAGAAGGAAAGGCAGAGTGTTGGTTGTTTGGTGAAGTCAGTGGAGGTGGAGGCAGATCAGTATACCAGGCGAAGGGAGGGCGGTGCAGAAGAGCATGGGGGACGATTTAATATCATCTAGGTCCTTTTTCAGAGCCTGGGTAAAGCGTGTTGCGCTTTCTGCGTGGTAAACAATCCACATAGATTGATGCCCAAAATGGGGAAAGGTGAAAAGATGTTGGCTATCTGGTGTAGTTGACAGAGAAATGGAAGCTCAGCACAGATTCACAGCTGTGAAATGAGTGGCTGTGGGCGGTATATTTGAAAGAATAGTTGACAGATTCTGGACTTCAAGAAAAGATGCAAATACAATTACATTTACTGCTCCTAATTCTTGGACACATATATGAACACATATGGACACATATATGAACACATATGGACACATATATGAACCTTGTAGCCAGGTTTCTTCATGGGTCGGATGGGTGAATTGCATGGCCTTATAGTAGACACAAGGGTATCGCTGAAAACATTACTGCCTCTGCTCTAGGTTTCAAAGTATACTGGGGCTTTCTGGGGAGCAGCTTTGTAACGTCTACCAGAATGTGCACTGGTTCCGTGTTACAAATGAAAGCTCCTTTGTTCACATGTCGCAAACACAACTCTTAGGGCACTTCAGTCGAACAACGACTGCTGTACATCTCCCTGCGCACTTCCCTCCTCCTTTCTCTCTTTGCCTTCCTCCTGCTCTGCATTCACTATGTCATCCTCATGTTCATTTGGGTTGCCTAAAAAAGAACCGGCCGGAGCATGATATGTAGTGCATTGCAATTTACAGATCAGGTCCTTCCTCATAAATGAACTGGTGTAAGGGGCTCAACAGAAATGTATGCTTATCTGAAATTTGACCCATTGACACTGTCAAGGATTGAGTAACTGGACGAAGCGCTGGATTTTTTTAGATCCCCACAGCTCGTACTGGTTCAAGACAATTGGGCATTCATAAAATCCCTACTCTTAATTGGAGAAAGGTTTACCCCCCTGTTAGCCAGATTTGACACATCCTTCCCATGCATTTCACAGTCAAGAGTCCCTCTTGATTAACAGGTATCAATGTTTGCATGATGATGTTGGTTTGTCCCTGGCATTCCTAACCACTAGTTTGTTGTTTGATCTGGACATGAAGGGTTTTGTGTTCACATTTGGAAAAGGGGGTGGGGAGAGCGGCGGGAGCAACCACTCCTTCGTTCGCTTAGAGTTGAGCACAATTTGGACACTGAATCTTCCAGTGCCCCTTCTGCTTACCATAATGATACAATGGGCTTCATTATAAGTCTGGTGGTCCGGAAACGAGGGTGCCGGTAGCAACATACCGGCACCCTTGCCGGATTTCCAGACTACAACCATGCCTACAGGGGCTGTTCGTTGCTCCCAGCAGGTCTGACCTGACGGGGTCACTGGCCCCTGCAGGCATGGTTTTCACAGAAGCACCAGCTTCGTTAGCAAAGGTGCCGGTGCTTCTGTGTCTCCATTCGCGTGGACTTACACTTTCTGCCGCCTGCCATCCCGGGCTGCCGGGACTTCCAGTTGCACCAGAATATCAGGTGGCAGAACGGTGTTACGAGTTCGGCGGCAACCGGTAGTACGGGCGGGTTACTGCCGAACACATGATGAGGCCCAATGTGTTAATTGTCACAAAACCATTTGTGTACCGGGAGCACCACCAGCATAGCCCCTTCCTCTAGCTCATCGAGCATAAGCCCTTCCCATATGTCTGCAAGTGCAATAAACAGCACAGGAACTGGACAGTTATAAGCGCCACTGAGGTAGGTACCAGGAGTGGGTGCTGATGGAGCCTTCCAAGAGGACTCAGGTATAAACTGTACTTTAAACGTTATCAGGTAATATTATCCCACCAATAATATTGCCATATGTATGGGCGTGGGGTAAGGCCATAGGCGATATTATTAGTGGGGTTAATTTATGGGGTTATTGGGACCCGGGGATGCGGAGGTTTCCCCCGCTCCATTAAAAATAATTATGGGGGTTGCATGGGTGGCCCCCCATAGGTTCCATGGCTTAATATCACCACAAAAATATGGTGATATTCTTGTATGGCGATATTTTTGGGGGAATATATTAACACATGGAACCCTTTAAACAGCAATGCGGTATTGGATCATTTGTCTCAATGACATATATCACTTACGTTTTTATTACACTATAGTTTACCCCACGGTAAGTATTTCAGGTAATGTACTCAATTAAATTGTGCAGAAATGGAAATGAGATATTGGTATTCACCTCACATAGCAGCCCTTATGAGCTATATAGGTTTGGACCAACACCCACAACGTATACAGCCGAGTAGACCAAGTGGCGTAAGCCCTACATCACCCATCCTGCCACCACTCACCTTGACACTGTGACCCTGGGCTAGTGTCCCCAGTGAGGCCAACAGCATAACGTGGCAAAGATCTCAATGGAGGGTGCAAACATATTATATCACAAAATAATGAGTTCAAAACTATTACCTCCAAGCAGCAACACAAAAGTTAAAAGGAAAGGAAAATGGCTGTCCCTCTGTCCAGCAGTGGCAATGCGACTGTGCGTGCTTCTGCTACAAAAAGCTCAGCAGGAGAGTGTAAAAACAGGCTGCTTTGAAGTGTTCTTTGTTGCAACAATTGTGTGTTCAAAGACAGGCAGTTGCTTCACACAATAAATTAGAGTGTATAGAGAAATACCTTTTCAAAAATTATTGTTGATTTTTGAATCTTTCAAATATGTTTGATTAAAAAAGCAAACAGAAGCGATTTTGTGACTAGATTCTCGTGGCTTCCTTTCTCGCTGGGCGCAGAGGAGAGTAAAGCGCTTAAGGCAATGTTTTATTAATCCAGGCTCGAAGCAAGAACAAAGTTAACTATGTTTTATATATTTTTTTTTAGGTGTAATTGTTGAAATGAAAATGTGGTGCGTCCATATGATTACAAGTGTGTGAAAAGTAAATCCACATGTTGGAAGTCTCAGCACAGATGCCATGTTTTGACTGGGAATACAATCTGAACTTCCCCTTTAACCCGCTTACTCGGATATAATGTACAATGGAGGTGGTGTGGAATGCCACCATCACTTGTCAGCAGGGCTACTTGGAAAGTATCTGCACTTTTCAGCATTGTGTTGAGAACTATAATGGTACAATGCCAATATTCTCAGCAGGCCTTCTATACGTGTTACCAGGTCAGGCCTTGTCTACTCAACACACAGTTACACATTAAACGAGACAGCGCTGCTTGCAAACCTCAAAAGAGATGCTTTACAATTAATAGCACAGTGTCAGCGTTTCTCAGTTGGACCTGCACATTTTTACACTGCGTCAGTACCTGTATTTCACTCCTCAGAGAAGACTTGCTATACTTTTAATGGCGCAGTTTCGCCACCAGTGGGCACTGTGAGCACAGGGCCTAAGTATCGATTGGAACGTGGGGCCTGAACTCCCCTCGCACCCTACAGGTCATATATGTGATAGACAGTGGCAGGAGGTGGAGCAGGCTTGCATTGCTGTGTGAGACTTCAGGCTATGATTCTCTCCTTCTGGGTGCTGTAATAACCGGTGCCCCTCTCCCACGTCTAGAGCCATGGTTCTCTCGAAGCTGGACTACTGTAACAGCCTCTATCTAAATCTGCCTGCCTCCACTCTCTGACCTCTGCAACTCATCCAGAACAGGACTGCGAGACTTGTCCTTGGCCTCAAGCCCAGGGACCATATCTCTCCACTGACTCCCAGTGACTGCGAGGATCAAGTTCAAAACCCTCTGCATTGTCCACAAGGCCTTCTGGGGCCTTGGGCCAAAATATCTTCAACTCTCTCTTCCTAAATATCTTCCTTCTCGAGCTCTTCGCTCATCTGCCTCCAACTCCCTCAGGGTCAGCCGCTTCTCCAAACAACGAGTTGGTGGCAGATCTCTCTCCGCTGCAGGGGCCTCCCTCTGGAACAGCCTTCCTGCCTCCCTGAAACTTGAGGAGAACCATCTCCGGTTCCGGAAGCACCTCAAAACCTTCCTCTTTGCCTCCGCTTTCTCTCCCCCTCTCCCCTACTAAAATTACTGAAACTGCACTGAATCTGCAACTGGGCCATTCACCGTTCTCGGTCCTTGGCCCAGCCACTCTCCCCTGCACTGCCTCCCTGGCACCCCCTGCACTACAGGACTGTGTCTGTATCCCTACAGCCCCCCTTTCCAGCACTTGTCTGCACTTACCTCGTAATTGCCACCAGCTGGCATCTGTTATTTCTTCCTGTATGCTATTAACCCTGTACTGCACTTTCCCCTCTCCCTTTCCCCCTTGCACTTTTTCCCTCCCCTGTACCCTTGCACTTGCCCGATCTGATTCACACCTGGCCTAGTAGGATCGTTGTCTGTCTCCCCTTGTTTCCCCCCCCTTGCCTCGTCGCGCCTTGAAACACTTGTGTATAGGCGCGTTGCAAATGCCATATCATATCATATCATATACACTCTTTCAGCCCTATACCACTATCATAGGCACTTGTAGATTTGGTGAATGGGTGCCTACCTTTAAAAAGCGTGCTCAAACAGTATGAACCTTCATAAAGCATCAGACAGGGTTAAGGGTCAAAGCTGAACTGAAGCTCTCCTAAAAATCAAATGATCTCCAATGTAGGCTCGATCGGCGCACGGGCCAAGGTTTGGGAACATTTAAGCAGAAGACGTTCTACCTGGACGAGGGAGGTCCCTTTCTGGCCATTAAGTTGCATTAAAATGAAGAATATTTTTGGAGGGAGAGAGTAAAAAGTGTGTCCTTCAAAACTGAGAGCCTTCCATGTAGAGAGTTGTTAGCTTTGTTCATCAACCAGTTTGTTGCTCTTTGAGAGGGACCTTCGACTGTAAAGGGGAATTTACCCAGTGTTTATTTAGCAAATGTGGGTAATACTGAGTTGTGTTACAAGGTCCTGGGCACAATGTCTGTTGACCTTATACAGTAAGTAACTTATGTGTGTCAGCCACCTCTTACCATGACGCGACGATTGATAACTATTTATTTATTTATTTGCATTTTTAAAGCGCTCACACAGCCTGTGGCATCAAGCCGCTGTTACAGGAATGTCTCTTAGTTGCGTATTTATAACGCACTCGGGGGTTTCTAAGCGCGGACCCGGGATCGAACCTGTGTTGCTTCGTGTTGTCTTTTTTCCAAGGCGAGCACGTTGCCGCTGAGCTATCCTCCCGGCACTATCATCCCATAGGTTCATTGTGTTCCTAGAAGCAGGAGTTGTTGGTGAGTATCCGGTATAACAAATCTAGTTTAGGGCCCAGGGAGGTCAAGTATCGGTAGACATTGAATGGGTTGCCAGAAATAGGGATGCTCTCCCATATACCCAGCAAAGCTGTCTCTGTCCCATACTCTGCTCTGAATGCGGGCTGGATGGGAGGAAGCCCGGGTGAAATGTAGCTGATTAACTACGATGCTCTACAGCACCTTCGAGGGGGCGAGTAAGATGGCTCTGGGCCTAAATTTGGGCAATATGTAATGTTAATGTATACCGCGTACTGCTGCCATTTGCATGGTCTCCAGGCTCCCACGTGGCTCTGTGAGAAAAGTGGGTAGGGTTGGTTAGTGAGGGAGAGGGGGATAGGCTAGAGGTTGTGCTCATCTGTTGTTGCGTGCAGAACCAGGAGAAACTGGCGTCTGTGCGTGTGAGCTTTCTAGGTGTGCTTTGTTATGTCTAGGCCAGTACAACAAATGAAACAGTTCCATTACTGGTCAGCAAATCTTCTATACTTTTAATGGGTGAGCATTGGTTGTGCCTCCTTCCTATCCTATTGAGAAAGTATGATGCACAGTGGAGGGTAGTGTGCCGTGTTGGCATTGTAGTGGGGGATTTCAAGCTATCGGTCTATTGATCTGGCACTCCTGCCTCTCATGCGTAAAAAGTGAATTATACTGTCTGTGCCCTTTCTGAGGCAAATAACCATTTATAAATCTTCCTATTTCCATATAGGATACTTATGTTAGATGATGATAGAGCAGTAGCAGATTCAGTCATAAGTCTGGTGTGCATAGCTCTCAACCATTTGGGTCGCGAAGGCGGGTGAAAACACCCGATTTTAGTTTTGGCGGGTGAGTCGCCCATTGAAATGAATGGGCGTGCTGGAGGATTGGCGGGTGAGTCAGCTGTTTACAAGGCGGGTGACACCCGCCAAAAGCGTGAGAGTTGAGAGCTATGGGTGTGAATGACACGACCTCAGTGCGATGGGCCTTCCAATGGCACTAGTCTGTTGGGAAATATAGTTCAGCCCATAGATACGCCCTTGCCTTCCTATGTTTCAATACACTTGTATATTTTGGTGGGTTCATTTACCTGCTTCCGAGATGTGTGTGGCCTGGAGGCCACAGGTCCGAAACCCAGCTAAAATGACTTAGACTCTCACGTTTCAGTGGAGTTGCAGTTTTCTAAGTGTACTAGTACTGACACTTCTTAGCATGACTGGAGTAGATTCCAATCAATCAATGAATGAATTGTTTATTTTCGGGACAGAGACTTCTAAAAGCCTAAATCATAAAACTATATTAAAAAGTGTGAATGCAAAATATTATTATTATTTGGGGTGTTTAATATGGCTTTCACGCCTGCTGTGGGGACGGGGTGCAGACATGGTCAGTAATGGCCCGCCAGCCCCGAGGGCCTCGATGAGGTCTGGAGGCCGTTACTGGCATGTCTGCGCCCCACAGCAGGGGTGTAAGCCATTTGCACCCCTGGGTTTATCTGAATTGCGAATGGTTTCTTTTTTTTCCTCAGGAGATTGGCTGCGCAAGCCCAGCCAATCTCCTGAGAAAAAAAGAAAAAGAAAGATGGCCGCTTCCATAGGAAAAAAGGGACTAAGGCCTGTTTCCATTTCTATGGTGGCGGCTGGAAGTGGGAGGAGTGCCGGGACCACAGCACAAAGCTCTGGTCCAGCAGGTAAGTGGAAAGGGAGGGAGTGGGGAACGGGTATGGTTTGTTTTGGTGGGTTGGTTGAGGGAGTGTGGGGCTGGAAAGGGTGCAGGGTGGGGTTTCAACAGGGTGAGGTTCCCTGTTGACTCCCCACATTAAAAAAAAGTATGGAGCCACTAGGGGAAGGACCTCAGGTGGCTGAAAACAGCAGGCAGAGAATGTGTATTCTCACCCACTGTTCCAGCCTGTGCCAATGAGCGCAGACCTAGCATCGGGAAGCAAGGGAGCACTTAACAGGTTACTTGGGTAAGTATCCAGCGAGGGAAGCATATTGCAAGGATCAGTCATCGTACCTCTTCTCTTCACCCTGTATATCTCTGCCCTTGGAGGACTTGTCTTATATTTTGCCTTCCACTATCACCCCTTTGCTGATGACACTTAATTTTGTTCCCCTTTCGTCCTGTACTCCAGCCATCTCAGAACAGATGACCAAATGTCTCACAGCAATCCGTCACTAGATGGCTCTCCGCTGCTTCAAGCTGAACTCTTTCGAAAACGGAAGTCATCTTTCTCGCGGCTTAAAGTGCCATTTGTACCCTCCTCTCTCCCATATCCGTCCCTGCTGACCTTCTTAGCTCCTGGTCTAAGGTTTGTAACCTTGGGGTCCACATTGATAACAACTTCCAACTGCAACAATTCATCACTACCACCACCTCTGCTGCATTTATTAACTTTCTCAACATTCAGAAAATGTGTCAGTTTCTTACTGGTCACTCTACAAAAACTCTAATCTACAGTCGTGCTCTCAGCAACCTGGACTTCTGCTCATGCCTACTCCTTGGCCTTCCTCTCTACTCCTTCCTCCCTCTAAAGTCCTCAACTTTTCTAACTGTACTCTCTGCAATAAATCCTGATCCGCCCCCACTTCTACTTACCGGCACCATGCTGGTTGGCTCGCCCCACAAAACTCTGCCCTTTTTAACATCCTTTTTCTAGGCTGCAAAACTATGAATGGTCTTGCTCTTCAGCTTCAGGCTGACTGTATCTGTGTCTACTCAGCACTGTGTTCCCTCTGCTCCTCTGCACTCAACCCACAGTCCCATGAACATCTGTGCCACCTCCCGCTTCCGCTCTTTCTCATACTCGTCCCACTCCATTGAAACCCGTTTCCCATCACAACGAAAGGCAGCCTGATGGTGGATCACTTCAGAGGTTGGCTTAAACCTCACCTCCTGGCCAAAGATGGAGCTCCCCAAACCCCCTCACCCATCCTCCCCACCTGATCTCACCATTCCCTGTATGCACTTAGCATAATTTTGCACCACACCCCCACTTTAGTGTGCAGCACTCCCCAAACCCCAGTTTAAATTCGGTAATGGGCCAAAATGTCGCCCTCAGAATTTCGACTCCCGGTTAATTCTGACTTATCACCCGTTATTCCTTTTCTTTTTTTGTTGACCCTGGTCTGTGCCCCATTTTGTTCATATGCTCATAAACTTGCTCATCACTTGTTCTCATCTTGGCGCTATTGTACAGTCATCATTCAGGGAAATGCCTCTGCCTTCTGCTAATGTGTTATCGATGACCGAAATAGCCATCCCTATTCTTCAAATAACGCAGATACAAATAAATACATTTAACTGACACTGACCTATCCTCACCAATCTTTCAGAAATATTCCGCATGTAATGGCACAAGGCAGTTTTTTCGGTTTCTGTTGGCAGGTGGCGGTTTGTTACACTCCGGCCCCGTTTCCCTTTTGTGTTGTGCTTGCGATGGTTGTTGTCCCTCGCGCTGCATTTAACGGCTTGGGGCCCTGCCTGTTGCATTGAAGTAGAACACATAGGGCCTGATTCACAGATCGGTTCCCTATGGGGCTGGGCCATTATAAAAATGCTTCTGTGAATCAGGCCCTAAATGAGCGCTCTTCTACAAACTGTTCAGCTTTTTAATTGTGAATATGCGAGCAGTCTGTTTACTGCATAGTTCCCAATTAAAAGAAATGACGAAAAGAAATGTCTTGGAAATACCCATCCAGCACCATCATCTGCTTTGTAAATATATAATTAAGTGGTTTATTTCTTCTTCTAAGAAGCCAGCTGTATTGTACGTGATGCCTATTTGTTGTGCAAAAAGCACCTATGAGTAGTGTGTGTGGGGCTATATGATACGTTTTCTGTTTCATATGCAGGACACCAGTGCCAAGTGTTTCTGCCACTTTCTGAATCATCCAAGTGCTATATATAAATGCTCTTAGTCACCTGGCATGATGGAGGGTCAACAACATTGCAAAACCTTGTACAAATTTAACAGTGGGGAACATGTCTGGACTGGCCTAATGCTTTTCACTGCTACTTCAAAATAGCTGGTACATTTTCTACATGATCGACACAAAGATGATCAACGTATTCATTCCAGGAATGATTTGTGCAGAACATTTGGAAACATGCATTAGCAATGCCAATAGGCCTGGCTTGCTTTAAGGGTATGTGGTTCGTAGTGCATGGATGTGTGTATCGGTGGAGAGTGAGTGTGATACATTTTGGAGGTGTAATATTTGTATATTTTTGGTTGGAGCATTACTTGACAAACGTTGGAACGTGTGCCATACGTCTGAAGTTATGCGCTGATATTTACAGCAGCTGCATTAACCTGCTGAGCTATCTTTGTAGCATTGTTTATCATCCCACATAACATAGTTTTGGTGTATCTAATGGCCTCTCGAAGCCCTCATTACCTCCACGTCCCTCGTTCTCGTCAAGAGTACGTTGAGACCCTCCTCCCTAACAGTAGTAACCCTTTCCTTTTCTCCTACTTAACCACAATCCATGTTAAAAAAACGTCCTGTCCTCTGGACAGGAACCATCAACAGCTTCACGGGCGGAGCTTTGGTGAGACAGAGCAGCAGGCCTCTCTCTCGTCTGGCTTCCAGCGTGACGGAGGTATTTACGGGGGTTTGGCAAGCGTCTGGACCCTTGTGGGGCGGGAAGTTCCAATTGAGCAGAAGCTCGCGGGCCAAGATTCAGGAGCTGATTGAGCCCCCCCCCCCCCCCGGGTATCCATGCTAGGTCCCCGGGTGACGTGGGAAGCTTTTATCAAGGTAAGGTGATTTCTGGTGGAAACTGTTCAGGAGGCGGGAGCAGCCATTTTCTTTTTTAATACACAGGCTCTGATTGGAGGGAGGCACCCAGGAGTGGTGTGGTTGCCAGGTTGCCGTGTCTCTGCCCACAGTGAAAGGCCCGGGGAGCGGCGCACTGCTAATAGCAGTTGGTGCATGGGAGGTGGTGTGCGCTGGTGTGGCTACTCCTTTCTTGTATTTGTATTTTATTAATTTATGCAGCTCTTTTTCGCTAAGGGGTGCACGAAAACAGACGGCACAGTACGCAGTGAAATAATTTAGATGATTATAAGGTTCGTTACCAGGCTAGCGGGCAGGTGAACGAAGAACATTGTTCAGGTTAGACCTAAATTGCGAAAGAATGGGAGAAGGTCTAAAGTCAGGTGTTAAAGAGTGCCAATGTTTTGGCAATAGATGAGCGAAGGAGCAGAAACAAGATGCGGAAAAGGGTGGTATGGAAACTGAGTATAAACTGACTTGGAGAACGCAGGGAACAAGAGGGCACATATAGGGAAATACACGAGGAGAGACATGGCCATTTAAAAACAATACAAAGAAAAGGAAAATAAAGGTGGGATTCAAAGGAAAGCCACGATATGGACTGTAGAGAGGAGGGGATTGAGCTGCAAGTCGCCAGTCCGGCTTTCGTCCACAACACGGGACAGAAACGGCCCTGGTCGATCTCAAGTGCCAGATAGACGACCTCAAAGACAAAGGTAAAGCTGGCATCCTTCTTCTTCTTGCCCTATCCGCTGCCTTTGATCTGGTTGATCACAAAATCCTGTGCAACCATCTGTCATCGGCAGTTCACTTCTCCCACTCCGCAATTTCATGGATCCAATCCTTCCTGGACAATAGGACCATGCGGGTCTTCTCACCCCTAGCAGCGGCCGACCCTATTCCTATTACTTGTGGTGTCCCACAAGGATCGTGTGTATCACCCACTTTGTATAACATTTTTACAAAGCCCCTATTCGACAAGCTGGACCATCTGGGTGTCACCTACACCAACTACGCAGACGACACCCAGATACTCCTCACCTTAACCGGCAACTATAATTCGGACGCCATTTGGATCAATGAAGTCTTCTCCATCATTCAGGCATGGATGGCCACACATGGCCTCTGCCTGAATGATGACAAGACTGAACTGCTCCTTGTCGGCTCACCCAACACCATTCGGAAACTTAGTCCTAGCTACACTAGCCTTACCATTGACTGCAACACCATCACTATCGCCAAGAATGTAAAAACCCTTGGTTTTTACCTCGACACGAACACTAACCTAGCCAAACAAATTAATATGACTGCCTCAGCCACGGCCTACACAGGCAAACTAATCAGGGCCTGTAGACCGCTGATCTCCCCTAACAACTGCCTCACCCTAGCCAGAGCACTTATACAATCTAAACTAGATTACTGCAATAGTCTCTACGTAGGTGCCAACAAAACGGTAATCAATAAACTGCAAGTTATACAAAATAATGCACTCCGTGCCGCCCTGAATATTCCCAGAAGAGAACATATTTCGGCTACCAGAATCGCATGCAAATGGCTATCCATCCAACAAAAAATAGATCTAAAAACTATCTGCCTCACCTATAAAGCACTCAACGGCCTTGCCCCGCCCTATCTCACCAACAAATTCACACTAAGACAGAACACTAGAACCACTAGATCCTCTAATACACTACAATTGACTGTGCCCAAATTCTCCCTCAAAAGAGCTGGTGGTTCCAGCTTCCCAGTTCTGGCTTCACAACTTTGGAATACCATTCCACTGGATATCAAATCTACACCCACCTTCCAACCTTTCAGAACTAAGGTCATCACCTGGTTACTCAACAATTAACCTACCATGATTGAATGCATACCTCCTGCTTGATTGTATTTTGCACCATGCCAGCATATTACTGTCTATGCACGAATTGCTATATTACTGTCTATGCACGAATTGCTATCCTGTCTTGTATACCTTTGCTTCATCACTGTATAATTGTACCCTACCTTGCCTGTAACTCGAAGATTAAGCGCCCATATACCTTTGGGTCAGGTGCGCTATACAAATTAATAAACAAGCAAACAAACAAAGTAGAGAGACAGCACCAAGTACAATTGGAACAGCTGAAAACTGAGGGGAGTGGGGTAAGCTGATAAGCAGGGAGCCCAGACCACTAAGTGGTGCAGAACAATAGTCTAGAAGAGAAAGAACCGGACCAGAAATAAACAGTTTAGTAGCTGGGAAAGCGAGAGAAGGGTATGTTTTGTGGATGTTGAAGAGTTGAAATCGACAGCATCGAGATGTGCTAGAGACATGTGTGGTGAATGAGAAAGGAGAATCAAAATAGATGCCAAAGTTGCGAGCGGAGGGATTAACTGAGAGATTAGAAGGGGATTAGAAAGGGGTTAAGGAGATGCCAGGGGAGGCACAGGAGTGAGAATAGCAGGGGTATGAAAGCAGAGAATCGTAGTTTTCGAGGCGTTAAGATAGAGAAAGTGTACATTCATACAAGAATGTATGGCTAAGAGGCAGGAGGAGATGGTGTTATGGAAGGAGTCTGAGAACAAGGAAAGGCGAGACATGGGGCCTCATTGGGGCCCGTGCTACCGGCAGGTTGTCACCGGACTCCTAAAGTTTTACCGGCGCCTGACTTTCCGGTGTCAAATGTAAGTCCCCATTCCCATAGGACTCTATGGGAGTGGGGACTCTGAAGCGCCGGCACCGTTGCTAGCGATCTGACCGGTCTGTCTACCGTGGCCGCTGCACCCGGCAGGGTCAGACCTGTCAGGCACAGCAGCTCTGGCAGGCAGACTCCTAGTTTACCGGTCTGGAAACAAGGGTGTCGTGAGCTTTTTGGCACCCTTGTTTCCGGATCAGCAAACATCTAATGAGGCCCATAGATTTGGGAGTCATCAGCATTAAAGCGAGACAGTAAATGAAAAAAAAAACAATACAAAAAAGGGAGAGCCATATAGAGTAAAAAGGAGAGGGCCCAGTACGGGACCCTGAGGCACACCATGTAGTAGAGGATTGTTTACCAGCCCAAGGAACGGAAAGGAATGGTTAGTTAGCTAGGAATTGAACCATTTGTTGGATGGATCCACAGATACCCAAGGATGCAAGAGTGCTAAGAAGTGTGGGATGATCAACCGTGGCAAAAGGGGCAGGAAGATCCAGAAGAATCAGAATAGAAGAAAGTTTGGAGTGTTGAGCAATACAAAGGGAATTGGAGACATTAAGAAGGATCGTCTTGGTAGAATAGGGAGGATGGAAGCCAGATTGAAGTGGTGGAAGTAAAGAATGGAGATCAAGATAGGATGCAAGAGAGAAATGGGACAAAAACTGGCAGGAAGGGAAAGGTCAAGAGACGGCTCTTTTAAGATCTGTAGAATGACAGCCTGTTTAATGTGAGTCGGAAAAGTAGCTGAGAAGAGCAATTTTATTTATTTAATTGTGAAGCGTGAAACACTGGCCTGGAGGCATGGAGGCGCTAAGACAAGACACACAACGGAAAACAGAAATCAGAAAAAAATCATTCAAGAAGAGGAGAATACAGAGCCAGGTGAACTAAGAGAATAGCACAGTTTTCAGCCTGTGCTTCAAGACAGCAGGTGATGAACATGCTCTTAGATCTAAAGGAAGAGAGTTCCAGATCCAAGGAGCTGAATGAGGAAAAGATCTCTCGGCCACAAAGGACAAGAGTGTTCTGGGTATGTCCAAAAGGCAAGAGTTGTTGGATCTCAAGGCTCTGCAGGCTGGTAACAGAGTAAGACAATTGGTCAGGTACATGGGTGCCTGTCCATACAGGCATTTATGCGTAATGCATTGTACACGAAAGATAATCCTGCTGCAGACCGTGAGCCAATGTAGGGCTCTCCTGGCTGCAGAGACATGATCTGTTTTACGAAGCCCCTCAACCACCTGCACAGTGTTGTTTTGAATAACCTGTAAGCGGTTGAGTTCACTTTTGGAAATGCCAAGTAGGAGGCTGGAGCAGTAATCTAATTTACCTCCTATAATGACGCGCGCAATAGTAGCGCAGTTTGTAGAAATGAGAAACGGGCGTAGCTGAGCCAGCAATTTCAGGTAGTAGCATGTACTGCAAACAAGACTATTTACTTGTCCCTACAGCCAGCAATCATGAATGATTGATACTCAGGGCCAAGCTTACACAGCTGAGAAGCAGTACCCAGAACCATAAATTCTGCCTTAGAATCGTTTAGTGCAAGCCTGTTTGTTAGCATCCATGTTGGAAGAGCTTGTACGTGAGACTCATAGTATCTGAATCCGCTGTGTGATCCCCGGTGAGGGGAAAAAGGCACTGCGCGTTGTTCGCATAGTTTGCCTATAAAATGCCAGCCCAATTCAGTTGTTTAAACAAGGGGAGCATGAATATGTTAGAAAGGGTGGGTGACACGCATGAGCCCTATGGAACCCCACAGGTGACTGTGAAGTCCTCCGCCTGAGCGTCACTAGAGAAGACCCTTAATCTACGATCAACCAGAAAGGATTGTAGCCATTCTGTAGCCGCTGGAGAGAAGTGTGCTGTGCTCCGCCAGGATGGAATAATCAACAAGATTGAATGCAGCGGAGAGATTCAGCAGCACAAGCAGGATGGTATTCCCGACTTCCAGGGATTTGAATATATTTGATTTTAATTCAATGAGCGTATATGATATGATATGGTATTTTATTTATATCGCGCTCATACACAAGACTTTCAGAGCGCGACCAAGCAAAGAGAGGGGAACAGGGGTGAACAAAAATACGATCTTACTAGGCCCAGTGACATTAAGAGCGCGCAAGTGCAAGGAAAAGGGAGAAAGGGGGAAAGTGCATTGAGGGGTAGAAGTGGAAAGTACGGACAGAAGAGAGAACAGAGTACATAATACATGGGATAAATAAATGAAGACAAAAGGTAGTGCAGCCAGACACGTGGCAAGTGCATGATTAGTCAGATAGGGTATATCTGATAAGTGCAGAGGAAGAGTGGGGGACTGTATGGGTACAGATACAGATCCCAGTGCCAGGGGTGGCCCGGATGCAGTTCAGGAGGGAGACAGGATGCGCAGGTACCTGGGCCCGAAGGACAGAAGGTGGCCAGGTGCATGATGCCGAGTGAGAGAAACAGATTAGCAGGGGAGAAGAGGGGCAAAGGCAGAAGCGATGAGGAAGGTCTTGAGGTGCTTCCGGAACCAGAGATGGTTCTCCTCAAGTTTCAGGGTGGTCAGGAGGCTATTCCAAAGAGAGGCCCCAGCCGAAGACAGAGATCTGCCCCCAAGTCGTTTCTTTGAAAAACGCCCGTCCCTGAGGGAATTAGACGTAGAGGAGCGAAGGGCTCGAGAAGGGAGGTATTTACGGAGGGATAGTTGAAGGTATTTTGGTCCCAGGCCCCAGAAAGCCTTGTGGACAATGCAGAGGGTTTTAAATCTAATCCTTGCATCCACTGGGAGCCAACAAAGGGATTTCAGAGCTGGAGAGATACGATCCCAGGGCTTGAGGCCGAGGACAAGTCTCGCATTCCTGTTCTGGATTAGTTGTAAAGGGCGGAGGGTGCAGGCAGGTAGATTTAGAAAGAGGCTGTTACAATAGTCTAACCTGGAGAGAACCAGAGCTTGGGAGACTGTGAGCTTCTGAGGGAAGGAGAGGAAAGGCAGAGTACCTCTAAGGAGGTGCTGTAAAAAGTTTGACTTTTTAGAGACGTCAGAGATGTGTGCAGAGAAGGAGAGTGTGGAGTCAAAGATGACCCAGAAGTTCTTAGCCTCACAAGTAGGGGTCGGAGGAGGGCCAAGGGAGGCCGGCCAGAGAGTGAGGGGAAAGGATGGTGGGATGGTGAAGGTGTCCCAATGAGGAGGATCTCAGTTTTGTTGGCATTTAGATAAAGATCATTGGCAGCACTCCAATTTTGAATGGCGGATAGGCAATCAGAGATGAGGGAAGGCGAGGAGGTGGCTGAAGGAAGCCTGAAAATGAGTTGGGTGTCATCAGCATAGCACTGGAAATTTAAGCAGAAAATACAAATGCAGCAGGCGAGAGTTGCCAGGTATTGGTTGAAAAGCCAAGGCGAGAGGTTAGACCCCTGGGGAACACCACAGGTAGAGAGGGAGATAGTAGATAGGAAGGACCCGAGTGTTACCTGTGAGGGTCGATCAGAAAGGAAAGATGTCAGCCAGGCCAGAGCCAGAACGGTGATACCCAGGTTGTCACAGAGACGATTGAGCAGGATGGTATGGTTGACTGTGTCGAAAGCAGAGAAGAGATCAAGAAGGATGAGGACGAAGGGAATGTTAGAGTCAACGTTAGAGAGCAGGTCTTCACAGATGTTCAGGAGAGCAGTTTCTGTGCTTCTGGCAGCCCTGAATCCAGTTTCCAATTGTGGTCATAGAGAGAGCCAACAGAGTCAGAAAGAAGGTTAAGCTGGGATATGGCCAATTTTTCCAGCAGCTTCCCCAAAAACGGAGTAATGGAAATTGGGTGGTAGTTAGCCGGACAAGAGGGATCAGCTGTGGGTTTCTTGAGGAGGGGATGCACAAGAGATGCACAGATTGTTTTTGGACCGGAATATCATGCTCAAAGAGTAACTCCTCAGTTTGTAGACACGCCACCTTGCCACCTTGTCAGCAAGTATGGGACATTGGTGATGGGCCAATAGTTCACAGGCACACAAGGGTTCAAAGAAGATTTTTTAAAGAGCAGGGATATCCAGGCTTGTTTAATATCCGTGAGAACAATTATTTCTGTAAAGGAAGCATTCACGAATTTGTTTATAAGGGGAATCAAATGTGATGAACAAGATTTCACGGTTATGACCTGACAAATGTCCCATTTGCAATTGGTTGGCTTTAATTTGCTGAAAATATCCGCGAGATCAAGCTCGGATAGTGAGCGAAAGTTGAATTCAGGGTATGTCACAGTGGCGTTAGATACCTCTATGGTAGGTTCAATGTTTTCTCCTGCGCTGGCAACAGCAATGTTGGATTGGATTTTCTTCAGTTTGTCTAGGAGTGCCTCTTGTATAGTTTGACACCATCTGGCGTCTTTAACAATCTGTGAAGGAAGAGGGCAGAGATCCTCAAGCTCTCTAAGAACTCGGAAAAGCTCTTTAGAGCTAGAATCCGCCCCTGAGATGCGTTGATCATAATAATTTATTTTCGCTAAAGCAATGGCTGACTTGTGAGTCTTGACTGCCTGTGAGTAAATGAGGCTGTCCTCGATAGATTTTGATTTTTCCAATTGTTTTAGTGCATTCATTTTGCCTTTCTTAAGAATATGAATGTCAGCTGAGTAACACTTTTTATCTGGCAGCTTTTTTCGCAGACGTAATTTAACTGGCGCCACATTTTTAATGGCTGTCTCTAGTGTGGTGTGATAGGCGGTTGCTAGTTGTTCAGCTGAGTTTAGATTGTGTAAATTCGTAATGGTAGGGGCAATAAATGGTGTCAGGGCAGGTGGCGTGAGCTTACAATGTTTTCTATAAGAAACCCAACATTTTACAGGCACAATTTTGGCAAGAGGTGGAATGGACACGTTCTAGGTCAACAGGTTATCATGCCATGTTCTTTCTGGAGAGGAGTGCCTGCTACCTTTTATGACATGTTCCAGTTCAGGAAGTGGTGATCGGTCCACAGACATTCCTTATTGTCTAGGTCCCCATTTGTGATGTTCTGCAATAGGACCAATCCAAAATGTTACCTTTATTGTGGGTTGGCTCAGTAATATGGTGGTGGAAGCCTAGGTCAAGTAGCAGTGTTCTAGCCATCGTGGACGAGGCATCTAGAGTATCCAGATAGCTAAGATTGAAGTCCCCCTGAATAAGCATTCTGGTGCTAGGTTTTAAGCTGGGGATATCAAATCTGTGAAATGCATCAAGAAATCAATGAATGAATTAATGAATGCTGTTAGAAAAGGAAAGTGGTAAGGGTAGATTTTGGTAATAAGGGGGAATCGAGTGGTCCAGATGGTAAACAGTAGGATGGGAACGAGATAGGTAGAGAGCCATTTCAGGCCACTAGAATTGGAGCACAGTCTAAACCATCCCCAATATCTTTACACAATGTATTTAAGCCTGGCAGATATGCAGGAGCAAGTAGAACTTATCTGACCTGGTTTATGAGGGTGCTCGTGGTACAGCCCTGGTATCAGCATAGATCGGTGGGATCCAGGAGCAGCAGCAAGCCTCTCTAGACACTCAACTAGCAGGGGTAGGTAGGGCTAGGGTGATGGTATGTTCTTGGGCCCCATATGATGTAAGACAGGTGGAATGGAGCAAAAACGCTTGGGCCAGGACCCAGGCCCTGGCATCAGGCCATACACCCAAACCCTTTCTCCCAGGCCAGGGGTGTTCTTCAAGCCTGGAAGGTTGAAATGCTCCAGGTAGAATCAGAAATCCTGCTAACCATAGGGGGCCGGTGGGTGGTAGACTGTGGTTCTTTTCAAAGCCTTGGAAAGGTGATCTGAAGACACTGTGGGGCAAATTGGACTGGTCAAGGGGGGAGGGGTAGGTAGTGGCCCCTTCAGTGCAATTGAACATGACCTTTACTCCTACTCCAAAAAACAGGATAACGTAAGAGGCCTTGTGCCATGCCATCCTTAAACTGCAATTAAAGAGGGGCATTGTGATGATCCCTCAGAATCAAGGTGATCAGGGGTTCTGTCATGATCCCAGCACAGGAATACAGATCCCATGTAGAAACACCAGTGAGGCAAGGAACTTCATATCCATCTGTGGGTCAACAGTGGCTTCAAGCTTGGCGCAAGAGACATTTGCCTCACTCTTAGCATTGTACCCATAGGCTCATTACACTTAAATTGCCTTCCCTACCCTCAACATGGCCGCTTCTAAGTCCATAGATAACTCACAGTGCATTCTACACCTGTTGCAGAGGGAGTTACTTAAGCTCCGCCTCTGCCGAAACTCTCGCTTCGCGTCTTCTCCGCTGACAGCGGGTAACGCTTCCAGCAATCTCCTGACAGAACCTGTCAATAGAAGAAAACGAGTCAAAGATATTAATTTCCACAGCAAAATCAACAGAATAACATTAGAATTGTAAAGACTTACCGAACCAAAGTTTTTTCAAAGTATTTTCCTCAGTCCGCTGTTACATACGTAGTCTCTGCATCTTCTGTCAGAAATTCCGTCGCAACCGCAGCATTTACTTTTTCTCTCAGCAGCCTTCTTACACGGTTGCAGTGTATTCTTCCTAAAGTTTTCCTCAGCAGTATCCGCATCGTCCGAAAGTATTTCCTTCAACTGTTTTTCCAAAGACCTGAAAAACAAAGGTATATAATGATTGAATTAACTTGTAAAAAGGAAAGAAAGAAGAAGTTACATATGTGCTTACCAGAAGTCTCAGCAAGGCTTTTCTTCGCTTATTTCTTACCGCACTTGTTTCTGAAGGCAGCTATTACTCAGTTTTTCCGACGAACTGACGTAAATTAATGTTTCCTCAAAACGAGTATAGCTGCAGACATACCACAGCATCAGCCCCTCATTAGGGAACCACAAACCTTCAAAATATTAAAGGAAATTTTAGCAAGAGAGATCTCTCCCACTCAGAATTGGATGAACTGTATAGAATTGTTATTTACACCTAAAGACTTGCCCAGGATACCTCTAGAAGACGTTTTTGGACATTGTTCAGTTAAGAATCTTTCGACACCACAGCCCCCTCAGATTAAAAGTCACCTACCCAACGCGCCCCTGTAGAATACAGGATGGAGAGCTCCACAAAACAAAAGCACAAGTGAGAAGGGAGGGTTCATTCAAAGGTACACTGTATCACAGTTTCAGTTTGTGAATGGGGATTACAATAGTGGTTTTGTTATAATTGTTGTTTCCACAGAATCAGTGCCCAGATAACAGGTCCTCAGCTGAAAAGGTATTACGCTAGTACAACCAATACATATGAAGACCCACAATGCATACACATCAGAGGCACATACAGGGAAACTAAAGTAAGGAAGAAAGAAACAGCATCACCAGAAAATGTTAATAACATTGAAGCGTATCAATTGTGTGTTTAAGCCTGCTTATTGCCCCATGTATGTGCACCAAGAGCTGAGACCAAACCCTAAGGAAAGCACTTTAAGGACATATGACAAGGTTAACTTCTAGATATATAGCGCCTTTTCAACTTTAATATTCTAACAATCAGTGAACAAAACCACCTGGCCTAGATACGTCAGTGAACAAAAACAAGTGGCCCATATATGTGATGTCATCAATGACTTTTGTGATGTCATCTTTGATGTCCTGGGTGTTAGTCTTAGCATTGCACGGTGGTGGCACAAGTTATGGTTGCTTAGCTTACCATAAATGGAGAATTTCTCGGTTTTACTAGTAACCATGACGTCCCTTTTACAATGTTTTTTCATTGAATTTCATAGGTTTTTACTAGTGCGAACTAACCATAACGTCTCTTTAACAAAGATTTTTCAGTGAATCTCATAGATTTTATTAGTGCAACTTAATCATAATGTCCCTTGAACGTTTATATATATATATATATATATATATATATATATATATATATATATATATATATATATATATATGGTGTGTGCACAACTTAGTTGAAGTGAAGATAGAAACTATATTGAACCTTTTTATTTTCTGTTAGTGCGAGGGTCAGATGCGTTTTGGACACAAGGTCAACTTATTTTAGTCTTATTTTCATAGGCAGGGATGTTCTCTTTTGGTTAGGGCAAGATAGGCCTTTTTCCAAATCATTTTCTTTCAATAAATATGGCCAATATTGAGAACATTGCAACTTTGTGTCCGTCTCCCATTGCTGACCCCTCCCAGCCTGCCCTGAAAGTTCCAAATTTCAATAAAGAGGCAAGTATAGGAGCAGTTTTCAGTTTTATACATCAGTCGAAAGCTCTTCCCAATGGAAAAAATAATGCAACCATTGAACTTGAGGCTCTAGCAATCAAATGTACAGTGGGTTATTTAAAGTATTACCTGACAGGTAGAACATTCAAATTAATAACCAACCACTCTCCACTCACCTGTCTCAGTCTGAGGAAAGAGACAAACCCACAGATAATGTGCTGGTTCCTTCATCTGCAGCCTTTCTGTTTTCATGTAGAACACAGAAAAGGCAGAGAACAGGGAAATGTCCATTTCTTTTCCCGATTTCCCTTAAAGGGAGGTGGGGAAGCCAGCAGCATTAGGGAAAGGGTATCTGACAATTGACAAGGTGTCGTCGCTTCTCCCCAAAGGGAGCCCTTTCCCGTGAAGCTATGGAGGTGTGGCCACTACCCAATAGTCCCCCTAGGGTGGTTTAATGCAGAAGAACCTCATGTGGAGGGGCTCGCCCTCTGGGGACAAGGATGATCACCTGGGATACAGCCCATTGAGTTTTTTCATTCCCCATGCATTTCCAATCCCTCCCCACTGTTCAGAACCATTTTCTTGAAAGTAAACCTATGTATTGTTTAACACAGGGGATAAAGACAAAAGTACTAGGACGAAGACAAGCACAGGAGACATGAGGGCCATTGACTGTGCTAGTACTGGTATGAGTTGGCCACGAGGAGGCATGAAGATTATGTAATCACAGAAACAAAGGAATTTTAGAATTTGCCAGAGCGGTACTGGCAACATTGTATGAGTATAGACGATGGACTGACAAACCTGTCAAGCCCAGCCCGGAGAGGCAACAGTTGCGGAAACCAGTGGGAGTATCAAACGCTGTTGGCAGAGTAGAGTGGAGGACCCCAGTGAACCGTGGAAGGAGTTCTCGTATGTTTCAGCAGAAGCAAACCTGATCGTGAAGCAGCAGAGACGAGCCTAGGAGCTTCCCAGAGCGCAGAGCTGCCGTAGTCCTGTGGAAACTGGAGAGAGAAGTCCATGCATCAGAGTGAAGAACCGCATTCCCAGTGGCATGCCAAAATCCCTCAGAAGGTAACAGGAGGTGGGAGAGACAACACGGACAACAAGGATTCCAACACTTAAATAACCAGCATCCGAGGAAGGCTTCCTCGTCACAGTGGCGACAATGAGCCCACTGACCACCAGAGACAGGTTGGAGACTCTTACCAGTACAAACCCAGCATCCAAGGAGAGCTTCCTTGTTGCAGTGTGACAATAAGCCCACTGACCACCAGAGATGGGTTGGAGACCCTAACCAGTACAAACCCAGGATCTGAGGAGAGCTTCCTCATCACAATGGTGACAAAAGCCCACTGGCCACCGGAGAAGGGTCAGAGACCACAACTGTTGAAAACCAAGCATCCGAGGAGAGCTTCCTTGTCGCAGTGGCAGTAATAAGCCCACTGACTACCATAGAACAGTGTGGGACCCCAACAAAAGGGAACTGTGTCAAGCAACACCAGGAGAAGGGAGTCATTCTCCTGGTCCCAAACTGGGAGTTGTGCTAGAAATGCCAGAGGAAGGGATGCATTCCACCTGGGCTTGTTGTGAAATGTGCCAAACAATACTGGGAGAAGGAAGCCATTCTCCGGGTGCCGAACTGGGAGTTGTGCTAGAGACGCCAGGGGAAGGGAGTAATTCCTCCTGGCTTTATTGGAAACTGTATAGATCTGCGCCAGGAGAAGAGAGCCCTTCTCCTGGACGTGGAATTGTGTAAAGGCTGTGTGAAACCCACAAGCCTGGGGAAGGGAATCATTCTCCTGGTCCTGAACTGGGAGTTGTGCTAGAGATGCCAGGGGAAGGGATGGATTCCACCTGGCCTTGTTGTGAACTGTGCCAAGCAATACTAGTAGAAGGAAGCCATTCTCCTGGTCCCGAATTGGGAGTTGTGCTAGAGACGCCAGGGGAAGGGAGTCATTCCCCCTGGCTTTATTGGAAACTGTATAGATCTGCGCCAGAAGAAGGGAGCCATTCTCCTGGATGTGGAATTATGTAAAGGCTGTGTGAAACCCACAAGCCAGGGGAAGGGAGTCATTCACCCTGGCCCTTTGGTTGCAAGAAAATATTCTTTTGAATATTATCCGAGCATGTTACGCTCACCTGGCTCCCACAGGGGCGTCGATCTGAACTGGACAGCTGCGGTCTCCACCAATGTGACGCGTAGTGCCGAGATGACGGACTGGACTGGCCCACCTAGCTTCGTTTGCTTGGCCAGTAGGAATATTCTTCTGCAAATGGAGAAAGGGAATTAACCACCCGTGGAGTTGAGCGTTAACCCCCCCCACTCCCGCTGTTCTCCCCACTGATCACCTTTGATGTCCCCTCTTATAGTCTCACCTGATGGTTTGGAAAGATGAGCTCTCCATCCTGCATTGAGCGCAGGGGTGCGTAGATAACCAGTTACTTCACTGGCTCAAAGGAATTGGTGAGTTCCAGAACAATATCGACTCTGAGATTCCCGGCAAGACGCCGTAAGTATGTAGTTCGTAAGAGTTCAAATGTCTGACTTTCACTCTTGTCCGATTCCTTGCAGGTTGCAGCTTGACCCTAGCGAAGAGTTCCTTGTGGCAACCAGTAATATTCAGGTAAGGATTTGTATTATCCAACACAGTTCGATTAAATAATGTCAATATGTAACCTGTTGCTTTCTCCCTTATTCAGGCGCTGAGAGAAAGTATGAAGTCTCGGGGAATAAGCCTACGGCGGTAAAATCAGGTAAGTCTATTGTGGTGAGGAGGTTTCCCCTTGTTTGTCCTTTTGTTTCACCTTGCTGTCCTTTTGTTTCCCCTTAGGGGCCGGGGTTCGGCGAGGATGCTGTGGAAGCTGCGCCGACCCGTGAAGAGGAATAGTACCCCCGGTGGTAAAATAAGGTAAGTCTATGGGGGGTAACTAATATCGCCTCTGTGTATTCCTTTGGCTCACCTTGCTATTCTTGTCTTCCCCTTTAGGTGCCGGAGTGCGGCGGGAACTTGCAGAAGGATGCGGTGGAATGTGAAGATGCTGCGAAGGCCGGTGAGTTCAGCGTGGCGCTGCAGCAGGCGAGGCGTCGCGCATAAAATAACTTCTTTCTTCCAGCCTGAAGACGCGATGGATCGGGAATTCAGGTAAGGATCAAAGGTATTGCTCTTGTTCTAACCTTTTCTCCTTCTTTCTCCCTTTTTCTAGGAGTTCCAGACTCGAGGCGGGCGTGGCAGAAGACTGGATGCAGACTTGCAGGCACGGTGAGCGTTACGCTGCTGGATGCAGAATAACACAAAGCTTGTGCTGCTCTTCGGGCGTGGTTTAAATAGCCTCCAAAGTAGTCCCAGGTAAGTATTCCTCCCGAGCCCCACCCGAGTAAAAAAAATAGTCCCTAGCTAAAGTAGTCCCTTCCAAGCCTCTTTAGGCTTGGAGCTCTTGCAGCATGGTCTGCATCAGGTGAGTTTGCAGCATGGTCTGCATCAGGTAAGTTTTAATCTATGAGCCTGGCGCCTATGGTGCCACTGCACCCAAATAGCCCCTAGCAGGGGTTGTAGGGCTTGCTTAGAATAACTTGATGCCTGCTTCCGGGGTTGCTGGACTTGGTCTGGGTCCCCGGGGGTAGGCATCATGACAGCGCATCAATAGAACTGAGACATTTTCCTGTAGAAGGAACTCTGTTATATTATTCTTTAGTTGTAGTTTGAGGGATAGAAGTAGGTTGTGACCCAAGACGGTGGAGTGTGATTTGACAGACATTCTGATGGACTCTTTAGTATTAGTTTTGAAGCAGGGAACCCCACTTAGAAGATAGGGATAGTGATAGCCTTTTTGTGCACAAAAAAAGTCTATAACCCCTACCATGCCATCTTTGTGTCTGTTTCCTTCTTTGACATAGGCACTGGAAAATAAGGGCCCAGGCGTTTGAATCCATTATTTACAGATTGCAGTGGTAGTTGACCTTGGTCATCCTCCAGGAAGGGCATGAATTTGGAACAGATCACCAAGATCGTACTTATCACAGTTGCAAGCATATTAGAGACGAGTTGCGTTTTAGGGGACTTGTGTTACCAGGAGAGGTGGCCCCATAAGAGGCAGGCCACACCTCCAACTGCAGGGCGTTGCACCAGGTGGCAGAGCTCAGACGGTGTTCTCAGCAAATGTAAAGGACTAGTCAGTTGTAGTGAGAATTCACACCTTCACAGCCCTAGCTATATAAGCCAACAAGTGGGAGCAAGTTCACAACTACTGGCGGCCCTAGCAATGGACATAGAGGAATGAGCTAAAAGTCATGTGAGATGCCAAGACGCAGTATAAACTGAGGAGTAGAGAATGTGGCAGTGGACACCCTAAGCAGGGACTTACTGTGCTCCATGTAAATGTCACTATGGCTAGTCATCTTTAAGGAGTTATGTGTCAGTATGGGACTCCTCCAGTTCATATTTCTGCCTTTCCAGAGAAGGTACAAGTGGGCAATTATTGCTTGAGATTTCAGTTGCCATGACCATGGGGGGGATGCATTGTCTTTGAAATGGCCCTGGGTGTTGGGATAAACATTCCTCCAATTACCGATGATATACAGGGTGATCAGAAAGATCAGAAACACCCAGATTATTGTAGCAATGGTGGATCCCTACTGACTAGGCAAATAAGGGGATGGTTCCTGGTATAGTTAGAGCTACGGATGGAGGCCATGTGAGGACTGGGTTGAGGAAGAGGATTGAGAAAGTACTCTGATTAATCCTACAGCCAAGACACTTAGGGCTGGTGCTTTGAGATTTGGTATTTATTGAAGTGGAAGGTGTTCTCATACCAAAAGTTTATTAAAGATGGTCATTAGGTGGGAAGCAAACATACTGTGGGTCAGTTTGGTGAATAATAGGCACCCTTCTGTTTGAAGAAGATTTGTAATATCTAAAAGGTAAGTACTGGGGTGAGGAGGAGGGACATGAAGGCAATGACCTGATTACGTACCAGCAATCTTCATTACTCTTAGTCCCACTCTTCCTCGTCTTAGTCCTGAGGTTGCTCCTTACCCTCCCACATGAATGAAAGATCACATTATCCTACTTATGCTAAGAATGGTATTGTACCTCCACACTGGGATTGGGGGGGGGGGCAAAAAATAATTGGGAATATATTCCTATCTCAAAGGTACAGGTTTCCTAGTACCATGCATGAGGAGGACATTGTGACGGATCCAGGGAATTCGTCCTTTCTCCCCAAGCGGGAGCCACACCCTTTGGAGGTAGGGAGGTGAGCCTGCTATGCTTAACTGCCCCCTAACGGACAGGGAAAGCAGGATCCCACACACCTTAGAGGACAAGTAATCCCCAAGCATGGTTTTTACACATCCAACCTCACATACAGAATCCCATGTGTTTGTTGGCAATTTGAACATTGAGGAGGGCAATGATGTACAAGTCCCTTTAAAAATAGCTGGTATGGTTTCTGACCCCTTAGTGTTACCATCCTTGCATGAAGCGTGCAACCGGTGGGTTGCCTCATCTCGTTGCAGGGAGAAAGAAAGATCCTGAGAAACCCAACACAAAGGGTTAGTGAGAGAGAGAGAGACACACACAGACCTGCAGAGTAATGCAGAGGAGGGAACATCCCCCTTCGAGGCAGAGCTTGTAAGCCGCACCATACAGATGCGGTAGAGAGTGGACGAGCGAGAAAGCCAGTGGATCACTGCTGCCTTTACCTAGGACAGGAGCCTAGGCCCGGCGAACAGAGAAGAGACGCAACCAGCCCAGAAGCCGTCGGCACAAGCCTACACGAACAGATATCGAAGTCCTGTCGTGCACCGACATGATGAACCGCAGCAAGTGAACCAATGAGAAGGACTGGAGGAAATCACGGTTCAGCAGCGGCCAAGAAGACCACCTCCACTGACGAATGCTGCCACAGAGCACAAGGTATGTGACGGGACTCGGGAGCAATGAGGTGGGTAGCAAGGCCCGACGAAAGCCTAGGATGGGGCGAGATACAAGATAACCCAAGAACGGGTCAGAAACCTGATCACCCAAGATAGGGCAAGGTAAAAGCCAAACCAAGAAGGGGTGAGAGACCCACTATACCAAGAAGGGGTGGGACCCAAAAGCATCCAAGAGGGTGTGAGAAACCTGTAGCCCAACACACAACAAGGTACAAGACAACCCAAGAGAATGCTGAAAGCCCAAGAAGGGGCAAGATTCAAGGCACCCTAGACGGGCAAGAGAACCCAAGGGGAGAGAGAAGACAGCCTAAAACAGGCTAAGAAACAAGAGGCTGTAAGGGGTACGAGAAGGAGGACCCCAAAGCAAGGTGTGGACAACAATCTGCTCAAGCAAGGGAAAGGAATGGAAATCCCAAGCTGGGATGAGAGGCACCATAATTCAGTACTGGGTAATTTAGGTCGATCCAAAAGAACATAGATTGATACCCAAGACAGAAAGAAAGGATGCAGAGACACTGGACAATCTGGAAGTTTGAAGTGTATGACCAGGCAGGTTGCCTGGGAGAAAGTATGGAGACATTTGGATGGGGCCATGATTAGGCTCCGCCAGGAAAAAGGAAGACTAAAGAGACACTCTGAGCTGTATAATCAGTTCCTGTGAGTTCCATGGCCTGAGAGAAGCACAAGAGACATTTTGGTCGGGGTCAAAAACCAACCATCGATACGGTTGAGGGAAAGTCCCTTATATACCTTTCTGGTTGAGGTATGTTAATTTTATGTGCTGGTGGTAGGGACAGACCTTAGGCATGATTAGATTTTGAATAGATGACTGGATTTCAGTTGAGCACCCTTTATAATTTTACTTAGATAGGGCAAATAACCACCTTAGAAGCAGGGACAGGATACGCCTTATTTTCTTTGATGCAATGAAACCCAAATGGCAAAACATGACCTTTTATCCGTCTCTTGAGTATGACTTACCACAACATCCAGTCCGTTTCTTTTTTTAGAATTCTGGGGTTTGCAATCATGCATTTATAATGGGCAAGGCAAACTCAGAATTCCAAGAAAAAAGGGACTGGGTGGATTTCTTCAACATTTAACGTGGAAATATGAGGACTCTGAGATGGGTACTTCTAAAGTAAGGACTGTTAGGAAGAGTAATGGAATTTACCGGTAAGTAATGTTTGATAAGTATGTGCTGACATTTTGGTTGTAGCATAGGAGAAATATTTCCATTTGCTTGTTGCAGTTGAATTTGCACTTAGAGCTTCATGCATAGGACTGTGGAGGCAAAGGTAGACATTTGCATTCCGTAATGGCTGCTCTGCGTCTCCCCCAACAATTGGTGCTCTGACTAACTCGGGAGAAGGATACTTTCCAGCATTCTTTTTAACCAAATATTTATTTTATAAGATGGACAGGAGACAGTGCAATGTCAATGTGAACAGATTTCAGTAAATTCAAGCATTGAAGCAGAGGAACGTGACACATGAAGCAAGTAACAGATGATTGCACATGCCATATTGTAACATCTTATCATGGCTTTGTAGGTCAACCTCCTAACATTACAGTAACACTAAATGTTTATACAGATTTGGTTTATATGCCCTGTGTTGGTCATCTATATATATAAAATTGAACATTTGTTTGTGGGTTTGTATGTTCCTCATACAATTCTGCACAGTTCCACCAATCTGCACCACATTTTGCATAGTGACCTGTTGGGACCCTACAGGCATTACTGGCTATATGAAATTTGGACACCCCACCCCTTTCCCTGTTTTTCAGCCCCTTCACACATGAGAAGGTTTCCTGAAATCGGCAAATCATCAATGTGGTAGAAGGACCAGTCTTGACATGAGGAACAAAACTTGAGGGACCTTGAAAACCCTGTTTTAATTCCCTAGGATGAACGGTTTCTGAGATGTTTTCACCACACCAAACTGCACCATGGCAGGGTGAGGCAGCCGGTGGGGAGAGAGCACAGAAGGTCCCATTATGAAGCAGCGCACCAACTCTCGTCTCCCCCCAACATCTGCTCCAGGATATGTCAGCCAGCCACACGTGCCCATTCTCAGTGCAATTTACTTCAGAGTGCAAAGGACATCAAGCGATAATTGAATCGGAACAGCGACCCACAAGATCATTGATTTTCAACAATTGATGAGTGTTTTCATGTCAGTTTACAGAACCTGTTCGGAGAATGAGTACTTTTTGCTAGTAATTAATAAAGGGAAGCCAGTTTGCTACATAGGATGCATATTTTCACAGCTAGTGCTGTGATTTTTTCTGGGATGAGGATCTCCCAGATTTTACCCCACCACAAGGCCTTCTGGGCACTTCCAATTACGAGCCAAAGTGATCTTCGCTGTTAGCAGGAAATGGGTGACAAGCTTAGATGTATTGCCGTAAGTGGGTATATCCAATCTCACCGATACCCAAGTAAAACAACTAGCCGGTCAATGGGCAATGTCACGTTTACCATTGATTTAGTATGCAAGAGGACTTCTTTCCAAAACACTTGGGCCTTGGGGCACAGCCACCACATATGGTAGGAGGTGCCCCTTTTTAAACATCACCTCCAGCAAGCATCGGGGTAGGAGTGGGAGATGTGGTAAAGTCTATCTGGAGAAAACGGTTACATGTGAGTACAACGTATAAAAAAATAGTGAATTAAATAAGACCAAAAAAAGAAATATATACATTTTTTAAATTGGGGCTTGCCGCCCAAAACACCATATTTCCCTGTGCTTTTAACCCCGCCCCGAACCACCCCCACACTTTATAACCACTGCACCCCATATATTTATTTTCCATTCTTTTTTTCTGTATTATTTCATTCTTTTATTTTTCCGTTATAATCACTGCATACTGGGGAAAAAATACCACCTATAGCATAATTTCAGTTCACACTCCTTATCTGTAGTACATTGAGCCAATTTATGATTCTGTTCCCAAAAGCATTGCCAGGATTTCTGGCCATTGTGGGTACCTAGGTCTCACTCCCAGATAAGCATGCATGGCAAGCGTTCCTGAGGGTCATAACAGTCAAGCAAATTATAGAGTATGGAGATGCAACCTGTGAGATATGTGAATTCTAAAGCATGTAGGTCTCTAGTGCCTCTTTATCTAATCATAGGGTGGCTGGCCCAGTGTCGCAGTTGTGAGTATCTAAATGTTTTGTTTTCCTGCAGTGAGAATACCTGTTTACTTTCTTCAAATGTTAGTGGGTAACCCTCTTTAAAAAACTGTCTGAGCTCCCTAAGTCCACCTGTGATCCATTGAGAAAATGCTGATTTCTGCATAAATGGGTCAAATTCAGGATTACATACAATGGGTGATAGCAGGCCTAATCCAAGTAGGGTATCCCATTTTTTTGTAGCTATGTTCCAGCATGTGAGTGTCCATTTCGTCGAAGATAAGAGACTACCCTGGGCAGCCTTTGTGAAGGGAAGCTGCTGCAGTGGGATCCAGGTTGTTGCTTGTTCTATCTGCAATCATATTGGAGGGTCATTCGCTTGAGAAGATATGCGAGAGCTGAGAAGCCAGGTAGCAGTTGTAAATGTCAGGAACCCCCCAAACCACTGAGATTCTCTTTCCGTAACAGGACCCTTTTTGCTATTCTGGGTTTTTCGATGTCGCCATAGGAACATGAACATTTTCCGTTGGAGGGCATCTAATGTATTTATTGGGATAAAAGTTGGAAGGCCAAGAAGTGGCAGATGAGTTTGGGATCATGGGCATTTTCATGGCGGTTATTTACCCCAGCCGTGACATTGTTTGTTTGTCCCATCTTTTAAAATCTGCTTCCACCTCTGATTTTGACATCCAAATATTCGATCTGATCTCGTTTCCCCATTACCGGGCAGATCACATCAAGTTCCTCCAGTTCAACTGGTTAAAATGTGATCGCCAGGCCCTGGGACCTGGAATAATTGATTTAGAATCCTGATACCCAACCAAAATTCCTAAGCTCGTCCATCAGGGCTGCTGCCAAATTACCCATCTCCAAGAGCGTAAGCAAAACATAATCGGCAGATAAAGAAATGTTATGTTCCTGTCGCTGATATTGGATACCGCAAAGGGCTCCCTGGAGGGAGCAAAAAGGAGTGGAGGCAAGGGGCACCTCTGCCTCATACCTCTGGAAACCCCCACAAGGGGAGGTGAATTCCCATTGATCGAAACTTGGGTGGTGAGTGGAGAGTAATTGGCTAATAAAGATTGCTGAAACCTGAGGCTAACAACCGACAGACAAAGCAAAGTTTGCAGGTATGACCAGTCCAGACAATCGAAAGCCCTGTGGGTGTCGAGGGCTACAAATCCTGCTTGTAACCTCAAATTGCCCACGATTTCCACTAGGTCAAGTGTTTTCCTGATATTATCGTGTGCGTTCCGCCGGGAAATTAAATCCATTTGATCCAAGTGGATGAGCTACGGTAAGAGCATCATTAGGCGGCATGCCAAGATTTTCAAGTATATTTGTGCATGCTTATTGATGAGGATAATCGTACGGTATGCGTCAAGTGATTTTGGGTCCTTATTGGGATTCAGAATCAAGATCGTAGAAGTCTCAAGCATTGTAAGTGTTGTTGTCTTGTCCCTGTTTCGGGAAATGTGTTACAGAGTTGTGTTAGATAAGGGGTGAGAACCTCACAGTAGGATTTATAAAATTCACAAGTGAACCCATCTGGTCTGGGAGTTGTGTTTTTCAGTGTTTTGATGGCCGCCCCAACTTCTGCCTCTTGTATTGGTTGTTCAAGTTGCAGAACCTTTGCTGATGTGAGGGTGGGAATCCTCACTGGGTGCAAGTAGTCACTCACCGTTGCCACATCTGACAGAACGGCAGCAGTGTATTCTGCATAGTATTTGTAGGCTAGTTTACTATACCCAGCAAAATGTAGGCAGCCCTTATCATCTTGCAATGCTAGGATATTGTTGCAGGATTTTTGATTTGCTAATTTGACGACTAAAATTGTATTAGCCTTGTTGCCTCTGGTGTAATAGTGTTGTTTAACTTTTGATAGAGCATGTGATGTTCTTTCTGCCATATGCTCCTCTAACTTGGCTCTAGCTTTTTTCAATTGGCGCCTTGTTCTGAGGGACCATGAGAGTTTATATGCGTTCTCCCTTATGCAGACCTCCTCTTCTAGTTCCTCCCTGAAGCAAGTTATAATGCTCGTAGATATGCCAAGGTTAGCATCAATGACTCGCCCCTGACCACCGCCTTCATTGCGTCCCAAACTATACTTGGCGAGATATCATCTTTGAGGTTGTTTTCAAAATACGAGGTGATTGTAGTTTTAATCTCCCCATGAACCACTGCATCCTTAAGGATGAGATTGCAGAGTTTCCAGGGCTTACAGTTCGGAGGCCTTAAGCCTGAGACGGACATGGACAGTGAGACCGAAGCCATCTGGAATTGAGAATAGGGAGAAGGAAGTCAGGAGAGTGTCAATTTGCGAGAACCCTCTGTGAACGTGAGAATAGTGAGTGTAATCCCTCAGTGTATAGTTGTGTATTCTCCATAGGTCTATCAGGTTCATGTCTCAGAGGATCTTTGTAAAAGCCAGCAAGATTCTAAAGTTGCCTCGTGTAGCAAGCACTGTTTTATCAGCCATTGGGTCCGTGGCCAAGTAAAAATCCCCCTCTATAATGATTGACCCTTCTGCAAAAATCTTGAATAAATGTCCCTTTAACTCCTAGGTATCTCCCATTGGGATCCCATATGATCCCTGAACCCACAAAGGGCCTATCGGTCAGATAGGATGGCAACATCCCTATTCTTAACTCCACTAGAGGCAAAGAACCGAGGCGAAAAGCGTCTGTGTGCAAATCTTCCTTCATTGTTTTTCAACAGATGGGTTTCATGTAGGAAGATAACCGAAGGGGAAAGATCTACCAATTTTGCAAGTACAGATTTGCGTTTTACAGGAGAATCCAAACCCTCGGCATTCCAGGTTAGCATGACCAGTGTAGCATCCGAGTTAGTGTCATCAGCGCAAGCTATACAATTTACATATCAACACTTTAAAAATACTATCAGGACCTCTGTTCCCTTTTTTACTTCATGTCTTAACTGTCCATAACGGTTCCCTTCAAAACATATAAACCCTTGTCCCACCCTTCCCTCAAAAATCTAAACATGTGAATTATCTTTAAATTAAATAAGTAAGTGTTCAAGAGTAAACCAAACAATAACTATGGGGTGTCCTGCGATAGGGATAAACAGATCAATAAATCTGTGGCATAAACTTGAATTGCCTCCACTGAAGTAGGCCTGGCAAAGAAACAAGAATCCAAATGTTGAGAGAGTTAATCATGCTGATGTGACCCAGATTGCAAGTGGTAGGCCATGGGGTCAGGCCAGGTCTGTGAGGTTATAACAGGGGGATCGTCTTGAGTGCATCAACCTTGCTTCTTTTTGCAGCCAATCCCCACTTTGGACCTGGGACCCACTCTGGCTTTCGTAGTTAGGTCAGCAGTGGGCTCTGAGCCTGTAGGTGTAACAATGGCTTTTGGGAAGAGAAGTTGCTCGGCATCCTTCATGGTAGTGACCATAACGGACTGGGTTCAAATGAATGAAGTGGAGAGCTGTCGGGAAGCCCCATCTATACTCTTCCAGAGCCATTCCGTGAGTGGTCTGAGTGCTGTGCGTTTCAGCAAGGTGGCCCCTGCCAGATCCTGATATGGGGCTATGGGAAATCTGCAAAAAAGTATCTTGTTCATGTGTCTGGTCCGCGTCAGTTTCTTCTCTTTGACTTTAGAAAAATGGACCCTCACAAGGATGCCCTTGGGGAATCCTTGGCGAGGTGGTCCAGGCAAGCGGACCATATGCATTTTTGTCAAGCTCTATTGGCTCCTCTGATGTAGCTGCCAAGATTTGGCAAAAGAGGTCGGTAACGTAGCTCTCGAGGTCTTGGTCCAGCACCTCTAAGGGCACTCCCCTGATGTGCACAATGTTACAATGTGAGTGGTTCTCCGAGTCTTTGTGTTTAGCATCGAGGAAGTTAACTTTATTCTCTAGAGCTTCTAGGTGCTGGGCCCACTCACTGACCTCGTATGACTGTTCACATAGGGTGGTGTCCACCTCTCCGATGCGTCGCTCAGATTCGCCAAACCGCTTATCCATGGAGGCTAATTTGCCCGACATCTCAGCCAGACTTCCCTGGATCTCCAATTTTATCTCTGTGAGCCAAATTTGCAGGTCCGATTTAGTAGCCCATTGAGGTTTGGTCACTGGTGTTCAGTCTTCGTGGACCTGGGCCACCATGCTGAGCCCTTTCTTTCCTTGGTCCTTGATGTGCAGGAGGGTGGCGATATTGCCAGCTTTTTGTGCATTCCTGCTTTAGTCATGACATAGATATCCAAACACAGTTTGCCTTCAGAGTGGGGCTTGCGTTATTAGAGGAATTCCCGGAGGAAGTGATCCTCCTCAATGAGAAACCTGGGCCTGATTTCTGTGTCACTTTGATGCAAACTCCTTCAGGGCCTATGGGATAAGTATAGCCAGCCTTCAGAAGTAAGATCCTCCAGTGGGTCCCCTCTCTCACCTCACTACTCCAGCTCAGTGTGATCCAGCATCGCTGCACAGCCAGGGCCTCTCATTCCCTGTTATTGTGGGAGGCACTGCCCATCATCCACCAGATCAGCCAAGGCTGGGTGTATCTGACATTGTGGTAGCCCCTGGCTGACAGTTAAATTCACCCCAGCCACCGGCCCTTCCGATCGTACACTCTACAGCGTTCGGGCATCCAGGAGAGCAGCAGGGCAATGCCCTCCAGAACTTGGCTGGCGATGGGGCGCACTGGAACCCAGCCTGCCTCACATCTGGCAGGCCCCTCAGTAAGCAGTCAGGTCATGGGAGCACAGGAGGCATGGAGCAGAGGCAGATTTTGGGACCTGTTTCGGCTCAACAAGCATGTCTCCCTTGGCCCCCAAGTCTCTCAGTGGCTGCCACACACACAGAGGCGGTCCCCAGCTCCAGCCATCTCTGCTGCAGCCCGCCGAGGCTCCCGGGCAGAAAGCCTGTTATGCATCTCCGGCTCTACTCCACAGGCTGCCTGAAGGATGAGGCTCCCCCTTGCTCGCACACATTCACATAGCAAGGCCAAAGTTCACCCCGGGGCTTCTCAGATTGTTCCCCCACCTGCTGCCACCGGTTGAGGCGGCCATATTTACTCACCACGCGCTAGGCCACTCCCCCCTTTTCAGCATTTTTGAAGTTGCTTCTCTGACTATCTGGCAATCACATTTTTACGGCCTCTTTTGTTTTCTTAGCCCGTCTGCTATATAGTGTAGAACACCTCAATGTCCCTGGTATTGTATTTATTACTAGATTTATTAGAAAGTCATCTTTTAACTGTAATAAACAAACATGTTATCTGCAACCAATTGTACATGTAAACATGTTATGATCAGGTGCCATCTTCAAAAGTGTTGTTTGTTTATCTTGTTGCCACTCAGGTTCTCCTTGCCACTTTTAAATTTATGTGTTTACTCTGTTGCCATCTAGATGGCTGATGTATGTCAAGAAGTTATGGGGTTACCTGGGATACCTGGAACCCTTAAACATTCTATTGTATAGTGTTTATAAGCTTTGCTCCCTGGCCATGAATTATATCCATCTTGGACAGAGAGGGCCTTCTTTTATTTGAAGAATAAATACTTTATGAACCTTACCTCAGACTCATGGGACTCCTTTACTTCAGAATTGCGACGAGCTGAACCCCCTGGTGCCCTCCTGCATGCTTGCTTCTCCTCTGCCTGCTTCAAGCTTCCAGTGCTCTCCAAGTTATTGTTCCTCACATATACCCTTTGCTGGACCCACATATGCCTGCAATTTTCTGAGAAAGGCGATATTGTGGAAATCTTGCTGTTCCAGCGAACATCTGGTCTTAACGTTTCCTTCTTTCTCTGACGTCCTTCATACGTGGCTCCATGCTGGCTACCTTGGTTTCTACGCTGTCAGCACAACTCCTGCGTCTAGCGCATCGGTATTTAAACTGTGGGGCGCGCCCCTACGTTGGGCCGTAGTCTCATGCCCAGTGGGGCGTGCATCCACAGCCTGAAAAGAAAAAAAACAGGAAAACAGGAAACATTACATAGGGCTGTTTGTTCATCAACAAGCAGCAGCCTGATCCACGGCTCCTGCCACACATGCTTACTGCGACAGGAGCCGGCCCTTTGTGGGGCCTCATGCTCCGTTAAGAGCCTATTGAAGACAAAAGAAAAAGCGCACACCTTCTTTTGCCGCGATGATGGTCTTCGCAGCAAAAGAAGGCGGGTAAAAACCGAAGATTTGCCTTTTGGCGGGTGAGAGTCCATTGAATAGTATAGGCAGGTAATGGGCTTGGCGGGTGAATGAAAGGATTCCGAGCATGCCATACTATGCCCACATTTAAAGACATAAAGCAATCAAAGAAGTTGCCTCACATTGTAAATCTACTAGGCCAAACGCCCTTTCTACACTGCCACACCATGATTCTCACCAGCTGCAGGCCAGCACTTACAAGAGATGCTAATGCCAGCTCTGTTAGACAAAGCATGGGCCTGCTCTTTTTTGCCGAGATAACCCCTGAGGCCTGCATAATATTGAGGAGGTAGTGGCTGAAGATCTGTGGACTCTCTCCCATGCATTAGAAGATGGTTCTCTTTAAAATGCTTCATCAGCTTATTACTGGTCAGGCTAAAGTTTGAAAGTGGTACAATCCTTTCTGTGTAGCTTTTCTGTGCATTGGTTATTGGGTCTCTCTTGTGATCTCTGATCACTGGTATAGTCCTAAATGCTCTGTGATTTAATGCAAAGCATACAGGAATCCTCATTGGTGCTATTTCTCCCTGTTCCCACTCTCAGAGAGGTATTTTGAAAGAGTACAATAAGAGTGTACCAGACTGTGCATCTTGGAATGAAAACCTTCTTTCAGAAAATAATTCACATGGTTAGTCTAGTATTGCCCCTTGAGAAATACAAGTGAGGTGGTACAAACAGAACATCTGCAACACAGGGCCAGGCCAGTGGGCCCTCAGACCCCGGTAGGCTGTTCACACCGCAATGTGCCAGTATTGGCAGTTTGAAACTGCATTCAGGCAAGGCCTTCCTAAGAGCAGGTGACAGAAAAAACATTTATTTGGGCAGCAACAGTTGTGTTTTACATTAAAATTCTGTCAGTCTAGAAAAATGGATACCTCTCATGATTGACGGCAAACGTATTTTGGTGGCCGAAGGCCAACCGTCTCATGTACGAAACGATAGAAATACAGGTTTCCGAGTTTTACCAATGAACAGCCATTTTGATGTAACAAGGATCGCCATTTTGTTTTCTAACAAATTGCTCATTGCTTTCTGTTCACATTGCTTCACAGCGCATTTTCTGTTTACACTGCTCGACTGTTAACATTGTTGTCTGAACATGAAAGGACAAGGCCGCAGGGCCGCGAGGCTAATAAGAGTTTGTTGAAACATAACGTAGACAGCTCCGGGAAGGGATGCCCGGCTCCCTCCCGAATGTAGCCTTGAAGCAGAGCCGCAGGGCATTCCATCATTTCACAGCTGCCAGCCAGTCTCGTTATATGGTAGAATATGTTAGAATAAAGCAGCTAAAGGCTTGAATTATGCTCTTCTTACGGCCCCCCTTTTCCGAGCCCTGAAGAGCGTGTCGGCTCCCAGGACACGAATAGCACCTCATAGATAGCAAGGTCTGGAATGTGACTCTTCCCCCGTATGTAGCTCGCTTACAAGAACAGAAGCACTGTGTTCTGTTCAACAAAGAAAAGATGTCTCTGCACTTGCAAGGTTGCATATTGTTACTAGAATAGATATTTGAAGGTGTCATATTCGTCGAAAGTGTCCATCATCAAACCGAGTTCAAAGAAACCCAATAAAGGGGGGTGTTAAACATGTCACAGCTAATTGTATGATATGCATTTTGTATATATGTAACTGATGTACGTAACTCGCTCTCTTGCGTCCCTCGAGGTCTAGAGATACACGTCGCGGGGCGTGAGATCCAAGTTGGCCAACTGAGACTATTTGCTTTGCAATAAACCCTAGCTTTGGGAATACAACCTCGTGTCTGGCGTATCTATCGTGTGTGGTGACTTGCCTTGTTTCCATAATGTGAGGGACCCCTAGGGGCCCCTTTCACTACCGCCGCAATTATTCCATTGCACAATACCATTATTGCTCTGTTATTCAAATTTTACACACAACATTTTCATTGCTAGTATACTGTATTACTTTGATTTTGTTTTGCGGCATTAGTCATAGGTCTTCACTGCTTACTGGTATTTCTTCAATTTACTTTGTACCATGAGCCCTAACCCTGTCATAAGGTTTTACCCACAACTTCACCACCCACATCATAGTACACCGCCACATTATTGTTAGCTCTGCGTCAAAGTTTACTCACTCTGGTGGCATCTTAAATGTTACTGGGGGTGGTTTCTAGCATTGATTCTTAAGTAACACACCACACCATTGTTTTGGTATTCTGTGAATATGTCTAACCTACCCCCTCACTTTCTGCCATCTCCTGACGACCCCACACTTCAATGGGGCACCTAGAGAGATGACTTCATTGATTATTTAACAGCTACAGAGAACTGGAGCTCTCCCGTGGGGGCCAACTCAAGAGCCATTAAAGCTATATACAGACGGTTGTGGCAGTGTGACCGGAAGGAGGCCCGGTTGGTTTACTAGCCCTACAACAGGGCCCCAATACTTCTGTGGTAAATTATAAACTTGAGACCTACTCAGAACACTCGCAAACTCAAATGCTAAACAGCAGCATAGTGGTGAGGGGTTGGGCGCATGTCGCCATCTGTGCTCTATTGACACTCCGGCCCGCCCCTACTGAACCCTAGAGACATAATTTCTGTGAGCAGATCGGAATTGGGCACTACCTGTGAAATACCGGCGATAGTATGCTACTGTGGACTTGTTTCTCTTGCCCCTCTTTGTGACTATGGCAAAGGAAAAGGGGAAGAAGGCAGGGCATCAGAGCAAGATGGAACATTTTGGGACAGGGCCCTCTGGGGCCACTCAATCCTTCTCAAAGATAATCCCCATCTCTGAAGAGACATCACAAGACCCACGTCTCGTTATGTGACATAATGGGTGCCAACCAGGAATCTCGCACATCAATGGAAGGGAGGATAGACGGTCTTTCCTCTGAGATTTCCTTCTTACGCCAAGACCTGCGCAAACTCTCCTCACGAATGGGGGAGGCGGAGCATAGGATATCAACTGCAGAGGATGTGGTGCGAAGATTGGAGAAACAGCTGGCAACAGTGACACAGAAATTAGGTGTTCTTGAAAACCGGGCAGAAGATAGCGAGGGGAAATCCAGACAGAATAACCTCTGCATAGTTGGGATACCAGAAAAATAAGAAGGCCCGAGCATGTAACTCTTCTTGGAACAATGGCTTACAGATCTCATGACACCCAAGAAGCTATCCAATTTTTTCTCGGTAGAAAGAGCTCATAGAGTCCCCATTGGAAGACCCACTCCAGGGGCACACCCTTGCACGTATATTGCTAAACTCATAAACTACCAAAATAGAGATGCCCTCCTACAAATGACACGAGCGACGGGTCCTATACCCTTTCAAGGGCTCGAACATAGGTTTCTTTCCTGACTACACGAGAGAGGCACAGCATGCCTGCCAATCATTTGATGCAATAAAGAAGAAACTAGCAGCCACTGGCATTAAATATGCCCTCTTCTTCCCCTCGCAATTAAAGGTATATTATGGAACAAAAGCTCTTCTGTTTAATACGCCTGGAATGGTGCAAAACTTTATATACAGCACACACTAAGACAAAATACACACAAATAAATGCTGCAAAGCGACCTGGAAGAGATACCATCATCAGATATGTTATATTCCCAGGACCCTGCGACACCAGAGGACATAAGTGACTGAACGGACAGCTGTATTAAAGGTTGAAATATACGAATCATAACAACGGGGATCATCAGATACAGACACTAACCCTAAGATGAACGAGACGTTGAAGGAAACTGCTGCTTAGCTAACAGGTAACCTGGTCACACAGCCATAGATTGGTTGTAACTAAACATCTAAACACCCCAAGCTAAACATGGTTGATATAGTTGGTTCTTGCCATGTTGGCATGACCTGGGAATGACAGGTGCTTAAAGTTGGGGAGAAGTGCTGGGTGGTGGGAGTTGGGAAAGTTTACATTTTATTTTTTGGTTCAAATGGCTTGGTAAGAGGGAAGGGGTACAAAATATAAAGGTAGGGCTGGGACACCGGGGTTGGAGTGCACCCTGGGGGGAAAACACGGTTTATTATTAAATAGAAGAAAATGTCTCACAATGAACAAGTCACATTTTTAGCATGGAATGTTAATGGCACCTACGCAGGAATAAAACGTGGGCTTATTCTGCAATTTCTTAATAGACACTCACCTGATTTCGCTCACCTAACAGAAACTCACCAGAGGCGCCAGGGGAGCTATGATCCTAATCCACAAAAGGGTGCCATTCTCACTTATTGAGGTACAGACAGACCCCCACAGGAGGTATGTGATGATACGTGGTGAACTATGGGGAGCCGTCTGGGGCATTGTGGCAGTATATGCACCACTCCTCTTACACAGGAACTGCTTAATGATCTCCAAAAGTGTATTGTGATGACACAGGCAGATAGATGGGTCTTGGTGGGGGACTTTAATGATGTGATGGATACCACATTAGATAGATCCTGAGTGGGCGGAAGAAACCCTGTTACACCTAATCAATTGTGTGCATTCGCTTCAGCAATGGTTGGCTAGATACATTGGCTGGGTACACTCCCCCATGTCTAGATTAGACTATTTCTTCATTCCACAGGGCGAAGGACATATCCTGGTCTCTGCTAGGTTCCTAGCCAGAGGGATTTCGTATTACTCCCCTTTACTTATTTAACTCAAGAGTGGTCGGCAGGGATCGACACCAGCATGCAGATTGAATTCATACTACTTGGGCTGCCCGGATGTTACGGATGCGCTGCAACAAGTGGCGACGGAATATTTTGCCATTAATGAAGGCTCAGTGGAGAATCCCATTACGATTTTGGAAGGGTTCAAGACTGTTATCAGAGGGGAGGTGATGTCATTGGTAGCGATGCACTGTGAGACAGATAGGGCTGAGGTGCGAGAAGCACGGGTAGCAGTAACGACTGCGGAAGAAAGTTTCATTAAAGCCAGGATTTATGCCACACACAGTTGACTCTGCAGACAGCTCAACAGACTCTTCGCAACATAGCTGTAGATATGGCTACATTTGCGCACAATGCACGTCAGAGCCAGATTTATGAGACCGGAGATAAAGAGGGAATGATGCTTGCATGGTTGGGGAATAAGATCAGGGGCAATAATCAAATACGATGTATACAAGAGACTGAGTAGAACGCACTATTTGCAAACACGCATATAGCGCAAGCATTTGCTGAATACTATGAGTCCTGTATGATGCCCCGTGTGAGCACCCAAAAGAAGAATGGTTTAGGGACAACAAATTGGTGAATCTCCCACAGCTGACGACACCGCAGCGGGTTGCCCTAGACGCTGACATTTCAAAAGATGAGATCAAAGCAGCAACATCCCAACTACAGTCTGGGAAGACCTCGGGCCCGAATGGTTTCCCACTTGGAATGTGGAAAAAGTTCAGGGACACAGTGGTGAGCCCCCTTACATCGGTTATTTGAGTGAAATAGAAAAGACAGCATATTACCAGAAGACCTCAGAAAGGCGCGCAGTATTGTTATACCAAAAACAATAAACTACCGGATACATGTGCCTCCTACAGACCAATTTTGCTAATTAAAGGTGAGGTCACCATATTAGCAAACATTGTGGCTATCCGTCTACTGGGTGTGATAAATCACTTGGTCCTTCCAGATCAGTGTGGTTTTATGCATGCAAAATCTACATGCATGAACTTGCGTAGGGTGCAAATGGCTATCGAGCAGGCTCGCATGATCCCGGGCCCATTTGCCCTACTCACAGTGGATTTCGAGAAAGCATTTAACTCTGTCTACTGGGAGTCATTGTGGAGCATCATGGGACATATGGGGTTTGGTGAGGGATATATGGGCTGGGTCGGTTTACTATACACCACCTATGGCAGAGGTCAGAGTTAACGGAATAACATCTAGACTGTTTCCTATGAAGAGGGGGACATGACAGGATTGTCCCCTTTCCCTCCCTTTTTTTTATGCTTGCAGTGGAACCACTGTCGATTGCACTAAGAAACAACCCGGAATGGACTGGGTTTCGATGGCCTTGGTGGAGGCAAGGAAAAAATATCCCTGTATGCGTATATGACTTGCTGATTTACATGGGGAACCCCTCTACAGTCTGCATGGTGGTTACATAATCCTAACCAACTACTTAGGCTTTAATGGCCTAAAAGTTAACTTGCAGAAGTCAGTCTTTTTTCCAGTGAATGGCGGACAGAGCGCAGTCCCCGCCGAATAGTCCATACAAGACATCACTATCGGGTTTGCTTACTTGGGCATCCAAGTGGTGAGGCATAGCAGCGGATTCACCGAATTGAATCTATACCCGATAATTAAGAAGTTTAAACTCGATGTTACTGATGCCCTGTTTGAAATGATCTACTTCCCCAAATTCATACATGTACTGCAGAACGCTCCACACATGATCCTGGGAAAGGTATTTAGAGACATTGAAAAGATACTTAGGGAACTGCTATGGGTGGGCAACCAAGCTATAATATCCCTTCAAACCCTACAAAGGTTGGTTTGGGCGGGGGATAGGTTTGCCATGCTTGCGATGGTACTACTGGGCAGCACAGATCGGGGTAATTAATGACTGGTTACACGGGGACCTTAGCTTGCCACACATTGCAATTGAATGAGGGTGGATGGATGGAAAGCCCCCACTGCAGATCCTATATGGGAAAGGCGAATGGAACATAGTAATCCCGGAAATGAGTAAGCACATGCGGCAGATATGGGCTACTGCCCACAAATATATTGGGTGGAATGCAAAACCTACCTTGCACCAAACCCTACAGGGTAATTTCTACCTTGCCAAACTCAATAAGATGGGTCATTTTGGAAACTGGGAGAGTTATGGGATTCTGACCTTAGCTGATGTAATACAAGCTAAGGTATTACATTACCTTAATGTAATGCGGTAGCTCCTTCCGTTTGTAAAATTACAAGAACTGTTTGGCGGTTCGAGCGCAATTTCCAAATTGACCAAATATCCTGCTGAGCTCCCCACTGGAGGCTAATGTGTCCCCATTATATATTGTAAGTAAGGTCACGTCCACCCTATACCAAGTTATATCCTCTTTCGGGACGGGTGAGCTGTCTCGACTGAAAGAAAGGTGGGAGGGGGACATAGGCCACTTGGATCCAGAAGAGTGGGTGGAAGCATTGATGTTTCTCAGAGAAGTGGGCATATCGATGAAGCTCCGCTTAAGACAATACACGGTTCTGCACCAAACTTATTACTCTTGCATGATGTTATTTGACTGGGGAAGGGTTGAAGACGACAAATGCTTAAGATGCAGAGGGGATGGAGCTACTTTCTACCATAACATACGGGCTTGCCCACAGGCACACAATTTTGGGAAGAAATGTATAGATAAAACGTCAGGAACATTACATATCGAAGTACCCATTGACCCGAAATGTGCATTATTGGGAATATGGGGGAGATGGGTTTCTCTAAATTCGAGAAACTGTTTTTGTCGGTTGCAATGGGACAGGTTAAGAAAATCATCGCAATGCTCTAGGGGTCACCAGCCCGCCTTTGAATGTCCCAATGGCTCGCAAAAATGGACAGATGCATGGTCATGGAAAAAAGAATATATAATGCAATGGGCTGTCCACATAAGTTTGTGTAAATCTGAGGCAAATGTGCAGACGGCACTTAAGGTGCAGAGGCTGTGGTTTATTCACTAGAATCACAAGGGATTGTTTTGATACTCAGTATTCCTTTGACCTCAATTTGAATGTTTTAAAATATCTTCTTGTCAGTACCTATGTCTGTCACTAAGTCAAGCTTGGTTTTCATTGAAAAAACTGGTAAACAAAAAAAAAAGGTTTTATGAAGGAAAAAAAACAATCAGCCCCAAAGTCCCTGGATGTTCTGCTACAGTGATGGCATCTCCCAAAACCAAAGTGAATTATGTATTTTGTGAGAAACTTGGTTGTTTAAAGGGAAGATGCTACAAAATAAAATGTAAAGAAGGGGCCATTCCTGTGGCAGCCAAGCTCAGGTGTGTACTGCTTGCTCTCATAGAAGAAGTATCCAAAGAGTTCAAGAGACTTATCATAGAAGACATTATAGAACCGGTCGAAGCAGCTGAATGGTGCTCCCCGGTGGTGATTGTCAGGAAGCCAAGTGGCAGTGCCCGCCTCTGTGTGGACCTAAGGGCATTGAAGAAGTGTGTAGTAGTAGATCGCTTCCCACTCCCAAACATTGTACAAATGACAAGTTTCACTGCAGGAGCAAGAATCCTTTCTACACTTGATCTAGCCTCTGCATATCACCAAATTAAATTACATATTGACTCCAGGGTTCTGACCACCTTCATCACTCACCGCAAACCATCCGGCTCTCCGCTGGACCCTTACCCAGCCACAACCCTCAAAGAAATTGTTGCATCTACCTGCGCAGGAGAACACGCAAGAACCATCTTAAATTACTCCCTTTCCTCTGGAATTTTTCCTGACACATTCAAAATGGTTCATGTCAAACCTCTTATAAAAAAAGCTTCCCTCGACCCTCTCGAGCCCAAAAACTACCGCCCCATCTCAAACACTAGATTCCTTACCAAACTCATTGACCGAACCACCTACTCCCAACTAAATACCTTTGTCGAAGCCAACAATCTCTTAGACCCTGCTCAATCAGGTTTCAGAGCCCGACACGGAACCGAAACCCCCCTACCTCAATGTGGGATGACCTTAAAAACACGGCAAATTCTGCGGGATGCGCCGCATTAATCCTTCTTGACCTATCCGCCACTTTCGACACAATCAACCACTCAATCCTCCTTGACCGCCTCCACTCCCTAGGAATCCGTGGAACCGCTCTCAAATGGATAGCATCCTTCCTCAATAATAGGAACCAAATAACCCTACTCTCCACCTATTCCTCCCAAGCCCGACCAGTCGACACTGGAGTTCCAAAAGGAGCATGCCTATCAGCCCTCCTGTTTAACCTCTACATGGCCACCCTCCCACGAATAATTTGTTCGCACAACATCCTGTGCTACAACTACGCCGATGACACTCAACTAATTCTAAAACTCCTGAACTCAAAACCCAACTGCCGATCTGACCTCGCTTCCTGCCTCCTCGACATAGATCTCTGGATGACCACAAACCACCCAGTGGCGTAACACAAGCTCTGGGGTCCCCCTGCAAGCCATGCTGAGAGGGCCCCCCCGCAACTCTGCAAAAAATCACGAGTCGCAACACACTCTGGGTCGCCCTAGATTACCACGCTTGCGCAATATGCAAAAACGTGTTGCTTAAGGGGTATGCCACACACTGTGCTGGGAGAAAGATATAAATATGTGTCTTAATGCAATATACAGCACACTTTCTGAGAAAATGTTACTAAAAAGCCACAGTGTTTGCTATTGTTGTGTAGGGTAACAGCAATCCAAAACATGTAAATCACCAACAGTGCACATGAAAATTAATGCGTTGCTATTACAAATGCCCTGCCACAATCAAAACATGCCCAACTGGCTGCACAACGTAGACCAGTGTAGACACATAATAACATTACAGTAAAGCATGCCAGGCCACATTAAGACATACCTAGACCGGTTGCACCAAAATGTCAGTCGAAGCAATAAGACTCATCAAGAAGAGAGCACACATTCAAGCCTGAGTCTCTGCGGCCTCTAACAACACAGCCAAGTTCTTTAAAATCTGCAAGGAACAGGCCAATCCTGTTAAGGTTTCTACCTCTCCTGTTCCCTCAACAGGCCCTCTGTACGGCTTTGGCCTCTCGCTTCTCCGCTAAAACTCAGGACATCCTCTCCACTATCTCCTCTTCTTCTCCCTCTTCCTCTCTCGGCCCCTTTGGCCATCTCTCCCTCTCCTCCTCCTTTCTCCTGTTTCTCTCTAACACCTGACGAGGTTTCTAGACAAGTCCCATCTATGGAAGTGTCGTCGAAACAGGTGCTCGCCTGCTCCTCCAGAACCATGCAGGACCACATTGACACCCTTGATCCAGCCTAGGCCGATTTCTGTAATCATTCTTTGGCCACTGGAACTTTCCCCTCTCCCAAATTCTTGGAAAAGCTGGCCAACTGCCAGCTTACTCTCCACACAGAATTTGTTGGTTGTCTCCATGACCAGCAGTTTGGCATAAGAGCTGCCAGAGGCATGGAAACTGCTCTCCTGAAAACCTGTGAAGATCTTATCTCTAACCTTGATTCCAGTATTCCTTCTGTCCTCATCATCCTGGAACTTTCCTCTGCTTTCGACACGGTCAACCACAGCATCCTGATCAATTGACTCTGTGAGAACCTGGACATCATGGATGAGGCCCTGGAGTGGCTGACCTCCTTCCTCTTGGACAGCCCCTCTCAGGTCCAACTTTGTCCCTTTCACTCCGCCACCTCTCTCTACATATGGCGTTCTCCAGGGATCTATCCTCTCATCCTGGTTTTTCAACCTCTACTTGGCCCCTTTGACTCATCTCTACCTTCTCCTCTAACTTACAGTGTTATGCGGATGACACTCAGCTTTCCTTCAGGCTCCCCTCAGCCTACTCTCCTCTCTCGCTCATTCCTGGTGTCATCTTCAACTCCACTCTCTCTTTCTCTCCTCACATCTCGGACGTCGCCAAAAAGTCCCACTACCAGCTGCACCTCCTCACAGGGACTCTTCCATTTCTCACTTTCCCCCAGAAGCTCACTGTCTCCAGAGCTCTGGTTCTCTCTCTAGGTTGGACTACTGCAACAGCCACTTTCTCAATATGCCTTCCTTTACTCTCCACCCTCTGCAACTAATCCAGAACAGGACTGCAAGACTTATCCTTGGCCTCAAGCCCAGGGACTGTATCTCTCCAGCCATGAAATCTCTCCACTGGCTCTCGGTGGCTGCAAGGATCAAGTTTAAGACCCTTTTCATTGTCCACAAGGCTTTTTGGGGCTGGGATCCGCACTACATCCAACTCTATCTTCCAAAATACCTTCATTCTAGAGCCCTAAGGGTTATATGCTTATGCAGGCAGAGAGTTGGTGGGTAGATCCTTCTCCCCTGCAGGTGCCTCTCTCTGAAATGGCCTCCCTGACCCTCCCAGACTTCAGCCGGACCACCTGAAGTTCCGGAAGCAGCTCAAAACGTTCCTCTTCTCCTCTGCTTTCTCTCTCTCCCTCCCCTGCTGAACTACCTGACCTACCTGTCCGCTGTAACAACTGGTTGCTTGGCTACCCTCTGTCTCACTGAGTTCAAGCTCTTTCTTGATCAGTCACCCTTGCACTGCCTCCAGGCCTATCACGCAGTTAGGTGCTGTAACTGTAACCCTACCATCCCTTGTTCTCCTTGCACTACCCAGAGCGGCGCTGCCCTGGCGGCACTTACTCAGAGCATTTCTGCCCTGTTTTCCCCTCCCCTCTACCTTGCACTTCCCCCTCCCTTTCCCCTTGAATGACACAAGGCTTACTAAGATAATTTGCTTTGTCCTCCCTCAGTTTTCCTTCTCTTGTCTTGTCGTGCCTAAAAACACTTGTGTACAGGTGTGTTATATATGATTTATCATATCTTAACATATTTTATCACAGATGCCCAGAAAAATATACAGTGGCGCAGTAAGAAATGGCTAGACTGGCAGAACCCAAATGCCAGTCTAGCCAGGTAATTACAATTAGCAGGACTGCTTTATCAGAAATGCCCAGTTAAAAAAAGTCATACCAAACTGAGGAATGACTAGACTGGCTGCACCAAAATGCCTCTCTAGCCACTAATACCACATATCATGCCTGCTTAGCATGGACATGGACGACCATTATGATTTATTGCACAACCCCAACCCCCCCACACATACCTTCTCCCTCCCATCCCCTACCCCAACCTCCAAAATCAGCTCATTGGCCCAGAATTACCTCTGTCCCTCTTCCTTGTCCCAGTGCTTACGTATGAGGCTCCTTGCCTCACTGGTAAGTACTGGAGGAAGAGTGGGAGTAGGAGTAATGAAGATTACAGGTAGCTAAATCAGACATTACCTTCATGTACCTCTACCTTATCCCAGTACTTGTGTATGGGGCATAGTGCCTCATACACAAGTACTGCCTCATACACAAGTACTGGGATGAGGAAGAATAGGGCTAGGTGTAAAGATTACCAATAATTAATCAAGGCATTAAACACAAGTAGTGGAGCAACACCATTGAGCTGACTGGGCTGCAGCACTCCCCCTCCCCCCACTGAAATTGTGGGCTATGTTGACTTGACCTGGCTGACCTACAGAGAAGTTGCCGGACAGAAAAGGACACAGATGTTAAACGGCACCTGGGTTTTGCCCTTAACAAGGGCCCGGCCCAGCAATTACTAATGTACAGCATTTCACTATTTGTACCTGCATTCGAATGCCAAATGTTTTAAGAAACTGAAATTGTCATGTGGGTTTAGTACTTGCATGGCATGGGAGTGATTGGAAGGATAGAGTGGAAACAGGAGAACAGTCATTCTCACAGCAGCCCATAAGTGGGTGCTTTCAGGCCTAAAGGAGAGAGTTAACTGCTTGTAACATTGAAGCTGCACTAGAATAGTCTCATTAAAATGCGTAAAGAAGTTAGATGCCCCCACACAAATAAGTTTGCTCCTCCCCACCACACATGAAGTTAGCATCCCTCCCAACATTTGAAAAGTTAGTCCCCCTGAAATGTAGGTTTTGTTGCGCCCCTGAACACAAGCACACACACCATTCACCATATTTACTTATGCACACCCAGCAATCCATATATTTAAGAGTGCACTCTTCCACCACACAGGCACATCCAGGTAGCCACCCATACATTTAAGTGTGCATCCTTTCACCGTACATGCACACCCAGCCACCCATACATTTGTGTGCACCCTTTCACCATATACTCACACAAGCAGCCACCTATACATTTAAGTGTGCACCCTTTCACCATTCCATCACACAGACAGTGACCTATACATTTAAGTGTGGACACTTTCACCCTACAGGCACACCCAAGCAGCCACCCATACATTTAATTGTGCATCCTTTCACCGTACACGCACACATGCATACCCAGCCACCCATACATTCACCATACACTTACACACGCACACGTCATGGGTTGAGGGGAGCCATAAAACTTCAAAAATACATTGGGCCTCATTAGGACCATGGCGGTGAAGGTATGAATGGTGCCGGTAAGGCACCGGCATCGTTCATACCGTCCCGCCGCATTACGAGTTCTGCTCACAGGTTCCTGACAGCCCGCTAGGTCTTACCTGGCGGGTAGTGCAGCACCCACAAGCATAACTCATAATTGCGCCGGCACCGTTATCAACGGTGCTGGTGCAACCATGCTCCCCACCCCCATTCTGCCCTATGGGGCAGAATGAGGATCGGGAGCCCGGCAATACCGCCACCCGCGAATGGGCAATTATCGGCCCATTCATCTCATAATGGGCCGGTATTGCCCAATTGCGGGAGGCAGTGCCGGTAGCAAGCATGGCGGTAGCCGTGCCTGCCATACAGGCACGGGTACCGCCATGCTCGTAATGAGGCCCATTGTTTCTTTTTGAAGTCACTCTGACTTCCTAAAGAAATTATTTCCGTTAAGGACTGAACCATAACGGAAATAATGTCTTTATGAAGGCAAAGTGATTTCAAAAATAAAATATTTATTTTTGAAGTCATAGGGCTTCCCCCACCCCATGACATGGAGGCCTCCAGCCTAGGGTCTTCATGTCATGGGGTGGGGTAGCCACCAGATTTTTTGTATTCACTCTGCCTTCATAAAGAAATTATTTCTGTTACAGAAATCATTTCTTTAGAAATGCAGAGTGAATTCAAAAAGAAAATGTAAAAAAAAAAGAAATCTGAAACAAAAAAAAATCTTTTTATTTTACTCCCAAGTGGGGGCCCCTTCCAGAACATGTGGTCACGGGGCCCCCTGCACCGCGTGGGGTGCGGGGGCCCCTGTTATGCCAGTGAAACCACCTCTTGCTAAACCCCTCCAAAACCGAAATCATGGTATGTGGCAACACCGAACTTCTTCCACACCCACTACCCTGGCCATCTACCATGGGCAACTCACTGACACCCTCTAATTCAGTAACAAATCTTGGATGCACCCTAGACTCAGACCTAACCCTCTCGTGCCAAGTCAACAACGTCTCAAAGTCCTGCCACTACCACCTTAAAACTCTTAGGCGCATTTTTCCATACCTCTCCTTTCCCAACAGACTCTCCGCAGTCCAATCAATTGTTATATCAAGACTGGACTATGCTAACCCCCTCTACCTCGGAGTGCACGCATACCAACTGTCTAAACTACAAAGAGCACAAAACGCTGCAGCCAAACTGCTACTAGCGCTTGGCCCAAGAGCCCACCTCTTGCCAGCCCTCAAAACTCTGCACTGGCTTCCAGTTGCCCGAAGGGTGACTTTCAAAACCTTATGAATTTCTCACCGAGCACTGCATAAAACCGGACCTCAATATCTTGAAGACAGACTAAAACCCTATCACCCTGCACGTACTCTAAGATCAAGCTCAGCAGGCCTCTTAGTCATACCAAAAACAAACTCAGTCAGGTTAGGTGGATCGTCATTCTCAGCCTTGGCCCCCACTCTGTGGAATGCACTCCCACCCCACATCCGACTCACCGAGGACCTCATGTCTTTCCGCAAATTACTGAAAACATGGCTCTTCCTCTAAAACCGACCCCTAACTCAAACTGGATAACAGCAACTCAATGGCATTAGCCCAAAATGCTAGATCATAAATAACAATCCAGCATCATGATCCGAGCAAGAAATCGAAAGCTAATAACCTGTAAAGTAAACTAAAAAGGACAAACAAAATAGAACGAGTAAAAAGGATCAAAGCAGTGAAGTGGATAAAATAAATTAGTTGTATGAGAGCAATGAAGTGGATAAAACAAATTCATTGTATGAGAGCAGTAAAGTGGCAGGGGCTGGGGATCGCCAGGGAGTTGCTCGCCGGATCGGCACACAGGTTAAAATTAATGAAAGAGATTAAATAAATGTAATGGACAAGAGGATCAATGTGGATGAGAGGAATAAAGTGGATAACAGAAATTCAACTAGCCCAAACTACTAGATCATAAATAACAATAACATAAATAACAATCCAACATCAAGATTTCAAGCGAGAAATCGAAAACTAATAACCTCTAATGGAAACTAAAAAGGACAAACAGAATAGAATGAGTAAAGTGGATCAAAGCAGTAAAGTGGATAAAAAGAATACATTGTATGAAAGTAGTAAAGCGGTTGAAATTAATGAAATGAATGAAATAGATTTAATGGACGAGAGGAATAAAGTGGAGAGGATGGAAAGATAAATACATGATACGGATGAGTGCACAGAGTACACGGAACTGGTAGAGTGCATGAAACAGATGGCATGGAATTTAAGAGTATATGGTATAAATAGAACAAACGATTCAAGTGCATGAGACGGGTGTATGGGACAGATGGAGAACATGGGACGGATCGAGTGCGTGTGACAAGTGACATGAGTTGAACCGATAATGCATGATGAATGGATGAAGTGAGTGGAGCGGATGAAGTCGGTGGAGAGGATGAAGTGCGTAGAGCGGATGAGATCGTAGAACGGATAAGAGCGCAGAGCGAGTTAGAGCACAGAATGAATGAGAGCGTGGAGCGGATGAGAGCCTGGAGCAGATGAGAGCGTGGAGCGGATGTAGGATGTGATGCGGATGTAGGGTGTGGAGTGGAGGATAGCGTAAAGCGGATATAGGGTGTTGAGCAGATGTAGGGTGTTGAGCGGATGCAGGGTGTGGGGGTGTTCAGTGGATGTAGGATGTGGAGTGGATGTAGGGTGTGGAGTGGATGTAGGGTGTGGAGCGGATGTAAGGTGTGGAGCGGATGTAAGGTGTGGAGCAGATGTAGGGTCTGGAGCGGATGTAGGGTCTGGAGCGGGTGTGGAGCGGGCGTAGAATGTAGAACAGGCGTAGAGTGTGGAGTGGGCATAGAGTGTGGAGCGGGCGTAGAGTGTAGAGCGAACGGGTGATGTATGTGGAAGGAACGGGTGATGTATGTGGAAGGAACGGGTCAAACATGTGGATGGAACGGGTCAAGTATGTGGATGGAACGGGTCAAGTATGTGGATGGATGGGACGGATGAAGTGGATGGATGGAATGGGTGAAGTGGATGGATGGATCGGGTCAAGTGTGTGGATGGAACAGGTCAAGTATGTGTATGGAACGGGTCAAGTATGTGGATGGAACGGGTCAAGTATGTGGATGGAGTGGGTCAGGTATGTGGATGGAATGGGACAAGTATGTGGATGGAACGGGTCAAGTGGATGGATGGAACTGATGAAGTGGATGGATGGAATGGGTGAAGTATGTGGAATGACGGGTGAAATATGTGGATGAATCGGGGGAAATGGATGGATGAAACGGGTGAAGTATATGGATGGAACGCGTGAAGTATGTGGATGGAATGGGTGAAGTATGTGGATGGAACAGGTGAAGTATGTGGATGGAACTGGTGATGTATGTGGATGGAACGGGTGAAGTTTACAAATGGAACAGGTGAAGTATACGGTTGGAACGGGTGAAGTATGTGGTTGGAACGGAAGAAGTATGGGGTTGGAACGGGGATGTATGTGGGTGGAACGGGTAGAGTGGGTGGAACGGGTGGAGTGGGTGGAACGAGTGGAGTGGGTGGAACGGGTGAAGTGGATGAAACGAAAGAAGTGTATGGACGAAACGGGTGAAGTAGGTAGAACGGATGAAGTAGGTGGATGAACGGATGAAGTATGTGGATGGAACGGATGAAATGGGTGGAACCGGTGAAGTGGGTGGTTGTGAAGGCGGTGGAACGGGTGAAGTGGATGGAACATGTGAAGTGAGTAGAATGGAAGAAGTGTGTGGTTGAAACGGGTTAAGGGGGTGGAACGGATGAAGTAGGTGGATGAACGGATGACATATGTGGATGGAACGGGTGAAACAGGGTGTATGGTCGGGTTAAGTATGTGGATGGATGATGCATGGAAAACGGATAACATGGAAATGAGCAGACCGGATGATGAAGGGATAACATGTATAGATCGGACGAAGTGCATTGATCAGAAGAAATACATAGAACTGATAGTGTGCATAGAACTGAGCGAGTACATACAACGGATGGAATACATGGAAAAGATGGAGAGCACGGAATGGACACTTACAAGTGCATAAAACGACCGAAGTGTATAGAATGGTTGGAGTGCATGGAATGGTTGGAGTGCATAGAATGACGGGAGTGCATAGAATGGTTGGAGTGCATAGAATGATTGGAGTGCATAAAATGGTTGGAATGCATAAAATGGTTGGAGTGCATGGAACGGTTTGGAGTGCATGGAACGGTTTGGAGTGCATGGAATGGTTGGAGTGCATGGAACTATTGGAGTGTGCTCGATCTCAAGCACCTAAGGTAAACCACCATATTACATCTCCACACTTAATCTCTTCTTTACACCACCACTCAACTAGAAAAAAGCAATACTATGACACCATTCGGTATAGCTGTTCTCATACCATCACTTGCCTCATACTCCCCATCATCCTATCTAAACACAGATGGTTACACACCCTCCAGCCTAGGTGTTCTCCTCTGGCCTAACGCAGCCAGAATCGGTCTGGATAACAGCCTGCCAGAACGAACACATACTCTTGATCTCCCAACCACCACACCTACCGCTACGAAGCAGCTATCACACGAATGCCACACCTGCTGCACACATATCCGGTGCTCACACGCACCTTATGACTCTCTCTCTCTCTCTACTGACTTGAACTTCGGTTCCCGAGGGCGTTCAACCTACCAGCGCCTTGAGATCATACCAATGGTACATAAGGTGCTATATAAATGCAAAATAACATAACATAACTCAGGTCAGTACATTTAGATTCAAAACAGTGCCTTTGGGCCTTATATCTGCAGCTGCATTCTTCCAAAGGGTGATGGATGACATACTTGGTGACATCAAAGAAGTATTGTATTACCAAGATGACATCTTAGTTATGGGCTCATTTGTTAGTGACCACGATGTCAAGCTAAAAAAGGTGTTGACAGGCTTGGTAATGCTGGCCTCACTTTACAAAGATCCAAATGTTGTTTCAGAAACTCTCAAATTGACTATCTGGGTCACCGCCGCTCAGGTGAAGGAATAGCACCAAGAGAGGGATTATTAAAAGCAATCTTACAGATCACTCCACCTAAAAACAAACATGATGTAATGTCATTTCTATGCCTAGTGGAGTATTATTCAAAATGCGTAAGGAATTTTTCAGACAAATGTGTTAACATAAGTGCTCTTTGCAAAAAGAATTGTGACTTGGAATGGAACACCATGTGTGATAACGAGGTCTTGGAGATCAAAAGAATAATAACTGCTGCTTCAATACTTTCATCTTTTGACACAAATAAAGTGTATGGCAAGTCCCTTCTTTGGCCAATACAATAATCCAAAAGAGCTAAAATATGAGCTGCACCAGATACAGGAAGAAAACATGTATTGCAATAGACTGCCAGGCAGGGAATTTTCAAACAGTCATTCAAATGCTAATGGAGTGAGTACATACTTATGTTTTCAGATAGCAAAATGCAACACGTGTAACAACTCTCTTTATGGTGATTGGCTAGTAAGCATTGCACTATACATGATTTAATTTCATTGGCCTCTTCTAAACATGTGGTAGGCTAGTTAGCTCATTGTGCAGTGATATCATCTGGCATCTCACACACCTCTATTGGACAGACGTATTAGAGACATGTATCAGTAAAAACATCTTTCCCATTAGCTTTTCCAGGGTGAGTGGAAGTGGAATGAACAATTAGACCAAACAGCTTGGTTATACATGGCACAATAAAATACCTGTTGATTTCCTTTCTGAAGGAGTTTAAGCAATTGACAGCAGCATTCTGTTTGCATCATTATGAACTGTATCAGTTTATTTTGTAACTTCGCTTGATGGGAAGGTTACTCACGTGCATGAGTTAATTTGTCCTGTGTGTGACCTTATGTTTCAAGACTTTGATGTTTGCAAGCAATGCTCTTTGGCAGTGGAGCTAATATGCATATGCAGAAATGGTTGTACATTATCATGCAAAGTGGCTACATTCAATATTATCTGAGGGTGATGTGATTCCATCATACGAGTTGCAGGGTCTCAAGTAATTCTATTGTGGGGCAGAGGTACTCTTGTGAGTTGTGATTTCTTGAAGGATCACTATTACTTTTGCGTTTACTTGATGTGAAAATATGAACAGCTGTATTAGTTGTGATTTCTATTGTAAACTGTTTTGTGGATATTGAATCTGGGACACAGAAAACTTTATAATTGTAATTCATCCTGTAGGGGGCAATGTGGCGCTATGTCTTCTCTAGCTCTGTGATCATATTGTTTTGCATTGTGCCTCTCACTCTTGCCAATTCATAAATTGTATTTCAGCTGTTCTGCCTAAGAATGTGGTTTTGTTATAATTTGCTGGGATATGACTTGTGAGGACTTGAAAGCCTGCATCATCTTGGCTAATCAATGCCCAATGTCTTGCCTTCCAAACTCTGTAGTTTTTGTAGCTTTTGTTAAGTTGCATTTGTATGACTCACCACTGTTAGGGGTGGGCCGCCTGGTCCCTCCGAGCCACTGTGGAAACCCGCAGGTGCGTGTCTGTGAAAGGCCTAACTCCTTCACTTTGCCCAATCAAAAACGCCAGGTCCACACAAGGAATTACTGCAGTTTATTTTAGCAAAAGCACCACAGGGATCACATACATGGAAGAACGTCCACGCATCTCTCAACGGACCATGGCTCCAGGCCAGTTTTGATACCATCTGACATCACGGCTGTCGTCATTTTTGGGAACCGTCTCAAAAACCTATCTTCACTCAGGATAGGTCGTTGAGTAGTAGGTGCCATATAGGAGCCTATAGGTGTGCAGTGTTATTGGATGAGGCTGTGTCAGGTGGTACGCTTGGCCATCCCCAAAAAGTTGTTACTTGAAATTTGTTACAGTGAGCAAGCCCTGTGATTGGTCAGTGACCCCCACTGTCCACATCTAGGGTTTTTGGTTATGATTGGATGAGCCACGAGCCCCCAAGCCTGGGGCTAACTCTGTTCCCAGCCCTCAGATCACCTGTGAATGGTGCCGTGTGCAATTTTGTATCTGCAAGGTGCAACTATCTATCTATGTCATAACGGTGTGTAGCCCATAGCTGCAATAAGCACAGCCTGGTTCCCATTTAATGTGACTGTAACAACTTGGTTGCAGCTATTGCCTGGACGGCGGAACAGGTTGCTCTTCTCCGCCCCAATTTTGGCCAGATCACGTGTTTGGATACCACGTTTGTGAGCCCAGGATCTTGAATTTTTCTGTATTTGTCAGAGAGCGCACCTCTCCTGCAGCCGCTGTTACTTTGGTTCAGAGTGAGGAATGTAATTTGCAACATTGTGACCTTGGTGGCGGCTTCACTCCTGCCACACCGGTTCTGCTTGCACAGCATTCTGTGAGGCTTGGGGTCCCCCTTCCACGTTGATCGCAGCCTACTAAATTTCCTAGGCCATGGTCTGGTTTCTACTGTGCACATCTTCTTATAGTCTGTAGGTCTATATTCTTATATGGCTGTCAGGTCTCGTGAGTGCTCCTGGCATACCATGGCGTTTTCTGCATATAAGTGTCTGCAAGCATTTACATAAACTATTCTTGCTTCTTGCATTACCGTGGTGCTGTAGGAGGCCTAAATGGCAAAATAATAAGCGTGCAGACAGTATGTATATGTCACTGTCCTCTAACTATAGAGCTGTATAAGTGTGTTATTCATGTAGTTGAGAGCGTTTGTGTGTGTCCAGGGTGTGTGGATAGCATGTGTGCTTCATGTCTAACGTAACTAAGTCGTCTTGGTATCTCTATCGACAAGTGGCTTTGTTTCTTAGTGCTTAGTCGAGTCTGTCCATGTAACCATCTCCAGCTCTGTCTTGTGTCTCCTCGTTCACTCTGGGTAAAATGTGCACTACTGCAGGATTGTAGAGTGCGCTGGGAGGGTATCTCTTGTGATACATATCCATCGTGAGAGCAGTGGGAATGGGTGTAAGCTCATATGAACGACGGTCATATTGTCGCAAATGCTTCTTTCTGTTAGAGGGTCTTCCGGGGCGGAGGGCATGTCTGATCCTCCCTCTTCACCACCGTAAGCTAAACTCCTAGGAAAGCGTTCCACTCTGGCCTGTGGCTATGTAAAAAACTTTGGAATGTGCCTTTCAGTGAACGCTATGAGTGCTGCATTACTGTGTGCTTAAGGGCAGAATCTCATGCTGCGAGATTTCTTTTCTAAGCCTATAATTAGTGCATTCAGCTAATGTATTGTAATGATGAATGCCTATTCAGTAATATAAGCACTGTGTCTATAAATGGCACTCCTTTATTTTATTACTCTGAATATCTCTTCTGTTTCTTAAACTGATGCAAGCTACGGCTGATATGGGTTAAAAGTACATGTGTGCTTGCCAGTACATTATAGTATAACTAAAATGTATCTGCCAGACTGTGTTTGTCCTGCATGCAATGTTTTGCACTAAATGGGCTGATTTGCTTCATGGCAGTGTGTGCTGTTTCTCAGGGGGACTTTCTCAGCTTATATATCTGTGCGGGCTTAGAAAGCTGAATTAAGGTATGCATATTGTCATACTGACCAACAAAAGAAACCTTCATAGTGACTAATGCGAGTGGCACCGTTGTGGGTGCCATACTAATGCAGAATGACAAAGATGGCGGCAAAACTATTGCATTTGACTCTAGATCCTTAAAGGAGGCTGAATGTCGATACTCTGTGATTGAAAAAGAAGCACTCTGTGAAGAACCATGCAGATCCCTCACTGAAACCCTTCCTAGAGTCTCCTCCCAGGTGGCCAGGGGAAGGTGGAAGCTTCCTGATCCCAACCCTGGGGCTGGTGGACTGCAGAAGGATCACCTGGGAGGACACAGGGCCCAGGGTTGTGGGGAGATTCCGTGGGATGAGACATGGTATTTTTCCTCTGATTGGTAGATTGTTACCACTGTGCCAAAAGAGGTGATGGCTTATTGTCATTTCAATTCTCGCAACCTCTTATTAAATCTAAGGTTGTGAACCCTAAGGTTGTGACATCAAAGCACACAATACCAAATGAAAGACCCTTTTTGACATCTAAAATTAAATGCCCTCCTCAATTCCAAGGGTACACTGCAAAGAAGGATTGTGCAAATGTTACCTTCTCTAAACCATCTCCCTCTCTAAAAGTTAAAACCTACAACCCCTCTGTTAAAATTACTAAGGGAATGGGTGCGTGGCTGAGCAACAGATGGAGCAGATGTGTCTGCCGCGAGCTCCTGGGGCCGAAAATCCCTTAGTCCTATAGAAAGACCCCCGTCCTTGGTGCCATAATGGAGGTGAAGGATAGATGAATGGCTCCTGCCCCCAGGACCCACCTGCTTTTGTGGCATCTAACCTTGAGATTCCCAAAACTGCGTTGCTGTGCACCGCCGTGACCCGCATGGCCAAGATGGTACTCTGCCGTGGGTGTCGTGGCTGTTTCTGAGCGGGGACGCGACAGATGAGGCGCTTCTCCTGGTCCTATCAGGGGGAGCGGCCCAGGCACCCCAGTGGGTGGCAGGACCAGCGGGGCCCCATGTGGTGGCTGATGACCCAGTCATCTAAGTGGCTGCTCTCCGGCAGCAGGTTTGAGCTGTGTGGCTCACCCGGGTGGTGTTTGCTGGCTGACAGAGAGTGGACACGTGAGTCGGGAAGAGGGGGCGGCCCACTTCCATCCATTGCAGGGGCTCCAGTGACCCTAGGGGACCAGGGATGTGCCCGCCCTCCTCCCCCATCATCGAGCAGATCCTAGAGCAGCCCGGGTGGGCTGAAGATTAGCTTCCCGCCCCCAGCTCCTTCTACACAGAGAGCGGTGTACTCTGAGCGCGAGGCAGAGGCAGATCAGATGCCTCAGAGAGAGGGGGAAAAGAAGCAATCTGTCAGGGGGATATGCCATGCCCTGACCACCGCAGGGTACTACAAATGTGATTAGATTTCCTATCCCTGCACACTGATGCTATCCACAGAGGTGGTGGACAGATTATCCCTACATCCAGGCGGTGCCTGTATGCTTGTGACTCCAAGAGGTGGTAACATATACAAGCAGCACCACCCTTAAATTGCTGCTTTAGTACCTTGCAGATGAGCGGAGGGCCCTAAATTCAACTGTTGATTGGCTGGCTGTGATCAGCATAACCCCATAGACGTTCCGCAACTATCACTGAAGAGTTTTCCAGCATTTAGAACGGCGTATACTTGAGTCTTAACTCCAACCAGGGGCATTCTACCTGAGACACTATCCCAAACCCAGAAGAAGGCAGCCTTCGTTGCTTGCCGAAATGTCTATGGACCAAGATTGCACTGTCCCTACTCAGTCCATACCACGTCAAGGGAACCACTTTCCAACATTGGCCTAAGATTGGTCTTTATGAAATCAGACCTTGTATTGGTCGCTACTAAACCTGCAGCATGACTCTATATTGGTCACTTTTGTGGCTGCAATATGACCACGGATAGGTCATACCAAAAATGCATACATGAATTCTATGACAAGACCGTAGGCGAGCATTATGCTTTATCTTCTTTAATTACTGCTAACCACAGCTTTTTTTTTTTTTTATAACTCGTATAAACAGAGAAAAGAAAAAATGAAATCATCATTGTCTAAACATGACAAAACTACATTTCCCATGAGGCTTCTCTGCCTGGTAGTCCCACAGCCTCTCTTTCACTGTCCAATCCGGCAATCCTTCCTGCTATAAGTCCCCGTTTCCCTGGGTCCCTTCCTCTTCTTTTTTGCTGCAGCCACAGATAAGTGACGTTTATTATGGATAGTGCTTGATTATACTATCTTTGTCTGTTGAAACGTTTCAAGAATGGACTTTACTTATTCTTAATTGTGCGCGCGTGTAACTAACAAGCGGCAGAGCGTTCACGCGAAGCTTTATATGCACTGACCTCGCGAGCAGCATAGCGTATTTCAGAGCGGCCGCCTGCCGAGCCTGCGAGTGATCTGACACTCGCTTTAGGGCTCAGGCAGCCGGCCGCACGACAATACATCTAACGTTGATGGAGCTCGCGTAATATGCGGAGTAAGCCCAACCGACCTTAGAAAAAAGGTGAAGCGCGCGCGTGCGCATCGACTTACAATCTCCTCAGTGGAACGTTTTCTTGCTCGGAGAAAAGGTACGGCCAGTCCTTCGCCCTTATTTCGTTCCTAGGAGCGCGAATTTCGCTATTTTCTTAGCGGTTCGCCATAGCACAGCAGAGGTATCCCAGATTTAAAAAAAAAAAGATAATAATAATAATAAATAATTTCAGTGACCATTGTAGAGGAGCTACGTCTTTAACCCACTAGTTTCCTCTGTACGGCACATACAATTACCATGGCATACAGCATGGGAAATGAGGCTTGGAGTGAAGGGAGCGAAGGAGGACTGGACCAGGAAGCAGAATGCATGGAGGAAGATATAGACCTCTCCCAAAGCTTCAAGAGAGTTCTTGGTGACTCATTAGTTCAAGCCATAGCACTAGGAGTTAAGCCGCTACAAGACAGGCTATTAGTCCTGGGGGAGATGCTGGGCAGAAAAGCTGGCACGCTTGATGATCCCGGAGAAGGAACCTCCACACAAAATCCTCTGCAAAAAGGTGAGAAGGGGAAAAAAGTGGCCCAGAAGAGGAAACACTCTTCTACTCCCCCGGGCGAAAGTACAGGGAAGGATAAATCCCTAGAGGTGGCTGATGCATTCAACAGGCTTAAAAGTGCCTTCCTGATGAAGACAGCCCTGCCCAACCTCGTACCCCCTACCGCAGGGGTGAAAAATATAGGGGATGCCTATTCATCATCCTCGGAGCACTCAGATCAAGAACAGCCAGAGGAGGATGTTCAAAGCATAAGCAAAGTAAGCGTGGTCTCGCAAAAGAGTGCAGGCGAGCCTAAAGCCAGCAGTGTGGAGGCCCTTCTGGATGAAGAGACAAGCTGCTAGACATAGCCGGCCCTATAGCAAAGATAATGGACCTGGCCGAAAGGGCCAGAGATACAGGGGAGCCAGTCGACCCATCCATCCTAGCAAGCTGGGCGCAGAGGGCAGTCTGCATGCTAGGCAATGCAAAGTGCGCCATATCTTCGGAACGACGCAGATCAGCCCTATTGAAAATTGATAACAAACTTGGGGACTTAGCGTCCTATGAAGCCGGGGAAAGCGCCCAAGGTCTCCTGTTCGGTGATACATTCGTTAAGGAGATGAACAGGTTCGCCTGTACATATACGGCACTGGAGAAGGCGCAGGCCTCCATCAGGAAGGTGTTTCCGGGAAGAGTTTTTTCAGGGGCCGATCGATAAAGAGGCCGCTCGACCGGCCGCTTCAATAACAGAAGAGCGCAAGGCCCCAGAGCCCAATATTGGGAGACCCGACAACAAGACGCCTTCTTCCCGAACAGAGGATGAGGCTCGCGGGGACATCGGGGACGCGGATATTACCGACACCAGAACAACAATACAGGTGAGAGAACGTGCAGCGACCTATCCTCCTGTGGGGGGCAGGACAACGCTCTATTTGCACAACTGGCGCGAGTTATCGTCAGATGCGTGGGTCCTTCAGACCGTACAAGGCTTTATGCTAGAGTTCATAGATCATCCAGTGCAGAATTCAAATGACACAAACAGAAGAAGCGCTATTAGGAGCAGAGATCCAAGCTTTAGCGCAGAAAAACGCGATAGAGAGGGCGACCGAGAGCGCCCATTCCTTCCTGAGCAATATTTTCCTAGTACATCGCAAGGACAAAGTTCGTCCAGTGATCAATCTGAAGGAGCTCAACAGCTGGTTAGTGTACAAACACTTCAAGATGGAAGGGATCCATCTACTAGGAGACTTGCTCAGGAAGGGATATTGGCTAGCGCGCCTGGACCTGAAAGACGCATATCTCACCGTGCCCATAGCAGCGCCTTTCCGACACTTCCTAAGATTCAGATGGGGAAGCGAGCTCTGGCAATTCAAATGCCTGCCGTTCGGTCTAGCACCCGCACCATGGGCGTTCACCAAGCTCATGAGGCCCGTTGCGACAGCACTTCGAGAACAAGGATGTCGGATGATCGTCTACTTAGACGACATCATTTTCATGGCCGAAGACAAAGACCGCTTACAAAAACAGGTCCACTGGGCGATGGAGCTGATCTCCAATCTGGGATTCCTGCTGAACAGAGACAAATCAGAGCTAGCGCCAACCAGGCGACTAGAATTCTTAGGCTTCACCATAGATACAAAGAAAGCTACATTGGAGTTGCCAACTCAGAAAATGAAGGCTATCAAGAAAGATCTGAGGACAGCGCTCAAGTAGCCGCTGATCTCTCTTCGTTATCTAGCCAGGATAGTAGGGCTTTTGGCAGCATCCATACAAGCAGTATTTCCCGGGCCGTTACTTTATCGAGCTCTTCAGAGGCTGAAGATCAAATACCTAAGGAAAGGCTGGAGATACCATCGACTAGTGCCCTTAGACGAAGAAAGCAAGTCCGAGCTCATCTGGTGGCTCCACAATATGGAAGCCTGGAACGGCCGCGCCATTTTTGGCGAAGTACCAGAGTTGGTTATAGAGTCAGATGCCAGCAGGTCCGGCTGGGGGGCGCGATGTGGCGAGATAGAAACAGGAGGAAGATGGTCAAAAGAAGAATTAGAACTTCATATCAATTGTCTAGAGTTACTAGCGGGATCTTTCGCAGTGAAAGCATTTACCAGGGACAAAGCACACTGCAGCATACTTCTCAGGGTGGACAATATATCTGCAGTAAGATATATCAACAAACTGGGAGGTACCAGGTCCAAGATGTTAGCGGAATTAGCGAAAGATTTCTGGCACGACTGCCTACAGAGACAGATCACAGTGAAGGCAGAGTATCTCCCAGGGGCCCTGAATTCAGTGGCGGACTGGAACCCCCGACACCTAGTGGATTACAGGGACTGGAAACTACACAGGGACATATTCGAGAGACTGGAAGCGAAATGGGGTCCCCTGCACACAGACATGTTCGCCTCGAGACTGAACACTCAACGAGCGAACTACTTCAGCTGGAGGCTAGACCCGGAAGCCCAAGGCACCGACGCGTTCATGCATCATTGGGGGTCGCAGAAGCACTACGCTTTTCCCCCCTTCGCGATGCTGGCGAGGGTACTAGCAAAAGTGCGCAGAGACAAGGCGCAAATAGTGATAGTGACGCCAGAGTGGAAGTCGCAAGCTTGGTTTCCAGTTCTGATGGAACTTTCTACGGATTTTCCACAGAAGATTGCATACAGACCAGACTTGCTGGTCGATCCAGCAGGAGTTCCTCATCCTCTGATAGAGAATCAATCCTTGTCACTGATAGCGTGCAGAATTTCAGGCATAGATGGCGATTGCCAGGCCTTTCAGAAGACGCTAAAAGACTTAACAATCTATCATGGGCCCCATCTACAATCAGGAGCTACAATTCCGCATGGCAAGCCTGGGACCTATGGTGCAGGAGGAGGAGTATATCTCCCATTTCAGCACCTGTAGTGCAAGTAGTGAATTTCCTAGCCAGCCTCCCTTCAGCAGGTAGAGCTTTCAGGACCGTAGGGGTATATAGGTCAGCAATCTCCGCGGGGCACGAGTTAGTGGACGGGTAACCAATAGGGGAACACCCGGCGGTGTCCCGATTTCTGAAAGGTGTGAAGATGAGCAAACCTCCAGGACCCAAGTACTCATCACTGTGGGATGTCCAAAAAATTATACATCTGTTTGAGCAATGGCATAGTAACAACTCTCTATCAGGAAAGCAACTTTCGGGCAAATTAGCTACACTCCTTTGCCTAGTGTCTTGTAGAAGAGTTTCAGACGTTAAAGCACTCGAAATAGACAGAAAGATGTATTACCCAGAAGGGATAGCCTTTACCATAGCGCAGCGTACAAAGACCAATTCTAAAGTGATCTCATACCCATACTGGCCGAATAATGAGAAATTGTGTGTGGCAAATTGCATAAAGTGTTATGAAGCAGCGACAGCAGCGGTTAGGCCACAAGGAGTGAAACAATTGCTTATAGTGCGTATAAAACCATACAAAGCAGTCACATAAGCTACTATAGCTAGATGGGTGAAGGAAATAATGGAATTGGCAGGTATAGACACGTCTAAATTTGGGGCTCATTTTACCAGGGGAGCAATGGCTTCACGGGCTTTTGCAGTAGGAGTTCCGCTGCAAGAGATCGTGAAAGCAGCAGACTGGTCGAGCGACTCAGTCTTTAAGACTTTTTATTTCAAACCAGTATCCAATATCTGCTGTGGTAGAAAGCTTTGAACAAGAATAATGCTCGCCTCCAGTCTTGTCATAGAATAAAGATTGCCCATGCGACTAGCGCAGGAAGTCTTGATTCTATTAAAGACACGGAGGCGAGCATTATCCCACCCTATGGAATACAGCGATGGGTGTTATGTTATGATCTGTAACGGTTTCAAAGTTGTTTACGTAAAGACTTGATTATGATATGTGACGAACTGTATTCCCCTTCCCTAACATGCGCATTTCTCTTTTTGCGTAGGAGAGGATCAAAAGAGTAACAGAGATTAGTGTATGGAAGGCAGCAGTCCTGCGAATGTAGAGCACGGCAAAGCTATCGAGGATAGAAAAGACAATTTCTGTTTGGAGTTACGATAATTCAGTTGAATTTTAGACTTTGTTCAGTTAATCGGTGCGCTGCAAAAGAAGAGGAAGGGACCCAGGGAAACGGGGACTTATAGCAGGAAGGATTGCCGGATTGGACAGTGAAAGAGAGGCTGTGGGACTACCAGGTAGAGAAGCCTCATGGGAAATGTAGTTTTGTCATGTTAAGACGATGATGTTTTCATTTTTTCTTTTCTCTGTTTATATGAGTTATAAAAAAAAAAAAAAAAGTGTTATATATGAAAACAAAGAAAGATTTAAAAAGCTGTGGTTAGCAGTACTTAAAGAAGATAAAGCATAATGCTCGCCTCCGTGTCTTTATTAGAATCAAGACTTCCTGCGCTAGTCGCATGGGCAATCTTTATTCAGTTCTAACTATGCGTGTATTACATATATGCTACAACAAATGATTGTTTTGTAGCCTGTTTTACTTTTGACTGCACTGAAGTGTAAAACAAATGTATTTGTGGTTTACTATTATATGTTTTTATGTTTTGTAACACATAATTGTTCACCACAGTTTGTTGCGTTATCCTATATACATAATTGTGAAAAAATAAAAAGATGCTCTAAAAAATTTTAAAAAATTAATAAATAGCGTTGTCAGATTGAACCACATAGAAAAATACATGGAAATGATACACATGTGTTTCATCTGAAGGCAACACTAGTACCTCTGGACCCGTTTTGTCCTGACCTATCTAGACTAGGACTCACAGAAGGGTTTTTTTTAAGATGATTTATTCCAGCCACAGATTAACTAATTTGACACATACTAGATTGAAAGTATAGGAAATTATCTAGTGGAAAGACATGTTTCTTCATTTCTTATCTCCATTTAGCCCCCTTGTCTTTCCACTAACGGGGCTCTCCTTGAGTTGTCTATTCTTCTATATGTTTCCGAGCACAACTAATCCCCCAGATGGTGAAGCTATTTAATTCCTTTGGGACAGCTGGGCAGTTGTCAGGCACAATGGGGGAATCTTGGACCTCACTTATTTTGAAACCGGGGAAAGACCCAGCTGAGTGCACATCGTATTGCCCTATCGCGCTATTTATCTGTGACGTGAAGATCCATTCAAAACATTGGCCAATAAACTAACAGAGATTTTGCCAAAGTTGATTAATGAGGACCAGACATGTTTTATAAAAGGGCGGTCGGCCTTTGACAGCGATAGACGGGCACTGAATCTGATTGACCAAGGGGTTCGTAATAAGCTGAACGCGGTAGTGTTATCCATGGATGTGAATAAGATTTTTGACAGCTTGGCCTAGCCCTATATGAGAAAGTTCCTAGGTAATTATGGATTTGGGCCTCAATTATGCAAATGGGTGTTTGCTAATTTTGTGCCTCCTTTCATATGTGTAAGGGTAAACCAGGCATACACAAGCCCAATTTCCATTAAACAGGGTAAAAGACAGGAGTGCCCCCTTTCCCATTGCTTGTTGCTCTAGCCATGGAGCCCCTTGCTCAATTAGTGCGGGAGGATCGGGACACCTCCGGAAGTATATCAGGGACTGACAAACACAAGGTTGGACTACATGCCGATGATGTTATCTTATACTTAGTTGAGCAAGCGCGGTCGGTCCCCCGAGTGTTAGAGGCTATTAAACAGTTTGGGGCTTGCTCAGGATTCACAATTAATTATGGGAAATCCGTGGGTATAATTATTGGTGAGCCGGACAGAACGCCAGAGGGCATACTTCCCTCTCTCCCCCTTTTATGGGTATCAGATGATATAAAATGCTTGGGGGTTTACATAACCTTGTGGCCTGACACGTTATATGAGGCAAATATCCTGAGTATACTTAGGGAATGTGAGGAGGATCTGGGAATGTGGGAACACCAACAAATCTCTTGGTTAGGAAGGGTAGCAGCCTTTAATATGTCCCTCATTCCTAAGCTGTTATATGTGTTTCACAGCCTTCTGGTTAGGATTCCAGCAAAGCCCATCAACCAACTACAGGGAAAGCTATTCAAGTTTATTTGGGGTCCGAAGAGGCCCTGTGTGGGAAGGAAGGTATTGTTACACTCACCATGGCAATGGGGATTCCTTCACTTAAGAGATATCTCATGGTGGCCCAAATTGGTCCCATATGTGACTGGCGTGAAGTGGGTAGCCTTGGAACAGGGGGGCCACACCATTGGCTTTAGCTGCAAGTCCGTTCTTCACCCGCAGAGTCCACGAGGATGGGGGCAAACTGCTAAACACAACCAAGGCCTCCTTGGGCTACTGGGACATGGGGCTACAGATGTTGGGAATCCCTGTAGGGCTGGGCCCACAGACACTGATTCTGAGGAATACTGAATTCAATTTGGGGACAGCGAGCCAATTTTTTGCAAATTGGGAATCTATCGGGAAACTGCGCCTGGGTGACATGTACGGGTTCTCATATCCGCTGACATTTGAAGCTTGTAAGACCAGATTTGCACTTGATGAAGAGAAAAGTTTCTGATATTGTCAAATCCACCACTTGGTCACAAATAGAGATGTTAGAGATAGAGGGACAGGCTGACCAAAAGGGGTTGAACGGACACTGGTAGATGGCCTTAACTCAAAGAGAACATCCACCTTCTATAGGCTCTTTGACCTGACTGAGGACTTTGACACTTCACCCTATATGTTGAAATGGCAGACTGAATTGGGAGTCGATATCCAGTTGGAATCATGGTCATCCATTTGGGAAAGGGATCACAAAGCATGATGATGTGCGGCGATGAATGAATGTGGGTACAAGATTTTATGCAGGTGGTATATGTCACCTACCCGGCTGCAGGAAATCAATCCTGGAATCTCGGATAGATGTTGGAGGAGATGTCAGGAGCGAGGACCATTGGGGCCCCTATGGTGGACTTGTGCCCGTTTCAACTGTACTGGAAGGAGATCCTCTCACACATTAGAGACCTTACGGGAATCGACCTCCGACTGGACCCGAGAGTAATAGTCTTGGGGGATTCGGCGGTTTATGCTGGTTACCCTCTGTGAGGCCAAACAGCATGGGTAATAACTCGACTAATAATAGCCACCAGATTAACCCTAGCTTTTTCATGGAAATTAGCTTAAGGCCCGATAGTTGCGCAATGGTGGGTCAGAGTATGGACACGGATGGCACTGGAAAAAATAACTGCGATCCTTACTGACTCGTACCAATCCTTTTATGTGGCCTGGCTCCATATTATTTAATCCTTAGGATCTAAAGAACACATTACCCACAGGCTGCAGACTCTTTGGCACTTTGAGTTACTTTGAGTTCGATGCTATTACTGGGACAAGTTGTTTCGCACTGGCAGCACTTTATTGTTATTGTTACGGTTTCATGAAATTGTTGGGTAATTATCTGTTGTATTGCTGATTGATGACTAGAAGCATGCTCTGAGCTGTGATTAATTAAGAAAATGATAAATAAAGCTCGGAAAAGAAAATTACTAAGAGAATTAAATCTACCCTTACAAATATTCAAGAAGTAGAAATATGTAACTTTAAAGAAGCAAACTACATGTCCCAGAATCCTAGAGGGACATGAAGTTTGAGAACCCACCACAGATCTAGCAAAGGCCCAGCTAAACCATCTAACAAGACCAACTGCAGATTTAGCAAAAGCCCAGCCAAATCACCAAATAAGACCAACCCTCACACTGTAGCACCTATCAACACTATCCCTCCCATTCCCAAAGGTGCTCTCCTAAATGTCAGATCATTAGTCGCCCATTCCATAGAAGTCGCAGACATTATTCTAACAAACAACCTGGACTTCCTTGCTGTAACCGAAACCTGGCTGCACGATGCTGCAGGACCATCTCTTACTCTAGCCTTACCTGATAACTACACCATCCTTAGAGCAGATAGACCGAACGCTCGAGGAGGCGGTGTAGCCATTATTTTTAAGTCCACGCTTGACTTCAGACTAGCCTCCTCTCCTCCACTTAAATCCTGTGAGCATCTCACAGTCAAATTACAAACCTCCCCTAAAAGTACTATCACGCTGCATTTAATTTACCGACCCCCGGGCCCACCTGGCTCATTTGAGGAAGACATCACCTCACTAGTTGCTGAAAGCTCCAAACCATCAGCACAAATGATTATACTTGGAGACTTTAATCTTGGGTTTAACGACCCTCTCGACACCCCAGCCATCGCCCTGGCCTTGGCATTAGAGGAGCATGGCCTCCAACAACTCTGCTCCAAACCCACCCACTCGAAGGGCAGAATCCTTGACTGGATAACTGCCCTTAACTGCAACATCACTGTGAAAGATCCCACACAACTTATCTGGACTGACCATTATTTCCTCCCATTTGACATTCATACCAGCAATTTAGTGCATAAAAGGCCCATTATTGCACCTGCCTGCCCAACCAGAAAAAAGAGCAACATCACAGCGGAAGCCTTAATACCTTTGGTGATCCCTACTTTGAACGCACTACCGGCTACTACGGACTTGAACCAATTGGTCAACATCTACAACGATTCCATGGCCAAAGCCATCGACATTATCGCCCCACTGAAATTGCGCAAAGGGAAACCTAAAGCGCACCTGAACACATGGTACACCCCGGAGCTCAAAACTCTCCGTCAACAAAAAAATAAACTCGAAGCACTATGGAAATCAGTGCCATCTGTAAATAACAGAACCAAACTCACTAACATTTCCACTCTCTACAAAAATGAGATTACACGTGCCAAGAAAGAATCTCTAAACACTAGGATCTCCCAGGCAAGCTCCAGTACAAAGGAGCTTTTTAACATACTAAAGGAATTAGAAAACCCTATTACTCCCACTGACTCTTGCACTAAGGATAAACCGTGGTGCACAGGGATCCAGAATGCCCTTGCTAACAAAATCTCAGGGCTCCAAACCAAAATTAACAACAAACGACAACAACTCACTCTTGATCCCACCTCCAGTCCCATTCCCCCTCCGCTTACTGCCACTAGCTCAGGCTTCACCTTCAAAAAGGTATCCATATTGGAGGTTCAGAAAATTATAGCATCCTTGAAACCGTCGAACTGCAAGGGGGACAGCTGCCCCGCACAGATCATAAAAGATGCAGCTAGGGATCTCTCCCCATTCATCACTAAACTAATAAACCTGTCTTTCGCCAATAACCTGGTCCCCAGCAATCTGAAACAATCCTGGGTCCTACCTCTACTAAAAAAAACTACTCTCGACCCTGACATTCCCACGAATTATAGACCCATTACCACCGTCCCATTCTTACTAAAAATTTTGGATAGAGTGGCCTATTTACAAATCCAGGACTACCTCGAGGCAAATCATTTACTAGGAACTCGCCAATCTGGCTTTCGACCACAACACGGGACAGAAACGGCCCTTGTTGATCTCAAGTGCCAGATAGATGAACTCAAAGACAAAGGTAAGGCTGCCATCCTTCTTCTCCTCGACCTTTCCGCTGCCTTTGACCTGGTCGACCATAAAATCCTGTGCAACCATTTGTCTTTGGCAGCTCACTTCTCCCACTCTGCGATCACATGGATCCAATCTTTCCTGGACAATAGGACCATGCGGGTCTTCTCTCCCCTTGCAGCGGCTGACCCCATCCCCATCACCTGTGGTGTCCCATAAGGATCCTGTGTCTCACCCACCCTATACAATATATTCACAAAGCCCCTATTCGATAAGCTGGACAATCTGGGTGTCACCTACACGAACTATGCAGATGACACCCAGATACTCCTCACTCTATCAGGTAATTACAACGTGGACGCCAAATGGATTAATGAAGTCTTTTCCATCATTCAGGCATGGATGGCCACACATGGCCTGTGCCTGAATGATGATAAGACTGAACTGCTCCTTGTTGGCTCACCTAACACCATCCGAAAACTCTGTCCCGGCTACACTAGCTTTACTATTGACGGTAACACCATACCTATCGCCAAGAGCGTAAAAACCCTTGGTTTCTACCTAGACATGAATACCAATCTAGCTAAACAAATTAATATGACTGCCTCAGCCACTGCCTACACTGGTAAATTAATTAGGGCCTGCAGACCATTGATCTCCCCTAACAACTGCCTCATTCTAGCCAGAGCACTCATTCAATCCAAACTGGACTACTGTAATAGCCTCCATTTAGGTGCCAACAAAACATTAATCAATAAATTGCAAGTCCTACAAAACAATGCACTCCGTGCCGCCCTAAATCTTCCCAGAAGAGAACACATCTCCGCCACCAGAACTGCTTGCAAATGGCTGTCCATCCAACAAAAAATAGACCTGAAAACTATATGCCTCACATACAAAGCTCTTAACCATCTTGCCCCGCCCTATCTCTCTAACAAATTTACATTAAGACAGAATACTAGAACCACCAGATCGTCTAACACACTACAACTAACAGTGCCCAAATACTCCTTCAAAAGAGCCGGTGGATCCAGCTTCCCAGTTCTGGCATCACAACTTTGGAACACTATCCCACTGAATATCAAATCCACACCCACTTTCCAACCCTTCAGAACTAAGGTCATCTCCTGGTTACTCAACAAATAACTGACCAACCATGTATGTATGTATACCTAATGCTCAAATGTTTTCCTATGTTGCTTGCCTATTATTATCTATGCACTAACTGCCTTCCTGTCAACCTTCCTATGCCTTATTATTACTGTACTATTGTCCCCTTCTGTTACTTGTAACCTGATGTTCAAAGCGCTCATATACCCCTGGGTCAAGAGCGCTATACAAATAAATAAACAAACAAACAAACAAACTCAGACGAGGAAGAGGACTTAAGTAGCATGTAGATGTAGTAGTCAGGCAATTAGGCCTAACAGTCATTGCAGGAATCAGGCAATTGAGATTAATGGCTCACACCTGAAACCAATTGCCAAACTTGTGAAGCATAAAAGGCAGATGCAGGAAAAGAAAGGAAGAAAGAGCTGGAGCAGGAGTTGTAAGGCTGGCAGTAGTAGTAGCAGAGGAGGAGCACAAGGCTGGCAATTCACGAGGAAGTGGGATCAGATACGAGATGCCGGAACGGGAGACAGCAGATTTCACTTGCAAGTTCTGAGAGGGTCCTGTGTACTCAAAACCTGTATTGCCGTGGCTGCACCGAGGAAGACGTGCTGAGAGTAAAGTTTTCCCCATGTGCGCTGAGTTGCTCTGATTGCAGAGCCATGACCATGGTAGACCCCGAGGCCAGAGGCAGAAGGCATGTTGAGGGACTGGTAAGTAAAGGAAAACCTCAATCCCTGGGGCTGGACCAGAGACACCTGTACCGGAGAAGGTTGTGGGTCCCAAGTGAGCCCAAAGTAGTAGTAGAAGTTGGAAAGTGAAGCAACCCGAAACCGCAGTTTTCTTGGAGTGGGTGAGTGAAGCTCTGCATTCAAGTTCATTCAGCAAGCTTTGCTGGTACTGTAACGAGCTCTAAAATAACTTGCGTATACTTAAAAGCGAGTAAAAGTTGTTTGTTGCTTTGAAAGCAATTCTTAACAATGGAAAATGTAGCATGCACACTACGTAGTGTTCGTGTGACAATTGAAGAACATTTCCTCCATTGTTGAACATACTTTCCATTACCACAGTGGTCACGTGTCCATAATTGAAAAAAGAAATGCTTGCTAAAACCATTCCGAACACTAACATTGACTTCTTACGAGAGTTACAAGTGAATACAGCATCAAAGGAAGGTTGCGTGGGACAATTGTGTTTCCTGAGAGAAGTATCATCTTCTGTGATATTATATGTGATATTATATGGGAATACAACTACTTACTACCCTTTAGGGTTAAAGATCTATCTTAAAGAGTGGTCGTGTGTACCCAATTATGTTTTCCCTTTGAAGACTGAACCTTGTAGTATCCTGAATTGTCCTTCTTTATTTCAAGAAGTTGTTATACTGATGAGGAGAAAAGGCATTACCCAAGCCAAGAGGCCAACCCTTTCTGTAGTGAAAGAAGTCCTGTTTAAACCCATCCACCTAATCTGGGAAGTTGCTAACGGTCCAGTGGTCTCTGATACAAGTGTGGCATTGTTACATGAAGCTGAAAGAGTGGCACTACAGCTTCTAGGTAGTGACTTCAACAGAGAAGGTATGAGGAAAGCTTTGGAAGGGAGCTGGGTGCTTGTAAAGAATATTATGGAAGCACCCTGTACAGCTGAAGACTGTTAAAGCTGAGAGGAAGACAGTTGTAGGGCAGAGGCAGTTTATATTTGTGGCAGTGAGACAAACTGAAGAGGCAAAGAGGCTTCCCCTGTTCTTGAAATGGATAGAAAGGAAGTGGCCTTGCCTACCTGTAGAGGTCGAAGTGTCTTGTTCTTATCTGCCTAATAATTCTGAAGTACAAAGTAGAAGTAGGAGTACTTGAACCTTGGTGGTGTATAAAGTGGTCATTGGATGTTACAGTGAAGTGGTACAAAGAAATGGCATACTGGGACCTACGTCATTACTTGAGTGACGTGAAATTGCGAATCCGAAAATATCTAATTCCAGAATTGCGCAGTGATCACATAGATCACTTTTTCCCCAGCATCCTGCATCTCGCTACCCCTTCACCCTACTTACCTTTTCAGCAGCACACTTCAGTGTGTGCCGTCGACTCCCCCCTTTCCCTGCGGCGTCAGTTCCCTCCCACTAACGTGGATCGGAATTGGTGCCGCAGAGGCCTTTCTTCTATTTTTTTCTTTTTCTTTTTTTTTTTTACTTTATTGTCCCCCCCCTCTAATGTCATGGAAGCGGGGGACACCCCCGCAACCCCCAAAGCCCATAATGACGAACAAGGGGAGCAGGCCGCATTACATTCTTGTGTATAGTGCGCATTACAAATGACCAATAAAAAAATAAATTAAAAAAAAGGAAAATAATTTATATTAAACTGTTGGGCAGGGTGGAACCCTGAAGTCGGACGAAATACCTTTCATAGGGTCAGAGATAAGGTAAGTATTAAAGATAATCTTATATTAAGGTCTGGCCACAGCAATCCACCTACAAGAGTTAGAAAAAAGCTGTTAAAATCAGTTCATTGTGGACATTTGGGGATTTCCAAAACTAAAGGCATACTACAGGCAGCCTTCTGGTGGCCAGGTTTAGATTCCAATGTGGAAGAACTAGTCAAGGATTGCACACCTTGTGCCTCATCTGATAAGGTATTGAAAACATATGTACAACCGGTTTATAGTGATAATGTAGAAAGACAAAATGTAGAAAGTCAAAATGTTGAAAAATAAATGTAGAAAAAAAAATGTTGAATTTTATTTGATGACGTTTTTATTCGAAATGGGGGGTTTCCCCCCAACCCCCCTTTTTTTCTTTTTTTTGTTTTACCTATTTTTTTTTATTCCAGGACCCCAAAATAAATATATAATTTTAAAAAAGGGAATTCGACATTTTTTTTTCTACATTTATTTTTCGACATTATTGTCATTCTACATTTTATTTTTGACATTTTGACTGACCACCTGTACAACCACTCAGGCCAATAGAGTTTACAAATCTTCCATGGGAATATGTTGCAACGAACAAACTGGGCCTATTGGTGTCAAGAAATGGTACAAAAAAAATATATCATAGTGATGATAGACCGATACTCCAAGTGGGTGGACGTACAAAGTGTGTTTGAGGCTGACTCTGAGGCAGTAATACAATTCATGGACAATATATTTCAAAGAGAAGGGATTTCTCTCAGGATTCTCACTGATAATGGGGTACAATTCACCTCCAGAATAATGAAGGCATTCCTAAAGAATATGAGAGTAGAACATCGCAAGACAGCTTTGTTCCATCCCTCTACCAACGGAATAGTTGAGAGATTCAACAGAACCTTGATGCATTGAGTACCCATGGCCATCCAGACTCGAAGGAGCTGGGAATATGACATAGACAAAGTAGCTTTGGCATACAGACTGGCTCCCCATAATACTAGAGGCCTTATCCCGTTAGAGGTACTAAGAAGAAGAAAAGCAGCTGGGCAGGATGTGCTGTATTGTATGGAATGAGAAAAGATTGAGAGAAAGGATAAAAGAAAAGAAGGGCAATACAAAAATGTTTCATGATACAAAATATAATACCAGACTCACCAGAATTGAGAATGGGGATACAATCTGGATATGCAGACCATGTGGTGTGCTTAAAGGCGTTAGCAAATGTATGGGTCCTATGATAGTAAAAAAGGTACTAGATGATGCAGTCATATTAAATGCTGGCCGCACGTGTTCTATTTATTACTAATTTATTAGAAAGGCGTCTTTTCTATCATAACTGTTTTAACTGTAATAAACCAACATGTTATCTCAAACCTACTGTACATGCAAACATGTTATGATCAGGTGCCATCTTCAAAAGTGTTGTTTGTTTATCTTGTTGCCACTCAGGTGGTCCTTGCAATTTTTAAAGTTATTTGTTTACTCTATTGCCATCTAGATGGCTGATGTATGTCAACATGTTATGGGGTTACCTAGGATACCTGGAACGCTTAAACATTCCATTGTATAGTGTACATAAGACTTGCTGCCTGGCCAAGAATTACATCCATCTTGGACAGAGAGGGCCTCCTTTTATTTGAAGAATAAATACTTTATGAAACTTACCTCAGACTCCTTGGACTTCACCTTGCTTTCATCTGGCCTGAAGCAGACACCATGGAACGCATTAATGGAAGACATAAAAAAGCCTTGAGTAAGGATTTAACACCTTCCATTAACATCAAGCCCCATTTACTATCATTTGTATGGCGGAGAGGAGGGGCGCTCCCGTCATCTTCCTTCCTCTATGCTGGAGCATTTACGCCAGCATGGATTTCACTTCACTCATTGGCATTTAGTTATCTGGTCGATCTGATTGATGGCACTGCTCACACAAAAATACAAATATGTAATCAATCAATGTGCACATAAAAAGTGAGATAAAACGTTTAAATATAGTCTGGTGGCAGGGTGGGAGGACCTGGCTAACACAAGATAATGTTCATTGCTGCATAGGCAGGATTATTGCAGGTACCCCCAGACTCCTGGCAGTACAAAATTAGCCTTAGTTCAAAGCAGGCAAATTGACTCCATAGGTAGCAGAGGGAAAGCTTCTCTCATACAGAATATGTACAGAATGTGCATGCTACACCTAAACCTACACCTTCCCCATGCCCATCCCTCTCTACACTGATCTTATTTACTTCATCCATCTCTATGGTAATTTCAATGTTTGGCAACATTGTTAAATGGTTCTGTGCATCTAACCCCCATACACCTATGAATTGGCTCGGTGATGAATCCTATGGAGTCCTCACAGAATCCTAGCCTAAAGTCTCCTCCCATGTGACCAGGTGAAAGCAGCGCTAACCTGATCCTTACCCTGGGTCACATGGGAGGAGAAGGCCACCAGGGGAATATGTGTCATGACCAGTACCTACGAGAGACAATGCAACCCTGCCCTAGGGACTTTGGGGCTTAAAAGACACCCCGTCCGGATTAAAAACTGGAGAGATCTAGAAAGGGCCACCTGGATCCTGTCCTGGCGCCTTTGGCACCGGGCTCATGGTAAAGGTTTCCGAAGCCTGTTAAACCAAACTAACACTTGCCGCCTGCAGGCCCGAACATCTTTAATTGCTGCTTCAGGAACGGATGTGGCAAGTATGGGGGTGGCCAGCAGAACGTGCTCCAAGATCTTGGGTGTAGCCGGGCCTGGCTATATAAACCGAGCCCAGGCATTGTCAGTCGCTTCGCGTTGAACTGCCCATGGCAGCAGAACTCTCTCTGCTGAAATATGATCCACGGAAAGAATTCCAGCAATCTACAAGCATGTGAAGATTCCTGCTTACCTGACACTTACCCGGTGATCCTCGGCATCCGCAGCGGACCCGCAACCTTCTCCTTCCGCACTACAGCTGATTCAGCCTCCGGCATCGTCTCCGACGCCCCATTCCATCTTCTACATAGCTGCCGCGCCTGCAGAGAAAGAGGAGAAAAACAAAAACAAGGTTAGTCCAGTAAAAAGAACACGCCAGTATAGTTCTCTCTCGCGACCGCAGTTTACATACCTTTCAACAGCGTCCGGCACTTCACGCAGCAGTTCCATCTGTGCTTGGCTGTTTACACATTATCGGACATCCGGAATCTGCTGGAAAGAAGAGACATTGGTATTAGAGAACTTTGCATAAGGGACATAAGAGAAGACAAGGGAACAGTGAATAACGAACAGTGATTCTATTTTCATAATTAAACAAGGGAAGACTCACCATTGGCACCGGATCAGTCGAGCAACTCGATCCAAGTACCCTTGCACCGGATCAGTGGAGTAACTCGATCCATAAGAACATTGCACCGGAATCAGTGGAGCAACTCGATTCAGTGGAGCAACTCGACCCAAAAGAACTTTGCACCCCTGCCAAGACGAGCAGGAAGGAGAGCACATCATTACAATCTCCAAGGTGAGCAGACACCGCGTTGGGTAACAAGAATAACAAGAACTCTTATCTGGGGACGCACGGGAAGGGTCCACCGGTGAAGGCGCCAGCCCCCTTATATTCATTCTGTTTTCTTTCTCATCAGGAGCTGACTCCAGGCCAGTCCAAGCGGAGACAAGGGCACCTGAGCAGACCAGTCTAGGGAGTGGAACACAACCACGCTGGAACAGACCAACTGACCTCGCTAGCATTCGACGCGCCCGCGGAGACAAGGTGAGCGTAAAAATATGATGACTCCGTTAGGAGGGACTCAGTATTCATCCTCTTCTGAGGGTGAAGTTTCTCTAATACCTGAATACCTAATGGCATGTTGTAATAGTAGGGCTTCGCCTCCCAAAATCATCCAAAATATCAGTTGTGAAAACCCTTATGGTAAACATAAAAATGATATATGTAAGGGTCAGGGAGATAATACAACTACTTCTGATAGTCATAATTCTACATTATGTTTGTATTATCAAGCCAAGAACCAACAATGAATTCCTTTGAAAGCTTTGCCTAAATGTGCATCCTATAAATCATTAAAACAGAGTGAATTAAATAATCTTAGAATGAATAGGAGCATTATGGACTTCAGGTCCCATAATGTTATTTGAACTGAGATGAGGAAGAGGGGCCAGAGTTACAAAACTGTAGTGTGCAGTCTAGTGGTTGTAATGACCCACACCTGAGTTGGACCTTTATGTATTTATTTTATTTGTTGTTAGCGCCCTACACCCAGAGGCATCACAGCACTAGGGGTTACATATACAGAAGTACTACACAGGGCGTGGTTACATGGCATGGTAGTATACAGACGAGGTTCACATGCTGTGGTTACATGGCATGGTACAGATGGTTTCAGTAAATATAATCAAGCATATTTGTTAAAAAGAGAAGTTTTGATTTGTTTGCGAAAGTTCAGGTACGAGGGGTCATCGTTGATGGAAGAAGGGAGGGCATTCCACAGCATGGGAGCGATGACAGTGAAGCTTGATCCTCCTGCTTTTTCTGGAGAATCTAGGAGTGGAAAGTGAGGTGGAGGAGAAGGAGGAGCGTAGGCTGCATGGGTTGGAGTTTTTGGTGATGCAGTGGGTGAGGTATTAGGGGCGGTGTTGAGGAGGCAACGATGTGTGATGGATAGTATTTTGAACTCAATGCAAACCTTAATACGAAGCCAATGAGCTTCTTGTCTGATAAGGGAGATGTGGTCTGATTGTTTGAGGCCCAAAACTGCTCTGATGGTATTGTTCTGGGTCCATTGAAGTTTATTTAGGTTTTTGGCAGAGGTTCCTGCGAGGATGACGTTATTGTAATCGAGTAATTGCTGCTGATGATGCTTCTAGCTAGAGTTAGGCAGTTGCTGGGGGTGAGGAACTTTCTGGATAGGTTAATGAGTTTATTCGAGTATGCAGCGGATGAGGCTACTGCAGACACATGTTTATACATGTTAAGTTCATCGTCGAGGTAGACACCTTGGGCCTCATTACGACCCTGGCGGAAATCGCGGTGCAAAATGCACCATGGGGCACGGCGGAAAGCTGCCGATAGCGCCATGGGGGTTGGCGGATTCACCGCCCCATTCCGACCTTGGCGGGGCGGTGAATCCCCATTCCCCATTTTACCCTTCCCCATTCCCATTTTTGCCCCATAGGGTATAATGGGAGTGGGGAAGGCGTTAATTACGCCACCGTTAAATACGGTGGCGTAATTAACAACAAGGTCCCGTAGCGCCATGGATTTCTCCGCCCGGAAAAACCAGGCGGAAAACGCTCCATGGCGCTACGGAATCTCGTAGTAGGGCGGACGGGTCCGCCGCGAATAACGCTGGCGTAAACCCACTCCGCCAGGGTCGTAATGAGGCCCCTAGTGTTTTGACATGTGGAGATACCGGAATGCTATTTCCGTCAATGAGGAAGGAGGCAAACGCGGGATCCAAGTGTTTGAGACGGTCTGGGGGAGCCGACAATAAGTAGTTCCGTCTTATCATCATTTAGGCACAGGTGGTGATTTGCCATCCATGCCTGGATGATGCTGTAAATGCGGTTGATGTTGGGCAAAGTCAAGCTCATGGGTAACTGTAAGTTTGAGGAGGATCTGCGTGTCTTCAGTAAAGTTAGCGTAGGGTATGTTCAGTCTATCCAAGTGATCAAAAAGGGGCTTGGTGTACATATTGTACAGTGTGAGGGAGAGGCAGGAGCCTTGGTGGACCCCGTAAGAGACTAGAATGGGGTTGGCTGCTTTGGTTCCGGAGAAGACCCTGGAGGTTCCATCGCTCGGGAAGGATTTTATCCAGTTGGCAGCTTTGGTGAAAAGGTTGAAGGTGGTGACTAAGCAGTGACACAGGATGTTGTGGTCGATGAGTTTCAAGGCCGCAGAGAGGTCAAGTAGCAGGAGGATAGTGAGGTTGCCATTATCGCGGATGTGGTCGAGTTGGATCGTTAAGGTCAAGGAGGGCGGATTTAGTGCTATGTCTAGGTCTGATTCCGGACTGGCGGGTACCGAGTAGTTTGTTGGTTTCTAAGTGGATTTGGAGTTGTAGATAGGCTGTGCGGTCTAGCATTTTCAGTAGGAAGGGAACTATCAAAATGGGGCAGTAGTTGGTGGCCAGGGTGAGATCGAGCAAGTTTTTTTTTTAGTAGTTGTGTGACCCAAGCTTCTTTTAAGGAGTTAGGAACTGTACAGGAACTGAAGGAGGCGTTGATAACTTTGGCAATCGTGACGGCGTGGTGTTCTGCGCATAGTTTGATGAGGTGGGCAGGGCAGATATTGCCAGTGCAGTTTGAGGCTTTGAGGCGTTGGATGGTGGCGAGAGTAACTGCCAGGGAAACTGGGGAGAATTGGAAAGGGGGGGCGCTGCATGTGGTGTGTGTGGGGACATTGGTGTTGGTGCAAGTGAGCTGAGCTTTCTTATGGATAAGAATGTTTTAATGTTAAGATGTTTTAATGTTAATGTCTTAATGTTTAAGATTTCTCTTAAACATTTAAAGGCCTTTCAGATTCAGGCCATTGAGGAGAAGCAGTGGGAGCAGCAGAACCAGGAGGAAGCAGTAGAAGATGGAGCCGCCACTGTATTGCAAGCGGGACACCGTGTCAAGAGAGTGGCAGAAGTCGGAAAGCCGTCAGTCACCAGGACAATCCCGACGGCCGAAGAAACCGAATCAGCAGGTCCAAAGGAGACGCAAGGAAAGAGCAGTGAGTTTTCCAGCAGCCATGCAGTGAAGATGCTCTTTCTGCGAGCTCCCACTGGATCCTGGATCCTTCATTTATATGCCTTAAATTGCCTGTTATAAGCTGTAGTGGTGCTAGAGGAGATTGGAAAGGGCCCAGACCTGAGTGATGTTGTTGTCACTGCGAAACAAAGGTGATTTGCAGAGGTGCTGCCTCTGTGAGGCAAGATAGCAGCCGCCACTGCTCGACGGAGTGTGCAGTGCGGACGGCGGCTTCCCTGAAGGGCACTCAAGCCTGAGCGGAGGCAGCCACGGGGACCAGAGATCCTGCTAGACGTTTCGGCTGCATCCGGGAGCAAGGTCGCTGAGTAAACCTACCGGTTGGGGGAGAAGCCGTATCTTCGCCTGTGTGGAGTGCAGAGTCGGTGGTCTGTGCCCCAATGTCTGCGTGGGCCTTCTGCCCACGGCCCAACATCAGAAGTGCCTGGTAGGTGTGGAGGGCACACCTAGCTAATCAGGGCACTGCTGGCACCCCCCTGTGACTGGAGCTGGGTGCCCGGAGGCGCTGGGAGTACAAGCCCCCCCCCCTGCTGGTGTAGTGAGATGAAGGAGGTGCTCTTCTCCTGGACTGTTTCACTGTGTTGGACATTGGCAGGGGCCTGGGAGTAAACAGGGAGCCCCTGGTGGAGACGCTCTTGGCAGGTCAGCATTGATGGAGCTGGCCCCTTCCTGTCGGGAGGTGGTTTCTGGACCTGCTGTAAGGAGACGGGCCTGATGGGGTCTGGGACCCACGGTGCAAGTGGGAGTTTTCCTAGAAGTGGTGCGACGCTACGTGGACATTGAGGGGGGACCTGGCAGCTTGCGTTCTCTGGTGGAGAGTGCGGGCAGCCCTCTCGACCTTGGGGAGTGTGCGGAAGACACTGGTAAGGCACAGATAGGTCAGTGATTTTTCTTCCTTGACTGTCGCAATAGCTTTGGACCGCCTGTTGCAGGATAGCAGATTGCCCAATCGGGGAGTGCGCTTTTGCATAAAAACCAGAGGAAGCAAGTCTGCTGTGAGTGCTGGTTCCCTTGGCGCTGCCTGGCTTGGCAGGGGAAAGTAGCCTGTGTGGGGTAGGGGGTCCCTGGAGCAGCGCTTCTTGGCTAGTGTGAACTACTCTGGATGCTGCCCAACTCTGATGACAGTCTGTGGGCTGCCATAGGGGGCCGATGACTTTTCTTCATGCGCTGTGGTTGGGGACATCTAGCGGAGAGGCACAGTCCCCTGCGGCGGAGCGGTGAACTGGTCCACCCATCTCTACTTTGCTGCTGCTACCCTCTTTTCCTGTGGAAGATGCCATTCAACCCCAGCTAAGACCTACGACACATAGATTCCACGAGTCCCTGAGCCATATTTCAGACACCGCATTTCCTACAGCTGCTGCGTAGCTGCGCCTGGTTTCCTGATGGTTTGGTCCTTGCCTCATACGCAGATGCCGGATAAACATCCCCGTAGCAAAGGCAAACAAACAATGATGGATGCTTATGTCTGGAAGGAGGGCATAGCCATAGAGGAATCGCCTACGGCTGCTACGGGCAGTAAGCTTACGCTGATGATGGGCCAGCTGGAGGAGACTCAGACCCTCGTGGCCATCGCATCACTGAAAACATGCCCAGAACAAAAGGTGGATGTGGGTCTGCTGAGGCAAGAGGTGCGGTCCCTGTCGGACCGGATCGGGAGGGTGGAAACGCAGATACGTGAAAACACATCTAACATCAGGTGTCCGAGCTGATGAGCAGAGTGAGCGTCCTGAAACACCTGGTGGAAGACTCTGAGGGCCGGGCCTGAAGGAACAACATCTGAATACTCAGGCTGCTGGAAGGGGAGGAAGTGAGAGATGAAACCACTTGTGTAGAAAATCTACTCTTGCAAGAAGTGGGTCCTGGGACATTGACGCAGGGCTTCACAGTGGAGAGCGCGCACTGTCATTGGCCCGCATACCTCTTACCCCCTGCTGGGTGGAAGACTCTGAGGGCTGGGCCCAAAGGAACAAAATGCAAATACTTGGGCTCCCGGAAGGGGAGGAAGGGAGCAAACCCACAAACCCAGAGGCCCTTGATTGCGAAGATCATAACTTTAAGGACAGCGAACAAATTCTTGCTTTCTCCAGGGCAGGGGGGACCATTGTGCGTGTGTCAGCGAAGTTAGCACTATATCCTGACTACACTATGCTGGTGCAGATGCGCAGGGCTATGTTTGGTCCCACAAAGGAACGGCTACGCAGAGCGAATGTCTGATAAATGCTCATTTACCCGTGAAGCTCAAGGTGCTCCACAATGGCCGGTCCCACTTCTTTGAGAATACTACTGTGGCACACTCCTGAATGGACAATATGGCCTTGCACAGCTTCCGGAGAGAAGGAATAATGCCCTGTGACACTGCGACGCTGAGGAAGGGGTGAACACTGCCTCCACAATAGTAGTGCAGGGCAATGGCTGTGAAATAAGGGCGCGTTTTTCCTACCTAGGGTATACCGAACTTCTGCAGACGTGGGCAGCTGCCTGTGTTGGTTGCTGGGACACCCCGAAGCACCTTATTTCTGATGCCCATTTTATGGCATCACGCTGCTGCGTACTATCCTTGGCATGGAGGGAGGAAGCGGGACAGGCAGTGGGGCCTAAGTGTGCGTCGAGCCACTGGGTCTTTGTTTTTTGGGCTGGGAGACGGGTTTAGGTTGGCTTCTCCCTGGCTCTTTTTGTTCTATCACTTTTCTGGGAGCGGGGTTGCGCTTGTGTTTTTTTTGGGAAGCATGAAGAGGCAGAGCACAACGAGGGCGGGTCGTTTGGTGAACAGCACCTCTTGGGTACCGACTTCGCGGCGCATGTTAATGACATTGCAACAATGGAGGAGTGTTCCCTCAGAGCCTGCAGGTGGTGAACAGCAGGTGGGCACCTTGCTTAGGTGCAGAGATGGGTCAGTGGGAACGACTGCGACCCGGATCAAGCTGGGGTATGGTTAGTGACCTGAAAATGATCACATGGAACGTTTGAGGGCTCAATAGTTACTTTAAAAGATTCAGAGTGATTGCCTATTTTAGGAGGACAGGAATACATACTGCACTTTTACAAGAAATGCATTCACCGCAGACAGGCAAGATGTGATTGCTAAGAAATGGGTGCGCAAAGCTGTATGGCTCTTCCTTTTCGTCATACACAAAGGGTTTCCTCACATGGATTGCGCCGATGGTCCCTTTCAAGTTGGAATTTAGCCGTGATGATGAGAGCAGGATGGCCCTGGTACATGGGTTTCTTGAAAAAAGGGAGGTGTGTCTTATCAACTATGCCGCCAACAATAACGCTACAGTGTTTTCCGACTCTCTCCATTCCAGAATGACCAGGTCTAGGGTCAAAGTGAATTTGGGGGGTGATTTCAACTGCATACTTGACCCCGTCTGGATAGGTCGGATAATAAATACCGGAAGCCGTCTCCCTCAGCTAGGGTTTTGGGTTCCTTACTGAGAAACCTGGGATTAGTGGACATTTGGAGGTGGCATCATAGGGGAGAAAAGGGCTACTCACACTATGCAGCACTACATTTTTTACCGGACAGGAGGCTACCGGCCAACAGGTTAAAAGGGGTGATCGGAGACCTAATACATACTAACCAGACAGGATAAGTGCAGATACGCCGCGTTGAACTTGCAATTAATTCTTCACGTGTTTGATCGGGCTGGGGGTAGACTGTGCAGTGGCCTCGCTAGACGCGGTCAAGTCATTTGATTCTGTGAGCTGGGATTGGTTACATGAGACCTTGCAGCACTTTTGGGTAGAACTTGCGTTGCGGCAGTGGGTCAGACTGAACCCAGAGCGAGGGAGGACTGGGAGGCAGAACTCTGGGGCCTGGGTCCTCGGTAAAGGAACTAAGCAGGGATGCCCACTGTCCCCGATGTTGTTCATCCTGGCCCTGGAACCGTTGATCGTGTTCCTGCGAACGGATTATGTGGATGCTGGCATTACAATTGATGGGGCCACGCATTTGATCTCAATGTATGCAGATGATATGCTCCTCTACGTCCATTCACCCGAGGAGAATTTACCACAACTCTCGATGTCCTAGATCAGTACGCAGAGCTTTCCGGCATTCGGATAAGCCGCGAGAAGTCATGCTTGTTTCCACTGGTAGAGCCTGTGGGCCGCAGGGGCACAGAGTTGCCGGGTTTTGGGATTGAGATGACACCTGGAGACCTTCAGGTATCAGGGGGTTGATGTTATGCATGGCATGGCAGCTTCCCACGTACATAACATGCAGGGAGTGAGGGATGGTGCCCTCAAGCCGATGTCGTTTGGCAAAGATTGCCCCTGTCGGCCCTGCTCAAGATGGTTTCACCAACATACCATATGACATCCCTAGGCGTTTTTTTGTCGCTATCGACTTGGCGGTTATGACCTTCTTCTGGGGGTGGGGGAACAGGATTGCGCTTGGTACCCTGCAGAGGGACTTTGATAGGGGAGGGATACGACTGCCCCACTATGAATATTACCTGTCAGGTCAGCTGCAGTTCGTGGTGAGTGGTGGTGAGTGGTAAACAGGCTGGCGGATGATTCCACACTGAATTTGATGCTTCTGCAGCTGACTCTTCGGCTGTGTTTCCTGAAGGAGGTCCTGAAGGAAGTCCTGTGGGTCGCGGGTACTGTTCTTGTGCCTGGGTCCTAGCTCCTATGGTTAGGGAGGACTTTGTGGAGCACAGTATGGAGGAGGTTGGACGTCTTGGACCCTTACTCCCCTAACATCCCGCTTGTGGCATTTGCCGGGAAAGGGTTTGACCCGTGACTAGAATTATGAAGTATTGGGAGGGCCATGGGCTTGTCAAACTGGGCAACCTGCTGGAGTAGGAGAAACTGATGGATTTTGCAAGCTTGAGACAATGCTCAGGCATACATGCGGGCCAACGACGTGGTCGGATGGCCGGATTCCTCGATTGGTATGGAGGGGGACCGAACATTGGAGTACATGTATGATGCGGCAGAAGAGGGTCAGACAGTTTCTCGATTGTACAAGTTACTCCTGAATAAGCACAGGGTAGACGGCCTTGGGGGGACGCACACAGTGGGAGGCGCATTTAGACAGATCACTTACAGACATTGAGTGGACACAGGCACTGGGGTACACCAAGAGGGTCTCTAAATTCCAGATTTAAGCTTATTCAGTTGTATAATATGCACCGGGCCTATATGACCCCTCACAGAATTTCCAGATTTGAAGGTGCAGGTACACTGCAGTGCCCGAGATGCTAGCATGAGGTTGACAATTTCTTTCACATGTTTTGGTCTTGCCCAGTTATTTGCAGATTTTGGCAGGGGGTGATGGACAAAAAGTATTTGTGTGCTGGCTAAGCGAATGATCGCAATGGCTTGGAAACAGGCTCAGGGCCCCAGAATAGAAGCTTGGTGGGCAGACCTGGAGAGATGGGCTTTAGCTGAATCCGCTGTTTGGTGCAGGGCGGTGCATAGTGGGATGAGAGAAGGGAGCATGGATGTCGGAGCCTGGGATGCGCTAGTACAGGCAATATTCCCGCTGCCTGATGTGCCTTCCCTGTGAGCATGCCTTTCAGGGGATGTCACAGCCCTGGCGAGAGGCTCTAGATGGGTGCAGAGGGAATCTGGGGGCAGGAGCTGGTGCCCGGGGGGGTGACCGATATGGCCCTGTCAGATGGCACGGTTGACCTGTGGGAGACCACTATGCTCCACGGGAGCAATTGGGGATCTACTGTATTGATGCGCAGGGCCTGAATTACTGACAGCCCATTGACTGAGACCATAAGTGTGATTAAGTCACGCCATAAGCTGCACTGATTGGATGCTGGTGACCCTTGGAGGAGGTTGGGATGGGTCAAGACTGAAGCACAAAGGTGGGATACGTCCGGTCGAAACCCTGTGCTTTTGGATGATGCATAGCTGCCATCACCATCGGAGGTTTTCAGATTGCGTAGACTGTAGCAGGTCGAGGGACTTGATGGCATTTCACTGGATCACGGGCGGTGGCACACTTATGCTTCTGGGGTGGGCCAATGTGCTGATCTGGGCCTTGTTAGGTGGCTGCTGGGGTGGATGGGGAGGGAAGGTTGTGGTAGTCTCGAGTGGGTAGGTCTGGGGTGCATTGTTATTGTATGTTTCATGCGATTTCTATGGGGTTGTGCTGTTTTTTTCCCAAATGCCAATAAAACGTTTCCAAAAAAAGGAAAGACCGGTGAGTTGGCCTTCGCTAGGTAACCCTGGTGCACTCCAAATTAGACTGTTGGCTCAAAGTAAAGCTTTTCAATACCGAACTGTTGAATTAAAGCATTTTGGGCCCAACTCTCATGTTAAGAGCGATTGAGTCGGAGAATATTGTAACCACCATTACAAAAGTAAAAAGGGATCAATATTCAAACAAAGTGAATGTAATCTAGAAAAAAGGAGATTACCTGTAAGAGAAGATTATAACCAGCATTGCCTAAATCAAAGAAAAGCTATCACAAATGAAAGGGGATACACTGTCCTAATGAGGGATACCCGCAAAGGAGACATTGCAGACTACATTAACAGCGTGGTGTAAAAGGAAGCTAAAGATTGCAGGATAAAAGCCCTCCTTGGAGAAATCATCAAGGAGGAGAGAAATGTAACCTGCATTCGCCGGGGCAAACAAATCAGTGTAACAGGCATTGTCCCTCATTACAAGTTTGCTGGTCCGGAAACAACGGTGCCGGTAAGCTTACCGGCAGCGTTGTTTGGGAACCGGTAAACTACGAGTCTGCAGGCGGGTGCGTTCCACCTGCCAGGGTCAAACCTGGCGGGCTGAACAACACCCGCCTGCAGACTTTCACAGAAGCACTGGCACCGTTATTAATGGTGCCGGTGCTTCCGTGGTCCCCACTCCCATGGAGTCCTAACGGACTCCATGGGAATGGGGAACAACATTTTACAAGCGCCTGACTTACCGGACCGACGGGGTTGTAATGCCCCAGTGTTTCCGGCAAGTCAGGCCAAGATAAATCATTATGGGTCCGTGGCTACCTGCCGGTTTTACCAGCACGGTTACCGCCAGACCCGTAATGAGGGCCATTGTCAATGTGTACTGTATCCTTGTGGAAATAGTTGTAAACCCCATGTTGTTGAAAGTCAAAAGACTTATCCAAGAAGCAATTTCTGATTTACTTTTCCCATTGGGAATTTAAGTGTGGAAGGTTTGAAGCAAACCTCGCCACAGAGTACTATTAGTAGTAATAATAGGGGTTTTATCCTGGCAGGCGGGTACACCAGGAATGGGACAATTAGTGGTTAGTTCTGGCAGGCGAGCGGACCAGGAAAAAGATCATTTGAAGTACTGCAGTGTGGTAGAAGGCTGTGGTCTAAAGAAAAGTGGCAAGCCCCCTGCTATGATAAACTGTTTTAAAACCATCCTGACAAAACTGTGTTGCTTATGAAAAAGAAATGTGATTTGAGGAAAAGTGTTTGGTTTTCAAAGAAGAGAATAATTACATTGAATACTGACTTGGTGTTTGAAGTCAACGTATTTTTGGTTTGTCAAACAGAGGTTTGTGGAAACTTTGAAAATTGTCTTGAAGAGTGAGGAATCCTGTTTGGAAATAAGACCATCAAATTGCCAAGTGAAGGATTTATGGAATGAAATGAACTTTGTGTTGTACTTGGAGTGGAACTTGGCTATTGAAAAGAACTTTCTTGATTTTGACTTTGGTTTAAAATATTCTGAATTGATCCTGGGGAAGGGGATTCGACCCTGGTTACAAGGATTCATGTTTATAAATGTTCTATTTAAATATAATTGTTATTTTATGAGGTTTAAACAGACAAATAATCCCAGTAAGATTTTGTTGTTTGAGGGAGTGTGAGGGACAGGTACTTTTGGATATCAGATCATTTTCCTTTAGCCTTAATTTGACAGTTAGGGAAATCATTGTTAGGAAGGATATACGTTTGTCTCACCCTAATTATTTAATAAAATGGCTACTTGTGAGAAAACTGTATCTACTTGTCCATCATGCATTTTGGGCCCCTCACAGCTCCTACACACTTATTCTTGAATGATGGCGGAGTAATTTTTCCTTCCCGGTTAGGCCTAAGATTCTAAGGCAGGTTGTAGTTTCCATTGGTACATGGGGTTGCATGCTTAGTTTTCCCTGTGAGTTGGTCAAACTCAAAGTTTGAAAGATGACTCTTCGCTATCAGGAGCCAGTATAAGAATTTAAATGCAGGAGCAGTGTTTCAGATTTCTTTCAGACCAAGGATTTATTTATTTATTTTTATTTTCCATTTATAAAGTGCACTAAACCCAAGGGCATCAAGGCGCTGTAACAAAAAATAATTACTCGCAAAACATGTCACTTGACAACAGTAGCATGTTAGCGGCAACTGTATTATTTCAGCTGTCATATCCCTCCTTCATCTTTGTCTGTTTTTTGTTATCATTATAGCAAATCTTTTGACGTAATCCATGATGTCTGTTTTTAATATCAGAAGGCCATTAGGAACTAAATAGGTATTCATTCTACTGCCTCTCATTATTTCGAAATGGGGGGACTTGTGATGGAGGTTGTAGTACTCTTGTGCTCAGCTAAAGCCTCCAGTACCATTTGTTTCCATCCATGCCTACAGCAGCAGCTAACTGTAGAATGTCATTAATGAACAGGTTTGCCCTCCCCATTTGCCCATTGGCCTTTGGATTTTAGAATGCTGCCTTGCACTGTTTGACAATGTTGGCATTGAGGAACTTTTACATGTCGAAGTTGGACACCATTGTCCATAACCAATTCAGTGGGACATTCCTTCTTTTCGAAACAGATCCTCCATAAATTTGTTTGTGAATATAGTAGTTATGTCTGGCACAAACTTCAGCTTGATCCACTTCAACATATAATCAACAGCCACAAAGGCATACCTGCTTTTCTCTTCCGCCTGTCGCAAGGGGCCTATACAGTCCAGGATGTTTTCCTGCTAGTCTTGCTCTGGGATTTCAATACTTCTTAATTGTGCCTGTGTAGTGTGTAGGTGCTTGTCACTTTTGGCACAGGTGTGGCATTTGCCGACTGCAAGGTTAATGTCAGCGTCCATCGCTGACCACCAGTAACTTTCGCCCATTCTTTTCTTGGTCCTCTTGGCTCCAAAATGGCCTTCATGGGCTTTGCCAATGATGCATTTCCTCATACCTTTTGGTTGGGGGAAGCTGTCAGTATGTATGACAAACTTTCCCTGAACCATGATCTGATCTGCTACCTTCCAGTAAGACTGGAGTGACAGTGGCAATCTCCTTTTGTCTGGCTTTTGGGAGGCCTAGAAAAAATGGATCCTCTCCATGTTTGGGTCTTCATTGTCATGATACAGACATGTTCTTTTACTGATGTTCATGTCCCACTCTCCCCTGAAGTGCTGGAGCGAAGCCACTATACACTCGCCATTCAGGACATCTGCATTTTCCCCATCCAATGGGTAGCCATGGCAAGCAATTAGCCTGCCTTTTCATGTTGTATCTAAGATGATGCACTGCCCGTGCACAGGCTAGCCTCTCTTTCTCATTGAAAGAGTAATTAGATTCCGATTGTGTGAGAGACTTTGAGGCATTAACCACAATGTGGTCATCCTGCCCCTTCCATTAGGTGACCGTCGGCCCATGCTATAAAAGCTGGCGTCTACTGTAACTCTCATCTCCACGTTGTCATTAAACTGCCTGATACATGGCACATTGGCTTGATTAAATTAAATGAGCTCTGACACTTGTCAGACTAGTCAAACAACTCTCCTTTCTTTAGCACCTTTTCACTGACTCATTTGGGTTGGAGAAATATAAACTTGGAATAATATTCAGGCAGCCCGATGAATGACTTGAGCTGATCTGTGTTGCTAGGAGCTAATGCTTGTTTGATGGCTAAATCTAGGTCCTCTTTAGGTCTGATGCCTTCTTGGGATATGGCGTATCCAACAAACTTCACAGTTGGCACCCCAAAACAGGTACAATCTCACTCCAGCAATGTCCACCAATCGGTTCAGAACCACATCAAGAGTTTTATTGTGATCCGCCATGTTTTCTCCAAACAGCAGCATGTTATCATGGAAGTATATAATGTTTTCAACATTCTTGAGAAGGTGCTGCCATCAGGCATTAAAATACTGTAGCTTTTAATGAGAGACCGAAGGGTATTCTTGTGAATCGATAGACTCCTAACAGTGTAGTGAATGCTGTCAAGTCTATGGAATCTTCATGTAATGGAACTTGATGGCACAGATTTCTCATATCCAGTTTCCTAAACACTGATTCACTTCCTACAAGAGGTATAAGTTTCAAACAGTTTGAAAGAGGGTAATTGTTGGTTATTTCTATTATTTGAAATTAATGCACAGGCAAAGCTCCCTGATTTCCTTCTTTTTTGTAAGAACTACCAGACTGACTTGGATATGGGTTGTTTCACCTAACAAACTTGACCTACAGACTATTTGACCTTATTTGTTTGACCTACTTTTTTGACCTACTGCAGACGGAGATCTCCTACTACCCACCTTAAAGCGGGGGGAGACCCTCGCGCCCCCTGACTTCCTACAACCTAAACCTATTCTGTTACCCCACAACTATTTTTTTTATTAAAGTGTACCATTTGACCTACCGAATTAGGTGAAAAAGATGTGGTGAAATGGGAGTAGGTCAAATTGGAATTAGATCAAATTGGACAATACCGACTGACTCAGCTTGTGGCATTGTCAAACGGTACAAAGGACATCCTAGATAGGCTTAGGAGTGGCTAGGCCGATATCAGGGGACACAGAAGCGCATATAGTAGGAGGGTAAAGAAGTAGGAAGAACAGACAAGGTAAATCATAACAATGGAACAAGAAGAAAAGGGAGACCTCAATGGTGAACAAGAAGGGATGGGAACCATGTACTGGACAAACAATGAGAAATCCTGCTAGGGGTGCACACAGATTGGACTTGAGAGTACCCATTGAGATAAGGGAAGCTCAATGTCTCTGAGCAAGTTACTCTTACAGGCATCACACCATGCAAGCCCCTGGAAGGGAGCAGCTGTAACGCTCACCTGGTATCCACAGGGACGCCATCCGACTTGGTTGGACTGCTTCCGGCCTGGATTCATGATGCTTGAATGAGGGATGCGAAAGCTTACTAATGTTGTCTTTCTCTTTCCTCCTCCCGGTTGCTGCTTTCAAGCGAGGAGAAGCTTCCGAGGCGACACTGGAGCGATCGACAGGAGCTGGATTGCCAAGCAGGTAAGGATGGTTAATGGTGTTCTTCTTCTCTTCCTTTGCAGGTGCAGGCCTGAAATGCTGAGGACAGATCACAGTGAATGTCACGCTTTGAGTGCAGAGCAATGTGAAGCGTGTGTTGCAGCTCGGGTGTGGCTTAAATAGTCTGCAGGTATCCCAGGTGCTTTCAGGCCTGACCACACCCTAGATGCTAGACCGCATGGTTCAGTGCTGAACTGAACCATGTGGGGGCAGCCATGTTGTTCCATTCCCATTGAGAGCTCCAGCTCCTTCTTCTGCCATATGAGCTTGGCGCCAAAGGCGCCAGGACTGACTCCGGGAGAGTCTTGGGGGCATGATTGGGTCCTTGGGGCCCTTCAGGGACACTGTGATGCGGCCCAGAGACCCCGAGTACCAGGGCCAGGGGCTATGGCCATGACAGCACTCCCCCCTCCAAGGCCCCACTCAAGGTGGTTCCTCTGTCTGGTCCTGGCTTGGCGGGGTACTCACGATGAAAACGTCGTATTAAACGTGGTGCATGGATGTAATCGCTAGGTTCCCATGTTCTGTCCTGTGCACCATATCCCTTCCAGTCTACTAGGTATTATAGTTTTGTTCTGACGTACTTTGAGTCTAAGATGTCCTTGACCTCGAATTCTGGTTCTCCATGGACCATTACAGGTTCTGGTGGTGTAGTTACCCGTGTTCCAGGCTGAACTGGTTTTAAGAGGGAAACATGGAACACAGGGTGGATATGCATGTTGGTCGTCAGGGTCAGTTTAACTGCAGCTGGGTTTGTGATGGATTAAATGGTAAAAGGTCCTAGGTATCGTGGGCGGAATGTCCGGGTCCCTTTTAGAGGTACATGCTTGGATGCTAGCCATACTCTGTCTCCTACTTGGTAGTTGGGGGCCTTTTCATGATGCAGGTCTGCGTATTTCTTTTGGCAAACCTTGGCTTGACGCAAGTGCTCAATGGCCCTTGTGAAGGCCTGAGAAATGGTGGCGTGTAGGGTTTTGATGGCCGGCATTTCCAGAGTCGTAGGAATGTCCAGTTCAGACGCGTGTGGGTGTCTGCCGTACACAGTATAAAATGGAGTCTCTCCAGTGCTGCTGTGTAGAGAATTGTTATAGGCATACTCGGCAATCCACAACAAGTCTTTCCAATCCCCTTTCACTTGATGGAGCATACAGCGCAAGTATTGTTCGAGCGTCTGGTTCGTCCTTTCCGTTTGGCCATCTGTTTGAGGGTGGTGGCGAGTAGATAGCCAAATGTCGATTTGGGCCATTGAACAACATTTCCTCCAGAAGTTGGATACAAATTGGGTACCCCGATCTGAGATCAGTACTGACGCGAACCCATGGAGCCGTACAATGTGTTCTAGGAATGTCTTAGCCAGGATGGATGCATTTGGGAGTCCTTTAAACGGCAAGAAGTGGGCCATTTTAGAGAACAGGTCTACGACCACTAGGATGGTATTATATCCTTTACAAGAGGGTAGGTCGGTGATAAAGTCGAGAGATAAAGTATGCCATGGAGCCGGCGGAATGTCCAATGGTCTAAGGAGCCCAGCTGGTCTCTGTTTCGATGACTTATTCTGTGCACAAATACCACAAGAGATGATGAACTGAATGACGTCCTTGTGCCACGTTGGCCACCAGTAGCTCCGCTTCACCTTGGCCAAAGTTTTAGCAATTCCCGGGTGACCTTCCATGAGGGAGTCATGATATTACGAGATGACCTGTTCCTGAAGCTCCTTTTTGGGCAAGAATAAACAATTCCTGTAGTATGGTAGTTGGTGCTTAACTGCATAGTGTTCTCCTCGCGAATTCCATTCACGTAATAGTTCAGGAGTCATTATTTGTCGGATTCCTTGCAGCAATTCGTCTTGAGCCATGGTGGTTGTAATGCCTAGGAGTTTATTGCTCGGGATGCTGGGCACTGGATCGGAGTTGTGTACACCAGTTCATCTGTGCCCATGCGCAAAAGGGCACCAGCTTTGCCATTTCTGACTCCAGGTCAGAACGTGATTACGTAGTCGTATTCTGCAAAGAAAAAGGCCCCACGTAGTTGCCGAGAGGATTGAGCCTTCGCACTCTTCAAGTATTTGAGATTTCGATGGTTGGTTATCATGATGATAGTGTGCCTGGCCCCTAGCAGATAATGTTGCCAGGCCTTGAAGGCTGATTTTATGGGCAGGAGCTCCTTGTCTGTGATGGTATAATTGAGCTCAGGCGGTGAAAACTTACGCGAACAGAAGGCTACTGGATGTAACTGGCCGGTGTGTGAGTCCCTTTGCGATAGAACAGCACCCATAGCCATACTGGAGGCATCCGTTTCTACCATATATGGAAGATCTGGGCGAGGTTGTCGTAAGATTTAAGCGGAAGTGAATCTCACCTTGAGTTTCTGAAAAGTCTTTTCAGCCTCTTCTATCCACTGGAATTTCTTATTGTATTTTCTTAATAAAGACGTGATTGGATGTACTATTTGAGAGAATCCCAGGATGAATCGGCGGTAAAAGTTTGCAAAGCTCAACATGCTCTGGACCCCTTCGAATGAACTTGGGGCTGGCCAGTTTAGAATGGCGTTGACCTTGTGCACATCTTTTCGGATTCCTTTTGGAGTGAGGATCAACCCCAGGAACTCTACCTCAGTAACGTGGAATGAGCATTTTTCAAGTTTGGCATAAAGATGATGTTGGTGAAGCTTGGTAAGGACGGAACGCACATGCTTGACATGGTCCTGTTTTGAGGCCAAATATACTAGGATGTCGTCTATATAGACTAGAGCACAGACCTCAATCAGCTCTCTTAAGACATTGTTCATGAAATACTGAAATGTGGCAGGGGCATTGCAAAGGCCAAATGGCATCACCTGGTACTCATATAAGCCCTATTTGGTACGAAACACTGTTTTCCATTCATCCCCCTTTTTAATGTGAGCAAGGTGGTAGGCACATCTAAGGTCCAATTTCGTGTAGATTTGGGCGTCTTTGACTTGGTCTAACAATGCCGGGATCAGAGGCAAGGGGTAACGATTCTTAACGGTGACTTGGTTCAGCGCGCGATAGTTGATGCAAGTCCTCAAATCTCTTTCCTTCTTCAGCACAAAGAATAAGGGAGACGCTGCAGGTGACTTTGAGGGGCGGATGAAACCGTTGGCCAGATACTGTTCCAAGTATGACTTCAAATGTTGGTTCTCTGGTTCTGTAAGCGCATAGATTCGGCCACAAGGGATTTGTGCACTAGGTACCAGGTCGATCTGGCAATCGTAGGGTCTGTGGGGTGGCTGTCATGATGCCTACCCCCGGGCATCCGGATAAAGCCCATCAGCCCCGGGAGCAGGCATCCAGACATTTACAAAAACCTCAGCAGCCCCAGCTAGGGGCTGTCTGGGTTCAGTCCTGGCGCCGTAGGCACCAGGCTCATAATGAAAATCAGTCCTGGCGCCATAGGCGCCAGGCTCATAGACATTACTTACCTCATGCAGACCATGCTGCAAATAAATCCAAGCCAACGTGAGGCCTGGATGGCACTATTTTACTACAGGGACTATTTTTTACTCGGGTGTGGTCCTGGGGAACTTCTTTCCTGGGACTACTTTGGAGGCTATTTAAACCACGCCCAAACAGCAGCACATGCTTAGTGTTATTCTGCATCCAGCAGCGTGACTCTCACCGTGCCTGCAGCCAGCATCCAGTCTTCTGCCACGCCCGCGTGCCTGCAGCCAGCATCCGGTCTTCTGCCACGCCCGCCTCGAATCCGGAGCTCCTAGAATAAAGAGGAAGAAAAGGACAAGGTTAGAAAACGAACTTATTTCAAATTCCTCACCTGATTCTGGATCCATTTCATCTCCCGACCTGGAAAGTACATCAGTCCTGCACGCGTCGCTTCGCCAGCTCCAGCACGGCGCCATACTCACCAGTTCTCACAGCATCTTTCGATCCGGCACTGTCTCCATCATTTCTTCGCCATACTCCGGCACCTAGGGGCACAAGAATAACAAGGTGAACCAAGGGAATCAACAAATACCTCTTACCACCATAGACTTACCTGATTTACCACCGGCGGTATTATTCTCCATATCTTCATATGCCGCATCTGTAAAGAGGGAGAAAAACAACACGTTAACGCATGCAATAGTTACCGGACAGTGTTGGGTAACACAGACTCTTACCTGAATGCCAGCAGCAGCTACGAGACCTTCTTCTCACGAACTCAGTTGCAACTTAAGGAAGCAAGGGGACAAGAGTGAACATTGGGCACATTGAACTCTTTGAACTTTATACTTACCAATCCCGCCTGGGACTTCAGAGTCAATGCTTACCAGAACTCTCCCAACGCCTTCAAACCAGTGAAGCAACTGGTATCTACGCGCCCCTGCAAGACACGCAGGATGGAGAGCTCATCTTTTACAATGATAAGGTGAGGTTACTAAGGGAATATCGGAGGTGATTAGTGGGGGAGAGTGAGAACAGTTGGGAGGCCATCACTAAAACCCACAGGTGGCTAATCCCTGTCTACGCTTGCAGGAAAATACTTCTTCGGGTCCAGCAGACAAGACTAGGTGGGCCAGTCCAGACAGTCATCTCTGCACTACACATCACGTTGACGGAGACTGCAGCTGTCCGGGTCCGATCGACACCCCTGTGGGGTCCAGGTGAGCGTAACAGAACATGAAGCCTTTCTAAAAATACCCACCCGGGTGTTATGGAAACCTCGGAAACCGACCAACTGGCCCAATTATTGGGGGAACTTAGGGCGGAAGTACATGCCGCTCACCAAGAGACTAATGCCCTCAGGAGAGAACTGATTGTCTCAAAGGAGCGCACTGATGATCTGGCTATGCAACTACTGCAAAACCAAGCTGGGCAAACGCCCCTACCTGGATATGGGGGAAACCCAACTCCCGTTTCATCAAGCAATCCTGTGCAAGTGGTTTTACCAGGAAATATTCTGTTAGATCCACCAGAACGCTTTGCTGGGGACCCCAAAAGGTTTGCCGTGTTTATGAACCAATGCCACTTCCACTTTTTATGCAGACCGGGAGCCTTTCTAAATGACCAAGCCAAAGTAGCCTTTGTATTGTCATATCTTAGTGGCAGCGCAGTGGATTGGTCCATTCCGTTAGTCAACCAGGATGATCCTCTTCTCCGGGATTTTCATGGTTTTCAAAGGAGCATGGAAAAACTATTCACCAGACACTCACAGGGTCAAGCCCTGGACAACAAACTTTTATCCTTACGACAGGGTAACCAGGATCTGCTAACCTATATTGCAACCTTCAATAGGTTGGTGGTGGAAAACGGGTGGCCAGAGGAAAAACGAATTACATTGTTTCATCGTGGACTTCGGGGAGAACTCAAAGACGTCTTGGCTCAAGTTGTGAACCCACCTCAGGTTTGCACAGAATTTATAGACTTAGTGGTCCAGCTAGACCACCGACTTCAGAACCGAAAGAGTGATCGAGCTAAGTTCGAGAATCGGGTATTGGTTAAACCCAACGTTGCCCCCAAAGGAACAGATGCATCTGAACCTATGCAGATCGGGGTGGGGGGTTAAAGGACCCTTAACTCAAAAGGAAAGAGATAGAACACGACAGATGCAGTTGTGTCTGTACTGTGGAACCTCAGGACATTTTCTACGGGATTGCCCTACAAAACCACCCAAGAAGGTGGTAGGAGTTGCTGATAAAAGCCACATAGAGCCTGATTCGGGAAACGACCACGCCCGACAAGCGTAGAGGTCCGCTTGCCGAGCTTAAAAAAGGACATTCAGACCTCACATCTGATCATCCCAATGGTCCTACTTGATCCCAGGCAGCCATCACGTATGCATGCAGTAAGGGCATACATAGATACCGGGGCCGTAGGAAACTATATGGACCACGAATTGGTGTCAAGGATGAATCTACCTCTTTGCAAAAAGACCACTTCGGATGTCATCACCACAGTTGATGGAACTGAGATTGCCCCGGGGCCTGTAATTCATTCCACTACAGAGATGACACTGTTGAGTCAAGATGGGCATCGAGAGACTATTGTGTTTGATCTAATCAAAGCCCCACAGTTCCAGATAAAACTGGGGATGCCATGGTTGGAAACACATAATCCTTGTATAGAATGGCGAGAGAAGAGAATAACCTTCCCGGATTGTGCACACACCTGTTACCCGGAGAAAACTTTGAACAAAGGCCTGGCTACAGTCGTTAACCCAATCGTGCAGTTACCTCAGGAATACCAAGAATTTCAGGATGTTTTTCAAAAAGAACAGGCCAATACATTACCTCCTCACAGATCATACGATTGTCAAATCAACCTCCTACCCGGTGCACAACCCCCATGCAGTAGAATCTACGCCCTCACGGAACCTGAAAATCTTCACCTATAGCAAAACTTAGACCAATACCTTGCTAATGGCTTTATTCGTCCTTCCAGGTGTCCTGCATCCTCAGCTTTATTCTTCGTGCCAAAAAAGGAAGGTGACCTTAGAACGTGCATAGATCACCGCGCATTAAATCAGATTACGGTAAAAAAAACGATACCCATTGCCTCTGATCCCCGAATTACTAGACCAAGTAAAGGATGCTTGTATCTACACTAAGTTAGATCTCCGAGGGGCATATCATCTGGTACGTGTCAAGAAAGGTGACGAATGGAAGACTGCCTTTCGCACCAAGTACGGATTATTCGAATATCAGGTGATGCCCTTTGGGTTGTGCAATGCACCAGCAGCGTTCAAGTATTTTATGAACGATGTCCTTCATGAACTCATTGACGTCTGTGTCATCGTATACATAGATGATATTCTAGCGTACTCCTCCTCAGAATCAGACCATGTTAAGCATGTGCGTGCAGTCCTTGAGAAACTACGCCAGCACAAGTTATATGCAAAATTGGAAAAATGTGTTTTTCATGCTACGGAAGTTGAATTTCTTGGATTTATCCTGACTCCAAAGGAAGTCCGAATGGACTCTCGAAAGGTGGACGCAATTCTCAAGTGGCCATCACCCAGTTCAGTCAAAGGGGTACAAAGCATGCTCGGATTTACTAATTTCTACCGCAGATTCATTCCGGACTTCTCCCATGTTGTACACCCCATCACAGCACTTTTGCGAAAAAACAAACACTTCTTGTGGACCGAAGAGGCTGAAAAGGCCTTCCAAGAGCTGAAAGCGAAATTCACATCAGCACCTGTCTTAAAGCATCCACACCCTGAGCTTCCATACATAGTAGAAACTGATGCATCCAGTTTAACCATGGGAGCTGTCCTGTCCCAGAAGGATCCTGAAACCGGTCAACTTCACCCAGTAGCGTTTTGGTCCAGAAAGTTCTCAGCACCTGAGTTAAACTATGCGATTACCGATAAAGATCTATTAGCTATCAAATCCGCCTTTAAGGCTTGGTGGCACTACCTTCTTGGTGCCAGGCATACCATTACCGTAATCACTGATCATGGGAACCTGCAGTATTTAAAAACAGCCAAAGCCCAATCATCGCGACAACTTCGATGGGCATTGTTCTTTGCCGAATTCTATTTCATGATCACTTATCGACCAGGCCGCAAAAATGGCAAAGCAGATGCCTTTTCCCGAATAGGGATGGGAGAAGCATATGCAAACCCGGAACCGGTGCCAGTAATTCCCGAGCAACTGGTGTAGTTGTGGACGCTGAAGGTGTGCTTTGTGCAGCGAACATATTGCCAAGAAAAGCCTTTGTTTTCTGAGGCCAGCAGCACTGCGAGCAGGAGCTCTTGCTGCTCCCTGCTTCCTGGAGGAGGCGGGGCTTATCCCGTACACGTGGCTGATCACGTGACCATAGCCGGGTACTAATTGCCGGCCCAACCGCCCGAGTGGCGTGTAGTTGTGGACGCTGAAGGTGTGCTTTGTGCAGTGAACGTATTGCCAAGAAAAGCCTTCCTTTTCTGAGGCCAGCAGCACTGCGAGCAGGAGCTCTTGCTGCTCCCTGCTTCCTGGAGGAGGCGGGGCTTATCCGGTACACGTGGCTGATCACGTGACCACAGCCGGGTACTAATTGCCGGCCCAACCGCCCGAGTGGCGTAAGCCCTGGTGGCAGAAGGGCTGGTGCTGTTAGGCTGTTCGGCGTGTGCGGCTGCCGGATGCCAGCAAGTTCTATCATCCTTGTGTGGCTATTGGTACCCTGAGAGGAGAAAAGGCCTGAGACGACTCGCTGTTTCCCGCTGGTTGCGCTGAGAAGCTGCATCGCTCCACGCCCGACTTGGACTCGGACAATACGGTTACATACTTCTATATAAACGCTGGTAAGTGGAAGCGGGAGCTGGTGTGTGTGCCTTTGTCGTGGATGCGGTCTAATTTTCTACTGACAATCTAGAAACTATTCTTGTAACGGCTAACATTCACTTCTAAGGAACATTACAGTGAATCTTAAGCGGGCTCGCACAATGCGAGAAACTCGCGCCCAGCGCAAACTAGAATCTATGCCGACCATGGAGCCGGCGCAGTATATAAATGAACAGCAGCAGGCTGCTAGTGCAGCAGGGTTACATACGGAGCGGCTTGCTGAGTCAATAAGCACTGTTATCCACCCAGCTGACGTACTACCACAAAACACTATAGTACCACCGCCTACACTATCTAGAGGTTCACTTCCAAGGGAACAAAGAAGTGGTAATTTGCACAGTGCGATGCTGAAACCACCTAATTGCCCTGCTCGAGTCATGGATTGGGAAATTTGCCCTCTGACACTGCCCTCTACCGAGTTATTAGTGGACGTACAGGAACAGGAAACTCGGTTGTCTGAGGAGCGGCTTTCAATAAATGATATGAGCGGCAGTGGTGGGGCTACCCTTGTTGAGGATGTAAATGGAGAAGGATTCAACCTTGGATATTGTACTGCCGGGGTAGCGGGGCCTACCGCCGTGGACGTGGTGGGCGGAGGGCCCCATGTAAGGCTTGTGGAGCAGACGAGATCCCCTGCTGAAGTAAATATGGTGACAACTTCAGTTGACTTGATGAACGATGCTGACAAACTGCCATGTGAACTGCCATGTGAACACAGTGTATTTGCTGGTGACAAGGCCGAGCATCAGATATCCATGGATGGTGCGACTTCACACCTGAATTTGTCTACTAATCAATCGCCCAACTCCACTGGAAATCTGATGTCCCCACGGCCTAGGTTCTACAGTGCTGTAGACACAGCAGCCTTCATTGGCAATACCAACCACACGGTAGACGATGCCAGCGATGAGGTATTCATGGGTAAGAATGGTTCAGAGTCAAGCGGGGAAGATGTTGTGTTAATGAAGAGTGTGACACCACCATGGGTGGGAAGGGTGGCTAGCCAAGACCAAAATCAAGAATCAACTATCCAAGATTGCCCTGCCCCCTTTAATGACCTGCAACCGGGATCGGATAGAAGGAACTCTTTGGAGGTAGTTAACAGAATCTCCTCACACGCCTTAATGCGGAAAGACCCTCAAAAAATTTAGCGAATTGTGGAGCGTCCATGTCGGAGTGTGAAAATATTGCTCCGTGTGTTGATGAAGCACCAACGTTACCACAGCCTATAACTCAAACACGAGAGGCAAGCTCCTTATTGAAACGTAGGAGGCTAATTGGGAGCATATCGCCTAGCGTCAGTTGCTCACAGAATAAAAAACTGAAAATGTCAACTATTCCACTGAAACTTTCGTCACCGCTTTCAACAACTAACACAATACGGCTAGAACCCACTAAACCCTTAGCCGCTACTGCTTCATCAACAGATGAAGATTCTACTGACTCATCGATAATGGAACGCCTCGAATCCGGAGCTCCTAGAATAAAGAGGAAGAAAAGGACAAGATTAAAAAACAAACTTATTTCAAATTCCTCACCTGATTCCGGATCCATTTAATCTCCCGACCTGGAAAGTACATCTGTCCTACACGCGTCACTTTGCCAGCTCCAGCACAGCGCCATACTCACCAGTTCTCACAGCATCTTTCGATCCGGCACTGTCTCCATCATTTCTTCGCCGTACTCCGGCACCTAGGGGCACAAGAATAACAAGGTGAGCCAAGGGAATCAACAAATACCTCTTACCACCATAGACTTACCTGATTTACCACCGGCTGTATTATTCTCCATATCTTCATATGCCGCATTTGTAAAGAGGGAGAAAAACAACACGTTAACGCATGCAATAGTTACCGGACAGCGTTGGGTAACACAGACTCTTACCTGAATGCCAGCAGCAGCTACGAGACCTTCTTCTCACGAACTCAGTTGCAACTTAAGGAAGCAAGGGGACAAGAGTGAACATCGGGCACATTGAACTCTTTGAACTTGATACTTACCAATCCCGCCTGGGACTTCAATGCTTACCGGAACTCTCCTAACGCCTTCAAACCAGTGAAGTAACCGGTATCTATGCGCCCCTGCAAGACACGCAGGATGGAGAGCTCATCTTTTACAAACATAAGGTGAGGTTACTAAGGGAATATCGGAGGTGATTAGTGGCGGAGAGTGAGAACAGTTGGGAGGCCATCACTAAAACCCACAGGTGGCTAATCCCTGTCTACACTTGCAGGAAAATACTTCTTCGGGTCCAGCAGACAAGACTAGGTGGGCCAGTCCAGACAGTCATCTCTGCACTACGCATCACGTTGACGGAGATCGCAGCTGTCCGGGTCTGATCGACACCCCTGTGGGGTCCAGGTGAGCGTAACAGTGGCAAGGTATTAGCTTGTTTCTTTTGAAACACGTCTTGAAAGTCCTGATATTGGATTGTCAGGGTACCAACCACACCAAAGGCACTTGCCACCCCTTCCTGGACAGATGAGCCAGTGTTTGTTGTCTTCCTCCCATTATAATAGCAGGTGCGTGTACAATCTTGGGAAAAAACAGTTCTCGAGTACGCCAGTCGATTCGTGGATTGTGTGCGACCAGCCACAGCATCCCTAGGATCAATTGGAACTGAGGTGCTTTGATAAGGTCAAAAGCGATTGATTCCCGATCCGTCCTGACATAAGAGGGTTAGAACAGTGTTACATTCAGACACGGGGCTGGAGGCAATTTCAGTACCATCTACGGTGGTTACAGTCTCAGTGGTGGACTTAGGGCAGAGTGGAAGCCCCATCTTTGCTGCAAGATCCTGGTCCTTGTAATTCCCCACGGCTGCGCTGTCGATGTAAGCTTTTACCGAATGCATCCTTGACGGCTGTTGGTGGGTGATTAGGATCACAAGCAACGCAAAATGGGAGGTCTGTAGTTGGGTTTCTTCGCTCGACAAATGGACCCCTACATTTGCCGGACTTGGTAGTTTTCCGACTCCTCAATTGATTTCTCCTTATCTGTGGCTCCTACGGTTCTTCTTGGTGGCTTTACCGGGCACTGTTTGAAAATATGACCCGCCTTTCCGCAGTATATGCATAACTGCTGTTCCCTCCTCTTGTCCCTTTCTGCTTTGGTTAAAGGGGGTTTCACCCCTCCTAGTTGCATTGGTTCCACGGAACTGTCTGTCCCTCGCTGAACATGGTCCTTGGAGCGCATGAACATGGGGCGTGCGTCTGGTCTACTTCGATCCGTTCTTTGATCTTGTAGCCTATGATCGAGTTGAACCACCAGGTTAATAAACTCAGCACAGTCCTTGGGTGGATCTACTACTTGGGCAAGTACATCCTTTAACGCCCCTCTTAAGCCCTGGTGGAATAGCGTAGTCCTTTTGTCCTCCGGCCACTCTGCTTCGCCCACAAGCCTGTTGAAGGTCACTATGTACGTCAACAGATCTTGGTTTCCTTGACGGAGGGACAAGAGTTCATTGTCTAAAGCCTGTCCATGAGAACGATGGGCCTCCAAAATCGCATACCAGTGGATCATCCCGGCTAATAAAAAACACGGACCAATCTGCAGCACTACTACCACTCAGATAAGACAACACAAAGGCCACACGTGACTGGTCATTAGGGAACACCGCAGGTCTGCAAAGAAAATGGAGGCAACACTGATTCATAAAGGTTGCATACTTCCTAGGGTCCCCCGAGAAACGCTCCGGTGGAGCTAAAGAACTGCTCCAGGAAGGGTGATCTGCACCGGATTACTCAATGGGGTTGGCATCGATGGGATGATGCCAGGCAACGGGGCCTGTCCGGCCTGTGATTGAAGGAGTTGTCTACTTAGATCATCAGTACGTTCTTTGGTCACTATTAGTTCTCTCCGCAAGGCATTGGTTTCCTGTCTGGCTGAATGTACCTTAGCGCCTAAGCTAACTGGTCAGTTTCCGAGGTGTTCATGCTGGGTGCCCGGGTGGATTATAGTGTTGAGGCTTTGCGTTCTGTAACGCTCACCTGGTATCCACAGGGATGCCACCCGACTTGGTTGGACTGCTTCCAACCTGGATTTGCCTTCCCTGGGTTCTCGTTCTGCCAAGGATCTAGTCTGGAATACAGGAGTTCTGGTTTAGCCCACAATCTCTTTCTCTCTGGGCCCACCTCCCTTGTGAATCCCAGCGACCCCCTTAGAGTTTTCCTCACCTTGGATTTTGATAAGATGGGCTCTCAGTCCTGAAGTTCTGTGCAGGGGTGCGTTGTGAATGGGGCGCTTTGCTGCCAAGTTGCTTCACTGCCGCGGGCCCGAGAGTCCAGACCTGCTGCGACTCCGTTCTTCAGGTAAGTCTATTGTTCTTGATAATGTGTCCATAATTGTAATTGTCCCTTGCTAATGTCCTTCTTCTCTCGTAGGTGCAGAAGGGATGATGAAGACGTCGAGCTGGTGGAGAGGGCTGAGCTTGAGATGGTAAGTGAATGCGCGGAGCGTGGCACTATGTGCGCTTTTGCTGTTTGCTAACCTGTATTCTTCTCTTGCAGGCCGCTGTGATGTTCTGGATGATGAGCGGCCGTGAGGATGCGGAGTTTTGAGTGGATGTTGTCCGGACCGCCATCGAGTAAGTATGAGAGCTGCCTGCCTAGCCTTTCTCTTGCAGGTTGATGGAGGCCGGCACGGAATAAACCAACAGCGAGTTTCGCTCAGGTAAGCGTGCTTCCGAATGATGCTTGAATGAGGGATGTGAACGCTTACTAATGTTGTCTTTCTCTTTCCTCCTCCAGGTTGCTGCTTTCAAGCGAGGACGAGCTTCCGAGGCAATACTGGAGCGATCGACAGGAAACAAAAGCAGGTTGGAAAACTGGACTGGAAATGTATAAACTATGCAAGGCAAGGCTGTGGAAAACAGGACTAGAACTAAGGGAAAAGGACCAACAGGCAATGGAAACAGTCTGGATAAGTGGGGTAAAGCTTGAGACTAAATAGACTTGAAAGAGCAAGAGAAGGAAGAGCAGAGAACAAAGAAGGAGACTGAAGGGAAACAATGTGAATCTGCATTTTTTATGGTTAGTTAGCATGAGCTAATCCATTAATTCATTAATGTAAACACTGTTTAGCACTATAGCTTGTTCTGAGCTATCATGGATCAACATTTGCTGAGAGCCATGCAGAAAGATATAATATATACTTGTTATTTTGTAAAGTGTGCATTCTAGTTTTCTAAGCGCTAAATGTGCTCTGTTTTGTCCAATATGAATCAGGCTTTGCTGAGTACGCAAAGGGAAATTTGTTCATGATAAATGCTGAACGCAGCTGAACCGCGATTAGATATTATTAGAAGAGAGTGTCTCTTGGTAGAAAGTCAGCTATTCTTTAGTGCAGAGACATAGCCTTGACTGCATTGACTGCAGAGATAGCATGACAAATGTTTTTGTTTCTGCAGAGTTGGGATGTCTTGTACTAGAGAAAGAAGGTTTGCACAATATGTCTTGCTTTCTTAGAATATGTCCCAGTACAGTACATGTATGCATGTAAGCAGAATCAAGCTGTTTCCATGAAATGCTTCTACGCATGTAATGTACGTCAATCCCACTATGTATAAAAAGTGGATTTCTTTTCAGTGCCAATGCGAGTGCTAGTGTGTGTGTGCTGGAGGGCAAGTGCTAGTGCTAGAGTGTTAGTGCTAGGGGCCTTGGCTTGTTAGTGAGCAGCTGACTTCCCCTGCCATGCTTAATAAACTGTTTCCTGTGTGTTTTCTATCTCTGTGCCTCTTGTGGTCTTATTTTGTTTCCATAGTATATATTTTGTGACTTACAAATGGCACCCGAGAAGGAACCCTTCCGAGGATGATCGAGAGTGGCATTTGGACCAGGGTACCAGAGGATCTCTGCCAAGTAGAACGAACTTCCTAGCAGTTGCTACTCCTGATCCACGTGTCGGCCAAGCGATCATCTCCGGCGAGGGTTTGGAACCATTGCAGCCGTGATGCTGTTTTGCATCTTTTGAATGAAGATCACTGAGCACAGAAATCGAGTTTGAGGGGAGATAGTGTTGCCTCTCTTTAATATTAGATGAGTTTGCTCCAAGTTATTTGTTTGTTTGAAAAATATATGCATATATTTTGCCAGGCTAAAATAGTTTTTTAAAGTAGCCTGATGTTAGAATAAATCACACGTGTTGTGCAGATTCTTGTCATGATGAGAAAAAACCCACTGGGTTAGAGAATTAAATAATAATAAACCCGTACCTCAGTGAACTAAGAGCAATACAGGGGAGATTGCGGAGTATGTTGGACAATTGGCATGTGGTCCAAAGTCAGTACACCAGTCAGCTCAAAAGAATAAGAAGATAGGTGTCACCCAGGAACAGAACCTAGGGCACCCTCATTTTTGATAGGTACCAGGTCAAAAAAATGTTCCATGGATCACTTATTGGTTCCAGATATTGCCATGTCAGGGCAACAGTATGTTTCTGTAGGGTTTGCATGTACACCAGAAATGTGCCCTGTGTCTCAGTCAGTACCCATTACTGTTGGCCCCTTCACAGATAAATGCCACTTCTTGCTAACATCCAATTGTGGAGACAACCTTTTGGGATTGTATATGTTGAATACATTGTACACACTGATTCATTGCAGCACTGATGGTGTATACTTAACAGTGTCCCCACAGAAAAATGTTTCCACACAGTATTTAGCATTGTCTTTTGATCTGGCAAGGAAAGATGTGCTTAAGGAAATATCTGACAGAAATTGTAACAGCACCGTTCTGGCAGTTTTATAAAAGGGTGACAACGTTTTGCCCTACCGTTTTGCAATTTATTTAAAGTACAAATCGACCAGTGAACGTACCTTTCTGAGATTGATGCATTTACCTTTACTAGAATACGACAAGCATACACCGAGAGTACTAGCATTTACAATAGGGCTCTTAAGAAACATTTGTTAAAATGGATTTCTGAACTCTGACCTGGGGGGCAGAGATTCAGAAGGCCAGCCTTATTTCTTGGAACAGGCTAACCTTCTGGACAAACCAGACCAATCAAGGTAGCTGTCATGGCCGTGCCACTGGCGCACCAATTATTACCCATCATGGACTATTTGGGACTTATCCATCGCCATAATACTCCCTGGACAATACCTATTCATATTTCTGTCTTTACTTTCTGTTTGCAAGACTTTGGAACGTTCTTATATAATTTCACAAACTACATGTCCCACAATGCAGCTTGTGGCAGTTCCCATTCCCTGCCAATTCCTATGCAGCAGTCTTAGAACTACAATCCCCAGAAGCCTTAGAAACCAGTGCAGCTTTCATTTTCCCATGACCAGAGAGGGAGGAGGCCAATTACCTTCAGGTGTGCTGCTCCAGGTGCTGCTAACTAGCCTCCTTCAGCACAGGGCAGGGCAGTATTTACACAGCTGCCTGCAGGAGTACAGGTCTCTTGCAGTGAGCTTGCTTCCAGCCCTTTGTTGCCTTGATCCTTGAATGTCTGATGTACCCTGCTGTTTCCAGAACCTGCTCCTGTTCCAGAGCCCTGTGCTCCCTGTGTTGCAGCCCTGCTACTCTGCCTTCACACCCCTGCCTTTTGCTCTGCACCTCTGTGCTTCCCATGCTGCAGCCCTGTTCCCCTGCTTGCAGTCCTCTGTTCCCTGTCTACAGCCCCTTGCTCTCTACCACCAATTATCTTGTTCCCTGCCTGCAGTTCCTTGTGCTGTGCCCATTGCCCGTGTTACCTGTCTTTAAATTACTTGAGTCTTCAGTCCTGCCCTTGTTATCCCACTTCAGAGCTACAGTTTCCTTGTTATCAGTCTTCAGTCCTGCCCTTGTTATTCCACTTCAGAGCTACAGTTTCCTTGTTATCAGTCTTCTGTCCTACCTGTGTTATCCCACTTCAGAGCTACAGTTTCCTTGTTATCAGTCTTCTGTCCTGCCCATGTTATCCCACTTCAGAGCTACGTTTCCTTGTTTTCTCTATGCAGTCCTACTCTTGTTGTTCCAGTCCAGAGTTACTGTTCCTTGTTACCAGTCTACAGTTTCCAGTCTTCTTACCCCTGCACTTAGATTCTAGTCTTCTTGCTTTTCTTCTTCCTTACGGTTCTCTGTCCTGAACCTTGCTCACTTTGACTTTCTTTTTCCCCTGGATATTTCTGTTACAATTCTTGTATTCACTTGTGACTTGTGTAAATTCCTTTGTTCAGGGTTTGGAGGCTGGGTTTCCACCAGGCAATCTCAGCCCCTTTCCTTTGTCACATTTCAGTATTGTACCTTGTGTCATTGTTAACGGTGTGCTGGCTGGTTCCTGTTTCAGGAAGCAGTCATTGTTCAGTTCCTGCTGGACCCGTACAGGATTCAGTCTTGTGAGTACTGTTACCTTGTTCGTGCCTTAGGGTCCAGACACAGACGCGCACTGCTGTTGCTCCTTTCCATGAGCATTCAGAGTGGGCCTTGTAATAGTAACCTTCTCAGAAGGATGGAGTTTCCCTGGTTCTGTAGGAAACTCTTCCCTCATTCTGCATACACCCCAAGAGGGAACCTAACGTTTTTGTTTTACTTGTACTCCCTGCACCTTTCTGTTCACTGTCTCTGTTGCCTATCCTTTCTTTTCTGCAAGACTCCTTGTACTCCTGCTTCTTGTATACTTTTCTCCCTTTGGCTTTGTTGTCACATCTCTACCTGCAAGCCCCTTTGACAGCAGCATTGGCGGCAGTCAAGACTAGGGGCCGCATTACGAGAATGCAGGTAATGAAAAAAGGAAGGCGGAATGGTAATAGCGGCATCGTTAATGGGTCCGGGGCATTCCGGACCGACAACCCGCCAATACCGGCACTGCCGGTAACGTGCCCCCCTCATACCGGCATGGCCGCGTATACGCGCCCCTTCGGGGAGCAAATACTGGCATGCCGGTAATAGGAGGACATCACAACCCACGCGTACATGAAAATACCGGCATCCCGAAGGCGGTAATCAGGGGCTGCTCGATGCCGGCCATACAGGCATCGCGGACCACCCGCAAACAGCAATCAGCAATCAAGCCAACTGCCACAGGTGCACACAATCACCACAGGTGGAGTCAATGGAGGCTGGTCCAGTATAAAATGAGTACACCCACACACCACACCCCTTCCTACACCAAAATGCTACCACTAGCTGTTGCAATCATGGCGCTGGAGGACATGCCTATACTGCTACAACTACAGTAACAACAGTAACTCCAACAACAACTACAGCAGCAACAACAGGAAGCACAGAGGAGACTCAGGAGGAGAAGGAGGGTGAGACAGGGCCAGCAATTACCACCAGTGCAGTAGGCAGCCACCAATCCCTCGCATCAGACCCAGGCCATTCGACATAACCCCTGAGCAGATCTACACCCTGTACCGGTTGGACCGGGACACCATCACCACCATAGTGGACATTATACACAACGACATTGCCAGCCTCATAGAAATACGCACTGCCATCCCCCCCGCTACTAAAGGTGGTGCCTGTGCTCCACTTCCTGGCCACAGGCACCTATCAACCCACAGTGGGACAGCTGCACGGCATTTCACAACCACTATTTTCACGAATGCTGAACCAAGTGCTGGATGCCCTCCTGAAGCACGCAAGCACCCACATATCCCTACCACGGACTGCCCAGGAGATAGCCGTCACCAAAGTAGGCTTCCATGCACTGGCAACCATGCCCAATTGTGTTGGTGCCCTGGACTGCACCTATGTGGAATTGATAGTCCCTCATGCCATAGAAGCGGTGTACCGCAATCGCAAGCAATACCACTCCATCAATGTGCAATTGGTATGTGACTCCAGCAAGATCATCACACATTGCTGCGCCCGATTTCCCGGATCAACACATGATGCCATGGTGCTGCGCAACTCCACGCTACCCTGTCACGTGGAGTGACATGCTGGCTGCTTGGTGAGATGCCGAACTGGGCCATGGCAGTGCTTTGGGCTACTGATGTGTAGGGATGCATATTCCACCTGGGTGGGAAAAGGGGGATGCATACTCCACCTGGGTGTGAAGGAGGGGGATGCATACTCCACCTGGGTGGGAAAGGGGGGGATGCATACTACACCTGGGTGGCAATTGACGGTGATTGGAGAATGCATGCAGAACTAGACACTCCTTACCTGAATCTCCCAAACCCAACATGACACATCATTGGCAAACATTTGACCAATTATGCATATCGATGACAAGAAGTAAGAGGCACAACCAGGCCACCATGGGTATGTCAAGCAATGCATGACTGAACAGGATTGCAACTGTGCCAATGTGGCTAGTGTGACCCTACACAGTGTATAATACACAGCATAAATGGGAGGCTAAACATTGTCGTACAACCACAGTACATCTGCCTCAGCATGCAATATTTCACCCTGCATCATCTATTGAAGGCCATCCAGACTAGCACACCTCATAGCAGTATAGTGTGCATCTAGGTAATATTCTTGCATACGTACAGGGACATGTGCATGTCCACACCAAATAGCTGCGGCCATGACTGTGCTTCCTGAAGGTGGCAGCTCAGAGTGACACACACCTATTTGTATTTGCTTGCAGGTGATGGAGGATATCCCTTGAGGCCGTGGCTACTTACCCCTTTGCGGAACCTGCAGAACAGCCATGAAGAGGAGAACAATCGTGTTCACACCCGTACCCGTGTTGTGACTGAGCAGACCTTTGGCCTGTTGAAGGCGCCTTTCCGCTGCCCAAGCAGGTCTGGTGGGGCACTCCTTTATAGGCCTGAAAAGGTGGCACTTCTGAGATCGGCTCCGCGACGGACGAAGATTCCAATACACAATCGTGTATTTTGTTTACACTAGTAAGTTCCTGCATCCACACATGGCATTGTGCCGGCTTTGTATTCCACTCTAAGAATTTCCTTTACTTATCCGTAGCTCCTTTGTGCTATTTCTTATATTCACAGACCGTGTATCTTTCAGCACTATCTAGTGCTTCCACGTTGTCCTTTGGACGCAAGTTACCGGACTCCACTGGCAATTGGCGAAAAGCATACGTACTCACCTTGCCACGATGAGTACCTCCCTTTCTTTCTTTACCGCTACGAATGTGTGCCGATTATGTTACAGCCCTGAGCCCATTCTTTGCACATCATTAACTATCTGATTTGTCCACAATGAATAAGCTGCTACTCTCTGCTATTTTAAATATCATTAATTCCCTACACCACTTATTGTAGGACCTGGGGCTCTCTTGTAATTGATGCCCGATGGAGTCTCCTTTGACTGATTGAACCCTCACTACCCTTTTACATCATCAAATGCAATAGGACTAAGGATCCTCCCATTGATGGTGAGCTTATATCTAGCCCATAGGGCATTATCTAACTCTACAAGGACAACTCAATTTTTTTCTTTCCATCTAATTTGATCATGGCAGCTATGCCTAGGTTGGGTTGTTTGTGGCTTTGGATAAATCACCATATACTATTAGAAATAGTCCACACAGAAACTGGTTGCTGCTTTGGGGCTATGTTACTTTATACAAATGGTGACTTACAGTATATGATAAATGAGTAAATGTGCACTAGATAAAGACTGCGGTCTTGACTTGAGAGCGTTACAACCCTGATTATATTTCCTTTGTATTCTTTACATTTTAGTTCATATGTATGATTTATGGCTCAAGAAGAAGAGAATTGGTACCTCGAAACGCGTCAGCCATCTACAATGAATTCAATCTTCTCTACTGTTTGCGTTTGGAATAAACAACACTTGTTGTAATATTTATACATCTGATTGTATTATTTGAAAGAGCCACACGTGCTTTTGAATTGTACATTTTTACTTTGAACAATGTACGAATTGTTTTGAATCAATGTTTAGGCGTCATATCGACGCAATTTAAAGGTGTGCAGGGGACGGGAGGATTCCATTTTGGATCCTCTTTTTCTCACTTTCTTAAATTTTTGTGGCTCTGTGCCAGGACCGCTTTTCCTCCCCCGCACCCAAAAATCCTTAACCTTTGATCCTTAAATTTACATCTATTCAAACCGTAAAATCTAGAGTGTGCACCTTCATCCCCCTTTTTCCAAGGTGGCAAGGATCACCATATCCTGTGTCATGCTGCACAACATGTGCGTCCGGAGAAATGTACCACTGCCACCTGACATTGACATGCATGCATCGGGTGAGGATGATGAGGATGGAGACGGAGGGGAAGTAGCCCCCCTGCCAGTGCGTGATGCACAGGATGGCCATGCAGTACGCCAAGCACTGATTCACAAGTACTTCTGAACCACAGGGACTATGATAGACATGTGTCAGTGACACACTGGGTCCATTTGGACATGCACACAGGGATTGTTGGGAGTTGGGCACTGAACACCGTCACACATTAAATGGATACACACGAAATGAACAATGTCCAGCCATTGAATGTTTTTTCTCACAACGGGTGTATTGGTTCAAACAGTAAAAATGTGACCACTCCCAAACCCACCCAACAAACTCCAAAAACCCCCAGTGAACTCCCAAACCCACCCAACAAACTCCCAAACCCCCCGAATAAACTCCACAAAATGCTCCCCTTCATCCCCAACCATGTGTCCCACTCCCATTGTCTGCCCACACTACTTGCGGGACTTTTTGCTGTCTGGGGGCGGCATTTCGGTGTGCCTTGCACTCCTTCGGGCCTGGCGCACAGGGCTGGTGGGGACTGAGGAGGCAGATGTGGTGGCTGATGATGAGTCGGTGGCAGGTTCCACGCCTGCTGCAAGGCGTGGCTGCTGCATGTGGAGCAGGATTGATGTAAGTACTTGTGTTACTGCCCCCAGACAGTCCCTCATCAGCACAGCCGACGCATTCACAGTGGTTGTGTTTGCTGTAATGGCCGCTGTGGTCCCCGCAATGGCAGTGGCAATTCCCCACCTGGCGTCCTCTCCATCCACAATGTACTGCCGCAGGAGCTCCAACATGGCCTCCTGTCGGGCCTCCAACCTCGACAGATGTGACTCGAGGGTGTTGGTGGGAACTGGAGTGGTGGGTGGTGCACTCACAGGGCCTGCATTTTCGGTGCTGTCCTCCTCGAAGGGGCTCAGGTCCGAATCGTGGAGGCAGGGATCAGCACTGCTGTAGGTGGGTGAGGGCTCGATATGTGGTGGGGGGATGGACACGGGGCTTGGGCTGGGAGGACATGTCACTTCCGTGACTCCCTCCTGGTCCACATTGCGATCCAAGTCATCCTCAGTGGTGGCCGTGCTTGTAGGGACTCCCCTTCAACTGGTGTGGGTGGAGGCTGCTGGATCTCAAGTGTGTCAGGCACACTGGCAGCAGGTGTTGTTGGCTGTGTCTCGGCTCGGTCAGGCACACTGGCTGTGGGTGTGGCCTGCTTGGCTGCCACGGAGGTGGTGGTGGCGGTAGCCCTTTTCTTTGGGTGGAACGTGGATGCCCTTACGGTGTTGTCTTGGCTGGCGTCTTCCTCATCAGTGATGGTGTTACATGCCAGAAGCATACAATGACGCTGTTCATTATTCATTTAATCATGCATTCATGTCTTACAGGTGTGTCACACAGGGTATTCTGAGGGGGCATTTTGGCATTCACTGCATGGCAGGTGGCATGCAGGTGATTTGAGATTTTTGTGATGTGTTACATGGGCACGGTCCAGGTGTGTTGGCTGTGTGTTGGTTATGGGATTGGCACTCAGCATGCATTTCTGTCTGGCAGGGTTTGGCCCGCCATCTGGACTTGGATATGTTAATGTGGGTGTTGGGACATGCATTGCCTTGCCTAGATTCTCTTCCACATCACTTGTGCTACATCATGGTTTCCCATACAGGGATCTGCAGGGTCACTCACTTCCTTCTGGGGATGATGCTGCACCCGTCTCCATCTCCCCAAATCCCTCGATGGACTCTGGATTTATGAAGCTGCTTGCGGCCTCCTCCCAGGGCATCATTTTGGCAGGAGAGTTGGGCCCCCCCGCCTGTGGCATGGCCTCCCTCCTGTTGCTTGCCATGATGTTGCGGCCCTCAAGCGGAGGTCATCCCACCTCTTCCTGCAGTCCTTGACACTACGTGGGGTGTTTCCTACAGCCGACACCTTGCAGGCTACCTCCTGCCAGATGTCCTCCTTCTTCTGCACTCTTCATGTCATGGAATTTCATGAGATCTGCAAGTGCAGCAAGGGTGTCCTCTAACATTTAATTCTGCATCGGAGAAACGCTGTTTCCGCTGCCGGGGGTGGTCTTCCGGGTAGCCTTAGACATTCTCGAAGTATTGGCACAGAGCTCTCCAGGAATCAACTGGTGGTTTGGGAGGATTGCAATGGATTGTGTTTTTAAAGATGGCCGCCGGCCCATTTCCCGTTCCGACGCAATGACGTTATTTCCGGGTCCGGTTTTACGAGCCCGGTATTAGCATGTTGGTATTACCGAGTCGGTATTTAGTGGTTCCTCCTAGGCGGTGGCGGTATCGGCGGGTCCCGTGATGGCGCTATCGGGGGTTTGGCGGACCTTTTGCAGCATGCCGGTATGGCCATTACCGGCATGGGGGTTCGCGCGTGCTCACGCACTCGTAATCACCTGCTATTAGCGGCGTCATACGAGCATGGACCTGCTCGTAACGCCATACCGGTAATGACCCCGTTTTTACTGCACTACTCGTAATGAGGCCCTAGGTCTCAGGATGGGTGACTGAAAAACCTCAATGAGCACACAGATTAACCTACACATACAAATCACTCCCAGCTAGGTGTATATATATTAAAAATACAAATGCATTTATTCAAGGCCTTTGAGTTTCAACACACAGTAATAATCAATAGCAATACCTTTAAACCAATACAATCCTACTACAATACATATATACAAGACCAAGTGGCCTAAAGGGTTAATAAGCACAGAATGGGTCCACAACCTAAAAGGGAAGGAAACAAGCAGTGTCTTTAGGCAATTCTTCATGAAATTAACCCTAACTGAGAGGCAGTCCAGTCCCTACGAAGAGAGGAGCCTAACGCTCAATGTACTTTCAAATGCTGGTGCACGAGATAGTGCAGAAGGGCGAAAACAGGGTCTCTTGCAAGGGCTGTATCAGCTCAGGAAGGTGGGTGACACAATGAATAATAAGTTCCCACTATTCGTGGAGGGTCTACCCAAAAGGGCGGAACAGGTTCCAGGAGTTGGGAATGGTTCGATAGCTCAGGCTATCTGTGGAAAGGCGAGTGGGCCTCAGGGGACACTTGTGCGTGAAAATGGGTGGCTGCGCTAGGGGCCACCGGTAAGGGTTGCAAATACTCACCGACCACCGGCGCACTCCGGACCAAACTTTGGCACTCGAGTCCACTTCGGTTGCAGGTTCAGATGCGGCAGTTGTGCGGCTCTGCGGCTTTCATCGGCGCAGATACAGCATTAAGTCCCAAACGGGACAGTGGTGATTTCTCCGCTTCTAGTGGATGGATCATGCTAGTTTCACTGTAGCAGGCCAGTTTCACTGTAGCAGGCTTCAGCGCACAGAGGGGCACAGCAGCAAGGCATCTACGAAATTCGTCACCACGGCTGAGCGACACCGTAACCGTGTGTACTCCGGTTTGGGCTCTCTCTCTTTATTCCAGACCGGGGAAAACTAAGTGAACGAAATTTGGTTTGCAAGTGCAGTGAACACAGAACTTGTGATTTATCAAATTTCAAGGGTCTCCTCGAAACACTAGCTGTGTCAGAGCAAAGGTCCTGCGCAAGCTGGTCAGCCCACTGGTTGGCCCAGGGACACTTCAGAGAAGGCTTACTTTCAGGGTTTGATGAAGGTGCCGAGAATAGTTGGTCCCACTATTCTAATAGCCATTTTAGAGCCAGGCCACCTTTCTGTGACAACCGCGGTAAACACGGTTTGCATGGCAAGAAAGGGTTAAAATAAAGTGAAAAGATAAGCTGCCACCAGCCCTGTCCAAGGCATATCTGCACATCTCCTGAAAAAACCTTTGAGCAAGTCTAGGGCCTTTAGAAACAAAAAGAAGACCCATGTGCACTGTACTGTAAGGTACTTTGTGCACTTGTAACATGTTGCAGAAACGTTGCAACATTGGAAAGGACTAAGGGAAACAAAGTCTCCCAGTACTGACTGTCTTTAAGGGCATGTCAGTTTCCCCATACCAAAGTGAGTGAAAGCCCAGTGGAGTGCAGCTGAAGGCTGTGCTTCACTGGCAAAGTCAGACTATACACTTTAAACAGTAGCAAACATTTGGGGGGGTACACAACTGGAGGGAAAATTACTCATAAATGGAAATCTTTCCTAATAACAGGTAGATACATTACAGTTGCCCCAATACTGCGCATTGTTACTAGTTGCAGCAGACGCCTGTGAAGTATGCTAGAAGGACACTATTAGTCTACTAAAGGATCTTGCAAATATAGGTCACAATGTTTCTTTGATAAAGTACCAGAATTGTCAACATGAGTTTGCCTATGTGGGGTACCTCTTGTTGAAGGAGGGTAGGAGCATTGCTCCAGTGAAAGTACATTTTGCATCACCATTGCCATGGGATGCTCACTGTCTGAACACTTATGTCACACTAAAAACTGTTTTGTCTTGTGCTCCAATATTGGGGATTTCTAATTATGTCAAAAGGTTTGTTGTGTTTGGATATGTAAAAGATGGATTTGTTTTAGCAGTACTAACCCAGGAACATGGTGGGAAAAATAGTCCATGGGGATATTTTTCCTTCACATTGGGTCCTGTTGCTTATGCGCTACCTGAATGTCTTAGAGCAGTAGCTACAGCCTCTGCATCTGTCAATGATTCCTGCCCCCGGGAAACCAGACCAGGCCCAGCAGCCCCGGAAGCAGGCATCACGCCATTTGGAGCATGCCCAAAAGCCCCATTTAGGGGCAGTTTGGGTGCAGTCCTGGCGCCTTTGGTGCCAGGCTCATAAGGACAAAGTCAGTCCTGGCGCCATAGGCGCCAGGCTCATTAATGATAACTTACCTAAAGCAGACCATGACCATGCTGTTTACTCACCTGATGCAGACCATGCTGCATGAAGACCTAAGCCAAATGAGGCTTAGGAGGGACTATTTTAATGCAGGGACTATTTTCTTACCTGGGTGGGGCAGTGGAAGAATACTTACCTGGGACTTCTTCCAAAGCTATTTAAGCCACGCCCGGACAGCCACACGTGCTTCGCGTTATTCTGCATTAGCAGCGTAACGCTCACCGTGCCTGCAGCAGCTTCCAATCTTCAGCCACGTCCGTCTACACTCCGGAGCTCTTGAACCATGCAAGGAAAGCAGAAGGAAAGGTTAGAGCAAGAGCTTTATTCATACTCACCTGAATCCTGCATCTTCCCGACTTGGACCTGGAAGAAAGAATCCATTAGACGCTCTTGCCGCACCTCCTGCAACGCTGCGCTGAACTCACCTGTTGCCATTTTCAGCATTCCTTCACGTGCATCTTCAGTTCGCGGCCGCTCTTCATCACCTATGGACATAATAACAATAAGGTGAGCAACAGAGAGTTATCTAAGACATCAAAGGCAAATATTAAAACTTACTTGAGATCACCGGGGATACTCACCTAATCTCGGGTCGCCGCGACCTCTTCCACATCTCCGCCGCACCCCGGCCCCTATGGGGAAACATTCCGCTGCAGACTTACCCGGTTGCAGTAAACGCTTCAATCCACGGATCTTCCTCCGAATGGATGCCTGAAAAGGAAAAGACCACAGGTTAGAGCAAGCTTCCCTCTTTATTCCGAAACAGCTTTTATAAACACTTACCTGCGCATCTCTGGTTGCCACGTGAACTCTTTCCAGATCCATAAGGGCAACCTAGGGGAATTGGACAGAGTGAATTCCAGACGTTTTGAACTCTTTTTAACTATTACCTCTATGGAGTCAACACTGTCTGCAACTCGCCAACTTCCCACACCAGTGAGGCAACTGGTCATCTACGCGCCCCTGCACTTGAAGCAGGATGGAGAGTTCATCTTTCCAGATTATCAGGTGAGAATCTAAAGGAGTCCCAAAGTAATTCATGGGGAGAAGGTGGGGTTAAGCTTAAACCTCACAGGTGGTTAATTCCCCCTTTCTGCATTACAGAAGAGTATTCATACGAGCCACACAGACCAAGCTGGGTGGCCCGGTCCACTCCGTCATCTCGGCGCTCCGTGTATCACTGGAAGAAGTAACATCAGGCCGGTCCAGATCAACGCCCCCGTGGACACCAGGTGAGCGTAACAGAACGCGAAGCCTACCCACAACAAGCCACCTGGGCGTTATGGAGACCTTAGAGACGGATCAATTAGCCCAATTATTAGGGGAGCTAAGGGCTGAAGTGCATGCCGCCCGCCAGGAAACTAATGCCCTTAGGAGGGAGCTGATAGTTTCAAAAGAACGAATGGATGATCTAGCCAGACAGTTATTGCAAAACCAAGCTGGGCAAACGCCACTGCCTGGCCTCGGGGCAGGTCCAGCTCCTGTGTCATCGAGCAACCCTGTTCAAATACACTTACCAGGGGCTGTTCGATTGGCTCCACCCGAACGTTTTACCGGAGACCCAAAAAGGTTTGCCGTATTCATGAATCAGTGCCGCTTACACTTCTTATGCAGACCTGCAGCCTTTCCAAATGATCAAGCCAAGGTAGCCTTTGTGCTGTCATACCTCAGCGGCAGCGCAGCAGACTGGTCCATTCCTCTAGTTAATCAAGATGACCCCATTCTTCGGGATTTCCAGGGATTTCAAACAAGCATGGAAAGACTATTTGCTCGACACTCCCAGGGTCAGGCCCTGGATAACGAACTCTTATCCCTACGACAGGGGAATCAGGATCTTCTTTCCTACATTGCAACCTTTAACAGATTAATAGTGGAAACTGAATGGCCAGAAGTAAAAAGAATCACATTGTTTCATCGAGGGCTTCGAGGAGAACTCAAAGATGTCTTGGCCCAGATCGTGAACCCGCCTCAAGATTACACCGAATATATAAATTTGGTGGTCCAACTTGATCATAGACTTCAAAATAGGAAGGCCGATAAAGCCAGGTTTGAAAACAGAGTCTTGGTCAGAACTCATCCCAGCCCCAAGGGGGCAGAGACTTCAGAATCGGAGGGGTGAGAGGACCCTTAACTCAGAAAGAAAGAGATAGAAGGTGACAAATGCAGCTATGCCTATATTGCGGAAATTCCGGTCATTTTTTGCTGAACTGCCCCATAAAACTGCCCAAAAAGGTGGTGGGGGCTGCGGATAAAAACTCTGACTCGGGAAACGATCCCGCCCGACAAGCGTAGAGGTCCGCTTGCCGAGCTCGAAGAAGGACACTCAGACCTCGCATTTCACCATTCCAATGATCCTTGTAGATCCGGAACAGCCATCTCGGATGCAAGCGGTAAAAGCGTACGTAGATAGCGGAGCCATAGGAAACTACGTGGAGAGTGAACTGGCTTCCAGGATGAACCTGCCTCTCGCCCAGAAACCCACTCTAGATGTCATTACCACAGTTGCGAAACGGAAATTGCCTCAGGCCCCGTAACTCACTCCACCACAGAAATGACATTGCTGGTGCAAGATGGGCACGAGAGACTTTGGTGTTTGATTTAATCAAGGCTCTGCAGTTTCAAGTAATACTGGGGATACCTTGGTTGTAAAAACATAATCCTAGTATCGATTGGCGAGAGAAGAGAATTACCTTCCCAGAATGTGCGCACACCTGTTACCCAAGAAAATCTCAGAACACGGTCCTGGCTTCAGTAACTCCAGCTACCATACAACTACCTACAGAGTATCTAGAGTTTCAAGACGTCTTCCAAAAAGAACAGGCAAATACCTTGCCCCCACACAGATCATATGACTGTCAAATAGACCTCATACCAGGCGCACAACCTCCCTGCAGCAGGATCTATGCCCTTACGGAGCCCGAAAATCTTCATTTACGTCAATACCTGGACCAATACCTTGCTAACGGTTTTATTCGCCCATCTAAATCCCCAGCATCTTCTGCTTTGTTCTTTGTGCCAAAAAAGGAAGGCGACCTCAGAACGTGCATAGACTATCGCGCACTGAACCAAATAACCATTAAGAATCGGTATCCATTGCCTTTAATTCCGGAATTACTTGATCAAGTAAAAGAAGCCCACATATATACTAAACTAGACCTCTGGGGGGTGTATCATTTGGTACGTGTCAAAGAAGGCGACGAGTGGAAAACTGCTTTTCGCACGAAGTATGGATTATTTGAGTACCTTTTGGATTATGCAACGCGCCTGTCATGATGCCTGCTCCCGGGGAGCCGGTTCAAGCCCTGCGTCCCCGAAGACGGACATCCAGTCCCCAAGGAAGGACCCAGCAACCCCATATAGGGGCCCTTTGGACAGTGTCCTGGCGCCTATGGCGCCAGGCTCATAAAAGACATCAGTCCTGGCGCCATAGGCGCCAGGCTCATTATGGAAGTGCTTGGGTGCACTTACCTGATGCAGACCATGCTGCAGGATCCCGGCCTCCTTGAGGCCTGAAAGGAACTACTTTACCTGTGGGACTAATTTACCATCCGGGCGTGGTCGGGGAAGGATACATACCTGATTGGAGGAAGGATACATACCTGGAACTTCTCCCAAGGCTATTTAAAGCCCACCCGAACAGCCACACGTGATTCGCGTTGTTCTGCATCTAGCAGCTGGACGCTCACCGTGTCTGCTCCTGCATCCTGACTTCTGCCACGCCTGCCAGCATCCTGGATCACCTGCAAAGGAAGAGAAGAAGAGAACAGAAGAAGGAAAAGTCCTTACCTGCTAAATCCGCATCCCGGAGACATCTCGCCGACAATCCTGAAAAGGAAGTCTTTTATTTAAAAGCTCATCGCGTCGATCGCTGCAGCGCCGCATTCCACTCACCTTAACAGGGCGCCTCCATGTTCAGCAGCGATCATCTGGATTCGCAGTCACGCCCTAGCGCCTAGGGAGAAAAAAACCAGAACAAAAGGTGAGAGAGAGAAGGGAATAAGGAAAGCTAAATCTCCATGTTAAGACTTACCTGCTGATTCATTCCATCTTCATTTCGGGTCCGCGCCGCATCCTGGCATTTCCGGACCCCGGCCCCTAAGGGGAAAAAGAGACATCTGCATTAATGAGCGAATGAAAAGACATTACCAAAAGAACGCTCATTAAAGACTTACCTGATTTCTACAAGGATTTCACCTCTCATCTCGGGTCGGTGCCTGTTCCCCGGCATTCCGTACCCCGGCCCCTATGGGGTAAAAGACACTAGCATTAGTACATTAATGCATGGACACAAGGGGAACCTCTTATCAAAAAACTTACCTGGAAGCCAAGCAAGTTTGGTCCTCACCAATCCGAAAATCCAGTGAAGTAACTGGATACCAACGCGCCCCTGCAACAGAAGCAGGATGGAGAGCTCGTCCTTCCAGACCCTAAGGTGAGACGCTATGAGGAATCACAGAAGGGTTTCGAGGAGGGTGAGAGGGGAAAGTGGGAGGCTGATTGCATTACCCCGTAGACAGTTAATCCCCTATTTTTGCTTACAGAAGGATACTTCTGCGAGCCAGACAAGCTAGATTTGGGGGCCCGGTCCAGTCCGTCTTCGGAACCCTGAGCATCACCTTAGAAGAGGTCACAGCAGCGCGAACCAGGCCAGCGCCTCCGTGGGAGTCAGGTGAATGTTACAGAACGCGAAGCCTTCCTACAAATTCCCACCCAGGCGCTATGGAAAGTTCTGAGACTGATCAGTTGGCCCAATTACTGGGGGAATTACGGGCCGAAGTACATGCCGCTCGTCAAGAGACTAATGCCCTCAGGAGGGAATTAATAATATCAAAGGAAAGAACTGATGACCTGGCCAGGCAGCTTTTTCAAGGTCAAGCTGGGCAAACTCCTCTACCCGGTTCCGGAGGGAACCCCGCTCCTGTGGTTTCCAGTAACCCTGTGCAGATTAATCTACCTGGAAACATGCCGCTGGCCCCACCCGAACGCTTTGCTGGGGACCCCAAACGATTCGCCGTATTCATGAATCAGTGTCGTTTGCACTTCCTATGCAGACCTGGGGCCTTCCCTAATGATCAGACCAAGGTAGCCTTTGTATTGTCATATCTCAGCGGCTGCGCTGCCGATTGGTCAGTTCCACTGGTTACTCAAGATGACCCGATTCTACGTGTTTTTCAAAGGTTTCAGGCAAGCATGGAAAGGTTATTTGCTCGACACTCTCAGGGGCAGGCTCTGGATGACGAACTTCTATCCCTGCGACAGGGCAATCAGGACCTCCTATCCTATGTTGCAACCTTTAATAGACTAATTGTGGAAACGGGATGGCCAGAGGATAAAAGAGTCACGTTGTTTTATCGAGGCCTATGCGGAGAACTTAAAGATGTCTTGGCCCAAGTTGTAAATCCGCCCCAAGAATGCACAGAGTATATAGACCTAGTGGTCCAATTGGATCACATACTTCAAAACAGAAAAGCAGATCGGTCCAGGTTTGAGACCCGAGTGTTCGTCAAGACCCATGCTAATCCCAAGGGAGTTGATGTCTCTGAGCCTATGCAAATTGGAGGGGTTAAAGGACCCTTAACTCAAAAGGAACGTGAAAGGAGGCAGCAGTTAAAATTATGTCTTTATTGTGTCAATTCTGGACACTTTCTACGAGATTGCCCGGCAAAACCACCCCGAAAGGCGGTAGGAGCCGCTGATAAAAACCATGAAGACTCTGTTTCGGGAAACGACTCCGCCCGACAAGTGTAGGGGTCCGCTTGCCGAGCTTGAAAACTAACTCTCAGACCTCGCATTTCATTGTGCCAATGGTTCTCGTAGATCCAGAAAAGCCTAAGCGGTTGCATGCAATAAAGGCATACATCGATAGTGGGGCTATTGGAAACTATGTGGATCGTGAATTGGTCTCTAGGTTTAACCTCACTCTCCGTCCTAAAACCAGCAAAGATGTCATCACCACAGTCGATGGAACTGAAATTGCCTCTGGACCGGTAACACATTCCACTACTGAGGTGACTCTTATTGGTCCCGACGGCCATCGGGAGGGTGTTGTGTTTGATGTAATCAAGGCACCAAAGTTTCAGGTTATTCTTGGAATCCCTTGGTTAGAGACACATAATCCTCGAATTGATTGGCGAGCTAAGAGAATAACCTTCCCGGATTGTACACAAACCTGCTACCCAGAAAACCTGAAGATTAATCTAGCATCTGTAACCTCTGCCTCCATGCAACTACCTCCGGAATACCAAGACTTTCAGGACGTCTACCAAAAGGAACAGGCCAACACGTTACCTCCTCACAGATCGTACGATTGCCAAATCGATCTGGTGCCCGGTGCACAACCCCCTTGTAGCCGGATTTATGCCCTTACCGAACCTGAGAATCTGCATTTGAGACAATATTTGGATCAATACCTAGCTAATGGTTTCATTCGCCCGTCAAAGTCCTCGGCATCCTCGGCTTTGTTCTTCGTGCCCAAAAAAGAAGGCGACCTTAGAACTTGTATCGATTACCACGCATTGAACCAGATAACGGTTAAAAAGCGTTATCCTCTGCCTCTGATCCCTGAACTCCTTGACCAGGTGAAGGGCGCTTGCATATACACCAAGTTAGATCTCCGGGGGGTTTATCATCTGGTACGAGTTAAAGAAGGCGACGAATGGAAAACTGCCTTCCGTACTAAATACGGATTATTCGAGTACCAGGTGATGCCTTTCGGATTGTGTAACGCGCCGGCTGCCTTCCAATACTTCATGAATGATGTCCTTCGGGAACTCATCGATGTTTGTGTTGTCGTATATATCGATGACATTCTGGTGTACTCCTCTTCGGAATCTGATCACAGAAAACACGTCAGGGCAGTACTTGAAAAACTGCGCCAACACAAACTATTTGCTAAATTGGAGAAATGTGTTTTCCATACCACAGAAGTCGAGTTTCTAGGTTTCATCCTGACACCCAAAGGAGTCCGAATGGACTCAGGAAAAGTGGATGCCATCCTCAAATGGCCATCACCTAGCTCTGTAAAAGGGGTTCAAAGCATGCTCGGCTTTGCCAATTTCTATTGCAAGTTTATCCCGGAATTTTCACGCGTGGTACAAACCATTACTGCACTCTTGAGGAAAAATAAACGTTTTGAATGGTCTGAAGAAGCCGAGCAGGCCTTTCAGGATTTAAAAGCTAAGTTTACCTCCGCACCTATATTGAAACACCCGCGTCCAGATCTCCCTTATGTCGTCGAGACTGACGCATCCAGCCTAGCCATGGGAGCTGTCCTGTCCCAAAGAGATCCCGAAACCAACCAACTGCATTCCGTAGCATTTTGGTCCAGAAAATTCTCGGCACCCGAGGTTAATTATGCAATCACGGACAAAGAACCGTTAGCCATTAAGTCCGCTTTTAAAGCCTGGCGGCATTATCTGCTTGGCGCTCAACATACCATCACAGTGATCACTGATCACCGGAATTTACAGTATTTGAAAACCGCCAAGGCTCAGTCATCACGGCAGCTCCGATGGGCTTTGTTTTTCGCTGAATTTGATTTTGTGATTACCTATCGACCTGGCTGCAAGCATGGCAAAGCAGATGCCTTATCCCGAATTGGAATGGGAGAATCTGATACAAACTCAGAACCAGTACCAATAGTTCCCGAACAGAGGATTCTAGGCATGACTTCGTTACAGACACTTGAAGACATTCAAGCCAGAGTGAAACAACTCCTGGACCCTACAACCTTACAGGATTGGATACAAAAGGGATCAGACTTTACCATAGATAATGGTTTACCTTATTTCCGAGGACGCTTATTCCTGCCACATAAGGAATTACACAAACTAGTTATTTCCGGTTATCATGATGCATTAATAGAGGGACACCCCGGTATTGCCAAGACAGAGGAAAAGGTGAAACGACAATTTTGGTGGCCCTCTTGGCGAAAAGATGTTACATCTTTTGTGATGTCCTGTGGTGTTTGCGCCCAAAATAAAAGTCAAAAGAAAAGACCAGCCGGTCTCCTTCAACCTCTAGACATACCGCCAGCACCCTGGCACACCCTATCAATGGATTTTATTACGGACCTGCCTCCTTGTTCGGGGTACAATACTATTCTGGTAATTGTGGATTTGTTTTCCAAAATGGCCCACTTTATTCGTTTGAAAGGTTTACCTTCAGCTTCTGTCCTAGCCAAAGTATTCCTCGAAAATATTGTTCGGCTACATGGATTCCCATCTATACTAATCTCTGACCGGGGAAGCCAATTCATTTCCCACTTCTGGCGCAAATGTTGTCAAATGGCGCAGATCGACGTAAGATTATCGACCAGTCACCACCCTCAGACCGATGGTCAGACCGAGAGGACAAATCAGACCCTTGAGCAATACTTACGCTGTATGTTACAGCAATCTGAAAGCAACTGGAAAGACATTCTTTGGATAGCCGAATACGCATATAATAATTCGGTACACTCTGGAACTGGCCACAGTCCTTTTTATACTTTGTTTGGGCATCACCCTCGAACCTCAAACCTTGACTCACCTCAGAACCTCGGAATGCCTGCAGTAGAACATCTGCATTCTACAATTACCCAAGCCTTCAAAGAGGCAACTACGCATTTACAACAAGCCAAGAGAAAATACAAAGAGAATGCTGATCTACATCAGAGTGAAGCACCTCCGTATCAGATTGGGGATCAAGTGTGGTTAGCTACCAGACATTTACCACTCAAAGGGCCTCAAACTTTTAACCCAAAATATCTGGGACCTTAGTCTATTACGGCAATAATTAACCCAGTGGCTGTTAAACTTGATTTACCAGCTAGTATGCGAATTCACCCTGTTTTTCATGTGTCACTTCTGAAACCAGTGGTACCCGGAACCCGACTACTCAAACCTCCAGAACCTATTCTAATAGATGGGGAGCCCGAATTCGAAGTGAAGAACATTTTAGACTCAAAAATGTTTAGGTCAAAACTGTTCTACCTAATTGATTGGAAGGGGTACGGACCTCAGGAGAGGTCGTGGGAACCCAGCGACCATGTGCATGCACCTCGATTAGTCAGGAAATTCCACCGACTCTTCCCAGACAAACCAAAACCCCCGGAGGGCACAACCTTGGGAGGGGTCTTGGGGGGGAGTGCTGTCATGATGCCCGCTCCCGGGGAGCCGGTTCAAGCCCTGCGTCCCCGAAAGCGGACATCCAGTCCCCAAGGAAGGACCCAGAAACCCCATATAGGGGCCCTTTGGACAGTGTCCTGGCGCCTATGGTGCCAGGCTCATAAAAGACATCAGTCCTGGTGCCATAGGCGCCAGGCTCATTATGGAAGTGCTTGGGTGCACTTACCTGATGCAGACCATGCTGTAGGATCCCGGCCTCCTTGAGGCCTGAAAGGAACTACTTTACCTGTGGGACTAATTTACCATCCGGGCGTGGTCGGGGAAGGATACATACCTGATTGGAGGAAGGATACATACCTGGAACTTCTCCCAAGGCTATTTAAACCCCACCCGAACAGCCACATGTGATTCGCGTTGTTTTGCATCTAGCAGCTGGACGCTCACCGTGTCTGCTCCTGCATCCTGACTTCTGCCACGCCTGCCAGCATCCTGGATCACCTGCAAAGGAAGAGAAGAAGAGAACAGAAGAAGGAAAAGTCCTTACCTGCTAAATCCGCATCCCGGAGACATCTCGCCGACAATCCTGAAAAGGAAGACTTTTATTTAAAAGCTCATCGCGTCGATCGCTGCAGCGCCGCATTCCACTCACCTTAACACGGCGCCTCCATGTTCAGCAGCGATCATCCGGATTCGCAGACACGCCCCAGCGCCTAGGGAGAAAAAGACCAGAACAAAAGGTGAGAAAGAGAAGGGAATAAGCTAAATCTCCATGTTAAGACTTACCTGTTGATTCATTCCATCTTCATTTCGGGTCCGCGCCGCATCCTGGCATTTCCGGACCCCGGCCCCTAAGGGGAAAAAGAGACATCTGCATTAATGAGCGAATGAAAAGACATTACCAAAAAAACGGTCATTAAAGACTTACCTGATTTCTACAAGGATTTCACCTCTCATCTCGGGTCGGTGCCTGTTCCCCGGCATTCCGTACCCCGGCCCCTATGGGAAAAAGACACTAGCATTAGTACATTAATGCATGGACACAAGGGGAACCTCTTATCAAAAAACTTACCTGGAAGCCAAGCAAGTTTGGTTCTCACCAATCCGAAAATCCAGTGAAGTAACTGGATACCAACGCGCCCCTGCATCAGAAGCAGGATGGAGAGCTCGTCCTTCCAGACCCTAAGGTGAGACGCTACGAGGAATCACAGAAGGGTTTCGAGGAGGGTGAGAGGGGAAAGTGGGAGGCTGATTGCATTACCCCGCAGACAGTTAATCCCCTATTTTCGCCTACAGAAGGATACCTCTGCGAGCCAGACAAGCCAGATTTGGGGGCCCGGTCCAGTCCGTCTTCTGAACCCTGTGCATCACCTTAGAAGAGGTCACAGCAGCGCGAACCAGGCCAGCGCCTCTGTGGGAGTCAGGTGAGTGTTACAGCGCCGGCAGCCTTCCAGTTCTTCATGAACGATGTCCTCAGAGAACTTATCGATGTTTGTGTCGTCGTTTATATTGATGACATCTTAGTATACTCCTCATCAGAATCTGATCATATCAAGCACGTCCGAGCAGTGTTAGAAAAGCTATGCCAGTACAAACTATATGCCAAATTGGAGAAATGCGTTTTCCACACCACTGAAGTGGAATTTCTAGGATTCATTTTAACCCCGGGAGGAATCAGGATGGATACACGAAAAGTGGACGCAATTCTCAAATGGCCTTCGCCAAGCTCTGTCAAAGGGGTACAGAGCATGCTTGGTTTTGCCAACTTCTACCGCAAGTTTATTCCAGACTTTTCGCAGATTGTTCATCCCATCACAGCACTCTTGAGAAAAAACAAACGCTTTATATGACCAGACGAAGCTGAAAGCGCCTTTCAAGAATTAAAGGCCAAATTCACATCTGCACCGATCCTAAGACACCCACGTCCTGAACTCCCATACATAGTGGAGACTGATGCATCCAGTTTAGCAATGGGAGCTGTCCTTTCTCAAAAAGATCCCGAAACAACCCAGATTCACCCAGTGGCCTTTTGGTCAAAAAGGTTCTCGGCTCCTGAATTAAACTATGCCATTACTGATAAGGAGCTGTTAGCTATCAAGTCCGCGTTCAAAGCTTGGCGACACTATCTACTTGGAGCCAGGCACACCATCACGGTTATCACCGATCATCGAAATTTACAATATCTAAAAACAGCCAAAGCCCAGTCTTCACGTCAACTCCGTTGAGCATTGTTTTTTGCCGAATTTGATTTTGTAATAACTTATCGGCCCGGTTGTAAAAATGGGAAAGCGGACGCCTTATCCCGAATAGGAATGGGAGAGACTGAAGTGACCCTGGAACCTGTACCCATAATCCCTGACCAGAGAATTCTTGGTATAACTTCAGTACAGACACTGGAAGACATTCAAGGGATTGTCCGGCAGCTCTTTGATCCTCAAGCCTTACAAGATTGGGCCAAGAAAGGCCCATATTTCTGCATCACCAATGAACTACCATATTACCGAGGACGTCTATTTCTGCCACAAAAAGAACTACAAGAACTAGTCATCTCTCATTATCACGATACGTTACTAGAGGGACACCCCGGTATTACAAAGACCAAAGCTAAAATCAAGGAACAATTCTGGTGGCCCACCTGGCGAAAAGATATTAAGTCATTTGTCCTATCTTGTGGCATCTGCACCCAAAACAAAAGTCAAAAAAGATAACCAGCTGGGCTATTACAGCCTATGGACATCCCACCGATTCCTTGGCACACCTTGTCATTAGACTTTATCACGGATCTACCCCCGTGTAACGGTTTCAATACTATCCACTTAATAGTGGACCTTTTTTCTATAATGGCCCACTTTATTCCCTTAAAAGGGATACCCTCAGCCTCAACCCTGGCTAAGGAATTCCTTGAAAACATTGTTCGTCTACACGGTTTTCCATCTGTGTTAATTTCAGACCGAGGAAGTCAATTCATCTCGCATTTCTGGAAAAAATGCTGCCAACTGGCACAAATAGATGTCAGGCTTTCCACTAGCCATCACCCCCAGACCGACGGCCAAACAGAGAGAACTAATCAGACTCTCGAACAATATTTACGCTGTATGCTACATCAGTCTGAAGGCAATTGGAAGGACACCCTATGGATCGCTGAATATGCGTACAATAATTCAGTACACTCAGGAATTGGGCACAGTCCCTTTTTTACCATATTCGGACATCATCCTCAAACCTCGGATTTGGATTCACCCCAGCATTTAGAAATGCCCGCAGTAGATCATCTTCACACAGTTATTACTCAAACCTTTAAGGAAGCAACAGAACATTTACGAAAAGCCAAGGAAAAATACAAGAAAAACGCTGATCAGCTTAGAAGAGAAGCACCACACTACCAGATAGGGGACCAAGTGTGGTTATCTACTAAGCACATTCCTCTCAAAGGAAAACGGACCTTTAATCCCAGGTATTTGGGGCCTTACTCCATCAAGGCCATTATTAACCCGGTGGCTGTCGAGTTTTACCTGCTCATATGCGAATCCATCCCGTCTTCCACGCGTCTCTTTTGAAACCAGTGCAACCGGGAACTAGGCTAACCGACCCACCTGAACCTATCCTCGTAGATGGAGAACCCGAATACGAAATCAAGAATATTTTGGACTCAAAAAGAGTGAGGTCTAAACTCTTTTACCTAATCGACTAGAAAGGTTATGGTCCGCAGGAAAGGTCTTGGGAACCTAGTGACCACTTGCATGCACCTCGTTTGGTGAAGAGGTTCCACCGGAAATTTCCAGACAAACCACGACCAAGGAGAGGAACGACTTTGGGAGGGGCCTTGAGGGGGAGTTCTGTCATGATGCCTGCCCCTGGGAAACCAGACCAGGCCTAGCAGCCCCAGAAGCAGGCATCATGCCATTTGGAGCATGCCCAAAAGCCCCAGTTAGGGGCAGTTTGGGTGCAGTCCTGGGCACCTTTGGCGCCAGGCTCATAAGGACAAAGTCAGTCCTGGCGCCATAGGCGCCAGGCTCATTAATGATAACTTACCTAAAGCAGACCATGCTGCTTACTCACCTGATGAAGACCATGCTGCATGAAGACCTAAGCCAAATGAGGCTTAGAAGGGACTATTTTAATGCAGGGACTGTTTTCTTACCTGGGTGGGGCAGTGGAAGAATACTTACCTGGGACTTCTTCCAAAGCTATTTAAGCCACGCCCGGACAGCCACACGTGCTTCGCGTTATTCTGCAGTAGCAGCGTAACGCTCACCGTGCCTGCAGCAGCTTCCAGTCTTCAGCCACGCCCGTCTACACTCCGGAGCTCCTGAACCCTGCAAGGAAAGCAGAAGGAAAGGTTAGAGCAAGAGTTTTATTCATACTCACCTGAATCCTGCATCTTCCCGACTTGGACCTGGAAGAAAGAATCTATTAGACGCTCTTGCCGCGCCTCCTGCAACGCCGCGCTGAACTCACCTGTTGCCATTTTCAGCATTCCTTCACGCGCATCTTCAGTTCGCGGCCGCTCTTCATCACCTATGGACATAATAACAATAAGGTGAGCAACAGAGAGTTATCTAAGACAACAAAGGCAAATATTAAGACTTACTTGAGATCACCGGGGATACTCACCTAATCTCGGGTCGGCGCGACCTCTTCCGCATCTCCGCCGCACCCCAGCCCCTATGGGGAAACATTCCGCTACAGACTTACCCGGTTGCGGTAAACGCTTCAATCCACGGATCTTCCTCCGAATGGATGCCTGAAAAGGAAAAGACCACAGGTTAGAGCAAGCTTCCCTCTTTATTCCAAAACAGCTTTTATAAACACTTACCTGCGCATCTCTGGTTGCCACGTGAACTCTTTCCAGATCCATAAGGGCAACCTAGGGGAATTGGATAGAGTGAATTCCAGACGTTTTGAACTCTTTATAACTATTACCTCTACGGAGTCAACACCGTCTGCAACTCGCCAACTTCCCACACCAGTGAGGCAATTGGTCATCTACGCGCCCTTCACTTGAAGCAGGATGGAGAGTTCATCTTTCCAGATTATCAGGTGAGAATGGGGAGAAGGTGGGGTTAAGCTTAAACCTCACAGGTGGTTAATTCCCCCTTTCTGCATTACAGAAGAGTATTCATACGAGCCACACAGACCAAGCTGGGTGGCCCGGTCCACTCCGTCATCTCGGCGCTCCGTGTATCACTGGAAGAAGTAAAATCAGGCCGGTCCAGATCAACGCCCCCGTGGACACCAGGTGAGCGTAACAGCATCATGCAAAGAAAGTGAAGGCATGGTTTTGGGCCACTACTTAACCATGGTGCCTCACTCAGATGATGTGTTAATTACAGAAACATATCAAGTCAGCTCGAATCCTAGCATTGCTGTTTCTGACGCAGACTAGAACAGGTCTCACCTTGCATAAAATTGTGAGGGCAGTGTTTATGCAGTATAATGCAGGAATTAATGGCTTTGCCTTGTTTGAAAACAGTTTAACCATATATGCCATACCTGACACTGAACTTTTTGTTTGGTTTCTTGAGCTACATCTGATGGAGGAAGACTGGCCTACTGATAGAGACTGGCCTACAGCTGAACATCAATGCCAAGTGGTGTCTCCGGGCAGAGTGCAGCACTGTGGAATGCGTAATGCCTCAGAGTGCCAGGAACGACAATAGCTCTGCATGAGAAGTACACAGTCAGGAAGCTGCTGGCTCGAATCCCAGAGTGCAAGCCGCTCATATAAAATACCTGCAATTGAGAGATGTATTTCCCTGCTGTCTTCCAAATTGACATTTTCATCACACGTACATTATACAAGCTGTTTGCATGGACGGCAAGAAGAAATTGGATCCATGCTGCACATCTGAAATAATTACCTTTGCCTCTGCCCTATGACAACTGGATAAAGGAGGGGTTAGGGGACAGAAAATTACCAAATACGTACTCCGGTGTGTCTGTCAGTGAGAAAGAAAAAAGAACTACCGACTGTGGTTTTGAGCAACCTTAGGGTCTGTTGAGATCTGAATATTCCTGAATTGTTCAAAGATCACTTTGTGTCTGGAGTGACACAATACAATCTGTACCAAGGAAAGATAGGGAAATACTTTGGAAATAAGAAAGTGCTGCAGCGATTTATGCAGAGAAACAAGAAAACAACGTGTGTTCCATCTATACCTGCCCAAAGATGCCTGGAGGTAGAGGGGGAAGGGAACAGAAGACTTGAATTAAGGAAGAACATGTGGTCAGGTGCCACCCATGGATGATCTTCTAGAGCCTATATCAGTGAGGTTTTTAACGGACACTGATAAGCTATGCCCATTTTTGGGTTGCACAGAGGTGAGGCTATGGACACTTTTGCCACAGAAATGATCAGGTCCAGGGGACCATGGTCAGCCAGATGAAATATGTGATATATGGTCTGATAATAACTGGTAATGATAATTACTGTCTTTTGGGCTCTAGGGAATGCACACTATCTCAGAAAACTGTTGCCCAGGTCCATCCCACCTGCTATGCTATGCAGTGCTTGGTTTATTTTCAAGTACACATACACATGCTTGATCCTTTTCATCTTGAGCACCAGGTTGATACATATATATATAAATATATATATCCTGCTTTTGTACACAGCTTGCTACACATCGTTTAGAGCACTGTTTTCAGGTTAATGAAATCATAGCACCAATATTTGCCACCGTTGCAGTGCTTGCAGGCATCATCCTAGGATGCTGCCTATGCATACAATGCTTCTCTGTTTTAGTTTCCATGCTATGTACATTCATTAATGTAATTCATTAATGTAAACTCTGTTTAGCACAATGGTTTGTTCTGAGCTATCATGGATCAACATTTGCTGCGAGCCATGCAGAAAGATATAATCTATTCTTGTTATTTTGTAAAGCGTACATTCTAGTTTTCTAAGCGCTAAATGTGGTCTGTTTTTGTCCATTATGAATGAGGCTTTGCTGAGTACACAAGGGAAATGTATTCATGATAAATGCTGAACGCAGCTGAACCTCAAATAGATGTTATTAGAAGAGATTGTCTCTTGGCAGACAGTCAGCTATTCTTTAGCACAGAGACATTTCCTTGACTGCCTTGACTGCGGAGATAGCATGACAAATGTTTTAGTTTCGGCAGAGTTAGGATGTCTTGTATGAGAGAAAGAATATTTGCACAATATGCCTTGCTTTCTTAGAATATGTTCCAGTACAGAATATATGTAAGCAGAAGCATGCTGTTTCCATGAAATGCTTCTACGCATGTAATGTACGTCAATGGCACTATGTATAAACAGTGGATTTCTTTTCAGTGCCAGTGCAAGTGCTAGTGTGTGTGTGTGCTGGAGGGCCATTGCTAGTGCTAGAATGTTAGTGCTAGGGGCCTTGGCTTGTAAGTGAGCAGCTGACTTCCCCTGCCATGCCTAATAAACTGTTTCCCGTGTATTATCTATTTCTGTGTCTCTTGCGATCTTATTTTGTTTCCATAGTATATATTTTGTGACTTACAATAGCACAAGCAAAAGAGGCTGAATGCTGGAGGGAAATCAGCACAATAAACAGGGATTTATGCCTGCAGGGACACAGCACAAAGGAAGGAGAAAATAGACTTGCAGGAGGCAGCGGCAGGAGGACTGAGCTAGCAAGGCAGGGCTGCGAAAATTGGAACAAGACAACTCAGTAGCAGGTATCAGTCACAAGAAAAGCATAAGGCAGAATGGGCAGCAAAGAAAAAAGATGTGAAATGGGTTGTGGCTGCAGGAGGTTCAGGATTCAATACAAGAAAAGGGAGCTTGAGGGTGTGGCAGCTTATAAGCAGTACTAGGAGGGAAGAAAGCTGGGGCAGAGCTGTATGACTGGACTGCACACAAGCAGTCACGGGAGTGGTTAATGGAAATCCCTGGCCTGCTCTTTGGGAGAGGAGCCAATGCTGACAAATTTCAGTTTTTCTTGTATAAAAACAAATGCATATTAATTGTTGTGGTGTTTAGAAGGTTGCAATCCATTGAAATTAGTCTGTCACCTTCCAGTCATGGCGAAACCAGTGTGCATGCAACTCAAATGTCAAAAGAGTTTCTGGATTTGGTTTGCCGGTTTTTCCATATATCTTGCAGGTGCATTAGGAGAATGTAAGTCCATGTTTTTGGGAATAAAGATTTCTGAAAGGAAATGATACATGATGAAACATGGTCTTCTCTGGGGTCTGCAGACAGTGCCACCCAGAGACAGAGATTCAGAGACGTGACAGGCATTTAGGTCTTCGATCGTTCCTTCTAACTTCATCTTCCAGTAGTATTTTTAGTTCTTTCCTGGCTGTCACTGGAACTGGTCTGTCATGATCGTCTTTCTGTGTCACCCACTGTTAGGAAACGGGCCGGTGGGTCGTTCCCTCGAAACCCCAAACCCTCACTCATCTTGTAAGGCCGTTCTTCACGGCCTAATGAAGGCATTGAAAGCTCGCCTATCCTTGCTTCTGCACCATGATCCTCAGAGCGGTGCACGGGCAGCAGGGATGGACCATTCCATTCCATAAACCTTTATTCGATGTAAAATCATTAGGCAACAGTCAACCAGGTACAATTGCATGCATAATAAATGTAAACCACACGATTGCAAATAGTTTTAAAACCACACCATTACAATTAAAATAGGAATTAGCAGATAGTCATAGTCCAATCGTGGGATCCTGCTACAAAATTAGGGCAGACATACAATACATTGCAATAAATTGCAATGCGGGTCCTAAATAATGCAACAGAATCCCAATGCATTAGCAGCATCCCTCAAGACCAATTAAATGTTGTTCCAATCCTTTCAACAGCTGGATCCTTATGAGGCAAGCCCGATGCAAATACTTACCTGACAAAATGAACATTCAGATTTTGTTTTGATTTACACAACCTCATTGCCTGATCAATCCCTAGGGCCCCAAATAATTTAAACAGCGGTTTCAAACATCTAAGTCTCAAGCTCTTCTAACAAGCACAGAACAGCATAAAGTGAACTAGAGATTAGTCTCCCACTTTCCATAAACTTACTCTATTGGCCTTCCATGTGCTTGAATACTTGGCCACATTTAGGGTATTAAACGTGAATTTGAGATAAAGTGCATGTGCAAATGGCAGAACGACGACATCTAAATAATCTTCATAATCAAAATAAGGTTTGCATTCAAGATATAATTTCGCTGTTGCCAATTGGAAGAAAGCAGATTCCATCCTACACCATGCTCGGACCGTGGCTACCTCCTTAATATTTGTTTTAGAACTCGGTTTCAACACATGCAGGGTTTCCCAATAAGTGCTGAGTCCCACGGTCCATTAAGGGTCTCTTTATGTGCTGAAACCACGTGAGCGATTTACCACCCTAGAAGTACAAACCATGCTTGAGAGATTCTCTATAATTATGCAGCCCTGGCGTGCACCAAATCTGGTACAGAACGGGCTTCAATGCAATTTCTTCATTGATGGGCCTGATATCCAACTATAAATGGAGGTATGCGCTGGGTGTGCATTGGGGAAGAAGCTATTGGTTTAAAAAAATGCAATTTTCAATAATAGTAAACTCATGGGCATTATTACACACCCAAAACTCTGCTCCATATAAAGTCGAGGGTTTAGCTCCACCCCCTTGGCTATTAGCAAACCTTTTCACCACCCTGCAGATGCAATCTAAAGTTGTGGTGGCCTTTACAAGCTGGCAAGTCCGAAGACAACTCTCAGAAAATCTTAGTCCTAAATTGTCATATGATACTACCTACTCCAAGCTGTTACCCTCCATTTCTAATATCAGCGGGTAGGGCTTGCAGTAAGACGGTTGGAAGGTCATAGCTTTAGTTTTACTGACGCTTATCTCCAAACCCAAGCTCTTACATTTCCTGCCGAAGACAGCGCAGGTCTGCCTAAGCCCCGCAGGTGTCATGAACAAAAGGAGCATATCATCTGAGAATAAAAGTGCTGGATCCCTACCAGCACCCACTTCGGTGGATCCATACAATATTCAATGAGATCATTAATTACCTCATTGGTGCACACACAGAAGACCAAGGATGCCAATACACATTCCCGTCTAATGCCCTTCTCAACAGTAAAAGGATCAGACAGCTCCCCAGCCAGTCCCCAGCGCACAGCGGCACAATTTCTTGACTATAGGAGCTTGACCCGGGTAAGTAGATTTTCTGGAATTTGTCGATCCCTCAGGACATGCCAAAGTTAAATAAGAAGGACCCCATCAAAAGCATTCTTAAAGTCAATGAAGACTTCATGGATCTTGGTTTTACTCAGTGTTACATACTTCTACAGCAGTAGAAAAAGTCTGATGGCCTGGTCCACAGTTGTCACTGCCGCCGGCGACTGGCGTTTGTGGCGAAGGTGGAAACAAGGACGCCATTAAAGTGTTCCATTACGTTCCTCCTCGCCTACCAGACTCGGTCTAGTTGTTTTCAAGATGGCCGCCGCCGTTTGTATATCACACTCCGCTGCCGGCGGCTCGGCGCGTTGCAACTGAGTTTATTCCTCGCCCTGTTGCTTGCGCTAGTTTTCCTTCTGACAGTTCTGCCTTGCTATCACGCCTTCCTTACTCTTCCTGTTTTTCTCCTCCTCCTGTTCCCTATGGGCTTCCCCCCCTTCTCTGGATCCTGCTTGCCTTCTCCTGTGTTTTGTTCCCGTGCTGATTCTCTGCTGAAATTTCTTCGCTCTAGGACACTCTAACTCCCGGATTCTCCCGTTCACTCTTGTCCTCCACCCCGAGGGGTACCTACCTGTAAACCGCCCTATCCATTCCCTCGATTAGCGGAGTCACGCCGACCTTACCATTTCCTGGGTTTTCGGCGGAGGACCCATTCAACCTACTACAGTGCAGACGACTTCCACAACCTTCACGGCTACTTTGGATCCAGGGGTTTTTTGCCTTTCCAGTGGCTTTTTCCCCTCTGGCTGTCGCGGAGGGGAGTCACCGTGGGTTTTCTCTGTCTGGGAGTCACGGTGGCTTCCTTCCGAGGTAGACCATATCTTCTAAAAAAGAAGAAGCCTTACATCGGATTTACCCGCCGGAAGAAACTGGACTATTCAGGTGAGGAGGAAGTGATTGGGGAGGGTTATCAATCGAGTGAAGACGAAGATATAGCTGATCACCTAGCAAGTCCCGTAGCCCATAGTGCCAGTCCTGATAGTTTGCAACGCCCAGAAGAAGACATGGCTACGCCACAACAACTGCAAGAGCTGGTGACAGCTGTCCAAACCCTCAACGCAGAAGTCCAAACACTAAAGGCTGACAGCGTGGCGCACCAACTAAGAGTAGCTGCAAGAGAACAACAGACAACTGATTTACCCCCACTACCCCTGGTGTCGGGTAAATTCGACGGCTCGGAAAGAAAAGTTAAGGAATTCCTGGAAGCCTGTAATATTCATTTCACCTTCCGCAGAAATGCCTTTTCCACAGATCATTCCAAGGTGGGTTTCATGATCACGCACATGACGGGAAACGCCTTGGCATGGGCTACTCCATTGGTATCCCTATCAGACCCAGTTTTGCAGGACTATGCGGCCTTTAAGGAACTACTGCTACACACCTTTTTGCGAACCGAAAGCTCACACGTGGCTAGCGAAGACCTGCTGGATGTGCGTCAAGGGAGTACCGACTTACTATCCTATATCTCCACTTTCAAGAAGCTCGCTGCAGAGGCAGGTTGGCAAGAGCAGGCCCAGTATGCCATATTCCGCCGGGGCTTGCGAGAAGAGCTCAAGGATGAGCTTGCCCGGATCCCGCGCCCAGAAACCTTTTTAGATCTTCAAACTGCAGTTCTAAGAATCAATTTCCGCCTGACAGAACGAAGAAACGAAAGGAAGAAGGCTCGAGGTCCACATCCTTTCTTGGATACACCCCCCTCAGCCGCCTCACCTGTATCGCGTCCCGCCAGAGATGAACCCATGCAGGTCGGAACCACCAGATCTCCGTTGACTGCCAAAGAAAAGAAGAGGAGACGTGAAGGGAACCTTTGTTTATATTGTGGAGCCGCCAACCATCTGCTGAGAGACTGTCCCGATGTGCCCCCAAGGAGATCGGGAAACGACCGCCCTCGGTAATCAGTGGAACGGACTATCGAGGGGCTACACCTTGTTCCTACACTACACTTTCTGTGGCCTCATCTCAGATGAGCGAAGATTTGCGTCTCATGGTTATCGCCATTAAACTCCGCTTCCGGAAGAGAGAGGTAGAGACGCAGGCTCTACTGGATTGTGGGGCGGCTGGAAACTTCCTTGACACCTTTTGGGCTGATAAGGTGGGTCTGCTAAGGATTGAGAAAAAAGAGGACCAAAAGGTTGAAGGAGTGGATGGTACACCCCTATGTTCAGGACTCATTACTCACACCACCGAGGAGATTCAGGTGTCCATTCACCAGCATTCTGAAATCATAAAGTTTGACATTATACGGGCGGCCCACTTCCCTGTCATCTTAGGAATAGGCTGGCTCAGGAAACACAACCCAACGGTGGATTGGTCTAAGAATCTACTAAGTTTTCATTCCGCTTTCTGCCTACGAGAATGCCTTCCAGAACCAACATTTGCAACTGTAAAGACCATGTCTGCTGTCGAAAGCAGTTCCATCCATTGCATACCGGAACGTCTTTCCGAATACACTGAAGTCTTTCAGGAGCAGACCCCCATCAAACTTCCTCCACATCGCCCAGAGGATTGTGGTATCGACCTAGTACCACAGGCATTGGTCCCCTTTGGGAAGATGTATTCCCTCTCTGTATCGGAGAAGGCTGTGCTCCGATGTTACCTTGATGATAATTTAGCAAATGGACTCATAAGACCTTCCAAATCCCCCGCTGGGGCCTCTCTGTTTTTCATACCCAAACGGGATACCAAGGAGTTGCGGCCCTGTATCGACTATCGGGGGTTAAACAGAGTGACCATAAAGGATCGGTACCCTATGCCCATTATATCAGAGATTCTAGAGGCTGTCCATGGCTCTGTTGTGTTTACTAAACTTGATCTACGGAATGCGTATCATCTACTCCGCATAAGAACAGGAGATGAGTGGAAGACGGCGTTTCGCACTCCCTATTGGTTGTTTGAATATCAAGTCATGCCGTTTGGCCTAGTCAATGCACCATCCATTTTCCAGAGATTCATGGACCGATTGTTTTCCGACCTTCTGAACCTTAACACAGTGGTTTACCTGGATGACATTTTAGTCTTCTCACGGAGCCAGGAGGAACATACCCGACATGTCAAGGAAGTTCTGCGCAGACTACAACATCACAGTCTTCTGGTAAAACCTGAGAAATGTGCATTTGCTCAATCCTCATTGTCATACTTGGGATTCATCCTATCCGACAAAGGGGTTATTATGGACCCAAGGAAGGTGGATGCCATCTTGTCATGGCCATCGCCTTCTTCAGTTAAGGATATTCAATGTTTTTTGGGGCTGGCAAATTTCTATCGGAAGTTCATTCCGAGTTTTTCCTTACTCACTCTTCCTATTACATCCCTTCTCAAGAAATCCACAGGTCCTTTCATCTGGTCTAATGAGGCTGAAGAAAGCTTCCTCAGCTTAAAACACAAGTTGTGTTCAGCTCCTATCTTGAAACAACCAGATCAACTACTACCCTTTATTCTGGAGACTGACGCTTCTGCAGCAGCCGTAGGTGCTGTTCTTCTTCAGAGAGTCAAGGACCTCGAGCATCCGGTGGCATACTTCTCAAAGACTTTAAATCCTAGCCAACGCAACTACTCAGTCATAGAGAAGGAATTACTTGCTATGAAGTTGGCTTGTGTGGAATGGAGGCATTTGCTCCAAGGGAGCCTACACCCGTTCCAGATACGAACAGACCATAAAAATCTGCAAATACTCAAGCAGCAAGAGTGTTATAACACCCGTCAGGCCAGATGGGCTCATTTTTTCGCCCAGTTTGATTTTGTCATCACATTCATCCCTGGCTCTCAAAATCTAGTTGCCGATGCTCTCTCCCGCAGAGACGATGTTATTTTCCCTTACAGAAAGGAGCTTATGTTTCCTCGTACCCGGATCATATCTACAGTGTCTAACTTCTTGGAAGAAGTACGAGGAGCCTGCCTCCAAGAACCGACTCTCAATATGGGAAATCAACCAGTCACCAGTAAGGACGGGTTGCACTTTATCCGCGGAAGACTGTTTATTCCTTCCAGTAATCTCAGAAGACGAGTCACTCAGTGGTGCCACGATTCCAAGACTGCAGGTCATCGAGGAGTACAAGGCACTCTGGAACTTCTCCAAAGAGCTTTCATCTGGCCCAACATGAAGGCCGACACTCAAGCCTATGTTCAATCCTGTATGGTGTGCTTACAAAGCAAATATACCACCTCGAAACCTATGGGGCTGTTACAACAGGAACCAGTTCCACATGGTCCCTGGAAATGCATTTCTACGGATTTTATTGTGGAGTTACCGGTTTCCCGAGGCTGTAGCTGCATTATGGTAACCGTAGACGCCTTCTCGAAACTTGCACATTTTTCTCCATTGACAAAGATCCCGTCTGCCTCGATCATGGCTGATGTATTCCTCAAAGACATTGTTAGGCTACATGGGCTTCCTCAAAAGATAATTTCAGACAGGGGCAGCCAGTATACCTCCAGATTCTGGTCAGCATTGTGCAATTCATAGGGCGTTGAGAGAGCTCTTTCGTCGGGGTTTCACCCCCGGACAAATGGACAAACCGAGAGGTTAAACGGTACCTTAGAGCAATACTTAAGGTGTTTCATCAATAAACAGCAAGACAATTGGGTGGACCTGCTTCCCACAGCAGAGTTTGCATACAATAACGCTGTCCACACGGCTACAGGAATTAGCCCATTCTTTTGTACCTACGGATACAACCCGCAGTCCATAGTTCCGAGTTTCTGGGAGGAAACTAACATTCCTTCTTTGGAGAACACCCTTGTGCAGATCAAGGAGGCCCACAACACGGCCCGTCATAGCCTCTCTAAGGCTAGCAGACATCATAAGGAGCAAACCGACAAACACCGGAGTCAAGTTCCTGCCTGGGACAAGGGTTCCAAGGTCATGCTGTCCACCAAGTTTCTTCCTCGATGGGTTCGGCCTTCTAAGCTGTCACCCCGCTACATCGGACCCTTCGAGATAACTTCAAAAATAAATCCTGTGGCCTTCCGCCTCAAGTTGCCAAAGGGACTCAGGCGGATTCACCCCGTGTTTCACTCATCTCTCTTACGTCCCTTTGTGCCAGATACCCGGAAACAAGCATCCCCCAAGCTGTGGACTTTGCCAGTTCCAACTTTTGAGGAATATGAAGTTTCTCAGATACGGGACTCCCGTTATCATCGGGGACGTCTTGAGTATCTCGTACATTGGAAAGGGTATCCCTCCTCAGAAGACACTTGGGAACCGCATTTCCATATTCACTCTCCTCAACTGTTACACAAGTTCCACCGACTACATCCAGAAAGGCCGGGAGGGAGAAGCCTTCGGAGGGGGCATACTGTCACTGCCGCCGGCGACTGGCGTTTATGGCGAAGGTGGAAACAAGGACGCCATTAAAGTGTTCCATTACGTTCCTCCTCGCCTACCAGACTCGGTCTAGTTGTTTTCAAGATGGCCGCCGCCGTTTGTATATCTCACTCGGCTGCCGGCGGCTCGGCGCGTTGCAACTGAGTTTATTCCTCGCCCTGTTGCTTGCGCTAGTTTTCCTTCTGACAGTTCTGCCTTGCTATCACGCCTTCCTTACTCTTCCTGTTTTTCTCCTGCTCCCGTTCCCTATGGGCTTCCCCCCCTTCTCTGGATCCTGCTTGCTTTCTCCTGTGTTTTGTTCCCGTGCTGATTCTCTGCTGAAATTTCTTCGCTCTAGGACACTCTAACTCCCGGATTCTCCCGTTCACTCTTGTCCTCCACCCCGAGGGGTACCTACCTGTAAACCGCCCTATCCATTCCCTCGATTAGCGGAGTCACGCCGACCTTACCATTTCCTGGGTTTTCGGCGGAGGACCCATTCAACCTACTACAGTGCAGACGACTTCCACAACCTTCATGACTACTTTGGATCCAGGGGTTTTTGCCGTTCCAGTGGCTTTTTCCCCTCTGGCTGTCGCGGAGGGGAGTCACCGTGGGTTTTCTCTGTCTGGGAGTCACGGTGGCTTCCTTCCGAGGTAGACCATATCTTCTAAAAAAGAAGAAGCCTTACATAGGACTTACCCGCCGGAAGAAACTGGACTATTCAGGTGAGGAGGAAGTGATTGGGGAGGGTTATCAATCGAGTGAAGACGAAGATATAGCTGATCACCTAGCAAGTCCCGTAGCCCATAGTGCCAGTCCTGAGAGTAGTGCTCCGCCCAGCCTGTAAACCCACTTGAAAGTGACTAATAATTTCAGAAGAGGTAACCCACTCTTGCAGGTGCCCAAGCAAAACATTGACAAAGATCTTCCCTAATGAATCTAATAATGCAAAAGGGCGGTTATCTGCTGAAATGTCTATTCCCCCCTTCTTGTTAATTGGAACACATTCTGAGTTCCTCCATGATTCTGGGATGATATTTGTGCTACTTATTCTGTTGATTTACATAGCCTGATTGACTGTACAACCCCTGGGGGCCCCACTAATTTAAATAGCAGTTTAAAATATCTAAGTCTCAAGCTCTTGTAACAAGCACAGAACAGCATAAAGTGAACTAGAGATTCGGCTCCCACTTTGCATGCAGGTCATAAGCTTACTCCATTAGTCTTCCATGTGCTTGAGATTATTAAACCTGAATTTGAGATAAAGTGCACATGTAAACAGCAAAATTATAACATCTAAATATTGTTTATAAAACAAAATTGGGTTTGCATTCAAGAAATAATTTCCCTGTTGAAAATTGCAAGCAAGCAGATTTCATCCTACACCATGCTCGGACTGTGTCAACCTCCTTAATATGTGTTTTAGAACTCAGTAGCAACATATGCAGGGTTTACCAATAAGCGCTGAGACCCAGGTCCATCAAAGTTCTCTTTTTATGTTCAAACCACTTGAGCGATTTACCACCCTCCAAGTACATACCATACTTGAGAGATTCTCTATATTTATCCAGCCCAGGCATGCACCAAATGCAGTCCCAGTACAGAACAGGCTTCAATACAATTTCTTCAGTGATGGGCATGATATCCAACTCCAAATGGAGCAATGTGCTGGGTGTGCTTTGGGCAAGAAGCAATAGCTTTAAAAAAAAATGTTCAATAATAGTAAACTCATGGGCATTATTACGTCCCCACAGCTCTGCTCCATCTAAAGCCCACGGTTTAGCCTGTCCATACACGTTTATTGATGGTAAGATTGCTCCACTCCGTGGCTATTAGCAAACCTTCTCACCACGCTGCAGATGCGATCTAAAGTTGTGGTGGCCTTTGCACCATTTAATATGACACCATTATGGAAAATGGATCTCCAATCATTCCTATATAATGCCTAATGGAAATATTGGAACCTTGTGGGGGATAGGTTCTATAGTTTATGGTAAGAAGCCATTGAACCAATCTTGGGTTCTTCAGAACAATCTGAATGCAATCACCCTCACCGCCTGGCATGATCTTCCTTTCACAGGAATCCATGTTATCTCGAATAATCGAGGTACACCCCATCATATACCGGATCCTATGTATGCACTGTGAAGGCATCATGAAGTAAGACACAGACACCAGATTCAAAGTTCAAACAAAAATGGTTTATTAACTTAAATGTCAGGATGGTTGAAGGCCTAACTTGCTCTATGCTAAAATGGGATTTCCCTACCTAACAAAACTAGGGATAGTCTGAGTCAGTAAGTTCAACTTAAAAGTATGTCTGTGTCATAAACCTATACTTGCCCTCACAACTAAAGCTAAACAATGTGTAGGGATATCATTATCAAAAGAAACAGTGTTCCGAACAAAATTCTGAGCTTCTTCCAGCTCCTGGCTTATTTTTCAGCTGCCCTTGCCCAGGTTCACAACAGTTTCACAAATTCTCAAGGTTCCTTTCCCCAAGCGGACAACACAGTTCCAAAAAGGGGTCTTGAGGTCCCCTTCCTCAAGACAACCACAAAGTCTCGGGGTTACCTTTACCACCACGACAACACTGTTCAAAAGGAATCTCCTAAAGCCTCACCAACACTTGCAAGGTATCAGGTTTCCCTTCCACAAGACCTCAGCTTGCCAGCTTATACTTCGTTCCACCTTTCAATATTCAAAACCACTTCCAGGTCAACTTAACACTCTTTCTGGTTTCTTGGCAGTTCATTCAGATTGCTTTCTTGTGCTTCTCTTCAGCAATCTCTTTCATACACTTGCATCTGCTCTCTGTATGTTTCTTTGGCTTTCACTGATAGGTTATTCTGGTCTAGGTGCAGTTGTCGGACCACACGGTCCACCCATTACATGCCACGCAACCATTAACCATCGCCTTGCTTGCCCACACACGTTCTTCTGTAACTGTACCTGTGTTCTGGTTCACATTCACTTGGCTTTCTCCTTGCCAGCCTTTTAGCCTTGCCACAATGTGTTGTCCTCTTTGCCAGTCTCTTGACTTTGCCACAATGTACTCTTTCATACAGTTCACTTTGTGGTGCTCTCTTTCTTTCACCACATTGCTTTCGCACTTTTCAGCATTATTCAATCTTTGCTTTTCACTGCATTTCCTAAGATGCATTATTTGCTTTCAATAGATTGTACATGTACTAAACACAACCTTGTCATCTGTTCATCGGTTTGTCAAAATCTTTCATTTAATCCACTATTAAATAGTTCTGAGCTTTTTTCCTGCTGCTCATAGTTCATCTTATTCGCAATTTCCATCACAATCCGTTGCTTTGGGTTCACTATACTTGGCATCTCATCTTTCGTTCATTCGGCATTCACTTCTTTCTAACAGCCTCCAGGAGCGCCGAAACCAGCAGGCGTCAGGGCGCACAAGTACACAATGGACAACAAAAACATGGGACAGGAGGAGGGTATAAAGCATCGGATAGTCAGGCATCACTCAAAGAAGGGTCTTGAGGGTTCTCGTGAAGGTTCTGGAACTGTTTTCAAGTCGTACAGAGACTGGAAGAGTATAACAGAGCTTTGCTGAAATTATGGCAAAGGATTTGCCCAGGCCTTTGGTCTGCTTAATGGCTGGGCAAGCAACCTGCATCAGATTAGATGAGCCCATGTGATCTAGTTAGTTCGTAGTTTGTCACTAAAGATTTCAAGTAAGCTGGGGGTTTTCCATAGAGACATTTGTGCACCAAGGTGGCTACTGTATCCCAGCATTCACAGGGAGCCAGTGCAGTGCCTGTCTGTGGGAAGAAATATGATTTCTTCTTAGGACTTTTTTTAATGATATGTACTGCATAATTTTGGACAATCTGTAGTCTCTGCAAGCTCTGTTTGTCAGCTCCTATCGAGGAGCACATTGCAGTAGTCAATCCTGGAAAGTATAACCAATCGTGCTACAGTACAGCAGTTGTTTTCAGTGAGGAACGGACAGATGTTTTTTAAGAGTCTTAGGTAGTAGGTGCGATTTTTTGCAACCTTTTTGGTATAGGTTTCTGTACTCAGGGAGGAGTCGAGATGAAAACCGAGAATTTTTACCTCACGTAGTACGAGATGTTACAGTCCTGTATGGCGAAGGATTGATAATTGGGCTTTAGTTTAGCTCTTGCCTGAAATGATCCAAAGATTAGAGCTCTGTATTTCCTCTGTTGAGGCACATCCAGTTTTCTCTCATCCAAGATTCAATCAGATCGAGGTTGGGTGCATCTAAGGTGTAGTCGCCAGAGAGCTCCAGAACCAGCTGGGTATCATCAGCGTACTTGTTAACAAAGACTCCTGATTCTTGCAGGAGACTGCAGAGAGTTCTAGCATATAAGGTAAGGAGTACCGGGGACATACATGCTCCCTGAGGCACTCTGCAGGTTAAAGGGGCGGGTGAAGAGGAGGCATCTCCCCAGCAGACTTTGGACAGCCGTCCAGTCAGGAACAACTGGCCCCATTTAGAAGTCCTCACAAAGCAGTGGCCTATGTCTCTCAGGTTATAGAGTAAGCGCTCATGGTCTAGAAGGTCAAAAGCTGCTGATAAATCCAACAGGACAAACAGGCCGGCCTTTCCTCTTTCCGTAATTCCTAACATATGTGTCTGCAGATCGATGCGATCGGTCTCAGTGCTGTGGCAGGGTTGAAAGTCTGAATGACTAGGATGCAGTACACTGATGGATTCAATGAACATCTGCAGCTGTAGAGTGGCCACTTTGTCCATGATTTTTAATAGAAAATTGCAATTTGTTACTGGTCTCAAATTACTTGAGTCGTTGGGATCTAGCCCAGGTTTTTTTAACAAAGGAGTCACAGTTAAATTTAAAAAATTTCTGGGACAACACAGGTTCGAAAAGAGGCATTTATAAGTCTAGCCAAGAATGGGGCAAAACGTTCCTTATTGTCTAGGATCAATTTAGGTGGAAAGGTATTTCCTGGACAGGCAGAAGGATGCATTGTGCCAGATATACCCAGTAATTCAGGGATGGATACTGGATCAAGTTGAATGCATGGGGGTCTGAAATTAGGGAAAGGGCTTTAATAGTAAGGTTATTCGTGTTATGTATTTCGAGACTTTATTTTCGAAGGCCAGTTGCACCTTTTTGCAGTCCAGATTAGAGGGAGCAAACGCCACAGATTGTGCTTTTGGTTTTTGTAAGTGTTTCAAGATGTCAATAAACTTCTTAGCTTTATTCCCGGCTTCCTCATTTTCTTGTTGAAGAATTTTTTTTTTAGATTCAATGATTGCAGTTTTGTAGGTACTTTTATTGAAGCTCTTGGGAGAACACTTTTTTCTGCCCTACGTTGTCACAAAATGGTTTGGTTTTCAGCAGTGCAAATGTATCTAGTAAGCATCCAAGCTCAGGGTTAAAGGAGTCAACAAGTTGCTCCAGGGGGTCAGCTGTAGATGCAATGGTCATACATTTAGAGATGCATCTCTGAAAATCCAGAGCGTGTACTTTTTTAAAGTTCCAGATGGTAACTTTTTTAGGCGAATTGTTTACCTTAGCGAGCGGTGCATGGAGGTGAATGAGGAAATCTATCATGTAATGGTCAGACCATGTACATGGTGAAGTGTTGTTAACCTGGACAGTGAGGTTTCTAGCCACAGTACAGTCTAGGATATTGCCTTTGGCTGTTGTAGGGTATTTGTTAGTTACGAGGTACTAAATATTATTGAGGGCTGTTTCAAGGGCAATCGTTTCTTTGTCAGCGGGGTTCCCTTCACCAACGGTTTAGATCACCTCTGAAAAGTGAGGCACTATTGGGCCCGTTGTGATCGTGCAGGAGCTGTACGATTTCTTCATTAAAGGAGGACATTTTCATAGTGGGTCGATAGAGGAGGTTGAGAGATCAGGATAAAGTTAACACTGCTGCATGGGGTGGGTGTTATTTTTAAATGCTGAATTTCACAGTTAGTGCAGTGGCTTGGAGCTTTAAAGAGTTTAATGAAGTTTCTTGCTATTATTGCCACACCTCCTGCAAGACCTGCAAGACCCTGACCTCTGTTTTGACAAAATATAGAGTAGTTTTCTGGAGTGGCTATCATGACCCTGAGACCACTGGCCTCTCTGAACCAAGTTTCAGTTAGAAACAACATATCGATGTCATGTTTAACAATGTATTCATGGAAGTCAAGAGCATGCTTAATGAGGGACCTCTTATTTAATAGGGCTAATTTGAGTGTTTTTGTTGTCTGAGGACTGAAAGAGTTGTCCATGCTGAGTTTTTCAAGTTCAGTAGATGGCAGGTGCAAAGTATGTTTTTTGCTAGGATGATCTTTAGGTTGTGTGGAGTGGCATGTAGAAGTTTGAGGTAGCACGCTAGCGATCGGATTATAGTCCTTTTGTGAGGTTAAAAGGTGTTTGTTAGGGAATAAGGATTCTTGTACAGTCTCTTGTGTAGGGCGGGTTTGATTTCCTAGCATAGTTAGGATTCTCAAAGGTGGGTGGGGGTTTAACAGCTGGTCGAGGGGAGCCGCCATATGTCTAGAAGCTCGAGTCCCCTCATTATGCCACTCAGCCCTGATTTATTCATGCAGCGGATTAGCAGCTGGGGGGTTGTACATGCTCAATTACGGTGTCAGTGGGAAGGGCCGGCTATCTGCTGTTGCCTCCAGATACTGGGCTATAATAGCCAAACGGTTTGCTCTCTGGCAAGCCAGCAACAGATCGAGGTCAGTCGGGTATCCCATAGTAGTTGATTCTTCCTGTTAGCATGCTTTGTTAGGTCTCTAGAACACTTCCTATATTATTTGAGGAGTCTGTTTGTCGGGGCTATTTTGGAGCAAGCTAACTGTATTTGCTCCCTTGTTTGTAGTAAGGAGGCCGGAGTGGATTATTAGGATTTACTTGTTCTTTGGGCTGAGAGGCCTATGGCACCTGTTCAGTGCATTCCGTCGCAGATGGGCAAAGACTGTGCTTGGCTCAGGTGCGTCTGCGCAGGTGCGCCTGGTCACCTAATTAGTACAGAGCTAGGACTGCTGGGAAGGGTAGTTTCTTTCCCACCCAGCGTTTTCAGACAATCTGTGTAAATTTGAATCTAGCTAACTGCAGCTGCTTTAAAAGCAAGTCTAAAGTTGCATACAGTGCAGTCTTGTTAATATACACAAAGATGGATTCAATAAAGCGTATTTCAGAAAAAACGTTTTAGCATACAATACGTCAGCAATTATCTGCAGGCAGTTAGTTCAGTGTTTACGCGCTGCTTCAGAAGATGAATGCACGCACCAGCTGAGAGTAAATGAAGCTAATAACAGTCTCATGTGTCTTCCAACAATGATGATAGTTATCCCCGCTGCTCTGCCGATACGTTCCCTTTGGACTGCAAGCCCGGCTCGCACTTCGCTCCATTCTCTATGGGTTGCCGGTAGCTCTGCCTGCTTACCGCAGACCCTGCCAGTAGCTTGCAGCTACCTGATTACTTCCATGTCTGCAGGTCCTGCTACAGACACCTGACCCATGATGCCCCCACTGCTGTGGCCCTCTCATGGCCTGCCCAGGCCTCGGCTCCACAGCTCCTTCGGGATACTTGCCGGCATCCTGGCTACCCAGACGGAACAATACGCAGCTGCCTCCTTCTGCACAGGATTCTCTCCTCAGTCTCACAATGCTCAGCCCGGAATCTTTCCTGCTGGTCTCTCCATTCTCCTCGTCGGCTCCACCTTTCATGCACCTGCAACCATTTGACAGGTTGCAGGTGTGAGTCTTTAGGTACAATTGCCTGCCCATGGTTAGTGGAGTACCCGGGACATGCATGACCCTTACACCAGTTTGTAGGCTTCTTCCTCGTGTCAGTACTAGAGTGGTGAAATGACATGCTAGTGTGCGCTACTCCTAGTCGCCTCTTCCTCGTCCCAGTACTATAATGGTATGAATGAGGTGAAATGAGAGTAAATGTTTGCAATAGCCTATAAAAGCAGGGGGAGGGGAGGCTGGTTCTCATAAGGAAAAGGGGGTGCCATGTCTCATCTGTAGATATCTTTTCCCAAATCCCCAAGGACCTTCCACCCAAGTGTTCCTCCCTTGCATCTCCACCCTCAGGGTCAGGATCTAAAAGTGATGGCCTTACCCTGGCCACCTGAGCAGAGGATCCAAGGGGTGTAGGTGCGAGGATACCCTCAAGTTTCTCACAGCACTTATTACCCAATGATTCATTCAATTCATAATGTCCTCAATGTGATCTGGGGACATTATGCACCACCACCAGACATCCCTCCCTGGGAGATGGCCTTACATGGGCCCAGTTATTAGCTCTATAATAGTAGGTGCAACATCTTGCTATGGTGTGGTCTTCTCTGGGAAGAAACCTAATAGATGCCCAGCTATTGGTTCTATCATGCGAGAATCTAATTCCCAGGATTGTGTTGCTAGTCGGGGGTCCATTATCCATTTGGGGCTTCCATGCTCCCGTTGGCGGGTTGGCACTAGCATGTTTATCGAATATCTCAGTAAGTGCCTTAAATCCAGCGGGCAATTTAGAGGACCTATGCATACATGCCAACATTCTGAGGCACCTGAAAGGGAGATTTCGTCTGAGAAATCGGGAGGCATAAAGTTTCCCATAGGAATGAATTGGGGAGAGAATTATTTTAGGTGGGAGATCGTGAAAAATAACAATATTTGTCACTGAAAAATCGGGACCCATCCAGCCCTACTACAGTGGCAAGACCATAGGACCTCCCACAGATGGCATTGTCCCTACTGGCAAGTTAGGCATCGGTTGCATGGGGTGACAGCGAGACTCGGATTTGTCAGTCCTACGGGTTGAACCAGGGGTACATGTTGTACATTTAATTAAACTACCATCACATAATTGCCCCACGAATTTGGTTAGAGCACTAACAAACGCTTGTCAATATTTTTAGTTCGGTCATAAACTCTTGATGAGTTATCCCATGTTGTTCTTCCCGGCAGGTTGGTATAGCTGTTAATAAGTCAACCATTTCTGGACAATCTACACATATTACCTTGCCACCAATAGATTTAACAATGCTACCAATAGGGGTCTTTGGAATTGATTTGCCCTCATCAGTGGTCTGGCCCAAAACTTCAATCCTATTGGAATGATCAGGAGATTGGAGATTTTGAATTACCCTCCTCACTGGTCATGCTAAGAACTTCAAATCTATTGGAGGTAGGTACAGTGGGGATAGATGCAGCAGCCTCTACTGCGTTAACTTCCACACTCACTTCTTTTCCCTTTCCCCTTGACCCTGCAGATGTAGTTCAACTACCCTTCCTGGATTGGTAGGGTATAGCTTTTACACCCTCACATCCACTGATTCTCCCAACTTCAAAGACCTCTAGATGGTTGGTGAGATCCCCCTTCCCTTTCCCTTCCCTGTGGGTCTGATTGCCTTTAGGGGCCCCCATACCAGCGTGAGTCATCTTGAGCTGGGCCAATCCCTTCTTGCGGGTCATTACAGTTAGATTTCAGGCTATTCAATTTAGTACCCTTAGTGCACGTCACACTCCCATCAATATTATGGAGCAAGTCCTTAATTTCAGAAATCAGGACATTCACCTCTTTGATTGGTTTGAAGATTTCAAATACATTTTTGAGGCATTGCTAGGGGAGATGTTAACGTTTGCCTTCCTTTTGGCCATATTCAGGAGCCACAAAACAAGGGCCCAGCAATAGGGTTAATAAATGTAAATATGCGGGGAGCCTCTGTGCTGAGACTCAGATGCTCTGATGTTCGAGGTGCAGAGAGTAAAGTGCAACATGCAGAATACAAAGAGCAAAGAACAGAGCACACATATTTAAACAATGATTTAAAACATGCTGTCCATTAGCCCAAATACAAAATGACTTAAATAATAACTTTAAACACTTAACCATTAATTTAAATTCTGTGAATCAAAAGCAAACACTAAGATCACGTACTATAAAACACAGGCACACGAGAGAAGCACCTCCCTGCAAAGTACCTAAGAATAACTAGCAAGTCCAAAGAGGGCTCCCAGAGCAAGCCAAGAACAAGGCAATGCGTATCATACGCTTGGCATGTGTTGTGTTTCGAAGTGGGGCAGGCAAGGCCCCCTAGACCTGGCACGCGGCGCGGCAGCACAGTAACAGGGACAAACACAGTAGATCTAGTGTTGGTGTCAAAGACTGCCTTTGCAGGCTTTCGCTTCTCCCTTTATTCCCTCTCAAACTGTAGTCTTAATGTGCCACTGTTGGGTGCTCCTTCTCATGCTTGTCGGTAGATGGCATTCAGGATGTATCCTTAGAGTCGGGTGGAGGGCACCAGCCGTCTGCGGAGTGAGTATTGTATGCTGTCCTCCCTCTGGGGGGTGGTTGATCTAGGTGGACTCCTTTCTTTTTTTTTAATTAATATAGTGTGTTACAGTTTACAAAACAAACTTTTCACACTAACAGAATTGAAATAGAAGTTCAAAGATTCACAATAAAATTAACTTTACATTTTTAAGACTTCATTTCATAAACAAAAAAAAACGTAAGAAAAGAACATTCCAAATTACTTGTTTCTTCATATAAAACTTGTACATATGGTTTCAAATTACTCAAACAGAAAACATAAAAGTCTAATACTGGAAGCACGCTCACAGAAAAAAACTTGTTGCAATATATGCAATACTGTTGATATCTAAAATTCAGTTGAAGGAATTCTCACTCTATGCCATTTTGAAAGCACTTCATTTTCACCATAAGTTCTTCTTCAATTGTAAATAAAGGTCTAGCTAATGCACACATGAAAGCAACAAAAGTATTGTTCATGCATTTGTACCATATCATTTCACTTGAAGAAATTGAGTTCCCAACATTTTTATCTCCCAGAAACAAAATTCTTTCTTTTTCAAAATGTCTACAAGAAATGACCTGATGTTTTATAGTTTCTCTTTGGGGAGCTATCTCGCAAAAGCGACATACCTCTGAATCAAAATGAATCCACTGACTGGTGCGTTCTTTTGAATTTATACTTTGACGTCCGGGAAACATTCTATATACATCAGCCTTGCAGCCCTTTTATGCGAATGTAAGGCAAACTCCCTCTACAACTTATAAGTATCAATTTTGTCATATACATCAACCCAGTCCATTTGATATAACCTTTTTTTAGAATAACTCGCTCTCGTTGTTAGATCTTCTTTCGTGATGTTGATTCGAAGAAGTGCAAGATTTATTATTTTTTTAAGAGTACAATAGAATTAGGATTATCTAAAAAAAGCATCCTAGAAAATTCTTCATAAACAGAATTTCTGGGGGGATTTAACATTTTAACATAGGCATTCATTTGCCGCCATAAATGGCGCGAGGAAAGACTTGACAAACCCAATTCTATACGTATACATGCATTTGGAACGGATTTAGCCAAATTTAAGACATGTTTCCAAACGCACCCTTGAACCATGTCTAACAAATCATCAATGTTATGTAGGCACAAATCCAAATTATACAAAATTATTGGTTCAACTTTTAATAAGTAGAACTGAAGTGCAGGATTTAAGGAAAATTTACAAAATTTCTGATAAATGATTTTTAATAAGGAAATCAAAGGTCTAACTTTGGTTGTTAATAGATTGTTCCAATATTTTTTAGAAAAATCATTGGAGATGTCAAAACCCAAATATTTAAGTGTAGAGATTCTTTCCAGTGTATGCCCATTGAGAGTCCATGTGGATCGAGGGATTTTTTTTGAACCTGAAAAAATTTAAATCTTGGATTTACCAACATTTGCCTGTAGATTATGCTCTGTAGCAAAAGTGGAGAAAACCTGTAACTCCTTTCTCTGTCTCTGGATGCTGGGGTTTCTCGAGCTGGCGTCTCAGAGGTTTCTTTCTGTTCCCCGGCCAGTAGTGTTGGTGTTGGTGCAGCCGCCGTGGGGGTTCCGTCCTTTTGAGATTCTTCCCACAGGGTGTTTGGTATCCGCTTGAAATGGGACACATTCCTGGTGACGGTCTCTGACCCTTGCGTGGCAGTGGCCAGCCCATGCTCTTAGTGGGTGATGGTCCAGGGAAGGGACTCAAAGGGGAGGGTCATCTTCCCGTGCGGCGTTCGGTTCCTCCCAAGTGCTGTGTCCCATACTTGGAGGTGGCTGGATGTGGCTCTTCTCGAGCTGTCTTCTTGTATATTGCGCTCTTGTCTTTTTTGTTCAATTCGTTCCAAGTCTACTTGTGGAGGGTGCCAAGAGTGGTGAAGGGGGAGTCCTGCTTGGATGGGTACCCCGAACATCAGGGCTGTGAGGCTGACCTGGGTGGCTCTGTGAGGGGTTTGCCGATATGATCGAAAAAATCGGTATAGTTCGGGTAGCCATGGTTGTCCCTTGTCTTTGGCGATTCTTACACACTTATTGATGGATGCCATAAACCTCTCTGCATCGCCGTTGGATTGGGCCAGTATGGTGTGATGTGGTGGTGGCGAATTCCCATGTTCTCAATGAAGCATTTGAACTCCTTGCTTTTAAATGGGGGACCGTTGTCGCTTTTAATCGATGACGGTATGCCATGTAACGCAAAAACAAATGCTAACGCTGTTGTGACGGTTGCTTTGTCGGTGGAGTTGACTCAACCTCTGGGTATCTTGTGTATTTGTCTACCGCCACCAGCAGGTAGGCTTCATTGGCAATTGTGCAGAAATCAACGCTCACTGCGTCCCAGCGGAGTTCGCTTCTTGGTGGACATGCCATGGACTCTGGTGGTCCGGGTCTGCAGATGGCTAGACACACTGCACATGTTTCGATGAGAGCAATGACTTTCTGCTTTATTTGCTGCATCCATACTCTCGATTTAAGGAATGCTTGGGTCTTTACGATCCCCTGTTGCCCTTTGTGCGCAAGTTGGAACGCTCTCTCTTGTAGGTTGGTGGGCATTACGATGTGGTGTCCCTTAAGGAACAGGCCTTCCAGAGACACAGATAGTTCATGTCGTATCCCGAACTGGGCTTGCATCATCTCTTGTGCCTGGGGTGTCCGGTGGGCGACCGGGGTGAGGAAAGGTTAGTATTGCTTCCTTGGTCATTTGAAGGCAGGGGTCTTTGTCTGTTTCTTCTACTATTTCATCTAGCTTCATTGTCTTTGGTTTGGTGCAGGTGATGATATGGCATACATGTTCCTCTGTTTCTTTGGCTGCTTCGCATCTGGCTGCAGAGGCAGGTTGGGGGTGTTGCGACAGTAAGTCTGCGGGACTGTCGGCCCCTGCTCTGTATTGTACCTTGAGGTCGAATTGCTGTAACTGGAGAATCCAGCATTCGATCCTGGCTGGGGGTGTGGTGATGACCCCTTGAATATTGGGACATGGGGTTTATCGTCAATCAGCACTTTCACTGGTTGGCCCAGGATGTACACATGAAAGTGTCTGCAGCCCCATCTGATGGCGAGGGCCTCCTTTTCGATATGAGCGTAGTTCCTTTCGGTGGGAGTGAGAGCTCTGCTAGCAAAGGTGATGGGAACTACAGTTCTGTCTTGGTCAGTTTGGGTGAGGACTGTGCCCAGGCTGACGGGGCTGGCATCCACTAGCAGTTAAGTCTTTCGCGACTCGTCGAAGAACTCCATGGTGGCGTCGCTGGATAGTGAGTCTTTGATCTTCTGGAATGCTGTCTCTTGCGCCTCTCCCCACTCCCACGCCGACTTTGCTTTTGTGAGTGGGGTGGCAATTGTGGCCAGATCAGGGATGAACCGCCCACAGTATGTCACCATGCCTAGGAAGCTGCAGAATTCTCTGGCATTGGTGGGGGCCTGAGCGTTTTTGATGTCACCCACTTTTCCGGGATCTGGGGACACTCCTTTTTCGTTAAAGGCATATCCGAAAAAGCTCAGTGTGAATTTTCCGAATTCACATTTTTCTTTCTCGCCCTATTGCCACATTGGGCAGGTGCATGTCAATGCATATCCTCACTGCTTGAGGCTGTTTAGGCTTTGCTGTTACCACCATGGGGGATACCCCAGGGTGTGGGCCTATGGTCTTTTCAATTATGTGGTGGTCCTTGAGTTTGTTCAGTTCTGCCTCCACTGCTGCCCTCATGTGGAAGGGGACTCTTCGGTGTCGGTAGGCCCTCGGTTCTAGTGTGGGGTTGATGTGAAGTTTTACCGTCCCGCCCTTCAGGCAACCAATGCCTTGAAACAGTTTCCTGTGTTTGGACAGCAGGTGGTTGATTTCTCTGGAGTGAATTGCAAATGTGAACAGTATCAGTTCTAGTCTTTCAGCGTTGGGGCATTGCTCAAGTTAGGCTTGCATTTCAACCCTAAAACAAGCACCAATTCGGAGCAGTACAATTTCGGTGTTCCGATACAGGAGCAGTGCGAGAGTGTGGAGTATGTGACAGCTCTACGACATTTAAAGAATCCTTTGACAAGCACATTTGTGATCAATTCATGATTCACTGCAATAGCAATAAGATTAGAGAGGAGTTATGGTTAAAAGACGACCCCACATTGGATGAGTTGTTAGACATTACTAAGTGGGTCCAAAACTCGATGGCCTGTGTTGCAAAATTAACAGAAAAGGAGAGAGGAGAGACTTAAGTGGAGGTCTTAAGTATAGTGGATGGAAATCAGAAGAAGAAAGCAAAGGAAAAACCGGTAATGAAAGGAACCAATGACCACAAGAACAACAGATCAAAAGGGGAAAAGAGAGAAGAACGTTTATGCTTCCGATGTGCTAGCAATTCACACTTTTCCGGATCAATCGCATGTCCGGGTCGAAGAGTTGTGTGCGCAAAATTGCCAATTGCTGCAAAAATGTTACATTTAATCAGAAGAGGGTTTTGTATGTAAATGAAGAAGAAGGGCAAAGATCGTCTGAGGAGGAAAAGGGTTGTCATGTTGAAAATGTCACCATTAACATGGTTCAGGGAGTGGATGAGGAGGAGTTTGAGCATCCATATACTAGTGTGAGGGTGAATGAAAAAGAGATATCAATGATGGCAGATTCTGGTTAAAAAATGTTGCTCATGTCTATAATGGTGTTTGAGCATGATATGGAAGGGGATGTTTGGAATTTGATAGAGCCAGATGTCAACCATGGTGGGTACAACCAGGACAAGATAGAACTGCTCGGATATTTTGAAGTGAAATTTGAATTCAAGGGGAGTTATGCACATTGGAAGGTGTATGTGACCAAGAAATGGATGACAGTCCAGGGATGTCGTGATCAAAAGAGACTGATGATAAGGTTGGACCCAAATACTGATGACCAGGTCTTACACGTGGGTTCAAGAGTGTGAGAGAAATTCTAAACTGTGTTTATAAAAGGTGTGGGAAAAGTGAAAGGTATGAGACATCAAATAGTGTTAAAGAGAGGAACTGTCCCGGTTAGAGCGAAATTATGGCCTGTGTTTCTAGCTTTGAGAGATGGGGTCGGTCAAAAAGGAAGTGAGTAATCTGTTGCAAATTGACATAATTGAAAGGGCTGGTGGAGTTGAGTGGACATCTACTTTGGTTGTTGTGAAGAAATCATCTGGTGATTTGTGCTTTTGTGTGGACCTACGTGAATTGAATAGGTGTGTAATGATAGATCAACATCCTTTGCCCAATATGGGGGAAATGTTGGCCATGGTTGGTCAAGGGCATGTGTTTTCTAAATTGGACATGGATTTGGCATTTCATCAAGTTGAACCTGAGGAAAGGTGCAGAACATTGACTGTGTTTATTACGCATGATAGAGTGTTACAGTTTCGTAGGATGCCCTTTGGTCTTGTTTCTGCATCTTCCGTCTTCCAGAAAGCAATGGACAGACTTTTCAAAGGGATGAGAGGTATGTTTGAAAGAAAATCTTAAACAACCACCATTTCTTTCAGTCATTGTCTAACACAGTATGCAGATTTAAGCACTGTCCTCTTTCCAGTAAGCCACCATCCGGGCCTCTTAAAGGGAATGCCAAGGACTATAGCCATTCCCCACTCACCCATTACTTACACACACAGCTGTGCCTGCAGCAATTTCATCAGTTAATTGTACTTACATATAGAAGCCAGAAGCTGATCACTGTGGGTGGAGGGATATGTGGCGGTTGTGGAAATAAACAACTAGGCTGTCTCTGCAAGATAGCTAATCAAGATGTGACATAAACACATTTCCAACAGGGCCCATGTTCGAATCCGCAGTAGGACAGCAAAAAACAAAAACGCCCTTTCCTGCCACAGTGCACTGGGTAAGAAAATGAAATGGAACGATTGCTGACTTTTCACAAAAGATGAAGAATGGAGTACTTTTTAGTTCCCACTCACATAGACCTATGCCTAGACCTTTCACTTAGACCTCAGAACTACTGCCTGTTTCACCTCACAGCAGTGGCACTGCTTAGTCTGCTAGTACTCTCCTGCCCTCACACTGGAATGATACAACTGTGCTCCCTCACACTGGAATGATACAACTGTGCTCATCACTCCACTGTCCTTGCATCAACCCATTGATTTTTGTCTAAGGTAAGCACATATGTTTTCCCTGGCACTTGTCCATCTGGCTGTGATGTGTGACCCTCATATGTGAATTTACCTTTTAATGTAATGTGTCCCTCCCACATGTAAGTCCCAAGCTAATAAAAGGAACCCCAGCAGACACATACAGGAGAATGGCTGCAGACTCCAATTATGGAACTCCTGTTGTCTCTGTCTCACACTTTGGGCCAGCAGGGGTATACCGTGTGATCACAGTGCTGCAGCCCTGTCCTGCAGGCCCACACTGTGTAATCAAGGTCCTGCAGGTCTGGGCCCCCCAGACCAGCCTGGTGCCCTGAGTCCAGCCCCAGACATGCCAACATTCCGACTCACCTGGGCGGGAGATTTCATCAGAAAAAGTCGGGAATGCATAAGATGCATGGGGACTAGAAGTATTTTAGGCGGGAGAACTTGAAAAATAGCAATATTTTTTTCACGAAAAGTCAGGAGTCTCCCGCTTAGACGGGAGGGTTGGCATGTATGCAGCTCACGCAACCACCATCCAGGATGCTACCGCCATCCAAGATGCTCTGGCACCCAGGCTGTGTCCCAACGGCCTCACAGGGTCCTACCCTGCAACACCAGTAAGTCTGGGTGACCCAGGCACACCAACGTGGTGCTGGGTCCCCAGCACCTGTGAGGCCGGCTGTGTGACCGCCGCCGGCTCCACAATACTGGCCTGGCCTCAGCACTCGCTTAGCCCTGGGGTCCTCTTCCCCCCCAAATCCCCCTCAGCAATTGCACGCTACTCTGACCTGCACTTCCCTTCCCTCATTAGCGCATTCCGCTCTGACCATTACCCATCCTCCCCACTCCCCTGCACTTCTTACTGCACTTGCACAATCCGAATGACACAAAGCCTATTAGGATCGTATTTTGTTTTTCTTCCCTGCCCACCCCTTTTGCCTTGTTGCGCTTATTTGCTGTAAAGGCGCATTATAAATACCCAATAAATAAATAAATAAGCTATGTTGGTTTTCATCAATAAGTTACGTCATTATATGGTTTCACAAAACTCGGCTGCACACATGCTCTGCCTCTGATATCGTACACTAATAAATACTGCTGGAAGGTGCAGTCAATATTTCAAATTCAACTGATCAGTTTCCGCATTTAGGTCATACATGTCATCTGTGCAGCAATCTGATAACCTGATACTCTTTGTACAGATGTGTTTTCACTTGGTAGCTGTAATGTTCTACGAAGCCGCTATTTTGTTTAACATGTTAATACTATTTATGCTTTTCAATTGCTCACGCTTGGTGATTTTTTTTTTTAATTAATAAAAAATCGTTTGAACACAGAAAAAGAAGCAAGCTGGTGGAACAGTAGTAGTAAACGTGTTGGCGTATTTTGCGACAGGCGACGCTCAGTGACAGTGAGCATGCGCTAATGGGTAAGTCTTCCTTTTTCAGTTTAATAATGGCTAAGTCTTTCTAATGAAAGAGGACAACCTAAACAGCGGCAGACACGGGAGTCGTTGCAGTCTATCTTCTCTGTCGACAAAAAAAATCCTTCTGGTTTGAGAGTGGTGGTGTTGGTTTGCGCATGCGCTTCTCTCCAGCGGCCTCCCATCCTAAACCAGTTTCTCAGGATTCCCAAAGCGAGTCATGATGGCGACGGGTGGCGGAAGGCCATGAGATAGCGACCCAGCAGCGCGCGCAGCTCAGACCCGCAGCTCACACAGTTAGAGGCGGAGCGGCTGGGGCAGGCGGGTCAGTGCGGGGGCAGTGGCAAGGGATCCCTGGAAAGGTGGCGCTATGCAGATCACACTGAAGACCCTGCAGCAGCAGACTTTCAAGATCGACATCGACCCCGAACAAACGGTAAGGATAGCGAAGGGAGGGGGTAAGACCACAACCTGGGGCCCCCGTCAAAGTGACGCCGCCCACTAGAAAAGTGCAGAAGGCTTCTTAATGTTTTTTTAACATGACAGATCGGTTACAAGTCTTGGGATAGGCTCTATCTTGTGGGGTGTTCCGACTCCCGAGTCCAACTCGATGCACGGCTGAGTATAAGCTCACCACGGCCAACTTTAAACATAGCCCAGAATTGACACTGCAGCTCATAAACAATAACACCTTAGGTTTGTTAAATCTACATGTAAAGTAATTCTCCCCCCCACCCCCTTTGCCTTTTATTGAGGTGTTTTTTTTTTCTTCAGGAGGGTGAAGATGCTAAAAAGTTGAGAAATGTAAGCATGTAGGTTAGGTAGTTCTAACAGGTGTGTTCCCTTGGTGGATAGCAGCAGGCGCGGTGCTGGAACTGCATGGTCATCCCAAATGTCTGTTTATGAAAAGAGCGCGGCTCACAATGTAATTCGGGTCTACGAGGAGGCAGCTAATACGATTTTGGGATCGATATGCGGTGAGACTGTGGAGGCAGTTTCTACAGGCCCGGCCCTCTACCAATAGGAGAGGCCGCCTAGCTCATTGAACAGTGTCACAGAGAACGACTCTTTCTCGGTGGTGTCTTTGGATATGTTTTGTGCTCGCTAGATTGAGCCCAGTGTCAATTTGTTAAACAGTGCGTGGCTGGCCCAGATTGCTTGAAAAACATGCAGTAGTGGTGAACAGTTTGAACCGAATAACTGTGTGCAGAGAACTTTTTATTGCATGATAAATAGCAAATAACGAACTGTTTGCATCCTTCTTAACAGTGCCCCCAAGTTGTTGGGGTGCCCTGTCCAGCCCCTCCTATCCCATCCACTGTATCGGTATTCACCCCCCCCCCCGCCCAGTTACGGGCCCATCTCATCTCCCCAGTACGTGATGTCATATGTCACGTCGTCCCCAGATATTGGGGCATCTTGGTGAACTTGTCTTTTGATATGGTTAAATTCAGAGGAGTTTCTCTCAGTGGTTGGGGTGATTTTATAGATTTATGTCCCGCTTATATGCAGACCTGAGTCAGGCCTAAAACTTCATTCGGCGCAAGCCTTAAAAGTACTTCAAAAACAGGGACAAGTACACACTAGCAGTGAGATTAAAATTGACTCAAATATAGTACATCACATAAGTTTTAAAATGATCGTTATAGAATTTGTGTCCTAACTATGCAAACATTTCTCAACCTCGGAGCAATGCAAAGGTACCTTTTTCATATTACTGATAAAACCACGATATAAATAGTATAAAGCAGACTTGGCTGTCCTATGGGTCTTCTTTCTGATCTTGGCTTATATCTTGCATCAACGCATAGTGTGTTATATCTTTCTCTATGAGCCAGCAATATGGACAAATGAAACTTTGGGAAGGAAGGGGGAATCTCTAGGTATACACTCGGCTAATCCGCAAAAAAGTAAAATCTGAAGGACGTTATTTGAGACCTGCCACTGCGTGATGCAATCCTATCCAGTTGTTTGTGGCTATGATCCCACCCACGCCATTTATTTTAAACTGCCAATACCAGATAAGTCCACATGTTCCAGTGTGACATTGTTCTGCATAAAAGAGGAAGGGTCCTTTTTTGCCCCTTTATCTCCTTGCATTTTGTATAATTAACCTTCAGATCTCTTTATCCCATAACATCAGTATATATGAGAGCCTGAGTGAAGTCTTCAACTCTCTCTAAAGCATTAGTATAAAGGTTGATCCAAGACACACCCGTTTCACATCCCTAACTATGATGAAGTAATCGGTACACTTGCTGGCAGATTCATGATGAATGGTAACCTGAGTGTCATGATTCATGAGCTTTAATATAAATGAAAGGTGCAGCAATATCTTTAAATCTTCTATCACCGCCCAGAGCCTAGCCCTATTCATATTGATGCAGAGGGGTGATGGATAAAGGCCAAATATATTGGTGCTTTATACAAATAGTATTTGGCCCCGCAATCAGTTGTCTCTGTGATTCTATTAATATCCCCGGGGCTGAAGCCCACTCTCTGAGCCTGCACATACCAATTTTCCTGTATCTAGTAGCGAGATTGGGCGGTATGATTACGGGGGTTGTTTGATTACGGGATGGCACAATCACCTTTTTATACAACGAGGGCTCTTCTACAGCTCGTGGGCATTTGTCCTGCAGCCCTAATAGCATTAAAACATTCAATAAAAAAAGATCCCAAAGTTCTCTAAATTTTACTTAAACAGATCAACAGGGATTGCATGGGAGCCAAGGCTTTTGAGCTGCTTGTGGAATAACCGCTTCAGTGACATCCCTCAATGTAAACTCTGCATCTAAACTCTGCTTAATAAACTGTGGATAATGTGTTGGATGAGAAGTAAATTCGCTGTTTAATTCATCCATAGAGTTGACCTCATCAAAATACTCTATCCAGACCGGAGGACTAATGTTAGATTCCTATATGTGTCAAAATGCTTAGCATGTGCGCATGACGCAAGTAGCCAAAATGTGCAAGATTTATTCAGTAACGCTGCATCTTCTAGTTCCTTCACCTTCCTCTTTGCACGTGTCTTTTATTTATTTATTTTGGTTTTTTTTTGCACCCTCACTTGTATTCTTATACGCATACCTCCCTGCTTTCATTTCATCCGAGTTAAGTGGAATTCTTTTAAGGGTATTAGAGCCCGTTTTTGCTAACTTAAAATCACGTGAGAACCAGCCCATGCTAATAAAAGCTCTATTCTTTACTTTTAAAGATTAGGATCTTAAGTGATGGCCAGCAATCTCCAGAAATTTTTCAGTTTAATGAGATAGAATTACAATTCTCCCCAGACCAAACAACATTTAATCTTGGGCAGTTGTATTCAAACCTTTTTTTGTGGAGCCCCCCCATGAGTAAACACATTGTCGATTTTCCCCCCACTCTCCCCTAGTAAAAATAGTGTCGCCGGGCCCCTCCAGATGCCATATCTGCTTATATTTTCTATTGAAAGCAGTCTTCATACTCCCTTTTTGAAGAGCGTTGAGTCCACCCTTTGGGCACCCCTATAGAGGCCAGCCCCACAGTTTGAAGACCACTCATCTAGGGCATCTCTCCAATTATAGCATGAGTAATGTTTTAGCCCAGTTAAGTGCTCTACCCATATTCGGTGCTACATTAGGCATTTGACACAAGTCTGAGGCATTCGTACACCCATACAAATTGAAGTGATAGCGCAGCATGGCCGATGAAAAACCTCCAGAGATCTCATTGCATACTTTCAATATAAATTCATGTATTGTAGATGCAAAACCAGAGCCTTTCAGAGTAACATTACCCGGTATAACAGGCAGCACTATTCCATTGGCAGTTATCGTGCCCCCTTCCCAGAGGAATTTAGATATGCAGTATGGATGCAGCATAACAACCCTCGGTATATCTGGGACTATACCTTAAGGCCTACCTCATGAATTAATGGACCACTACCCAATTTTAAGTTTAAAATCTCCTCCCTAAAATCAAAATATCAATGGGTGTATAGTATCTTACTACAGGGCGTTCTTGGATTGAATTATGATTGATAGTTTTTTTTTTTTTAAACTATAGGTGACTTGCACCAGATGCCAGGCAAGCTCGGTTGGGCTTGTGTGATCTGACCAGCCTTTGAAGAGGCCAGAGCTTTTTACATTTTTTGAGGGCATTAAATTTACATTTTCAGGGGAAACCCCGGCACTTTGCTATTTCTTAGTAAATACTATTTGACTAAGTCCTGTAAAAACTCAATGGTACTAAGAGAATTTATACCACACTTTATTACATCAGTGGAACCCCTACACAAATCGACATCAACAATCAGCAGACCCGGAGGGACTCATTGGTGACCAAATATTTTTCATGCTAGGCTTCTTATACAACATTCACATGGTTCTTTGATTTGCACTGTCGTGCTGAGGCTTTATCATGCAGATACCTTGTATGTAGTGCTGTACTAGGTTGTCTAGTGAGTAGGTGCTGAATCTACATAACCCCAGGGTGAAGAGGCACTGCCCCATCCATTTTAAAATGACTGTGAGAAGTATGTAGTCTACTCGGGTTAAATGTGATTTTTAACCAATGAAATACTAACAAATGAAATAACAAATTAAAAAAATGTAACTGGGTGTGGGGTGGAAGCGCTCCACCTAACTCCACCCACCACACACAGCCCCAGACCCCATTTAAACATTTACCTCCCTGCCCCATGTATGTTTGTTCGTTTTCTTTTCATTTTATTTTCTCTCGTTATAATCGCTGCATTCAGTCTACTCGATAGCTGTGGCTGCCATGCCACAAGGTTGGTTTCCACTCATTGTTTCTTGCCATGGTTGCTTAGTAACCCTTTCTGCTAGTGTGTCCAATATGAAACAGTCTCTAGGCCCACCCCGGAGAGGTTTTTTTCACATTTGTAGTTTTGATGAAGTGATTAATGTTCATTTTCCAAGCACTGGGGGGTGGTCTGGATGCTTGTACGCCCAGTCGACGTCCCTTTTCGAACTTTGAGGATAAGTGCAATGATCAGCACCTGCCGCTGGATGTCTACCTATGCGGGGAATGTGAATCTGGGCAGATACATGCATCAGAAATATGATTATGGCAAGTAATGTATGATGTTGCAAGAACATCAACTCATCCTGCAAGCGTATGTTGAGACATTACTACAGAAAGGAGCCATACAATTTGTCCCCTTTCTAGGTAAAGAAGGGTATTTATTCAGTGTACTTCCTTGTACCCAAAAAGGAATTAACCATTTGCCCTGTTTTAAATCTGCATCCTGCAATGTATGTCGAGCCACAAAAATTTGGGATGACTACACTGAAGGAGGTAATCCTTCTTTTCAAATGGGGGAATTATATGGCAACACTAGACATGAAAGATGCATACTTTAATATTTCAAAGTTGGCTAGTGCACAAGAAGTGGGGGACACTCATTATCATTACAAGGTGCTTCCATTCGGCCTAGCCTCATCGCCAAGAGTATTCACCAGGGTTCTAGCAGTGGTGGCGGCCCACCTTCACCGAAAATCCCTTCCAGTGTATCCTTATCTAGAAGACTGGTTAATGGGAGACACACCTCAGGCATGTCTGCTGACTAAGGTGGGGTGCTCAGACCATGGGAGCAATTCAAATAGAATTTTGGGCTTTTAAAAATGTGAATCCATCGCTTGCACGCCATTCTGCTTTCTTTGTCAACCCTTCCCATCTGCTTCTTGGTTTAGCCTCTCGTTCCTGTCTCCTGCTCGCCCTCTGAGCTCTGTGATTGAGCCCAGGATCCCTCTGAAGAGAGTAGCGCAGGCATCGTAGTCCGCACACTTGCAGTGGTTTCACGGTTTCACCATATCCGGTGCTCAAGACCCCCTCCACGTTATCAACTCAGCCGGGTTCTTTTTTCCCTCCACCTCCACCCTCATCCCTTGCAATCCGATTATCCTAGTCGGGCCTTAGCATTTCCCATTGGGAACTAGTCGTCTCGCATGCGAGCCAGGCGCACTTTTCACCGCAACCCACTTGCATGCTTTCTCGTCCCGCCGCGCCCACATGCAATCAGATTGGCCTAGCCAGGCTTTAGCATTTCCCACAGGGAACTAGTCCACTCGCATGCAAGCTTTTGGGTGCTGTGACCCAGGTGAGTGGTGGCATGCATTACGCGACTCCCAGCTGGCCATCTGTATTTATTTTTAAAATTCCCTGCACTCTGGTGCTCGAAAACCCCTGCCTGCCTACACCTCAGCCCGCTTCCATGCTTCCTCGTTCCACCACCCGCAATCCTAGCTTAGTCAGTCCTTTTCAAACACCCACTCTGGACAGCCTCTGCCTGGCAGCCCTTTAAGGGCCCCAATGCAAAGGGCAGCTCCCGAAGAAGCAGCTCCAGTCCGCGTTTGCCTGTGTTTGTCTGAGAAGCATGCCACCGTCAACCAGCAGCGACTGGTAAGGTAAGGGTGGTTTGGGTCGGGAGTACAGCAATTACTATATTCCAGTAAAGCCCTACCCTACTTAACATTGCACACCTGTGTTTAAGTTTCCGATCATGTATCTCAAATTTAGGCATTTCTGCATGTACTGTTGGTTCTCAAGTTGGGGTGTTTTTCTCCCACTGCTTAGGTAGCCTGAATTTGGGCAGTTTCTCCCACTGTTCAAGTGTCCCAATATCGGGTGTTCCACCATCTACTGTGGGATCTCAAATGTAGGCATTTCTGCATGTGCTATTGATTCTCAGGTTTAAGCCCTTTCTCCCACTGCTTAGGTAGCCCGAATGTAGGAATTTTCTACCACTGCTCAAGTTTCCCAGTGTCTGGTGTTCCACTGTGTGGTAGTGTTGATTCTCAGGTTTGGGCGCTTCTCCCGCTGCTCAGGTTTCCCATCCTTGGGTGTTGCACTGTGTACTGCTGAGCCTTGGGTTTGTACGTTTCTTTGTGCACTGTAGAGTCTCAAGTTTAGGAGTTTCCACCCCACTGCTTGCGTGTCCTACGTTTGGGCGTTAATGTGGTGTTGGGTCTGAAATATACTACTTGGGTGTCCCAAACCTATGTGTTTTGGCATGTGCTGTTGATACTCAACATAGGTGTTCCACCATGTACTGTTAAATTTCCCACTGCGCAAGGGTCTCAAGTCTGGGTGGTTCACCATTTGCTGCTGTATCATGTTTTAGGCTTCTTTCAATCCAATGCTGTGTCTAAAACTTGTAATAAACCACAGAAAGTGATGCCTCACGGTACAAAATAAATCTGATTCAGTTGTGGCTCAAGTAGTAGAGGACTGTGGCAGGCAAATGCAGAATAACAATTAACTTAATATGTATCTATAATTCATATACAAAACGATCAATGTGTGCCAAGGCACCAAAAAACCTCTTTACAAATGTGCACATTTGAAAGTATACATTGTGCAAATATGCAAGTCATGTATGTCACCGGTCTTAAATGAGGACCGAAGGTATCAAACATTATGCCAATGTACACATACATGGTTGCAACCAACATTATTCATCAAAATAATCTCAACCCATTCTCAATGTTTCATCGGTAATTTGGAGGAGCCCAAATACAAATGGACAAGCTCCTCAATTCTTAATCTATAAATGTCCATATCTCTTAGTTTCGACGGTAAAACAACTAGTTCAATACATTTACGTCCTGAGGAAAGAACTAGTAACATTGGATGATCCTTCTGTATTTCTAATCCTTTTACACCATTCTATGAGATCTCTATGAATTCTAAAATGACATAAACACACAAATAATCCATTACAACCCAAACCTCCTGTCCACTGCCCACCACCCTGTTATTTTCTCCCATTATTCTCATTATAGAGCATTTACCATATGCTCGTTATTGATTGCATAGTGGGGAACAGCGGTCTTCAATCACAATTGCAGGAAAACATACCTGGAACAACATGATGCAAAATAGGGTCTTAACCTCTAATTCGCATATGTGATATTGTGTAAAAAAAAAAACATGTATTCCCCGACACGGCTACAACTAGATCACCAACCTCTACCATAGCCATAATTCGTCTGGCAGTGAGGCATGTTCATTATTCCTCCGACTTCAATTCCTCTCAGCAACTCATTTGTCTAAACTTTGGAGATTCATGAGACAGACATACGATAGTGTGTAAAACCAAATTGTAGACCCCTTAGAATCCATCAAATATATTTAAAGTTTTATTTGCTGTTTCTTAATCCTATTAGCCACAAATGCTGTTTTGCACCGCAAATATTGAACTTGCATGTTCCTCAACTTCAAACGTCCCTCTCAGCGTTTCTCGGGACAAGAAAACGCCAGATAGTTTGAAACGTGGTAATAAGTGTCAGGATTCCATGTTTTAGGAGGACGAACACTCATAACAGTAATGTAGTATGAAAAGGCACGTAATAGCGGGCACCATTTTGAAATGTCTCTGCATCCTTTATTCTGCCAGTCCATTCCGTACACCTTAATTTTAATGGAACATTCTCAACCTACTTGAAAATCTCAGAGGGATAGTTTTCATTTATTTTCCTTTCGTTTTCAGAGCGTTTACAAAAGACTCTGCATAGGCTGCAATCATCATTATTTGCTATTTTTTTGCAACCAAATGTAAGCGCAACAGACACCTTAACTCGCGCCAGAACACTATACAGCACGGTTAATGTATTATCCGCCTAAACCGTGCCAATAAAATGCTGGTATTTAAACGTGGAGCTGCTTAGCTCCCTTCCACATTAAATGCTGCCAATACCACTGTTTTTTAATGTGACGTACCACTTAAACTGATACATAACTTGTAGAGGACCATAGATGTCATATTATATCTGCCATCTGTCCTTGCAGCATGAATCTACGCTGCTCACTCCAGAACGCTGAAGTACTCTGTCCCTCACAAATGTGCTAAAAACAAACCCTACATACCGTGTTCATATAATCCTATTAAATGTGGGTACCAACCTTTTTATGTGTGTGGAAAATTCCATGTAGGCACACAGAGAAACTACTTGTACCAGTGCTCCTATGGTCATCCTAGCATAAGTCCTGTATCTATCTAAGGTTCCTCACCAACTTTGTAACAAATGCCTTCTCCAAACAAGTAACATGTGCAATATGGGAAATTCTATGCTCTGATGCCATTCCTCTTGGTTATTTAGCCCATTAAAGTTGTTCTGTGTTCAATGTTTATCTTTGGAAGAGTCTAAACGCTGTCATTGCCCCATACTGTATCTATTGCCCACCATTTTTAAATTCTTCGGGTCCATGATTTTCTTCCAGAAAATGGGCAACTAAGGGAGAAGTTAATCACTTTGTTCGAATCCTGGATTTGTGTTCTGTAATTTTAAGCTTAATGGCTCTTGATGTTTTTCCTATGTCTTATTACATGGACCTTGTTGAGATGGATTTCTAAACTCTGACCTGGTGGGCAGAAGGAGGCCGTCCTAGTTTAGTGGAACAGGGGAACCTTCTAGACAAACCAGACCAATCTGCGGTAGCTTGGCAGATGGTGAAGACTAAGTCTCAGAAGAGGCGAAAGTGATTGGAAGCCCACAAAGAGCACACACAGTAAAACTCCACAGATTATTCTTGGACATATGTATATGAAAAATAAATGTGTTTCTAGGCCTTTATAACAAAACACTATTAAACCACAGTATCAAAACAGTTACCAAACATGCTTATTCACTATGTAACATACATACATGCTGATGAAAGGGGAGAAAATAAACACAACCTGCAACAGAAAGGGGTAAACTCAACACAGAGATCGCATTTGGCAGTTATTCATAGTCCATCCCTAATATATGTAATCGAGCCCCAAGAAGTGAGGAGCCTTATACTCGAAGTGTAGCAGTGAGTTAACACGCGGTCATGCGAAAAGCTGGTTCTCTTCCGGGAGATGTAGCTGCTCAGGAAGAGGGTTAAGGCGATAATAGGGTTGACCTACTCCTTGAGGAGGGTCTACCCTTGCAGATAGTTTGGGAATAACTGGGGAGCACAGGTTAGCCCAGCTAAGGCAAGTCCCTTTAAGTGATTCTGGTGCGTAAAAACAGATGACTGTGCTAGCGGGCCACCGGCAAGAACTCATCGACTCTCGATGCAGTCCGGACCAATCTTTGCCAGCCTAGTCCACTTTGCTCTTAGGTTTCACCCATGCATTTACACGACGCTCCAGCTCTCATCGGCTGCGGGGCGATCTTCCGTAGCGGGATAGGTCTGCAGGCATTTACAGCGACAGTTGGCACAGCGTGGCAACACGGACAGCAAATGCTTGCGGCATGGCGCACTCTAATAAATCGCGACCCAGAGGAGCTAGGGCAACGAGTTTTGGTGGGAGATGGCCCAGGACCGCAAGTAAGCGATTCCTAAAGTCTCAACTCGGGACAGCAGCGTTCCTGTGTGGTACCCCATGTTCGAGCTGGGCAGTTCACTGGATGGCCCAGGACACTTCATAAGGGGTTCTTTGCGAGGGTAAGCAGGAGGTGCCGAGAGTAGTTGTTCCCACTCTCCAAAGGGACGAAACGCTCTTGCAGGCCTTCTTGTACGATGCAAAAAGCAGGGTTCCGAGGGGACAACAGCAGGGTGCCAAACCTTCCTAGCATGTCTCCGGCAATTCCTCGAGCCTCCTCTTTCGTTGAGGATACTTGTCTCCTTCGGTAGTTCGGTGTGAACTTCAGTTAATCGACCTGGAATGGATGCAGATCCCCTTCTCTTATCCAAGATTCGTTTCGTGCTTAAATCTCAGATGGCCAATGGAACATCTGCTCTCATGCTTGCATGCCAGGCGTGGGCCAATCATGGCCCACTGTGGTTCCAGTCATTCAGGCCTACCGGGCATACTGGCATCAGTGGTGTGGATTGGGACAAGACCGTCCCAACCCTCTTCCTGGGCATTAGCCCACATGACCTGCATGCAGGAGCCTGTGAAAGATGCAGTTTTATCAAGTCTTGTCCAACCATGTTTCTAGGCCCTTGAATAAACTAAAACCCAAGAGCATTTGGTCTTTTGTATCCACGCCAAGACTTTATGCAGAGTATGCAAGCGTTAACCTAACATAGCTTAGTGCCTCTATCTGTCCACCTTTCCACATCCAATATGCCAGATTCTTTAGTTTGTTTCTGATTGTGTCACAAACAATGATTGAAAAAAACGATTTCATTTGACCTGCTGTAATGTTAAAGCAGAACTCTCCCTTTATCTGCCTCCAATATGTTGCTTCAGTAATCCTCTGCCTCAACATTTCCACACTTTCAACCCCCACTTCACATTGTAAACTTTCAATCTTGAATATCTATTGATAAAATGCTATGTACCCTAATTCACAAACTCCATAGAACTATGTATGGATTGTAACATTTTTATTTTATTATAAGTTGGTTTAATCAAGAAAACTTTTTTTTTTAAACTAAAATGTATACCAACAGAATATAATTAAAATGTACATGGTTAATAACATTTGCTGAAAATAAAACATAAAGGTTAGAGAAACAAGTTGCTAATTACTTGACACAAGAAATAGTCTAAAATCATCAATAAGTAAATAATATACAAAATGAATTCAATGAATAAAAGAGAAAAATAAACATGAATTACTGCAGTACAGCATCTAGCTTGAGATATGCTCAGTCTATTATAATTATAAATGGCATTTGATTGGTGGGTTGTTCAACAAATCTAAAATATTAAGAAAATTAAGTATTGCATATCTAATGGTCCTCATTGGGAGCTGTTATTTAACACTACAGAGTCTTGTGCTGGTTATAATAGGGAACCCAGTAAATAAATGGTCAAAATGTGATATGCGCTGAGACAACCATATTGAGCATTCTACACATAAATGCATCATCGTTTCCGGTGCCATTTTACAAAATCGACAATATATCTTAGTAAGTGGTAGAATTTTACGAACACATAGGATTTCCTTTGTAGGTCCGATATTCAGACGAAGATCGCAGAAAATCATTTTGCTGGCATGATGTAGGAAACATGATTAGATAACTCTGTTTCGCCATATCGTTTGAGAGTAAATGGATTAGCCAGAAATGTATTATATAAGAAACACGCAGATCTGGTTTTAATCCAGTCATTTTCCCAAAGACGCCTTTTGGCCTTGTCCGGATTTTCGATCAGTAGTGTTTGGGAGATGTCTGCATTGATGCATTTTTTAGCCAGGTCTCTCCAGGTAACTGCAAATGTATCAGTTGATCTTGAGAGATATTCAGATATAATGCCCAAAAGGGCAGGTTGATTAATACCCATTACACATTTGCGATTAAATGAACAAACTTTCCGTTTGTATATTGCATAAAGTGATAATAACTCAAGTTCATGTCTGAGAATACATATTGGTTCTGATAGAGGTAGATTTAAAGTTTGCTTCCAATAGCATCCTTCTAGAATTGCCCAGTATTGATATGATTTGCCTGGAAACGCCTCAGTGCCATACAAAATGACTGGGGTGAGTTTCTGTTTATAATATACAATCATGAGGGTTATTGAAAATTTACAATATTTTGTTTTGATTAGACGAATTTGAGAAATGGCAGTTATTAATTTTTGCCTTACATGTTGATGATTTGCATTCAGACTAGGGCAGTTGGTTGTGTGTGTGTGTGTGTGTGTGTATATATATATATATATATATATATATATATATATATATATATATATATGATGTTACTGAGGCTAGATTGGTATTTTGGAGGGGCCACTGATGTGGCAATACGTTGTTTCCGCTTACCAAATTGCATAATTTTTGTCAAATTAAATGAAATGCAATTTTTCTTGGTGTATCTGTCAAGAGCACTCAAAAGAGCCTGTAGCCCCTTGGGGTTTTTTGAGAAAAGAACCATATCGTCTGCGTAAAGCAAACATTTTACAAAGACGCCATTATTTTTGGGGAATCTGTAACGATTGTCTCAAAACTAACTCATATCTGAAATAAAAAAATTAAACATGGTAGACGCTAGTAAAGAACCCTGCTTTAAGCCACATGCAACCTGGATTGAATATGACAGTAGGCCTTTGCTGGACAATTTGATTTGAATTGAGGTGTTTGAGTGTAAATCAATGAGCCATTTTAAGATGAACCAGGGACATTTTTCATCGAACGCCATTCGAAAGTCTATGAAGGCAATATAAAGAGGTTGTTGGCGCTGTTGTACATGGGGGAAATGATACTGGAAGAAAACCTGTTTGAATTGGATCACAGAGATTATTTGAGTCCAGCCATGAAGAATTTATTCAGAATGATTCGAGCAAATATTTTCCCCGGGCAGTCTAGTAAGGCAATAGGACGATATGTTGCAATATATCTATTGCCTTTCTTGAAGATGGGTATTATGATGGACTGCTTCCAGGATGTCGGAATCTCACCTGTAGCAAATATGATTAAATATTTGGTGACGAATGGAGACCCATAGGTGTGGGTGATCTTTCATCATTCCATTATGAAGGCCATCCGAGCCAGTCGCTTTTGAGCGTTAGAAATACAATCTCGAATATCTTCTACTGTTCGTGGAAAATGATGGAGCATGGGTTGAACACTTGTGTTTGGAGTCAGGTTCTCAAATGGGGAACAATATATTTTCTGAAAATAGACCTTCCAAGCTTCGTTAGAGATCGCATTCATTTGAACAGATCCCTACGATTTAGATGTAGCCTCGTTCAAGCAAGCCCAAATGCCGCTCGTGGATTTTAAGATCTGGTGTAGCATTTTTTCCCCATCCATCTGATACTGGATGGAGCGCCTCCCTTCCACCAGGATCGATGAGCTGCTTTCAGTTCTTTTTTTGGTGGTAGTGCGGACAGCTATTTGAAGAAACTTTAGGTTGCAAATAGCCCATGGCAACTCTGCTTTGCAGTGAGATGGGATTATATGGATGCCGTTGTTTGTCTAATACTAGAGTCGGGCATTGTGGATTGCTTGAAGATCTGAATCATTTGAACATAACAACTTGAGCCATCATTTGATGGAAGGTTGAAGACACTGGTAAGAGATTGTTTGTACTGGTACAAATTGTAGGTGTTGCAACGCAAGCGAGTGCCGCTATTATTGACCAAGATGTTCTGAACATGGGGGTTACTCTGTGGGGGCATGACCACCTCGGGCAATATACAATGCATAATGAGCTTACTATGGTCGCTGAGATCTGTTTGAACGACCTGCATGGATTGAATTTGCATAAAGAAATGGGTATGAACATAGATGTAATCTAGTGTCGCCCGCTGATCCCACCCCACCCCCACCCCCCCACGAATTGTGATGGAGTATCTCCCGGAACAGCGCCGTTTAGCATGACAAAAAACCTCTGTCTTGCATAATATTGGACCAGGTTGTTTCATCAGCAAAAAAATGTGTTGAGCTGGTCGGAAATAAGTGCAGATTTAAGTCACCTAGCACACACGTTTAAAGTATGCTCAGAACATGTAACGAGGAATCCAGGAGCCAAAGCAATTGAGCAAAAAAAGTGTCTGGTGATATGTTCCTCCTGCTCCAATAAATATTAATGACAGCAATGGTTAGACCATTTCTAGTCAGCTTCACAGCTTGAAAGTATGAGGAGGGCGAGGGAAGAAGCTTGCCTGAGAATCCAGAGGCTTTGTTAATCCCTAGCAAGAGCCCACCGCTAGGGCGGCCCTGGCATTCTCGACGGCTGGTGTCAAAATAATGGAGTGAGACGCTTATATTGGAGTCTGTGAGCCATGTTTCCTGGAGTGCCACGACGTCAAAATGTTACAAATCATTGTTCCCCGAATTGATTAAATCTTTGACCCTTGGTGTTCCAAGAAACAAGACTACATGTACCACTGCATACATTATATTATGATCTAGGCTTGTATGCTTGTGCCATCTCAATATGAGATGACTGATTTGTGGTTGGCAATGGTCTCCCGTTCTGGTTAGGCTTATATGTTTTGACCTGTGGTTTTTCAACAGAGGTGGCTGTAGAATTCGGCACAAATCCCAGATCAAATAGGCCTGATCTTGCCTGCCATAGAATGTCGGCCACTAGGTTAGATTGTACATAGATCCTTGCCTCAGATAATTCATTTATGTTGGTAAATTCTACCAAGCTGATGTCGGTTGTAGACAGTGCTGCTAGACTGGGGATGTCGCTATAAATATTCAAGATACTCGCTCTGTTGAGTGCATACTTTGAGTAAGGATCCTCGCGACATCTTAGCACTAAACAGTGTGGCTTTGATCGATTGATTGTTTTGGCACTATTAGAATGGTTAGGGTGAGGCAATCATTGGTCTTGATTTTGTTGTATCCTGTAACAAAGATTCTGACCAGTATGGGCTTAGTCTTGCTGAATAATTAAATTAGCTGACTTGGACGGTCCCTTTAACAATGCATTCACATCTGGGAAAGCTTCCCGCTGGTTGTTATTCATACACTGATTGCGGTATCTACAAAGTATGAATCGACTGAAGATTTTATCATATCCCTCGGATCTTGTGCTGAAGGAGTTATATGAACCGAGCTCGCTCCTGAAGGTATGGAAGTAAATGTGAGTTCTGAGTTAGTCTATTTCGATAATGATTTACTACAGTTGGACACATATAACTCTTTTTTTTTAGATGTACGGTCTATGTGTGAATTCCCCAAATAATGTAGGTTGCAGAGAAGGTTGGTCACGTTCTTGGATTCGTGAAGTGCTTTGATTAATAATTTCTGGTTTAAAACCAGAAAAGGATGGGGCCTGTGGCATTTGAACGATTTGTACTGTCGGCTTATTAGGAGCATGTGTCATGTAAGCTTCAATAGAGGATTTAATCTCTTCTCTCATGTCAGCAATAGCCGGGTGAATAAGTGGTGTTTGACCTGTGCCAAAAGTAGAGGCGATTATTGATGCTCCATCTGCTGATTTGGCAGCCTTAAGATTGCCCTTTGGATCAGGTATATGTACTGAAGGAATTGAGACTTTAATCGCGGCACACTGTGAGTGCCACCAGATCATCAAGGGGTTTATAAGGTATGAACGTCTGAGCCACCGAGTTGATGGCAAAAGTGGTGGTCTCAGCAGCCACAACAACTTGTTGGAGCGCCCGTTTGGAGACCACTTTGACAAATTTGCAGACTTTTGGCTTTGATTGGGTGCGCCGTCCTGGTCTAATTTGATCTACGTCGGAAGACTGCAAGTATTCTAGTGGACTCAGATTTATTAGAGAGGGGTGTGAGCCACTTAAGAGTGTTCAGCATTATCAAAGGGGTGGAATCTCCAGTAACAGTCTTTTAAGGACAAGAAAACTTCTCACCTGGGCCAGTAAGGGAAAAGGTATTGCTCGTTATGAAGGATTACACCGCTTGATGTTTATCCGTTGCATGCCAGGGACTCTCAGTGCTCGATTGTTTTCTGTTTTAAAATGTATGTAATTGTGTAAAATCAGGCATCCACATTTCAAGTGGCAAGCTGCTAGCTAGGAATATAATTGCTTGCCTCTCAATTGTCCACACAAACGCATCCCAACGTTTTTTGGCAAGAGACTTATCGCTTTCCAATGGATAGTGCAGAGTACAGAATTTTAGGATTGGATGAATGACTCCAAATGTATGTGCTCTCGGATCTTGGTATGCCCCTTTCTATTTACAATGCTTGGTAGCTTTTTTGGGTTCAGTATGCGTTTTAATAAATACCATAAATGATCTTCCACAATACTGTCCAATTCTGTGTCGTAGCTGGAACAGATTTGATGCAAAATTCTCTTGGGTCTGCCTGTCTGCTTGCTTTTTGGAGACATATTCTATGAGTGAACATTTTTATATGCTACTCATTCTTAAAGCAGAACATTATTTTCTGGTAAACATTTAAAATTTCATTTGATTTTTAGACATGGTAAAAGATGAAACCATTGTTTAATGATATTGTGGAAGCAAAAAAAATAAAACTTGCATTGGAATGAGAATGGTGGAAGAATCCTTAAACGACTACTTTGGAGGAACATAAAAAAATCAGTACAAAAATATAAACGCACCATTATTGAATCTCAAAAGCAAACATATAACGTAAGCATTGATAGAGCCAAATCCAACTCCAAGGAACTGTTCAAATTCTCAAAGAATTTGAAAGTTACTCATCTCCTTTCTCGCCTGTTTCTAAAGACTATATGGTGCCAGTCCATTCAAGGAATAAAATTGCGGGTCACCATCAATCCATTTCTAACCAGTTGGCTAGTCTAGTAATTAACAACAATCCCACTATTTTAGATAGCACACATTTGGCCAATCTAGTAACCCTTCCGAAATTTGGTTTTCATAGTTGCTCGTAAAATGAGGTTGTAGAGATTGTTTCTAACATGAAGTCTACATCTTGTTTGGGGGACTCTTGGTCCGCTGACATTTAAAAAGTCTCCATAGGCGTTCTGATCCCGTCGATCACCAAAATGATTAACTCATCATTTGAGTCAGGCATTATACCTGCTGTCCTGAAGGATGTTTGGGTTACCCCTCTTTTGAAAAAGGACACTTGATCCTGCAGTTCCCAAGAATTACAGGCCAATCACTAATGATGATCCATATTTGCTAAAGATTTTCGATAGAGTGGCTTACTTGCAGCTCCAGAAGTTCATAGAAGAAAATAAACTCCTTAATATTTACCATCTGGTTTGAGATCCCAACATGGAACAGATAGTGCTTCTGGATTTTAAATCCAGCATCGTGGGAATCTTAGAAAGAAGTCATCCAGCCCTACTCTTACTGTTAGATCTCTCGGCAGCATTTGATATAATTGATCACAACTTATTACATAACAGATTACCTGTTGCCAACTGTTCAATGCAGCCCAGTGGATTGTGTCTTTCTTGGTCCTAGAACATAGAGTGTCCATTGAAAGAGCTTGGACTAACCCCATCTCCTTGACCTGTGACGTTCCGCAGGGGTCATGGTTCTCTCCCTTGCTGTTTAACATCTATATCCAGCCATTTATTGATCTTCTTGGCGGTCTGGATGTCCAGTTTGCAAACTATGCGGATGACACCGAGATCTTGTTCGAACTATCTGGGGCTTATTCCAAAGATGCTGCCACAGAGAATCAGGTCTATAGCAAAATCCAGGCCTGGATGGCACAGAATTCAGCCATACCTCTCTACAGAGAATAGATCTCTCCTGGCATCCTCACTTGTGAATAGGGGTGTCACGGTAGTCGTTTTATGACAGTACTATAACCTTCTTGCCAAATGACGGTATATCATGGTTATCGCGGTATAGCAGATGGAGTTAACTGATTTTAATATTTATTTTCTAAAAGGTCATAAATTGACAGATGTATCATCACAAACAAAACCAGGCACCCAGGGCCAGAATTGGACTTTTCAACATACTTTCCACTGAAATGCCTTGCTTCCACCAAACACAAACACACGTGTGGAGAGGAGGGGGTGGGGTGGAGGCCTGCTGCAACTGGCAAAGCAAACTGAATAGCTTTTCTTAAGTGGTCATTTAGGCTTTTTGCTTCCCCAGTGGCTACTGGTGAAGATGAACATGTTGCCATCTTGATAACCTGCATGCCACAGATCAATGGAGGCTGATGGTAGTACACACTCACACTCCACGTTACAGCCTTTAGTTTACTTGCGGGCCAAAAGGTTTTCAGTAATCACTGACATGTTACCCTTTGGTATGGCAGCAGGGAATACCCACAGAGATGAGTGAATTTCGCAGTGTGACTTATTATATGTAAATTCAATGATAGAACCAGGGAAATCCCCCATTGTCATATGTTTAGAGAACATCATCCATTATAAATATATAAACCCCAAAGTAAACCCTTTCCCTTCTTGGCACTATATCTATTCTTCCTATTGCTAACATATTGATTTTGTGTAAGGCACGTGTGGTTTATGGAATGGCATTAAAAACTGCTCCAACTGAAACTACTTGGCAGACGGCACATCCAACAGTGCAAAACCAAGACTGCGCAGCAATTGCTTACTGCAGCCTTTCCAAATCAGATTGAAAAGCACACTGAACGGTATAACGGTATAAACAATGTGACGGTTATTATTGTTCAATTAAGTGGTTCACGGTATCTTTAATGGTATACCGTTACATCCCTACTTCTCCTGGTTAAACTACGGATTTGTACCTCACAGGGAAACTAACGTTGTCTCCAGACTGCTCACAATGGGGCCGTGACAGTCGTTTTTGGACTATCTAGGCGTGACCACAACAGTGCCTTCGTGAAGGAACTGCATTGGCTACCAGTCAAGCAGAGAATTAGACACACAATTCTATCCCTTACATACTAATTTCAGAACCTGAGTGCTCCTCAATATCTCACTAAGACTATCATTGAAACATCCCGACCAGGTGATCTGCTCTTCCAACAATCCCCAGCTGAACTGACCTCGATTCCGTCTAAAAAGATTTGGCGAGTCTAGTTTCCATTCTACACTCCGCAAGAATGGAGTGCCTTGCCCCTTGCTGCTATTAAATCATCTCAATCACTGACAATGTTTAAGAGAAGTACAAAAACTCTACTCTTCAACTCAGCTAATTAATTTGTTTTCGTTCCACCCGGTTATGATCTTCCCCTGCTTCTGTGCTGTTCTGTCACCTTGGTGTGCTCCGAGGCCTACGGGCATGCAGCGCCTTATTAATAATTTTAAATAAATTAAAATATGGCTCTAAGGAAGCAAATTGTCTGAAGGTTTGGAGGGATGTTGTTAAAGGAACCCTTGTTCTTACACTGAGAATGGCTAAATTGCTGATGGCATAGCTGGTGTGCAGGACGTTTTTTCCAAAATCTAGTGCTTAAACTAGGTGTTAGTTATGACACGAGTTTGTGCTTCACTTGCAACACCGCTGGAGCACTTTTAGCTGTGTGTTCAAAGTAGCACAATTCATTAAAGAAATGTGTGTCCTGGGGGCTGTACGTTTAAGGAATTTAGGCATTTTAAGTATGTACGAATGATTGGGTAGTTCTCTTGAAGCCAAGACACCAAGAAGTGCTTTTCATTGCATTCCTAATTTTTCTTAATTTTGGCCCATGAGTCTAGAAAATTTAGCTTGATTTGATGGGGTAAGCAAGCTATTGATTACATTTGAAAGAGCAGTGATTGCCATATGTATGATTATTTGGTGAATAGCCCCTCCCTATCTTGTCGAGTTTCATACACTATTTGATCTGAGGAACTAGAAAATAAGGCTTTATTGGCAGCCAAGACTGCACTTTTTGGCCCTAATGTGCTCAACCAATCTAGAGCAGTGAGCATTTGTAATGGCGAAAAAGACATAGAAAATTAAGCCTGTCCTTCCGCCCCCAAAAGTATCTTCTCTGTACCACTCTTCCCAGACACTAGGTTTTCACAGATCTCCTCAGACCATATTTTAGAGAAGCCACTGTGCATGACAAACTGATGTCAATTATCTGCCTTTTGATGTCCACATCATCTACTTGTACGTTTGTCAGTTTTGTGTATATATTCAAAGTTGTTGTTCAGCTGAATGCTATACCTCTTCCAACAGTTCTCCCTACTTCTGACTAACCATCCACACTTCTAATCTAATCCTTTAAGACTAGTAACAATTTTCTTGCCACATAACGGAGCCCCCAGAAAGGGAACCCCCCCTCTATCCGTGGGATCTGAGCGGTATGTTATCCTTGTGGTCCTGGCGGTGGTATGCCAACTTTGGCATAATGGCAGATCCACTTTGAAGATTGTAACCTTTTTTCGTACCATCAGCTCTATCCACAATTTGAGGCGGGAGGAGGGACACAACTCTCTAGTCACTTTTCTTTGTGTGTATGCAGGCTCTGAATGCCAGGAACTCTACCCATCCTAGTTTGAGATGGGGTTGCTCTGCACTAGACTGAGGAGACAAAACTATTAGATTTGTCAACTGCTCTTGGCTGCATGATTAAAGGGTGGGAAAGAACAAAGTCAGCCTATTACGTTATGCGATTCCGAACGGGATTGTTCATATTCTGTAATGAAGTCAAAAAATAATTAACCCTTCCTTGTGGGCTGGCTTCTATTAATTACGAGTGCACGTGTAGGAAGAACCCACACATTTATTCCTACAAATCCAGTAAAATGTATAATTGCAGGAACCGCCGACACGTTGAGCCCCACAACATGTGCTTTTTCAAGACTTAATTGTGATCTTCTATCACTTTTTTTAATTTTTTTTTTTTTAATTTTTTATTTAAAAATGAGCAAATGCTCTGGAAAGAAAAAAGGAAACAGACAAATGGAAGCTTTTCCTTTGCTTCACCCACAAAGTTCTATGTTTAGATCTGTGGCAAGGTATAAATTCGTTTTCAAAAATTGCTAATTAACATTTTTTTGATTAGCAAACAGACCCATTTGATTAGCAATTGTGTACTAATGTTAATGTTACCAGAATTTATTTGTACCCAAGACATGAAATGAACAACAATACATCAGTTTTGCGTACTGCTGAAATAAGACATTAGGTGTCGGACCTCGCAAATTCTTAAATTCAGCTAGACCTGTAGGTCGAGTAACCTAGTTTCCCTATTCAACCTAGGAGAAATGCACTCGACCCATAGCCATGGAGGACAACACATTGCAAATGCTATTTTTGTACAATTGTGTATGTCACTACAAACCTGCTTTGTTTGGCACACTGCTGCCTCCCAGAGGCCACCGATGCACAGTTTAACCTTTGACATTTACTGCAAACAAAGTAAATATTAAATAAAAGTTTCAAACCATCTCTTTCAAATGCTACTTGCGCTTCCATAAAAGTTACTAAACTATGTGAGTGGGCAAAAAGACTTTGCGAGCCACAGCTGAGTGTCTGTCTGTAAAATTTAAAACGTTAGCTGCATGAATGGACACAAATGGATATGGTAAAAAGGCTCTGAAAACAGTTTGGCCAGCTGTCTCCTGCAGGTGGTAATATATAATGCAATCATAAAGCAAAGCGAGCTATGGGGGCTAACTACAGCGCTTGGTATTGCAATAGGTCTGTAGATGTACAGATTGGTTGGAACTATTGATCACTACTTTGACTACTTTGCGTAAGCATCCAGTTTGCTTTGTGTATTTATCATGTAGGAGGAAATAGAGACTAATCAGAGTGGATTGAGTAGCAGACAGAGAGCTGGGCAAACTAAATGGAATATTGTAGTTTGTGGTCACCTCAATTTCAGGGTACGTGGTATAAAGCAACTGGGTGATAATATAGAATGTCAAGGAGTATGGGTTTGCTCATGGGTTGAGCACCAGTTGCAAGATGGACAAGCTGCAGGTTACAGAACTAGGTTTGCCATCAAAAGCATTTGATCATGTACATTTTCAAAAGTGTTTGCTCGTCAATATGATGCATCTTCCTCAACAAAATTAAATCTAGTTGACACAATGAAATTTAAATACACTAACCTAAACTTGACTGTAAAGCATGGAGATGATGCAGTGTTTTACAGTATCAATACTCTAATTATGCATTATGTAACAACCTACATTTTAGGAATGGAATTGCATGACTGTCTTAAAAAAAAAAAAAAATATATATATATATATAAAGTTGACACATACTGGTCTTTGCCAGACAGGATATAGGAAGCTTAATAAAAGTAGCATCCAGATTTATTTCTGGTTTGCAATTATTTGAAAACAAAATTCTTGCCTAGCACTCCCACACATGCCTTTGGCACTATACTGCTGCACTTTCTCTCCATTAGGGCTTGAAGTGAACAGAGAAAAGAGGGGGATGACAGCACAGAGTGCAAGAGAGGAATGCAGGGCGAGCTGTACTTTCATTGGAGAGGGCAACTTAAATATCTTTGCTACAAAAGTGTCCATTTGATTAACAAACTGGCAGAATTGCATAGCAAATTGCTATGCAACACTGCTTATTTTATGCCTTGCTGTGGTATCGGCAGAGCAGTGCTGCAGGAGGTTGCCTTAATCTACCTGCCCATGAAAGGAATTCTTTTTTTTTTTTTTTAATTTATTTTTATTTTCAATAAAACCAAACAAAATAACACACATTATAACTGTTTAGGACGTACATAATCGGCATCAAACCATCACATTATACAGTATAATTCTACGTCCTCCCCCCTCCCACCCTACAAACTAGAGCCGGCTCACATCTATGGGAGCATTATCAGGTATCGCAGTGCTTGTGCACTCGTCAGAGTCCTCTGATTCGCTATTGTCTTGGTGAGGGTTTGCCATAGAGGTCACCAATTGCCGCCAGGCCAACAAGGGCCCTACTTCCTCCTCTTCCCCCCCCCCCCCCCTAGTAAGCGCTTCAAACCAAACTACGGATTCCGCCTCCACCCATCTGAGGTCCGTCCACCATAGCTCCACCTTGGGTCTGTGGGCCGCCTTCCAACCCATTGCGATCCTGCGCTTGGCCAGGATGTAGGCTAAGTCCTTCATTTTGCTTATGTGCTTTAAATCCCGTGGCCTGGGGAAAAACCCGAGCATGCATGGCCAAGCTGATCCCACGTCCAGCTCCACTCCCCCACCAGCCAATTTAGTTTTAATCTCGTCCCAAAATCTGTGCACCTCCGGGCAAGTCCAGAACATGTGTAGCAGCCCCGCTTCCATCTCCCCACACCTGGGGCATTTCTGCGTAGCCGAGCCTCCAAACCTTGCAATTTTCCCGGGAGTCAAATAAGCCCGATGAGTGACATACAATTGGAGTTGTTGGAGTCTCGCATTCCGGGATACCTTTTTATGGTACCTTTTGGGCTCTCTCCCATTGCCCATCTGTCATGAGTCCTCCTACTTCCTCCTCTCAGTCCTGCCTCAATTGAAGCAGCTTCTTCCCTACCTTTGCTCTTAGAAGCTCGTATATTCTAGATATCTCGTGCCTGCCCTCCGAAACAACATACACCATTTCCAGGGAGGCATCAGGGTCATCCGCTAGCACTGCCTCCGGCCGTCTCTCCCTTGCCTGTTTCATGAGCCTAGCGTAGGTTATATACTGGCCTCTATGTACCCCTGTCTCTTCTTGCAACCTTTGAAATTCCAATGCCTCCCCTTCCCGCCGTATGTCCCCAAGGGTGGCCAGGCCCACTGGTTCCCAATATCTACGGACCGCTTCAAACCGTTGAGTCGTTCCCGCATAGTGCCACTAGCGGGGCCTGCTAGGAGAACGGCTCTGTCGCCCATCATTCTCCACATTCTGCGCCAAACCTCCCAGCCCAGCCTCAACAGCTGCCCTCTTCCCACCAGTTTGTTCTTTTGTAACCACACCACTTCATTCAAACAGTATGGGGCCGAGTCTTCCCGCAGAAGCCTGGCTTCCGCCGAGTCTTCAGTCGACAGCCACCTGGCCACATACAGCAGCTGCCCCGCCAGATAATAAAGTTCAAAATTTGGCAGGCCTATGCCCCCCATGTCACATGGGTTCTGGAGTTTCCACAGGGCCACTCTGTTCCTGGAGTTACCCCATATGAAGCCCCTGCACACGCTATGAAGTCTCCCAAATAGGCTCCTGGGAATCAAAAATGGGACATTCACAAAGAAGTGCAGGAGTCTGGGCAGGACCACCATCTTAAGCAAGGCCGCTCTCCCCATCATGGTCAGGGGAAGTCTGGACCAAAACACCATGCTGTTCTTGACCCCCCTCTATTGCTTTCTCCGTATTATGTTGGTGCTCCGCCTTGATCCTGTGGTAAATATTTACTCCCAAATACCTAAATGTCTCAGTCTGCCATGGTATCGGCAGGCTAGGCAGCCTCTAACGGGACATTCTTGTATCTACCCAAGGGGAACAGACTCTACTTCCTAGGGCTCACCGATATGCCCGAGAGGGTGGCATATCGGTCCATCACCTCTAGCACATACTGCAAGTTCTCCTCCGGATAGCGCAGATAAAGGAGCATGTCATCTGCGTACAGCGATACCAGGTGTCTACCACTTACTGTACTAATCCCCACCTCCCCGTATTGTTGCCTCAGACATATTGCCAGCGGCTCTAATGCCAGAATGTATAGCATGGGCGACCAGGGGCATCCCTGTCTGGTCCCCCTGCTGAGTTGCCAAGTATCTGAGATTTATGGATCCTGTTTTGACTCTCGCCACCGGGGTGCTGTATAATAACTGAACCCACCTGATTTACCCAGGTCCCATTCCGTATCCCCTCAGGGCTGCTTTCAACCACGGCCATCGCTTTGACCGCGTCTAGCGACCCGATGGCCAGCTCACCCGTATCTTCCTCAGTGTGGTCAATGATGTGGTGTGGCCTCCTATGGTTATCTGTGATGTTCCTGCCGGGGACATATCCCATCTGGTCTGGGTGTATCAGCTTACCGATCACCCTCTTTAGCCTATTAGCCAGCACTGCCGTAAGTATTTTGCTGTCCTGATTCAGCATGGACAAGGGTCTGTAAGACCCACACTCCGCGGCCGGCTTGCCTGGTTTTAGGAGTGGGATGATCATCGCCTCGCGAAGGGACAATGGCAGTTCCCCCTGCTCATAGGCCTTGTTGAACATAGCAAGCAGTGGCTGAAGCAGCTCCTGTCTGTATGTCTTGTAAAACTCGCTAGGCAACCCGTCCGTCCTGGGTGCCTTACACGTGGGCAAATGTTGGATCTCCAGCTCTTCCGAGGTGATAGGGGCATCCAATTCCGCGCGTTCTAGGTCGTCCAGGGTGGGCAGCTCTGACCTCTAACGTGTCCAGTATGTCTTGGCTCCTATCCTCCCCTGCGTCCTCATATAAGTGTCTGTAAAACTTGAGGAACTCCTCGTTCACCCCCCTCCTGGGTATTACAGATGCGACCTTCCTCATCCCTCATCTCACTGATCACTGTGCGGGGGGGTCTCACTCTTATACAGCCAGGCCAGCAATCTGCCCGGCTTATCGCCCCCTGCGTGTAGCCTCGCCGTGTTTCTTGTAATTTAGTCTACATAGCCTATCCCAGAGTCCACTGCAGGTCTTTTATCTTATCGCTATTCTTCCGGGCGATATCCTCATGTCGCGTGAGGCCCTCCAGCTCCCTTTCCGTTTCCTTTCAATGCCCCCTGGAGCCCTTTAGATTTCGAAATGGCTACTCCACGCACCACCACCCTGAACGCCTCCCATACTGTTCCAACCGAGCGCACACTGCCCATGTTTATATCAAAATATTCCTCGATGGCCTCCCTCAAATCCTCCCGGAACCCCTCATCTTATAATACCTCAGTCCTACGTCTCCATGTCGGGATCCGCGCTTTGGGGGGGTTGGTGTCGCCGCTCTACCATCAACGGCGAGTGGTCAGATAGTACCCGGGCCTTGTATTCCGCTCCCACCATATCTCCCGCTATCTCAGCCGCTACGAACACCTAATCTAGCCTCGTGTGCAGGTCATGTGGTGCTGCATAGTGCGAGTATTGCCTATCCATAGGATGCAACCTTCTCCACACGTCTTCTAGGCCTAGATCTTTTAACAATGTCCCCCGTGCTTTGGCCGCCGGCGCCGGCTTCCCCGCTTTGTCGACTGACCTGTCCATTTTGGGATTCAGGGTGCAGTTAAAGTCCCCTCCCCACACCACTGCTCCCCAACCAGGGGGCTAATTTTGCTGTAAAGGGATCTAAAATAAGCCGCTGAATCATGGTTGGGGGCGTACAGATTTATGATGTGCACTTCCCTGTTCTCCAGGAGTCCTGTCACCGCCACCATTCTGCCCTCTGGGTCCACCGTTGAGCTAAGCACCTGGAGCCGCATGTGCGGTGCCACCCAAGTGATAACCCCTCTAGCGTACCCAGAATACGTAGTCCCCTCCATTTTCGCCTGACAACCTCCGACTTCTCCCTTGTTAGATGAGTCTCCTGCAGCAGGGCCACATCAATGTGCATCCTTTTTAGATACAGCATCACTTTGTTACGTTTCAGATAGCTATTAAGGCCCCGTACATTCCAGGTCACAATTCTGAGGTTACCCGATGCCATCTACTCTGTTTGTTCCCAACCCACCTCTCCCTTCAATGCTTCCCTTGATGGTTTGTTTTCCGGCTCTCCCCCTTCCCCCCCCCCCTCAACAGTTTTCCCCCCTCCCTGTTCCCCAACTCCCATCCACAGCCTCCTTTTCACCGATCCAAAGTTCATCCTACTACGCTGTACAAGCAGCGTATAGTCCGGGTAGGCCGTGATTTTTGCGGAACCCTTTTCAATCGTCCCGAGACCCCCCTATCCCCCCCTCCCCACCACTGGAAAAATTTGAGGATCTTCTCCCGATAGTTCAGGATCTTTGCGATCAGCGGCCGCGGGGGGGCTCCAGGGGCGGTCTCCTTGTCAAGGCCCTGTGCGCCCTTTCAACCGCGAACCCCTGGGTCAGCACCCCGCCTGTTATCTCCTGTAAGGGCATGGATTCCACGTATTCTGTGGGGTTTGACCCTTCCATACCTTCCGGCAGGCCCACTATACGGATGTTATTGCGTCTGGCGCGCCCTTCTGCTTGCTCAGCTCTGTCCTGCAGATTGCCCACCCGTTGCACAAGGGCATGGAGTTTCTTTCCGTGTGCGGCGCACGCCTCCGTGTTCGGGGCCATCTCCTTCTCCAAGGCCCCAGTGCGCTCCGCAATCGTTCGCACGTCCTGTCTCAGCAGGTTCACCTCCTCCTGGACCGCTCTGATCTTGAGGTCCAGGCCCTCCTGCAGCTCTTTCATTGCCTGGCCCAACTTAGTCTCCCAGGCCACCTTAAGTCTGCGATCGCTGCCAGCACCTCCTGGATCGTGCCCGGTGTTGCTGCCGTGGGGGGGGGAGGGGTCTCCTTGCTCTTGCCCCCCTCCGCTTCTGGGGGCGACCTGGCGTAGGTCTCCATCGTGGACTGTCGGATCCTGGGTCTAACCACTTTCGAGGACATCCTCCTGTGTTAGCTGGGCGAAGGCCTGCCGTGCCTCCCTCCGCACAAAGGTCTGCGTGGTCACGGACCACTCTCAGCAGGCCAAGCATGTACTTGTATGTACTTGTCTCTTCTCTCGCGCCCAAAGTGGGCTGCTCTGTGGTGTTACTTCCGTGGCCAGTGCTCGAGTGCGCTCACCTATTTGCTGCACTCTTTGTTCCCCTTCTTCCGCGATCACAAGGCCATCCGGCCCACAATGCCCAGGCCCAGAGGGGCCGCTCTAAGTGCAGGGGATCAGCAATTGTCTCGCATCGGCCTCAACCACTGGCCTGCACCGATGTTTCGTCTGACTCTATGGGATTTCTCTCATCTTCCCGTGTATACAGAGTTGATCCGCTGCGCTGTGGAAAACTGCAGCCACCACCGCCCGCTTGTTCGCGTCGGCCCCAGGATCCGCGGCCACCTAATTGGTGCGCTGCCACAATGAATCCTCCTGGGTTCCGCCGGCGTTCGATTCAATTACGCCGCGGGCACAGCCTCGGTTACCAATGTGCTCGGCAATGTACAGTCCGTAGGTTGCACCAGCTCTGGGTACGTGTGCCCACAGATGTGCGCCGCCTCAGTGAAGCAACCGCGCATTCCGGTCAAGTGCCGCGTTCTGCTTCTAATCGCTGGTCTTGGAGTCCGATGCTGGGGCTTTACAGGACCTACATCTCGTGACCCCTGTTGTCGTCTTTGTCTCTGCCGCCATCTTGTTCCACTCGCCGATCCGGAGCCCGCAGACGAGTATAACTCGGTGTCCTCACCCTCCACTCACATGAACGTTTCAGCGAGTGTAGCCATCATCTTCACACGCATGGGCATTATTTTTCAGTGCCGGCCGGTTCCCGTGCACGCACTTCTCCAGGATCATTGTAGGATCAGCTGAGCTCCACGAGAGCACGTCCCTTTACATGGCCGTCCAAGCCACGCCCCCCCCCATGAAAGGGATTTTATTGTAGAAAGATATCTTTTAATTTGCATGAATTACTAGATGCTGATTATGGATTACAAAAAGATTCCTGCTTTAGAGTTCAAATTTATTTTGCACTCATAAAGAATAACCCCAATTTGTCAAAATACTGTAAAGAACTATCATATTGAAATCTTACCTGGCGTTCTGAGTGCATTTATTTTACACATGGTCCATTTCTTTACTTCTTACCTCGTTTTTACTTGCCTTTGATGTTTTCCTTTTTGTATTTTGCTCTGCATGGTAACAAAAACCCATAGGTAAGTGTGCATATTTCCTGTAAGGGAATCGCTATCGGTGGGTTATCATGTGTCGCCGTGCTTTTCAGTCATTGGGCGGCTATCCCTCTGGATTATATTTAACTTTCCTTGTCTGCTGTTTCATCAATGTTTTTGAGTTTGTGAGATCCTGCCTTCTGTGTATTGGCTTAGCACTTATCTACTTTGACTGCATAAAAGCAAGAACTACTTGATGAGCATAATGAAAATCCTTTATTGATTTAAAACTTCCTGTCGGAGCTCTGCAACAAACACTCTTTTAATTATTCAGTGAAGGTGCACTTTGTAGAAAGCCGTCTTGATTTTTGGTCTCTTTGAGAAATTGCATGCTGCGCTTCGTTTTACAGTGCCTGATGGTTGAGTTAGATTTATTTTTAATACACCCGTATGGTTGGAAAGCTGTAACAATTGCAAACGGTAGGTAAGAAACCAAGTGCTTCCTTTCCTTTTATTTTCAGTGAATTCCTTGATTGGTTCCGTATAGTGCCTTAACCACCATTATTTTTTTTAATGGTTTTATTTCCATAGCCTCCCCGAAAACAAGTATCATAACGTTTTACCAGCTTAGCCATTTCTATGTTCTAAGCAGTTATCATTGCTCTGCATATGCACCACAAGATCATATTTTTGTTTTTAGAAATGATCCTAGACGTTTCTGTAGTGCATTAACTAATCCAGGAATGCCCGCTTCAAATCCAGTAAGACCATAGCCCATCTAACTTTTTTGAAGCCCTTGGTTATATGCTAAGGCAGCTGCGTCAAACTCAATGGGACAGGGGGCCGGTTTGTATGAAATGCTGCATCATTGGGCCTATGAAAATGAGAGCCCTTATAGACTTGGGAAGGGTTAGTTGTCGCAGGAGGTGAATGACTATGGCTGGGTGGCATGAGTCACGTAGTAAATGCAGTCCACCAATCGAGGGTCTGCATTTCCCGGACCTACAAGTCAAAAAAAGACTTTCCTAACAGAGGACGGCCATAGCTGCGTGTGGACCGCCCTTCGTTAGGAAAGTCTTTTATCCTGGCGGGCTGGGAAAATGAACATGCCGGGCCGCACCTTGCCCGCGGGCCGCATGTTGTGCACCCATACTCTATATGACTTGTTAATCTATATGGGGAACCCGCTAGAAAATGTACCCATGTTGGAGGTGTTGGGTAATTTTTAGAGGTTGTCTAGCTTCTGCATGAACAAGGAAAAGTCATTGCTGTTCCCCTTACTGCTCTCCCTGATTTGTCCCCTCTCGGGAGAGAGGGGAGTTATTCATGTACCTGGGCGTCCAAATCTTTCTTAGGATTGAGGACACGTTTGTGTATAATACAGGTAGGGCACTATCTGGTATAGGAGAGTCGATCCAATTCTGGAGAAGCTTCTGCTATCATTGATGGGGAGGGTGGCATTGTGCAACATGGTGGTTCTCCCGAGACTCGCCAGTATCCCATATAGCATTAAGAGGCTTTTCTTCAGGATGCTGGATGAACACATTGGGGAGCAGCTATGATATACGGGGCTCTCGCTGGCAGCGCCTGTACCTGGAGGGTGGGCCTTTAACCTACCGAGCTATGAATGGTATTTCATGACGGCGCCAGTGGTACTGGCATGGGTGGACACCAAAGGGGAACTTTTGTATGCTTTACTGGGAAGAATTACTCTGCGGTACAGTCGGGGGGGGGGGGGGATTGGGGGGTCCACTAATATATTTCAGGTGGTGCAAGAGGTCTGGAAGAAACTGTTAAGGAAATTGTGTGCCAGGACTGTACAGTACAGATCTGCCTTCGGTCAGCAATAAGGTCAATGTGGTTTCTGGATCTGATGACCAGGGATGTGGCTCAGTGGAGGATTTGTTTGAGGGTAGGAAGTTGATGTCGTTTGGAGAATGGAGGGGGCAGAATCGGGGCTCTCCAGGGCAGTTCCTTGTGAATGGATCCGTGGCTAGTCAGCTGACCGCAATGTGGGCAGGTATCCCGGACGAACCCGCTACAAACCCACTGCTACAGGTGTTGCTGATACAGGGAGGTGGGGGAGCTGGGATCTCCTGCATCTACCAGGCGATACAGGGGACAGTTTCTCTGGGGGAACTGGCAGTTAAGACCAAGTGGGAAAGAGATATGGGGATAAGTTCTCTGAGGCAGACTTGGGTACAATGTCGGAAGGAATGCCAGCTTTCAACTTCTACAGTTTAATGTCCTGAGTTTGTGACCCCCCGCTTAACTACACACAATGAACAACTTCTTGAGTGAGAATTGTCTGAGATGTGGGTCCTGGCCGGCAGTGTTCTGGCACATGTTGTGGGGGGTGTTCAGTGATGGTACGCTACTGGCAAGCGGTAATATCTCAAATTAATGAACTGCTGAATTCCACTTTTGACAGCAGCCCACGGGTATGCTTGTCTGGGGCTGGTACCGGGTGGGAAATGACACAAGGTAATGAGGCGGTGGGAAATGACACAAGGTAATGAGGCGGTTAGCTCGGTTTCTGTTGATATTAGAGAAAAGTAAGATAGCCATAGCCTGGAATAAGCCCCAGTGCCCATCCTTGGTGCAAAGGCAGAGGTAGATAGCCTACAACACACTCTGGACCCGGAACGGGAGGATGGGATAGCCTACAACACACTCTGGACCCGGAACGGGAGGATGGGATGATAGCTTTAGCCCCCCTATGGGGGACAGAGATGAACCTTGAGGTACCCCAGATTCCAAACATACCCACTCTGAGACAAAGCC